>NC_090381.1:111327324-112669824 GCF_036365525.1 Heterodontus francisci | reverse complement strand
ACATTGAGGTGAGATCACCTATTGGATGACGTGCTTTTCCTGACTGTATTTGGTATGTTTTTTTTTTATGTCGGATATTCATTGGGGGCCATCAGTAAGAACATAAAAAATAGGAGTAGATTTTTTTTATTCGTTCATGGGATGTGGGCGTCGCTGGCCAGGCCAGCATTTATTACCCATTCCTAATTGCCCTTGAGAAGGTGGCGATGATCTGCTTTCTTCAACCGCTGCAGTCCTCGGGGTGTCGGTACACCCACAGTGCTGTTAGGAAGGGAGCTCCAGGATTTTGACCCAGCGACAGTGAAGGAACGGCGATATAGTTCCAAGTCAGGATGGTGTGTGGCTTGGAGGGGAACCTGCAGTTGGTGGTGTTCCCATGCATACAAACCCTCCAGTCTGCGCCGCCATTCAATAAGATCATGGCAGATCTTCTTCCTCATCTCCTTTCCTGCTCCATCTCCATATCACTTGATTTCCTCACAATCCACAAATCCGTTGATCTCAGACCTGAGTATACTCAACAACTGAGCGTCCACAGCTCTCTGGTGGAATCGGTGGCTAGGGAATGGAGTTTGTGGCGGGGACCAAAGACAGTGGTTTCAGTCTTCACAACTCTCCTAACATTAAATGTAGGACCGTCGCGCAGTGGTTAGCACCGCAGCCTCACAGCTCCAGGGACCCAGGTTCGATTCCGGGTACTGCCTGTGTGGAGTTTGCAAGTTCTCCCTGTGTTTGCGTGGGTTTTCTCCGGGTGCTCCGGTTTCCTCCCACAAGCCAAAAGACTTGCAGGTTGATAGGTTAATTGGCCATGATAAATTGTCACTAGTATAGGTAGGTGGTAGGGAAATATAGGGACAGGTGGGGATGTTTGGTAGGAATATGGGATTAGTGTAGGATTAGTATAAATGGGTGGTTGATGTTCGGCACAGACTCGGTGGGCCGAAGGGCCTGTTTCAGTGCTGTATCTCTAATCTAATCTAAATCCAATAGGAAATTCGAGAAACTTCTTTACCCGGTGATTGGTGAGAATGTGGAACTGGCTTGCTCAAGGAGTGATTGAGGTGAATATGGACCAGTTGTGCTGAATGGGCTGTTCCTGTGCTGTAAAATACTATTTAAGTTTTTAAAAATCTTGGTGGAGTGCTGAGCTCTGCTGAGATTGTTGATCGACTTTTGAGACGTGTTTCCGATGGCTCTTAGTCCGTTCCAGATACCGGGAGTATTGACCCACATGGGGATGTTCATCTCCTTCCTGTCCTTATGGTGCTGCCCTTTAACCCCTGTCGTACAAGTAGCCTGGCCCAATGAGAAGCCAATATTGATCTTGTCTGTGCACTGCCCCTCCTTCGTGTAACACAGGGCACAAGAAACATGCAGAATACAGTCAGGAGAAGCTTGTCGTCTGACAGGCAATCTCCACCTCATTCTTCCCACTATCCTCAGTTAAAAACCCAAGTTTTTGACACCTAATTATTCCAATGAAGGATTGCAGGGACCACTATGATGGGAAGCCTAGAGAGAGAGAGAAAGTGAGTGAGAGAGAAAGAGAAAGAAAGAAAATAACTTGCATTTCTATAGCACCCTTCATGACCTCAAGACATCCCAAAGCGCTTTACAGCCATTGAAGTATTTTCGAAGTGTCATGCAGGAAAGGTGGCAGCCAATTTGTGCACAGCAAGCTTCCATAAACAGCAATGTGATAATGACAAGACAATCCGTTTTTAATTATGTTGATTGACGGGTAATTATTGGCCAGGACACCAGGGAGAACTCCCCTGGTCATTTTCGTAAGGGTACCATGAGATCTTTTACGTCTAGTAGAGAGAGCAGTCGGGACCTTGCTTTAACTTCTCTATCTAAAGGCGGCATCTCTGACAGTGCAGCACTCTCAGTGCTGGGAATGATGTTGACAGTGCGTATGGATTTTCAGAAGGCAAGCAAGGCTTATTAGAAAGATTCAGCATACGATGTAAGAGGAGATGTAACAGCAGGGATAGAAAGTGGGTTGACTGACTAGAAATATAGTGTAGGGTGATCAGTGTTGCTGGGACTGGAGAAGGGTTGAAGTGATTAACCCCAGGTGTCACTGCTGGGAGATGGTTTGGACTCTGGAATCTCCTAATTGGTTGATGATAGGAGCGTAGGAGGTTTGGCAAACAGTGAGGAAGATAGAAACAGCACAATGTAATGTGGAAAATTGTGAGGCAATCACATTTGGGAGAAAAAAAAACAAGGGTTGGGTGTAAACACTCAATGGAATGTTGCTAATAGGTTGGTGCAAACAAACACGTAGTAAACTTCAAAAGGGAATTGGATCATTACTTCAAGAGAAAAAGTTCCAGGGCTATGGGAAAAGAGCAAGGCAAGTGGTACCATTTAGATGGCTCCACCATAGAGCCAGTACAGGCATGACGGGTGGAATAGCCTCCTTCTGTGCTGTATCCTTTTTATGAGGATGTGAATGGACAGAGACTGAGGTTATGGGGAGAGAGCAGGGCAGTTAATTTTGGATTTCTCTAGTAAAGAATGGGCAGAATGGCCTCCCTCTCCACAATTCCACTTGACACCAGCGGACATCGCTCTTCCCTGTGAATGCAGGGTTTTACGAACATACAAACATACGAATTAGGAGCAGCTGTGGCCACTCGGCCCATCAAGCCTGCTCCGCCATTCAACAAGATCATGGCTGATCTGACTGTAACCTCAACTCCACATTCCCCCCTACCCCTGATAACACTATCACCCCCTTGCTTATCAAGAATCTATCTACCTCTGCCTCAAAAATATTCAAAGACTCTACTTCCACCGCCTTTTGAGGATGAGAATTCCAAAGACTCGCGACCGTCTGAGAGAAAAAATTTCTCCTCATCTCTGTCTTAAATGGGTGACCCCTTATTTTTAAACAGTGACCCCTAGTTCTAGATTCTCCCACAAGGGGAAACATCCTTTCCACATCCACCCTGTCAGGACCCCTCAGGATCTTATATGTTTCAATCAAGTCGCCTCTTACTCTTCTAAATTCCAGCAAATACAAGCCTAGCCTGTCCAATCTTTCCTCATAAGACAGCCCGCCCATTTCAGGTATTAGTCTAGTAAACCTTCACTGAACTGCTTCAAACACATTTACATCCTCATTAAATAAGGAGACCAATACTGTACACCGTACTCCAAATGTGGTCTCACCAATGCACTGTATAACTGTAGCATAACCTCCCTAATTTTGTTTTCAATTTCCCTCACAATAAACGATGACATTCTATTAGCTTTCCTAATTACTCGCCGTACCTGAATACTAACCTTTTGCGATACCCAGATCCCTCTGCATCTCAAAGCTCTGAAATCTTTCATCATTATTCTTCCTACCAAAATGGACAACTTCACATTTTCCCACATTATACTCCATTTGCCAGATCTTTGCCCTCCTTACGTCCTCCTCACAACTTACTTTCCTAATTATCTTTGTTGGATGTTTGAAAAACTGTTCTTCCCAATCTGCACACCAGAGGGAGGTAGAGGTTTTATTTGCTGCATTTGTTTGTCGCATTATTGGAATGTGCCGGAAAAACCAATGTTGCCAGTCAGTTACTTCACAGAAGCTGATGCACTACGGGGGAAGCCACACTTAAATCGTTAAACATTATAATGTTGTGTCATGAACTTCTAATGCGATGATTGACCCCACCAGTACTGTACCCCAGTATTATACAGTGACAGACCTGTACCCACCAGTACTGTACCCCAGTATTATACAGTGACAGACCTGTACCCACCAGTACTGTACCCCAGTGTTATACAGTGACAGACCTGTACCCACCAATACTGTACCCCAGTATTATACAGTGACAGACCTGTACCCACCAGTACTGTACCCCAGTGTTATACAGTGACAGACCTGTACCCACCAGTACTGTACCCCAGTGTTATACAGTGACAGACCTGTACCCACCAATACTGTACCCCAGTATTATACAGTGACAGACCTGTACCCACCAGTACTGTACCCCAGTGTTATACAGAGACAGACCTGTACCCACCAATACTGTACCCCAGTGTTATACAGTGACAGACCTGTACCCACCAGTACTGTACCCCAGTGTTATACAGAGACAGACCTGTACCCACCAATACTGTACCCCAGTGTTATACAGTGACAGACCCGTCCCCACCAGTACTGTACCCCAGTGTTATACAGAGACAGACCTGTACCCACCAATACTGTACCCCAGTGTTATACAGTGACAGACCCGTCCCCACCAGTACTGTTCCCCAGTGTTATACAGTGACAGACCTGTCCCCACCAGTCCTGTACCCCGGTGTTATACAGTGACAGACCTGTCCCCACCAGTACTGTACCCCAGTGTTATACAGTGACAGACCTGTACCCACCAGTACTGTACCCCAGTGTTATACAGAGACAGACCTGTACCCACCAATACTGTACCCCAGTGTTATACAGTGACAGACCCGTCCCCACCAGTACTGTTCCCCAGTGTTATACAGTGACAGACCTGTCCCCACCAGTCCTGTACCCCGGTGTTATACAGTGACAGACCCGTCCCCACCAGTACTGTTCCCCAGTGTTATACAGTGACAGACCTGTCCCCACCAGTCCTGTACCCCGGTGTTATACAGTGACAGACCTGTACCCACCAGTACCGTACCCCAGTGTTATCCAGTGACAGACCCGTACCCTTCAGTACTGTACCTCAGTGTTATACAGTGACAGACCTGTACTCACCAGTACTGTACCCCAGTGTTATCCAGTGACAGACCCGTACCCTTCAGTACTGTACCCCAGTGTTATACAGTGACAGACCTGTACTCACCAGTACTGTTCCCCAGTGTTATCCAGTGACAGACCCGTACCCTTCAGTACTGTACCCCAGTGTTATACAGTGACAGACCTGTACTCACCAGTACTGTACCCCAGTGTTATACAGTGACAGACCTGTACTCACCAGTACTGTACCCCAGTGTTATACAGTGACAGACCTGTACTCACCAGTACTGTACCCCATTGTTATACAGTGACAGACCTGTACTCACCAGTACTGTACCCCAGTGTTATACAGTGACAGACCTGTACTCACCAGTACTGTACCCCAGTGTTATACAGTGACAGACCTGTACTCACCAGTACTGTACCCCAGTGTTATACAGTGACAGACCTGTACTCACCAGTACTGTACCCCAGTGTTATACAGTGACAGACCTGTACTCACCAGTACTGTACCCCAGTGTTATACAGTGACAGACCTGTACTCACCAGTACTGTACCCCAGTGTTATACAGTGACAGACCTGTACTCACCAGTACTGTACCCCAGTGTTATACAATGACAGACCCTCACCCACCAGTACTGTACCCCAGTGTTATACAGTGACAGACCTGTACTCACCAGTACTGTACCCCATTGTTATACAGTGACAGACCCTCACCCACCAGTACTGTACCCCAGTGTTATACAGTGACAGACCTGTCCCCACCAGTACTGTACCCCAGTGTTATACAGTGACAGACCCTCACCCACCAGTACTGTACCCCAGTGTTATACAGTTTCAGACCTGTACCACCCACCCCCCTCCATCAGTACTATACTGCAGTATTATAGCGTTCTTTCCCGATACAACCCAAATTTGAAAGGTGACGTTCTCTTTCTGACTGTTTTACACTGTTTCAGTGGATGCAGTGTGACAATTTCATACATTCACTTGTAAACATCAGTGGAAATGTTGCTAAAATCCATGTTCACTAAACAGCATTCTGTAGTTTGGACAAGTGCTGACGATTCCAAACACTGCTGCCCTTATCCTAACTAGCACCAAGTCCCGTTCACTCACCACCCCACGCTCAGTTCAAATGCATCGGCTCCCAGTCTGGCGACGCCTTAATTTTACACTTCTCAGCCTTGTTTTCAAATCCATACATGGCTTCACCCCCCTCCCTATCTCTGTAATCTCCTCCAACCCCACAACACTCTGAGATCTCTGCAGTCCCTCCAATTCTGGTCACTCGCACATCCTCAGTTTTATGTATTTCGTCATCTGCTGCCTCGGCTTGAAAACCTAAGCCTCTCTCTTCTCTTTGAGGACGCACCTTAAAACTGACCTCTTTGACCACCTGACCCAGTATCTTCTTATGTAGCTCCTTGTCAAGTCTTGCCTCATTTTGCTCTTGTGAAGCACCTTGGGCTGTTCTGTTACATTAAAGGTGCTATACAAATGCACCTTTTTGTGGAATCTGATTTTTTAAATAATTCATTCATGGGATGTGGGTGTCGCTGGCAAGGCCAGCATTTGTTGCCCATCCCTAATTGCCCTTGACAACTGAAATGGCTTGCTAGGCTATTTCAGAGAGCAGTTAAGAGTCAACCGCATTGCTGTGGGTCTGGAGTCACATGTCGGCCAGACCAGGTAAGGACAGCAGATTTCCTTCCGTAAAGGACATTAATGAACCAGATGGGTTTTTACGACAGTCAATGATAGTTTCATGGCACCATTACTGAGACTAGCTTTCAATTCCAGATTTTTATTCATTAATTGAATTTCAGTTCCACCACCTGCTATGGTGGGATTTGAACGGTGTCCTCATGGCATTAGTCTGGGCCTCTGGATTACTAGCTCTGTGATATTACCACTACGCCACCTTCAGGTACAGCTCCCACAGTCCAGTGTCACTAATAGAATTTCACTTTCTTCAACCATCATGTGAGGGGGAGTGGGGTTCTGCCAATACCGGTGCTCCTGACTGTTATCAATGTGGTTTTGTAATGCTCCCCACCTGTACTACTCAAACCGTTTTTCATTGTACTAGTTGTGAGTCAAAAAGCCATGAGTTCGTGTCCCACTCCAGAGACTTGGGCTCATAATCCGGGCTGATACTAGTGCGGTACTGAGGGAGTGCTGCACCGTTGTGGGTGCCGTCTTTTCAGATGAGACGTTAAAGCGAGGCTTAGTCTGCCCTCTCAGGTGGCTGTAAAAGATCTCACGGCCACTCTTGGAAGAAGAGCAGGGGAGTTTCCCCAGTGACCTGGGCCATCGTCAGTAAAAACAGATGATCTGGTCATCGTCACATTGCAGTTTGTGGGATCTTGCTGTGTGCAAATTGGCTGCCGGGTTTCCTACATTACAACAGTGACTACACTTCAAAAAGTACCTCATTGGCTGTGAATTGCTTTTGGACGTCCTGATTTCATGATAGGCACTGTAGAAATGCGAGTTCTTTCTTAGGGTGGTCCAACACAAGGTTGCAAAGCTTTGGTTGGTCCTCATGGTGGGCCCCGAGTTTTATGTCCCGTTAATAATCATGGGAGGTGATGGTTGTTGTGTTGGTTACCCTGTGCTTGCACAGATCCTGCCCTCCATTCCATGTTCCACAGATATGATTAACAATTCTCACTTCTCATGCACAGCATAATAGCAGTGAAACACACCAGTTATCCAGTAAGCTCTGTCCTGATTCATTCCCCATCTGTAGCACAGGGAATATTTTTTCCAACACTTACTCCCTGCACTCCCAACCCCATCACTTACAAATATTTGCAAGCTGGCAATACTTTACCAGTGAGGAAGGGGTCACTTTTCTTGACGGACAGTCTGCTGCAGAAAAATGGGTGGGGAAGGGCTGAGGCTGGGGTACAGTCTACACTTGACTGAGGTGCGGGGAGGGGGTTGCCAGAGTATTTCCTGCCTCACTGATGGAAAAAAAGGTGGGCATGATGCCCCCTTGAACCATTGAGGCACAGCTTACGTTGGCACCTGTCCAGTCCCAGTATTGACTTGGACTGGATGGTGATGGGTCGTGTGGTGCAACGGAAATGTGAGTTGTTCTCCTTTTGGAGAAAGATTTTGTTTGGAGGTGGAGGAGTTTGGGTCCGTGCAGTCCGTGATCTTTTGTCCGGCCCTGAGCTCACTTCATTTGCTGCCCCGGGGTTGGAAGGGGTGAATAATGCACTCGCTTTTTCCACAAGCTGAGAGTTATTGATTAGGGGTTTGGGTGTGGACAGAATCAGGATTGACTGTAATGACAACTGTTCAGGTCGCAGTCTGCACACAAGGGACTCCATCACAATGTTATTTAGATGGACTTCCAGAATGCATTCAATAAAGTCTCTCATAAGAGACTGTTAGAGTCATAGAGTTATACAGCACAAAAACAGGCTCTTTGGCCCATCGTGTCCGTGCTGACCATCAAGCACCTATGTATTCTAATCCCGTTTTCCAGGACTTGGCCTGTAGCCTTGTATGCTATGACGTTTCAAGTGCTCATCTAAATGTTTCTTAAATGTTGTGAGGGTACCTGCCTCTACCACCCCTTCAGGCAGAGTGTTCCAGATTCCAACCACCGTCTGGGTGAAAATATTTTTCCTCAAATCCCCTCTAAACCTCATGCCCCTTACCTTAAATCTATGCCCCCTGGTTATTGACCAGGGAAAATGTTACTTCCTATCTATCCTCATAATTTTGTATACCTCAATCAGGTCCCCCCTCAGCCTTCTCTGCTCTAAGGAAAACAACCCTAGCCTATCCAGTCTCTCTTCGTAGCTGAAATGCTCCAGCCCAGGCAACATCCTGGGCACCCTCTCCAGTGTAATCATCTCCTTCCTATAGTGTGGTGCCCAGAACTCCAGCTGTGGCCTAACTAGCATTTTATACAGCTCCATCATAACCTCTCTGCTCTTATATTCTATGCCTCGGTTAATAAAGGCAAGTATCCTAACCACCTTATCTACCTGTGCTGCTGCCTTCAGTGATCTATGGACAAGTACACCAAGGTCCCTCTGACCCTCTGTACTTCTTAGGGTCCTACCATCCATTGTATATTCCCTTGCCTTGTTAGTCCTCCCAAAATGCATCACCTCACACTTCTTAGGATTAAATTCCATTTGCCACTGCTCCGCCCATCTTACCAGCCCATCTATATCGTCCTGTTACCTAAAGTTGAAGCTTGTGAAATTGAAGGCAAATTATTGACCTGGTTGGGAAATTGACTGAGTGACAGGAGACAGGGAGTAGGTATAATGGGCAGGTACTCTGATTGGAAGGATGTGATTAGTGATGTCGCCGTCAACTAATCACTGTATTCATTATCGACTTATAGAATAAAAAGATATATATATATATATATATATATATCATGCACTCGATGGATCGAATGGCCTCTTTCAGTGCCATATACGACTCTACGACCTCCTCCTGACACTGGGTTTTATTTAAAGGCCACTGGTAATGCTGTGTGAAAATGTGGGCTTCACTCATTGAGTCCCTGAGAGTGGCAGAACTGTACCCCAGCAACCAGATACTGACTTCACGAGATGACAAAGTTGGCTGATTATTGAATTGAGTGGGATGGAGGGGGAGAGGATTATGAATGGACTGATTATTGACTAAGTGGGTTGAGCACTGAGCTGGGAAGGTATGAATGGGCTGAATACTGACTTAGGGTTATGAATGGGATGAATATTTTTCTACATTCATTCGCATCATTGGTAAGACTGGCATTTATTGCCCAATCCAAGTTTCCCCTGTGAAGATAATGGTCAGCTGCCTTCTTGAAACACTGCCGTCCATGTGGTGAAGGTACTCCCGCAGTGCTGTTAAGTAAAAGACGTCTGCAAACGCGACATGAAATCCTGTGACATTGATCACAAGTCGTGGGAGTCAGTTGCCAGCGTTCGCCAGAGCTGGCGGGCAGCCATAAAGGCGGGGCTAAAGTGTGGCGAGCCGAAGAGACTTAGCAGTTGGCAGGAAAAAAGACAGAAGCGTAAGGGGAGAGCCAACTGTGTAACAGCCCCGACAAACAAATTTCTCTGCAGCGCCTGTGGAAGAGCCTGTCACTCTAGAATTGGCCTTTATAGCCACTCCAGGCGCTGCTCCACACACCACTGACCACCTCCAGGCGCTTACCCATTGTCTCTCGAGATAAGGAGGCCAAAGAAGGATGGTGTGCTGATCAAGCGGGCTGCTTTGTCCTGGATGGTGTCGAGCTTCTTGAGTGTTGTTGGAGCTGCACCCATCCAGGCAAGTGGAGACTATTCCATCACAGTCCTGCCTTGTACCTTGTAAATGGTGGACAGGCTTTGGGGAGTCAGGAGGTGAGTGACCACAGAATTCCCAGCCTCTGACCTGCTGTATAGCCATTTATGTGGCTGGTCTAGTTGATTTTCTGGTCAATGGTGACTTTCAGGATGTTGATATGGGATTCAACAATGGGAATTCCATTGAATGTCAAGGGAAGATGGTTAGATTCTCTCTTGCTGGAGATGGTCATTGCCTGACTTCAGGTCATTTGCTGCCTTTCAGCGAAGAAAGGCTGGGTAAAGATGGCAGGTTTCCTTGCCTCGTGAACCAGTGGGCTTTTTACGACAATCTAACAGCTTCATGGCCACCTTTACTGATGCTAGATTTTTATTTCCATTCTTTTTTAAACTGAATTCAAACTCTCAAATTGTCTTGGTGGAATTTGAACTCATTCTGCTGGATTCTTAGGCCAGTTACATAAACACAACACCACTATTTCTACATGACTGACTTGAAGGGGTATGAATGAACTGAATATTATACCATTACCTTCTCAATATTTCTGAGATGGTAATGGACATGATGAGGCATAAAAATAACCGGTACATATTTACATTTTGTTAGGAAGAATGAGGAGAGGCAGTATGAACTAAATGGTGCAGTTTGAAAGGGTGTGCAGGAACAGAGAGACTGGGAGTGTATGTATACAAATTGTTGACGGTGAGAGGATAAGTTGAGAAAGCTGCTTAACAAAGCATATGGGATTCTCGGCTTTACTAATAGAGACAAAGGCTGGAATTTTACGCACCCCAAATGAGAGGGCTGGTGGTGGGGGACGTAAAATTGAGTGGAGGCACGGAACGCTCCCCCCCCCCCCCCCACCCTCCGTTGCCAATTTACGTGGGGCGGCAGCGACAAGAAACAGCCTGCCCGCCTCAGGCCATCAAGGCCCTTAATTGGCCGATTAACTGGCACTTAAGGGTCTCTGCCCGTCACCACGGGTATTTTACCCTTGGCTGGTGGCAGCTGAGGCCTCAAAAAGCCTGCCTGATGAAACCAGGTGGCCGTCTTGCGGGCTGTGCGGGTGGCCCTCCTGATCGGGCACCCTGTGCACAACACCCCCCCCCCCCCCCCCCCCAACCCACTAACCGACCCCCCTTGCCCTGCTGGGACCCGATCGATTGTCCCCAGCGAGGCCCTAAAAACTTACCTTTTTTCTGGGGCCGTCCTTCAGCTCCTTCCGATGGCTGGGTGTAGTCCCAGTAGTGGCCATCGCTCCTGATAGCACTGCTGGGACTAAGAGCAGCCAGCCCGCTGATTGGCCGGCAGCTCCATTAGGCGGGTCTTCCTGCCTCAAGGAGGTGGCAGTCCCGCCCAATACCAATTAAAGTCCTGGGGAGTGTAAAAACCCGGTCTGGCTCCCCAGGCCTGACGAGGCGGGCTCACCACCGACTTTTCAGCTGGTGGACAGGGCCTCCAGCCCAACGTAAAATTCCGGCCATAGAGTACAAGAGCAAGGCAGTTATAATAAACCGTTATATAAAAAAAAAAGTTAGGCCTCATCTGGAGAATTGCTTCCAGTTCTGGGCACCACACTTTAGGAAGGATGTCAAAGCCTTGGAGAGGGTGCAGCGGAGATTTACTAGAATGGTACCAAGGATGAGGGTCTTCAGGTACATGGAGAGACTGGAGAAACTGGGGTTGATGTCCTTAGAGCAAAGAAGGTTAAGTGGGGATTTAATAGAGGTGTTCAAAATCATGAGGGGTTTTAACATAGTCGATAAGGAGAAACTGTTTCCAGTGGCGAGACGGTCAGTGACCGGAGGACACAGATTTGTGCTGATTGGCAAAAGAACCAGAGGAGAGATGAGGAGAATTTTTTTAACGCAGTGAGTTGTTGTGATCTGGAATGCGCTGCCTGAAAGGGCCGTGAAAGCAGATTCAATAGTAACTTTCAAAAGGGAATTTGATAAATAGTTGAAAAGGAAAGATTTACAGGGTTATGGAGGAATAGCAGGGGAGTGGGATTCATTGAAGAGGTCTCTCAAAAGGGCTGCCAGTCACAATGGGTCAAACAGTCTCCTCCTTTGTTGTAAGATTCCATAATAGGACAAATGCCCTTCTCATGCCCCTAAATACCCTGGGCTTTTTCAGACTGACTGTATTGAATCTCTGAAAGATAAGGCCATCAGCGAATAATTATGAATTGAGAAGTACTGGAGGTGTTTGTAGATTTGCTTGATTGATTCCCATGAACAGCACAGTAAAAGTACTGGTACTCACGACTCAAGAAACAGTAATGATCTGAATAAATACCTGGAATGGTATAAACATGTCATCACTCAGCAGAAAGAGACTTGCTCCCTATTATAGCACGCTGCAGAATCTCTCTCTAAGTGTAAATGTAAGTGCAGTCAGTTCATCACACAATGCTTCTGGAGCCTGTCTGAATGAGCAGTACCAAGTGTTCACCTGGACAGTTCCACAGTTCACTTAATCCTTTCCACTGGAGTCCTTGTTTTGGTCAAACTGAGGCAGAGGAATGAACTTGTATTTATACAATGCTCATTCAAAAACCTCCCAAAGTATCCCGCACACGTTGGGGTGTAGTTATTGTTGATACGTAGTGAGTGAGTGTGGCAGGCTTTTTTCACACAGCCATTTGACCCATTAGTGTTTTTTATAATGAGAGTGAAGGGTTTGATCCATTAGGATTCCTGCATTGAGAGTGAATAGAAAGGGGATTGATTTAGAATTCTCTACAATGGGAACATACTTTATCCTTTTGAACTTTTAGACATCGAAGTTCTCGTTTCCCTGCTGTCACCTTTAACAGCCAAATAAGTATGAATCAGTTGGAATAAATCAAGACCAGCAGCAGATTAGGGAGATTCCTACAGTGCAGCAACCTCAATATTTCAGGGAGATTATCCTGGATAGCATGCAAAACCGCCCACACAAAAGGTAACTGAGCTATAATGATGAATTTTAATTGTCGGAGAGCTGCAGCAAGGGCAATGGTTGGGAAGGAAAAGTAGCAAGAATACAAATTAAAGTTTTCCTTCTGGCTTCCTTGTACTGTAACCAGAGAGGTTTGGGGGCTTTTTGCACCTGAGCTTTAGACCATATTCACTTGACTTGCACTTGTGCCTTCCAGCAGGAATCTTTGAACAGTGACGAGGAGCATGGCTATTGGCTGATCACTGAATACTGACCAGCAGTGTGGCCATGATTGTCAATGCAAGCTGATCTTTTTTATTGACCCCGGCCCAATCCAGGGGTGTTGTTGAAACCGCAGCCACCACGGGCTGATGAAGTGAAGAGCTCTTAAGTGGGCTGAAACCCATTAAAATTCAGTCCAATAAATGGAAAACATTGTTAGGGCTAAGAGGATATTTAATAGAGGTGTTGAAAATCATGAAGGGTTTTAATTATGTAAATAGGGAGAACATGTTTGCAGTAACAGAAAGGTCAGTAACCCGAGGAAACAGATTTAAGGTAACTATTAAAAGAACCAGAGGTGACATGATAGAAAATTATGTTTTACTCAAGTAGGTTTTTATAATCTAGAATGCACTGCTTGAAAAGGCGGTAGAAGCAGATTTAATCGTAACTTTCAAAAGAAAATTGGATAGATACATGAAAGGGAAAACCTGCAGGGCTATGGGGGAGGGAGCAGGGGGAGTGGGATTGATTGGATAGGTCTTTCTAAGAGCTCTCATCGTGAGACGTGCCCATCAGATGGTTTCGTGCTTTGCAAGCAAATATCTAGTCTTCACTGCGTCAAGCTTATCTATAATGTAAGTTTTCTTTCGTAAAATCGATACCATCATTATGGGTGAGAAGCATTGATTAAGGTTTAATTGCTTTGCAAAGTGTTTTGACACTCCCTCCATGGAGTAATTAATGTGGTATTTTGATTCTGTCTCAAATGTTGATTCTAGTGAGTTGGACACTGGGCTGCACCTCCTGTTGTCATGTGGATGCTTTACTGGGAGAGTGTTGCATTCCCCACTGCAGGCATCCCCTAAGTGAACACCAAATTCAGACGAGCATGGGGAAAATATGACGGGGCACGAAGATACCTGCTGACTCATACAGCCTGTCCCACACAGTGTGCATCACAATACATGCATTTCCCACCCGCCACCTGGGAGAGCCAATTAGGGAAAAACAAACTGGGAAGTGCCTCTCCGACCCAGACAGGCGATTGAGACTAGTCCAGGAGCTCACATTGGCCTAGATTTTACATAACTGGATATTTACCTTCTGTAAAAGGTGATCTGTATGCCAGCCAGAAAAAGGCCCAGCTCTCACTCAAAGGAATTCAGTGAAACTTTATCCATTACTTGTGCTGTCAGCCTGTTCTGCATCTTCACTATTCTCTAGGAAAAATCTAACAGCCCAACATCCAACCTAGTTCTGCTTGTAATTTTTAAATATGCTCGTAAACCTACCCAGTTGAAATAATTAATCCACATAAAAAAGATCGAGTCTCTTCATTATTTTGTAAACTTCGATCAAATCACCCCCAAAACTACGCTCCTCTGAGATTATGTGGGTAAGTCAGGTGTTTCAAACTGGGAATAAATCTTGTCGTAGAGTCATTAACAGCATAGAAGGAGGCCATTCAGCCCATTGAGTCCATGCCAGCTCTCTGCAGAACAAACCAGTCAGTGCTACTCCCCCATTCGATCCCCATAGCCTTGCAAGTTGTGGCCCACTCTGCACTCTTTTCAAAACTTAAATATTCCACCACCCCCTCCCCCCCAGCCCCCCACCATCTGAGGAGACCAAAACTGGTCATTTTTATTACTTAATGCTGTCCCTTGATCCTCACCATCAAGGGTAAAGACTGATGCAAAGCACTTGTTTAGTGTCACTGCCATACCTGGAGAGTGCTTTCCAACCTATCCCTGAGCATCTTTCAGTGGCCCAATAAAGTCATTGCTAGTTCTCTGACTCATCATGCAGATGAGAAAGCTTTTCTAATCACCACCGCACTTGCCCATGATCCTCTTTTTCACCAACCTCTTCCCTTTTTTTTTTATTCATTCTTGGGATGTGGGCATTGCTGGCTAGGCCAGCATTTATTGCACATCCCTAATTGCCCTTGAGAAGGTGGAGGTGAGCTGCCTTCTTGAACCACTGCAGTCCGTATGCTGCATGTAGACCTGATTTAAGAGCAGCCTTAGTTTCTCTTTAACTGCTCTTGGTGCTTGTCTTTGTTTTGTTAGGTATTATGTACTTTTACTTTCGAGGAAAACATCTTTATGTGCACCTTATTTGTCAGCCATGTAATCTTTTATTTCCCACAGTTCCTTCTTTCGATTTTGGGGACGTACATAATTTCTGTATGCTTTAGTTTATACTTAAAACACTTGCTATTTATATTCCACACCAGTTTCCTCCCAACTTCTTTGGCCTCTTTGTCTCGAGAGACAATGGGTAAGCTCCTAGAGGTAGTCAGTGGTTTGTGAAGCAGTGCCTGGAGTGCCAAAAAGGCCAATTCTAGAGTGACAGGCTCTTCCACAGGTGCTGCAGATAAAATTGGTTGTTGGGGCTGTTACACAGTTGGCTCTCCCCTTGCGCTTCTGTCTTTTTTTTCCTGCCAACTGCTAAGTCTCTTCGACTCGCCACTCTTTAGCCCCGTCTTTATGGCTGCCCGCCAGCTCTGGCGAACGCTGGCAACTGACTCCCACTACTTGTGATCAATGTCACAGGATTTCATGTCGCGTTTGCAGACGTCTTTAAAGCGGAGACATGGACGGCCGGTGGGTCTGATACCAGTGACGAGCTCGCTGTACAATGTGTCCTTGGGGATCCTGCCATCTTCCATGCGGCTCACATGGCCAAGCCATCTTGAGCGCCGCTGGCTCAGTAGGGTGTATATGCTGGGGATGTTGGCCACCTCGAGGACTTCTGTGTTGGAGATACGGTCCTGCCACCTGATGCCAAGGATTCTCCGGAGGCAGCGAAGATGGAATGAATTGAGACGTCGCTCTTGGCTGACATACATTGTCCAGGCCTCACTGCCGTACAGCAAGGTACTGAGGACACAGGCTAGATACACTCGGACTTTTGAGTTCCGTGTCAGTGCGCCATTTTCCCACACACTCTTGGCGAGTCTGGACGTGGCAGTGGAAGCTTTTCCCATGCACTTGTTGATTTCTCCATCGAGAGACAAGTTACTGGTGATAGTTGAGCCTAGGTAGGTGAACTCTTGAACCATTTCCAGAGCGTGGTCGCCGATATTGATGGATGGAGCATTTCTGACATCCTGTCCTATGATGTTCGTTTTTTTGAGGCTGATGGTTCGGCCAAATTCGTTGCAGGCAGCCGCAATCCTGTCGATGAGTCTCTGCAGACACTCTTCAGTGTGAGATGTTAATGCAGCATCATCAGCAAAGAGGAGTTCCCTGATGAGGACTTTCCGTACTTTCCTCCCAACTGATCTGTTCCAAAATCCTTGCCATTTTTTAAAAGTTCACCCTTTTGGAATCTAGAATTAATTTTAGATTTTTTGTTCTTTTGGTTCTGCTTAATTGAAACCTTATAATCTGGTCATTGGTTCCCAAATGTTCTGTCACATGACGGTCTGATACCAACTTAGGCTCACTACTAAACACTAGATCTAGTTTGTATGATTACTCCATGTTCCCTCTTTGACGTGATGGGCGCACATACAAAACACTCAAATAATATACCGATTGATGGACGAAGGCCACAGAGATGTCTTAACTGCATTGCGTTTTGGTCAGTGTCTGCAGCACTAACATCTCCCCTCTGGAAGCTTCCTAGACCAGAACCTCTGACTGTCCTTCTGACTTCTGCAAAGTGTGAAGGTTATTGGCACAGCCAAAAGTGGCACCGATGAGCTTCCTGTGATTTGTGTCCCAATTGTTACTGTCTAGACCTTGCACAGGATGTTGTCTCTTACGATGCTCACAGCTGCATTCGCTGAATGGGCAGGACTAGGCATAGTCTAACCACCTGTTTCATAACCTTTTAATCATTATAGTCTTAAACAGTTTCTTTTCAATCATTCGCTGTCTCAGTTACCCTTGCATTTTGCCCATTTGCAGAACCCCTGCAGATTGCATGTTTACAGGACCCCCGCACTGCCCCCCCCCCCACAGAACAGGTTTGAGGCAATGAATGGCCTGCTTCTGTTCCCACATTACTGTACCTGGTGCTTCTGCAGGACCAGGGCTCAGGACACGTTCATCTCATGCAAACCAATAAACGCCCACAAGCAGAGTCTGAATCAACTGGATCCGACAAGTCACAAACACATTGATATTTTTCTTCCTGTTTCTCCCTCTTCCTCTATCAACCACCGGCACAAAGTTCCCAACTCTGGGAATTCAGCCCATTAGTCACTGTGCTGTGGAGATTAGATTTCTTATTTTCTTGATTTTGTGGGGCTAACTTATTTTAGCAATATTGCCTCCTTGGTAGATAAATCCTAAATCAGAACACCCAGATCTGTTTATATCTGCTCTTTGCACAATGCTGGATAATGGAAACATTGATTTAAACTTTATAAGCATCCCCTGGGACTGCATGGAACATACGCAAAGGCCAATGATGATATAAGGTTTCCAACACTCATACATCACATCATGTGTTGGATACAAATCTTAGATTGGATCTGTAAACAATATGCACCAAAAGTATTATCTTAGAACCATCGAAACAGAGAAAAATTACGGCACAGAAGGAGGCCACTCAGCCCATCGTATCCATGCAATGCCATGTCTTGGCTTGGCTTAGTTGGCAACATTCCTGCCTCTGAGTTAGAAGATTCTGAGTTCAAGTCTCACTGCAACATTTGAGGATGTGACCAATTCAGTGCAGGACTGAGAGAGCTGGTTTTCTGTCCTGTTCAACATTTGCCCCCCCCTCCACCTCCCGCCCACAACCAACACATCCATTCACTTCATTTGCTGTTTGTGGGATCTTGTGAACAAATAGGTTTATCTGAATAACTACAGTGACTGCAATTCAAAACGAATTATGATCATCGCCAGCAAGGCCAACATTTGTTGCCCATCCCTAATTGCCCTTGACAAGTGAGTGGCTTACTAGGCCATTTCAGAGGGCAGTTAAGAGTCAACCACATTGCTGTGGGTCTGCAGTTACATGAAGGTCAGGCCAGGTAAGGACAGCAGATTTAGGGCATTAGTGAACCAGATGGGTTTTTATGACAATCAATGATAGTTTCATGGCTGAGACTAACTTTCAATTCCAGATTTTCTATTATTATTAATTAATTGAATTTAAATTCCACCATCTGCCATGGTGGGATTTGAACCCTTGTTGCCAGGGCATTAGCCTAGGCCTCTGGATTACTCATTCAATGACATTACCATTACACTATTGTCTCCCCTGGTACACACTGCTTCCACTGTGTGTCACCCTTGTTGCCAGGGCATTAGCCTAGGCCTCTGGATTACTCATTCAGTGACATTACCATTACACTATTGTCTCCCCTGGTACACACTGCTTCCACTGTGTGTCAGTGGTGGAGGGAATGAATGTTGATCGATGGGGTGTCGATCAAGCAGGCTAATTTGTCTTGGATGGTATTGAGCTTCTTGAATGTTGTTGGAACTGCACCCAACCAGGCTAGCGTAGAGTATTCCATCACACTCCTGACTTGTGCCTTGTAGATGGTGAATATGCTTTGGGGAATCAGGAGGTAAGTTACTCGCTACAGAATTCCCGGCCTCTGACCTGAATTTGTAGTCATAGTATTTATGTGTCTGGTCCAGTTAAGTTTCTGGTCAATGGTAACCCCCAGGATGTTGTTGATGGGGGATTCAGCGATGGTAATGCCATTGAATGTCAAGGCGAGATGGTTAGGCTGTCTCTTGTTGAGGATAGTCATTGCCTGGCACTTGTGTGGTATGAATGTTATTTGCCACTTGACAGCCCAAGCCTGAATGTTGTCCAGGTCTTGCTGCAAATGGGCATGGACTGCTTCAGTATCTGGAGTTGTGTAATGATCAGCAAACATCCCCACTTCTGACCTTATGACGGAGAGAAGGTCATTAATGAAGCAGCTGACGATGGTTGAGCCTAGGACACTACCCTGAGGAACTCCTGCAGTGATGTCCTGAGGCTGAGGTGGTTAACCTCCAGCAACTGTCCTTTTTTATGCTAGGTATGACACCAACCAGCGGAGAGTTTTCCCCCCATTCCCATTGACTTTAGTTTTGCTAGGGCTCCTTGATGCCACTCTCGGTCAAATGCTGCCTTGATGTCAAGGGCAGTCACTCTGACCTCACCTCTGGAATTCAGATCCATTGACCACATTTGGACCAAGGCTATAATGAGGTCAGGAGCCGGGTGGCCCTGGTGGAGCCCAACTGAGCGTCAGTGAGCAGGTTGTTACTGTGTAAGTGCTGCTTGATAGCACTGTTGACAACACCTTGCATCACTTTGCTGATGATTGAGAGTAGACAGGGGCGGTGATTGGCTGGACTGGATTTCTCCTTTTTGTGGACAGGACATACCTGGGCAATTGTCCACATTGTTGGGTAGATGCCAGTGTTGTAGCTGTACTGAAACAGCTTGGCTAAGAGCACGGCTAGTTCTGGAGCACAAGTCTTCATTACTACAGCCACGATGTTGTTAGGCCTTTGGTGTATCCAGTTCCTTCAGCCATTTCTTGATATCTCATGGAGAGAAACAAATTGGCTGAAGACTGGCATCTGTGATGCTGGGGACCTCAGTAGGATGCTGAGGTGGATCATCCACTTGGCATTTCTGGATGAAGATGGTTGCAGATTCTTCAGCCTTATCTTTTGTACTGGGCTCTGCCATCATTGAGGAAGGGGATATTTGTGGAGCCTCCTCCTCCTGTTAGTTGTTTAATTGTCCACCACCATTTATGACTGGATGTGGCAGGACTGCAGAGCTGAGATTTGATCCATTGTTTGTGGGATTACTTAGCTCTATCTATAGCATGCTGCTTCCACTGTTTGGCATGCAATTAGTCCTGTGTTGTAGCTTCTCCAGGTTAGCATCTCATTTTTAGGAATGCCTGGTGCTGCTCCGGGCATGCCCCCCTACACTCCTCATTGAACTAGAGTTGGTCTACTGGCTTGATGGTAATGGTAGAGTGAGGGATATGCCAGGCCATGTAGTTACAGATTGTAGTTGAATACAAATCTGCTAATTGAGATGTTTAAGATGATTAAAGGAGTTGATCGGATAGATAGAGAGAAACCATTTCCTCTGGTGGGACAGACTCCAGAACAAGGGAGCATAGCCGTCAGGGGTGATGTCAGGACGCACTTCTTCACACAAAGGGTAGCGGAAATCTCGAACATTCTTTCCTGAAAAGCTATGAGGCTGGGGGTCATTGAAAATGTCAAAGCTGAGAGTGATTGATTTTTTTTTTTAGTCAAAGGCATTAAGGATTATGGAACCAAGGCTTGTAGATGGAGTTAAGATACAGATCAACCATGATGTAATTGAATAGTGGAATAAGCTGGAGAGGTTCCGTGGGCTCCTCCTTTTCCTAAATTTAATGGGATCACAGCACATTCCTGGAGGAGTAAAGATGAACTTTGTGTCATATTTCTATGTGACATCACAATCTTCCAGTCACCGTAATCACTTTGCAGAAAGGCGTTTTGTAGAAACCACCCAAGATTTCTTGGGTTGGTGGGATGAGGTGGGATTTGCTGAGTGATGCTGCAATTTGGAAGCTTGCCCTTGGTGCTTCCTCTTTCAAATTCTCTGTAGCAGAAATGATCCCAGTTAAAGGTTGAGCAGGTGTGATGGGAGCTTCAAGCTCGTTCGGTTCAGTTTAGGGTTTCTTAAAAACTCATCAATGGACTGGGGTGGGGAGGAGGGGGGTGGTGCGCTCTGAATTTAATGGTCTTTTCAAACATCTTCCACCAATTCTTGTAAGGTTTCTCCAATAACAATGTCTGCTTGCCACATGGATCGGGACAAAAATAAGTTTCCCATTTTCGGGAAAGAAATTGACCAGATGTCGTCAAGAAAATTCAAAGGGGTTCCTTGTGTGTGTGTCTCTCTCACCGCGGAAGATTAAAGGCAGGTATCAGTAAAAGTGACTGTGAAGCTATCGGACTGTCGATCAAACCCAGCTGGTTCATTCATGCCCTTTAGAGAAGGAAACTTGCCAATCTTACCCAGTCAGGGCCTCTATGCAACTCCAGTCCCACAGCAACATGGTTTACTCTAACTGCCCTCTGAAGTGGCTCAGTGAGACACTCGGTTCTATTAAAATTGAGGGCTCGGGGGTGGGCAATAAATACCGGCCTTGCCAGCAACGCCCACATCCCGAGAATGAATTTTTAAAAAACCATTATGATTATCTGTGTATGTATCTGAGTAATGGATTTGTGTGGGTGCCACTTTCTTGCACTGATGTATTTGTAGGCAAAAATCTGTGAGGGGTGTGTGTTTGTTAGTGTGCCTGTGTAAGTCTACTGTAGCAATTTTAACCTAAGCTGCCTGTGGGAAACTGGCATGTTTGGGTGAAACACAGGTTTTGTATCCTGGCTGAGTAGATTTTCATTGTGAGTGGGGAGTAATATTGGGCAGGGTGTTCCATCTGATCCCATGGGATTCCTCGGATTAAAATTAGCCTCATGTGTCTACCTGTTTGAGACAGTCTATCCACAGGTGCTTTGGTATAGATATGTCTGAGTGGATATGCTTCTCTGACTATAAATATCTGAGGCTGTATGTATAGCTGTGTCTAAGTGTATATGTCTCTGGGTGTAGTTCCCTCTCTAAATGTAACTCTCTGTGTAAATGTTTCTCTATATAAGTGTGTTGTGTGGAGCACAAACACTGGAATAGGTCTGTTGGGCTGAATGGCCTATTTCTGTCCTGTCACATTCTCTGTTTCACTCTTTAAGTGTGTCTCTGTTTCTTTATCTGTAAATAGGTGTGTCTCTGTGTACACTTTTTTTTGTTTGTTCCTGGGATATGGGCATCACTGATAAGGCAGCATTTATTGCCCATCCCCAATTGCCCTTGAGAAGGTAATGGTGAACTGCTGCAGTCCATGTGGGGTAGGTACACCCACACTGCTGTTAGGAAGGGAGTTCCAGGATTTTGACACAGCGACAGTGAAGGAACGGTGATATAGTTCCAAGTGAGAATGGTGTGTGGCTTGGAGGGGAACTTGCAGGTGGTGGTGTTCCCATGCATCTGCTGCCCTTGTCTTTCGAGGTGGTAAAGGCCGCGGGTTTGGAAGGTGCAGTCGAAGGAGCCTTGGTGCATTGCTGCAGTGCATCTTGTAGATGGTACACACTGCTGCCACTGTGTGTCGGTGGTGGAGGGTGTGAATGCTTGTAGATGGGGTGCCAATCAAGCGGGCTGCTTGGTCCTGGATGGCGTTGAGCTTCTTGAGTTTTGTTGGAGCTGCACCCATCCAGGCAAGTGGAGAGTATTTCATCACACTCCTGACTTGTGCCTTGTAGATGGTGGACAGGCTTTGGGGAGTCAGGAGGTGGGTTACTCGCCGCAGGATTCCTAGCCTCTGACCTGCTCTTGTGGCCACGGTATTTATATGGCTACTCCAGTTCAGTTTCTGGTCAATGGTAGCCCCCAGGATGTTGATAGAGGGGTTTCAGCGATTGTAATGCCATTGAATGTCAAGGGGAGTTGGTTAGATTCTCTCTTGTTGGAGATGGTCATTGCCTGGCACTTGTGTGGCGTGAATGTTACTTGCCACTTATTAGCCCAAGCCTGGATGTTGTCCAGGTCTTGCTGCATTTCGACTCGGACTGGGTCAGTATCTGAGGAATCGCGAATGGTATGAACATTGTGCAATCATCAGCGACATCCCCACTTCTGACCTTTTGATTGAAGGACGGTCACTGCTGAAGCAGCTGAAGATGGTTGGGCCTAGGACACTATCCTGAGGAACTCCTGCAGTGATGTCCTGGAGCTGAGTTGATTGACCTCCAACAACCACAACCATCTTTTTTTGTGCTATGTATGACTCCAGCTGGCGGAGAGTTTTCCCCTGATTCCCATTGACTCTAGTTTTGCTAGGGCACCTTGATGCCATACTCAGTCAAATGCTGCCTTGACGTCAAGGGCAGTTACTCTCACCTCATCTCTTGAGTTCAGCTCTTTTGTTCACGTTTGAACCAAGGCTGTAATGAGGTCAGGAGCTAAGTGGCCCTGGCGGAACCCAAACTGAGCATCAGTGAGCAAGTTATTGCTAAGCAAGTGCCGCTTGATAGCACTGTTGATGACACCTTCCATCACTTTACTGATATGACCAGGTGAGAAAGGTGTCTAGGGGTCCCCCTCAGCCTTCACCGGGTCTTACTGTAAAAGGGTTTAATTTTTAAACACACCGTGTTTTCAGCTCCCTCTTGGTGAATCCTTTTTTACTGCTTCCCAATTATAAGGCAAAGAAACCAGCACAACAGGTTTTCTCAGGTTTAAAGAAGAAAAGTGACATTTTATTAAACTTAAACTCTAATTTGCTTAACGCCTATGGATACATGACACACCCACGCTAGCATGCACATGCAATATACACGTGCAAATAGAGACAGAAAGAGAACATAAGAAAGAAAGTGGAAATGTTTGAGGCAATATCTGAGGAGGTTTTTTGTGTTATGGTTCTTTGAGCTCACTGTAGTGTCCTTTATAGTCGGTAGATCTTGCTTTTCGTTGGGGCTCAGTATTCTTCTTAAACCTTGTTCGCTGTGGGAGACTTTTCTCTCTAGGGGGTTCATGTGTCTTCAGTGGATTTGGAGTTCCGTGAGAAAGCGATGGGAGCAGACAGACAGGAGAGGCTGTGGCGAGCCAGCCTGGAGAGATCTTCTCAGTCCAGCAACATTATGTTTTCTGCCCCAAACTGCTTGTACAAATTCAAAAAACTCAGGTTGCCCAGCAGGTTAGTCATGTGACTCGCTGGTTTGACCATATCCATTTGTGTATTCGGCCAACATAGCAGTCAACCTGGAATGAGGGCTCCCCCATCTTCAGCGTCTGGTGATCAAAAGTCCATTATGGGTTGCATGTGTCAGGGAATGGCTGCTTGGTCCTTCCAAACACTGTTAATATGCAAATGTCTTTTCCAGCCACGGCTATCTGTTTAACAAGTCCTTTCTTCACTCCAGTAACAGTTTAAAATCAATCTTCATGACAAAATTCATGTGCCTCATTCTTGGCAGGTGGGGGCCTAACATGACATCACTTTACTGATGATTGAGAGTAAACTGATGGGGTGATAATTGGCTGGTTTGGATTTGTCCTGCCTTTTGTGCACTGGTCAATTTTCCACATTGCCGGCTGTATACCAGTGTTGTAGCTGTACTGGAACAGCTTGGCTAGGAGTGTGGCTAGTTCTGGAGCACAGGTCTTCAGTACTATTGCTGGAATGTTGTCAGGGCCCATAGCCTTTGGAGTATCCAGTGCCTTCAGTTGTTTCCTGATATCGCGTGGAGTGAATCAAATTGGCTGAAGACTGGCATCTCTAATGCTGGGGACTTCAGGAGGAGGCCGAGATGGATCATTCATTCAGCACTTCTGGCTGAAGATTGTTGCAGATGTTTCAGCCTTATCTTTCACGCTGATGTGCTGGGCTCCCCCATCATTGAGGATGGGGATATTTGCGGAGCCACCTCCTCCTGTCAGTTGTTTAATTGTTCACCACCATTAATGACTGGATGCGGCAGGACTGCAGAGCTTAGATCTGATCCGTTGGTTGTGGGATCGCTTAGCTCTATTGCATGCTGCTTCTGCTGTTTGGCACACAAGTAGTCCTGGGTTGTAACTTCGCCAGGTTGACACTTTATTTCATGTCCATTTTGTATGTGTGTGTCTCTGTGTACACTGTGTGTTTGTGTCTCTGTACATTGTGTGTGTGTCTCTCTGTGTACACTGTGTGTTTGTGTCTCTGTACATTTTGCGTGTGTCTCTCTGTACACTGTGTGTCTCTGTGTACACTGTGTGTTTGTGTCTCTGTACATTGTGTGTGTGTCTCTCTGTATACAATGTGTGTGTGTGTCTCAGTACATTGTGCGTGTGTCTCTCTGTACACCGTGTGTCTCTGTGTACACTCTGTGTGTGTGTCTTTGTACATTGTGTGTGTGCGTCTCTGTGTACACTCTATGTGTATGTCCTGGCATGTCTTGGCAAAGCAGTGACCCCCAGGCATCTCCAGTCTGATGGACCTGCTCTCCATCCTGGAGTGTGTGTCTCTGTACACTGTGTGTCTCTGTGTACACTCTATGTGTGTGTGAGTCTTTGTACACTGTGTGTGTCTCTGTGTACACTATGTATGTGCCTTTGTGCATTGTGTGTGTGTGTCTCTCTGTGTACAATGTGTGTGTATGTCTCTGTACATTGTGCGTGTGTCTCTCTGTACACAGTGTGTGTCTCTCTGTACACTATGTGTGTGCCTTTGTACATTGTGTGTGTGTGTCTCTGTACATTGTGCGTGTGTCTCTCTGTACACAGTGTGTGTCTCTCTGTACACTATGTGTGTGCCTTTGTACATTGTGTGTGTGTGTCTCTCTGTGTACAATGTGTGTGTATGTCTCTGTACATTGTGCGTGTGTCTCTCTGTACACAGTGTGTGTCTCTCTGTACACGATGTGTGTGCCTTTGTACATTGTGTGTGTGTGTCTCTCTGTGTACAATGTGTGTGTATGTCTCTGTACATTGTGCGTGTGTCTCTCTGTACACAGTGTGTGTCTCTCTGTACACGATGTGTGTGCCTTTGTACATTGTGTGTGTGTGTCTCTCTGTGTACAATGTGTGTGTGTGTCTCTGTACACTGTGTCTCTGTGTACACTCTGTGTGTGTCTCTCTGTACACGGTGTGTGTCTTTGTACATTGTGTGTGAGTCTGTACACTCTGTGTGTCTCTGCGTACACTCTATGTGTGTGTCTCTGTACATTGTGTGTGTGTGTCTCTGTACACTGTGTCTCTGTGTACACTCTATGTGTGTGTGTCTGTCCATTGTGTGTGATTTGCTAAGGTAAGGAAGGTTCTTTGCTGCCAATCAGCTGGCTCGGGTTAAAGCCGCAGTTCCTCTCTCTACCTCTTGGCACTGCCTCGACCCACAAGCTTCATCCAAATCTCACTCACGTACAATTGCGTTGCAGCTTTGGAAAGCTGCAAAAGGACAGGAGCTGAAGAGCGGAGCTTCAGAGTGGCGGCGTCCTCTCCAGGGATGGCCCATGGACTCAGCACCCCAGCATGTTGAGCCGCTTCGGGGGAGATCTCGGCACCTGGCGCCAAGTTTAAAACTGCTTGTGCTTTTCATTTGCCCTTCCTGAGCTGGACAGAGCGAGCTGGCGATTAAAACTGCTGCAAGTGTGTGAGTGAGGCCGATGGTGCAAGAAGTTGGGAGTCCCAGCAAGGCAAGCCGAGCTGCTGGAGGTTCCTGGGTCACAAAGTGTCCTCCACACGCCCCAGAGAGACATGTCCTGGCAAAGCAGTGACCCCCAGGCATCTCCAGTCTGATGGACCCACCGCCCTGCTCTCCATCCTGGAGCAGCTGAAGATCAGAGGAGCATCTCTGGGCACAATCAGACCCTGGACTTCCCCTCAATGGACCTGGCATTATAGCCCCGACATTCACCTCCTAGACTCTGTAGGGGGAAAGGAGGCTTCCTGATCCCCCCAGGGGCTTTGCACTGCCTGTGTGTGGGTGTCTTGTGTAGCCTCTGGGTCTAAAGCTGCCTCTCGATCCCCTGCTGTAGCCGGGCTTGGGGATGTCCCTGCTCCCCGGTGATCGAGCCTTGGCTCCGGGAAGCTCTCTCATGTTAGAGTCGCTCTCTGCTCCCAGCTTTGCTTCTTGGCTTTCGCTTTGAGAGGGGAGCTTGGCTTGTTTTTGATTTATTTTTTTGCAGCCTTCACTCAGTTGCCCCCCCACCCCGGTGGATGCTGAGCTCCGGCCTGGGACATGGCAGCGGCTCTTGCCAGCTCTCTGATCCGGCAGAAGAGGCAGGCAAGGGAGAACAACACTGACCGAGTGTCCGTCACCAAACGCAGGAGCAGCCCCAGCAAAGCCAACAAGTCCCTGTGTGAGAGGCACGGCCTCGGGGTTTTCTCCAAAGTCAGGTTCTGTAGCGGCAAAAAGAGACCAGTCAGGAAGAGGACAGGTTAGTGTTAACCCTCTCCCTACTCCCTGGCAGTGGGCACCTTTCCAATTGTTAAAGATTTCCTCTCTCTCCACTGCATGAACAGGGTGGATATTTCAAGTGTAAATCCTGGGAAGACTTTGAAACACTGTTTAGGGGAAAAAAATCTGCAAGATTGACCTATTGGCCTCAAACTCGTTAATAATGTCTGTGTGTGTGAGACAGAGAGCAGGGGTGTGGGTGAGAGTATCCACAGTATTCACTATAAATACAGGCAGCAGTACATGTACATGCCATTAGTCGAGGGAGGTGTATGCTATTTGCAGAAACTATCTGCCTCACACACACCTCGGCCTCCATTGGACACACTGCCTCCTCCACTATGGTCTCAGTACCCATACTGCAATAAGACCCTGACTTAGGTGACCATCGGACGTCTCACACCCAGCCCGAGCATTTGTATTGTTAGCTGCAGCAGACTCCCATCTGGCCCACTTATGTATTTGTCGGTCTCCAATATGGCATCGTAATCCTTGTACATTATTTAGTTGCCCTTGTTCGTTGCATGGGTATTGGAATCCAGCTTATGTGTTTGATTTGTGTGGCTCATGTTTTACAGGATGCCGACTGTATTTATAAATATTTAATTTTTGGGGGGGGGGGGGGGGAAGATGGGGGATCAGAATTGGAGGGTAGAAGAACTTACATGTTTTGTCATTGCTGTGAAGGGAGGGCAGGGGAAGTGCTGCTTGCCTTGTGTTGGTTAGGAGTTGCTTGCAGATACTGGTCTGTTAGACCTCAGTTGTAAAGTTGTCCTGTTGTTTACATGTGTCTGTTTAGGGGTTTAAACTATGTGCCATAAGGGCCAAGTAGGTGTTTGTATATTTCTGTATGTGTACACATCCACCTGTGTATATACCATGATAGAAATGGACGTCCCATTCAGTCTTGAACCATTTGCTTTTCTGACCCACCTAGTTGTGCAGAAGGATTACGTCTCACCTCCTCCCCCGTCTCACCTCCTCCCCCGTCTCACCTCCTCCCCCGTCTCACCTCCTCCCCCGTCTCACCTCCTCCTCCGTCTCACCTCCTCCCCCGTCCCACCCCCCTCGTCTCGCCCACCCCCCCTCGTCTCGCCCACCCCCCCTCGTCTCGCCCACCCCCCCTCGTCTCGCCCACCCCCCCTCGTCTCGCCCACCCCCCCTCGTCTCGCCCACCCCCCCTCGTCTCGCCCACCCCCCCTCGTCTCGCCCACCCCCCCTCGTCTCGCCCACCCTCCCTCGTCTCGCCCACCCCCCTCGTCTCGCCCACCCCCCTCGTCTCGCCCACCCCCCTCGTCTCGCCCCCACCCCCCTCGTCTCGCCCCCACCCCCCTCGTCTCGCCCCCACCCCCCTCGTCTCGCCCCCACCCCCCTCGTCTCGCCCCCACCCCCCTCGTCTCGCCCCCTCCCCTCGTCTCGCCCCCCTCCCCTCGTCTCGCCCCCCTCCCCTCGTCTCGCCCCCCCCCCCCCCGTCTCGCCCCCCCCCCCGTCTCGCCCCCTCCCCCCCCGTCTCGCCCCCTCCCCCCCCCCCGTCTCGCCCCCTCCCCCCCCCCGTCTCGCCCCCTCCCCCCGTCTCTCCCTCTCCCCCCCCCCCGTCTCGCCCCCTCTCCCCCCCCGTCTCGCCCACCTCCCCTCCCCTCGCCCCCTCCCCCGTCTCTCCCCCCTTCCCCCGTCTCACCCACTCCCCCCGTCTCAATCCCCTTAGCTCTGTTTCCTTCACCACAGATGCTGCAGAATCGTTCCTCTGTTTCCTGCTTTCACATTCGTGTAATGGGAGAGCCCACTCCCCATGTTTATCTGGCTAAAGCTTAACTGCAGAACGGGAGTCACACTCAGATCCTGCTGTTGAGATGAGAGAGCCAGTATTAACAATGTGAACACAGGAATCCAGAGTGTGAGGGGTCTTTTGCCATCCAAACTACAGACACACTATGTCTACAAACATCTGTAACCTGCTTCATTGAAGAATATTTTCCTGCACTTAGATACTTAATTGCATAAAACTGTAATTTATTTAGACTGATCTATTGTTCAGCTGTCACAGACACCAATTTCTCTGACCACATGGTGTAGACTTTTATGTTCCTACCTGTGTGTCAAAGTGTCCTAATTCCCTACCTGCCAATTTCCACTTATTTATCCAGTTACACTTGTTGCTAGTTAGATCAGGAGACCCAACAACTTGCATTTATCTAGCTCCTTTAATGTCATAAAACATCCTAATATGCTTCACAGAAGTGAAATCGACCAAGAAATTGACATCGAGCCACATAGTGAGATATTGGGGCAGATGACCAAAAGCTTGGTCAACAAAGTAGGTTTGAAGGAGCATCTGAAAGGAGGAGAGAATTAGAGAGACAGAGATGGTTTATCGGGATATTTCAGAGCTTAGGGCCCAAGCAGCTGAAGGCATGGCCGCCAATGATGGGATGAAGGAAATCAGGGATGGGCAAGAGGCCAGAGTTGGAGGAACGCAGAGATCTCGGAAGACTGCAGGGTGAGGAGTTACAGATAAAGAGGGGCCAAGCCACGGAGGGATTTTAAAACAAGGATGAGAATTTTAAAATTGAGGCATTGTCAGACCGAAGGCCAGTGTGGGTCAGTAGGCACAGGGATGAGGAGTGAGACGGGCTTGGTGTGAGTTAGGAGTCAGGCAAAAGAGCTTTGGATGAGCTCCGCTTTACCGAGTGTGGAAGATGAGAGGCTGTCTAGGAGAACATTAAAATGGTTGAGTCTGGAAGAGGAAATGGAGGGAACAGATGATCATCGTGGGTCCATGGGCAGCACATTCACAAAGGGGGCATCGGATTAAGGGAAGCAGTCTCAAGGAAGTGAATGTGGGAAGCAGAATGCCCACATTGCTACATTAAACTGTAAATCCCAGTGTGAGCTATGTTTGACTGTAAAAGAGAGAGGTACATACTGGATGCAAACTGTAAAAATATGCAGTGGAACAGCACCTGCTGAATGCTGTAGTGCCTGTAAGTGTTTAGCATAATTGTGAGTGCAAGAGGTCTTAATGCTACAATGTGCACCCTCATAGATCAGGTGTGGTGGTTAATTGCTGTGTATATTGTGAATGTTGCAGTGATATTTGGACATAGTTTATAACATTCGGAATGTCGCAAAGGAGCCTGCATTTCTGTAGCGTCTTTCAGCACCTCCGGAATCCCCAAAGTGCTTTACAGCCAATGAAGTACTTTTGAAGTGCAGTCTCTGTTGTAATGTAGAAAACATGGCAGCCAATCTGCACACAGCAAGATCCCACAAACTGCAGTGAGTTTTTTATTCGTTTGTGGGATGTGGGCATCGCTGGCCAGGCCAGCACTTATTGCCCATCCCTAATTGCCCTTGAACTGAATGGCTTACTAGGCCATTTCAGAGGGCATTTAAGAGTCAACCACATTGCTGTGGGTCTGGAGTTACATGTCGGCCAGACCAGGTAAGGACAGCAGATTTCCTTCCTTAAAGGACATTAATGAACTAGATGGGTTTTTACAACAATCGACAATAGTTTCATGGTCACCATTAAACTAGATTTGAATTCCAGCTTTAAAAATTGAATTCAGATTTCAACATCTGCTGTGGTGAGATTTGAACCCATGTCCCCAGAGCCTGGGCTCTGGATTACTAGTCCAGTGACATCATCACAACATTACTACCACCCCAGATATTAATTGACCAAATCTTTTTTGTGATATTGGTTGAAGGATAAGTATTGGCCAGCACAATGTAGAGAACTCCCCTGCTCTATTTGGAAGAGTGTTGTGAGATAGTTTATGCCCCACCTTAGACATGTGTGCAAACAATATATATTGCATACTTTCTTATTGTTGCTAATATTCCTGTTGCTGGTATCCTTTACCATGTGGGGGAGAGAGAGAGGGGGGAGAAGGTCATCAAAGTTCAACATGACCCTGTCCTTTCTCTTGTTTGCATACATGCAGATTTCCCTGGACATCACTCAGGAGCACAAACATACTCATTCTAGTCACAGCCCCCTTTCCACTTATACTATAATTGTCTCCGAGACCAGCTGTCTCCACACAAGCCAGGAGTCAGACTGAGGCCATCGTAGCTTGTAGAGCTGGCTTGTCGGTTTATCCGGCTGGGAAATTAAGACAGCCTTCTCCTGAAGGTCAACTGATGCTCAGTCTACCTCACAGGGTCAGGCCAATGTGGGGGATTTGGCATATTTTTTATTTGTTCATGGGATGTGGGCGCCGCTGGCCAGGCCAGCATTTATTGCCCATCCCTAATTGCCCTAGAGAAGGTGGTGGTGAGCTGCCTTCTTGAATCACTGCAGTCCATGTGGGGTAGGGACACCCACAGTGCTGTTAGGGAAGGGAGTTCCAGGATTTTGACCCAGTGACAGTGAAGGAACAGCGATATAGTTCCAAGTCAGGATGGTGTGTGGCTTGGAGGGGAACCTGAAGGTGGTGGTGTTCCCGTGCAATTGCTGCCCTTGTCCTTCTAGGGGGTAGAGTTTGCGAGTTTGGAAGGTGCTGTCGAAGGAGACTTGGTGAGTTGCTGCAGTGCATCTTGTAGATGGTACACACTGCTGCCACTGTGCGTCAGTGGCGAAGGGAGTGAATGTTTGTTTAAGGTGGTGGACGGGGTGCTAATCAAGCAGGCTGCTTTGTCCTGGATGGTGTCGAGCTTCTTGAGTGTTGGTGGAGCTGCACCCATCCAGGCAAGTGGAGAGGAGATTGGTGAGGAATGAGCTGGAACATTCAGGAGGGAGCAGTTAAAATCCCTTATTCCCTCCTTTCCCCCTCACCCACCCCGTCTGTTATTGCTCCAGTTTAATGGATTTCGGGAAAGAGGAATGTTAAATGTGAAGCACACGATGATGCTGATGTCTTCTATGCTGAGCAGGATATTGGCTGTGCCTCTGCTGTTGCCTATATACTTTGAAGGCTTGCCCTAGCAATAAACAAAGATAGTTTATTCACATTTTTAAGAAATCACCTTCCAACATGCTACTCTTTTCTTGGCTGGCATCCCATTATAGCTCTCAGAATAGACTATCCCTCTGAAGACACGACACCATTTTCCAATTTAAGGAAAGAATGTTTTTAAGACAGAATTCACCCTGACCGGGAACACACAGTACAATTAATATTGATAATTCAGACTTTTTTAAAGAAAGAGATGCTTATATGGGTGATTTTAGTCCAACAATATGTGGTGGAGTCTTAATGCCCTCGAAAGTAGCTTCACAAACATTCTGATGTAATTGCTTCTGGAAGAAGGCTGAATGTCTTCTCAGGAAATTGGGGAGAGTCCTGTCGGAGACAACGATATCCCGAGGACGAAATAAGACAAATTGGTGCAGGGGCAGAAAAAAGCAACAGCGGTTTAACACAGAGGACAGTCTTGCAGTTCACTGTCGCCGTGATTGGTGGAATCTCGGTGTTCACTATCGCTGTGATTGGTGGAATCTCGGTGTTCACTATCGCTGTGATTGGTGGAATCTCGGGGTTCACAATCGCTGTGATTGGTGGAATCTTGGTGTTCACTTGCTGTGATTGGTGGAATCTCGGGGTTCATTATCGCTGTGATTGGTGGAATCTTGGGGTTTACTATTGCTGTGATTGGTGGAATCTCAGGGTTCATGGTGATTGGTGGAGATGGGACTGGTTGTTTTATTCTTGTGGGACTGAAATTCATTCATTCGAATGAACTGGCCCACTGCAGAATGCGACCTTTTTGTCATACTTGTTCTGTGATGCAATGTGGATCATTTGACATTTACCTACAGTGCAGTCGCTTGCTAAGTTGAAATAGATCCTGGAACTGTTCCTAATCTTATTTTCCCAGTTAAGTCCTGGATCAGTTTCAATCACTTAAAGGTGCCTGAGAGGAATTTTCTAAATTTTCTTCGACCTTAATTGACCTGCGATTTTGCCTCTCCCAAGAGATCACACAGGGTGGGGTGGGAGTGTATATATGGTGATGCACAATGCATTGCAGTTTTGGGGTAGAAGCTGGATGGACAAGTGGGTCTTTTCCTGCATATCATTGTCTTATGTTCATATCTTAACTCGTCCCTTGGCTGATCTAGTTTGAGGAGAATGCTGGTGTTGCTCACCATTCACAACTCAGGATCTTGTAGTGTTTTTCCATTAATGCTCTCCCTGTTGCCCAGAGAGTTTTCAGTACAGTTGATCAGCTAAACCACCATCAATTCTGGGAGGCTCAGCTTGGAACTCCATCAGGGACCTACACTTCATGAGTTGGGATGCCTTTCGGCATTTAACTTACTTCCCTTCTCCAAGAATTCCAGCAGTTTGGATGGGTCAGAGTTGGGTGATTGGATTATCAACTGTCATATGTTCCACAGAGGATGTAGCCCGAAAATGATACAGGACGGCTGTCTCGCTGATTCTCTGGCAGCTGAAAGAAATCACAGTCGTTAACCTTGGGTGTTGACAAGGGTGGAGATTTCTTCAAACCCTTGCTGTCTGAAAATCGATTGCTGGGATCTCGTCAACAGTGGAATGAGTTATTATTCCCACCAGTTGGTGACGAGGGGCATACACGTTAGGCTAGTCTTGAAGCTTGATGGAGGAGGTTAGAAGGATGCTGCAGCAGCATACTGGACCTTTGTTACAGCATGGTGCATGAGTGCCTGAAGTGCATTAACCAGCTCCTTTATACTGATGCAGCAATATGTTCCAAACTTATGAGCTCTTAATTTCAGAAAAACAAAAGTAAACAGCCTGGAATTACTGTTGTCAATGCTGGCAGACAAAGGTTGAATGATTTTGTTTGTCTGAAAACAATGAGGACCTCTGCTAAAATATAAAGCACTCCACAAGAACATTGTGTCCAATTCTGAGCACCACACTGCAGAAAAGATGTCACGTTCTGGGAGAGGGTGCAGAGGTGATTTACCAAGGATGAGGGACTTCAGTTATGTGGAGAGACTAAAGTAGCTGGGATTGTTCTCCTCACGGCAGAAAAAAATAAGTGGAGATTCAGTACAGGTGTTCAACTTTTATGAGGGGTTTTGATAGGGTCGATGGGGAGAAACCATTCCCACTGGCAGGAGGGTCAATAACCAGAAGAACAGATTTAAGCTAATTGGCAAAAGAATCAGAGGGCAGAAGGGAATGTTTTATTTACGCAGTGAGTTGTCGTGATCTAGAATGCGCTGCCTGAAAGGGCGGGGGAAACAGATTCAGTAGTAACTTCCAAAAAGTGAATTGGATAAATCCAGTTCCCTGATCTGAACGATTACTAAAGGGGAAGATATTCCAAATCAAAAGGGAATGGATACAGACTTAAAACGTCAAAGTGTGCAGGGCTGTGGAGGAAGAGGGCAGAGTGGAATTAGTTGGATAGTTCTTCCTAGACTTGACTATTCCAATGCACTCCTGGCCGGGCTCCCACACTCTACCTTCTGTAAATTCTGCTATCTGTGTCCTAACTCTCACCAAGTCCTGTTCGCCCATCACCCCTTTTGCTTGCTGAACTACATTGGCTCCTGGTCTGACAACACCTCGATTTTAAAATTCTTATCCTTGTTTTCAAATCTCTCCATGGCTTTGCCCCTCCCTATCTCTGTAACCTCCTCCAGCCCACAACCCTCCGAGATCTCTGCGTTCCTCTAATTCTGGCTTCTTGAGCACCCCTGATTTTAATCACATCACCATTGGGGCTGTGCCTTCAAACTGCTTGGGCTGTAAGCTCTGGAATTCCCTTCCTAAACCTCTCTGCTTCTGTCCCTCTCCTCCTTTAAGGCGCTCCTTAAAACCGACCTCTTTGACCAAGCTGTTGATCACCTGTCCTAATATCTCCTTATATGGCCTGGTGTCAAATTTTGCTTTGCAATGCCCATATAAAGCGCCTTTGGGGTGTTTTGTTATGTTAAATACGCTATATACATGCAAGTTGTTGGTTTCAAAGAGCTGGCACAGGCACGATGGGTTGAATGGTCTCTATTATCTGATTCGATGCTTGGTAGCATCTCTCTGGCTAAATCGAAATCTAGTCACAACTTTAACTTGAGCTGCCTGGACACGGATGGAACGGTTTCACAAGCTGTTCAACTTTACAGTCCGAATAGATTGGACAGGGTGGAAAACTGCCGTCCCATCCGAACGTGGCCCAGTTGCCCCAGGGGCTGAGACGAAAGATGAAAAGAACTTTTCTTTCCAAAAGCAAAGTAATATTATTGACGTTTGAAGGCACAGTCGAGTTGAAATTATTGCTTTCATGACTTAATGAAAATTCAGTTTCAAAGTTGCTGCCTTTGTCCCTGAACAGTTATCTCCTCCATTTCAGTTCTGTTTCTCTGACATATCAGCTGTGTGCACAGTATTCAGACATCCTCTGCTGGCGAACAATCTGCTCAATCTGAGTGATCGTCACAGTCTGTACTTGTAATAATACTGCAGTGTGCAAAACAAGCCTTCCATTATAAATCAGTCTCAATACTCTCACCGGGCTTACTTAGACACACTCTTGGTACAACTGCACTTGTGTGTTAGCTGTGGCTCAGTAGGTAGTGGAGTTATTGTTGTAATGTAGGAAACATTGCTGCTGTAAGCAAATTGGGTGCAATGTGATAATGACCAGATAATCTGCTTTAGTGATGTTGTTTGAGGTGTAAATATTGGCCCCAAGACACCAAGGGGGAATTCCTCTGCTCCCCTTCGAATAGTGAAAGCAGTATCTTTTACGTTCACCTGAGAGGACAGACAGGATCTGTGTTTAATATCTCATCTAAAATACAGCACGTCTGACGGTGCAGCACTCACTGAGTACTGCACTGGGAGTGTCAGCAATGAATTAATTGCTCACGTCTTCAAAGTTGGGATTTTGTATAGGGCAAACTGTGATCAGAGCAGATTGTTGCCTGACGGCCTGTCTCCACAGTTTGTTAGATTACTTTGTTGTATTCTAGTTAACTGCAGACTCTCGGTCTGTTCCACAGCAAGGATCTCAGTGGATTAAAGGAGTTTTTTTTTGCTCCTGTTGCTGTGCAATTCTCCAGAGTCCCTACTTATTTCTCTCAGCTTCCACATTCGAAGAAACAGCAGTGTTATCACCAAAAGGGTTTAAGCGGTGATTCCACTCTGTTGAAATTATAAAATTGTTTTCGCTGACATTAGTCTGTGATAACAGTCCTATTTCCAGATCCTATTTCTGCTGCTCTCATTGGAATCCTTTTTTTATGACTTGTTAATAACATTCTTGGATTCCAGCCGGAGATATTTCTTTTCTGCTTTATTGTGCCTGTGCTTATTAGACTGTGGGTTATCTACCCCACAATTCCTCTTTCTCAGCGTCCCTGCCTTGTGAGTAAATCACATTTGCCCCCTCACCAGTCTGCTGCTGCACAGGATGTGGTCTGCCCTGATCGAGGTGCCGAGAGCCAGCTGTAGCAGTTAAGCTAGTTGCAGTAAACTTTAATCTGTACTTTATGTAGGTTTAATCTACAGGTCCGTTCGATGTGATAACTGGAATGTAATGACCCTGGTCTGAACTTTTACAGGATAAAATAAACTGCAGTGTTTATTATAAAGTATCCAATGAGCTAATACAGCAGGGTTAAATTTACAATATTCAACTACGGCAAATGCTCTCCCTGTCTGTTGGAGGTTAAGCTATTTTCACCAAATAGCTGGTCAGACAGTAATCAGACCCCTTCTCAAGCGAACTTGAAGCTTTTCAATAAAAGTAAAATACTGCAGATGCTGGAAATCTGAAATAAAAACAAGAAATGCTGGAAATACTCAGCAGGTCTGGCAGCATCTGTGGAGAGAGAAGCAGAGTTATCCTTTCAGGTCAGTGACCCTTCATCAGAATTGGCAAATATTAAAAATGTAACAGGTATTAAGCAAATAAAGTGGCAGTGGGGCAAGAGATAACCAAAGAGAAGGTGTTGATTGGAAAGGTCACAGAGAAAAGCTGACTAGAAGATCATGAAACAAAGGCAAATGGTATGTTAATGGTGTGCTGAAAGACAAAGTGTTAGTACAGAGAGGGTGTTAATGGACAGAAAACTGAACAGCCTGGCCCCAAGCACAAACATGAAAAAAAAGTGGGTAGGCACAGTAGAAACAAACTAAACAAACTAAAATAAAATAAAATAAACAAATAAAAAATAACTAAAAATAAAAAGGGGGGCCCGTCATGCTCTGAATTATTGAACTCAGTGTTCTGTCCGGCAGGCTGTATTGTGCCTAATCGGTAAATGAGATGTTGCTCCTCGAGCTTGCGTTGATGTTCACTGGAACACTGCAGCAATCCCAGGACAGCGATGTGAGCATGAGAGCAAGGGGGTGTGTTGAAATGGCAAGCAACCGGAAGCTCGGGGTCCTGCTTTCGGACTGAGCGGAGGTGTTCCGCAAAGTGGTCACCCAGTCTGCGCTTGGTCTCCCCATTGTAGAGGAGACCACACTGTGAGCAGCGAATACAGTATACTAAATTGAAAGAAGTACAAGTAAATTGCTGCTTCACCCGAAAGGAGTGTTTGGGGCCTTGGATAGTGAGGAGAGAGGAGGTAAATGGGCAGGTATTACACCTCCTGCGATTGCATGGGAAGGTGCCGTGGGAAGGGAACGAAGTGGTGGGGGTAATGGAGGAGTGGAACAGGGTGTCGCGGAGCGAACGATCCCTTCGGAATGCTGACGGGAAGGGAAGATACGTTTGGTAGTGGCATCATGCTGGACATGGCGGAAATGGCGGAGGATGATCCTTTGGATGTGGAGGCAGGTGGGGAGGAAAGTGAGGACAAGGGGAACCCTGTCGCGGTTCTGGGAGGGAGGGGAAGGGGTGAGGGTAGAGGTGCGGGAAATGGGCCAGACATGGTTGAGGGCCCTGTCAACCACAGTGGGGGGGAATCCTTGGTTGAGGAAAAAGAAAGACATATCAGAAACTTTTAAACCTTCTTTGCAGATTTTATAAGCATATTAGAAGTTTCATGTCAAGGGAACAATGCTGAGGAGGCTTGTTTAAGTGAACAGCATTACTGCAGTCTTACCCGATTATACGCTGGACAAATTTAAACGCAATATTGGAAAAATGCACTTTAGTATGCTGAAATGTTCTTTGATTTACATTATACAGGCAAAAATGGTAAACTGGTTTGTGTGTGGAAACCACTGTCTCCAAATGTTTCAATCCATCCAATCAACATGTGTCTTTCACAATATATTAACTCAAACCTTTCTCTTAACCTTGCTCTGTTACCAGATCACTGAATAAGATAGGCTACCAGCCACTTGTGCCTCACAGTACAGAATGTAACATTAAATTAGAAATACTGATAGGGTAAATATTAAGTTATATCATCATTGCTGACACATGATGATTATTTTCTCTATCTCTTTTTGTTCCCAGTCACTGTCTGTCCCTATCACATGACCTGTATTGCTCTCTGTCTCTGTCTTACTCTCTGTCCCTGCCTCGCTCTCTACCCCTGTCCCTGCCTCGCTCTCTACCCCTGTCCCTGCCTCGCTCTCTAGTCCTGTCCCTGTCTCTGTCAGTAACTTGCTGTGTATGTCCCTGTCTGGCTGTTTGTACTCTTGCGCTATAAGGCTTTGGTCTGACCCGATCTGGAGTACTGTGCAGAGGACGGGGCACTGACCCATTAGGAAATGTCTCGTTGTCTTTGAGGGGACCCAGAGCTGACTAATAAAGGTGATAATGAGGGCCATTCTTCACTTTGGTGAAAAGTTCAAATCCCAGGGGACACGGGTTTAAACATTGGGAAGCTATGGGTAAGAAAAGAAATGAGCAAAACCTTTTGACCCGGGTTGTAAAATACTCAGTTATCTAATAAATTTTTCATATGGCCAATGTTGACTGATTCTTTAATTGACGGTCGGTTACAGCTACTCTGTGCAGTCAGAAACTGAAAGATTTCGGTAGTGACAAAGGATTCATGAATTCTGGAGAGAAAGGCACTTTGAGGGATATAGTGTAAACGCCTAGTTAGACCATACCTGGAATACTGTGAACAGTTCTGGTTACCACACCTCAGGGAAGATATATTGGCCTTGGAGGGAGTGCAGTGTAGATTTACCCGAGTGATACCTGGGCTCCAAAGGTTAAATTACGAGGAGAGATTACACAAATTGGGTTGTATTCCCTGGAATTTAGAAGGTTAAGGGGTGATTTGATCAAAGTTTTCAAGATGTTAAGGGTAACCAATAGTTTCTCTTTATCCTCCCTATTTCTGCGAGTTGGGGAACCTCGGACTAGGGGGAATAGTCTAAAAATTGGAGCCAAACCTTTCCGGACTGAAATTAAAAAATGTTTCCGCACACAAAGGTTGGTAGAAGTTTGGCACTCTCTCTTGGATGCTTGGTCAATTGTTAATTTTTAGTTTGAGATTAATAGATTTTGTTTGCCCCATTTCCCTAAATACGTTTGGCTAAGGCAGGCATATCAGGTCACAGATCAGCCATGATCTCATTGAATGGAGGAACAGGTTTGAGGGGCTGAATGGCCTCCTCCTGTTCCGATATTCCTAGTGCAAAGGTGGGATTGATGTGTGAGAAAGGACTCGTCTAGTTGAGTCCAGTGACCTCTTCTGTTTCTGTTAAAAAAAAATCTTCCCTTCCTGTCTGCCTTGATTATTCCATCTCTACCTGTGCAGAAATGGTTTGTCAACTTTTCTGCTTGTGCGAAGATAACCAGAGTATGTATTTTTCTTGCAAACTGTTACATATTGCTCTGTTGTTGCACCTCCTATCTCCTGCAGCCCTTAGTGAAAGAGGACCATCTTTGTGGGATCATGTAAAGACATAATCAGCAGTGTGCTGGTGTTTGGGCGTGTTGTATGTTTTTCTTAAATCTGTGCCTACGAGGCACAGATTCCGATTGGTGTGAACAAAAAAACCCATGCTTTTTCCTCCCTTTCTTTGTATTGGCCTTTCCCAGGAGATTGCATGGCTGCAAGGGCTGGGGAGGGTCGGGAGTGTTTTGTCACAGTGCCCTGGCCATCACTGTGGGTGGAGCTGGCTCAATGGTCAGCTGATCTTGTCCTACCCGTCAGTTTTGTACGTTTTGTGTGTCCTGCACCTTTTCGTGCCAATAGACAGCAATGGAGAAATGACCATGCATGCATTGATATCTTCGCAAAGTCGCTCTCCTTCCTCCCCACCCCCCCCCACAACTCGGTGGCAAAACCCGATTAGTGGGTGTTCATCTCAGGCAAAGAATTGCTTCAAATTATTGGTGTCTGCTTCCGGCAATGCACAAAGTTTAATTCTCTCATTTTTTAAAAGTTTCTTTTTTAAAAAAAAGCAGAAATGTGAAAAGTTTTCTAATGCCATGCATCTCTTCTTCTTTATTCCAAATTGATGTCCCATCCTGGCGAGCAGTTTGCGCAGGTGAGTGTATAGTCCTTGCTTCTCACGGAATGAGTGGTGGAATTTTCTGGGAGTGACTGGCAGTGCGGGTGGAAGTGGACAGTCACACAGGACTGACTGGGTCTGGCGCGAGTGAGTGAGTGAGTGAATGATGAGGTTGACCCTTGGGATTGCTGCCACTTTCTGCCTATCCAGAATCTGCTCTGTGGCTGTCGGTTAAAGTACTCCCGTTAGTTGACCTCCAGCTTCAGTGCAGGAAAACCTCTCGCAGTGTTGTCACTCGGTCAGCATGGTCCAGCAAAAAAATCTGACCAGCCGCAGCTGTTGCTATGGCAACGCCCTTTTAGCCACTTGAGCTAATTTGAGTGGAAAACACTTTATACACAATACATGTCAATGTATTTCATGTGTAGATTTACTGAACAAACGTCAACCACTATTCAGTAACCAGAGAGGAAACACACACAGTCTGCTTTTCATCTTACTGTTTGTCACCAAACACAAAAAGGTCACATTGTCCAAATACGAGTAGAGATGACATGACCAATGATGGTATGTGTTACTCGTTTATTAATCTGAATTGCAGTTAGCACATATGGATTCCCAGTTAACCACACGTGCCTGTTGCTGGCTAGAGTATTGGACAACAGACTAGGATTTCAGGATAGTGTAATAGTGGCTGTATTTGCACTCTGTCCACTTGCATTCTGTGCCCCCTTCTCCCTGGCAGCAGTATAACTCCTGTCTTTTCAAAGGTGGGTTATGTCTGAAGGAATGATTGCAGTTAGTGGCCGGGGAGTGGGAGTGGAATTTGCTGCCACTTGCTGTACTCTGTACAGGTCTAGTCAACATGCTGCAGCTATTGAGTCCCAGCACTGATCGAGGAATCAGAGGATAGAGCTGGGATTGTTATTGCTGGAGCAGCAAGGGTTAAGGGGAGATTTAATAGAGGGGTTCGAAATCATAAGTTGACAACATAAGAAGTAGGGACAGGAGTAGGCCATACTTTCCCCCGAGCCTGCTCCGCCGTTCACTAACATCGTGGCTAATCTACCTTTAACCCCACTTTCCTGCTCAATCCCCGAGAACAGGAAGAAACTGTTTCCACTGACAGGAGGGCCAGGATCCAGAGGAAACTGAGTTAAGATAATCGGCAAAAGGACCAGAGGGGAGATGAGAATTTTTTTCTACACAGTGAGTTGTTGTGATCTGGAATGCACTGCCTGAAAGGGCAGTGGAATCAGATTCAATAGTGACTTTCAAAAGGAAATTGGATGTATAGTTGAAGTGGCAAAAATTGAATGGTTTTGGGGGAAGAGTGTGGGAGTGGGACTAATTGAGTAGCTTTTTCAAAGAACCAGTACAGGCATGAATGGCCTCCTTTTGTGCTGTATATTCTATGATTTTACAGTGAAGGACAACTAAATTAATCTATCATTTGGGCCACTTGAACAATGGGGAGAGTCTTCGGGAACTGGGAATGTTTACACTGGAGAAATAGTAGCCATGAAAAGACCTGACTGAGGTATTCCAAATATGATGGAATGGTCGTCACTTGTACCCAGAGCGTGTATCACCACAAACTCTGCAAATGGGTCCAGGCTTCATCACAGACGAGAAATGAGTTGGATTGAATTAATTGGCACAGGGGCAGTGAATACAATTTGAACTAATAAGTTATTTGACAGCAAAGAGTGTTGAGGTATATGAAAAAACCAGGGGGCAAGTTTTCTTTAACCTTTCTCCCCCAGAATGCCCGTTTTCTGGATGCAAAGGTCAAAGGGGCAGAGACTTGGTGGAACGAGTCGCTCCCTTTTATTTAGGTTTGCCCCGGGATTCCAGAACACTCCTTGGACTGTGGTTCAAGGGGTGGGGGGGTGGGGGGAGCGGGTACAGAGATTGGGCCTGTGCCTCCTGTAGGTTTAGGTCCAACAAAGCAGTGGGAGATGGTGCCTCTCACCTACCACCTTGCTTTCCTCATCATAGATCTGAGGGCCATCACTTGGAGGGGTCTCTGAAGAAACGGTGTTGTGGCTTAGGCCATGGACCTGCCCGCTGACCAAGAAAATTGCCAACCCGAAGATCCAAAAAGACCGAAGGTGGTTGCGTGAAGAATGCTCTTTCAGGCTTTCACTGGCTGCTCTACCTGGTCCTCTCCTTTTACAGAGCAACAAACCTATCAGGGGGTCTTGCTCATGTCAAGGACCCAGGACATGTCAGGGTTTCTGTGCCTGCACAGATCCACACTGGAGCAGGAGAAGGTGGTGTCAGGAAGATGAGCCCTATAAGTGTTTGTGCCTTTTGAACTTGGGACCAACTACTTGGGCTGCAGGGGCCCTCCCCGTCCAGTCCGAATTGGGCTGCAGAGGCCCTCCCTGTCCAGTCTGAATTGGGCTGTAGGGCCCCTCCCCGTCCGGTCTGAATTGGACTGCAGGGGCCCTCCCTGTCCAGTCTGAATTGGACTGCAGGGGCCCTCCCTGTCCAGTCTGAATTGGACTGCAGGGGCCCTCCCTGTCCAGTCTGAAATAGGCTGTAGGGGCCCTCCCCGTCCAGTCTGAATAGGGTTGCAGGGGCCCTCCCTGTCCAGTCTGAATTGGACTGCAGGGGCCCTCCCTGTCCAGTCTGAATTGGACTGCAGGGGCCCTCCCTGTCCAGTCTGAATTGGACTGCAGGGGCCCTCCCTGTCCAGTCTGAATTGGACTGCAGGGGCCCTCCCTGTCCAGTCTGAATTGGACTGCAGGGGCCCTCCCTGTCCAGTCTGAATTGGACTGCAGGGGCCCTCCCTGTCCAGTCTGAATTGGACTGCAGGGGCCCTCCCTGTCCAGTCTGAATTGGACTGCAGGGGCCCTCCCTGTCCAGTCTGAATTGGACTGCAGGGGCCCTCCCTGTCCAGTCTGAATTGGACTGCAGGGGCCCTCCCTGTCCAGTCTGAATTGGACTGCAGGGGCCCTCCCTGTCCAGTCTGAATTGGACTGCAGGGGCCCTCCCTGTCCAGTCTGAATTGGACTGCAGGGGCCCTCCCTGTCCAGTCTGAATTGGACTGCAGGGGCCCTCCCTGTCCAGTCTGAATTGGACTGCAGGGGCCCTCCCTGTCCAGTCTGAATTGGACTGCAGGGGCCCTCCCTGTCCAGTCTGAATTGGACTGCAGGGGCCCTCCCTGTCCAGTCTGAATTAGGCTGTAGGGGCCCTCCCCGTCCAGTCTGAATTGGGTTGCAGGGGCCCTCCCCGTCCAGTCTGAATTGGGTTGCAGGGGCCCTCCCCGTCCAGTCTGAATTGGACTGCAGGGGCCCTCCCTGTCCAGTCTGAATTGGACTGCAGGGGCCCTCCCTGTCCAGTCTGAATTGGACTGCAGGGGCCCTCCCTGTCCAGTCTGAATTGGACTGCAGGGGCCCTCCCTGTCCAGTCTGAATTGGACTGCAGGGGCCCTCCCTGTCCTGTCTGAATTGGGCTGCAGGGACCCTCCCCGTCCAGTCTGAATTGGGCTGCAGGGACCCTCCCCGTCCAGTCTGAATTGGGCTGCAGGGACCCTCCCCGTCCAGTCTGAATTGGGCTGCAGGGGCCCTCCCCGTCCAGTCTGAATTGGGCTGCAGGGGCCCTCCCCGTCCAGTCTGAATTGGGCTGCAGGGGCCCTCCCCGTCCAGTCTGAATTGGGCTGCAGGGGCCCTCCCCGTCCAGTCTGAATTGGGCTGCAGGGGCCCTCCCCATCCAGTCTGAATTGGGCTGCAGGGGCCCTCCCCATCCAGTCTGAATTGGGCTGCAGGGGCCCTCCCCATCCAGTCTGAATTGGGCTGCAGGGGACAGTTTTGGCCCCAGAACATCAGGAAGAATTTCCCTACTCTTATTGAAATAGTGCAACTGGGAAGTGGTGTTCAAAATCATGAAGGGTCTGGACAAAGTAGATAGGAAGAAACTGTTCCCATTGGCGGAAGGGTTGAGAAACAGAGGACAGCAAGTTAAGGTGATCGGCAAAAGAAGCCCCAGCGACATGGGGAAAATCTTTACCCAGCGAGTGGTTAGGATCTGGAATGCACTGCCTGACAGTGTGATGGAGGCAGATTCAATTGTGGCTTTCAAAAGAGAATTGGATAATTTTGTGAAGAGAAAAAATTTGCGGGCATACTGGGAAAAAGGCAGGGAATGGGACTAATTGTGCGCCTCTTACAGAGAGCCTGCACAGACACGATGGGCCAAGTGGCCACCTTCTGCGCTGTAGCCATTCTGTGATTCTATATACAGAATGTATTGTCACAGTTTTGGATTTGGTGCTTGCAGGCATCAATGTACTAAATAAACCCAGTGACAACACTTTGTGATAGATGAACACCTCTGAAGTTCCCCTTCAATTATATTGCGAGCATAAATTAGTGAGAAAGTTGGATACCAATCCCCATCATTTCCAAGGATCGGCGATGGCCTATGCAGATGTGTGGAAGCAATTGAAACTGGTTTGAGTGTGTATTTTCATGGAGTGGAGGTGTTGGTGACACCTTTGAGCCTTGGTGAATGCTGTTGCAATGTTTCAGGAGTGATGGATAATACCCCCGTGCCTAACGTGATTTCTCCGCCCTCTTTAATAACTACGTAGTTGCACTGGGAGCGAGAGAGGAAACTTTCTGTTCATCGTCCTCCTGTCTGTAGTCCGGTGAAAGCTGCGGGAATTGCCTACTCAGTGCATCCTGGAGGTTCCCGTGTGGGCCGCTTCCTGATCGCAGTAACCCAGAGCACACGGGAAATGACTCCTCCATTAAAATAAAACCCAGAACATTCAGGGCAGCCTCGCCAGAAAGAGTGCGGTTTTGGTTGTAACCCTCCATCAGAAATTGAAACTTGTGAAACTACCCTTTTGCCTTTTGACTGAGGCTAATCCACAGGTTGAAGCCAGGACGTTGGCCTCGTTTCAGGGCCCAGTGGATGGTTTGGTTGGAGGGTGCTAAGACTGGAAGGATGAGATCTCCTCAGCTGCAACTATCCTTTCCCTTTTCAGGTGCTGATTGACTTGCTGCGTACTTCCAGCAATTTGCACATTTATTTGATCTCCAGTGCTCGACTTCTATTATCCAGTGACCAGATTTGGAATATTCTGAACGTCCCATCACAGTTGAACTTGCCCATCTCAAGGGGTGGATTGGGGGAGGTGCTGTTAGATCAGTTTTAATTTGGCTTTGAACCTCTGGGTAATCCTCTACGTAGATTGTTCCGAGCACCGTCCAGATGGCAGTGGGGGATGAAGCAGTCCCAGCAGCTAGTCACCGTGCTAGTCACGTTCAATCCTCACCTTCCAGTTCCTGACTCCAGTGGGTGAGAGAAGTGGAACTGACGACTCCAGCATGTTCAGCCAATGAAGATTAACCAAAGCTTCAGATGAAGAGTCAGAAGATTTCGAGCAAAGCTCAATTCTGGCTTCACACCATGTATCAAAATTTCAAATGGTGATTCACCGCACAGGAAGCGCATCGAGATATTTCTGAGGGATATGGTGAAGCTCTAGATAAATACTTTAAACTTTCTCTTCATTTCTTTCCACTCATCCAACTTTGGGGGTTGCAATTTAGCATTTAAAAAAAAAATAAAAAGCAAAAATATAGAGTGAATTTCAATAAAGTGACTCAAAACAATTTGAATTTCTGTTGTATGTTGATGAAGGTTAAGTTCACCTTACAGTGTTGGAGAGACTCAATGGACCAGCTGTTTTTCTGAAGTCCACCGGGTTTTGTATCTTGTCGAGTATGTGCTGCTCACAAGAAGACCGGATTTATTTGAAGGATGTCTGGAGTTGAGCACAGCAAGAGGAACTGTGTTTGAAGCCTGACAAAGGAGAGGAGCTAGGATTGGAGGGGGAATGCTGTTGGTCACTTGGTACCTGGCTCTGCCTCAGGACCATCTCTGAGTCACCTCTCTTCTCATGTGACCCCAGGGGGTAAGTGCCAACAAGATCAGACTGACCATGGGGGAGAGGGGGCGTTAGTGTGCCCAGTTATCCTGCATTGTACTGGAGTCTTTAGGAATTGAAGATTAATCTCTGTAAGTAACTCAGGACTTAAACAGAGGCATAAAAATGTGTTTTTTTAAAATATTCTTTGAACAATTTTGTTAATGATTAACATATTAGAGATGGGGGTGGTCGTGGGAAAAAGAGTGTTTGACTGAACCATCCAATCAGATAACGAAGGGTCCATTCATGCTCCAGTTCACTATGGGAGGATGGAAGGAGTGTGGGAAAGGAATGGTTGAATGTTGTGTGATGAAAGTTCCAGGAATGCGTCCAACCAGTTGGGCGGCACAGTGGCGCAGTGGTTAGCACCGCAGCCTCACAGCTCCAGCGACCCGGGTTCAGTTCTGGGTACTGCCTGTGTGGAGTTTGCAAGTTCTCCCTGTGTCTGCGTGGGTTTCCTCCGGGTGCTCCGGTTTCCTCCCACATGCCAAAGACTTGCTGGTTGATAAGTTAATTGGTCATTATAAATTGCCCCTAGTATAGGTAGGTAGTAGGGAAATATAGGGACAGGTGGGGATGTGGTAGGAATATGGAATTAGTGTAGGATTAGTGTAAATGGGTGGTTGATGGTCGGCACAGACTCGGTGGGCCGAAGGGTCTATTTTAGTGCTGTATCACTAAACTAAACTAAACTAAAGCTGGAGTGGGGTAGGGGGAGGGGTTTATTGCAGCTGAATTTGACTCTGGTCTCGCCTGTTGTCCGCACACATTCACCATCCAGTAGGGGTCGCTGGATGGCAGCCAGCCCCCCCCCCCATTAACCGTCAGTCAAACCTTGGGGCTCTTGCTGACTTGTCCAGCAAACTCTGCACTGTAACCTCTTAACCAGCTGATACTGTCTGCCACCCCCTACAGCGGTAACTTTAGATCACAGCAGTGTGCCGTCTGCACTGAAGTTATACCACTGCCCTTAGCTGCAAAGAGAGTGATTCATCCGTTTGTCGCAACACGGATCTTTCCAGGAATCCTCTGATTCTGGGATGCCTCGTGGACTGAGCTTCCTTTGACCGCTGACCCAGACTGACGCTGTGGCCCATGAAGCCATTTGGTAGATTGCTGATTGTAGAAAAAGGTGTCATTTGGAAAACAGAGAGCAGCGAACAACTGCATGGGCTGCAGCTGGAAGTGTGCAATCGCAGGAACAGGAAAAGAAGCTGTCATTTAAAAGCAAGATCCTGTGAATAACGTCGCGTGTTACACAGGAGTGAACCTGGTCACGTCAGTGGAACCTGTGTCATTGCCCTAGGAGCTCACAGTCGATTTTTGCTTCTCTCTTTGCCACCGTTCTTTGAAGTGTTTGACTGTTTGGTGAGGTACAGTTCCACAGGGTTGGGGTGAGGGGGCGGGAGATGACTGGGTGGAGTGGAGGAGAACAAGACACCCTCCGGGAAATCTCGTTCAACTGGCTGAAGTTCACATCTGAGCCCAGACTGTGAGTGCTGGTGGGCTATTCGAGCACAGTGGGCATCACACATGTGTCCAATTGCATCCTCCCCTATGCCTCTTGCAGCGGAAGCCACTGGATCGCTGTCAGGAGCAGGAACCATGACTGACGTAACACCCCAATAACCCCTCTTCCCCCCACCCCCCAAAAAAAAAAATCTTGCTGGGCTCACTTTTAGCACCTGAAGAAGACCCTTCCCCCAACACTGCACAGACTACAAATCAAACCTGGGATCTTTCCCAGTTTCTACAATCCTTCTTCTCATTGGAAGAACCAAATGAGCCAAGGGAGGAGCAGTTTATTTAAAGAAAAGTTACATACTACATTTATCTCTATCGAAAGATTTGCAAAAAAATGTTTTTTTACAGCGAGGTGTTGTGATCTGGAACGCGCTGCCTGAAAGGGCAGTGGAAGCAGATTCAATAGTAACTTTCAAAAGGGAATTGGATAAATACTTGAAAAAGAAAAATTTGCGGGGTTGTGGGAGAAAGAGCAGGGCAGTGGGATTAATTGGATAGCTCTTTCAAAGAGCTGTCACAGGCACGATGGGCGAACGGCCTCCTTCTGTGCTGTATGATTCTCTAACTCTTACTTTTTGCCTCTATTTCCTTTGTAGCAGACCCCCAGCTGAAAGGTATCGTGACGAGGTTATTCAGCCAGCACGGCTTCTACCTACAGATGCAACCTGATGGCACCATCAATGGCACCAAGGACGAGAACAGTAATTACAGTAAGTTAGTGAGACCTGCCCCCCCTGTGTACTCAGCCCAGGGAATGCCCATGATGCTTCTGCGGCTGTGGGCTCTGGAACATTCCGTGTATGTCGGGCGCAAACAGCGGGTGACTGACTCCGTTACATCACTCACAGGCGGAATGATGGTAGAGGGCCAGCGTTGCTCAGTGATTGGAGGGGCTGCGTTGCTTGACAATTGGGGGAGGGGCTGCATTGCTTGGTGATTGGGGGAGGGGCTGCGTTGCTCGGTGATGGGGCTGTGTTGCTAGGTGATTGGGGGAGGGTCTCTGCTGCTCGGTGATGGGGCTTCGTTGCTAGGCGATTGGGGGAGGGGCTGTGTTGCTCGGTGATGGGGCTGTGTTGCTTGGTGATTGGGGGAGGGGCTCTGCTGCTTGGTGATGGGGTTTTGTTGCTCGGTAACTGGGGGTGTGACTGTGTTGGTTTGCTCGGTGATTCTGGTGAAGCAGCGGAAGCTCCGTTGAGGTTCTCAGTGATTGTTGTGAGCACCCCCTCTAATTTCAAAGAGTCTGCAATGACCTTTGCAAATGTTGATCCACTTCTGCTGCCTCTAAACCGAGGCCTCGTCTACCCTCTCAGATGGATGTAAAAGATCCCATGGCACTCTTTCACAGGGCAGGGGTGTTCGCTTGGACTAATACTTATCCCTTAACCAAAATTATTGAAAGACGGATTATCTGGTCATTAACCATGTGGGATCTTGCTGTGCACAAAATGGCTGCCATTACAACAGCGACTGCACTTCAAAACTATTTAATTGGCTGTGAGACATTCTCAGGTAGTGAAAAACGCTGTATAAATAGTTATAATCCGTTCATCTGTCTTTACCTTTCTCACTGCTGTGGCTCATCAGTCACTCACGACATTGCGATTCTTTTCATTGATGTTCTCCTACTCGCAGTGTAGTTGTAAGATGATTCCACTCTATTTCACATCCGACTGGAGAGAGATTTATTTTCATACATATTTAAATTTTGTAAAAATCTGCCTGCGGTGAGCATTGATCTGACCAGTGTCAAAGTAGGCTCAAATATTGATTTAATTAATAAATACACTTTTACATTCACACTCTTTATTTTCCCCCAGAGTGTGACTCCCTCGTGTTAAAGTACTTTTTTTTTTTGCTTGAGCTGTTTCCTCCTACTTTCGCAAGAAAACATTTGGGTATCTGGCTCTCAGTATCCACCATTGCCACCCCAAACAATATGGAAGAGTCGTGAATACTCTCTCAACCCGTTCACTGTCCGAAATCTCATGTTGCTGGTCTGATATCCAGAATTGAAGGAGCAGAAATTTTCTCCAACTAAATATTGGGAACATCAACATATTGGGAACACCAAACCCATTGTCTCTGACCCCTGCCACAAACTCTATTCCCTCGTCACCGACTCCATCCCTCTCCCTGACCCCTGTCCTGAGACTGAAATAGATTGTTCACAACTTTGACGCATATTTCACCGAGATTAACTTCTGCCCACATATTCACTCCCATCACCAAGACCGCCTAAGATTCTATAACATCTCAGCCCATCTCAGCTCATCTGCTAAAACTCTCATCCATGTCTTTGTTATATCTAGACTGGATTATTCCACTGCTCTCCTGGCTGGCCTCCCACCGTGCACCCACCATAACACACATAACAGGTGGCACAGTGGTTAGCACCGCAGCCTCACAGCTCTAGCAATCCGGGTTCAATTCTGAGTACTGCCTGTGCGGAGTTTGCAAGTTCTCCCCGTGACTGTGTGGGTTTTCGCCGGGTGCTCCGGTTTCTCCCACAGCCAAAGACTTGCAGGTTGATAGGTAAATTGGTCATTGTAAATTGCCCCTCGTCTAGGTAGGTGGTAGAAGAATTGAAGGAAGGTGGGGATGTGGTAGAAATATGGGATTAATGTAGGATTAGTATAAATGGGTGGTTGATGGTTGGCATGGACTTGGGCCAAAGGGCCTGTTTCAGTGCTGTATCTATAAATAATAATAACCTTGAGCTCATTCAAAAGTCCATTTCCTAACTTGCACCAAGTCTTGTTCAACCATTACCCCCTGTGATCGCTGACCTACATTGGTTCCTTCTCCAGCAACACCTTGATTGCAAAATTCATATCCTTATTTTCAAATCTCTCCATAGCCTTGCTCCCTCCCTATGTCTGTAATTTCTTCCAGCTCCACAACCCTCCGAGACCTCTGCGTTCCTCCAATTCAGGCCTCTTGTGCATCCTCAATTTTCATCACTTCACCATTGCCATCACCTTCAGCTACCTGGGCCCTAAGCTCTGGAATTCCCTCCCTAAATTTCTCTACTTTTCTCTCTACAATTAAGATGTTCCTTAAAACCTACGTCTCTGACCAAGCTTCTGTCCTAATATCTCCTTATGTGAAACACTTTGGGTCATTTTACTATGTTAGAGGTGCTATATAAATGCAAGTTATGGTGATATGTTACTGGACTAGTAATCCAGCCGTCATAATGTGGAGAACTTGAGTTCAAATCCCACCAGGGTAGGTTGAGAATTTGAATTCACCATGAACCTGTCGGATTGTCAGATAAACCCAACAGTTCAGTGATGTTCTTTTAGGGAAGGAAACCTGCCGTCCTTACCTGACCTGGGCCTGTTTGTAACTGTTACCAAAACGCTTTCTGAAGGGGATTTAGTGATGGACCCTCCCCCAATCACCAAGCAATGCAGCCCCTCCCCCAATCACCAAGCAATGCAGCCCCTCCCCCAAATGTCAACTTTGGCTGCAGCAACCGCATCTCAAGAATTAATTTTTTAAAAACCATTGGTCAGAAAATTCTCTGACCCATCACGCCACCACCCACCCTTCTCCTTAAATCTGCCAGTTATCGTCGTGGGGAAGTGCCTTTGGCAACACACCATGACTGTGATGGGGAATCAACATGTGGGAGTCACTATAAAGGGATTTGATAGAACGAATAGGGAAAGATTGTTTCTTCTGGTTGGGGAGTCAGTGACAAGGGTTGATCCTTCGTGGAAAAGTTTCTGCGGAAAAACACCTTTGAACACCAATCCATCAGGCAGTGGTCTGCACGGAATGTCCTCAAGGCCCTACGGGAAAAGGAGATGGTGGATCCCGAGCAGAATGCCTCATCACCAGAACTCTCAAACAAGCACCAAGATGTAGCTTGGCTGGTGGTGAGAAGCGCCCTCCCTGTCAGATACTTCCTGCACGCTCGGAGTCTCACACCCTCCGCACAATGCCCTCGAGGTGGCTGTGGTGGGGAAGAGACGGTTGCCCACCTCCTCCTGGAATGTGTCTTTGCAAAGCAGGTGTGGAAAGAGATGCAGTGGTTTTTGTCGAGGTTCATCCCAAGCAGCTCTGTAACACAGGAGTCTGTGCTCTGCGGGCTGTTCCCAGGGACGCACACCGAGACAAACATCAACTGCTGCTGGAGGACTATCGATTCGGTGAAAGACGCCCTTTGGTCTGCCCAAAACATGCTGGTCTTCCAGCGCCAAGAGTTGTCCATGGTCAGGTGTTGCAGACTGGCACATTCCAAGGTCCAGGACTATGTGCTGAGGGACGCACTAAAGCTAAAGCCGCCACAAAGGCTCAATGGGGAAAGACCACTGTGTAAGGACTTTCAACCATAGTGAACTGAGGGGATGGACCCATGGGAAACCCCTCAGGCTGTAAACACCAAATATGGGTTTGCTGTAAAATGTACATGGCATGTAAAATAGAATGGAAGGGTTGTGAGGCAACTCACTCCTATATTGAAGAAAACTGATTTCCTTTTGCACTTTTTGGAATGTCAACTTGGTGCTGTTTTGCACTGTATTTTTTTACAGATTTTTATGAATAAAACATATTTTTTGGAAAAACAGACAAGGGATAATTAATGTAAGGTGCAACAGTGTGAGGGGCTGAATGTCTTCTTCCTGTTCCTATGAGAAATTTATTTGTGCAGAGGGTTGCTGGAACAAGGAATGCTCTGCCTGGTTGAAATGGAGACCATTGTATTTTAGGATAAATATTTGCTGCAGAGAATGGTGCAGGGCCATGGGGAGAGAGCAGGGCAATGGGATTAGTTTTGGATTAAAACAGGGCCTTGGATAGAGAGTGGGGCAATAGGATTTGTTCGGGATTGATACAGGGTCATGGGGAGAGAACAGGGCAGTGGGATTAGTTTGGGATTGATACAGGGTCATGGGGAGAGAACAGGGCAGTGGGATTAGTTTGGGATTGATACAGGGCAATGGGGAGAAGACCGGGCAGTGGGATTAGTTTGGGGATTGATACAGGGCAATGGGGAGAGAGTGGGGCAGTGGGATTAGTTTGGGATTGATACAGGGCTATGGGGAGAGAGCGGGGCAGTGGGATTAGTTTGTGGATTGATACAGGGCTATGGGGAGAGAGCGGGGCAGTGGGATTAGTTTGTGGATTAGAATTAGAACATTACAGCGCAGTACAGGCCCTTCGGCCCTCGATGTTGCGCCGACCTGTGAAACCATCTGACCTACGCTATTCCATTTTCATCCATGTGTCTATCCAATGTCCACTTAAATGCCCTTAAAGTTGGCGAATCTACTACTGCTGCAGGCAGGGCGTTCCACGCCCTTACTACTCTCTGAGTAAAGAAACTACCTCTCACATCTGTCCTATATCTATCATCCCTCAACTTGAAGCTATGTCCCCTCGTGTTTGCCATCACCATCCGAGGAAAAAGACGCTCACTATCCACCCTATCTAACCCTCTGATTATCTTATATGTCTCTATTAAGTCACCTCTCCTCCTCCTTCTCTCCAATGAAAACAACCTCAAGTCCCTCAGCCTTTCCTCGTAAGACCTTCCCTCCATACCAGGCAACATCCTAGTAAATCTCCTCTGCACCCTTTCCATAGCTTCCACATCCTTCCTATAATGCGGTGACCAGAACGGCACGCAATGCTCCAGGTGCGGTCTCACCAGAGTTTTGTACAGCTGCAGCATGACCTCGTGGCTCCGAAACTCGACCCCCCTACTAATAAAAGCTAACACACCATATGCCTTCTTAACAGCCCGATTAACCTGGTTAGCAACCTTCAGGGATTTATGCACCTGGACACCAAGATCTCTCTGTTCATCTACACTACCAAGAATCTTCCCATTAGCCCAGTACTCTGCATTCCTGTTACTCCTTCCAAAGTGAATCACCTCACACTTTTCCGCATTAAACTCCATTTGCCATCTCTCAGCCCAGCTCTGCAGCCTATCTATGTCCCTCTGTACCCTACAACATCCTTCGGCACTATCCACAACTCCACCGACCTTAGTGTCATCTGCAAATTTACTAACCCACCCTTCTACACCCTCTTCCAGGTCATTTATAAAAATGACAAACAGCAGTGGCCCCAAAACAGATCCTTGCGGTACACCACTAGTAACTAAACTCCAGGATGAACATTTGCCATCAACCACCACCCTCTGTCTTCTTTCAGCTAGCCAATTTCTGATCCAAAGCTCTAAATCACCTTCAACCCCATACTTCCGTATTTTCTGCAATAGCCTACCGTGGGGAACCTTATCAAACGCCTTACTGAAATCCATATACACCACATCCACTGCTTTACCCTCATCCACCTGTTTGGTCACCTTCTCGAAAAACTCTAAGGTTTGTGAGGCACGACCTACCCGTCACAAAACCGTGCTGACTATCTCTAATGTACTTATTCTTTTCAAGATGATTATAAATCCTGTCTCTTATAACCTTTTCCAACATTTTACCCACAACCGAAGTAAGGCTCACAGGTCTATAATTACCAGGGCTGTCTCTACTCCCCTTCTTGAACAAGGGGACAACATTTGCAATCCTCCAGTCTTCCGGCACTATTCCTGTCGACAATGACGACATAAAGATCAAGGACAAAGGCTCTGCAATCTCCTCCCTAGCTTCCCAGAGAATCCTAGGATAAATCCCATCTGGCCCAGGGGACTTATCTATTTTCACACTTTCCAAAATTGATAACACCTCCTCCTTGTGAACCTCAATCCCATCTAGCCTAGTAGCCTGAATCTCAGTATTCTCAACAACATTTTCTTTCTCTACTGTAAATACTGACGCAAAATATTCATTTAACACTTCCCCTATCTCCTCTGATTCCACACACAACTTCCCACTACTATCCTTGATTGGCCCTAATCTAACTCTAGTCATTCTTTTATTCCTGATATACCTATAGAAAGCCTTAGGGTTTTCCCTGATCCGATCCACCAATGACTTCTCGTGTCTTCGATTGATACAGGGCTATGGGGAGAGTGCGGGGCAGTGGGATTAATTTGGGATTGACACAGGGCTATGGGGAGAGAGCGGGGCAGTGGGATTAGTTTAGTTTTAGTTTAGAGATACAGCACTGAAACAGGCCCTTTGGCCCACCAAGTCTGTGCTGACCATCAACCACCAATTTATACTAATCCTACACTCATTCCATATTCCTACCACATCCCCACCTGTCCCTATATTTCCCTACCACCTACCTATACTAGGGGTAATTGCTAATGGCCAATTTACCTATCAACCTGCAAGTCTTTGGCATGTGGGAGGAAACCGGAGCACCCGGAGGAAACCCACACAGACACAGGGAGAACTTGCAAACTCCACACAGGCAGTACCCAGAATTGAACCCGGGTCGCTGGAGCTGTGAGGCTGCGGTGCTAACCACTGCGCCACTGTGCCGCCCAGGGCAATGGGATTAATTTGGGATTGATACAGGGCTATAGGGAGAGAGTGGGGCAGTGGGATTAGTTTGTGGATTGATACAGGGCCATGGGGAGAGAGCGGGGCAGTGGGATTAGTTTGGGATTGATACAGGGCAATGGGGAGAGAGCGGGGCAGTGGGATTAGTTTGGGATTGATACAGGGCAATGGGGAGAGAGCAGGGCAATGGGATTAATTTGGGATTGATACAGGGCTATAGGGAGAGAGCAGGGCAGTGGCATTAGTTTTGGATTTCTCCAGAAAAGAACCAACATAGACATGATGGGCTGAATGGCCTCTATCTGTGCTGTAGAGCTCTGTGGGATATCTGTGCCACTTAGTTACACCTCTAATATAAATAATGAATCAAGATATTTGTCTGGGGAACTTAATGAGTTATATTATTTATCCTAACCTCATCTCTGGATCCGAGCCACCACCACTGTTTGAGGGAGGATTTGTTCCTGGCAGTGACAGGATATGTTCTTGACAAGAAAACGGATGAAGTCTGGCTGGGTGTGAACAATCCTTTCACTGCCAGAATCTTGTGCCAGTGCAGTCTAATTTATATGCTGAAAATTCTGGTTATTATGAAATTGCCCCTTCTCCCATCCTGGGTGTGAACTCCCCTCGTACCTTCCATTTTGCCAAATGACACTGATGCACTGTGTAGGAACAGAGGAATAGGAGGAGGCCATTCAGCCCCTCAAGCCTGTTCCACCATTCACATGGCTGATCTGCATCTTAACTCCATCTCCTCACCTAGGTTTCAGAACCTTTTAATACCCTCGCCGAAAAATAATCTAATTCCTTGGATGTTGTTAGTGTTGGTGATTTATACGGTTCGTAAGGGGACATTACAGCAAGCGGCAATACATGGGTTGGGGGGTGGGGGATAGAGTGTGAGTGTGAGGTGTGGGGTGGTTCTGCATAGAATGGTTTCAATTGTAGTCTTCCTGGGACCTGGAAGTGTAACTGGGATTTACAATGAAAAGGGGACTTCAGTTGCTAGCTGGTTTGGTGCGGTAATGTTTTGATTTATAATGATGAACACAGAGATTTCCCTGTGTTGTAAAACTGCTCTGTGTGGAATCCTTCTCCCAGGCGACTGCCTGGATGTTTTTTGCCTCTATTCCCTCAGTGATGAAGAGCAGTCCTCACTGTAGTTTAGACAGATACGCCCACTCACTCTTCACGGAACAGCAGTGCAGCTGTCACCGTGCTCCTGGCCAATTTGTCTCTGAGACTGCGGTAACTGAGTAATGTACTCATCAGATTGAGGCATGTTAGTGTGGGGATCAGCTTGTTGCAGCATTGAGCACTTCCTGGTCCAATGCAGGAACATCAGATGCAGAGTAAGAGATACCACATGGGTTAGCTACCCAGCTACTTCCTGCTATTAGTGTCTGCCATTAGTTAGCTTGCTTCTGTGCCCTTCAATTCAAAACAGTTTTTTGCAAACTAAATGTACTCAACAAAGGAACAAGGCATCTGGGATCTGAGTAAACAGGCAATCACCTGTGTGTCTCTTGAACCAATGGAATTTAAGGATTGAAAAATAAGCCGTGGAAGGACTGAGGAGAGGGTGAATTCATTAGGGATACAGGGAGAAAGCAGGAACAGGATACTGAGTTTGGATGATCAGCCATGATCGTATTGAACGACGGTGCAAGCTCGAAGGGCCGAATGGCCTACTCCTGCTCCTATTTTTCTATGTTTCTATGTTCTGTGTTTCAATGTCAAATGAGGTACAGAAAGTGTAGAAAAGAGAGGCAAAGAAAGATTGGATTGAGAGAGAGAAAAAAGCCAGAAAGTATGAAAACAAATATAAAAATTTTAAATCTGACATTTTTAAAACCTCCAGTTTATTGTGTTGTTAAAGTGCACTTAGGTTTATAATTACTAACCATAAATACCTGTGTTGGGTTTGATTACTATCTACCAGCCAAACATATTAACTTGGTGCCATTCAGTGCATTTGATTTCACAATCTCTCATCCTCAGGAAAGGGAGATATGCGGTGAGCTTTCTGCAGGAAACCCACACCATTCCAGGAGATGAAGCCACCTGGCTCCTGGAGTGGCTGGGTGGGGTCTACATGAGTCACCTCACCCCTGTTTCTAGTGGGGTGGCTATCTTGCTGGCCCCAACTTTTCTGCCAGAGATCTTGGGGGGTCAAGGAGCTTGTGCCAGGCCGCTTGTTCCACCTTGCTGTTCGACTGAGTAGCGTGCCTCTCCACTTTGTGAACGTGTACGCGCCCAGACCTGGTGTATTGCAAGCACGCTTCTTTAAAGAAGTATCTGCTCTCTTGAGCTCTATCGATAGCGGCGTGTGCATCATCCTCGGGAGGGGGGGGGAGGGGTAGGGAGTGGATTTTAACTGTACCCTCAAGGTGAGGCATCGCTCTGGTCCCCAGAGCGGCCAAGCGGCGGTGGAGAGGTTGAGGGAACTGATCAGCTCCCTCAACTTGGTGGACCTCTGGTGGAATCACCATCCTGACTCCAGCGCCTTCACCTGGAGGTTTGGAGGAGGAGGCTCTTGAATCGACCGCCTCTATATTTCACAGGCATACATCTCCCGCGTTCCTGGAGCCTATATGTGGCTGGTGCCTTGGTCCACCACCTGGTGTAGGTGGAGTTCACTCTGCTCCACACACGGGTGGGGTCCAAGTACAGGCACATTAACAACCGACTGCTGGAGGACAAGTAATTCCGGCACAATTATGCTCAGGTCCTGGGGGAGCACCTGGCGACCGAGGAGATGCCCCTCTTGTGGGCAGGGTAATCATCGTCCTGTTGCCGAAGAGGGACGATCTCCGCCTGCTTAAGATCTGGTGTCCGGTCTCCCTCCTCAGCACGGATTATAAGATCTTTGCACGGACTATGTCTATCCGCCTGGGCTCCGTGTTGGCTGAGTTTTGTGGGAGGAATTGCCATAGGTCAGCCTGGAGGGCGCCAAGGGATTGGAGGCTCCGCTCACATTGGCGGAGCTGACCGGTGCCTTCCACCAGCCCTCGAGGGGCAAATCCCGGGTCTGGACGATCTGACCGTGGAGTTCCTCGGGGCATTCTGGGACGTCCTGGTAAAGGCCCGCTACCCGACCTGAACCCGACGAGACCTGACGACACGTGTTGGGTTCGGGTCGGGTTGCTCTTCCGGGTCCGGCTTTCGGGCTCGGGTCAGGCCGGGTCCGGGTTAAACACACACAGTAAGTATTGCATTTTGCTCTGCTGGTGAGTGTCAAAAGTTGAAAAGCCTCCCTGAGCTGGGAGTCCGGGACGTCAAGGAGGGAAACTCTGAGTCTGCGCAGTGAGCGAGTGAGCGTCTCGATGATGTCATCACACTCATGCTGCAGATTTGGAATCTTCAGTGGTTGGGTCGAGTTGGATTGGGTTGGGACAGGCTCAGGTTGGGTGCGGGAAAAATGGAGGGAGACTCGGGCCGGGTCAGGCTCGGGTCTGATGTGGTTCTGTCGGGTTTGGGTCGGGGTTTCTCTTGTGACCTGAGCAGGTCACTGAGGGACGCTTACACGCGGGTCTTGGGGGAACACCTGGAAACCGGGGAGATGCCCTTCTCGTGGCACAGGGCGGTCATGGTCCTGTTGCCGAAGAGGGGCGATCTCCGCCTGCTTAAGATCTGGTATCCAGTCTCCCTCCTCAGCACGGATTATATGATTTTTGCTGGTGCTATGTCTACCCGCCTGGGCTCCGTGCTGGCCCACATGATCCACCCCGACCAGTCCTAAACGGTCCCGGGCCAGTCCATCCAGGACAACATCCACCTGGTCCGGGACCTGATCCATCTTTCTCAGAGGGCTGGTCTGTCAGTCGCCTTTCTCTCCCTTGATCAGGAGAAGGCGTTCGACAGGGTGGAACATGAATATCTTTCAGGACTCTGCGCACGTTCGGGCTCGGGCTGCATTTTGTGTCCCAGGTCCGACTTCTGTACACCACCGCAGAGCGTCTGGTTAAAATTAATGGGTCCTTGACGGTAGAGCATGTCTACCCGACCCGACATGTGTCAGGTTCAGGTCGGGTTGGGTCGCTCTTCCGAGTCCAGCTTTTGGGCTCGGATCGTCAAGGTGGGAAACACTCTGCACTAGTCTGCAGTGAATGATTCCATCAAAGGTAGAGCACAACCTCTTTAATATAATTAACTTCATTCCGGTGATCGGGTCGGGCGCAGGAAAAAATGAAAGGACTTGGGCCGGGTCGGGCTCGGGTCGGATGTGGTTCTGTTGGCTGGGGTCGGGTTCCGTTTGCAGACTCAAGCTGGCCTTTACTTGACGGTGCCCCTTTGCTTTGGGCGAGGAATGCGTCAAGGATGCCCCACGTCCAGTACAGTTGATGTGGTCTACATGGATTTCAGCAAGGCCTTTGACAAGATCTCAAATGGCAGACTGGTTAAAAAAATAAAATCCCATGGGATCCAGGGAAATGCAGCAAGGTGGATAAAAAGTTTGCTCAGTGGCAGGAAATAAAGGGTAATTGTTAACGGGTGTTTTCGCGACTGGAGGGCTGTAGTCAGTCGCATTCCGCAGGGCTCAGTACCGGTTGATAGCGAGGAGGATAGCTGTAGGCTGCAGGAAGATATTGATGGTCTGGTCAGATGGACAGAAAAGTGGCAAATGGAATTCAACCTGGAGAAATGTGAGGTGATGCATTTTGGGAGGTCAAACAAGGCAAAGGAATACACAATTAATGGGAAAATACTGAGAAGTGTAGAGGAAGTGAAGGGACCTTGGAGTGAAGATCCAGAGATCCCTGAAGATATCAGGACAGGTCGATAAGGTGGTTAAGAAGGCATAGGGAATTCTTTCCTTTATTTGTCAAGGTAAGAACAGGGAGGTTATGCTGGAACTGTATAACTCATTGGTTAGGCCACAACTTGAGTGCTGTGTGCAGTTCTGGTCACCTCATTACAGAAAGGATGTAATTGCACTAGAGAGGGTACAGAGGAGATTACTAGGATGTTGCCAGGACTGGAAAAATGCAGTTATGAGGAAAGATTGGATAGGCTGGGGTTGTTCTCCTTGGAACAGAGAAAGCTGAGGGGAGATCTGATTGAAATGTACAAAATTCTGAGAGACCTGGATGGAGTGGAGATGATGGTCTATTCACCTTAGCAGAGAGATCAGTGACTAGGGGGCATAGATTTAAAGTGATTGGTGGAAAGTTTAGAGGGGAGATGGGGAAAACATTTTTCACCCAGAGGGTGGGAGTCTGGAACTTACTGCCTGAAAGGGTAGTTGAGGCAGAAACCCTCAACTCATTCAAAAGGAGTCTGGATATGCACCTCAAGTGCCGTAATCTGCAGGGTTACGGACCAAATGCTGGAAGGTGGGATTAGACTGGATGGCTCGTTTTTCGGCCAGCACAGACATGATGGACCAAGTGGCCTCTTTCTGTGCCGTAAACTTTCCATGATTCTATGATTCTAGGTACGGCATAGGTTGGATGAGGCATGAAATATTTCTTTAATTTTTGAAGAGTTTATTCTTGCACACCCGCTGGGACCCTTTGTGTGTTGAAGGCTTCTTGGTTCCTATATTCAGGTTTAACCCTAGGGGCAGAAGGGTAACAGTTCATTGGTGACCCTGTTTCTTGGGGGGAGGGGGAGTCAGTGTTGCTGTGTTGTTATCCCTCTTGTTTTTAGCCCCTGCCGCTCTATGCTCGGCTGCTATCCCGATGTGGGGAGGAAGTGATGAGTGGGTTCTTGCTGCAAGTGAGCCTTCAGGAAGCAGCGGTAGATGACCTGATATTTTTTCAGTACCAGAGGCTTTTTGGGTAAGTTACGTGGATACTTCAGCTACATGTTCATTGTAGGAAGGCTTGGGTTCTACCCAAGTAGTGCGTGCTGGGCTAGAGGAGAGGGAGCTCAGATTCCCATGAGTAGTCCCAACAAGCATAACCACATAGGCTGATACTCTTCAGTGCAGTACTGAGGGAGTGCTGCACTGTCAGAGGTGCTGTATTTCGGATGAGACGTTAAACCAAGGCCCATCTGCCCTCACAGGTGGAGGTAAAAGAGTATGAGAGTTCTCCCCAGTGTCATGGCGAACATGAGTCCTTCAAGCAAGGTCACGAAAACAGATTATCTGGTCATTATCACATTACTGTTTGTAAGACCTTACTCTGCACAAATTGACAACTGTATTTCCTACACTTCAACAGGACTTCATTGGCTGTAAAGCCTTTGGGATTTCCTGAAGACATGAGAGGCACCATATAAATGCAAGTCCTTTCTTTCTTTGAGACCTCCTTAGCTGCTTCACCTTCCTGCTTGCTGGTTGTAGGGACTCTGGCTCTGATAGACGTGTGAGTCCTGTGTGTCGGCAGCATTGGTATGACATAAACACAACAGACAAAAAGCAGCTTCAAGTCTGACTGGTGTAGCTTGTACTCTCAATGGCAGGGACCCACGTATGAACCAGTTGTGGATTTGGCTGCAACTATACTGAAGGGGCAGTGAAGGAGTGCCAGGAGAGATTGGTGTAGCACCCCTTCTGAAAACCAAGGTAGGAGGCATGACCCGGTAGTTAGAGCTAGCTTGTTCAGAAGTGAAGTGTCAAAGCATTTCTTTACAGAAAGGGGTAGTGGAAACCTAAGACTCTCTTCCTCCACCCTGTAAATACTCTGGGACAATTGGAGCTTCCAGGGTAAATGGATTTGAGGTGCAGATCAGCCATGGTCCTTTTGAATGGTGGAACAGGTTCAAGGGGCTGAATGGCCTCCTCCTAACTGAACTTTACATGAACCAGAGCTGAGCATGTCGATGTTGTAGTTGAATATTTTGTCAGCTCACGCTATGAAGATCCAGATTGTTAGCAGCAACACCATTCCCAGCTCGTTCAGTGTGTGAATGTATGTAGGATTCACACCGCTCTAATGAGTTAATTTACATTTTTGCCCGCTGACAAATTTTTCTGATCGCTATTCAGGTGCAAGTGGCAACAATCCACTTGGTTTAAACGTGGATGACTTAAAATTGGATTAGCCCACCGACTGGCATCAAAGTCTACAGCATTAATCATGTACGCAATTAAAGAGTTAGAGAATTGTGGCACCGGTATCTGTATGCCTGGCCAGCACAGATAAGATTATATTGTGACAGCACAGATTTACTGCAGCTTATCTCCTGAGCAAGCATACCAGGTTTGGTTTGAGAGTAAATGGAGATTAAAATAAAGTTCTGGGTGCGACGGACTGACTCTCAACTGATTAGCCGTTTTCCCCAGAATGCCGTTGGATCCAGCTGCTCTTTCCCGGCTGGTCTGACCCCAGTTTTAATTGAAGTTGGGTAGAATTTAATTGCCCAGGGACAGGCGTGAAATTTCCAAAGGTTAGTCCCACCATATGTGCTTGTAATTCATTTAAAAGGCAATTTGTTCAACAGTAAGATCATTTTTTTGATGTTTCCCAATGATTCATAAATACAATTCCCAATTGCAGACCTGCCTTTTCTAAATCTCTTTCTTCTGCACACACTGACCTGAATTTTACCAGCCCTCTACGCTTGGGCTGGGAGGTAGGGGCGGAGTGCCCGTCACCTTCCTGACGCCAGGAAATTTTTATCAGTGATGAGGAAGTTCAAGAATGTCCTTCCCATGCAGAGACCAATTGAGGCTCTTAAGTGGCCAATTAAGGGACACTTGAGGGCGTCTTCCACTGCCGCTGGCATTTTACCAGCAGCTGGTGGGCCCCCCGCCATCTGGGAAGATCGCCCAGTGAAAACAGGTGGCCTCCTGATTGGCCGTGGAGGGGCCCCTCTGCAGGAAATGCTGCCCCCTTGGAAATCCCCCACCACCCCACCCTCACCAGCCCCTTACCCCACCCTTTGCCAGGCCTGCCTGATTGGACCCAGTGATCTCCGACCCCACTTGTGGGGAGGTCAGCATCCAGCGCTGAGTCTCCAGGCTGGGTGCAGTCCCAGCAGTGACCACCGCTCCCAGTGGCAGTGCTGAGACTGAAGAGCTGCTAGCCCTGATTGGCCAGCAGCTCTTGGAGTTAGGCTCCCCTCTTTTAATTGGACATGAGCCCCGGCACCAGGCAGTTAATTGCCCGAGTGGTAAAAAATGCGACAGGTTTCCCCCGAATGGCCGAGGCAGGGTTGCCCCTAGCTTTCCGGTCTGGCATCAGGACTCCCACAAAATTCAGCCCACTGACTGCACTGCTGTCCTGTTCAGTTAGAGCAAGTAACAAGGAAATGTTTTTGTCCTATTGGCTTCTTCCATCGACTGATTACTACTTAGCCCTCACTGAAGCTATCCTTTCATAACTACCCCCTGCTACCCCATTCCCCCACAGTATGTGCCCACTGTACCCTGTTGGCTGCGTGATTGCCCCATCTTGCCTTCTTCCCCAACTCCTCTCACACTTCATTCCTGTTTGCATATCTCAATCCATTTAGGGAGGTGGTGGCGTAGTGGTAATATCACAGGACTGGTAATCCAGAACCCGGACTAATGCTCTGGGGACATGGGTTCGAATCCCACCACGGCAGATGGTGAAATTTTAATTCAGTTAATACATCTGGAATTAAAAGCCAGTCTAATTATGACCATTGTCGATTGTTGTAAAAAACCCATCTGGTTCACTAATGTCCTTGAGGGAAGGAAATCTGCCATCCTTACCTGGTCTGGCCTACATGTAACTCTAGACCCACAGCAATGTGGTTGACTCTTAAAATGGTCTAGCAAGCCACTCAGTCCAAGGGCAAATTAGGGATGGGCAATAAATGCTGGCCTAGCCAGCGACACCCACATCCCACAAACGAATTTTAAAAAAAATTCCAACCCTGCCCCTTCCCTCTGCCGGTTATATTGTTCATCACTCTTCCAAACCTACAGTAATTTCTTCTGGGAGGTCTCCCTTAGACATTTGCACTGAACAATCTCCTGCCCTCACTCAGCCTCAGCCTGGATGTAAGATTCTGTACCCTCGCCGACACTGACCCCCTTCTCCTCTCCAACTCCAACCTCAAAATCATTAACAAACCTATCTCTGGTCACTTTCTCCTTTCCCTTACCCCCTGCATCTCCCTTTTCCACCCCACTATCTTCATCTTCCATTCTCCTAACATACTTTTACTCCTGCTGCTACCTCCCCAAAAATTCTTTTGTTTCTATGTCTGACACTCACATTCCCATCAAGTCACTTATTCATCTGCCCCCGCCATTAGGAATATTGCCTTCCTGTCAGTTGCATGTTTAACAATAACCATAGCAATCTCTATTCACTTAGTCTCTTGACGCTTTACCGTCACCACCCCCCCCCCCCCCCGCCACCACACCCCACGACTGCCTATATTTAACCTCCCTTCCTTTAAGTTTCTGAATGCATTGTCACTCCTTAGCTCCATGCTAATCTTTCAATGATTCTATGACAAACCCATACATGAAGTGAGGAAAACCTCCAGTGGTGGAGAGCTTTGGGGACCAGTGGTCCAAAGTCATCTATTTCTCCCAAACATGCTACACTTGCTGCTGGTATAGTTCCCACCTCCTAACCCTCCAGGTTGAGAGCCACAGAAGCAAGGCACCTGGTGCATGACTGGTCTAGTCATTCACAGTCAAACTTGATCTTCTCAAGGAATGCCGTGTTTCCCTCTTCTATTGGTCAAATGGTCTCCTTTTCTGCTTTAAGGTTCTATTGCACTATTCCATGGTCATCCCAGAATTTAAGGAGAACCAACTGACCCAATAAATGGCAAGCATAAAGAATTTATGGATTCTTTTGTTATAAAAATCAAGATTATCCATGTAGCTCCCTACGCCATTGCCCTTACAGAGGATTATATTGGATATACGACACAGAAACAGGCCATTCAGCCCAATCAGTCCTTGCTGTCGTTTATGCTCCACTTGAGCCTCCTCCCATCTTTCATCATCTAGATCTATCATCGTAACTCCCCCCTGTATCCCTTCTCCCTCATGTGTTTTTGCAGCTTCCCGTTAAATGCATCGATACTATTCACCTCAACCACTCCCTGTGGTAGCGAGTTCCACATTCTCACCACTCATTGAGGAAAGAAGTTTCTTCTGAATTCCCTATTGAATGTTTTGATGACTCTCTTCTAGTGATGGCTTCTAGTTATGCTCTTACCCACAAAAGCAAACATTCTCTCTCTATCCACTGTATCAAAACCTTTCATAATTTTAAAAACCTCTATTAGGTAACTCCTCAGCTGTGTTTTTTTCAAGACTAAAGAGATCCAGCCTATTCATTCTTACCTGATATGAATATGCACGCATCTCTGGTATCATCTTCATGTAAATCTTCACAGCCTCCGCTCCATTGCCTCTGTATCCTTTTTATAATATGGCAACCAGAACTGCACGCAGTACTCAAAGTTTGATCTAACTGAGGTTTGATACAGGTTTACCATAACCTCCCTACTTTTCAATTCTATCCCTCTAGAAATAAAGCCAAGTGCTTGGTTTGCATTTTTTAGGGAACTGCTAACCTGTGGTGTAACTTTTAGTGACTGGTGTATTTGCTCTTCGAGATCCCTCTGTATCTCTACCCCACCCAGACTCAGACCTTCCAAATAAGTGACCTCCCTATTCTTCCTACCACAATGTATTACCTCACATTGATCTGTGTTGAACTCCATTTGCCAATTATCTGCCCATTCTGCAATGTTCTCCTGTAATTTGTTGTAGCCCTCCTCAGTATTGACTATCCTCCCTTGCAATTTGTTGTCATCCGCAAATTTAGAAATTGTATTTTGAGTCCAAAGTCCAAATTGTTAATGTAAATTGTGAACAGCAGTGGTCGTAGCACTGATCCTTGTAGAACATCACTTCCCACCTTCCCTTGCTCTGAATAACTAACCTTTACTCCCACCCTCTGCTTTCTGTCTTGAAGCCAGCTAGCAATCCATTTTGCCACTTGTCCCTGGCTCCACAATCTCTGACCTTATTCATTAGTCTATTGTGGGGCACCTTATTGAAGGCCTTTTGAAAATCCAGATAAGTTGCATCTACTGCATTACCATTATCTACTCTCTCTGTTACCTCCTCAAAAAATTCAATAAGGTTGGTCAAGCAATATTTTCCCTTTTGGAATCCATGCTGTCTGTTCATTATTATATTTTTCTTTTCTAGATCTTTTTCTATTCTCTCCTTTATTAGGAATTCCATTATTTTTCTGACCATTAAGCTAACTGGTCTATAATTCCCAGGGCATGTTCTGCCCCCTTTATGAAATATAGGAATTACGTTAGCTATCTGCCAGTCCTCTGGCACTACAGCTTTTTCTAATGGATTATTAAATGTGTGTAGTAATGCCTCTGCTATCTCATCCCTATATTCTTTTGAAATGCATGGATGCAATCCATCTAGACCAGGTTCTTTATCCTCTCTGAGTTTGATTAGTTTATTCAATACATCCCTTTTTAAATTTTGAATGCACTTGTCTCATTACTAATCTCATCATTCAATGTCATCTCCATCTGTTCTGTCTCCCTGATAAATACATCCTGTTCTTCGTACACTCCATCTTCACCATCCTGAAGCTTCTTTGAGCCTCTCCCCAATCTGGCCTCATGTCCCTCTCTGTTTTATCCAGGTTTACCATCTAGGAGACCTACCTTCTCATCTCTTGATCTCTTCCACAGCCATATTTTTATTTCATGGCTGTCATTATTTCCCTTATTTATTTTTATTTAAAGATACAGCACTGAAACAGGCCCTTCGGCCCACCGAGTCTGTGCCGACCAATAACCACCCATTTATACTAACCCTACAGTAATCCCATATTCCCTACCACCTACCTACACTAGGGGCAACATACAATGGCCAATTTACCTATCACCTGCAAGTCTTTGGCTGTGGGAGGAAACCAGAGCACCCAGCTAAAAACCCACGCGGTCACAGGGAGAACTTGCAAACTCCGCACAGGCAGTACCCAGAATCGAACCCGGGTCCCTGGAGCTGTGAGGCTGCGGTGCTAACCACTGCGCCGCCTTCTCAAATGCCTACCCTTTGCTCCTGTATCCTTTTTCCCACTGCTGCCTGTATCTAACCTCCCTTCCCCTCCCTTCTAAGGTCTCAAAACATATTGTCACCCGTAGCTCCATGTCCAGTTTCCATCCTGCTCACAGCACTGAGATAACCTTAGTCAAAGCTATCAGTGACATTCCCTGTAACTGCAACCAAGGCACGTTGTCCTTTTCTTGTCCTCCAGGGTAGATTAGCCTCTCCTCTTCTCCTGCTTCTCCTTAATCTGAGCAGCTCAATGGGTAGCAATCTCACCTCTGTGTCAGAAGCTTGTGGGTTCAAGCTCCACTCCAGAGACTTAAGTACAAAAATCTCGGCTGACACTCCCAGTACCACAACTGAGGGAGTGCTGTACTATCACAGGGGCAATCATTCAAATGAGACATTAAACCAAGGCCCCATCTGCCCTCTCAAGTGGACATAAAAGATCCCATGGCACTATTTTGAAGAAGAGCAGAGGAGTTCTCCCTGGCCAATATTTATCTCTCAATCAACATCACAAAAACAGATTATGTAGTCATTATCACATTGCTGTTTGTGGGAGCTTGCTCTGTGCAAATTGTCTGCTACATTTCTTTCATTATAACAGTGGCTTCATCACATCCTGAGGTCATGCACGGCTCTATAGAAATGTGAATTACTCTTTCTTTCAAATTTGAAGAATTACTTGTTGTGTTTTGTTGTTGGAGGTCCACCAGTTAATTTTTTTAATTAGCTAAGATTTGATTGATAGAGTGTTTGTTTATGTTGTAAGCCACTCTTTCTCTTCCCAGCTCTCTTCAACCTGATTCCTGTGGGACTGCGAGTGGTGGCGATTCAAGGTGTGAAGTCTGGCCTCTACGTAGCCATGAATGGGGAGGGTCTCCTTTACAACTCGGTGAGTGCAGCCTCTTCATTTTCTCCCTTCTTCAGTCATTAATTAACATTGAGCCTTGAACCTGTTTCAGACCTCCTCTGTTCGATACCCCGGGCCACTCACCGTCCACTGTGCGGTATTGAGGGAAGCCTGGCATGGCCTACGGGTGACTGATGTGGAGGGTGCCAGTGAGCAATTTGAGGAGTTGGAAAGGTTTTGTCTGGTTTAGCTCAATTATTTTATGGAGGGAATAATCCAGATGAACTCTCAATTCATAAAGTTTAATCATCATAACTATTATATGGAATAATCCCTTTGAGTAAAGAAAAGTTTCAACATTTCACTTGTTATCATCATCCCTCTTTTCTCCTCCCTGCCCCAGTTGAGGGCTGATGTTTGAGGTTGAATGGATTGGCTTTGGTAAGGTTCAGGCCTCCTTCCAGTTTAGGTCTATCCCCTTTAGCCTTTATAGGAGTTGCCCATGGCTCAGAAGTTGGGGGTTTGAGGCCCAATAAAGTTGATGGTCCCTCCCCTCCTTTTCTCCCCACCCCATTCCCCATTAGTCGTGGAATAAAATGGTTCAAGATGGCTTCCTATTTCATACATGGAGTGGGGAGGGGGGTGGGTGGGAGCTTGGGGTGAATGGGAGGTGGGTTTTGCACTTAACTCTGTCTTGGGATGTTGGCAAATGTGGATTGGTTTGAGAGCAGTTTGAGGTCTGTTTTGGTGCATAGCAAATGGCTCACAACACAATCTGCCTGCTTTTCCGGAGTCAGTATTACTGAACCCCACAGGTGCTCATTAGATTACTGACTCCATAAGCCATTTCATACTGTTGTAATTCATTTTTGCATTAATGCCTCAAGTGAGTGTTTGAACAGCTCAGTCTCAGTTATATTTGCTACTTAATTATTGCTTCTATTTTTTCACCAATTGCTGCTTCAACCTCCTCCTCCTTCTGAAGGTGTTGTTGACTAATAATTCAGAGGTCGCGAGTTCAAATCCCATCCCTCAACCACTTGCTTAATTACTTACTAGAAAAACTCTGTGACCGCCCAATTGTTCTTTCTAGTTTTCTGGTTCTTGGCTTTCGATGTTGAATTAGAGCAAACATTTACTAAGTGTCTGGATGATGCACTAGTTTGTAATTTGTCGTAATATTATAATTTCAAGCATTAATGGATCCAGGTCACGTCCCCAAAAATTGCACAAGGAATCATTGCTGAAAGGCTGGATGGAGGGTAAAACATTTGTGCTTTGTTTAGGAATGAATGCTTCTTGCGGCTGATTCAGTGGCTGTACACAGAATGCTTCTACCTCACTACCTGCTCCCATAGTTTGGGTTGGCTTCACCCCGACAGTCCGGAAATTCTCCTGACAGTATCCTTCAAAGATAAAATGTCAATGTTTCATTGGTTTCAGCCCCGACTAGAGAAATTCATTCTCCTGATACGGACACAGTGCTTTCATCTGAGCTCAAAAATAATTCCTTTAACCCTTTTGGATTGGATGAGACGTTAATCTGAGGCTCCGCCTGCCCTCTTGGATGGACGTGATCGATCCCATGACATTATTTGGAAAAATATCTCTTGATGTCCAGGCCAAGGCGGCCAAAAACAGATGATCTGGTCCTTCGTGTCATTGCTGTTTGTGGGAGCTTGCTTTGTGTAGATTGACTGCTGCATTTTCTTACAGAACAGTGACTGCACTTCAAGAGTAATTCAGTGGCTTTGAAGTGCCTGAGAGTGTCTTGTGGATCTGATACAGTGCTGTGAAAATGCAACTTCTTTCCCTTCATTCCCATTATGCAGTTTATTCTTTGGCTTCTTTACTTCCTGAAAGTGTGTACAGGTCATCACAGGAGCAGGTCACATGAAGGGAGGTCTCAGTAGGTCCCTGGGGACAGGGATGTGAAGAGAGAATCATAGAATAATACAACACAGAGGAGGCTCGAGGCAATGGTAGTAAAAAATTACGACTGGCTTTGATGTAGTAAATAAGGAGAAACTGTTACTAGTGGTAGACAGGTTAGTCACCAGATTTAAGGTAATTGGCAAAAAGAACCAGAGGGGAAGATGAGAATTTTTTTTTATTATGGTTTGTAAGGTGTGTCCGAAGGGGTGGTAGAAGTGGTAGTAACTTTCAAAAGTGATTTGGATATACACTTCTAAATAAAAAAAAAATGCTGGGTTATGGGGAAAGAGCATGGGACCAATTGGTTAGCTCTTTCTAAGAGCTGACACAGGCATGTTGGGCCGAATGGCCTCCTTCTGTGATGTAAGATTCTATGAATTTAACAGTGTAGGAGAGTTCCATGTTATCTATGTCCACTTTAAGTTTAACTGGTCAGCTTGATAGTGGTTCTTTTGAGAGTTGGAGAGGGAGGAGAAGAGTATTTGCATTGGTTCTGATGTTCAATCTTGTTCGATCTGCCTGGACTGAAAAGTACCAACAAGCAAGATCCTTCAGGTTTCTGTCTTCAGCTGTTCATTTGAAGCCTTTACAAAAGATATCGCCTCATTAAATATTTATGCAGCAAGTCTGTACAACATAGAAATCGCTCTCTGGTACTGCAGCTTCTGCTGCTTGTAATATTCCGCATTAGAAATTTATAGGCCAGACTTTGACAAATATCATGCAGTGTTGTCACAGAGAGCTGGGAGAAGATTTCACTGCCTACTCACCTGCTAATCACTGACTATCTCTGATCTGCTGCTTAGGCTGAAAGGTATCTGATAGAGAAAGGTCTTTTAAGGTTATGAAAGGGTTTGATAAGGGTAGACAGAGAGAAGATGTTTCCACTTATGAGTGAGACCAGAACTCGGGGCCATAAATATAAGATGGGGGAATTCAGGAGAAACTTCTTTACCCAGAGAGTAAAGAACTCTTTACTCTAGACTCCTAGAATGAGTGGCTTAGGTGAGTAGTATAGAGGCATTTAAAGAGAAGCTGGAGGAGCACATGATGGTGAAAGGGATAGATGGATATGGTAATGGGGAGAAATGATGTGTGGAGCATAAACACTGGCAATGGACCAGCTGGGCTCAATGTAAAACCTGTCACTTAAAGATCAAGTGACTCTAACTGTAAACACTCAAGCCTAGATTTTAACCTAACTCGCCCAGCAAGTTTGGGTCAGATGCACGTTTAACACCCTACCCACAATCACCCATCACCACGGACCTCCCCACCCCCCAACCGATTTTATTGAAGTCAATGGATCGGAGGGAGGGTGTAAAACAGGTGTCAAACCTGAACCTGCCCCATTCTCGGCAGAAGGGTCAAGATTAGGAGGTGTACACCCCTTTAGATTAGAGATACAGCACTGAAACAGGCCCTTCGGCCCACCGAGTCTGTGCCGACCATCAACCACCCATTTATACTAATCCTACATTCCTACCAAACATCCCCATCTGTCCCTATATTTCCCTACCACCTACCTACACTAGTGACAATTTATAATGGCCAATTTACCTACCAACCTGCAAGTCTTTTGGCTTGTGGGAGGAAACCGGAGCACCCGGAGAAAACCCACGCAGACACAGGGAGAACTTGCAAACTCCACACAGGCAGTGCCCAGAATCGAACCCGGGTCCCTGGAGCTGTGAGGCTGCAGTGCTAACCACTGCGCCACTGTGCCGTGTACAAAATTATGACAGGCTTAGATAAGGTAGACAAGGAAAAACTGTTTCCATTAGCTGATGGTACAAGGACTAGGTGACACAGATTTAAGGCTGTGGGCAAGAGATGCAGTGCGAATGTGAGGAAGAACATTTTTACGTAGCGAGTGCTAATGACCTGGAACTCGCTGCCTACGAGGGTGGTGGAAAAGGAGGAGATTGATGATTTCAAAAGGAAATTGGATGGGCACTGAAAGGAAATAAACTTGCAGAGCTATGGGAATTGATTAACTTGTTCCACAGAGGGCTGGCATAGACTCGATGGGTCAAATGGCCTCCTTCTAAGCTCTAAATGACTTTCTTGCTTTCTCATTCTCAATTTCTCTCTTTCTCTAACTCTACCTCTCTGCCTTTACCTCTTGACCTCTGTGAATCTGCTTTCCTCCCTCCCTCCATCTCTATTCTAGCTGGAAGAATCCTGTATGAAATGGGTTTGAACAGCCTTGTGTGTGTTTGGATTTCACTGTGTACTGATCAATGGCAGAGAATGGTGAATGTGAAGACATTAACAATGCAGCAAGCTTTCTTTTCTGATATCAGGGTAATATAAAGGGTGCTTTTCCTGATACCTAACCTGTACTGTACCTGTCCCGGGAGTGTTTGATGGGGACAGTGTAGAGAGAGCTTTACTCTGTATCCAACCCCGTTTTTTTTTTCCGTTTTTTTTAAAGGTGGCCTTTATACCCCAGGCCCCTTTTATATTTTTCACATCGAGGGGGCCTTTATTCCTCAGGCCCCTTTTATGTACATATTTACAGTTTTAAAATAACTTCATTAAAACCAGATAAATAAACAAAAAACTCAAATTAAAATGCCATTCTCGGCGTCGACGATGCACTCCAGTCCCTGCGGCGCCCACCGGTCGCGGAAGGCCTCAAGCGTACCGGCGGACACCGCATTTTCCTTTTCCAGGGACACCCGGGCGCGAACGTAACCGCGGAAGAGGGGCAGGCAATCGGGGAGGACGGACCCCCCCGACGGCCCGCAACCTGGACCTGTGAATTGCCACCTTGGCCAGGCCCAGGAGCAGACCGACGGGGAGATCCTCCTCCCAGCCCAAGCCCCTCCGCACCGGGTGCCCAAAGATCAGGAGCGTGGGACTGAAGTGCAGCCAGAATTTGAGGAGCAGCCCCTTCAGATACTCAAATAGGGGCTGCAACCTCGCACACTCCATATAAACGTGGAACACGGACTCGTCCAGGCCGCAGAAAGTACAGGCGGCCTGGGAGTCCGTGAACCTACTTAAAAGCCAATTGCACGGGACTGCTCTGTGCAGCATCCTCCACCCCAGGTCCCCGATGTAAAGGGGGAAGACTCCCGCGTAGAGAGACCTCCATCGGGGTTTCCCCTTGCCGCCAGATGGCAACGCGGACCGCCAGGGCGTGTCCGGCCGGCTGACGAGGGCGAGGAAGTGGAGAGTGTGCAGGAGCAGCCCATACAGGAAACCCCTCCGCGCCGATTGGAATGGCACGGAGGGCATTTCCGAGAGGCGGCTTGGGTTGTGTGGGTCCGGCTCCCGAGGAGGGTTTCGGGGCCTGGGTCCGATGAGCAGTTCCGGCCGAGCGGGGGTCTGCTCGGCCGGGATCGCTCCGCACACCCGAGCCCCCTCGCCACCCGCAGTGAGGGACATCCCGGGGGTTTCGGCGACTCCTCCACCTGCCGGACCGTCCCCGGAGTCAGCCGCCCGGACAGCCAAGGCGCTCTCCTCCGCCGGCGAGGGAGCGCCCTGACTGGAGGCGACCATGTTCCAGACTCGGAATAGATTCCGGTAAAAGACAGGCAACTCCCTCAGAGAGGCGCGGCTAACGGACTCTACCGGGAGCTGCGTGTCGTCTTGAAGGCAGTGACACTGGCGGAAATAATACGTCGCCAGCGCACACCATCTGGGAGGACGCTCGACGTACAGGTATCTCTGTAGGGTCCGAAGGCGGAGAGTCGCAGCCTGGGTGCGGACACACACCAGCGACTGACCGCCCTCCTCGATCGAGAGACTCAGGACCGCGGCAGAGACCCAGTGTTTCCTCTTGCCCCAGAAGAAATCGACGAGTTTCTTCTGGATCTTGGTGGCAAATACAGGGGGCGGGGCCAAAGTGACCAACCGGTACCACAACATGGAGGCCACCAGTTGGTTTATGACTAGCGCTCGGCCCCTGTAGGAAAGCACTCGGAGCAGTCCTGTCCAGCGCCCCAGCCGAGCGGTGACTTTGGCCTCCAACTCCTGCCAGTTTGCCGGCTAGGCTTCCTCAGCGGGGCTAAGGTGGACTCCCAGATAGAGGAGGTGTGTGGTGCTCCACGCAAAAGGTGTCATCTCCTCCGGCAGGGAGTCCACCCGCCACTGACCCACCAGGAGTCCGGAACATTTCTCCCAATTGATCCTCGTGGAGGACGCGACAGAAAAGGTCTGCCGGCAGTCGCGCATCCTCCGCAAGTCAACGGGATCTGTGATTGCGAGGACCACGTCGTCGGCATAAGCCGAGAGGACGACCCGCATGGCCGGCTCACGCAGAGCCAATCCCGTCAACCTCCTGCGAAGCAGGCACAGGAAGGGCTCCACGCAGATGGTATACAATTGGCCGGACATGGGGCATCCCTGACGCACTCCTCTCCCAAAGCGAAGGGGCGCCGTCAAGGACCCGTTAACTTTGACTAGACACTCTGCGGCGGCGTATAGAAGTCGGACCCGGGCCACGAAATGCGGCCCGAGTCCGAAAGCGCGCAGAGTCCCGAAAAGGTATTCGTGATCCACCCTGTCGAACGCCTTCTCCTGATCGAGGGAGAGAAAGGCGACCGACTGACCAGTCCTCTGGGAAAGTTGGATCAGGTCCCGGACCAGGTGGATGTTGTCCTGGATGGACCGGCCCGCGACCGCGTCGGACTGGTCGGGGTGGATCATGTGCACCAGCACGGAGCCCAAGCGGGTAAAGATCTTATAATCCGTGCTGAGGAGGGAGACCGGACGCCAGTTTTTAAGCAGGCGGAGATCGCCCCTCTTCGGCAGTAGGACGATGACCGCCCTGCGCCACGAGAGGGGCATCTCCCCGGTTGCCAGGCTTTCCTCCAGGACCCACGCGTAATCGTCCCCCAGGACGTCCCAGAACGCCCTGAGGAACTCCACGGTTAACCCATCCAGCCCTGGGGATTTGCCCCTTGAGAGCTGGTGGAGGGCGCCAGTCTGCTCCGCCAACGTGAGCGGAGCCTCCAATCCTTCGGCGCCCTCCGGGCTGACCTGCTGCAGGTCCTCCCACAAAACTCTGCGCGCATCCTCGCTGGACGGATCCGGAGAGAACAACGCACTGCAATAAGTACGGACCAGGAGGCCCATTCCCTCCGGATCCGTGATGGAGGATCCGTCGTCGGCCAGCAGCTCGATGAGCTGCTTACAGACCCCCCGCCATTTTTCCAGCGAGTAGAAGAAGAGTGAGGCGCGGTCCAAATCTTCCAGGATCTGGATCCGCGACCTCACGTAGGCACCTCGGGACCCTATGAGCTGCAGGTCCCTCAGCGCGCCCTTCTTCTCTTTGTACGCCTGCCACAGGGCCGGGTCCACGACGGCATGACCGAGGCGGGACTCCAAGTCGAGCACCTCCCTCTCAAGGCGCCCGATCTCGGCTTCCCGCCTCTTGGTCGACCCCTTCGCGTACTCCTGACAGAAGACGCGGGTGTGAGACTTGCCCACATCCCACCATAGCCTCAAGGAGGGGAAGCCCCCCCGCTTCCTTCTCCAGTCGGCCCAGAATCGACAGAACGAGTCCCGAAATCGCTCGTCCTCCAGCAGCCGGTTGTTAAAGTGCCAGTACGCGGACCCCGCCCGCGTGCGGAGCGGAGTGAACTCCGCCCACACCAGGCGGTGGTCCGAGCATGGCACCAGCCGCATGGAGGCCGCCGAGACGCGGGAGACGTACGCCTGCGAAAAGTAGAGGCGGTCGATTCACAACCCTCCTCCTCCAGACCTCCACGTGAAGGCGCTGGAGTCGGGATGGAGATTCCGCCAGACGTCCAGCAAGTTAAGGGAGCTGATCAGTCCCCTCAACCTCTCCACCGACGCTTGGCCGCGCTGGGGACCGGAGCGATCCCCCACCTTGAGGGTGCAGTTAAAATCCCCCCGAGGATGATGCACTCGCCGCTATCAATGGAGCCGAAGAGAGCGGACACTTCTTCAAAGAAGCGCGCTTGCAACGCGCCGGGCCTGGGCGCATACACGTTCACAAAGTGGAGCAGCACGCTACCCAGGTGAACGGCAAGGTGGAGCAAGCGGCTCGGCACTAGCTCCTTGACCCCCAAGATCTCCGGCTGAAAGGTCGGGGCCAACAAGACAGCCACCCCACACGAAACGGGTGAGGTGACTCATGTGGACCCCACCCTGCCAATCCAGGAGCCAGGTGGCTTCGTCTCCCGGAACAGTGTGGGTTTCCTGCAGAAAGCTCACCGCGTATCTCCCTTCCCTAAGGACTGAGAGATTGTGAAATCTGCGGTGAGACCCCCTGCTGCCGTTGATGTTGAGGCTGGCTATGGTTATCTTCATGTCAAAGGTACTTAAAACCCGTCACCAACACCTCACTGTGAGGAGGGAGTGGAAGTGCACCTGGCCTTCCACTCCCCCAGCAACCCATTGAGGAACACATTAAAACGGCGCCTCTCAACCAGTTTCACGCCCGCGCACCTGCCCGCTTTCTTCAGGGCGGCACGGACGGACTGTATGATCAGCGCCAGATTCGACCAACGGCCAAGGGCCAGATGAACTTCATCGTGGCAACCCCTGCAAGCTGCGAGGAAATCCCGGAGTTCCGCCGTGGCGATGAGAGGAGATTCGGTGGGAGGCACGAGGGACTCCACCACCTCACTGGCGATGGAATCAAGATCATCCTCCGTGCCCCACACCGAATCCCCACCCTCCTCCGGTTCGTCACCGCCAGCGGCCGACACATCCACCACACACTGTGGGGCGGACATCCCGGCCGCGCGAGCTGATCCCGCCTCCGTCACGATCCCACCCCCAGGATCGATGGCGGAGGAGTCCTCTCTGGGTTCTATTGTGAAACTGGAGCCTGTGGGTACCAGCAGTTCAGGATCCCCCTCCACCTCCGTCCCCAGACCAATCAGTGGTCCAGGGGAGACAGAAGTTCCCGACTCCGGAAATCCTGCCGGAGCCAGACCGGAGGCGGAGAGAGGAGGCCATCTCCCGCTCCGCCAGCACCCACAGGCCCAGCAGATGGGGCAGCATTCTCGGTTATAACTGGGTCGGGTGTCTCCTGGTTGGTGGTAGACTCCGGCTGGGAGGGCCGACCCTTTGGGGCCCCGCCCTCCTCTCTACTCAGGGCACCCGACCCAGTGGCAGTGGCAGAATGGGCGGCGTCCCCAGGCTCCCCCACAACAAGCAGGGCTCCACTGGCTTCCCCTGGAGGGGCCACACGTACAGGTGTCTCCCCCTCCACTCCATCCTGAGAAATAGGGAGCTCCTGCCCAGACTTTGCAGCCTTGATGGTGGTGGTGGTGGTAGGGGAAACCTGGGGACCCGAAACAGGAGACACCCCTCCTCCAACAGATGGACACTGCGCCTCAGGGCCCCTTGTCACCTCTGTGGAGGGGTGCCTTCTCCTCTTTTTCCCAGTTGGGTGCAGAGGCTCAGAGACCTCCATGTCATCAGAGGCCTCCGCACTCTCTTTTTTCTTATTCACCCTGGGCCTGAGCTCAGCCCTGGGGCAAGTTGACTTCCCGAGATCGGGCCTTGGGCTGAGCTCAGGCTCGGGTAGTGTCACGATATCCAGGGGACGCGCCTCTCGATGTTTATTTCTCCTCCGCGCCTTCCTTCCACTTGGACGGTCACCCTCCTCCCTGCCGGAGGCCGTGAAAACCACAGCCTCCGGTACCGACTGAATGGTATCTGGTGGTGGTGTAGTGGGGGTGGGAGGAGGTGCAGCGTCGCCACCCTGGGCCGCTGAGTTGGAGTTGGCAGCCGGGACGTTGGGGCAGTTCTTACGAACATGCCCCACCCCCTTACAGACATGGCACCGCACCCCGTCCAAGGTCCAGAAGACGCGGTAGGCCGTCCCCTGGAATTCTACATTGAAGTGGCCCTCTGTCACCTCCTCCCGCGCCAGCTGCATGAATAACTGGCGGCGGAAGGAGTACACGTGTCGGAGGCTGTTCTCCCGAAGACCGAGCGGGACTGGGGTGAGCCCCGTCTTTACCTCCCCCAGATGGTGCAGGTGGGGAAGGCGGAGCTCACCAGGAATGAAGGGCGGGACGTTGGATAAAATGACCCTTTGCGCAGTGGCCTCCAGGGGGTCCACTGGCAGAAAGGTCCCGCCCACGGTGAGCCCCTTGCTCAGAGCCAGGGACACCGCCCGCTCGGTCTTCAGGAATAACACTGCGTTCCCGTACATTTTAGAGGCTGCAACAATGGCCGAAGGGCCGACAACCTCGGCCATTGCTTTCACGCATGCCTCTATCGTCATGTTTGGGTGGACGTAACTCTTGACCCCATGCTTCGATGTTATTAATGCAAACGGTGACGGGGCAACAGGTGCAGCTGCAGCAGCCGCAGCAGCATATGTGCGGGAAGGCCCGCCACCGGCGAAGGAGGGCCTGCCATGGGGTCTAAGAGCCACGTCCACCCCCAAGAAGCAAAGCAATTTTACACAATTGAAACAAAACAAACAAACTTAAAACAAGGTGGAGTGGGAGTAGAGGAGGATAGGGGTAGGAAGGTAAAGGAAAAAGGGGGGATAGGTGACTGAGGCGACTGAGTGGAGGAAGGGAGAGAAAGGCTGAAAGGGATGTTTGATCCAACTGCCAGTTGGAGCACCTTTGTAACAATTAGTCCAAAACTGTTTGTTGTCTTCCAGTTGGGGGAGGCTTCTTCGCTCGGGATGGCTGGAGCCGCCCGGTACTCTCCTTTTCTGCTTTTAACAAGACAGTCTTCACCCGGGCAACTCCAGCTGTCCCGAGCAGGCAGTTGGGGTGGGGAGGGAGCTCCCTGTGTGCAAGCACCACTACAAATACAGGGGCCCCCTACTGTATTTGGCAGCCCCACCTAAGACTTCCGGCCTCTTCTCCCTCCCCCAAACAGTTCAAACTTAAGAGTTTTTCAAGTACCCTGACACCCACCTCTCCAAAACAATTGCAGCCTTCCTTGATGGTTTCTCTCCACTCTGCATTCACCTCTCTCCACTTTCTCCAATTACTCCAGTCTCCTCTCTCCAGTTGCTGCAGCACAGATGCAGCTGCTCCCCCTGATTGCTGGCAGGAAGTGCTCCAAATTGCCCAGCCAATCACAGTGCTGTGCCTGTCCTGGGAGTGTTTGATGGGACAGTGTCGAGGGAGCTTTATTCTGTATCTAACCCCGTGCTGTACCTATCCTGGAAGTGTTTGATGAGGACAGTGTAGAGGGAGCTTTATTCTGTATCTAACCCATGCTGGACCTGTCCTGGGAGTGTTTGATGCTGGTGCAAAGTGCCCTTAATAGAAATGTGTCCATTAAGGATATAAGGATATACTTGTACTGGAGGCAGTGCAGCGAAGATTTACTAAATTGGTCCCTGGGATGAGGGGGTTCTCCTATGATGGGAGGCTGAGTAAATTGGGTCTGTATTCTCTGGAGTTTAGAAGAATGAGAGACGATCTAATTGAGACATACAAGGTTCTGAAGGGGCTTGGTAGAGTAGATGCTGAGAGATTGTTCCCAATGGTAAAGGAATCTAGAACACGGGGACACAGTCTCAGGGTAAGGAGTCAATCATTCAGGACTGAGATGAGGAGAAATTACTTCACTCAAAGGGTTGTGAATCGTTGGAATTCTCTACCCCAGAGGGTTGTGGATGCTCCATCATTGAATACATTTAAGGCTGAGATAGGTAGATTTTTGGTCTCATAGGGAATCAAGGGATATGGGGAGTGAGCAGGAAAGTGGAATTGAAGCCCAAGATCAGCCCTGATCATATTGAATGACGGAGCAGGCTCAATGGGCCGTATGGTCTACTTCTCCTATTTCTTGTGTTGTATTCCCCAGAGGCGCAAGGGGAGAACCAACTGTGTAACAGCCCCGACAAACAAATTTCTCTGCAGCACCTGTGGAAGAGCCTGTCACTCTAGAATTGGCCTTTGTAGACACTCCAGGCGCTGCTTCACAAACCACTGACCACCTCCAGGTGCTTATCCATTGTCTCTCGAGATAAGGAGGCCAAAGAGAGAGATTCCCCAGAACTAATACCGTTTACCTTGCTGAGCACACAATTATTCTAAAGAAGTACTTTATTCGGAAATATCGCAGTCATAGATAAAAGCACATTAGCTGGGAAGGGGTGGCAGTGGGAGTTATGGTCAACTGTTGGTTCAATTCCTATTTAATTTATTATTAGGGGCATTTTTTGTAATATTGCTGCAGTGATTATTTCTCTGGGGTTAATTCCCCAGTATTTATTTTTCCCCAGCAGATAGTCTCTGCTTATTCAGCATTAGCTGTCTTGTGGAATTTTCAAAAAGGGTGCCTCGTAGCCCAATTGCAGCTAATGAGTTCTTTGAAGCTCAGTCCTTAGTGATGGGGACTCCCTGGGCAGATAAAAATGTAAATCACTGAATTCTTCAGTTCAGAGGCAGACCATTAGTGGCAGTGTCCGACATCCAGACATATGAAAAATGAAGTCAACCCTCTGGTCCATCCAGTCTGTCCATCACAATTGTAACACCTTGTGTATTAGAATATATACACTCTCCATCACAGCCAAGATTCATTCAAACAAGTCATCAGGACCACCTGATAAAGAACTTGCATTTCCATTTCCCAACTACAGGACGTCCCAAAACACATCACAGCCTGGACACCAGCAGTAGCGTTTCACAGTGTAGTGAAGTGATTTGAGACGTCTCGAGGTTGTGGAAGGCGCTATAGAAAAGCAAATCCTTTTTTCTCTTCTCAAATTACAGATGCTCGTGTTTATTCCTGACAGCGTTGTCAGAGTATTTGACTTGGGGGAAGACATCACAAAAAACCTGATCCTGTTGCCGCCTTGTCCATGAGTGTACATTTCAACATGTGTCATTTAATGAGCAGGAATGGGAACCCAAGTTTTCTGTTCCCCCAGCTGTAGCCTGTGGTACTGAGGTAATTATAATGCCCCTACTGAACGGCAGCTGAGGTCAGCTGCTGGTGGGGGGGGAGCCAGTGATGATAATGCCGTTGGGTGTCCAGGGGAAGTGGTTACATTCTCTCTTGTTGGAGATGGTCATTGCCTGGCACTTGCATGGCACAAATGTCACTTGTCACTTATCAGCCCAAGCCTGGATGTTTTCCAGGTCTTGCTGCATCTTCATCAAGGATTCTTCATCAAGACTCATACAACGCAAGTGGTCAACTCCCAACATGAATCGGTACTTTCAGGAGGGGAGGGGGAAAATAATCAAAAAGAATTGCACTGATTTTACAGCACAGAAACTCTACTTCATTTCATCCTATCAGCATATCCTTCTATTCCTTTCTCCCTTGTGTGTTTATCCAGTTTCCCCTTAATGTACCTGTACTATTCACCTCAACCGTTCCCTGTGGTCCTGAGTTCCACATTCTCACCACGCTCTGGGTAAAATAGTTTGACTAAGTTCCCTACCAGATTTATTGGTGTTTGTCTTATATTTATGACCCCTAGTTTTGGTCTCCACCACAAGTGCAAATATCTTCATCTGTATCTTTTTATAATTAGTAAGACCTCTATCAGGTAACCCCTCCGTTTTCTCTTTTCTAGAGAAAAGAGCTCCAGCCTGTTTAGTCTTTCCTGATGGGAATATCCTCTCAGTTCTGGTATCATCTGTGTAGCTTTTTTTTGTACCTCTCCATTGTCTCGATATCCTTTTTAAAGACTCACTGTCTTAATGAGCTCAAGTACTGGGGAGTTCCGATCATCAGTGTCTGAGCACTTGTTGATCATCATTTAGCTGACACATATCATAGAGTGCGTTGAAGTAGCCTAGTCCAACTAACCTCTTTGCAAACCTAATGGTCTCCCCAGTACTTTGAGCCTGAGGGACTATTTCACTGAATGAGCAATGATGATACAGTTGACTTGAGCTATAGATTCTAGAATTATTATGATCTTCAGTGATTCAAGCCAGTGAAACACATACCAACGCTGATCCAAGTGTAATCCTTAGCTGCTCATAAAACCCCAAATTACTCAACATTAATTCCGGTTCCCTTGATATTTTCCTTACAGGACAATTCTTGTCAAAGCATGACATTTCATGCATAATTAATTCTGTTTCTTGGCTCGAATAATAGAATCATGGAAACTTACATTCAGCCCATCGAGCCTGTGCTGGCTCTTTGAAAGAGCCGTCGGGTTTTGTCCCACATTCCTGCTTTTTGTCCATAACGCTGTAAGTTTCTCATCCTCAAGTACCTGTCCAATTCCCTTTTAAAATTATTTACGGAATCAGCTTCCACGACCTTTTCGGGGAGTGCGTTCCAGATCCTGACAGCTCTCAGTGAAGAAGATTCTCCTTATCCCCCCAGGTCCAACACTGCTTCCTTCTATGTTGGACTAAAGACGTATTGATTGAGAAGCTTCTCTGGTATCAGTAGCAGAAATTCCTCTCCTTCACTACCCTACACACATGTACACAGTCACTGTTTATCTGTTTATTAATATAGTGTGTCTCCATGGGCTAGTTATTCCCTTTGTTACCGCACACCATCACCACCCACCCCCCCCCCCCCCCCCCCGCCCCCCACCACCACATCCAATTTTCTCCCCCTACCCACCATTCACCTGGTAATGAAAACTAATGTTGGGATTGACTAATTAGGTTATTTTATCCGACAACACATTCAGAAGGCTGGCAAGACTTTGGAGAGTGTGAAGAGGTTATTTACTAGAATGGTACCAGGGATGAGGGACTTCAGCCATGTGGAAAGACTGGAGAAGCTGGGATTGTTTTTTTTAGAGCAGCGTAAGTTAAGGGGAGATTTAATAATGGTGTTCAAAATTGTGAAGGGCTTTGATAGAGTAAATAAAGAGAAACTGTTTCCATTGGCAGGAGGGTCAGTAACTAGAGGACACAGATTTAAGTAACTGGCAAAACAGCCAGAGGGGAGATGAGGAGAATTTATTTTTCACACAGCGGCACAGTGGCGCAGTGGTTAGCACCGCAGCCTCACAGCTCCAGCGACCCGGGTTCAATTCTGGGTACTGCCTGTGTGGAGTTTGCAAGTTCTCCCTGTGTCTGCGTGGGTTTCCTCCGGGTGCTCCGGTTTCCTCTCACATGCCAAAGACTTGCAGGTTGGTAGGTAAATTGGCCATTAGCAATTGCCCCTAGTGTAGGTAGGTGGTAGGGAAATATAGGGACAGGTGGGGATGTGGTAGAAATATGGAATTAGTGTAGGATTAGGATAAATGGGTGGTTGATGGTCGGCACAGACTTGGTGGGCCGAAGGCCTGTTTCAGTGCTGTATCTCTAACTAACTAGCGAGTTGCTGTGATCTGGAATACTCTGCCTGAAAGGGTGATGAAAACAGATTCAGTGGCTCAGTGTCAAATTTTGTTGTCTAATCACTCCTGTTACCTTGGGACGTTTTACTACATTAAAGGCACTATATAAATGCAAGTCCTTCTTTCTCTTAAAAAAAAGTTGTTTAAATTTTGGGTTTTATAAATAGAAAGAAAAACTTGCATTTATATAGAACCTTTCATGACCTCAGGATGTCCCAAAGCACTTTACAGCCAATGATGTACTTTTGAAATGTAGTCACTGTTGTAATGTAGAGGAACGTGGCGGCCAATTTGTGCACTGCAAACTTCCAAAAACAGGAATATGATCATGACAAGTTTTTTGTGATGTTGTTTGAGGGAATCCATACTGCCCAGGGCACCAGGGAGAATGCCCCTTGTCCTCCTTCAGTATAGTGCAATGGGATCTTTTATGCCTGCACGAGGGAAGACAGGATCTTGACTTAAAGTCTCATCTGAAAGGTGGCACTTCCAACGGTGCAGCACTCTCACAGTACTGCACTGGGAATGTCAGCCCGGATTATGTGCTCAAGTCTCTGGAGTGGGACTTGACCCCACACTGTCTGATTAAAAGGTGAGACTGCTACCCACGAATCATGGTTGACGCCATAAATCAAAGCTTAAGAGTACAAAAGTGAAGGAGTAAACCTATAAATATTAACCCACTCCTGGGAATATCCTGCAAATAATGGTGTACTCCTGGGAATGGCCTGTAAATATTGACCCACTCCTGGGGATGCCCTGTTAAATGCTGATGCACTCCTGGGAATGTCCTGTAAATATTGACATGCTGCTAGAGATGCCTAGTAAATATGTCCTGGGAACTCTTATCAATTCACTACTGGAAACATTGTGCAAGTATTGGCACAATCCTGAGGATCCCCCTCTACCACCTCTGTGTAAATACTGACACAGTGCTGGGGATGCCCTGCAAATTATTAATGCACTTTCACAGACCCTTTGCAAATACTGACACACCCCTTGGTAACTTATTTCTGAAAGATAGCATCAGCTACCTGAAGGATAACAGCACCATCAATGCAGAAATGCTTTCTTTTGTATTCAGAAGTAAATATTAAACGTACAAATACAGGGAAAAATAAGGTAGGCTTTTCATGACACCACGGCAGTGGAACATGAGATGCCTGGCCTGGGACAGGCAACAATCTGATCATTTAGGGGACCCTCAAAGAATGGGACACGCCAATCGGAAAGCTTATGACGTGTAGCTCACTGAGTGTTGTCACTGAAAGCAACAGGGACTGCTGAATTAATCTTTTAACCTCAATTTGTTTTATTTCATGGAACATTGGAATTAAACTTTGGTGCTAAGATGTAGCATTGATCGTTGATCGGTGTGAATTAGTTTTGCTAAGTTCACTTTATGCTTGGTGGAAGATTGTGTGGGTGAAGTTTTGTCTCACCTGTCGATAACGTGGGTTACCCTCAGAAATTTAATCCTGTAAAACAGGTGTAAATCATTAGGATGAATTTATGCCCTTGACTCGACCACGGAACATAATATCATAAGAAATAGGAGCAGGAGTAGGCCATTCGGCCCTTTGAGCCTGCTCCTCCATTCAATAAGATCATGGCTGACCTGATCGTGGCCTCAACTCCACTTTCCTGCCTGCCCAAACCCATAACCCTTGACTCCCACAAATCTGTCTAACTCAGTCTTGAATATATTCAATGACCCAGTTTCCAGTGCTCTCTGGGGTAGAGAATTCCAATGATTAATGACCCTCTGAGAGAAGAAATTCCTCCTTAGCTTCATCTTAAATGGGAGACCCCTTGTTCTGAAACTGTGCCCCCTAGTTCTAGATTCCCCCACGAGGGGAAACATCCTCTCAGCATCAACTCCGTCGAGCCCCTCAGAATCTTATATGTTTCAATAAGTTCATTTCTGATTCTTCTAAACTCCAATGAGTATAGGCCCAACTTGCTCAACACTTCCTCATAAGACAACCCCTTCATCCCAGGTAATCAACCTACTGCCTCCAATGCAAATATATCCCTTGTTAAATAAAGAGACCAAAACTATATACAGTACTCTAGCTGCAGTCTCACCAATGACCTGTACAGCTGTAGCAAGACTTCCTTACTTTTTATACTCCATCCCCCTTGCAATAGAGGCAAACATTCCATTTACCCTCCTAATTACTTGCTAAACCTGCATGCTAACTTTTCGTGATTCATGTACGAGGACACCCAGATCCTTCTGTAGCACAAAATTCTGTAATCTGTCTCCATTTAAGTAATCTGCTTTTCTATTCTTCCTACCAAAGTGGATATTTTCTCACAATATACTCCATTTGTCAAATGTTGTCCACTCGCTGAACCTATCTATATCCCTTTGCAGGCTCTTTGGCTGGAATTAATGGGCCTCGAGTGGGACTTCCGCCCCCCGAGGCAGGAGGTCCCGCCTCCAATAGCTGCCGGTCAATTTGTGGACTGGCAGCTCTTCAGTCCCAGCAGCAGCACCGGGAGCTGTGGCCACTGCTCGGACTGCACCCAGCCAGGACCAGCAGCAATGGAGGCAGGCCCTGAATGCAGGTAAGTACGTGGGCCTCGCCGGGGACAATTGGCTGGGCCCCGGCAAGGCGGGGGTGGGTCGCTCGAGAGGGGAGGGGAGGTGTTCCAGAGGGGGTGGCTTGTGCCATGGAGGGGACCCTCCCTCGGGCACAGGGTGCCCAATCAGGAGGGTCCCCCACAGCCTGCAAGGAGGCCACCAGGATTTACTGGGCCGCCTTCTGAGCTACTGAACCACCCGCCCGCTGCTGGTAATATATGAGCCGCGGTGGGAGGAGACCCTTAAGTGGCTATTAATTGGTCACTTAAGGGCCTGGCTTGGCCTGGGGCGGGCGGGCCGTTTGTCACCTCCCCCGCCACTTGTAAAATTGCAGCAGGGGTGGGACGTCAACGGGAACGGCACCCCCACCTCCCACTCAATTTTACGCTCCCCTCCCACCTCCATCCCGCTCCTGTGGGGGGTATAAAATTCCGGCCTTTGTATCCTCCTCACAACTTGCTTTCTCACCTACCTTTGTATCATCAGCAAATTTGGCTACAATACACTAATATAGATTGTAAATAGTTGAGGCCCCAGCACTGATCCCTGTGGCACACCGCTAGTTACAGTTTGCCAACCTGAAAATGCCCCATTTATCCCGAGTCTGTTTCCTGGTGGTTAGCCAGTCCTCTATCCATGCTAATATATTACCCCGAACAACATAATCTCTGACATTGTGCAGTAAGTTTTTATGTGGCACCTAACCGAATGACTTTTGAAAATCCAAATACACATCTACTGGTTCCACTTTAGCCACCCTGCTTGTTACATCCTCAAAGAACTCCAATAAATTTGTCAAACACGATTTCCCTTTCATAAAACCATGTTGACTCTGCTTGATTGTGTTATCATTTTCTAAGCTGCTGCTTCCTCAGTAATGGATTCCAACATTTTGTCAATAGCAGGCGTTAGGCCTATAGTTTCCTTCTTTCTGTCTCCCTCCTTCCTTGAATAGAGGTGTTACATTTGCGGTTTTCCAATTGCTGGGACATTTCCAGAATCTAGGGAATTTTGGAAGATTACAGCCAATGCGTCCACTGTCTCTGCAGCCACTTCTTTTTAAGACCCTAAGATGCAGGCCATCAGGTCCAGGGGACTTGTCAGCCTTTAGCCCCATTAGTTTTCCTAGTACTACTTCTCTAGTGATAGTGATTGTTTCAAGTTTTTCCCTCCCTTTTGCCCCCTGATTTTCTATTATTCTTGGGATGTTTTGTGTCTTCTACTGTGAAGAAAGATTCAAAATACTTGTTCAAAGTCTCTGCCATTTCCGTGTTTCCCATCATTAATTCCCCTCCTCATCCTCTCAGGGACCAATGTTTACTTTAGCTACTCACTTCCTTTTAATGTAGAATTAGAATTAGAATTAGAACATTACAGCGCAGTACAGGCCCTTCGGCCCTCGATGTTGCGCCGACCTGTGAAACCATCTGACCTACACTATTCCATTTTCATCCATATGTCTATCCAATGACCACTTAAATGCCCTTAAAGTTGGCGAGTCTACTACTGTTGCAGGCAGGGCGTTCCACGCCCCTACTACTCTCTGAGTAAAGAAACTACCTCTGACATCTGTCCTATATCTATCACCCCTCAACTTAAAGCTATGTCCCCTCGTGTTTGCCATCACCATCCGAGGAAAAAGACTCTCACTATCCACCCTATCCAACCCTCTGATTATCTTATATGTCTCTATTAAGTCACCTCTCCTCCTCCTTCTCTCCAACGAAAACAACCTCAAGTCCCTCAGCCTTTCCTCGTAAGACCTTCCCTCCATACCAGGCAACATCCCAGTAAATCTCCTCTGCACCCTTTCCATAGCTTCCACATCCTTCCTATAATGCGGTGACCAGAACTGCACGCAATACTCCAGGTGCGGTCTCACCAGAGTTTTGTACAGCTGCAGCATGACCTCGTGGCTCCGAAACTCGATCCCCCTACTAATAAAAGCTAACACACCATATGCCTTCTTAACATATGCCCTATTAACCTGGGTAGCAACCTTCAGGGATTTATGCACCTGGACACCAAGATCTCTCTGTTCATCTACACTACCAAGAATCTTCCCATTAGCCCAGTCCTCTTCATTCTTGTTACTCCTTCCAAAGTGAATCACCTCGCACTTTTCCACATTAAACTCCATTTGCCATCTCTCAGCCCAGCTCTGCAGCCTATCTATGTCCCTCTGTACCCTACAACATCCTTCGGCACGATCCACAACTCCACCGACCTTCGTGTCATCCGCAAATTTACTAACCCACCCTTCTACACCCTCTTCCAGGTCATTTATAAAAATGACAAACAGCAGTGGCCCCAAAACAGATCCTTGCGGTACACCACTAGTAACTAAACTCCAGGATGAACATTTGCCATCAACCACCACCCTCTGTCTTCTTTCAGCTAGCCAATTTCTGATCCAAAGCTCTAAATCACCTTCAACCCCATACTTCCGTATTTTCTGCAATAGCCTACCATGGGGAACCTTATCAAACGCCTTACTGAAATCCATATACACCACATCCACTGCTTTACCCTCATCCACCTGTTTGGTCACCTTCTCGAAAAACTCAATAAGGTTTGTGAGGCACGACCTACCCGTCACAAAACCGTGCTGACTATCGCTAATGAACTTATTCTTTTCAAGATGATTATAAATCCTGTCTCTTATAACCTTTTCCAACATTTTACCCACAACCGAAGTAAGGCTCACAGGTCTATAATTACCAGGGCTGTCTCTACTCCCCTTCTTGAACAAGGGGACAACATTTGCTATCCTCCAGTCTTCCGGCACTATTCCTGTCGACAATGACGACATAAAGATCAAGGACAAAGGCTCTGCAATCTCCTCCCTAGCTTCCCAGAGAATCCTAGGATAAATCCCATCTGGCCCAGGGGACTTATCTATTTTCACACTTTCCAAAATTGATAACACCTCCTCCTTGTGAACCTCAATCCCATCTAGCCTAGTAGCCTGAATCTCAGTATTCTCCTCGACAACATTTTCTTTCTCTACTGTAAATACTGACGCAAAATATTCATTTAACACTTCCCCTACCTCCTCTGATTCCACACACAACTTCCCACTACTATCCTTGATTGGCCCTAATCTAACTCTAGTCATTCTTTTATTCCTGATATACCTATAGAAAGCCTTAGGGTTTTCCCTGATCCTATCCGCCAATGACTTCTCGTGTCCTCTCCTTGCTCTTCTTAGCTCTCCCTTTAGATCCTTCCTGGCTAGCTTGTAACTCTCAAGCGCCCTAACTGAGCCTTCATGTCTCATCCTCACATCAGCCTTCTTCTTCCTCTTGACAAGCTCTTGAACTTCTTTCGTAAACCACGGCTCCCTCGCTCGACAACTTCCTCCCTGCCTCACAGGTACATACTTATCAAGGACACACAGTAGCTGCTCCTTGAATAAGCTCCACATTTCGATTGTTCCCATCCCCTGCAGTTTCCTTCCCCATCCTACGCATCCTAAATCTTGCCTAATCGCATCATAATTTCCTTTCCCCCAGCTATAATTTTTGCCCTGCGGTATATACCTGTCCCTGCCTGTCGCTAAGGTAAATCTAACCGAATTGTGGTCACTATCACCAAAGTGCTCACCTACATCTAAATCTAACACCTGGCCGGGTTCATTACCCGGTACCAAATCCAATGTGGCATCGCCCCTGGTTGGCCTGTCTACATACTGTGTCAGAAAACGCTCCTGCACACACTGGACAAAAACTGACCCATCTAAAGTACTCGGAACTATAGTATTTCCAGTCAATATTTGGAAAGTTAAAGTCCCCCATAACCACTACCCTGTTACTCTCGCCCCTGTCGAGAATCATCTTCGCTATCCTTTCCTCTACATCTCTGGAACTATTTGGAGGTCTATAAAAGACTCCCAACAGGGTGACCTCACCTCTCCTGTTTCTAACCTCTGCCCATACTACCTCAGTAGACGAGTCCTCAAATGTCCTTTCTGTCGCTGTACTTGTAGACATTCTTATTATCTTTTTATATTTCTTGCTAGCTTACTCTCATATTCTAATTTCTCCCTTTTTTTTTAGACTTCCTTTGTTGGTTTCTAAAATTTTCCCAATCTTCTGGCCTACTGCTAATCTTTGCAGCATTTTCTGCATTTTCTTTCAATTTGATTCTATCTTTAACTTCCTTAGTTAGCCACGGATGAGTCATCCTTCTCGTTGAGTCTTTCCTTCTCAATGGAATATATCTTTGTTGACAGTTATGAAATATTTTCTGTAGGTATTGGCCACTGCTTATCTATCATCTTACCTTTTAACCTATTTTCCCAGCCTGCTTTAGCCAACTCTGTCTTCATACCTTTGTAATTGCCTTTATTTAAGTTGAAGATACTAGTTTCAGACCCAAGTTTCACAACCTCAAACTAAATGTGAAATCCCATCATGTTATGAGCGCTCTTCCCTCGAGGATCCTTTACTAAGAGATCATGAATTAACCCCTGGTTCGTTCCGTAACATTGTTCTAAGAAACTGTTCCAAATACACTCTATGAAGTCGTCCTCATGGCTACCTTTGCCAATTTGATTTGTCCAATCTATATGAAGATTAAAATTGCCCACGATTATTGCAGTACCGTTCCTACAAACCCCCATTATTTCTTGATTTATGTTCTGTCAGACAGTGTAGCTGCTGTTAGGGGGGCCTATAAACTGCTCCCACCAATGACTTCTTGCTACTTATATCCACCCAAACTGATTCTACATCTCTGTCTTCCAAGCCAAGATCATTTCTCACTGTTGTACTGATCTCATCCTTTATTAACAGAGATGCCCCTCCTCCTTTTCCTTTCCTCCTGTCATTCTGAAATGTCAAATACCCTTGAATATTCAGGTCCCAGCCTTGGTCACCTTGCAACCACATCTCTAATGGCTATCATGTCATACCCATTTATTTCTATTTGTGCTATCAATTGATCTATCTTGTTATGAATGCTGGATACATTCAGATACAGAGCCTTTAATTCTGTCTTTTTACCATTTTTCCCTAGTCTGACCCTATTTGCTGGTGCATTCTTACGTTTGTATCTTCTGTCCCTGATAATGGGCAAACAACACAGCCTTTGAGATTCAGGCTGTCAACTGCAGAAAACAGTATCTATTCCCCTAACTATACTGTCCCCTTATACAACTACATTCCTTCTTTAATCGCCCAATACTTGACTGAGCCTCTGCACCACAGTGCTGTGGTCAGTTTGCTCATCCTCCCTGCAGTCTCTGCTCTCGTCCACACAATCTGCAAGAACCTTGTACCTGTTAGACAAGTGTAAGGGCTGAGGTTCCTCCAGTGCTACTTTCTGGATCCCCATACCTGCCTCACTCATAGTCACACCCTCCTGTCTCTGAGAACGGACCAAATCTGAAGCCCTTAACCTAAGGGGTGTGACTGCCTCCTGGAACAAAGTGTTTAGATAACTTTCTCCTTCACTGATGCATGGCAGTGTCTGAGGCTTGGACTCCAGTGAATCAACTCTGAACTGAAGTTCCTCGAGCTGTAGGCACTTACTGTAGATGTGGTTGCAGCTCCTACATACTACAGCTGCAACACATCACCTGCCCTGCCATGTCTATTTTGTTTTATTTAGCTAAGATTCAAATTTTGAAATATCTGTCAATGCGTATTTGTAGATATATTAAGTAATATAACTGGTTAAGCTTTAAATTTTAAAAAGTACTTGTATCTCTCAGTCCTGGTTTAAACTGCTGCCCTAGTTTAGAGAAAAAGGCCCTGTAAAACTCACCAAACAATCACCTATCTGCTCTACTAATTAATGTCTCCAGACGTCAGCTCTCAGGTCTTGCTCTCTCTCGTTCCGCCTCTCGGACCGCTTCTTGTTTTGTAAAAGACCAAAAAGCACCTCTTCCCTCATTGCACCAAATTCCCTCACTCAGCACATTCCGGAGGTAAGTGTTCTGTAGAAGCTGTACTCTGTCGAGCTTGCCTCCAGGCTACTTACTCCAATTGAACCAGCTAACTGTTTGAGCTCGCAGAGTGTGTTCCTAACTGCAACTTGCCCATAAGGATTTCTCACTTGGCTCAACTTTTAGTTTCAAAGTGCTTACTATTATTGTTCCTGTCAGTGGGAAAATCTCTAATGTAAAATACCCTATTCTGATATGCATAATGTGTAGGATTAAGATTTGGTTTAATCTGATATGATTACAGTTTTTGTTTTCTTTTCACTCACTGATAGCTTGTAGACTTCTAGTGTAGCTTGAAATAGTAAAATGGTTACGTTTCTCATTTACAGAATTGTTCAGGGCATGGATGACATTTAACAAGATAAAGCTTTGTTAGCGAGAAGAGGTCTTTTATTATCAAGAAATGCTTAATAAAGGGTCAGTGGTCTGCCAGATAAGAGGGTACACTATGTCACAAACAAACAAGGCAATGATCATCTGGAATGCACTGCCTGAGAGTGTGGTGGAGGCAGATTCAATCGAGGCTTTCAAAAAGGAATTGGGTAATTATCTAAAGAGAAAAAAATTGTAAGTGTATGGGGAAAAGGCAGGCAAGTAGAACTAGGTGAGCTGTTCTTGCAGAGGCCCAATGGCCTCTTTCTGTGCTGTAACCATTCTATGATTCTAGTATTCTAAGATAACTATTGAGGGATGGCTGTGCGTTAGAGCCATGTAAAGATCTTAAGCTTTCCTTTACAATTCACAGAGACAAGAATGAAAAAATCGACAAAGATTACGTTCTCTACCCAGAGCAAAAGCAGTGAATATTGTTTATTTCTCTGTACAACTGTTACTTATGACAATGATTGGGTTGTGACTTGATCAAATTCAACAAAGATCATTTGCAACCAAAAATTGACGTCAACGAAAAGAAGCTGATACTCAGGATAAGTGTTGACCAGGACACCAGAGAGAATGCCCCCTCTTATTTTTGATTAGGGCAAGAAATCTATTACATCCATCTGAGAGGGCAGAAAATTTACTGTCTCATCCAAAGAATGGCACCTGCAATGGTGCAGCACACACTCTGTACTGCACTGGGAGTGTCAGCATAGATTTTGTGCCCATGTCTCTGGGGTGCACTGAAGTGAAAGCAGAGTATTCGTGGGGAACCATCATTTCCCATCAGAGCAAGGACACTTTGTCACTCTGGGATGAATTTGAACTGCAGTCGTTGGCTCACTGAGATACTGCACCAATCCAATTCGCCTCTAAACATTTCTCTATCCCTGCTCTGATCACGTACAATTCGGATGACCTATTGTTAGGTGGAATGGAAGCCTCCAGCCTAATATGAGTTTGGCAGGCTCAGTGCACAGGGATCGAGCGCAAAAAATTCCCTCCATACATTTACAGCAATTGGCAAAAAATATTACTGAAGTGTAAGAACATGAGTACAGGTGGAAGTCGAAGGGAATTGGGTATTAGTAAATGAACTGGACTTGGACAGATGATGCTATTAGTAGTGCTGGCATATAATATTCCTCCGGTTTTTTGACCTTTACTGTTATTCTGTTTCCAATTAAAGCACCCACACTCGCTGGGACAAGGCGTGATTGCCTGTAATTGGCACAGCGAGTGTTGTGATTGAAGTTCCCCCTGCTCTGCCTTTAGAGCTACTTAATATTCAGCTGAATGTTAACTGGAATTCAGGTGGGATTATTGTAGGAGTTCTAATTTTGGAGAAAGAGAGACTGACTTTAGCATGGATGCTGGATGAATGAATTTGAGCTGGCATTATATCCCGTGCTCTTGGGACAGGCTGGGAGATTAACTCAAGGTCAAACACAGATTTGATTCCTCTTGCTTCCCACAGCTGCAGTGTATTGATTTGAAGATTTGAAGAACCTCAGTGTTGGCCCACTCCTATTTTTTCTAAAGGAGCTGGATGTTTTCACACAATGCACTGTGGGAGATGTTTCTTGTTTAATTCTGTTCCAAGGTCATTGAATGGTTGGTTTGGTTTAATGAGAGGGGCCGTCTGGAGCTGGGGAAATGAAAGGGAAAGCCGGGGTTCTCCCTGAATCCGATGCTCGATAATATAATTGGAGGTTGGAAACCTCTCTGATGAATGTTGGTGGATGTCCTTTCCAAGTTGGGCTGATCGAAGGATAGTAAATTGGAACCGACAGCCCGTATATGATCAAAGTACGGCCAAAGGCACAAGCTTTCACCAGCAGCACATCCACATCTCCTGTCTCCGATCTTTGCAGTGAAATGAAGTCAGTTGCAAATAGGATGATCTCAATTCCTGGAGAGGGCCCGGTGTTGCATGGCCCATTCGATCAGCGCCATGTGTTTTATTTCTTATGTCTCTCAGTCTGTTTTCCTCACCTCTCTTTATGTTTTTGACTCCTTATTTTCAGCTTGCATGTGTGTCTCTCTGTCTGTTTAATCTTATTCTGTTTCATGTCTCTTTCTGTCTTTATAATTCTTTCCATTTATCTCCCTCCCCTCGCCTTCTGTCCTCTGGCAGCTCTATATATTTCTCTCTGCTCATTCTGTCATTGTCGTGCATCAGTCATGGCTCAGTCAGGTGGAAGTCCAAGGCATTCTTATTGCTACGTCAGAAGGTTGGGGGTTCAAGTCACACACCAGGGTCTCGAGCACACAAATCTAGGCTGATGCTCCAGTGCAGCACTGAGGGAGTGCTGCACTGTCAGAGGTGCCGTCTGTCAAGTGAGATGTTAAACCAAGGACGCAAGTGCCCTTTCAGGTGGATGTAAGAGATCCCATGGCACTGTCTTGAGGAAGGGCAGGGCAATTATCGCCGGTACCCTGCGGACAATATTTAAGCCTGAATCAATATCACATGGTTATATGGAGTTAGGTCACAGATCAGCCATGATCTCACTGAATGGCGGAACAAGCTTGAGGAGCTGAACGGCCTCCTCCTGTTCCAATGTTCCTATGGCAAGCAAATAATGGTTGTGATCTGTTCATTATCACAATGCTATTTGTGGGAGCTTGCTGTGTGCAAATTGGCTGCTGCATTTCCTTCATTGCAGCAGTGACAACACTTCAAAAGTACTTCATTGGCTGTAAAGTGCTTTGGAACATCCAGTGGTCATGAAAGGCACTATATAAATGCAAGTCTTTTTTGTTCTCTCACTCCTCATTCTGTTTTGTTCTCTCTTTCTCTCATCCTCCTTTCCTTCTGTCCGCCTGCAGCTTTTTTCTTTTTCCACATTTTCTTTCTCGTTCTCTCGTTCTTCCCCTCCCCCCCCCTTCGTCCCTTATACAGATCTCTTCCTTTCTTTCTTTTCGTCTCCATTGCGTGCAGTTTGATACAAGGAGTAGCTTTCAGCCGGCTGCTGTTTTTAACAGGACTGGAACTGGCCAATATCACACCAGTGGTTATTTAGAGCCACAGGAAGCTACAAATCAGTGAACCCAATAGCTGTTGGAAGCATCTGAATAGGTATAGAATGTAACAATGGAGCAAGTGGGGAGGAACTGTTTCCTCTGGCAACTGGGTTGGTAACCAGAGGTCATAGATTTAAAACAATTGGCAAAAGAACTAAAGGGGAAATGAGATACATCTTCATTTAGAGTGGCGTTAAGGTCTGGAATGCAGAACCTGAAAGTGTGCTGGAAAGCAGATTCCATGGGAACTTTCAAAGGGCAGTTGGACATGTTCTTAAAGAGGACTAATTAGCAGGTTTATGGGGAGAAAGCTAGTGTGCGGGACTAAATTGGAGAGTACTTTCAAAAAGCCAGCACAAGCAGTATTTGATGAATGGCCTCTTTCTGTGCTGTCAGATTCTATGCTGGATTTAATGAAGCTCTTCGAGAAAATGAGTAACTGAATTGACAAGAATTCTGTGGTTATATAGTTAGATGTCAGCAAGGTGTTTTGTAATGTTCACAGGCTATAGAGGGGCATGAAATAGGAGGTGAGCTTGTGAGATAGACTGAAAATTGACAGAACCATAGCTGTACAAAGCCCAGGTTAGAGCACACCTGGAGTTACTGGGAGCAGTTCTGGGCGTCTCACCGTAGGAAGGATATATTGGCCTTGGTGGGAGTGCAGTTGTAGATTTACTGGAATGATACCTGGATTCCCAGGATTAAATTATGAGGAGATATCACACAAAATGGGGTTGTATTCTCTGGAATTTAGCAAGTTAAGTGGAGATTTGATCAAAGTTTTCAAGATGTTGGAGGGAACAGATAGGGTAGATAGAAAGAAACTATTTCCACTGGTTGGGGAGTCTAAGACGAGGGGGTACAGTCTGAAAATTAGAGCCAGACCTTTCAGGAGTGAAATTAGGAAACACTTCTACACACAAAGTTTGGAACTCTCTTCCGCAAATGGTAATTGATGATAGATCAACTGTTAATTTTAAATCTGAGACTGATGGATTTTGGTAATCCAGTTTGTTAAGGGATAGGGGACAAAGATGGTTATATGGAGTTAGGTCACAGATCAGCCATGATCTCATTGAATGGCGGAACAAGCTTGAGGGGCTGAATGGCCTCCTCCTGTTCCAATGTTCCTATGGCAAGCAAATAATGGTTGTGAATTGAGGTGCACTGGCGTGGCAAGGGGTTACTTGTGAGGTGCCACATGGACCTGTGCTGGGGTCATCGCCATTTAGAATTTACCATAATAACTTGGGAGCTAAAGATCAGAAACACGGCTGGTTCAGTCCACAGGCCTACTATTCTCTAGGACAAGAAGCACCTCCTGACATCAAACGTAGTGTTCTGACTTGAGATTTGAGTAGGTAGCAGTATCTGTCTTGTTTGAGATTTCATGGGTTTAGTGTTTACCAGGTGAGTTACAGATAAGGAAAGAGATGCACTCCATCCTGACTCACCCACCCAGTTCTACCATTGTACCTTCCAACTGTTCCTCAAATCACTCCCAAGGTTTTTGCCTCCACTGCCCCACCAACCAGAGAACTAATGTCAGCACTCCGTGTCTGTCAGCCTTGGCTCATTGATTAGTGGCAATTTTGCCGCTCAGTCAGAAACTCATGAGTTCAAGCTCCACTCGAGAAACTTGAGCACATAATGCAGGCCGATGTTCCCAGAGCCAATACTGAGAGAATGCTACAGTGTCGACGGTGCCTTTCATTGAGACATTAAACTGAGGCCCTATCTGCCCTCAGGTTGATGTAAAGGTCACATGGCACTATTTTGAAGAAGAGTAAAGGAGCTCTCTCCAGTGTCCTGACCAAACTTTAGCCCTGAACGAATATCACTAAAACAGAATATCTGCTCATGATCAAATTACTGCTTGTGGGAGCTTGCTGTGTACTTTTCTTACATTATGGCAGTGACTACACTTCAAAAAAGTACTTAATTTGCTGAAAAGTGGTTTGGGATGGTCTGACGTTGTCTTTCTTTCTATTGTCTTTTGATAACGCTGGACTCTATGGTGAGAGTGAAATGCAGTGTGTGCAATATTATGTATAGTGTTTTGTACAGTACAGAATAAGTAAAGTAGTGTTTTTTAGGGAGTTCTGTAGTAACGAGGACCAGGGAAGAAGGGCCCCAGAGTAATTGATATTGTTTGATATTAAGCATCTTCCTAAAGGTTTAATTTAAAGGGTTAAGTCATGACGGGAGAGCTCAAAGCCGTGGTGTGCTCCTCGTGCTCTCTGTGGGAACAATTCCAGTGCCCGGGACCAGCATGTGTGCAGGAAGTGTCTCCAGCTGCAGCTCCTGGAAGCCTGGGTTTCAGAGCTGGAGCGGCGGCTGGGGACACTGTGGAGCATCCACGAGGCGGAGAGTATCGTGGATAGCACGTATAGAGAGGTGGTCAAACCGCAGGCTCAGACTCCACAAGCAGGAAGGGAATGGGTGACCACCAAGAGGACTAGGCAGGCAGTGCAGGAATATCCTGTGGTTATTCTCCTGCAAAACAGATCGACTGCTTTGGATACTGTTGGGGGGAATATCCTCTCAGGGGAAAGCAGCAACAGCCCAATTCGTTGCACCACGGTTGGCTCTGCTGCACAGGGGAGGAGTAAAAAGTGTGGGAATGCAATAGTTATAGGGGATTCAATTGTAAGGGGAATAGATAGGCGTTTCTGTGGCTGCAACCGAGATGCTGGGATGGTACGTTGCCTCCCTGGTGCTAGGGTCAAGGATGTTTTAGAGTGGTTACAGGACATTCTGAAGGGGGAGGGTGAACAGCCAGTGGTCGTGGTACACATTGGTACAGATGACATAGGTAAAAAAAAGGGATGAGGTCATAAAAGCAGAATATAGGGAGTTAGGAAGTAAGTTGAAAAGTAGGACCTCAAAGGTAGTGATCTCAGGATTACCACCAGTGCCACATGCTAGTCAGAGTAGAAATAGCAGGATATATCAGATGAATATGTGGCTGCAGAGATGGTGTGAAGGGGAGGGTTTTAGATTCCTGGGACATTGGGACTGTATCTGGGGGGAAGTAGGACCAGTACAAACTGGACGGGTTACAACTGAGAAGGACAGGGACTGATGTCCCAGGGGGAGTATTTGCTAGAGTGGTTGGGGAGGGTTTAAACTAAAATGGCAGGGGGATGGGAACCATTGCAAGGAGTCAGAGGAGGGGGAATCAAAGACAAGAACAAAAGACAGTAAGGGGAATAAGAAAGGTGATCGCGAAATCAAGGGCCAGAATCAAACAGGGTCACAGTGAAAAATAGTGGGAAAGGGACAAGTAATGTCAAAAAGACAAGCCTTAAGGCTTTGTGCCTTAACACGCGGAGGATTCGCAATAAAGTGGATGAATTAATCGTGCAAATAGATGTAAACGGGTGTGATATAGTTGGGATTACGGAGACATGGCTGCAAGGTGACCAGGGATGAGAAATGAACATCCAGGGGTATTCAGTATTTAGGAAGGGCAGACAAAAAGCAAAAGGTGGTGGAGTTTCCTTGCTTGTTAAAGAGGAAACTAACGCAATAGGGAAGAAGGATATTAGTTCTGACGATGTGGAATCTGTATGGGTAGAGCTGAGAAACACTAAGGGGCAATAAACGTTTGTGGGGGTTGTATCTAGACGATACAGGAACATCTGTAATTAGGGGTGACTAATATGGATATAGATTGAGCAAATCAAATTCGTCACTATATCGTAGAGGAGGAATTCAGGGAGTGTATACGGGATGGTTTGCTGGACCAATACTTTGAGGAACCAACTAGAGTACATGCCATCCTAGACTGGGTATTATGTAATGAGAGAGGAATAATTGACAATCTAGTTGTGTGAGACCCCTTGGGGATGAGCGACCATAATATGATAGAATTCTTCATCAAGATGGAGAGTGATGTAGTTGATTCTGAGACTAGGGTCCTGAATCTTAGTAAACGAAACTACGAAGGTATGAGGTGCGAGTTGGCTATGACGGATTGGGAAACGTTACTTAAAGGGATGAGGGTGGATAGGCAATGGCAAACATTTAAAGAGCACATGGATGAACTGCAACAATTCTTTATTCCTGTCTGGCGCAAAAGTAAAACGGGAAAGGTAGCCAAACCATGGCTGACAAGGGAACTTAGAGATAGCATTAGATCCAAGGAAGAGGCATTCAAATTCACCAGAAAAAACAACAGACCTGAGGATTGGGAGCAGTTTAGAATTTTCTAGAGGTATGTGAAGAGAAAGAGATTGGTGAAGACAAATGTGGGTCCCTTACAGTCAGAAACAGGGGAATTTATTATGGGGAACAAAGAAATGGCTGACCAACTAAATGCATACTTTGCTTCTGTCTTCACAAAGGAGGACACAAATATCATACCAGAAATGTTGGGGAACACGGGGCTTAGTGAGAGGGAGGAACTGAAGGAAATCAGTATTAGTAGAGAAATGGTGTTGGGGAAATTGATGGGATTGAAGGCCGATAAATCCCCAGGGCCCGATAATCTACATCCCAGAGTACTTAAGGAAGTGGCCCTAGAAATAGTGGATGCATTGGTGGTCATCTTCCAAAATTCTATAGACTCTGGAACAGTTCCTACAGATTGGAGGGTAGCTAATGTAACCCCACTATTTAAAAAGGGAAGTAGAGAGAAAACAGGGAATTATAGACCAGTCAGCCTGCCATCAGTAATGGGGAAAATTCTAGAGTCCATTATCAAAGATTTTATAGCAGAGCACTTGGAGAACAGTGGTAGAATCGGGCAGAGTCAGCATGGATTTACGAAAGGGAAATCATGCTTGACAAATCTACCAGAATTCTTCGAGGATGTAACTAGTAGAGTTGATCAGGGACAGCCAGTGGATGTGGTTTATTTGGACTTTCAGAAGGTTTTCGACAAAGTCCCACATAAGAGATTAGCGTGTAAAATTAAAGCGCATGGGATTCGGGGGTAGTGTATTGCGATGGATAGAGAATTGGTTGGAAACAGGAAACAAAGTGTAGGAATAAATGGGTCTTTTTCCGAATGGCAGGCAGTGACTAGTGGGGTACCGCAGGGATTGGTGCTAGGACCCCAGCTATTCACAATATATATTCATGATTTGGATGAGGGAACTAAATGTAAGATCTCCAAATTTGCAGATGACATAAAACTGGGTGGGAGGGTGAGTTGTGAGGAGGATGCAGAGAGGCTTCAGGGTGATTTGGACAAGTTGAGTGAGTGGGCTAATGCATGGCAAATGCAGTATAATGTGGATAAATGTGAGGTTATCCACTTTGGTATCAAAACAGGAAGGCAGATTATTATCTGAAGGGCTATAAACTGAGAGAGGGGAATATGCAACGAGACCTGGGTGTTCTCGTACACCAGTCGCTCAAGGTGAGCATGCAGGCGCAACAGGCGGTAAAAAAGGCAAATGGTATGTTGGCCTTCGTAGCGAGAGGATTAGAGTACAGGAGCAGGGATGTCTTGCTGCAATTATACAGGGCCTTGGTGAGGCCACACCTGGAATATCGTGTGCAGTTTTGGTCTCCTTATCTGAGGAAGGATGTTCTTGCTATAGAGGGAGTACAGCGAACGTTTACCAGACTGATTCCTGGGATGGCGGATCTGACATATGAGGAGAGATTTAGTCAGTTAGGATTATATTCGCTGGAGTTCAGAAGAGTGAAGGGGGATCTCATAGAAACCTATAAAATTCCAACACGATTTGTCAGGGTAGATGCAGGAAGGATGTTCCCGATGGTGGGGGAGTCCAGAACCAAGGGTCATAGATAGGGGGTAAACCTTTCAGGACTGAGATCAGGAGAAATTACTTCACCCAGAGAGTAGTGAGCCTGTGGAATAAAGTGGTTGAGGCCGGACAGGGATATTCAGTTTCCTTGCCTGAATGACCTTCCATGGGACTTTTCTGGCACCAAGCGACAAACAAGCAGATTTATTGATTTCAATGTCACCCCTTGCTGTGGTGGGAAAGAGCCAGTTCAGAAGAGTGCACGATAAACTTTGCAACTGGGCCTGTTTTTAAACTCTGTGGGTCGGGAGGAGCTGGAGTGTTCCTCCCATGCCCTCAGGCCCCACAGAGAAGCCTGTGACCTCCCCAGGCCTTGCCTTCAGCCAATCACGCCCAATCCTTGTATCTTTCCTCCCTGACTGCCATCATACCAAGGCCCGGTCTGTCCTCGCAGGTGGATGTAAAAGATCCCACACCCACTACTGAAGAACAGGGGGGTTCTCCCCAGTGTCCTGGGCCATATTCCTCAATCAACATCAATGAAAAATAAATAATCTGGTCATTTTCTTCATTCCTGTATATGGGAGCTAGCTGTGCGCAAATTAGCTGCCACATTTCCCTAAATTACAACAGTGATTACACTTCAGAAAGCATTTTTTTTCAATTTGGGTTGTGGGTGTCGCTGACCAGGCCAGCATTTAGTACCCATCCCTAAATGCCCTTGAGCTGCGTGGCTTGCCAGGCCATTTTGGAAGGCATGTAAGAGTCAATCACATTGCTGTGGGGCTGGAGTCACATGTAGGCCAGACCAGGTAAGGACGGCAGATTTCCTTCCCTATTGGACGTTAGTGAACCAGATGTGTTTTTATAACAATCAACAATGGTTTCATGGTCACCATTAGGCGAGGTTTTAATTCCAGATTTATTCATTGGTTGTAAAGAGGACGTGAAAGGTGCTATAGAAATGCAAATGGTTTCTTTTTTATCCGGCAAATGAGAACGTCTTCAAATCTGTGGCAGCCGGAAGTTTAACTGATCGATTGGGAGCTGGGACCCAAGGCCACAACATCACTGAGCTGCTTATTGATCAGATACCTTCCAAAGTATTTGCATATTAATGATTTATTACAGCTCGCTGAAAGGGTTGGGAAACATAACACAACAGAGGCTCCCGTAACTTAAAGCATTGAGTAGAGAAGTGTTATTTTTTTATCCTGAACTGAATCCTTCTTAAATTCTCTACAATCACAAGAAGATACCCAGTTTTTGGGGTCTGTGATTGTTTGGATTACTTGCGGTCACGGAATACAGGTTCAGTGTTTAGAATATCTTGTGCCCCTGGCGTCTGGGTTTGAAACCAGTTCAAACTGTGATCCAGGCTTTGAATCCAGCCTTAGTTATGAATCCTGGGATCTGGGTTTTAATCCAGACCAAAGTGATGGATAATAGCTGGATTTTTAACCATCTCAGTCCAGTTCCCAGTTTGCGTGAACACAATCAGAGAAATCCTCCTGAATGAGACTAAATATAAAGTGTTCTCAAAGCTAAAAAGTGGATGGGTGTGATGTGATATAAAAGCTGCAGTGCTGTCACTCTTCTGAGATTGGGACAGTGTAAATGTCAAAGACTCCCAGGGCAGGTACAGCACCCTCCCTCTACACTGTCCTATCAAACACGCCCAGGACAGGTACAGCATGGGGTGAGATACAGAGTAAAGTTCCATCTGCACTGTCCCCATCAATCACTCCCAGGACAGGTACAGCATGGGGTTAAATACAGAGTAAAGTTCCATCTGCACTGTCCCCATCAATCACTCCCAGGGCAGGTACAGCACGGGGTTAGATACAGAGTAAATCTCCCTCTACACTGTCCCCATCAAACATTCTCGGGGCAAGTACAGCACAGGTTAGATATACACAATTTCTACTGCACATACTTGAGCACATAATCTAGGCCAACACTGCCCGTTGCCAGTACTGAGGGAGTGCTGCACTGTCCGAGATGCTGTCTTTTGGATAAGATGCTAAACTGAGGCCCCATCCGCCTGTCAGGTGGATGTAAAAGATCCCAGGGCAATATTTCAAAGAAGAGCATGAGAGTTCTCCCTGGTGTCCTGGGACAATATTTATCCCTCAACCAATATCACTAAAACAGATAATCTGGTCATTGTAACATTGCTGTTTGTGGGAGCTTGCTGTGCACAAATCGGCTACCGCGTTTCCTGCATTACAACAGTGACTCCACTTCAAAAGTAATTCATTGGCTATGAAGCCTTTTAGGACATGCTGAGGTTGTGAAAGGCGCTATAGAAATGCAAGTTCTTTCTATGATGTTGAGTTTCTGTAGGTCTGGTTGATTAAAGACAGAAATTTCTTAGAGTGTTGCCATAATATGTCTTCAGTTTGCACAGTAACAGATAGATGGCTCTTTAATAATATCTCAACCTGAGAGATTGTGGCAATGTAGAATTGCCTCAGTACTGCCCTTCCTTGAGTCTTGAGTTGAAACCTTGGCCCAAAAGCAGACCCATTCAGGTGAAGAACAGCATTGGTAATTATCCTCATAATATCGCAGCTTGGATCAGTGCAGCCAGCAAAGTTGAGCAGATAATGCTGCATTGTGCAACATGCACAACCCTCACCATCGCCAGTTTCTGTGTACGGCTCCCGATTGTTAAGAACTTCTTCAAAACACTCAACTTCTGCCACAAAAAAATAAGTCTCCAGAATCTTCAAGCTGTCTATTAAAGCATGACAGCAGCCCCTTGATCCGTGCATGATGAACTTTCGGAATGAATTGGATTTGTCGAAACAATGCACACAATTTTTCTTCCTCACTTTAAGGTTTTCAGCAATCACTTGCTTTACCGTATACTGCTTCTCTCTCTTTATACCATTCCAAATTAGTGTGCTGATTCACCTTTAAACCTGTGAAAGTGTTTTATCATCACAACAAGAAAGCACAGTGGCACCCTGGCTTTGTAGGTGCTTAGTACGTTGTCATTTTATTTCTGGGGTCAGGTCCAGTCTGACACTAACAGCGTGAGCCTCCTCTGTTTGTTCACTGTCGGACTGCAGTGATGAATGTGTTCCGGCAATCTCAGCCCAGTTCCCTGCAGCAGACAGTTCACAATACAAACAGGCTCACAATTCAGAGTTAAACTGACAACCACCATGAGACTGCCAAGAATGGCTCAGATAGGAAATGGAAATGTCACATTGATATAATGGAGATGTTATATATCTAATACCCTTTTTTGTTTTTTTTTTTCTGTACCTGTCCTGGTAGTATTTGATGGGACAGTGTAGAGGGAGCTTTACTCTGTATCTAATCCCGTTTTTTTTTTACTCTGTATCTAAAGGATACTCTGTATCCTTTTGTTGCAGCAGCTTTTTCTGAAGCAGCGATAGTGCAAGCGAGGTGTCAGCTGGGAAGGTGAGTTTCAGTTTAAAATAACTTACCTTTTGTTTCGGCGGACAAGGGGACTGCTGCGTAAGTAAGCCGATATATTCGGGCATTGGCTAAACCCGAAACACTACACGTGTAGTGTCTCCCACCCATCCTCCTCCTCTAACCAAAAAAAAAGGCCTCTTGTGTGGAGGGTTTGGTAAGGTAAGGTTTTCGGTTTTTTTAAATCTCTGTTGTCAATTTAGAGCAGAGGGGGTGGAAGCTAGGGCAGTTGCATGCTCCTCTTGCAGGATGTGGGAGGTAAGGGTCACCACTTGTGTCCCTGCTGACATCACTTGTGAGAAGTGCACCCAACTCCAGCTCTTCACAGACCGCGTTAGGGAACTGGAGCTGGATGAACTTCGGATCATTCAGGATGCTGAGGGGGTGATAGAGAGCAGTTATAGGGAAGTAGTGACACCTAAGATACAGGATAAAGGTAGCTGGGTGACCGTCAGGGGAGGGAAAGGGAATAGGCGCACAGTGCAGGGATCCCCTGTGGCCGTTCCCCACAATAGTACGTGTACCGTTTTGGATACGGTTGGGGGGGACGACCTACCAGAGGAAAGCCACAGTGGCCAGGTGTCTGGCACTGAGCCTGGCTCAGTGGCTCAGAAGGGAAGGGGGGAGAATAGGAGAGCGATAGTGAAAGGAGATTCAATGGTTAGAGGAACAGACAGGAGATTCTGTGGTCGCGAACGAGACTCCCGGATGGTATGTTGCCTCCCGGGTGCCAGGGTCAGGGATGTCTCAGATCGAGTCCACAGGATTCTTAAGGGGGAGGGGGAGCAGCCAGAGATCGTGGTACATATCGGTACCAATGACATAGCTAGGAAGAGGGATGAGGACCTGAAAAGCAAATATAGGGAGTTAGGTTGGAAGCTGAAAGGCAGGATGAGCAGAGTAGTAATCTCAGGATTGTTACCGGTGCCACGTGCTAGTGAGGCTAGAAACAGAGAGCGAGTGCAGCTGAACACGTGTCTACAGAACTGGTGCAGGAGGGAGGGATTCAGATATGTGGATCATTGGGATACATTCTGGGGAAGGTGGGACCTGTACAAGAAGGACAGGTTGCATCTGAACTGGAGGGGCACCAATATCCTGGGCGGGAGGTTTGCTAGAGCTCTTCGGGAGGGTTTAAACTAGTTTGGCAGGGGGATGGGAACCGGAGCTACGGATCAGTGGATGGGGTAGCTGTTGAACAGGCAGATACCGAGTGCAGAGAGTCTGTGAGGAAGGTTAGACGGTTGACAGGGCAAAGTTACAGCCAGTATGATGGGTTGAAGTGTGTCTATTTTAACGCAAGAAGTGTCAGGAATAAGGGTGATGAACTTAGAGCATGGATCAGTACTTGGAGCTACGATGTTGTGGCCATTACGGAGACGTGGATATCACAGGGGCAGGAATGGATGTTGGATGTTCCGGGGTTTAGATGTTTCAAAAGGAATAGGGAGGGAGGTAAAAGAGGTGGGGGAGTGGCACTGTTAATCAGGGATAGTATCACAGCTGCAGAAAGGGAGGTCGTCGAGGAGGGTTTGTCTACTGAGTCATTATGGGTGGAAGTCAGAAACAGGAAAGGAGCAGTCACTTTATTGGAAGTTTTCTATAGACCCCCCAATAGCAACAGAGACACGGAGGAACAGATTGGGAGGCAGATTTTGGAAAGGTGCAGAAGTAACAGGGTTGTTGTCATGGGTGACTTCAACTTCCCTAATATTGATTGGAACCTCCTTAGTGCAAATAGTTTGGATGGAGCAGTTTTTGTCAGGTGTGTTAGGAAGGTTGAAACAAAAACAAGAAATGCTGGAGTCACTCAGCAGGTCTGGCAGCATCTGTGGAAAGAGAAGCAGAGTTAACGTTTCGGGTCAGTGACCCTTCTTCGGAACTCAGTTCCGAAGAAGGGTCACTGACCCGAAATGTTAACTCTGCTTCTCTTTCCACAGATGCTGCCAGACCTGCTGAGTGACTCCAGCATTTCTTGTTTTTGTTTCAGATTTCCAGCATCCGCAGTATTTTGCTTTTATTTTAGTGTTAGGAAGGTTTCCTGACTCGATATGTAGATCGGCCGACTAGAGGGGTGACTATGTTGGACTTGGTGCTCGGCAACGAACCAGGCCAGGTGGCAGATCTCTCGGTGGGAGAGCATTTTGGTGATAGTGATCACAACTCCCTGACCTTTACTATAGTCATGGAGAGGGACAGGAGCAGACGGGATGGGAAAATATTTAATTGGGGGAGGGGGAATTACAATGCTATTAGGCAGGAACTGGGGAGCATAAGTTGTTTAGGGAGCACTTGCTGCGACTGCTGGATAGGTTTGTCCCGATGAGGCAGGGAAGAGATGGAGGGTGAAGGAACCTTGGATGACAAGAGATATGGAACAGCTAGTCAAGAGGAAGAAGGAAGCTTACTTAAGGTTGAGGAAGCAAGGATCAGACAGGGCTCTAGAGGGTTACAAGGTAGCCAGGAAGGAACTGAAGAATGGACTTAGGAGAGCTAGAAGGGGACATGAAAAAGTTTTGGCGGATAGGATTAAGGAAAATCCCAAGGCGTTCTACACTTATGTGAGGAACAAGAGGATGGCCAGAGTGAGGGTAGGGCCAATCAGGGATAGTGGAGGGACCTTGTGCCTGGAGTTGGAGGAGGTAGGGGAGGTCCTAAATGAATACTTTGCTTCAGTATTCACTAGTGAGAGGGACCTGGTTGTTTGTGAGGACAGCGTGGAACAGGCTGATATGCTCGAACAGGTTGAGGTTAAGAGGGAGGATGTGCTGGAAATTTTGAATGATATGAGGACAGATAAGTCCCCGGGGCCAGACGGGATATACCCAAGGATATTACGGGAAGCGAGGGAAGAGATTGCTGCGCCCTTGGCGATGATCTTTGCATCTTCACTGTCCAATGGAGTCGTACCAGATGATTGGAGGGTGGCAAATGTTGTTCCCTTGTTCAAGAAAGGGAATAGGGATAACCCTGGGAATTATAGACCAGTCAGTCTTACGTCGGTAGTGGGCAAATTATTGGAGAGGATTCTGAGAGACAGGATTTATGATTATTTGGAAAAGCATGCTTTGATTAGAGACAGTCAGCATGGCTTTGTGAGGGGCAGGTCATGCCTCACAAGCCTTATTGAATTCTTTGAAGATGTGACAAAACACATTGATGAAGGAAGAGCAGTGGATGTGGTGTATATGGATTTTAGCAAGGCATTTGATAAGGCTCCCCATGGTAGGCTCATTCAGAAAGTAAGGAGGCATGGGATTCAGGGAAGTCAGAGGGTGGTAGTAGATGGAAAGTATTCAGCATGGAGCTCGGTGACCAGTGGTGTTCCACAAGGATCTGTTCTGGGACCTCTGCTCTTTGTGATTTTTATAAATGACTTGGATGAGGAAGTGGAAGGCTGGGTTAGCAAGTTTGCCGAGTCGCTGGAGTTGTGGATAGTGTGGAAGGCTGTTGTAGGTTGCAACGGGACATTGACAGGATGCAGAGCTGGGCTGAGAAGTGGCAGATGGAGTTCAACCTGGAAAAGTGTGAAGTGCTTCATTTTGGAAGTTCGAATTTGAATGCGGAATACAGGCTTAAAGACAGGATTCTTGGTAGTGTGGAGGAACAGAGGGATCTTGGTGTCCATGTCCATAGATCGCTCAAAGTTGCCACCCAAGTTGATAGGGTTGTTAAGAAGGCGTATGGTGTGTTGGCTTTCATTAACAGGGGGATTGAATTTAAGAGCCGCGAGGTTATGCTGCAGCTCTATAAGGCCCTGGTTCGACCACACTTGGAATATTGTGTTCAGTTCTGGTCGCCTCATTATGGGAAGGATGTGGAAGCTTTAGAGAGGGTGCAGAGGAGATTTACCAGGATGCTGCCTGGACTGGAGGGCATGTCCTATGAAGAAAGATTGAGGGAGCTAGGGCTTTTCTCATTGGAGCGAAGAAGGATGAGAGGTGACTTGATAGAGGGTTACAAGATGATGAGAGGCATAGATAGAGTGGATAGTCAGAGACTTTTTCCCAGGGTGGAAAGGGCTATCACCAGGGGGCATAATTTTAAGGTGATTGGAGGAAGGTTTCGGGGAGATGTCAGAGGTAGGTTCTTTACACAGAGAGTGGTGGGTGCGTGGAATGCTCTGCCAGCGGTGGTAGTAGAAGCAGATACATTAGGGACATTTAAGCGACTCTTGGATAGGTACATGGATGATAGTAGAATGAAGGGTAGGTAGTTAGTTTGATCTTAGAGTAGGTTAAAGGTTCGGCACAACATCGTGGGCCGAAGGGCCTGTACTGTGCTGTACTGTTCTATGTTCTAACCCTGTGCTGTACCTGTCCTGGGAGTGTTTGATGGGGACAGTGTAGAGGGAGCTTTACTCTATATCTAACCTGTGCTGTACCTGCCCTGGGAGTGTTTGATGGGACAGTATAGTTTGTCTTTGTCTTGCTGCTACAGGTTATATTGTGACTAACAATCCTGCAGTAAACCTTGCTGTCAAAGCACATCACAGACAGTGCAGCTGTACTGTATGAGTGTGTCAGTGTGAGTGAGAGTGCTTTTACCATTGTCACATTCCAGCCAATGCCGTGTTGCTCTTGGAGTTGGAGTGGACACTGATTGATGGCTGGTTTATTGCAGCTTTCAATAAAGGACCTAACTTGTCAATTTAAACTGTACAGTCCGTTGCACACAATTTAATTTCCTACAGTATGTGAGCAGGCTGATATGTGAGAGGCTGATGTGAAAGATGATGGTATTCCCTCCATAGCCTGCACTTTACATGCTTCAAAATGCTTCTCCAAAATCTAACTCTTTTCTCAAAAAAAATGAGTCTTCACTGTTCTTCCTTCCCTATCCGAAGGTTTTGACTCCTCGATCAGGCACACTTCACCACCTGTACCTCATACAAGTACCCTTCCTTCACCTGTGTGCCTTCACACAGTGCATTTAACCAAGGTGGGAGGGGGTATAGCAGTACAGCCTGATCCTTTCCTCACCTGCATCTACAAGCATGTGCAGTGCAGCAGCAGATCACAGCATCACGAGCAGGAACCCACACTCATTTCTCTACTCCCTGTAGTGCTGCTGAGACCAATCATAACTCTGTACAAACTGAAGGATCAGAAAGTTAACATGCAGGTACAGCAAGCAATCAGGAAGGCAAATGGTATGTTGGGGATTGGTGTACATGAGTAATGAAATCTTTCTGCAATTATATAGGACTTTGGTGAGACCACACCTGAAGTGCTGTGTGCAGTTTTGGTTTCCTTACCCAAGGAAGGTACATATGTGTCTGAGAGGGAATGCAACAAAAGTTCACTGGATTGATTCCTGGCTTAAGAAGCCTGTCCTATGAGAAGTGATTCAGTAGAATGATCTTATATTCTGTAGAGTTTGGAAGAATGAGAGGTGATTGTATTATAACATATAACATTCTGAGTGAGCTTGACAGGGGAGATGCTGTGAGGCTATTTTCCCTGGCTGGAGAGTCTAGAACTGGCGGACATCTTGGCATTTCTTCGCAGACAAAGATTTAGGGAGGGTCGTACTCATTGGTTGCAAGCCCACTGGTGGCTAGTTCGGCCTATCCGTGACTGGCAGGTTCTCCCACAGTGGGTACAATTGAAGGTGTAGTCGCTGCTGGGGGCAATTGGTTCTATCTTTCTCTTCCTTTTCTCTTTCATGCTGGTTCTTCGCTCAGTCTCAAAGGTGTCTGTAACCCTTCTGATGTAGCATCTCTAAGCATCACGATCTGTGGCCTGCGCTTCCCACGGGCGATGGTTGATGTGGCACACAGAGAGGGACTTCTTCAGATAGTCCTTGAAACATTTGCCTGGGTCCCCTCTGTTCCTTTAACAGTGGTCAGCTCACCGTACAACACCATGTTGGGCAGGCAACTGTTGTCCATCCGGGCAACATGACCTGCCCAATGCAGTTGGCTTTGCAGGAGGATGGCCTTGATGCTGGTGATGTTGGCTGTTTCCAGGACTTCACTGTATGTGATGCTGTCCTGCCAGTAAATCCTGAGGATGCTGCGGAGGCAGGGCTGATGGAAGCTCTCTAGAAGGCGTACATGACGGCGGTATAGGACCCATGACTCGGCACAATACAGAAGGGTGGTGAGGACTATGGCTTTGTACACTTTGAATCTGGCCTGTGCTCTGAGGCTGTGGTTGCTCCACGCGCATTTGTCGGGTCTGCCAAATGCACTGTTAGCTTTTGAAAGCCTATTGTCCACCTCCTTGTCTATGCTGGCATCAAACGAGATGACTCTACCCAAATAAGTAAATTGCTTGACGGCATTCAGCTCGGTTCCCTCGATGACAACACTTGGTGGTCTATATTCTTGTTGGGGTGCAGGTTGATGCAGGACTTCAGTTTTCTTTAAACTGATTTTTAGTCTGAAGAGTTGTGCTGCCTCGGAAAATTGTGTTATTATACATTGCAGGTCTGACTGACTGTGGGCCAGGAGAGCACAGTCATCTGTGAAAAGAAGTTCACAAATGAATTTTTCTTGTGTCTTTCTTTGTGTGGGCCTGAAGATGCCTGAGGTTGAAAAGGCCTCCATCAGTCTGGAAGCGTATGTGAACTCACTCCTCAAGGTCTTCCGTTGCCTGCTGCAGCATCATGCTGAAAAAGATGGTGAATAGGGTCGGGGCCAACACACATCCCTGATTCACACCATTGGAGATTCGGAAGGGACTCAAGAGGTCACTGTTTTGCTTGTTTTGTCCGTACTGATTTTCATGAAACTACTTCACCATGGCCAGGAACCTGGGTGGGCTTCCACGCTTTTCAAGGATTTTCCAAAGTCCATCTCTGCTCGCAGTGCCAAAAGCTTGTTGAGGTCTACTAAAGTGACGTACAGGCCTTTGTTTTGCTCATGACACTTTTCTTGTAATTGTCTGAGTGCAGATACCATGTCTGTGGTGCCTCTGTTTGCTCTGAAACCACACTGGCTCTCTGGGAGGTTTTCTTCCAAAATGGTAGACACAAGCCTATTCAGCCAGGATCTTCCCAGCAATAGAAAGGAGGGTGATCCCACGGTAGTTGGAGCGGTCTGATTTTTCTCCTTTGTTTTTGTTCGAGGTGATGATAACAGCATCAGTAAGATCCCACGGAATCCTGCCCTGTCTCCAGCAGGCCATGAAAAACTCATGGAGCGTGGTGTATAGGGCAGGGCCACCATGCTTCAAGACTTCGGGTGGAATTCCATAGACTCCGGGGGCTTTGTTGCTCTTCATCTCGTTGATTGCGGTCACAGTTTCCTCCAGAGCTGAGCTCTCATCCACTTCTTCTTTGACAGGTGGTTGTTGGGCGTGAAGAGTGTTTCAAAGAGTGTGTCGGGTCTTGCCATCGGCGCTCCTCAAGGGGCTTTGGGTTTGATATGCTGGTCCACAGACAGATTTTAGTGCTTCATAGAAACTTCTTATGTCGCCAGTATGAGTGTACAGTTGAGTTTTTTCTGCAAGTACAATCCACCAGTCATTTTAGATGTTCCTCAGTTTACAGTGAAGGGTGTTGCATGCTTGACGATCGTCTGTCTTTTTCTCTTGGCTGGCTGGCTGAGCCAGGTGAGCTTGATGAGCTGACCTTTTTATTTTTAGCAGATCTTGAATTTCCTTGTTATTTTCATCAAACCAGTCCCTATTTTTCTTGGTGCTGGGTCCGATGACCTCGTTGGTAGTATCAAATACTGCAGCTTTGATGTGTTCCCAGAGTTCTTCTGGAGTGGAATCAGCGGTGAGATCAGGATGTTCCAGTCTAGTCTGTAAGGTTGTTTGATAACTTTCTCTGCAAGATGAGGTTTGCAGGTTGCTGACTCGAAATTTCTTTGATGGGTTGTCTCTCGGCCTGTTCTTGGGCTTAGGTTTGAAGTGGAAGTTCAACTTTGAGCGAATGAGTATGTGGTCTGTATGACAGTCAGCACTGGGCATGACTCTAGTATTCAGGACCTCCTTTAGGTCACACTGGCGCACCAAGATGTAATCTGTCAGGTTCCAGTGTTTATGGTGGGGATGCATCCATGTGGTCGTGAAGCGATCTTTTTGTTGGAAGAAGGTGTTGGTTATGGACAGCTGCTTTTCTGTACACAGTTCCAAGAGTAAACGTCCGTTTTCATTACAGTTTCCAACTTCATGGGTTCCGAGCACTCCCTTCCATGCCAGACTGTCTCGACCCACTCTGGCGTTGAAATCGCCAAGGACGACAATTTTTTCCCGAGGGCCAATCTGGATGAGTTCACAGAGATCTGTGTACAACTTATCTTTGTCAGCTGGGTTAGCCTTCAGGGTTGGAGCATAAACACTGATGAGGGTTGCATGCTGCTGGTCTTGGAGGGGGAGGCACAGGGACATGATGTGTTTGGAATGGCCAATTGGCAGGCTTAAAAGTTTAGTGGCGATAGTCTTCACCATGAAGCAGACACCGAAGAGGTGTTGTTCACCCTGAAGTCTACCTGACCAATAGATGGTGTAACCAGCATTGTGTTCTGTTAGGTTGCCTTGCTCTGAGAAGTGGACCTCACTCAGGGCCGCTATATCAATGTCTAGTCTGGCTAGCTCATGGACCACCAGGGGTGAGCATCGTTGGGGGCGGCTGTTGTCCCCAGAGTCGAGCATTGTTCTCCCGTTCCAGCAGCAAGTTTCAGAATTTTTCTTCTTTTTCCACCTTTTGAAGTGAGGTTAGGAGTTCGCGTTTCCTTCTCTGTTACAGTTTGGCCACATTAAGAGATGCCCATTGACCGCAGCAAGCCAATTGGGTGATGGGGAGATGAGCATTTGTTTCGGCCACCTTTTCTAGCCCCCTCTCCACTTCAGGAGCAAGGAGTGCTGGTCGCTCAGGGCGCTACTGGGTTTTGGTGTTGTCTCTAGGTCATCATCAAAATCAACAATAACCTGAGCAGCCTGCATACAGGATTGGAACTGCAGCTGCCGGTGCCTTCTTGCACATGCCGTTTTCGCCCCTTTCCCGTCGCTACAGGACTTACTCATTGAGTTATATTTGGGGTGGGTGGATTTCCTTCCTGCCTGCACAGTGATGCTTTACGTTGGAGTACAGTTTGCGCTGACTGACCCCACCCTTTAAGCAGTCATGACCCAGTGAACTGGGACGGCAGTAGCGAGGTCTCCAAGCCGTAGGTTTGGATTCAGAGTTTCCCTCTCCTCGGTGGGTTGCCGACTAAGGCTTGAAGGGACCCTCCTTCCCTTGCTATTTTAGCCATAGTTGGTATACCAACAGCCATACTCCACGCAATATGGTGTGGTACGCCTTTGGTCCAGGAATTGATGGTCACTTGAGCTGCTTGGAATACTTCCACCCTGGCCTTTACCTTTATCAAGAAGGACATCCGCCCAGGTAGTGTCATGTTCATCATTTCTCCCCTCACTACGTTTCACCCGTCAGCTGAGATGGTGTACCGGGGTGTGGCACTTGGAGCCAGCACTGAGAGCTGGGTTTAAATGAGGACCAGTGATTCCAGTCCATCCTACAAATTAGGTGCAGCTGACTGAATATACAAGGTACTACCTCTATCTGAACACCCCATATACCATATACACATGGACATTCTTCTTACCCCATATACCATATACACATGGACATTCTTCTTCTTCGGCCTCCTTGTCTCGAGAGACAATGAGTAAGTGTCTGGAGGTGGTCAGTGGTTTGTGGAGCAGCGCCTGGAGTGGCTATAAAGGCCAATTCTAGAGTGACAGGCTCTTCCAGAGGTGCTGCAGATAAAATTGGTTGTCGGGGCTGTTACACAGTTGGCTCTCCCCTTGCGCTTCTGTCTTTTTTCCTGCCAACTGCTAAGTCTCTTCGACTCACCACACTTTAGCCCCGCCTTTATGGCTGCCCGCCAGCTCTGGCAATCGCTGGCAACTGACTCCCACGACTTGTGATCAATGTCACAGGATTTCATGTCGCGTTTGCAGACGTCTTTAAAGCGGAGACATGGACGGCCGGTGGGTCTGATACCAGTGATGAGCTCGCTGTACAATGTGTCCTTGGGGATCCTGCCATCTTCCATGCGGCTCACATGGCCAAGACATCTCAAGCGCCGCTGGCTCAGTAGGGTGTATATGCTGGGGATGTCAGCCACCTCGAGGACTTCTGTGTTGGAGATACGGTCCTGCCACCTGATGCCAAGTATTCTCCGGAGGCAGCGAAGATGGAATGAATTGAGACGTTGCTCTTGGCTGACATACATTGTCCAGGCCTCGCTGCCGTACAGCAAGGTACTGAGGACACAGGCTTGATACACTCGGACTTTTGTGTTCTGTGTCAGTGCGCCATTTTCCCACACTCTCTTGACCAGTCTGGACATAGCAGTGGAAGCCTTTCCCATGCGCTTGTTGATTTCTGCATCAAGAGACAGGTTACTGGTGATAGTTGAGCCTTGGCAGGTGAGCTCTTGAACCACTTCCAGAGCGTGGTCGCCGATATTGATGGACTCATGGACATACTCTCAGGTTAAAGGGCCAACCATTCAGGACTGAGATGAAGAGCAATTTCCTCACAAGAACACAAGATACAGGAGCAGGAGTGGGCCATTCGGCCTCTCTAGCCTGCTCCACCATTTGATAAGATATTGGCTAATGTGATTGTGGCTTCGACTCCACTTTCCTGTCTGCTCCCCATAACCTTTGACGACCTTGTTGATCAAAAATCTGTCGAACTCAGCCTTCAATATATTCAATGGTCCAGCCTCCACTGCTGTCTGGGAAGGAAATTCCACAGACTAACAACCATCTGAGAGAAAAAATTTCTCCTCATCCCAGTCTTAAATGGGAGACCCCTAATTTTTAAACTGTGTTCCCTAGTTCTAGGAGCTTGCAGACCGACATAGATAGGTTGAGTGGTTGGGCAAAAATTTGGCATAATGTGGGAAAATGTGAAGTTGTTCACTTTGGCAGGAAGAATAAAAAAGCAGAGTGTTGCTTAAATGGAGAATGGCTGCAGAATTCCGAGGTGCAGAGGGATCTAGGTGTTCTAGTGCATGAGTCATAAAAAGTTACTATATCGGTAGAGCAAGTAATAAAGAAGGCTAATGGAATGCTATCCTTTATTACGAGAGGAATTGAAAATAAAAGCAAGGATGTTATGCTTCAGTTATACAGGGCATTGGTGAGACCACATCTCAAATACTGTGTGCAGTTTTGATCTCCCTATTTAAGGAAGGATGTGAATGCATTGGAGGCAGTTCAGAGAAGGTTTAGATTAGATTAGATTAGAGATACAGCACTGAAACAGGCCCTTCGGCCCACCGAGTCTGTGCCGACCATCAACCACCCATTTATACTAATCCTATGCTAATCCCATATTCCTACCAAACATCCCCATCTGTCCCTATATTTCCCTACCACCTACCTATACTAGTGACAATTTATAATGGCCAATTTACCTACCAACCTGCAAGTCTTTTGGCTTGTGGGAGGAAACCGGAGCACCCGGAGAAAACCCACGCAGACACAGGGAGAACTTGCAAACCCCACACAGGCAGTGCCCAGAATCGAACCCGGGTCCCTGGAGCTGTGAGGCTGCGGTGCTAACCACTGCGCCACTGTGCCGCCCTCATTAACAGACAGCGCCACCAACAGTGCAGCAAGCCCTCAGTACTCCACTGGGAGTGTCAGCCTAGACGATACGCACAAGTCTCTGGACTGGAGCTTGAACCTATGACCAATTTATTAGATTGATACCTAGAATGAGCGGGTTGTCTTATGAGGAAAGGTTGGACAGACTGGGCTTTTTTTCGCTGGAGTTTAGAAAAGTGAGAGGAGACTTGATTGAAGTTTATAAGATCCTGAACAGTCTTGACAGGGTGGATGTGGAAAGGATATTTCCTCTTGTGGATGAGTTCAGAACTAGGGGGCACTGTTTTAAAATTAGGGGTTGCCCTTTTAGGACAGAGATGAGGAGAATTTTTTCTCTCAGGGTTGTGTGACTTTGGAAGGTGGTGGAAGCAGGGTCATTGAATAATTTTAAGATGGAGGTAGGTAGATTCTTGTCAGGAAAGGGAATCAAAGGTTATGGGGGGTAGATGGGAGTGTGGAATTCGAGACACTAACAGATCAGCCCTGATCTTATTGAATGGCGGACTAGGCTGGGCGGGGCTGAATGGCCGACTTCTGCTTCTAATTCGAATGTTTGTTTGTATGTTCGTATGTTCTAGGCTCCCCCACAAGGGGAAACATCTCAGCATCCACCCTATCAAGCTCCGCCAGGATCTTATATGATTCAATAAGGTTACCTCTCATTCTTCTAAACTCCAATGGGCATTGGCCCAATCTGCTCAACTTTTCACTTAGACAGTTGTGAATCTTTGGAATTCTTTACCTCAGTGGGCTGTAGATGCTCAGTCATTGAGTATATTCAAGACTGAGAGCGATAGTTTTTTGGGCGCTAAGAGAATCTAGGGATATGGGGATATGGCAGGAACATAGAGTTGATTAGATGATCAGCCATGATTTTATTGAATGGCAGAGCAGGTTCGAGGGGCCATCTGGCCTACTCCTGCTCCTATTTTATATATTCTTGTGTTCTTAAATATGCAATCTGTGGCTCAGTACCACAGCGGGTTGTTGTTAATTATATATAAATTATGTTTAATTACATGCAGTTGGAGGGCATTAATTGGGGTTCCACTTGAGCACATATAAAGAGACACTTACTGAAACCGTGGTGTGGTTGAGTTAGGAGATGTATGCTTGTAATGTTTCACTCTGTAAATAAATGCGAGACTGAGTAAAGATTGGCTCTAGTATCATCCTTCATCAACCGGTTTTCAGAATGGAACAGCGGTATATGTATCACTTAAATTGGTGTTGGTGGAGCTTCATGTTTGTTTTTATTCAATCATAGTCCAGATGAAATGAAGTTTGAAGTAACTTTGCCACCACAATGCCATTGTGTGAATACGTCAATGCCCTCTCCTTTGTGGAGAAACATATGGGGCCTAATTTTAACCCTGTGTGAGTGAATGGGTTTTGATGAGTTAAATTCTTGTCCATGCCATTAGTGGTAAGTTCCAGAGTGACTGTCTAACTTACCTTGCATTATTCATTCTTGCCATGGCAACTTTGCAGCTCCTTGCTATCATCTCTTGTTTGGAGCTCAGAAAGCTTGTCATAGTTCATAGTTCAGTGATAGAATGAGCTTTAAATGTTAAATTCATAGTGGCAGAGTTTATGTGCACCCATCATTGTCAGTCGCAATCTACACCAGATTTACAGGACTCTGCAATATGCTCGTTCACAGTTACATTAGAATTCCTGTCACCAAGTCTCCAGTATCAGGAGCAAGAAACGAGAGATCTGGGTACAGAGGCAGCTTAATACAATTGCTCGAATCTGTGTTTTTGTCAGTATTGTCAAACAAAGGTATCAAAAATTGGAATTGTAATCTGCTTCATCAGCACTTATGCACATTGTAATCCAAACTATTTTCATTACTGCATGTTTATCGAGACTTTGCTTAGTTTTGTGTTCTGTTAATGACTTTGAGTTCTCTTTATCCACATTCAATCATAATTAATCATTATCCACTTTTTACAATTTATATAAATGACTTGGATGAAGGAACTGAAGGTATGAAGTAAGTTGTGAAGAAGACATGAGGCTACAAAGAGATTTAGATAGGTTAAGTGAGTGGGCAAAGATCTAGCAAATGCAGTATAACGTGGGAAAGTGGGAAATTGTCCACTTTGGCAGGAAGAATAAAAAAGAAGCATATTATCTAAATGGTGAGAGATTGCAGAGCTCTGAGATGCAGAGGAATCTGGGTGTCCTAGTGCATGAATTGCAAAAGGTTAGTATGCAGGTTCAGCAAATTATTAGGAAAGCTAATAGGATGTTATCGTTTATTGTATTCTGTATTTAATTCCCCTCACAATAAACGATAACATTCTATTAGCTTTCCTAATAATTTGCTGAACGTACACACATACATACTAAACTTTTGCGAACTCTGCAATCTCTCACCATTTAGATAATTTTTTTTATTCTTCCTGCCAAAATGCACAATTTCACATTTTCCCACATTATACTCCATTTGCCAGATCTTTGCCCACTCACTTAACCTCCCTACAAAGGGATATAGATAGGTTATGCTCCAGAGCATTGGTGAGACCGCATCTAGAGTGCTGTGTACAGTATTGGTCTCCTTATTTAAGGAAGGATGTAAATGCGTTGGAAGCAGAGAAGGTTTACTAGACTAATACCTGGAATGGGTGGGTTGTCTTATGAGGAAAGATTGGACAGGGTAGGCTTGTATCCACTGAAGTTTAGAAGAGTGAGAGGCAACTTGATTGAAACATATAAGATTCTGAGGGGTCTTGACAGGGTGGATGTGGAAAGGATGTTTCCCCTTGTGGGAGAATCTAGAACTAGGGGTCACTGTTTAAAAATAAGGGGTCGCCCATTTAAGACAGAGATGAGAAATCTTTTCTCTCAGAGGGTCGTGAGTCTTTGGAATTCTCATCCTCAAAAGGCGGTGGAAGCAGAGTCTTTGAATATTTTTAAGGCAGAGGTAGATAGATTCTTGATAAGCAAGAGGGTAAAAGGTTATCGGGGATAGGCAGGAATGTGAATTTGAGGATACAATCAGATCAGCCATGATCTTAATGAATGGCAGAGCAGGCTCGAGGGGCCGAATGGCCTACTCCTCCTAATTTGTATGTCGGTATTTCCCACCCACCTCCCAACCTGCCCCCGCTAAACCATAATTGACAATCCAATTGGGCTGGTTCACTTAAAAGACAGAACTTGCCTTTATTAAGAAAGAAGGAGACTTTCTTTTAGGATGTCCCAAAGTGCTTTACAGTCAATTAAGTATTTTTGAAATTTTTGGTCACTGTTGTAATGTAGGGAATACAGCAGTCAATTTGTACATAGCAAGATCCCACAAACAGCAATGAAATGACCAAATCGTCTGGGTTTTTTTTTTGTGATGTTGATTGAAGGATAAATATTGGCCCCAGAGACTGGGAAGAACTCCTGCTCTTCAAAATTGTGCCACTGGATCTTTTACATCCACCTAGGAGAGCAGATGGAGCCTCTGTTTAGCATCTCATCCTAAAGATGGCACCTCCAACAGTGTAGCACTCCCTGTACTGGGCTGTCGTGGCAGTTTGGATCATTTGCTTAGGTCTCCTCGAGTGGGGCTTGAACCCACAACCTTCTAACTCAGCAGTGAGATTGTTACCAGCTGAGCCTGGGGTGACAAGAGACTGATGAGTAGCAGTAAAGGACATGGAATACGTTTTGACAATTGGTCATTAAATCAGAGACTATAACATCATTTGGAAAGGAATTTGGTGAGGATTTGAGGAATAAGATAAATAATACAAAATGCTATAGAGGGAGGGCAAGGGAATGGATTAGTATATGTATCTCTGGATGAATAACTAGTACTGGCACAGTCTTGATGGGCTGAAAGGCCACCTTTCTGTGATGTAATTTAGAGGCCACTGGGCCCCTTTGTGCCTGTGCCAGCCCTTTGACAGAGCTTTTCCCGTTAGTCTCACACCCTGGTTCTCTCTGTAAATCTTTGCTTTTCAAGTACCAATTGTTTCATGGATTTCACAGAATCAGAGTTTCTTTCAAAAGGCAATTGGATATATATTTAAATTAAATTAAATATATATCCAATTGCCTTTTAAAAATAAACTTTGATTCTGTGAAGTCCATGAAACAATTGGTTTTCCTTTGAAACTATCAAGGAGAAATATAGAAGAGTCAGGGTATGTGATTCTCAATGGCATTTCAGTGCACGCTGTGTAAATTGCTGCCCAATTTTACTTTTACTGTTGCTCTCTAAGTATAACAAAACACCCCCCACCATGTGTAGTTGGGGCTATTGGAGGCAGAGGGAGGGCAACAGAAGGTTACAGTTAAAATAGTGCAGATGTCAGGATTAGATAAATATTCTGATGTTATTTACTAGAATGGTCCCAGGGATTAGGAACTTCAGTGATGTGGAGAAACTGGGATTGTTCTCCTTAGAGCAGAGAAGATTAAGGGGAGATTTAACAGAGGTGTTCAAAATCATGAGGGGGTTTGATAGAGTAAATAGGGAGACAGTGTTTCCACTGGCAGAAAGGTTGGTAATCAGAGGACACAGATTTAAGACAAATGGCAAAAGAACCAGAGGCGAGATGAGGAGAATTTTTTTACGCAGCGAGCTGTTGTGATCTGGAATGTGCTGCCTGAAAGGACAGTGGAAGCAGATTCAATAGTAACTTTCAAAAGGGAATTGAATATTGAAGGGGAGAAAATTGCAGGGCTATGCGGAAAGAGCAGGGACGTGGGACTAATTGGATAGCTCTTTCAAAGAGCCAGTACAGACACGATGGGATGAATAGCTTCCTTCTTGCTGTAAGATTCTGTGATTATGCTAGGTTACCATTGGAGTCAGAATGCATTTATCAGATGTTCCTTTGGAAGATTAAATAGGTGATGTTGCTGTGATCTATGATAGGGTGGAGTGTACATAGTGGGAGGCAGTGGCCTAGTGGTATTGTCACTGGACTAGTTACCCAGAGACCCAGGGTATTGCTCTGTGGAGTGGGTTTGAAACCCAACACGGCAGAGGTGGAATTTGAATTCAATTAATAAATCTGGAATTAAAAGCAAGTCTAATGATGGCCATTCTCGGTTGTTGTAAAAACCCATCTGGTTCACTAATGTCCTTCAGGGAAGGAAATCTGCTGTCCTTACCTGGTTGGGCCTACATGTGACACTGAATCATACCTAACAGACAATGTCCCAGCTGCTGCCACCACCATCCCTGGTGTGGAGAGGTGTTGGCACAGTGGTATACAGTCAGGAGGCAGTTGCCCTGGGAGTCCACAACATCGACTCTGGACCCCATGAAGTCCCATGGCATCAGCTCAGACATGGGCAAGGAAACCTCCTGCTGATTACCACCTACCACCACCTGTCCCCCCATCCCCAGCTGATGAGTCAGTACTCCTCCATGTTGAACAGCAATTGGAAGAAGCACTGAGGGTAGCAAGGGCATAGAATGTACTCTGGGTAGGGGACTTCAATGCCCATCACCAAGACTGGCTCGGTAGCACCACTACTGACTGAGCTGGCCAACTCCTAAAGGATATAGCTGCTAGAGTGCGACTGCAGTGGGTGGTGAGGGAACCAACAACAGGGAAAACCCGACTTGACCTCGTCCTCACCAATCTACCTGATGCATCTGTCCATGACAGTATTGATAGGGGTGACCACCGCACAGTCCTTGTGGAGAAGAAGTCCCGCCTTCACGTTGAGGATACTGTCCATCGTGTTGTGTGGCACTACCACCGTGCTAAATGGGATAGATTTCAAACAGATCTAGCAATGCAAAACCTGGCTTCCATGAGGTGCTGTGGGCCATCAGCAGCAGCAGAATTGTACTCAATCACAATCTGTAATCTCGTGGCCCGGCATATCCCCCACTCTACCATTACCATCAAGCCAGGAGAGCAACCCTGGTTCAATGAAGAGTGCAGGAGGGCATGCCAGGAGCAGCACAAGGCATACCTCAAAATGAGGTGTCAACCTGGTGAAGCTACAACCCAGGATTACTTGCGTGCCAGACAGCATAAGCAGCATGTGATAGACGGAGCTAAGCAATCCCATAACCAACGAATCAGATCTAAGCTCTGCAGTCCTGCCACATCCAGTTGTGAATGGTGGTGGACAATTAAAAACTAATTGGAGGAGGTGGCTCCACAAATATCCTCAATGATGGGGGAGCCCAGCACATTAGTGCAAAAGATAAGGCTGAAGCATCTGCAACAATCTTCAGCCAGAAGTGCCGAGTGGATGATCCATCGCGGCCTCTTCCTGAGGTCCCCAGCATCACAGATGCCAGACTTCAGCCAATTCGATTCACTCCACATGATATCAAGAAACGACTGAAGACACTGAATTTGCAAAGGCTATGGGTCCTGACAACATTCCAGCAATAGTACTGAAGACCTGTGCTCCAGAACTTGCCGTAACCCTAACCAAGCTGTTCCAGTACAACTACAACACTGGTATCTAACAGGCAATGTGGAAAATTACCCAGGTATGTCCTGTACACAAAAAGTGGGACAAATCCAACCCGGCCAATTACCACCCCATTAGCCTACTCTCCATCATCAGTAAAGTGATGGAAGGGGTCATCGACAGTGCTATCAAGCAGCACTTGCTTAGCAATAACCTGCTCAGTGACGCTCAGTTTGGGTTCCGCCAGGGCCACTCAGCTCCTGACCTCATTACAGCCTTGGTTCAAACATGGACATAAGATCTGAACTCAAGAGATGAGATGAGAGTGACTGCCCTTGACATCAAGGCAGGATTTGACCGAGTACGGCATCAAGGAGCCCTTGCATAATTGGAGTCAATGGGAATCGGGGGCAAAACTCTCCGCTGGTTGTAGTCATACCTAGTGCAAAGGAAGATGAAGATGGTTGTGGTTGTTGGATGTCAATCATCTCAGCTCCAGGGACATCATGAAGGTGTTCCTCAGGGTAGTGTCCTCGGCCCAACCATCTTCAGCTGTTTCATCAATGACCTTCCTTCAATCATAAGGTCAGAAGTGGGATGTTTGCTGATGATTGCACAATGTTCAGCTCCATTTGAGGCTCCTCAGATACTGAAGCAGTCCGTGTAGAAATGCAGCAAGATCTGGACAACATCCAGGCTGGGCTGATAAGTGGCAAGTAACATTCGTGCCACACAAGTGCCAGGCAATGACCATCTCTAACAAGAGAGAATCTAACTATCTCGCCTTGACATTCAATGGCAATACGATCGCTGAATCCCCTACAAGAACAGGTCAGAGGCTTGGAATCCTTCAGCGAGTAACTCACCTCCTGACTCTCCAAAGCCTGTCCACCATCTACAAGGCACAAGTCAGGAGTGTGATGGAATACTCTCCACTTGCCTGGATGGGTGCAGCTCCAACAGCACTCAAGAAGCTCAACACCATCCAGGACAAAGCAGCCCGCTTGATTGGCACCCCATCTACAAACATTCACTCCCTCCACCACCGACGCACAGTAGCAGCAGTGTGTACCATCTACAAGATGCACTGCAGCAACGCACCAAGGCTCCTTCGACAGCACCTTCCAAACCTGCGACCTCTATCACCTAGAAGGACAAGGGCAGCAGACGCATGGGAACATCACCACCTGCAAGTTCCCCTCCAAGCCACATACCATCCTGACTTGGAACTATATCGCCATTCCTTCACTGTCGCTGGGTCAAAATCCTGGAACTCCCTCCCTATCAGCACTGTCGGAATATCTACTGGACGTTGACTGCAGCAGTTCAAGAAGGCAGCTCACCACCACCTTCTCGAGGGCAATTAGGGATGGGCAATAAATGCTGGCCTGGCCAGCGATGACCACATCCCATGAACAAATTTTAAAAAAACACAGGCTGTGGAAGGATATTCAATGGATGACTTATTCCAACCTGGCTATTTCCATAGCCTTCCCTATGCTCCAGTATACTCAGTCACTCTTCCCATTAGTTGCTTGATTGTGTGCCACCATTCTTGATTGGATGTGGTTGTGCTACTAAGCTTTGCACTGAATCCATCAGTTGTCGGACTATCTATCCTGATGCTGTTGGTGTTTAGCATGCAAGCAGCCCTTTGTTCTCACTTTAGTCGGTTGACCCCTCATCCCAAGATGTGCCTTGTGCTGATCCGACACAGTATTTTATGCCGTGCATTGTTACGATGAGGCGGGAGGACTGCACTGTCTTTTCTAGTTCCACTTCTCCACAGTTCACAACATATATTTATTTGTTTACCCAGTTACTGATCCGATCAATCATAGACTCTACTGTTTATCCCAGAATAAAATACACCAACCATGTTTCTGTAATAAAGAACAAAGTTATCAGTTTATTATAAAACAAGACTTAATCATTAATGAATCAAAGCATTAACACACAGATTGAAATATGAAAGTTATCTTTTTACCTTAGACACACACACACACACACACGTTCATCAAAAAATAGATTTTTTCTTTGGAGCTCTGTTACAAAAAAAGAATACTTTGGTCAAATACTTGATAATTCTTGAAGAAAAAAAGAGAAGATATGGGAAGATGTCAGTTGTCCCTTTTTGGTTTGGCATCTCAAATACACGTAGATGGCTGTCACTGGGATCGTCCTAGAACAGTTCTTTTCTGGCGACGTTGAGGATCAGTTCGTTCAGGAGACATCGAGTATTTATCCGGCAGGTTTTTCCAGCGTCTCAGGAGAAAGGCGGCAGCCGGGGTTTCAGGCAGGATTTCAGCAGGAATGCATCATCAATTTCTCTATTTCTTGCACTCACATCTAAGAGCTTCTCAAAGGATGAAAAAAATTGTGGGCAAAGTTTTATGTGACATGTTGGTTTGGCAAGGATGAGGTCAAGTAGGTTAATTCATTGTGTTGTTTCCCTTACCATCTGATGCAGGTCCAGTCTGACAACTATGTCCTCCAAGATTTGGCCAGCTAGTAGTACTACTAAGCCAGTCTTGGTAGAGATTGAAGATTCCCACCCAGGGCACATTCTTTACCCTTGCTTCCACAGCTTCTCTTCCAACTGATGTTCAACATGGAGGAGAATGGATTTGTTAGTTGAAGGTAGTGGATCCATAATTGGTGATCAGCTGGAGGTATGCTTTGTGTTGTTTCACCTGAAGCCATGAGACTTCATGGGGTCAGGAGTCAATGCTGAGGACTCCCAGGGAGCACTCCCACCTGACCATACACCACCATACTCCCACCTGCACAGCTCTATCCTACTGAAGGGGCAACACTCAGGGATAGTGATAGCCAGAGGCTGGGATGCTGGCTGATTCTTTCGTAAGCCAACTCTTCACAGTTTCTTCCAAGCTTAGCTCTGAATTGGCAACAAAGCATGAGATTAAAAAAAAGGGACAAGTTTCCGATTCTGCTGCAGAGTTGTCCGTCAAGTATTGTGCAGGCCTCCACGGGAATGAGTTTCTTGGGAGTAGGTTATAACGGAGCAGGATTGTCAGCGTCACCAGCTGGAAGGTCTGGAACCGCTAATGCATCATTGAAAGTTGAGGGACAGTGAGCTTCTTGAGAGATGTTAAGAAAATTTGAAGGTGGGTATTTACAGGCAGTGGCCAGGTTGCTGAAGTGCAAATAAATGTCATTGACGGTTGCAAGCCATAAAAATAAAGTCAGACAGGAGGTAGGGTCTGTTATATCTCTAGTGTTCCATCATTTATTGCACCATTGATCCCCAGGGCACTCTCAGTAGCTCTTTTCTAACACTGGATTAGCTGCTGGCAGCTGTCGCTGATAGTGAACGGCTGCTGTGCTGGCAGTGGCTTAAAGCAAGTTTCTTTTGAGAATTTCAGATTGCTGGCAGACCTGTGTCTTTTACTGTTGGATCCACACCAGCACAAAAATAGACATTTCATGCTCTTCTCAGTTCGGTTGAACGAGGCAGAGTTGACCACAGAGATAACTGAATGGAATGCCATAAACCATGTATAATTCCATTCGCAACTCCTCAGATACTGAAGCAGTCCATCTCCACATGCAGCAAGACCTGGACAACATTCAGACTTGGGCTGGTAAGTGGCAAGTAGCATTCACACCACACAAGTGCCAGGCAATGACCGTCTCCAACAAAAGAGAGTCTAACCATCACCCCTTGATGTTCAGTGGCATTACCATCACTGAATCCCCCACTATCAACATCCTCGGAGTCACCATTGACCAGAAACTGAACTGCACCAGCTACATAAATACTGGGCTACAAGAGCAAGTCAGAGGCTGGGAATACTGCATGCAGCGAGTAACTCTCAAAAGCCTGTCCACAAGGCACAAGTCAGGACTGTGAAGGAATACTCTCCACTTGCCTGGATGGGTGCAGCTCCAAAAACACTCAAGAAGCTCGACACCACCCAGGACAAAGCAGCCCGTTTGATTGGCACTCCACCTACCACCTTAAGCATTCACTCCCTCCACCACCAGGGTACTGTGGCAGAGAGGTGATCTAATTGAAACGTGTAAAATTCTCAAGGGGCATGACAGGTTAGATGCTGAGAAGATGCTTCCCTTTGGCTGGGGAATCTAGAACTTGGGGTTACAGTCTCAGAATAAAGAGTCAGCCATTAAGGACTTTTAAAAATTCATTCTTGGGATGTGGACGTTGCTGGCTAGGCCAGCATTTATTGCCCATCCCTAATTGCCCTTGAGAAGGTGATGGTGAGCTGCCTTCTTGAACCGCTGCAGTCCTTGGGGTGTAGCTCTCGTGGTTTGATACAACTGAGTGGCTTGCTAGGCCATTTCTGAGGGCAGTTAAGAGTCAACCACATTGCTGTGGGGCTGGAGGCACATGTAGGCCAGACCAGGTAAGGACAGCAGATTTCCTTCCCTAAAGGACATTAGTGAACCAGATGGGTATTTACAACAATTGACAATGGTTTCATGATCACCATTACACTATCTTTTTTTGATTCCAGATTTATTAATTCAATTCAAATTTCACCATCTGCCATGGTGGGATTTGAACCCATGTCCCCAGACCATGAGCCATGTCTCTGGATTACTAGTCTAGTGGCATTACCACTACGCCACTGCCTTCCCCATGCGGAGAAATGTTTTCACTCAAAAGGTTGTGAATCTTTGGAATTCTCTACCCCAGAGAGCTGTGGATACTCAGTCATTGAATATATTCAAGACAGAGATCGATAGATTTTTGGATACTGAGGGAATTAAGGGATGTGGGAATAGTGGGGGTAGGTGGAGTTGAGGTAGAAGATCAGCCATGATCTTGTTGAATAGTAGGGCCAAATGACCTACTCCAGATCCTATTTCTTATGTTCTTATTTTACAACTCACCAAGGCTCCTTCGACAGCACTTTCCAGACCCGCGACCTCTACCACCTAGAAGGACAAGGGCAGTGGGCTCGTGGATGGCGCACCACCACCTGCAAGTTCCCCTCCAAGTCACACACCATCCTGACTTGGAACTATATCACCGTTCCTTCACCGTCGCTGGGTCAAAATCCTGGAACTCCCTTCTTAACAGCACTGTAGGAGTATCTACTGGACATGGACAGCAGCAGTTAAAGAAGCTAGCTCACACCACCTTCTCAAGGGCAATTCGGGATCGGCAATAAAAGGTGGCCTTGCCAGTGACACAACCATGAACGAATAAAAACAGCAAGTGTCCCAAAACTCTACCAGCCTTTGATCCTGGTATCAGAGGCCCACTGGTGACTTTTGTCACTGACCCCATCAAAGTATGTGAGGTCAGGGGGAGATCAGCTCTTCTAAACAGGAGCCTGCGTGACTAGGGGTTTATTCCAGGAAGTTAGGGAAGGAGGGCTTCACAAAAATATCTTCATGGTTTATCCATCATCATCAACATTAACTTGCATTTATATAGCACCTTTAATATAGTAAAATGGTCCGATGCGCTTCACAGGAGCGTTATCAGGCAAAATTTGACACCAATCCACATCAGGAGATAATAGGACCAGGAGATCAGTTTTAAGGAGCATCTTAAATGAGTTGGCAGAGAGGTCTTGGGAGGGAATTCCAGAGCTTAGGGCCATGGCTGCAGGAGGTGCGGCCGCCAATAGAGAAGCGAAAGAATTTGGTGATGCACAAGAGGATAGAAATGGAGGAACACAGAGATCTCAGAGGATTGTGGGGCTGGAGGAGGTTACAGAGATAGGGAGGGTGTAAGGCCATGGAGGAATTTAGTAAGTTACAGGATGTGCTAGATTGTACACATAGTCTATATTGACCCAAACAAAATGGATTAGGCAGGGTAGAAAGACTCAATGGGCTGAATGGGCTTGGCTTTTCCTTGTGTTCTTTCATCCCGAGACAAGATAAAGTGAATGACAAACTTGTAATGGTGTTTATATTAATTTTGCCAGTTATACAGAGCCAGGCTTGCAGTGATGCTACATTATACAGACAGTGAGCCAATTGCCAGCAGGTCCACTGCAGGAAAGACTCGGCAGGTGCTCGGGAACAAGTGCCAATTTTCAATTCATTCAACTAAAATAATTAACACACCCATTCAAGTGAGAATTCCATTCATTCACATGTTAATCTTCATAATTGGTGTAATTTCTTTAAAAGCTCCGATGATTTGCTGTGTTATACAGTGTGCAGCAGCTTGTTACTCCATTTCGTATTGCTCTACCTGTGCTGATGATATTTGGCTGAACAGAGATGCCTTCCGGTCGCTCAAAGTCACCATTCATCTTTTGAGATCCTGGATGGCAGATGCCAGTAGGATATTTGACTACGGAAAGTCATCAAAGCAGTTATCTTAGAACCTGACATCCAGGCAAGTGGATTTTCCAGCAGAGCCGTTGGATAGTGTTCAAGAACCTTGGCTGATTTCCTCATTCCTAGCCCAACAACATCTTGCATTTATATAGCAGCATTAACCAAGTAAAACCACCTAAGGCACTTCTCAGGAGTAATTATCCAGCAATAGTTTGATGCCAAGCCACATACGGAAATATTAGGACTGATGACCAAAGGCTTGGTCAAAAGGGTAGGTTTTAAGGAGTGTCTTAAAGGAGGAGAGAGGTAGGAAGGGAATTCCAGAGCTTAGGACCCAGGAAGCTGAAAACACGGCCGCCAATGGAGGGGTGAAGGAAATCGGGGATGTCCAAGAGGGCAGAATATAAGGATTGCAGAGGTTGTTAGGCTGGAGGAGGCTACAGAGATTGGGATAGGTGAGGCTCATCACAGACACTGGATCAAATGTAGAACCTTCCTGATTTTGTTCTTCACTAGGCAGAATACTTAACCAGCTGAGCTTTCAGAGAAGCCCTTCTGAGTTTTGAGATTTTTAAAGGACCTGCACAGAGCCCAGAGGCTGTGCAAGAGAAACGGGTCAATGCGAGGTGCAAGCTATTGTGTTGAGGAGTCAGAGGGTTCACAGAGCCTGGTATTTTCTTCATGATATGGTGTGAACTTTGTGAGTTTCATTTCATTACGCGAGCACATTCACCCTCAAAAAGAGAATATTTTTCTGAATAAAATTGAAAGTACAACAAACTCTTTGCATTCAGAGTGACACAGGGAGAAATCTTCTTTTGATTGCCCTGTTACCACTTTCTGTGCTGTTTCTGGCTCCCAAGGTTGTAATGATATAGTGTGGGTGTTTAAAGGCATCATTCTCTTTTTTGCAGTCAGAATTTTTTATTAATTTGCATACGTAATTTATAGATCGAGCCTTAATGATCAGTATATGACAATCTACCAATTAAGCAGCTGGTTAAATTCAGACAGCATAAGCTATTAGTTTGAAAGATGGAGTTTGTAAGCTAAGCAGAGATGCTGTTTTAAACTTTAATAATCCTTACTGTTTCCTGTTCAAGGTTGCATTTCATTGAACCCTAAAATTAGTCCATCGTGAGAACTTTATGAAGTTGTTTAACATCTGTTGTTAGAGTAGATAAAACACTTGCAAAAGGAACATGTGGAGGACATCGTGCAGTGTGTGTAAGGAAGGGCATATTGAGTGACTGTGTGAATCAGTGGGTCAGACACTGATATTTTATGTCGAGAATCTGGTTTGGAATTTAGCCCAGTGACATGGCAGAAATCACTTCTGTCTCTTACCTTCCGGGAGCGGAGCGGAGAGCAGTCGGACCTGTGTGAGAGCAGACCAGGAGCGCCGGAGTTTGAAAAAAAAAGTCAACAGTGACATAACAGGAAAGCTGCAAGGTGACTGGTTGGTGAGTAACTGCTGTTAGGGAATAGCTCTAAATAGCTGGTTTAGTAACTAAGGTAAGAAAGGTCGACAGTTTATTTTCGTATATAGTACGTCGTATTTTTTAGGGAGTTCTGTAGTAACGAGGACCAGGGAAGAAGGGCCCCAGAGTAATTGATATTATTTGATATTAAGCATCTTCCCAAAGATTTCATTTAAAGGGTTAAGTCATGACGGGAGAGCTCAAAGCCGTGGTGTGCTCCTCGTGCTCTATGTGGGAACAATTCCAGTGCCCGGGACCAGCATGTGTGCAGGAAGTGTCTCCAGCTGCAGCTCCTGGAAGCCCGGGTTTCAGAGCTGGAGCGGCGGCTGGGGACACTGTGGAGCATCCACGAGGCGGAGAGTATCGTGGATAGCACGTATAGAGAGGTGGTCAAACCGCAGGCTCAGACTCCACAGGCAGGAAGGGAATGGGTGACCACCAAGAGGACTAGGCAGGCAGTGCAGGAATATCCTGTGGTTATTCTCCTGCAAAACAGATCGACTGCTTTGGATACTGTTGGGAGGAATGGCCTCTCAGGGGAAAGCAGCAACAGCCCAATTCATTGCACCATGGTTGGCTCTGCTGCACAGGGGAGGAGTAAAAAAGTGTGGGAATGCAATAGTTATAGGGGATTTAATTGTAAGGGGAATAGATAGGCGTTTCTGTGGCCGCAAAAGAGACTCCAGGATGGTATGTTGCCTCCCTGGTTCTAGGGTCAAGGATGTCTCAGAGCGGGTGCAGGACATTCTGAAGGGGGAGGGTGAACAGCCAGTGGTTGTGGTACACATTGGTACAAATGACATAGGTAAAAAAAGGGATGAGGTCAGAAAAGCAGAATATAGGGAGTTATGAAGTAAGTTGAAAAGTAGGACCTCAAAGGTAGTGATCTCAGGATTACTACCAGTGCCACGTGTTAGTCAGAGTAGAAATAGCAGGATATATCAGATGAATACGTGGCTGAAGAGATGGTGTGAGGGGGAGGGTTTTAGATTCCTGGGACATTGGGACCGGTTTTGGGGGAAGGTTGGACCAGTACAAACTGGACGGGTTGCACCTGGGCAGGACTGGGACTGATGTCCAAGAGGGAGAATTTGCTAGAGTGGTTGGGGAGGGTTTAAACTAAAATGGCAGGGGGATGGGAACCTTTGCAAGGAGTCAGAGGAGGGGGGATCAAAGACAAGAACAAAGGACAGTAAGGGGAATAAGAAAAGTGATAGGCAGAGGAATCAAGAGCCAGAATCAAACAGGGTCACAGTGAAAAATATTGGGAAGGGGACAAGTAATGTTAAAAAGACAAGCCTTAAGGCTTTGTGCCAAAACGTGCGTAGCATTGGCAATAAAGTGGATGAATTAATCGTGCAAATTGATGCAAACGGGTGTGATAGAGCCAGGATTATGGAGGCTGCAGGGTGACCAGATATGGGAAATTAACATCCAGGGGTATTCAGTATTTAGGAAGGACAGACAAAAAGTAAAAGGCAGTGGAGTTGGATTGCTGGTTAAAGAGGAAATTAACGCAACAGTGAGGAAAGATTTTAGCTCTGACGATGTGGAATCTTTATGGGTAGAGCTGAGAAACACTAAGGGGCAAAAAACATTCGTGGGGGTTGTATATAGACCCCAAAACTGCAGTGGTGATGTTGGGAATGGCATTAAACAGGAAATTAGAGACGCATGCGATAAAGGAACATTTATAATTATGGGTGACTTTAATCTGCATAAAGATTGGCAAATCAAATTAGTCACAATACTGTAGAGGAGGAATTCATGGAGTGTATACGGGATGGTTTTCTGGACCAATACGTTGAGGAACCAACTCGAGAACAGGCCATCCTAGACTGGGTATTGTGTAATGAGAGAGGAATAATTGACAATCTAGTTGTGCGAGATCCCTTGGGGACGAGCAACCATAATATGATAGAATTCTTCATCAAGTTGGTGAGTGATGTAGTTGATTCTGAGACTAGGGTCCTGAATCTTAGTAAAGGAAACTACGAAGGTATGAGGCACGAGTTGTCTATGATGGATTGGGAAATGTTACTTAAAGGGACGATGGTGGATAGGCAATGGCAAACATTCAAAGAGTGCATGGATAAACTGCAGCAATTGTACAAAAGTAAACCGGGAAAGGTAGCCAAGCCATGGCTTACAAGGGAAATTAGAGATAGCATTAGATCCAAGGAAGAGGCATACAAATTCACCAGAGAAAACAACAGACCTGAGATTGGGAGCAGTTTAGAATTCAGCAAAGGAGGACCAGGGGATTGATTAAGAAGGGGAAAATAGAGTACGAAAGCAAGCTTGCGGGGAACATAAAAACTGACTGTAAAAGTTTCTATAGGTATGTGAAGAGAAAAAGATTGGTGAAGACAAATGTAGGTCCATTACAGTCAGAAACAGGGGAATTTATTATGGGGAATAAAGAATTGGCTGACCAACTAAATGCATACTTTGGTTCTGTCTTCACAAAGGAGGACACAAATATCATACCAGAAATGTTGGGGACCACAGGGCTTAGTGAGAGAGAGGAACTGAAGGAAATCAGTATTAGTAGAGAAATGGTGTTGGGGAAATCAATGGGATTGAAGGCCGATAAATCCCCAGGGCCTGATAATCTACATCCCAGAGTACTTAAGGAAGTGGCCCTAGAAATAGTGGATGCATTGGTGGTCATCTTCCAAAATTCTATAGACTCTGGAACAGTTCCTACAGACTGGAGTGTAGCTAATGTAACCCCACTATTTAAAAAGGGAGGTAGAGAGAAAACATGGAATTATAGACCAGTCAGCCTGACGTCGGTAGTGGGGAAAATTCTAGAGTCCATTATCAAAGATTTTATAGCAGAGCACTTGGACAACAGTGGTAGAATCGGGCAGAGTCAGCATGGATTTACGAAAGGGAAATCATGCTTGACAAATCTACTAGAATTCTTCGAGGATGTAACTAGTAGAGTTGATGAGTGGGAGCCAGTGGATGTGGTTTATTTGGACTTTCAGAAGGCTTTCAACAAAGTCCCACATAAGAGGCTCGCGTGTAAAATTAAAGTGCATGGGATGGAGGGTAGTGTATTGTGATGGATAAAATTGAAGATTGGTTGGCAGACAGGAAACAAAGAGTAGGAATAAATGGGTCTTTTTCCGAATGGCAGGCAGTGACTAGTGGGGTACCGCAGGGATCGGTGCTAGGACCCCAGCTATTCACAAAATACATTAATGATTTAGATGATGGAACTAAATGCAATATCTCCAAATTTGCAGATGACACAAAACTGGGTTGTGGGGGGGGGGGGCGGGTGTGAGTTGTGAGGAGGATGCAGAGAGGCTTCAGAGTGATTTGGACAAGTTGAGTGAGTGGGCAAATGCATGGCAGATGCAGTATAATGTGGATAAATGTGAGGTAGCAAAAACAGGAAGGCAGATTATTATCTGAACGGCTATAAACTGAGGGAGGGGAATATGCAGCGAGACCTGGGTGTTCTTGTACACCAGTCGCTGAAGGTAAGCATGCAGGTGTAACAGGCGGTAAAAAAGGCAAATGGTGTGTTGGCCTTCATAGTGAGAGGATTCGAGTACAGGAGCAGGGATGTCTTGCTGCAATTATACAGGGCCTTGGTGAGGTCACACCTGGAATATTGTGTGTAGTTTTGGTCTCCTTATCTGAGGAAGAATGTTCTTGCTATTGAGAGAGTGCAGCGAAGGTTTACCAGACTGATTCCTGGGATGGCGGGACTGACATATGAGGAGAGATTGAGTCGGTTAGGATTATATTCGCTGGAGTTCAGAAGAGTGAAGAGGGATCTCATAGAAACCTATAAAATTCTAACAGGACTTGACAGGGTAGATCCAGGAAGGATGTTCCCGATGGTGGGTGAGTCCAGAACCAGGGGCATAGTCTAAGGATAGGGGGTAAACCTTTCAGGATTGAGATGAGGAGAAATTTCTTCACCCAGTGAGTGGTGAGCCTGTGGAATTCACTACCACAGAAAGCAGTTGAGGCCAAAACATTGTATGTTTTCAAGAAGGAGTTAGATATAGCTCTTGGGTCTAAAGGGATCAAAGGATATGGGGTGAAAAACGGAACAGGTTATTGAGTTGGATGATCAGCCATGATCATAATGAATGGCGGAGCAGACTCGAAGGGCCGAATGGCCTAGTCCTGCTCCTATTTTCTATGTTTCTATAACTGTAAGATGTCATCGTGAAATGAGTTAGGGACTGTCAAAAACGTGTTCCCAGCTCAAAATCACCCTTAATTTGGCTCGACTCTTAACATCTAACTGAGCTCTATAACTACCTGTATTTACATAGCGCAATAAAACATCACAAGTCTCTTCATAGGTGTGTAATCAAAGAAGATGGGTTGCACTTTCATCTCTGAGTTAAAAAGTTCTGAGTTCAAATCCCACTCCAGAGACTTGAATACAACAATGCTGACAGTGCAGTTCTGAGGAAGAGCTACACTTTCAGAAATGTCATTTTTCAAATGAGACGTGAAACTGTAGTTCCCATCTACTCTCTCAGGTGCATGTAAAAGTCCTAGGGTACTATCTTGAAGACTAGCAGGGAGTTCTTAACAGTGTCCAGACCTCCAGGATGTTGATAGTAGGAGATTCAGCGATGGTAATGCCACTGAACATCAAGGGGAGATGGTTCGATTCTCTCTTGTTTGAGATTGTCACTGCCTGGCACTTGTGTGGCTCGAATCTTACTTGCCACTTATCAGCCCAAGTCTGAATGTTGTCCAGGTCTTGCTGCTTATGGACATGGGCTGCTTCAGTATCTGAGGAATCACGAATGGTGGTGAACATTGTACAATCATCGGCGAACATCCCCACTTCTGACCTTATGACTGAAGGAAAGTCATTGATGAAGCAGCTGAAGATGGTTGGGCCTAGGACACTACCCTGAGGAACTCCTGCAGTGGTGTCCATGGAGCTGAGATGATTGATCTCCAACAACCACAACCATCTTCCTTTGTGCTCGGTATGATTCCAAGCTGCAGAGAGATTTCCCCTGATTCCCATTGACACTAGTTTTGCCGGGGCTCCTTGATGCCATAGTTGGTCAAATGCTGCCTTGATGTCAAGGACAGTCACTCTCAGCTCACCAAAGGCTGTAATGAGGTCAGGAACCGAATGGCCTTGGCAGAATCCAAACTGAGCGTCAGTGAGCAGGTTATTGCTGAGCAAATGCAAGTAGCACTGTCAACGACCCCCTCCATCAATTAGAAGCATAGAAAATAGGAGCAGGAGTAGGCCATTCGGCCCTTCGATCCTGCTCCGCCATTCATTATGATCATGGCTGATCATCCAACTCAGCAGCCTGTTCCCGCTTTTGCCCCATACCCTTTGATCCCTTTAGACCCAAGAGCTATATCTAACTCCTTCTTGAAAACATACAATGTTTTGGCCTCAACTGCTTTCTGTGGTAGCGAATTCCACAGGCTCACCGCTCTCTGCGTGAAGAAATTTCTCCTCATCTCAGTCCTGAAAGATTTACCCCGTATCCTTAGACTATGACCCCTGGTTCTGGACTCCCCCACCATCGGGAACATCCTTCCTGCATCTACCCTGTCAAGTCCTTTTTGTAGGTTTCCATGACCTCCAACTTTGCTGATGATCGAGTGCAGACTGATGGGGTGGTAATTGGCTGGGTTGGATTTGTCCTGCTTTTTGTGCACAGGGCATACCTGGGCAATTTTCCACATTGCGGGGTAGATACCAGTGTTGTAGCTGTACTGGAACAGCTTGGCTAGGGGAGTGTCTAGTTCTGGAGCACAGGTCTTCAATAGTGTTGCTGGAATGTTGTCAGGGCCCATAGTCTTTGGAGTGTCCAGTGCCTTCAGTCATTTCTTGATATCATATGGAGTGAATCAGATTGGCTGAAGTCAGGCATCTGTGATGTTGGGGACCTCAGGAGGAGGCTGAGATGGATCATCGACTCGGCACTTCTGACTGAAGGTGGATGCAAATGCTTCAGCCTTGTCTTTCGCACTGATGTGCTGGGCTCCCCCATCATTGAGGATGGGGATATTTGTGGAGCCACCTCCTCCTGTTAGTGGTTTAATTGTCCACCTCCATTCGCGACTGGAAGTGGTAGGACTGTAGAATTTAGATCTGATCCGTTAGTTATGGGATCACTTAGCTCTGTCTATCACATGCTGCTTCTGCTGTTTGACATGCAGATAGTCCTGTGTTGTAGCTTCACCAGGCTGACACCTCATTTTTAGGTATGCCTGGTGCTGCTCCTGGCATTGCCCTCCTGCATTCTTCATTGAACCAGGGTTGGTCCCCCTTCTTGTCGGGTGGTTCAAGAAGAAGGCCCATTGCCACCACCTTTTCAGGCCAGCTAGGGGTGGGGCTTAGTCCAGGTATCAGCCTTGACCCAGTGGATACTTTTGATTCAGAAGATAGTGGGTTCATTCCCCACTCCAGAGATTTCAGTGCATAATCCAGGCTGACTCTTCTTTGTTTCAGGATGAATATTCCGAGCAATCAGAGGCACGAAGAAAAAATTTGCATTTCTATCGTGGCTTTCATGTTCTAAGGATATTCCAAAGCACTTAACAGCCAGCAGAAATATTTTCATAGCGTAGTCACTGTTGTAATGTCGGGTAATGTGGCAGTCAGTTAGCATAGCAAGATCCCACAACCTGCACTGTGATAAGTGACCTGATAATTAGTTTTTTAGTCATATTGGTTGAAGGGTAAATATTGGCCCAGGACACCAGAGAGAAGGTATGGTTGCTAAATTTGCTGATGACACAGAGATAGGTAGGAGAGTAAGTTGTGAAGAGGACATAAAGAGCCTGCAATGGGATATAGAGAGGTGAAGTGAGTGGCAAAGTTTTGGCAGATGGAGTATAATGGGGGAAAATGTGAACTTGTCCACTTTGGCAGGAAGAATTAAAAAGCAGAATATTATTTAAATGGAGAGAGATCGCAGAACTCTGCAGTGCAGAGGGATCTGGGTGTCATGGTACCTGATTCATAAAAGTTAGTGTACAGGTACAGCAAGTGGTTAAGAAGACAAATGGAATGTTGTCATTTATTGCAGGGGGAATGGAATATATGAGTAGGGAGGTTTTGCTACAGTTGTAGGGCTTTGGTGAGACCACATCTAGAGTATTGTGTACAGTTTTGATCTCCTTACTGAAGAAAGGATATCATTGCATTGGAAGCAGTTCAGAGAAGGTTCACTCGACTGATTCCTGGGATGAGAGGGTTATCTGAAGAGGAATGGTTGAACAGGTTGGGCCTATATCCATTGGAGTTTAGAAGAATGAGAGATGATCTTAATGAAATATAGAAGATGCCGAGGGGACTGTGCAGGGTGGATGCTGAGAGAATGTTTCCCCTTGTGGGAGAGACTGGAACTAGGAGAATATTTGTAAGGCTGAGTTAGATGGATTCTTGATTGACAAGGGAATCAAAGGTTATAGTCGGGAGACAGGAAAGTAGAGTTGAGGCCACGATCAGATCATAATTCGTATGTTCGTATGTCAAACTCCCCTATTCTTCCTTGAATAATCCCACGGGATCTTTTTACATCCACCTGCCAACGTGTGAGAAGGTACTTTCTCCTTCGACACTCCTTCGCTGGAAACAGTTCAGTTTGCCATGGAAAATGCGAGAAAATCTGGAATGATTACATTTGCAAAGTGCCTGTCTTGCCAACGCATTGTGCCACCAAGGCTCCCATCAGCCCATCTTGAGGGGGCGGGGGGGGGGGTGTACAGATGAAGAAACGCAGGCCAGATGAAGCAGTGTCAATCTGACACACTCTGTGAAAGAGCAGAGAAGCTGTACTGCAGCCCCCAGGCTCTGCCACTTTCCATCACATTGATTAATGTGTGCGCTTTGTAGATTGTGGTCATGTGTCATTCTGTGAAGGTAGTTGATGAAGCCCAGATTGAGGTCCTAACCTATAAGCTTGGAGATAAATTGTCTGCAGTATTCTTTCCGCTCTGCAATCCTGGATGTAGGTGAGAAAGATGGAAATACGGAGACTACGCAAAATCCGCACAATTTACTTTGCCGTGTTGTTAACTCGTTAAAGGGACAGTCCTACACAGTAAGAGCGCTAACAAATTGTTTCCACAGTGATATTTATCACTCACCTTTCAAGCCTGTGTAAATGAAAAAAATAATAATTACTAAAATATTGAGGGGACCACTCATCTATAAATCACCCGCAGCATGTCTGAGACTCCAGAACTACAAAGTAAATTCAACAGAGAGGCCGAGCTTTCATTTTAAGAAAGGACTGAACATTGAGTTCAATAATTTCAGAGTATGATCGGCCCCCCATTTTACTTTTATTTTTAGTTATTTTTTTCTTTTTTCTTTTTAATTTTTTTGTGTTTATTTTATTTTGGTGTGTTCAGTTTGTTTCTACTGTGCCTACCCACTATTTTATTTTCCAAAGTGATTCTTGACAACGCAGCCGGCAGGGACGTCATCCACCTGCGCCAACCTGCGCACATGCACAAACGGGCTCCTGCTTTCTGCGCGTGCGCTGCATTCCGCATTGCCAGGACCGGTTGGCGCATGCGCAGATGATGTTATCACCTGAATTGCCAGGACTGGCACACGCATGCCCAGATGACGTCATCGCATAACGCGGGAGAGAGAGCAGGCAGAGAAGCCGGGAGAGAGCGGGGTTTGGGGGGGGAAGCGGGGAGAGAGCGGGAGGGGAGAAGCAGGGAAACGGGGAGACAGAGGGAGATAGGGGGGGAAGCGAGGAGACAGCGGAGGGGGGGAAGCGGGCGGTGGGGGGGGAAGCGGGGAGAGAGCAGCCAAAGACCTTGGTGGCAGCAAGTGCGCTCTCCTCCTGCCTCCCCGTCTGCTCTCTCTGGCAATTCCACCCCACCCCCCCCCCCCCCCCCCCCCGATCTCCCGCGCTCTGCGGCCATTACCCCCCCCCCCCCCCCCCCCCACCCAGCTGTCTCCGGCCATTCCCCAGCCAGCCGATCTCTCCAGCCATTCCCCAGCCAGCCGATCTCTCCAGCCATTGTGTGCTGCCATGTGTTTACGTTGCCTTTGTGTGATTATTTGAGCAGCACCATCTTTAGTCCTGGCAGCTGCCTGAACGTCACTGACTGTGACGTTTTAGTTGAACAGTCTGCATTTGTGCATGTGTCAGTGGAGTGCCACCTAGTGGCTGCGTTGTCAGCAAACGCAGCCTTTCTTTTATGTTTGTGCTTGTGGCTGTTCAGTTTTCAGTCCATTAACACCCTATCTGTACTAATGCTTTGTCTTTCAGCACACCATTAACATCTTGTTTGCCTTTGCTCCATGACCTTCTGGTCAGCTATTCTATGACCTTGTCCTATCAACACCTTCTCTTTTGTTATCTCTTGCCCCACCACCCCCCCCCCCCCCCCCCCCCGCTTTATTTGCTTAAAATCTTTTACATTTCTTATATCTGCCAATTCTGAAGAAGGGTCACTGACCTGAAACATTAACTCTGCTTCTCTCTCCACAGATGCTGCCAGACCTGCTGAGTATTTCCAGCATTTCTTGTTTTTATTTCAGATTTCCAGCATCTGCAGTATTTTGCTTCTATTTCTTTTTAAGAATGTGGGTTGAAGAGATTTTTGTGACTCAAAGCTTACATATTTTTGTTAAAGAAAGTGATGAGAGAGGCTCAGAGGAACACGTGTACTAGGAGGGTTGTTGAAGCATGGAATGCATTGCCACAGACAGTGGTTGAAGCCCACATTTTATGCCAAAATTTGGGAGAGCTGTCCCACAGTCTAGCCAAGCAATAGCCCGACACAGACATACTCACCGAATTGTACCTGGCAGCCAGTATCCCAGACTCCTGCATCACCATCACTGGGTCTGTCCTGTCTCAGTGGCAGGACAGATCCAGCAGAGGTGGCGGCACAGTGATATACAGTCGAGAGAGAGTGCCCTGGGAGTCCTCAACGTTGATTCCAGATCCCACGAAGTCTTATGGCATCAGGTCAAACATGGGCAAGGAAAACTCCTGCTGATTACCACGTACCGTCCCCATCAGCTAATGAATCAGTACTCCTCCATGTTGAACACCACTTGAAAGAGGCACTGAGGGTAGCAAGGGCACAGAATGTACTCCGAATGGGGGACTTCAATGTCCGTTGGTAGCAACACAGCTCACGGAGCTGGCTGAGCCCTGGATAGACTGGGGTTGTTTTCTTTTGAACACAGGAAACTGAGGGCAGATTTAATTGAGGTGTATATAATTATGAGGGGCCCAGATAGAGTGGATAGGAAGGACCAATTTCTGTTAGCAGAGGCCAATAACCAGGGGGCATAGATTGAAAGTAATTGGCAGAAGGATTACAGGGGAGTTGAGAAATGTTTTCACCCAGAAGGTGGTGGGGGTCTGGAACTCACTGCCTGAAAGGGTGATCGAGGCAGAAACCCTCATCACATCTAAAAAACACTCGGATATGCACTTGAAGTGCCGTAACCGACAGGGCTAGGGACCAAGAACTGGAAAGTGGGATTAGACTGGAGAGCTCTTTGTCAGCAGAAGAAATTGCAGGAAAGAATAGGAGAGTCAGACTAATGGAATAGCTCTTTCAAACAGCCAGCACAGGCAGAATGGGTTGAATGGCCTCCTTTGGTGTTGTATGATTCGATGTATTTCATGTCTTCTGGCTGTCCAGGCCAATGAAACATTTTTGGAGTGTAGTCATTATTGTGATGTGGAAAATGTGAGAATCCAATAGGATTATTTGTGGAAGAAAATCAGGACACAAAGTGTTTTATCATTAAATTTTGAGGGAAAGTTGTGTTTTAAGCATGAATTGGTATACAGATGTGCATTACCCTATAGTGGGTGCTGTCTGATAATAGGATATTTTTCATGTGTGTTAAACACTCTCCCCAAGCTTCACTTGTGTAAATACATTAATGGAAGGGGCTGCGAGAGCAGAATATCGCCATGTTACTGGATTCTTGATCCAGAGGCCTGGACGATTACTCCAGAGACATGAGTTTAAATCCCACCACAGCAGCTGGGGAATTTAAATTCAATAAATAAATCTGAAAGAAAAAAGCTAGTATTAGTAATGGTGACCACAAAACTACCACATTGTCATTAAAAAAAAACCTATCTGGTTCATTAATGCCTTTTAGGGAAGGAAACTTGCTGGTCTGGCCGATATGGGATTCCAAACCCACAGCCATGTAGTTGCCTCTTAACTGCCCTCTGAAATGGCCTAGCAAGTCACTCAGTTTTATTCGAGAAGGTGGTTCGCCAACCCCTTCCCAAAGGCAATTAGGGATGGGCAATAATTGCTGGGCAAGCCAGCAACGTCCACATCCCATAAATAATTAAAAAGAATTAAGTCATGCATAATATGGTGGGAAGGACAGCCTGCAGGCTATAAATCTCATTCATGGAGTAATGAGCTCAGAAGTACAATTGACAGTTCCGATCAATATGTCTGTCACATTTCAAGTGTCTGCGTGACAGACCCTCCGCAGTTCGACAATGAAGCCAATTCCACTTGGAGCTACACTGCCTCAGCGCACAGGTAAAGACGTCCAAAGCACTTTGCGCTGTCTTGTTCCCATAATCTTTTCATTCCCAGCTGTCTGCCGTGGCCCAGTTGTTAGCGCCTACCGCCTCTGAGTCAGAAAGCTATGAGTTCAAGACCCACTTCAAAGTGAACTTAACTCTAATTTAACACTACCCCCAGTGACTGTGCTGAGGGAGCGCTGCATCATACTGACTCTCCCCAGTGACTGCGCTGAGGGAGCGCTGCATCGTACTGACTCTCCCCAGTGCCTGCGCTGAGGGAGCGCTGCATTGTACTGACTCTCCCCAGTGACTGCGCTGAGGGAGTGCTGCATCGTACTGACTCTCCCCAGTGACTGCGCTGAGGGAGCGCTGCATCGTACTGACTCTCCCCAGTGACTGCGCTGAGGGAGTGCTGCATCGTACTGACTCTCCCCAGTGACTGTGCTGAGGGAGTGCTGCATCGTACTGACTCTCCCCAGTGACTGCGCTGAGGGAGTGCTGCATCGTACTGACTCTCCCCAGTGACTGCGCTGAGGGAGTGCCTGAATCGTACTGACTCTCCCCAGTGACTGCGCTGAGGGAGCGCTGCATCGTACTGACTCTCCCCAGTGACTGCGCTGAGGGAGTGCTGCATCGTACTGACTCTCCCCAGTGACTGCGCTGAGGGAGTGCTGCATCGTACTGACTCTCCCCAGTGACTGCGCTGAGGGAGTGCTGCATCGTACTGACTCTCCCCAGTGACTGCGCTGAGGGAGTGCTGCATCGTACTGACTCTCCCCAGTGACTGCGCTGAGGGAGTGCTGCATCGTACTGACTCTCCCCAGTGACTGCGCTGAGGGAGTGCTGCATCGTACTGACTCTCCCCAGTGACTGCGCTGAGGGAGCGCTGCATTGTACTGACGCTCCCCAGTGCCTGCGCTGAGGGAGTGCTGCATTGTACTGACTCTCCCCAGTGACTGCGCTGAGGGAGTGCTGAATCGTACTGACGCTGCCCAGTGACTGTGCTGAGGGAGCGCTGCATCGTACTGACTCTCCCCAGTGACTGCGCTGAGGGAGTGCTGCATCGTACTGACTCTCCCCAGTGACTGCGCTGAGGGAGTGCTGAATCGTACTGACGCTGCCCAGTGACTGTGCTGAGGGAGCGCTGCATCGTACTGACTCTCCCCAGTGACTGCGCTGAGGGAGTGCTGAATCGTACTGACGCTGCCCAGTGACTGTGCTGAGGGAGCGCTGCATCGTACTGACGCTCCCCAGTGACTGTGCTGAGGGAGCGCTGCATCGTACTGACTCTCCCCAGTGACTGCGCTGAGGGAGTGCTGCATCGTACTGACTCTCCCCAGTGACTGTGCTGAGGGAGTGCTGCATCGTACTGACGCTCCCCAGTGACTGTGCTGAGGGAGTGCTGCATCGTACTGACGCTCCCCAGTGACTGTGCTGAGGGAGCGCTGCATCGTACTGACTCTCCCCAGTGACTGCGCTGAGGGAGTGCTGCATCGTACTGACTCTCCCCAGTGACTGCGCTGAGGGAGCGCTGCATCGTACTGACTCTCCCCAGTGACTGCGCTGAGGGAGTGCTGCATCGTACTGACTCTCCCCAGTGACTGCGCTGAGGGAGCGCTGCATCGTACTGACTCTCCCCAGTGACTGCGCTGAGGGAGTGCTGCATCGTACTGACTCTCCCCAGTGACTGCGCTGAGGGAGTGCTGCATCGTACTGACTCTCCCCAGTGACTGCGCTGAGGGAGTGCTGAATCGTACTGACGCTGCCCAGTGCCTGCGCTGAGGGAGTGCTGCATCGTACTGACTCTCCCCAGTGACTGCGCTGAGGGAGTGCTGAATCGTACTGACGCTGCCCAGTGCCTGCGCTGAGGGAGTGCTGCATCGTACTGACTCTCCCCAGTGACTGTGCTGAGGGAGCGCTGCATCGTACTGACTCTCCCCAGTGACTGCGCTGAGGGAGTGCTGCATCGTACTGACTCTCCCCAGTGACTGCGCTGAGGGAGTGCTGCATCGTACTGACTCTCCCCAGTGACTGCGCTGAGGGAGTGCTGCATCGTACTGACTCTCCCCAGTGACTGCGCTGAGGGAGTGCTGCATCGTACTGACTCTCCCCAGTGACTGCGCTGAGGGAGTGCTGCATCGTACTGACTCTCCCCAGTGACTGCGCTGAGGGAGTGCTGCATCGTACTGACTCTCCCCAGTGACTGCGCTGAGGGAGTGCTGCATCGTACTGACTCTCCCCAGTGACTGCGCTGAGGGAGCGCTGCATTGTACTGACGCTCCCCAGTGCCTGCGCTGAGGGAGTGCTGCATTGTACTGACTCTCCCCAGTGACTGCGCTGAGGGAGTGCTGAATCGTACTGACGCTGCCCAGTGCCTGCGCTGAGGGAGTGCTGCATCGTACTGACGCTCCCCAGTGACTGTGCTGAGGGAGTGCTGCATTGTACTGACGCTCCCCAGTGACTGCGCTGAGGGAGTGCTGCATTGTACTGACTCTCCCCAGTGACTGCGCTGAGGGAGCGCTGCATTGTACTGGCGCTCCCCAGTGACTGCGCTGAGGGAGTGCTGCATTGTACTGACGCTCCCCAGTGCCTGCGCTGAGGGAGCGCTGCATTGTACTGACTCTCCCCAGTGACTGTGCTGATGGAGTGCTGCATTGTACTGACTCTCCCCAGTGACTGCGCTGGTCGGCACAGACTCGGTGGGCCGAAGGGCCTGTTTCAGCACTGTATCTATAAATAAATAAAATAAATAAACCTGAGGTCTTCAAAAACTCTGCTGCCCATGTCTTAGCTCACACCTAGTGCTGTTCATCTATCACACCCTTGCTCGCTGACTTACATTGACTCCCGGTGTTGATTTTAAAATTCTCATCATTGTTTTCAAATCCCTCCATAGCCTCATCTCTCCCTATCTCTGCAGTCTCCTCCAGCCCCACAACCCTTCGAGATCTCTGTGCTCCTCTAATTCTGGCGACTTATGCATCCCTGATTTTAAATCACTCCACCATTGGCGACCGTGCCTGGGCCCTAAGCTCTGTAATACCTTCCCTACTCTTCACTTCCTCTCTAGCTTGCTTTCCTCCTTTTTGACACTGCTTCAAAACTATCTCTTTGACCAAGCTTTTGGTCATCTGACCTAATGGTCTGAATTTTACCTTGGGCTGTCAGGAATTCACCACCGACGTGAAAGGGCTTCAATTGTCCCGAGGCAGGACTTCCACCCACTCGAGGGAGGAGGTCCATCCTCATTGAGCTGCCAGCCAATCAACCGACCGGCAGCTCTTAGTCCCAGCAGCGCCACCGGGAGCGGTGGCCACTGCTGGGACTGCAGCCCTGCCGACGACATGGAGCCAGGAGAGTGAGTTGGGCTTGCCTCACCGGGTGATCGGTCCTTCCATGGTGAAGCTGGAGTGGTAATTTGGGGGGGTGGGGTGGACGTCATGGGTCTCGTGGGTGGGTTGGGGGAGGGGGCGGCCCTCAATCGGGCACCCCGTGCCTGACTGCCATGCCCCCCCCCCCACAGGGCATGGAAAGGCTGGCAGCTATCGCTGGGCGGTCTTTCATGTCCCCAGCAGGCTTGCTTGCCATGGGTAAAATACCCGTGAAGGTGGGCGAGGGCCCTGAAGTGGCCGTTAAGTGGCCACTTAAGGGCCTTGATTGGCCTCGCGTGAGCGGGCCATTTTCCCCCTTCCCCCCACGCCCAACCCCTGTAAAGGCGATCGGAGGCGGGAGCGGGGCAGGTATGCCTCCCGGAGCCTCCCACTCAATTTTATGCCGCCACCAGCTGACCCACTGGGCAGCGTAAAATTCAGCCCAATGTCTCATTATGTGGCTCAGTGTCATATTCTGTTTAATAATGCTCCTGTGAAGTGCCTTGGCGCTATATAAATATTGGTTGTTGTTGTAGTCCAGTGCTTACATTACTGGACTAATTCAGCAGAACGTAAGCTCAAATCCCCCAAAAAATCTGGAAATGGGGCGGCACAGTGGCGCAGTGGTTAGCACCGCAGCCTCACAGCTCCAGCGACCCGGGTTGAGTTCTGGGTACTGCCTGTGTGGAGTTTGCAAGTTTTCTCTGTGGCCACGTGGGTTTCCGCCGGTTGCTCCAGTTTCCTCCCACAGCCAAAGACTTGCAGGTTGATAGGTAAATTGGCTGTTGTAAATTGCCCCTAGTGTAGGTAGGTGGTAGGAGAATGGTGGGGATGCGGTAGGGAATATGGGATTAATGTAGGATTAGTATAAATGGGTGGTTGTTGGTCAGCACAGACTCGATGGGCTGAAGGGCCTGTTTCAGTGCTGTATCTCTAAATAAAATAAATTTTTTTAAAAATCTGCATCAGTAAAAGTGACCATGAAACTGCTGGATTGTCGTAAATACCCAAATCATTCACTAATGGGAATGAAACCTGCCATCCTTATCCGTATAAAATGAATCCAGTCCGCGCCAATGTGCTTGACTCTTAATTGCCCTCTGAAATTTGCCTACTAGTTGGATCAGCAATAAATGCCAACCTTGCCGGTCATACCCACGGAAACATTTAGCTTAAACACCAGAATCTGTCTTGTGAAGTACGGATGAGGAGACGGATTGGAAGAGTTTGGCTGCAAAGTAACCTGTGTTTACTCTGATTGTATTGTACAGTTATATCCAGTTTCATCAAAGTTTTCAGAGCTGACAGCTGTAATTTGGTGTGACTGATGGCAGGGATCAATGAGGGAATTGTCAAACCCCTTTACCATCTGATGCTGATTCCTCATGAAATGCTTTTGAATGTGATGAGGAAAAGACTTGATTAAAAAGTGTTGGATTTGAAGGTGTGTATTGATCAATGAATCGAAAGGTTTTTGGGACTCGTCGTTGGAAATGGAAATTGGACAGAATGAGTAACGGGTCCCATCTGACTTGCCAATTCACACCCAAACAGTGAGGATAGAAATGGCCTCCCCATGTGCATCAAAATTCATCTCTTTGTGGTACCTTGTTAAATTACTTCTCAGAAATTCATGTATATAATATCCACAGCATTCTCTTTATTGATATATATTGTGATCTCTCCAAAAAAATGTATATTGGTCAAGTATGGTTTCCTTTTACAAATCCAAGCTGATGGTCTCTAATTAGCTCGCTCCTTTCTCAGAGTTCACGAGTTTTATTCCACATGAAATGTTCTGGAAGTTCACACAAAGATCAGGTTTCTGGGTTTATCCTTTGCCCTGTATTTTGAAGAGGGTTGTAATGTTTACCACCTTTTCGTCTTTTCACTGAATTCCAGTGTCCAAAGAGATTTAGAAAACTGCAGCTAATTTCTCTGCTGTCTCCTCGCTGGTCTCCTTCAGTATTCTGAAACACATGCCATCAGAGCTTCGTGACGTCTCCACTTTCAGTCCCATTATCCTTTTTAACACAACTTCTTTTTGAATATTTTGTCATCAGAAATGGCTCTTCCACACTTGCCTTCAGGAACTCCTACAGTCCCACTCCCAGCTGCCTCTGTAAATACTGAGGCAAGATGTTTAGGTGCCAGCATGGCTCAGTTAGTAATATTTTCAGTTGTTGATTCAATCCCCACTCCAGAGACTTGAGTCAAAAATATAGGTTGACACTCCCAGGTGCCAGCACAGGGGGAGTGCTGCACTGTTGGGAGTGCTGTCTTATGTATGAAATGTTAAATCGAGGCCCATCTATCCTCTCGGGTCAAAGTAAAAGATTGATATTCAATATCCAGTACTAGATGAACATAAATTTCCTCCAATTAAATATTGGGAAGACTTTTGAAGCCATTGTCTTTGGACCTGCCACAAACTCCACTTCCCAGCCACTGACTCCATCCCTCTCCCGGTAACCAGCTGAGCCTGAACCAGACAATTCACAACCTTGGTGTCATATTTGACCCCAAAAAGAGTTTTCAACCACGGTCTGCGGCATTATTAAGACCGCCCATTTCCGCTTCCGTATCATCACCTGACTTCATCCCTGCCTCAGCTCATCTGCTGCTGAAACCCTCATCCATGTCTTTGTTACCTCCAGAATAGAATGGCGGCACAGTGGCGCAGTGGTTAGCACCGCAGCCTCACAGCTCCAGCGACCCGGGTTCAATTCTGGGTACTGCCTGTGTGGAGTTTGCAAGTTCTCCCTGTGTCTGCGTGGGTTTCCTCCGGGTACTCCGGTTTCCTCCCACATGCCAAAGACTTGCAGGTTGATAGGTAAATTGGCCATTATAAATTGCCCCTAGTATAGGTAGGTGGTAGGGGAATATAGGGACAGGTGGGGATGTGGTAGGAATATGGGATTAGTGTAGGATTAGTATAAAATGGGTGGTTGATGGTTGGCACAGACTCGATGGGCCGAAGGGCCTGTTTCAGTGCTGTATCTCTAAATAAATAAATAAATAAAAGACTATTCCAGTGCAGTGTTGGCTGGCCTCCCACATTCTACCCTGCATAAATTTGAGGTCATCCAAAACTCTGCTGTCCATGTCCTAATCGCAGTCCCCTATCACCCCTGTACTCGCTGATCTACACTGGCTCCCAATTAAACAATGCCTCAATTTTAAAATTCTCATCCTTGTTTTCAAATCCATCCATGGTCTGGCCCCAGTCTATCTCTGTACTTTTCTCCAGTCTCACAACCCTCCGAGATACTCTTCTAATTCTGGCTTCTGGAGAAAACCTGATGTACTCGCTCCACCATTGGTGGCAGTGCCTTCAGCTGCCTGGGCCCTAAGCTCTGGAATACCCTCCCTAAACCTTTCTGCCTCTACCTCACTTCCCTCCTTTAAGACGCTCCTTTAAACTTACCTCTTTGACTAAGCTTTTGGTCATCTGACCTAATATCTCTTCATATGGCTCGGTGTTATCTTTTGTGTTATAATGCTTCTGTGAAGAGCCTTGAGATGTTTTATTGTGCTAAAGCTGCTATATGAATACAAGTTCTTCTTCTTCTGCTGTTCTGAGAAAGGGTTTATACCTGAGACTGACTGGCCTTATCTCAGTGGAAGCTGCCCGACTCAATGGGTCTCTCCAGTGTTTTTTGTTTTTGTTGCAAAACTCTGCTGTCTGTATCCCAACTCACCCCCAAATCCCATTCACCCATCACCCCTGTGCTCGCCGACCTACATTGACTTCCAGTTAAGCAACGCCTTGATTTTAAAATGCCCACCCTCGCGTTAAAATCTGTCCATGGCCTCACCCCTCCCTATCTTTGAAATCACCGCCAGCCCTACAACCCTCCAGAATCTCTGCACTCCTTCAACTCTGGCCTCGTGCAATTTCCTTCGCTCCATCATTGGCGCCCGTGAAAATAATCAAAAAGGATAATGGAGTGCTACTTTTATATCTAGAGGACCAGAATACAAGGGGGTAGAAGTCATTCTTCAGCTATAAAAAGACCTGGTTCGACCACACCCGGAGTTACTGCGAGCAGTTCTGGGGACCACACCTTAGGAAGGTGATATTGATATTGATAGATATTTGTTATCCAAACGTATTAAGGGATATAGGGCAAAAGTGAGTACGTGAAGTTAGGTCACAGATCAGCTATGATCTCATTGAATGGTGGAACAGGCTTGAGGGGTTGAAGGGCCTCCTCCTGTCCCGATGTTCCAATGAGTGTTTAGCTGCCTGGGCCCTAAGCTCTGAAATTCTCTCCCTAAACCTCACTGCCTCTCTCTCCTCCTTTAAGATGCTCCTTAAAACTTACCTCTTTGACCAAGCTTTATGTCATCCACATACGAACATATATACTAGGAGCAGGAATAGGCAGTTCAGCCCCTCAAGCCTGCTCCGCCATTCTATAAGATCATGGCTGCTCTGTTTGTGGACACAACTCCACTTTCCCGCCTATCCCAATACTCTTTGACTCCCTTGTTTATCAAAAATCTTGTCTACTTCTGCCTTAAAAATATTCAATGACCCTGCCTCCATCACTGTCCAGGGAAGAGAGTTCCACAGACTCAAAACCCTCTGAGAGAAAAAAAATTCTCCTCATCTCTGCCTTAAATGTCCCTTAGTTTTAGTCTCTCCCACAAGGGGAAACATCCTTTCAACATCCACCCTGTCAAGTTCCCTCAGGATTTTATATGTTTCAATAAGATCACCTCTCATCCTTCTAAACTCTAATGAATACAGAGCCAACCTGTCCAACCTTTCCTCATGGGTTAACCCTCTCATCCCAGGAATCAGTCGTGTGAACCTTCTCTGAACTGATTCCAATGCAATTATATATTTTCTTAGGTAAGGAGACCAAAACTGTACACAATACTCTAGATGTGGTCTCAGCAATGCCCTGTACAACTGTTGCAAAACGTCTCTCCTTTTATATTCCATTCCCCTTGCAATAAACTACATTGCATTTGCCTTCTTAATCACTTGCTGTACCTGCAGACTAACATTTTGTGTTTTGTGCACAAGGACACCCAGATCCCTCTGTACCTCAGAGTTCTACACACTCTCTCCATTTAAATAGTCATAGAGTCGTACAGCATAGAAACAGGCCCTTCGGCCCACCGTGTCCATGCCGACCATAATGCCTATCTATACTAATCCCACCTGCCTGCATTAATTCCATATCCCTCTATGCCTTGCTCATTCAAGTACCTGCCTCTTAAATGTTGCTACTGTTCCTGCCTCCACCACCTCCTCTGGCAGTTTATTCCAGATACCCAGTATTCTTTGTGTGAAAAATTTACCCCTTCGATCCCCTTTAAACTTCCTCACTGTCACCTTAAATCTATGCCCTCTAGTTTTAGTCACCCCTACCATGGGAAACAGACTCTGGCTATCTACCCTATCTATACCTCTCATAATTTTATATACCTCTGTCATGTCCCCTCTCAGCCTCCTTCGCTCCAAGGAAAACAGACCCAGCCTATCCAATCTCTCTTTATAACTCAAGCCCTCCAAACCAGGCAACATCCTTGTGAATCTTTTCTGCACCCCTTCCAGCTTAATCACATCTTTCCTGTAGTGCGGTGACCAGAACTGCACACAGTACTCCAAATGCGGCCTAACCAATGTTATGAACAACTGTAACATGACATCCCAACTCTTGTACAAAATGCCTCAGCCGATGAAGGCAAGCATGCCATACGTCTACTTCACCACCCTGTCTACCTGTGTTGCCACTTTCAGGGAACTATGTCCTTGCACCCCAAGATCTCTATGCTCAAGAACACTCCCCAGGGCCCTGCCATTCACTGTATATGTCCTGCCCTGGTTTACCTTCCCAAAATGCATCACTTCACAATGATATGTTGCTTTTCTATTCTTCCAGCTAAAGTGGACAAATTTGCATTTTCCCCCATCTGCCAAATCTTTGCCCACTCACTTAACCTATCTACATTCCTTTGCAGACTCCTTGGCCGGGATTTTACAGTGGGCAGTCAGGAGCCAGACTCCAACATAAATGTCGGTGCCGATCCCGCTTCCGCCCAGCCTGGGGATCCGTCCCGCATTTTGCGGATCCCCAGGCTTTTATTGGCCCGAGGCGGGACTTCCACCCACTTGAGGGAGGAGGTCCCATCTCAGTGAGCTGCCGGCCAATCAGCTCTTAGTCTCAGCAGCGCCACCGGGAGCGGTGGCCACTGCTGGGACTGCAGCCCAGCAACGCCATGGACCCAAGAGAGTGGGTAAGTTTGGGTTGCCTCATCAGGGGGATTGGTCATGCCCTGGTGAGGCTAGGGTGGTCGTTTGGGTGGAGGGGGGGGGTGCCTTGCATCCCAGGGGTGGGTTGGGAGGCGGGGGCGGCCCTCAATCGGGCACCCTGTGCCCGACTGCCATGCCCCCCCCCCCCGCCCCCCCCGGGACGTGGAAAGGCCGGCAGCTATTGCTCACCCGCTTGCCACGGGTAAAATTGGCCTCAGGCGGGCGGGCCGTTTCCCACCCCCAGCCTCCCCCGCCTGACCTCCTTAAACTTGTCCGGAGGCGGAATCGCGGCGGGTAGGCCTCCCGGAGCCTGCCGCTCAATTTTACGCCACCCCCACGCCGCCATCCGACTTGCTGGGGCAGCGTAAAATTCCGGCCCTTATGTCCTCTTCACAACTTACTCTCCTGCCTATCTTTGTGTCATCAGCAAATTTAGCAACCATACATTCCGTCCCTTCATCCAAATTATCGATATAGATTGTAAATAGTTGAGGCTCCAGCACTGATCTCTGTGGCACTAGTTACAGCTTGTCAACCTGAAAATGACCCATTTATGCCCACTCTCTGATTCCTGTTAGCTAACCAAATCTTCTATCCATGCCAATATTTTATCCCCGATGCCATGGGCTCTTATTTTGTTTGGTAATCTTTGATGTGGCACCTTGTCAAATGCCTTCTGGAAATCCAAGTACATCATGTCCACAGGTTCCCCTTTATCCACGTTGCTTGTTACTTCCTCAAAGAACTCTAATAAATTAGTCAAACACAATTTCCCTTTCACAAAACCATGCATTGAGATTTTCTAAATGACCTGCTATAACCTCCTTAATAATAGATCCCAGCATTTTCCCTATGACAGTTGTTAAGCTAACTGGCCTGTAGTTTCCTGCTTTCTGTCTTCCTCCTTTCTTGAGTAGCGGAATTACGTTGGCTATTTTCCAATCTGATGGGACCCTTGCAGAATCTAGGGAATTTTGGAAAATTAAAACCAACTTTCTCAGCAGCCAGTTCTTTTAAGACACATGTCTCTAATATCTCCTTATGTGGCTCAGTGTCAGATTCTGTCTGGTAACGCTTCTGTGAGCAGCTTGGGACATTTTACTATGTTAAAGGTGCTATATAAATCCAAGTTGTTGTTGAAATTTATTCTCCCTCCTTCCTCTGTGTGAGAAAAGAGCAGCTCGCTGCCTCTTCAGCTTTTTAAAGAGGAGGCTTTGCTATGGGCTTCCGTCTGGAAATATGAATTATGGACACAGTTGCTGAGTCACCACTGTGTAGCATGCTGAATCTCCCACTCGGAGATAACATTCACAACAGAGATTGACCCCCACAACCTCACATTTCATAGTCTGTCCGCTGCTTGTCCAGTCAGGAACCCTTGACCTGAAGGTGAGTATCGGGGACAAAGATCTTAACTGTACAAATCGCCAGTTTGAACTTTGACCTCGGGTAGAGGTTCGTTTGTGAACTAATTTTGCATTTTTAAACAGCAGGAGGTGAGAGATTAGGTTAAATACAGGGTAACGTCACAAGTTCCAGGTTATTTTAACCCTTTATAACTCATTAGCAACCCCAACAACAACTTGCATTTAGATGGTGCCTTTAACATTGTAAAACATTCCAAGGCACTTCACAGGAGCGTAATCGGACAAATTTGACACCGAGACACATAGGGAGATATTAGGACAGGTGACCAAAAGCTGGGTCAAAGAGGTAGGTTTTAAGGAGTGTCTTAAAGGAGGAGAGAGTGAGGAAGAGAGGTGGAAGGATTTAGGGGGGAATTTCAGAGCTTAGGGCCTAGGCAGCTGAAGGCATGGCCACCAGTGGAAAGTGATGGAAATTAGGGATGCTCAAGAGGCCAGAATTGGAGAATTGCAGATATCTCGGAGGGTTGTAGGACTGGAGGAGGTTACAGAGAGAGAGAGAGAGAGGAGTGAAGACATGGAGGGATTTGAAAACAAGGATGAGGTTTTTAAAATTGAAGCATTGCCAGACCGGAAGCCAATGAGCACAGGGGTGATAGGGGACTTGGTGCAAGTTAGGAAATGGGCAGCAGAGCTTTGGATGAGAGGATGGGAGATGGGACGCCTGCCAGGAGAGCATTGGAATAGTCAAGTATAAAGATTACAAAGACCTAGTGAGGGATCAGCAGCAGCTGAGCTGAGGCCCCACGCTTGTGCAGTTTTGGACACCCAATTTCAAAAGGAAATATGACGGGATCAGGGATTTGCACAGGGGAATAGCATTCATGCTAATTCCAGGGTGATAAATATGTAGAGAACCTCACTGAATCCACTTGCATCTAATGGAAAAAGTAGGAGAGGAAAAATTAACCATCTCCAATGGTTAATGTAGGTGTAGATCTACCTGGGACTGTAGAGGACTCAGTATCCACCCCATCCATCACCCCTATTCATCTTCAGGTTATGGGCATTGGTAGCAGGGCCAACATTTATTGCCCAATGGGAATTGCCCTTGAGAAGGTGGTGGGTGCCTTCTTCTTAAGACACGTGTTGAAGGTGCTCCCACAGTGAACAAAGAACAGTACAGCACAGGAACAGGCCATTCGGCCCTCCAAGCCTGCGCCGATCTTGATGCCTGCCTAAACTAAAACCTTCTGCACTTCCGGGGTCCGTATCCCTCTATTCCCATCCTATTCATGTATTTGTCAAGATGCCTCTTAAACGTCGCTATCGTACCTGCTTCCACCACCTCCCCCGGCAGTAAGTTCCAGGCACTCACCACCCTCTGTGTAAAGAACTTGCCTCGCACATCACCTCTAAACTTTGCCCCTCTCACCTTAAACCTATGTCCCCTAGTAACTGATTCTTCCACCCTGTTAGGTCGGGAGTTCCAGGATTTTGGTACAGCGACAATGAAGGAATGGCCGATATATGTCCAAGCTTGGATAGTGTGTGATTTGGAGGTGTCGGTGTTCCCATGCATCTGCTGCTTCTGGGTGGGAAACGCCACAAGGGTTTGGCAGGCATTATTGAAGATATGAAGATTTACAGGATGCATTGCACCAATTCACTGAAGTTAAATCAGCAACACCTCCAGAAGCAGGATCCTTGCACCTGACAACAATGAAGAGACAGTCATCCCTGGAATCAGGGCTAAATTCAGTCCCAGCTCTCAGAGGTGAAACCATGTTCGCACTCACTGTGCAACTCAATCCCAGTGGAGCACTCTTCGAATTCTCTCCACATTCCCCTGTACACAGAAGCAGTTACAGATGTAGAAAGCTCCGGTCAGACTCCATCTGGAATGCTGCGTTCAGTTCTGGGACTGCAACTCAGAAAGGAATATATTGGAGTGCAGAGCATATTCACCAGAATGATACTGGCGCTAAAAGGGTTAAATTATGAGACCACGTTGCACAGACTAGGCCCGTATTCCATCGTGTACAGAAGATTAAGGCGTGATTAATCAAGATATTTAAGATAATTAAAGGAGTGGGTGGGGGAGATACAGAGAAATTAATTCCCTGGTGGGGGAGCTCAGAACAAGTAGGCATAACCTTACAGTTAGAGCCAGGCTGTTCAGAGGGTGATGTCAAGAAGCACTTTTTCACACAAAGGGGCAAATCTGTAAATCTCCTCCAAAATGCTGTTGAGGCTGGAGGTCAGTTGAAGATTTCAAAACTGAGATTGATAGATTTTTGAAGTGTAAGGGTGACGGAACCAAGGTGGGTAAGTTGAGTGAAGATACAGATCAGCCATGATCTAATTAAATGCAGAACAGGCTTGAGGGGCTGAATGGCCTCCTCTTGTTCCTCTGTTCTTTTCTATGTTGCTAGAAGTGCTCTGTTTATTGTGCTGTTAGTGGTCCTTTTTCACTCAATCCTAAATCACAGCAGCTTCCTCACAGTGCTGACTGATGTATTGCAGATCTCAGTCTATATATCACATCTTGTTTATGCGTCTTTAACTACTGAAACTATATGTTCTTACTGCAACCCTTAAACAGCAGCTCCTACTACAGCAATGTCACATTTTCATATCCTTGGCTCGTGTTGCCAATGAGTGGGATTGCCAGTTTAAGTAGGGAGGTTATTCTTCAGCTATACAGGGCATTGGTGAGACCACATCTGGAGTACTGTGCACTGTATTGTAAAGGTGTGCAAAGGAAACCCGACCGAGCCCGAAGGTCGGACCTGGAAACCCGACCCGACCCGACCCCAACCCGGCACATGTAGTTGTGACCCGTCGTGGTCGGGTCGGGTCGGGTAGGAGGCCTTTACCCATGTACTGATGTACAGGCCTGCTACCCGACCCCACCCCGACCCCGACGGGATCCGACAACATGTGTCGGGCTCGGGCCGGGTCATGTCGGGCTTCCGGCTCCGGCATTCGGACTGGGGTCAGGTTTCCTTTGTACACCTTTACAGTATTGGTCTCCTTATTTAAGGAAAGATGTAAATGTGTTGGAGGCAGTACAGAGAAGGTTTACTCGACTAATACCTGGAATGGGCGGGTTGTCTCATGAGAAAAGATTGGACAAGCTGGGCTTGTATCCGCTGGAGTTTAGATGAGTAAGAGGCGACTTAATTGAAACATATAAGATCCTGAGGGATCTCGACAGGGCGGATGTGGAAAGGATGATTCCCATTGTGAGAGAATCTAGAACTAGGGGTCACGGTTTAAAAATAAGGGGTCACCCATTTAAGACAGAGATGAGGAGAAATTTTTTCTCTCAGAAGGTCATGAGTCTTTGGAATTCTCTTCCTCAAAAGACAGTGGAAGCAGAGTCTTTGAATATTTTTAAGGCAGAGGTAGATAGATTCTTGATAAACAAGGGGGTGAAAGGTTATTGGGGATAGGTGGAAATGTGGAGTAATCTGTTCAACCATGAGCTTATTGAATGGCGCAGCAGGCTCGAGGGGCCGAGTGGCCTACTCCTGCTCCTAATTCATATGTTCGTAAATTCTGAATAGTTTTGTGTGTGGGCGGAGGTTGAGTCAAGACTGGCCTAATTTCGCCTCACAGAGAGATGCTTCAGGATACACTGCAATAACTAGTTTTCCAAAGATGTAGTGGAAAGATCAGGGACCGAATCCATTTGAAGCACAGGCAATGCCTTGTTATGAATGGAAAACGGGCTCCAAGGTTACTTTTGTTTCCGCCTTAAAGCTCTGGATGGCTCATTGAATTTCTCCATTGAATAGGAGAGCCCAGGTCCTGCTTATAGGTCACGTTTGCTGAGCTGAATCTGGGAATATAGGAACAAGAAGGAAGCCATTTGGCCCCTTGTGCCTGTTCCAACACTCAGTTAGATTACAGCTGATTTTTAGCTTTACTAACCTTTACCCACCTTGGACCTATATTCCTTAATATCCTTGCCAAACAAAAATCTATCAATTTCAGTTTAAAATTTGAATTGACCCCCAGCATCAACAACATTTGGGGGGAGAGTTCCAGATTTCCACTCCCCTTTGTGTGAAGAAGTGCTTCCTGGCATCACCCCTGAACGGCCTGGCTCCAATTTTAACATTATGTCACCTTGTTCTAGATTCCCACCCCAAAAGAAATAGTTTCTCTCTATTTATGTTACAAAATCTTTTAATCGTCTTAAACATATCTGGGTGGGATGGTGAGTTGTGAGGATGATGCAGAGAGGCTTCAGGGTGATTTGGACAAGTTGAGTGAGTGGGCTATTGCATGGCAGATGCAGTATAATGTGGATAAATGTGAGGTTATCCACTTTGGTAGCAAAAACAGGAAGGCAGATTATTATCTGAACAGCTATAAACTGAGAGAGGGGAATATGCAACGAGACCTGGGTGTTCTCGTACACCAGTCGCTGAAGGTAAGCACGCAGGTCCAACAGGTGGTAAAAAAGGCAAATGGTGTGCTGGCCTTCATAGCGAGAGGATTTGAGTACAGGAGCAGGGATGTCTTGCTGCAATTATACAGGGTCTTGGTGAGGCCACACCTGGAATATTGTGTGTAGTTTTGGTCTCCTTATCTGAGGAAGGATGTTCTTGCTATAGGGGGAGTGCAGTGAAGGTTTACCAGACTGATTCCTGGGATGGTGGGTCTGACGTATGAGGAGAGATTGAGTTGGTTAGAACATAGAACAGTACAGCACAGTACAGGCCCTTCGGCCCACGATGTTGTGCCGAACCTTTAACCTACTCTAAGATCAAACTAACTACCTACCCTTCATTCTACTATCATCCATGTACCTATCCAAGAGTCGCTTAAATGCCCCTAATGTATCTGCTTCTACTACCACCGCTGGCAGCGCATTCCACGCACCCACCACTCTTTGTGTAAAGAACCTACCTCTGACATCTCCCCGAAACCTTCCTCCAATCACCTTAAAATTATGCCCCCTGGTGATAGCCCTTTCCACCCTGGGAAAAAGTCTCTGACTATGCACTCTATCTATGCCTCTCATCATCTTGTACCGCTCTATCAAGTCACCTCACATCCTTCTTCGCTCCAATGAGAAAAGCCCTAGCTCCCTCAATCTTTCTTCATAGGACATGCCCTCCAGTCCAGGCAGCATCCTGGTAAATCTCCTCTGCACCCTCTCTAAAGCTTCCACATCCTTCCTATAATGAGGCGACCAGAACTGAACACAATATTCCAAGTGTGGTCGAACCAGGGCCTTATAGAGCTGCAGCATAACCTCACGGCTCTTAAACTCAATCCCCCTGTTAATGAAAGCCAACAGACCATACGCCTTCTTAACAACCCTATCAACTTGGGTGGCAACTTTGAACGATCTATGGACATGGACCCCAAGATCCCTCTGTTCCTCCACACTACCAAGAATCCTGTCTTTAAGCCTGTATTCCGCATTCAAATTCGACCTTCCAAAATGAATCACTTCACACTTTTCCAGGTTGAACTCCATCTGCCACTTCTCAGCCCAGCTCTGCATCCTGTCAATGTCCCGCTGCAACCTTCCACACTATCCACAACTCCAGCAACCTTCATCTCATCGGCAAACTTGCTAACCCAGCCTTCCACTTCCTCATCCAAGTCATTTATAAAAATCACAAAGAGCAGAGGTCCCAGAACAGATCCTTGTGGAACACCACTGGTCACCGTGCTCCATGCTGAATACTTTCCATCTACTACCACTCTCTGACTTCCCTGAATCCCATTCCTCCTTACTTTCTGAATGAGCCTACCATGGGGAACCTTATCAAACGCCTTGCTAAAATCCATATACACCACATCCACTGCTCTTCCTTCATCAATGTGTTTTGTCACATCTTCAAAGAATTCAATAAGGCTTGTGAGGCATGACCTGCCCCTCACAAAGCCATGCTGACTGTCTCTAATCATACCATGCTTTTCCAAATAATCATAAATCCTGTCTCTCAGAATCCTCTCCAATAATTTGCCCACTACCGACGTAAGACTGACTGGTCTATAATTCCCAGGGTTATCCCTATTCCCTTTTGTGAACAAGGGAACAACATTTGCCACCCTCCAATCATCCGGTACTACTCCATTGGACAGTGAAGACGCAAAGATCATCGCCAAAGGCGCAGCAATCTCTTCCCTCACTTCCCGTAATATCCTTGGGTATATCCCGTTTGCCCCCGGGGACTTATCTTATAGTCGCAGGAGTTCAGAAGACTGAGGGGGGGATCTCATAGAAACCTATAAATTTCTAACAGGACTTGACCGGGTCGATGCAGGAAGGATGTTCCCGATGGTGGGGGAGTCCAGAACCAGGGGTCATAGTCTAAGGATACGGGGTAAACCTTTCAGGACTGAGATGAGGAGAAACTTCTTCATCCGGAGAGTGGTGAGCCTGTGGAATTTGCTATCACAGAAAGCAGTTGAGGCCAAAACATTGTATGTTTTCAAGAAGGAGTTAGATATAGCTCTTGGGTCTAAAGGGATCAAAGAGTATGGGGCAAAAGCGGGAACAGGTTACTGAGTTGGATGATCAGCCATGATCATAATGAATGGCGGAACAGGCTCGAAGGGCAAAATGGCCTACTCCTGCTCCTATTTTCTATGTTTCTATGTAACTCAATTAGATCAGCCCTTAATCTTGTAAACTCAAGGAATTACAATTGCATACAGTAAAGGTAACGTTATCATGTTAAGTATTTGTCAGCTGTTACGACCAGGTGAGGAAGGGGTCTAGGGTTCCCTCTCAGCCTTTACTTGGTCTTACCGTAACAGTGTTTACTTTTAAACACACTGGGTTTTTTTTAGCTCCCACTTAGTGAATCCTTGTTCACTAACTTCCAATTATAAGACAAAGAAAGTAGCCAAACAGGTTTTCTTAGGTTTAAAGAAAAGAGGTTGAACTTTGTTAAACTTACACTAATTCAGTAATGAGTACGGATATGCGATGCATCCACGCTAGCATGCATACGTGATACACACATGCAGATAGAGACAGAAAAGAGCAGAAGAAATAAAGTGGAAAAATTTGCAGCAATATCTGAAGATGGTTTTGGTTACTGTTCTTTGAACTTGTTGTAAAATCCTTGTTTGTAGGTAGATCTTGCTTTTCATTGGGGCCCAGTATTCTTAAATTTTGTTTGATGTAGGAGACTTTTCTCTCTTGAAGTTTATGTGTCCTCAGTGGGTCCAGAGGCTTGTGAGAAAGAGACGGAAGCAGACAGGAGAGGTCTTCTCAGTCCTGGAGCAAACAATCTTTCTCAGTTCAAAACTCTTTGTACAATTCAAAAAAAACCAGGTTGCCAAGCAGGTTAGTCCTGTGACTAGCTGGTCTGGCCACGTCTGTTTGTGGATTCTCTTGTCTTAGCCGACTCTGGAATGTCTCTTCATAAACACAATAATGCTCAAAGTCCATTGTGGGTTAAATTGGTACAGGGAATATTTCCTTTGTCCCTCCAAGCACTGTCTGTTAGTGTGCAAATGTTTTTTCCAGCCACAGCTGATCTGTTTAACAAATCATTTCCTCGCTCCAGCAACAGTTTAAAATCAATGTTCATATGACAAAATTAATGTGCCTCATTCTTGGCAGGTGGGTGGTCTGCATGACACAGCTACTATTGCTTATGATTTTTACAGTTTACTGGTTATCGATCATCTAGACCTGGGTACTAAGTTGGCGTGGGTCTAACATTGTGTCTTCAGGTTTCAATTTCAACTCCATGTCGAAAGGTTTCTGAATTCCAAACCCCAGGAAGGGTAAAGAGGCAAGACGTGCTTAAAATAAAAGATGCAATAAAATCGAAATTTTGCAGCCTGCTTGAAGGGAAATGTACATGAATTCTGCTCTCGCTAGAAAGGAAGATGAATGGAAAGATTTAGCACATAACAGCTCAGGCAAGCACTTATGGATAATGTGGAAGCTAAGAGGATTAAAGATAGCAGGGCTGAAAACGTAACAATGACTGAAAATTGCTGAAAAATCAGTCAAGGATAACAAAGTGGTATTACAAAAACTTTACTTTTTACTTCTTGTTGGGATGTGGACAACTGATGGTTTTTAATGCTCAGTTTTAGTTGCCCTGGACAGGTGGTGGTGAGTCTTCTTGAACCACTGCTGTAGGAACGTCCACAGTGCTGTTAGGGAGGGAGTTCCAGGATTTTGACTCAACGACAGTGAAGGATCGGCGATATGGTTCCAGGTCGGGATGGTGTGTGGCTTGGGGGGAGTGGTGTTCTTGGAGGTGATGGTTTTCCCATGCGTTTTCTGCCCTTCCCTTTTAGGTGCTGGAGGTCTTGGGTTTGAGAGGTGGTGCTGAAGAAGCCTTGGCCAGTTGCTGCAATGCATCCTGTTGTCGTAACATTGTTGCATTAATCCTATCTGTTGTAGAGGTCGCAGAGCTGGGAGTGTGCAGTCAGCATTAGCGAGTTGTTGCATGCTTCCCACAGGTAGTGTATACTATAGCCACAGTGTATCAGTGTTGAAGTGGGGGTGGTGGATACTGAACCCATTGGCAGAGGCCCAGTTAGTTGGATTGTTCTGTCTTGATGGTGTTCATCTGCAGCTCTCCATCCCTCTGAGAATTCTGCATATTTTCAGCTCTGGCCTCCTGTACATCCTTCACTTCCTTCACCCCACCATTGTGGCCATGTCTTCAGCTGCCTCACCCAGAAGCTCCAGAATTCCCTCCATGGGCCTCTGGATTATTAGTAGAGTCATATTGGCACTATGCTACCATCTCCCCAAATACAAGTAGTTGTTGTCAAGTACCTTGTGTATTCCAGCTGAGCTGCATTGGATGGTGAATGGATTAGACACTGACCTTTCACCTGTGGGACCTGCGTCCAATTCCAGCCAAGATTGATAGGAAGGAAGTCTTCACTTTGATAACTCGAACAGAATAACCTGCAACTAATTTAGAATGTGCATTCGCTATTGAATTGCCTTGTGCCAATGAAAACATCACATGGGTGATGTTTTACTCACCTCCCAACCTCAGTAAGCAGAAAACACTTCAGATAGTTTTTATGTCGAAAGATTGCTGGTGCGTTGATTTTCTTTTTCCTCATTAATATTTTGAAACACTGGGCCAGCTTTCAGCAGACTATTCGAGAGTACATGTTGGCGAATATTTGTTGCTCGGAATTTTGGTGAGTGCCAAGATTTCTTGTGATTCTTTGCAGCTAAATAAGTAGGGTTGACCTGGCTGGCCCCTTCAGCAATGAGCAGGGGCTGGAGCCATTCCTGTGGCATACACTAGCACTCAGCTGTCTAATGAAATGGCACAAAGATCAGTATTGGGAGTTTGAGACCATAGTTGATGTATGAAGATGGCTGGGAGCCCTCACTTTCACTGCATTTCTCTAACCTCCATCTGTCTATCTATCCATCTGCCCATTTATCCATTCATCCATTTGTCATATCTACCATCTGCTTACTTCACTAACGACATCCCATTCCACACATCACACTTGCAAAACAGATGCAAAGCACAGCCTTATAAAGAAGGAAACCCAGTATGTCGTGCTGATTTCTTCTGACCTGGAGCCAGAAATTCATAAGCTGCTGCAATTACCCTTTGATTGACTTCAGGAGTGTACAGATGCCTGGATGTGTCAATTAGTTCGTGTGATTTCTAATGCTAGATATTCACCTTTCCATCTTGTGAAAGAAAGAAAAACCCTTTATCCCAATCATGGGATATTTATTACAGTATGCTCTAATTATTGTTTTGAGAGTTTGATAGTATTTTTCTGAAGCCCCCTGTGTCTGTGGGTGACACGCCGAAAACCCTAGCTGTTTGATACCCAAATTACCCATGACTTCTTGAAATATCTTAGTCATAAAATTAGAGCCTTGATCCGATTGAACTTCAATTGGTAATCCATACCTTGTAAAGAATTGTGTTAACTTTTCTACTACTACTTTAGCAGTAATTGTCCTCAAGGAAATGGCTTCTGGAAATCGAGTAGCCATATCCATGATAGTGAGTATATATTGATATCCCGCTTTTGTTTTTGCCAAGGGTCCTATGCAGTCTACTGATACCCTACTAAATGGTTCCTCAGTAACTGGTATGGGAATTAGGGCTGCCGGTTTTATGGTGGGTTGCAGTTTTACCACCATTTGGCAGATATGGCATGTCCTACAAAATTGCTTCACATCCTTTTTGGGGTCTGACCAGTAATAATGTTGACTTATATATGATTTGGTCTTCCGAATCTCCATATGTCCTGCCAGAGGAATGTCATGTGCTAACCTTAATAATTCCCGGTAATATTTAGCTGAAACCACTACCTGTCGAACAAATGTCCAGTCTTCGTCCGCAGGTCTATGAGGCAGTCTCCATTTCCTCATCAGAACCTCGTCTTCAACATAATAACCTTCTGAAACTCCTTTTGCCTCAGCTTCTGTCAGAGCTGACTGTGCTATTCTATGTAACCCTGGATCAGCTTGTTGTGCTGCAATTATAGAAGATCTATTAAACGTCGTAGGGGAGGCGATGGCGTAGTGGTAATGTCACTGTTCTAGTCATCCAGAAACCCAGGCTAATGATCTGGGGCCACGGGTTCGAATCCCACCATGGCAGATGGTGAAATTTGAATTCAATTAATAAATCTGGAATTAAAATCCAGAGTCTAATGGTGACCATGAAGCCATTGTCTATTTTTCTTTTAAGAGATACAGCACTGAAACAGGTCCTTCGGCCCACCGAGTCTGTGCCGACCAACAACCACCCATTTATACTAACCCTGCAACAATCCCATATCCCTACCAACTACCTACACCAGGGGCAATTTATAATGACCAATTTACCGATTAACCTGCAAGTCTTTGGCTGTGGGAGGAAACCGGAGCACCCGACGAAAACCCACGCGGTCACAGGGAGGACTTGCAAACTCCACACAGGCAGTACCCAGAATCGAACCCGGGTCCCTGAAGCTGTGAGGCTGCGGTGCTAACCACTGCGCCACTGTGCCGCCCCATCTATTGTTGTAACCCATCTGGTTCATGATGTCCTTAGTTCAAGGGCAATTAGGGATGGGCAATTAATGCTAACATGTGAGCATGCTAACGCTAAGCTGTGGCTGACACCCTTTGGTCCTCTCATTCTGGATTCCTACTGGTCTTCTGCTTCACAGTTCAAGGCTGGTTCTTCTATCATTACCCCTGTGCAATTGAAACTTCCTCCCAGAGCCATGTTTTGCTCACTGTCACACCCCCTTTCCTTCAAAAGCCTTTTCATAACCTTTTATCTCCTCACCCATGCTCTCTCCCCCTTCCTTCTCCACACTCTGCTATCTTTCTGCCATGTTGGGGACCCGCTGCTCCATAACATCTCTCTGTACATGACGGCTTGTGACCCATCTGACTGTGATGTGACCTACGGTTTCTTTCTCCACATTTGCTATTGTGCAACAGTAGAAGTGGATTTGAACCTGTGTAACTTGTTGAAAAGTAGGAGCGATGCTTATTGAGTGTAAGCATGCTGGGGTCACAGGTAGGGCACTCTGTAGAAGGTTGTGTGGTCAAGTCCCATTCCAGAGACTTGAGCACATCATTCATGCTGACACTCCCAATGCAGTACGAGGGGAGCTGACTTTGAGATGAGACATTAAATCAAGGACCCGTCTAAAAAAAAGTCCTGATGAAGAGCAGGGAAGTTCTCCAGAATTTATATTTATCCCTCAACCAATACCATTCATCACTAAAAAACAGGTCATCTGGTCATTATCACATTGCTGCTTGTGGGAGTTTGTTGTGCACAACTGTTTGAGTGTTTAATTTGTTTCTGGTTCTGTCATAGAATAAACAGAGTATCGGAGGGTGTATTAATTATTCCTCAGCGACACACTTTTAAAAGTAAAAATGCTGCACGTCCTTCAGCCAAGTTAATGGCTGGTAATTTGCATAAATGGCTTGATGCACTTTGTTGGATATTAAACGAGGATTGGCCAGACTTTCTTTGTTCACGACCTTTCCAAAATGAATCATTTCTGAGTACAAATTAAAACACAGTGTAAGTCTGCATCTACACGATTACACAATACCATGACTACACTGAATGACAATTCAATGCCACAGGCTGTGGCTCAGTGGACAGCACTTTCACCTCTGAGGCAGAAGGATGTGGATTGAAGTCCCACTCCCATGTCTTGAGCGCAAAATCTAGATATCACTCCCAGTGAAGCACTGAGGGAGTGCTGCACTGACGGAGGTGTCAGCTATTTTAAAAAATTCTTTCTTGGGATGTGGGTGTCGTTGGGCAAGGTCAGCATTTGTCGTCCATTCCTAATTGCCCTTGAACTGAGTGGCTTGCTAGGGCATTTCAGAGGGCAGTCAAGAGTCAACCACATTGCTGTGTGTCTGGAGTCACATATAGGCCAGACCATTTAAGGACAGCAGATTTCCTTCCCTAAAGGACATTAGTGAACCATATGGGTTTTTGTGACAATCGATGATAGCTTCATGGTACCATTACTGAGACTAACTTTCAATTCTGGATCTTAATTAATTGAATTTAAATTCCACCAGTTGCCGAGGTAGGATTTGAACCTGTGTCCCCAGGGCATTAGCCCAGGCCTCTGGATTACTCTTGTTACGACCAGGTGAGAAAGAGGTCTAGGGGTCCCTTTCAGCCTTCACCTGGTCTTACCCTAACAGAGTTTTAGTTTTAAACACACTGTTTTTAGCTTCCCCTTGGTGAATTATTTTTCACTGCTTTCCAATTATAAGGCAAAGAAACCAGCACAAACAGGTTTTCTCAGGTTTAAATAAAAAAAGTTGAATTTTATTGAACTTAAACTTAAACTCTGATACGGTTAACGCCTACGGATACACGACATGCCCACGCTAGCATGCATACACAATACACACATGCAGATAGAGACAGAACAGAGCAGAAGGAATAAAGTGGAAAAGTTTGAGGCAATATCTGAAGAGTTTTTATTGTGGTTCTTCGAGCTCACTGTAGAGTCCTTCATTGTAGGTAGATCTTGCTTTTCACTGGGGCCCAGTATTCGTCTTAAACCTTGTTCACTGTAGGAGATTTTTCTCTCTTGGGGTTCATGTGTCTACAGTGGATTTAGAGGCTTGTGAGAAAGAGATGGGAGCAGACGGGAGAGCTCGTCTCAGTCCAGGAGCAAACAGTCTTTCAGAGTTCAAACTCTCTGTGGCCAGTTCAAAAGAAAACCCTGGAACAGCCAGGTAGTCATGTGACCAGCTGGTCTAACCAGTCCTGCCCCTTGTGGATTGTATCCTCCTTAGCAGGCCCTAGAATGTGCTTCCTCAATTTCGATGTCTGTTAGTATGTAAATGTCTTTTCCAGCCATGGCTGATCTGTTTAACAAGTCATTTCTTCACTCCAGTAACAGTTTAAAATCGATGTACGTGACAAAATTCATGTGCCTCATTCTTGGCAGGTGGGGGCCCAGCATGATACTAGTCCAGCGACATGACCACTATGCCACCATCTCCCCCATATCTCTTGTTAAATATGTTAAATCGAAGCCCGTCTTCCCCTCTCAGGTGGCTATAAAAGATCCCGTGGCACTATTTTGAAGAGTAGGTGAGTTCTCCCTGGTGATCGAACAAGTGTTTATCCCTCAACTAACATCACTTAAAAATAAGATTAGTTGGTCATTAACACACTGTTGTTTGTGGGAGCTTGCTGTGTACAAATTACCTGTTGCATTTCCTACAGTACAACAGTGACTGCAGTTCAAGAGTACGTCATTGGCTGTAAAGTGCTTTGGGGCATCCTGAGGATGTGAAAGGTGCTATAGAAATGCAAGTCTTTCTTCTATAGCTAAGTGCTGTGCATGAGAGAGGAAGATAGAAGGTTAAAAATGCAGAGTCGTAGCTGGGTGTTTTCCGTTTGTGCTTTCAAACCTTGACTGCCTTCCCAGGTTGATGCCACTCACCGACACTGTACCTGACACTTAGTGCAGAGAGGTTGAAATTGGGCAGCCATCCCTGACTGACTTACCAGCAGCCTGTCAGACCAACTCTAAATCACTCCAGGCATTTCCCCAGTGGCGTAATCAGAAGGAGCATTCTTGAATTTTGGCTCCATCGGAATTAAAATGGGGTCAAGCAAGGTGAGGGTCTGTTGAGCCCCGATGGTGGTTGCCATTGTTGCACAATCAGCATGTCTCAAGGATACATGATGATTTATACAGGGCTACAATGTTCATATGCAGTTTTCTCACACACACTGACTGCACTTGGGAAGCAATGCTCATGAGTGATGACCTACTGATAGACTTAGTTAGTTTCCTGTCTTTCTCTCTTTAGCTTCCAATGCAAGTTTGAATACTGATTTATTTATAATGAATTCATTTCGAAATGATGATCCAGGGTGCAGACAGTGAGAGCTGCAGGTCCCCCAGTGATAAGTGTTTTACTGTCACTTACCTGGGGAGAAAAAGAAAACTTGCATTTATGTAGCACCTTTTACAACCATAGGTTGTCCCCAAGCATTTCACAGCCAACATTTGAAGTGCAGACACTATACTAATATAGGGAAACACAGCAGTTTTCACAGTGCAAGATCACACAAACAGCATTATGCTGATAAGCAGATCCTCTGTTTTAGTAATGTTGGTCGAGTGATAACTAGAACTCCCCCACTCTCAAATAGAAACCATGAGATCTTTTACATCCATCTGAGAGGGCAGACAGTGCTTCAATTGAAAGTTGGCACCTCCAACAGTGCAGAACTCCCTCAGTGCTACAGCAAAGTATCAGCCTAGGTTTTGTGCTCAGAGTTTTTGTGTTCTGGAGTGGGACTTGAACTCACAAACTTCCAACTAAGAAGCACAAATGCAATTGATTGTGCCACAGCTGACTTAAAGTTCCTTTGTCAATCAATTTATAAAGGGTCTTTTACACTTCTACCCTTCTGCTGAGGATGTGGGCTCCTTGTTACGTTATAGGTTTCTGGAGTATTTAGTTGTCAGCTCTCATATCTGAACCAGTAGCTTCTGGATTTAAGCCCCATCCCAGAGACTTGAGCACAAAATGTAGGCTGATGCTTCACTGTAGTAATGAGGGAGTGCTGTATTGTCGGAGGTACCGTCTTTCGATGAGAGGTTAAACCGAGGCCCTACCTGCTTCCTCAGGTGGATGTCAGGGATACCCTGGCACTATTTCAAAGAGCTGGGGCATTCTCCTCAGTGTTCTTGCCAGTATTTATCTCCCAACCAACATGGCTGCTGTGTTTCCTACAGGACAACAGTGACTGCACTTCAAAAGTATTTCACTGGCTGTCAATCACTTTGAGATGTAGGCTGGGATTTTATCTGGGCAAAGGGGTTCTCGACCTCCAACAAAAATGCCGCTGCGAACCTTCTGTGGGAGGTCAGCAGCAAGGGCAGTGGGTGCCTCTCAGCGGTTCCCCCTTCCCGATGCTGAGTCCCTCGTTCAAACACTAAGTACCCCCCCACCACGCTCCACCCTCACACCTTGATTCGTAAGCAACCTACATGATTTTTCTTGCTGTGCTTCCCATGCAGCAACAGACCCATCCGCTGCTCGGCTAATTGCAATGGTAGGGGCGGATCCTGCCACCTTCCCACCTCTGCCGAAATTAGGTCCAGGGCAGGAAGGCACATTCCAGAGACTTGAGCACAAAATCCAGACTGACACTTCACAATCGTCCTGAGGGAGTTTTGATTGTCAGCGGGAATGTTGGGTTTGGGTTGTGTCTTCAAACGTGTCCTGCTGGCGATGGGATTGTGATTGTTCCGCACTTCTTGGTCTGGAACTTCTCAAATTTGACAGCAGTTCCTACGCTACGTTATGCTGTTGGACATTCATACTAGTGTCTTTTGTCCAATGTCTTGTAATTTAAGGAATTCCTTCTTCAGGGTGCTGAGTTGCTGAGTTTGAGCTCTCAGTTCTGAGATGGTGTCCCTCTCCCTCTGAAGGTCCATTCAGTAGTGCCCGTCTCCACTCCTTCGATCTTCAGAGCAGCCTCCAGTTGGACCCTGCAAAGCCTTGTTAGCTTCTTTGATTGTCTTGAGATCGATCAATCGCACTCCCCCACCCAAACTCCCGATCGGATGGCCCTTCAGCGATAATGGTGCTCCCGCCCGATGCAGCTTTGCCTGCGCACGCCTCTCGGAGTCAGCTTTTGACGGATTTCTTTCAGCGCAAACGGTTATCGCAACTTGATTCAGATTCACGTTCCCTTAAAGTAAAGCTGTAGAATTGAGCCTTGACGCCTGCCAGTCGACGTGAGGTGCTATGTCCTGACGGTGCAGACTTTCTGTGTGTTTGACGTCAACAATATCACAGAGTCACTTGCATAGACTTCGATACTGCTGCAAGGATCGCAGATGATCCTGACGAGCTTCCAAACCTTCACATCGGAGTTTCAGTAGCGAGCGGATAGGTTTAGATTTGCAGAATCTGCAGAAACTTGAAATCAGATCTTTAACAATTACCAGCTGCCGCCATATTGTGTTTCCTCTTTCTTGACGCAAACACATCAATCACACAAATCTAAAAGGTGAATTCTTTTATGAAGAAACTAACTTATATACAGCAATACTGGGAAGGTAGGGTAACACGTCTTGTCTCTGTAGCTCCTTTCAACAACTGTCTAGAGAATAGAGTAGTAGTAGAAGCAGATACATTAGGGGCATTTAAGCGACTCTTGGATAGGTACATGGATGATAGTAGAATGAAGGGTAGGTAGTTAGTTTGATCTTAGAGTAGGTTAAAGGTTCGGCACAACATCGTGGGCCGAAGGGCCTGTACTGTGCTGTACTGTTCTATGTTCTAATACATGAGTCAGTACATCACATCCTGCCTAGTGATGGACAGCTGTTTCAGATATATCCCTTACACTCATCTTACAACAGTGTCAAGCTTCTTGTGTGTTCTTGCAGCTGTATCCATGCAGGTAAGTGATCAGGAATGGAAGTTATGGCTGATTGCTCTTGCTCCTAACATCGAGCAGCTGTCTGGGCTGAACATTGACTCACCCTTTGTGTGAAGAGGTGCTTCCTGACATCACCCCTGAAGGACCTCGCAGTGTCCAGACCTGAACACAGTTACTCCAGATAGGGTCTGACCAAGGCTCTACATAACAAGAGGAAATAGTTTCTCTCTATCAGCCCTTTCTACTCCTTTAATCATCTTAAACACTTCAAAATGTAATCCATGTGCGAATAATATTCAGATACTTTGACATGAAAATAGCAAGTGCTATTTTTTATTTCAACAGGATGTATCAGGGATTGTGAAATTTTACACTTTGAATGAGTTGCAGCAGTCCTTAGCGAGAAGCCTTGGCAGCGTCTCCATCCATTGCCACCTTTCATGAAAGTGTCTCTCGACACTTTTTAGTTAATGCAGAGCAACCATGCCTTTCGTCTCTCTATCCTCTTGGTCTTCCTAACTTGCCTCTCTGGCTGCGATATTTTGTAATGTCAAGTGCTCTCTGCCCAGTCTTTGGGGCTCCAGTCTTAGAGTTATACAGCACAGAAACAGGCCCTTCGGCCCACCGTGTCCATGCCAACCATCAGACCTATCTATTCTGATCCCATTTTTGAACATTTGGCCCATCCTTGTATGCAATGGCGTTTCAAGTGCTCATCTAAATACTTCTTAAATGTTGTGAGGTTCCTGCCTCTACCACCCCTTCAGGCAGTGCGCTCCAGATTCCAACCACCCTCTGGGTGAAATTTTATTTCTCCAAATCCACTGCAAACCTCATGCCCCTTACCTTAAATCTATGCCCCTGGTTATTGACACCTCCACTAAGGGAAAAAGTTTCTTCCTATCTACCCTATCTATGCCCCTCATAATTTTGTACACCTCAGTCAGGTCCCCCCTCAGCCTTCTCTGCTTTAATGAGAACAACCCTAGTCTACTAGTCTCTCTTCATAGCTGAAATGCCCCGCCCAGGCAACAACAACCTCACAGTGGTCCTTTTTTACTCATAGATTTTCATCCAACTTGACAGCACATTACAGAATGTGGCAGCTGTTTGGGGAAGACTTGCCAATCTCTAAGAGCATCAACTCAAAATCCAGCTGGCTCCTATGTCCAAACAGCTGAATAATAACCCCCACCCCCGCCCCCCACCGTTATAATGTTATTGATTTACATGGATCAAGATAAAAGAATTTGCATTTATTTAGCATCCTTCAGGATGTCCCAAAGTGCTTCACTGCCAATGACGTACCTTTTGAAATGCACTCACTGTTGTGGGGAAACGTAGCAGCCAATTTACAGCAAGGTAAAAATGGCGACAGGTCGGGTTGGAGTCGTGTTTCACATTTTTTAGGGTTTAACTTCCCCCCCCACCCCCCCAAACTCCTCCTGCCCTTTGTGGGGGGGTTTAATATCGAGGTCCAAATTCCTGGTTTTTGCTTTCAAAGACTGTACTGTTTGGGTCTGGAAGTCCTAGGTTTTTTTTAAATTCATTCATGGGATGTAGGCGTTGATGGCTAGGCCAGCATTCATTTCCCATCCCTAATTGCCCTTGAGAAGGTGGTGGTGAGCTGCCTTCTTGAACCGCTGCAGTCCATGTGGGGTAGGTACACCCACAGTGCTGTTAGGAAGGGAGTTCTAGGATTTTCACCCAGCGACAGGGAAGGAACTTGTGCAGCAATCAAGAGCAGAAGAAACTGGACTCATTGATGGCTCTGGAGTTCAGGTGTTCAAACTTTATTTATCCCTCAGAACAGTGCACAAGGATGAGAATTATAAAATCAAGGTGTTGTGAGACTGGGAGCCATTGTAGCTCTGCGAACAGTGGATGATGGTTGAACGGGACTTGGTGCAAGTTAGCATACAGGCAGCAATGCTTTGGTTCAGCTTAAAGTTTAGACATTGATCTACTAATATACATCTAAAACAGAAAATGCACAGGTGAAATAGTTCATGCCGCTGCTGTGACACCCTGTGTTACTTTGAAGCAAGCCGATCATGTTTTTTTTAATTGTCTGTTTTTGTTACAGGAACTTTTCACAGCAGAATGCAAGTTCAAAGAGTCTGTCTTTGAGAACTATTACGTCATCTATTCCTCAACTCTATACCGGCAGCAGGAGTCTGGCAGAGCCTGGTTCCTGGGACTCAACAAGGATGGGCAGGTCATGAAGGGGAACCGAGTAAAGAAAACAAAGCCATCTTCCCATTTTCTACCCAAACCAATCGAAGGTAGCCTCTTCTTGTACTTGTAAAGGTGAAGTGTGTGAGATGTTAGCGGGAACCTGGTTGGGAAGATGGAATTAATTGACCTCGATGGCCAGCAGCTTGTAGATGGCCTTTAGAACTATTCACCGTGAATCCAGACTCTACCTGTACATTGTACTGGAGGGAAACAATACTCCCTTTCAAAGGCCAAAGTTTAATCGTATGATATCTATCATTTACTGACATCTTCAAGAGCATGGCTAGAATTTACAGCGAGAAACTTCTTTAATACTTTCAGCAGATAAACTTTGATTTTTCTTAACCCATTTCACCTGCCAAAATCTTATACAGCATAATCTTATAAATTTAGACCACGGGCACAGATAGGAATACCAGGAATGTGGGACTTCAGTTACACGTAGAGATTAGAAAAGCTGGGATTGTTCTCCTTAGAACATAGAAAGTTGAGTGGAGATATAAGAGAATTCGAATTATGAGGGCGTTTGATGGAACGCGGAGGGAGAAATTGTTTCCTCTGGTAAGTGTGTTAACCAGAGGTCATAAATTTGAAACAATTGGCAAAAGAACTAAAGGAGAAATAAAGAGATGTGTTTTCACACAGAGGGTCATTAAGATTTGGAACACAAATCATTAAGATTTGGAAAGGCTGGTGGAATCAGATTCCACAGGAACTTTCACAAGACAATTAGACATGTACTTGAAGAGGACTGATTTACAGGGTTATGGGGAAAAAGTGCAGTTGTAAGGGACTTGGGGATAGCTTGCACAGAGGAATGAATGGATAGACATATTGCAGAACTGATATACTATGGGACTAAATTGGAAAGTTCTTTCAAAGAGCCAGCACAGTCACGATGGGCTGAATGGCCTCCTTTTGTACTGTAAGATTCTCTGATTCTATAACCTCTGGGCAAATTCCTGGAGGCTCCATCATGTGACCACCATCCTCCAACTGCCCTACCCCCTTGCTCCCACCATTGGTCGCCCAACTCGTCCATCCTGGTGATGCCCCGCCTACCCATGGCCGACTGAAAAGCATAAATACTCTTCATTACCTGATTGGATGGTTTTTCAGTGTCAGTCATACAGCCTTCTCCAATATTTCTATCACTAATAAATGAAACTGTTCAAAGTAAATGAAACAAAAAACACTTTTTAATGCATCCTATGATTCTTCTCCTGGGTTTTGCTCCCAGCAGTGTCCTGGAGATTAATCTTCAGTCCTTGAGCATTGGCGGCACTAGTATAGAGATTTAATTTTTAGACATTAAATTGATGTGGTAAGTCACGGAGCTTTTGGTGGGGAGGGGTTGGGCGTGGAGTGCACGGCACATTTACCAGTGTGTGCTCCTGCCGGGCATTGCTTGTAGCTAGCACCGTGAACTGGTAAACTGGTTAGGAGTTGAGTGCTACCATCTAAGAAAAGGGCAAGGTTCCTGCCAGAAAGTTAAATGCTAGCTAAAAGGCATATGCATTTGGTATAGAACTTTGAAGTGATTGACTGAAGCAGTGTCAGGAGTTCATGCATTTGGCAGAGGAGAGTAAGGTCTGACACTGCTTGATGAGGTCCAGCCAGATTTTGCAATGAATGGCACCACCAGTTATTCACCCGGTACATTTACCTCTCATCCCCTTGGACCAGTGTGATCAAAGATGGGGCCATACAAGGGGGAACAGTGAGGATGGAGAAGGTAAAGATTTACTGGGAACTTGGGCATCACGGAGTGAGGGAGCGATTGAGTAGATCAACAGCTGCAGAGAATCATGGCAAAGTGAGGCCAAAGCCTTGAAAGTGCAATAGTAAGTGACTGGGGGAGAACTTCCATCGAGGAATGAATGGTTAGAGAGGTATTGTAGAACTGATATGTACGTGAATAGTATGTGAACGGTCCCAACACGAGGGACCACGTGAAGCGTCAGCACGGGATGAAAGGGATGTTTATGTTTTAAATTTATTATGAAATTGCATTGTATTAATATAAATGGTGTCTAATTTCACAAATGGAAAAACATCATGATTGTGTGTATCATTATGATTGTGTATACGTGTGTGTGTGTCTGTGTCTGAGTGTATAATTGATTGTGTCTCTGTGTGAGTATGTATGTATCTGTCTGTGCACATCTCTGTGAGTGTATGTGATTGTATGTGTGTGTATGTATGTGTGTGATTGAATCTGTGTGTGTGATTGTGTCTATACATATGTGTGAGTATGTGTGTGTGTGATTGTGTTTGTGTGTGAGTTTGTATGTATGTGTGTGTCTGTGTCTATATGGGTGTGTGAGTATGTATGTGTGTCCGTGTGTGTGTCTGTGTATGCGTGATTGTGTCTGTGTGCGTATGTGAGTATGTATGTGTGTGTATGACTGTGTCTGTGTGTGGCTATGTATGTGTGTGTCTGTGTCTGATTGTGTGTGAGTATGTATGTGTGTGTCTGTGTGTGACTATATGTGTGTAATTGTGTTTATATTTATCTGTGAGTCTGTATATGTTTCTGGGTGCGTATGAATGTGTATATCTGTGTGTTTGTGTGTGATGGTGTCTGTATGTGAGTATGTATGTGTGTGATCATGTCTATATGTGTGTGTATGTACGTGTGTGTTTGTGAGCATGTATATGTGTCTCTGTGTGATTGTATGTATGCGTGTGTGTGTATGTGTGTGTCTCCGTGTGTGGTTTAGAGTATGACTACCCGAATCGAACCCGACAGGACCTGACGACGTGTCGGGTTTGGGTCGGGTTAGGTCTCTCTTCCGGGTCCAAAATTCGGGCTCGGCTCGGCTCGGGCTGGACGTGGACAGAGATCAGGACAGAAATCAGAGGTGAGAAGAGTTGGGGGGAAAGCAGGGGAAAGAAACAGCTACAAGTTCCGACATAAAGCACCCGAGTGAAATTAACCCAACTCCTTACACTCTGAAATCTATCAAGTCCAGTAGAAACTGCCAAGCCCAGGAACGATACCAGTAACTGCAGTAAGTACAGAAAACTGCGTGACCCAAGGATTTAAAATTATCTGGAAATAGGGAGATTAAACTTCCCAACTCTGAGTTCTCAACAGAGATTTTTTTTTTAATGACATTGGAACTTGATACAGTTCAGAAGCTTGTTTGTTACATTGCATGATTTCCTGAAGTGGATACTTTTTTACCCGCGAGTGCTCAGGGTCGCAGCGCCTTCGCCTGTTTGAAATCAGTGTTTGTTGTTTTTTTAAACTTTATGATGTTAATTGAACACGGATACATCAACAACTGGCACCTGTACTCGATCAGTGGTCTAAAGCCTAGCTACCCGACCAAACCCGAATACATGTGTCGGGCTCGGGTCGGGTCGGGTCGGGCATTTAAAAAAATTAAAGGACTCGGGTTCGGGTTGGCTTTTGTCGGGTTGGGCCCGGGTCGGATTTTAACTTTATACCCGAGCCAGGCTTTAGTGTGATTGTGTCTATATGTGTCTGTTGTGTTATTGTGTCAGTATGTGTGTCTGAGTGTGTATATGTATGTCTGTGTGTGTGAATACGTATGTGTGTGTCTGTGTGCATGTGAATATGTATACGTGTGTCTGTGTGAATGTATCATTGTGTCTGTGTGGGAGTATATGTATGTGTGCGTTTGTGTGACTGTGTCATTGTGTCTGTGTGTGCGTGTGTGAGCGTGTGTCTGTGTGTGTGTGTCATTGTGTCTGTCTGTGATTGTGAGTGTGTGTGTGTGAGAGTATGTATGCGTGTGCGATTGTATCTATATGTGTGTATGTGTCTGTGCATGTCTGAGCATGTATGTGCGTATCTGTGCGTGTGTGAGTGTGCATGTGTGATTGTGTCTGTGTGAGATCATGTGTGTTTGTGAGTGGGATGTGTGTGATTGTGTCTGTGTGAGTTTGCGAATATGTATGTGTGCATTTGTGCATGTGTGTCATTGTATCTATGTGTGCGTGTGTGATTTGTCTAAATGTGTGTGTATGTGTTTGTATGTGTGTCTATATGTGTGTTCGTGCATGTGTGATTGTGTTTATATGTGAGTATGTGTTTGTCTGTGTGTGTGTTTGGCTGTGTGTGTTTGTCTGTGTGTGTGTATGTATGTATGGTTGGAATTCTACTCCCACCGCAGGAGCTGGACGTGGTAGGTAGTCAAATTGTGTGGGAGGAGGGGGTGATGCTCCCATCATCCTCCCGCCCAGGCTTCAATTTTACGAGCAGCAGGGGAGATGACAAACAGCCCACCTGCCCAAAGCCAATTGGGGTACTTCACCAACTGTGGAGGTCGCCCAGTAATACCTGGCAGCCTCCTTGTGGGCCTGAAATGGAGGGGGGGCCTCCTGATCAGGCACCCTGTGTCCCACGGTGGGCCACCCCAGCAGCTCCTGCTGCCCCCCGCTGGTGCACCACCCCTCGCCCCCCTGATCGACTCCCCCGCCCCATCACTCAGCCCAGCTGATTGTCCCCAGGAAGGCCCGAAACCGCACTTACCTTATTTCAGCACCAGTGTCCATGGTCTTCCTGAAACTGGGTGCGATCCCAGCAGCGGACACTGCTCTCAGTGTATGATTGTGTTAGTGTGTGTGTATGATTGTGTCTGTGTGCGTGTGTCAGTGTTTGTGTATGATTGTGTTAGTGTGTGTGTATGATTGCGTCTGTGTGTGTGTGTGTATGATTGTGTCAGTGTTTGTGTATGATTGTGTTAGTGTGTGTATGATTGTGTGTGTGTGTGTGTGTGTGTGTATGATTGTGTCAGAGTTTGTGTATGATTGTGTGTGTGTGTGTGTGTGTGTATGATTGTGTCAGTGTTTGTGTATGATTGTGTTAGTGTGTGTCTCTATGTGTGTGTGTGTGTATGATTGTGTCAGTGTGTGTGTATGATTGTGTGTGTGTGTGTGTGTATGATTGTGTCAGAGTTTGTGTATGATTGTGTTAGTGTGTGTGTATGATTGTGTCTGTGTGTGTGTGTGTGTGTATGATTGTGTCAGTGTTTGTGTATGATTGTGTTAGTGAGTGTGTATGATTGTGTCAGTGTGTGTGTGTGTGTGTATGATTGTGTCGGTGTGTGTGTATGATTGTGTCGGTGTGTGTGTATGATTGTGTCAGTATGTGTATGTGTATGATTGTGTCAGTGTTTGTGTATGATTGTGTCGGTGTGTATGTATGATTGTGTCAGAGTGTGTGTGTGTGTATGATTGTGTCGGTGTGTGTGTATGATTGTGTCAGTATGTGTATGTGTATGATTGTGTCAGTATTTGCGTATGATTGTGTTGGTGTGTGTGTATGATTGTGTCAGTGTGTGTGTATGATTGTGTCGGTGTATGTGTATGATTGAGTTTGTGTGTGTGTGTATGATTGTGTTAGTGTGTGTGTGTGTATATGATTGTGTCAGTATTTGTGTATGATTGTGTCGGTGTGTGTGTATGATTGTGTCAGAGTGTGTGTGTGTGTATGATTGTGTCAGAGTGTGTGTGTGTGTATGATTGTGTCAGTATTTGCGTATGATTGTGTCGGTGTGTGTGTATGATTGTGTCGGTGTGTGTGTATAATTGTGTCAGTATGTGTGTATGATTGTGTCAGTGCATGTATGATTGTGTCAGTGTGTGTATGATTGTGTCAGTGTGTGTGTATAATTGTGTCAGTGTGTATGATTGTGTCGGTGTGTGTGTATGATTGTGTCAGTGTGTGTGTGTGTATGATTGTGTCGGTGTGTGTGTATGATTGTGTCAGTGTTTGTGTGTGTGTATGATTGTGTCGCTGTGTGTGTATGATTGTGTCAGTGTGTGTGTATGATTGTGTCGGTGTATGTGTATGATTGAGTTTGTGTGTGTGTGTGTGTATGATTGTGTCAGTGCATGTATGATTGTATCAGTGTGTGTATGATTGTGTGAGTGTATGATTGTGTCGGTGTGTGTGTATAATTGTGTCAGTATGTGTGTATGATTGTGTCAGTGCATGTATGATTGTGTCAGTGCGTGTGTATAATTGTGTCAGTGTGCATGATTGTGTCAGTGTGCGTGTATGATTGTTTCAGTACGTGTATGATTGTGTCAGTGTGTGCTTTATTGTGTCAATTGGACTGGGACGAGTTGTCTTTTTCTGTATGTATAGAAACTGGAAAGGGAGCTCTCAATCTTCCAATCATTGATGCTGTAATTGAAGAGAAATTCTCCCTCAGTGTCATTATTTTTCATTTTCTTTGTTTTTCTCTCAGCTTCCCACCCAGGGCCCACTCCCTCTAAGCACAAACACCCATATCTCAGCTTCCCACCCAGGGCCCACTCCCTCTAAGCACAAACACCCATATCTCAGCTTCCCACCCAGGGCCCACTCCCTCTAACCACAAACACCCATATCTCAGCTTCCCACCCAGGGCCCACTCCCTCTAAACACAAACACCCATATCTCAGCTTCCCACCCAGGGCCCACTCCCTCTAACCACAAACACCCATATCTCAGCTTCCCACCCAGGGCCCACTCCCTCTAAGCACAAACACCCATATCTCAGCTTCCCACCCAGGGCCCACTCCCTCTAAGCACAAACACCCATATCTCAGCTTCCCACCCAGGGCCCACTCCCTCTAACCACAAACACCCATATCTCAGCTTCCCACCCAGGGCCCACTCCCTCTAAACACAAACACCCATATCTCAGCTTCCCACCCAGGGCCCACTCCCTCTAACCACAAACACCCATATCTCAGCTTCCCACCCAGGGCCCACTCCCTCTAAGCACAAACACCCATATCTCAGCTTCCCACCCAGGGCCCACTCCCTCTAAGCACAAACACCCATACCTCTGCTGCTGCTGCTTCCCAGCTGCTCTCCACCCTCTGCAAGTTCACCTCCTTTACTTTCCATTCCCTGGATTCCCCCTTCCCAAATCCTGACCACATAACTCCCCTTCCTGTCTCTCGTGCTAGCTGACACTGTCAGTGGTTCCCCTCCCTCAGATATCGTCCCTTACTTTCAAAGGCACCGTTATCACCCACATTCCTAACAATGAAAGGATCTTCCCTCGACCCTTCTGTCCTGGTGAATTCTCGTCCAATTTCCAACCTGCTTTTCCTCTCCAAGCTCCTTGAACATGTTGGCAGTTCTCAGTAATATGCGCATTTTTTTCCTGATACTCCCGGTAGAATCCCTCTAGCCCAACCCGTCAGCATTAAACAAGCCTGGCCTTCGGCACCCTGTTAAAACCTGAACTTGTTAAAACCCCCCACATCAACTCCACTTTCTGTAAGTCTTTGCAACAAGTGTCCTGTCCCACACTAAATCCCACTCGGCAGTCACCCCAGTTCTCACTGAACTGACTTGGCTCCGTGTTCCCCAACTCTTTAAATTTAGAATCCTTGTCGTCATCTTTAAATCCTTCTTGGGCTCACCCCAACCTATTTCTGCAATCTCTTCCAGCGTTATCATCCCCAGGACCCCAACCCTTCATTTCTCTAACAGTGGCCTTTTGTGTGTCTCTCTCCCCCCTCCATCATTCCTCCATTGGCAGGAGAGCCTCCAGCCTCCTGTGATCTACTCTCCCTTAACCTCCTCCACCTCACCACCTCCCTCCCCTCCTGCAAAAAGCATCTTCAAACCCATCTCGTTGTCCAAGCCTGCAGTCACCCCCTCCTTAGGGGTAAGTCTTTCAACCTCATAGTCTGGGCAGAAACATGACCTGATGTAATGTGTGGTGTTGTGAATTTGCAAATTGCCCAACCATTATCGAACCCATTTGATTTTCATTGCATATGTTTCAATTGAAATTAAAATGAGATAGCTTCTATTACAAGCAGCTGATCCGCAACAGCAGCTTCACACTCAGGTGGCAAGTTGAAAATGTGATTCCCTAATTTCTCCCTTTCTGGTGATCTCTGTTGTAATTATGATTGTCTGTGACTTTCCTCGGAATGTTTCTCACATTAATGGTGCTTTATAAATGCAAGTTGTTCATTTCTGTCTTCCCCTCCTCCCTATCCTCCTGCCATCTCTTTACTCTCCCTCCTCCCTATCCTCTCCTCTTCTCCCTATCCTCCTCTTTATCCCTATAGTCTCCCCGCTCCTCCTAATACTCCCTCCTCCCTATCCTACCTTCCTCCTTCCATTCCTCTCCCTCCTCCCTATCATCTTCCTATCCTATCTTCCTCCTCCCTTTTAAACGACATTTCTGATCAGTTATAGAAACTTCAAACTTTTTGTGGGTAATATCTCCTACAGTACATTTCAGAGCCGTACCAAACGGTCTCCCCAAATGACGAGCCATTCCTGAATGTGAAAGGCCCGCACACACGAGCATTGTCAGTGTGAGTGATGTGCAACACCCGTTTTGCAGACTCTTGGATCCCTCTGATCACTGGGTTATAGTGACGTTGTAATATGTTTGTGAGCATTTCCTTTGCTCACTATTTCTAGTGAAATCACAAAGACCTTTGAAAAGAAATAAACCAACAGAGGAATTGGTGACTGTCATACTCACAATATTACAACACACAGTGACCAGTGCAGAAGTTATGGGTGAATTAATTGTACATATAACATGAGTAAGTCTGCACTATTGTTCAGTGTGGAAATTTACACACCCTTGTTCTTTGTCTGAGGTGACTGCATTCCACAATTAATTTTAAAAGCTTAACATCATGCACTGTGAAGCTATTGGAATTCACCCTCACTGATTTTTTTTTTAGTAAACCTGGCTGTCCATTTTCTCGATGGGTGTCCCAGCACTATTTTGCCTTCGTCCACCTCAGTACTGCAGCTGTAGTAACTTAGAATGTGGCTGGACAATGTATGAGGGGTGATTCCATGTTCCAGCACCTTCGCGGGAGAACACAACTCATGGGGAATTTGGTCGCCCGTGAATTTCTCGCCATGAAAATTAATGGACAGAAACTCGCAAGCTAAGAATGAGCAACTTTCCAATATGCATCCCCCCCCCCCGCCCACCCGGGTCCCCTCTACTCGTTCAGCCAGAGTGGTGGGAATGTGGAATTCACTACCACATGGAATGGGTGAGGTGAATAGCATTGATGCATTAAAGGGGGAACGAGAACATGGGGGAGAAAGAAATAGAAGGGTATGTCAATAAAGTGGGAGGAGGCTTCTGTGGAAAATAAACATGGGCCTGTTGAGCAAAATGGCCTGTTTCTGTGCTGTACCTTCTGAGTAATACTGCCAGCACAAGATTGTAATCCCTCGAGTATTCAACCCCTCCAGCCTGTCCCGACATTCAATCAGATCATGGCCGATGAGCATGTTAACTCCATTTACCCACCTGGGGATCATATCCCTCAATACCCTTGCCCAACAAAACCTTATCAAACCCAATTGAACACCGAGTCTCAAAGTAATATTCCAGAATTTCGATAAATGTTGGAGGTTTGTGCGTCCAGTTCTTTGCTATCATTGATTCCTAATTTCAGCGTCAAGTGTTGAAGATTGGTTTGTTTATGAGTACAGTTCTCAGTTGTTGTTTTACTCCGGACGCTGTTGCGCTGACATTATTCCCTCTGTGTCCTGTTGCATGCCTGATTGTTTTTTCTACCTTTGTTTCAAGAGACAGGATCGCGTTTTCATATTTTGTAGACTGAAAGTGGCTGAGAGAACAAAACGCTGTGTATTTTCAGATAGCATTATGGAGGATTGCTGGCTTGTCCCTGCCCTGTTTCAGGGGTGCGTGTGTTAGCTGAGCATTCCTTGACGTTGACCTGATGATATTCACATAAGGATGTGCAAAAGGCTTTCTGACCCTTTCAGTAATTTAAAATGCTGTGTGAGTTTTTTGTACCAACTTTGAATGAGACGCTGTCAATTAGGCACCGGGCAACATTCCAAAGGCAGCATGCCTAAATAGACATCTCGGCAGCTCAATAATTTAAAAGTACTTTACTGAATGATAATGCACACAAGCTGCGATACACCTCTGTATCAGCAAGTTGAGTGAATCTCAATGAAACTGTTTAGTGGGCCACAGGATTTAAGTGACTCAGCAAGTTGTTGTTGCACAAGGTACCTTGATTGCAAAATGAAAGCCTAGAGTATGTCCCTTCTCCCTAATCTGCATCCCTCCTTTCAATCTGCCCTCCAGGACTGCGCGCAAGTGGCCAATTTTCATGTGAAGTGTCAGCAGACTATTTGATCACAACAATAACCTGAATTTATATAACGCCTTTAACATAGCAAAAAGGTCGCTTCACAGGAGGGTGTCAGGCAAAAAAAAAATGACATTGAACCAAAGAAAGGGGCATTTAGGACAGGTTTATTTTATTCCTTTATGGGATGTGGGTGTCGCTGGCAAGGCAAGTGTTTGTTGTCCATCCCTAATTGTCTTTGAACTGAGTGGCTTGCTATCCATTTCAGAGGGCAGTTAAGAGTCAGCCACATTGCTGTGGGTCTGGAGTCACATGTAGGCCAGACCAGGTAAGGACGGCAGATTTCCTTCCCTAAAGGACATTAGTGAACCAGATGGGTTTTTATGACAATCGATGATAGTTTCATGACACCATTACTGAGACTAGCTTTCAATTCCAGATTTTTTTATTATATTAATTAAATTTGGTTAATTAACTGAATTTAAACTGCACCAGCTGCCCTGGTGGGATTTGTACCCATGTTGCCTGGGCTTCTGGATTATTCGTGTAGTGACATTATGACTACGCCACTGTCGCCCCCATAATAGCTGGTGCAAGAGGTTAGTTTTAGGTAGAGTCTTAAAGAGGAGAGCGGGTCAGAGAGGTTTTGGGTTGGAATTCCATAGCTTCGGACCTAGATGACTGAAGGCACAGCCACCAATAGTAGGACGAAAGAGCTGGAGGCCGACCCAATCTCACCCAATATCCACACTCATGTATATTTTCCAACAGATTAGCAATTAGGCACAGTCGCACTTGGAGGACCAGGAAGACTGGCTGACTTTCATCCTTCCCTAGGACTGAAACCAGTTTTAGTGTCCCAAATAGTGCCTCCCTAGAGATTAATTAAGTCAGCATTGAGCAAGAATCAGACGTAGGACCTTCTCGTTCATATTGTGCCATTATACACTGCCTTTACCAAATGCCCTGTTGGTCAATGAAAAGTCCGAAAGTTCGAACAACACACCATGCTTTGACATGTGTTCCCGTGTGATAACATGTCACAGGGATCACTTTCACTGTTCCAAACCTTCTCTCAGCTCACCTCACCTCATCCAAGTCTTTGTTACCTCTAGACTCCATTACTCCAACCTTCTTCTGGCCGGCCTCCCATTTTGAGCTCATCCAAAACTCTGCTCCCCGTATCTTAACTCAAGTCCTGTTCACCCATCACCCACTGTGCTCGCTCAGCTACATTGGCTCCTGATCCAGCACCGTCTCAATTTTAAAATCCTCATCCTTGTTTTCAAATCCCTCCATCTCTGCAAATTCCTCCAGCCTACAACTCTTCAAGATCTCTGCGCTCTTCCAGTTGTGGCTTCTCGCTCATCTGCCATCTAGACCCTAAGCTCGGGAATTCCTTCCTTAAACCTTCTGCAACTCTCCTCCTTTAAGACCATCCTTTAAGGCTACCTCTTTGACCAAGCTTTTGGTCACCTGTCCTAATATTTCCTTATGTGGTTCCGTGTCAAATTTTGTTTGATAATTGCTCCTGTGAACAACTTGTGACCTTTTATTATGTTAAAGGTGCTATATAAATACAAGTTGTTGTTGTATGTAACCAAAGTGATTCATCTATCTGTTTATCAAAATCTTAAGGGTGTGCAACGAAATGCTTTGGCACTGACTTCATGTTGTGGGTTACTTACAAGTGGGTAATACATTGAAACAAACGATCCCTTCAATTAAACGGGTCAATTAAAGGCACCTCGAAAGCATTTAAGTATTCATACTCTGAAGTCCAGTAGCATAATTAAAGACAGACATCTCAATTTAATGCCTCATCTCAAAGACGGCACCTCTGACAGTGCAGCACTCTCTCAATACTGCACTGGAGTATCAGCATGGATTATGGACTCAAGTCTCCAGTGGGACTTGAATCTGTGACCTCTGACACCCACTGAGCCACAAGGATGTGTCAGTACCTTGCGGACTAGGGAGGCAGACTGCGGTCCTATACACATCTCTGTGTTTCTGAGGGCAGAAGAGAGGGAGGGGAAAAAATTGACACAAAGCGATTGAGTTAAATCTTACACTAGAACTGCCTTTAGTGACACATCTGTATAGATTTTATACGCTAATATTTCAAAGAATCCATTCTTCGAAGTGTAGGGGAAATGTTTTTTTCAATGGCTTCTCAAGCTTTGGGTCAAGTGATTTCAGCTCAATTTGTACAAAATGTCCCAGATCGGATGTTTCCCAGTCTATGTAGGTCAATCAAAGGATGCTGTCTCTTGCTACTGTTGTAATTCCCATTCATGTGTAATTAACATATGTGTTCAAATTGCTAATTATAGCTCCTTGTATCCTTTCGATATCTATATTCAACACTGTAAGATGGCTTTGTGAATGTGCTTGAACCCTCTGCTCTGTGACTCTGCTATGCTCATTTGCTGTTTTGTACCTGTGTGCCTTACTATACTGTCGAGGTGTTGTACGTATGTAGTGTACTCCTGTGATTCAGCCTGTGTGGTTCACTGCTCTTTGTTTAAAAAAAGAATTGTGATATTTATTAACTGCTTTCTGAGCTTAATAACTACCCTAGATGTACAGTGCTCTTGGGTACAGTAAATGAGTGCTATTATCTGAGATTTCATTTGCTCTGATTCAATCATTCACTCGAATAACTAGATTGTATCTAATTTGTAACTGCGGGGCTGTGATTTTCCTTTCTCTCTCTCTCTCTCTCTCTCTCTCTTCCTGTGTTGTAACAATGTCACGTTAGGTTACTCTGCAATTGTTTCTTCTTGGGCTGAACTCTGCCCTGTTTTGGAATTTGTGAGACTTTCTAAAAAATTTGCTTTAGGTCTTTTACTTTTTGGGATACAGTGTCCAACTGAGCAAAGCTGGTAGCAAATTCCTGAGGTAACTCTCGTGTGAGCATAACGAATGATAGGGCCAGGAAACAAAGAGAAAGAACCTACATTACTATAGCACCTTTCACGACCTGAGGACATTGCAAAGCACTTTACAGCCAACAAAGTACTTTTTGAAGTGGAGCCCCTCTTGTAATATAGGAAACACGGCAGCCAATTTACACACAGCAAGATCCCAAAGACAACGTCTTCATGTTCTAGTGACGTTGACTGAGGGATAAATATTGGCCAGGAGCACTCCACTGCTCGTCCTCCAATTACTGTTATGGAATCTTTTATATCCACTTGAGAGGGTCGACAGGGTCTTGGTTTAGTATTTCAGCTGAAGGACGGCACCTCTGACTGTGCAGCACTCCCTCACTGCTGGCACTGGAGTATCGGCCTAGATTTTTGTGCTCAAGTCTCTGGAGTGGGTCTTGAGCCCACAAGCCTCTGACTCAGAGGTGAGAGTTCTACCCATTGAGCCACAGGCCTGCAAGAAGTGTACAGCCTCTATTTATATATCACAGCTCCTGGAAACGCTCTTCACATAATTCAAATTCCTTTCAATTGCAGTGGCTGTTGTTACGTGGGAAACCATTTTGTTCCCTGCATGATCCCACCACCAGAAACGAGATGACCATCAGTATATTTGTTTCTGGCAGTGTTGGTTGAGGGTGGAATATTGACCGGGATAGTCATAGAATGATACACCACAAGAGATAACCACTCTGCCCATCAAGCCTGTGCCAGGCTTGGTAAGGACTATCCAATAGTCCCACTCCCCCCACGCCTGCTCTTTCCCCAGACTGGGAGAAATCCCCACAGTCTTCTTCAGTTAGGCTCTTTACCATCCAGCTGAATAGAGAGGCTATGGTACCAGTTTAACATCTCATGTGCAGGGCGGCACCCTCAGTGTTGTGCTGAGGTTTCTGGAGTGGGGTTTGTACCCACGAGAGGTTGAACAGTTGAGCTATGCTCGCACAGTATTAGCAAAGGTGGAAAGGGCAAGGGATGTGGATGTGATTACTGGCCAATGACTGAAAGTGTCCAGTCAGTAGGAATGTCTTACCAATAAAGCCAACCTTGGGCTGGGATATATTTGCTTTTAAGTTGAGCCTGTTTTAATATATCATTACTGAGGCCAGATTGAAAGACTGGATGAAGTTTTGGGCCGACAGCTTTCTAAAGAACATTGATGTGTTTGATTGAGTTTAGGAATGAGTGCCAAGTACTTGCTGCTCTGACATGAAGGAAGACTAGAGTTGGCCAATTGGGTAAAAGGAGATTGGTTGGGGTAAACCAGGTCTTTAAAGCCCTTAGCAACAGAGACAACCAATACAAGTGCGTTATTTGGACTGGAAACAGAGTGGAGGAAGCATTACAATACAGATATATAAAACGCAAGGAAAATTGGAGATTAAGATAACAAGCAGAATAACTTGCATTTATGTAACGCCTTTAACATAGTAAAGGCTCTGCACAGGAGCGATTCTCAAACAAAGTTTCACGCCGAGCCACATAAGGCAATATTAGGGCAATGTTCGAAGAGGTATGGATTTAGAAAGTGTCTTAAAGGAGGAAAAAGAGGTAGAGAGATTTAGAAAGGAATTCCAGGTAGCTGAGAGCATGGTCAAAAATCACGGTAATTTATGAAACAGACTTTCCAGCAAACCGACTGATGTGACAACAATTCTGCAGCTCCTTCATTTAAGGGAGTAAGTATATTAATGGGACTCACAGACATGGTGTGTTAATTGGGCCCAGTAATGTAGAGACCGTGGCATTGTGGTAATGTCACTGGACTAGTAATCCAGAAGCCCAGGCTAATGCCCTGGGGACATGGGTTCAAATCCCACCATGGCAGCTGGTGGAATTTAATTCAATTAATTAATAAAAATCTGGAATTGAAAGCTAGTCTCAGTAATGGTGCCATGAAACTATCATCGATTGTTGTAAAAACCCATATGGTTCACGTACGTCCTTTAGGGAAGGAAATCAGCCGTCCTTACCTGGTCTGGCCTACATGTGACTCCAGACCCACAGCAATGTGGGGGACTCTTAACTGCCCTCTGGAATGGCGTAGCAAGCCACTCAGTTGTCGAGGGCAATTAGGGATGGGCAACAAATGCTGGCCTTGCCAGTGGTACCCACATCCCATGAAAGAATAATAATAATATAAACAATCCTAGCCCCATACTCCGTGCTCTTAAAGAGACAGTTCCACCTTGGCAACATTTGCAGTTCACAGGAGTCGAGCATTCCAGACTCAGACCATTTGGGTTGTAGTGTTGGATCCTCCTCTGCGGCTGCCCAGTCTGTTCTACTGTGGATGTTCCATTGGCCATTTAACTTGTTACTTTGTGCTTTATTATTTGCCCCAGTAGCTAATGGTGGGGTGGGGGGAGGAGGGGGGGAGTTTGAAGCATTTGATATAAGAATCAAGAATTGTTTGTTTGCAAATGTTTCTTAAGCTCAGACTGTGCTTAAACTCAGCTGAAAATGGGAACTTTTATTGTGATGTATATACTATTCTCTTTCACTTAGTGCACCAGAAAATGGACATAGGAACACGAATAGACCATTCAGCCCATCGAGCCTGCTCCACCATTCAGTTTGATCATGGCTGATTATCTACCTCCATGTCACTTTCTCACACTATCCCCATATCCCTTGATGTCATTCATATCCAGATATCTATCGATTTCTGTCTTGAATATGCTCAATGATTGAGTTTCCACTGCTCTCTGGGGTAGAAAATTCCAAAGATTCACTACCCTCTGAGTGAGGAAATTCCTCCTCATCTCTGTTTTAAATGGCCTATCCCTTATTCTGAGATTGTGCCCCCTGGTTCTAGACTGACCAGCCAGGGGAAACATCCTATCTATATCCATCCTGTCACGCCCTGTGAGAATTTTGTAAGTTTCAATGAGATCACCTCTCATTCTTCAAATCTCTAGAGAATACAGGCCCAGTTTCCTCAATCTCTCCTCATAAAACAATCCCGCCAATCCAGGGAATAGTCAGGTGAACCTCTGTTGCACTTCCTCTATGGCAAGTATATCCTTCCTTAGATGAGGAGACCAAAATTGTACACAATACCCCAGGTGCGGTCTCACCACGGCGCTATACAAGTGCAGCAAGCCTTCTTTACTGTTGTATTCAAAACCCCCTTGCAATGAAGGCCAACATACCATTTGCCTTCCTAATTGCTTGCTGCACCTGCATGCTGACTTTTAGTCACTCATAAACAAGGACACCCAGGTCCCTTTGGACATCAACATTTCCCACCTCTCACCATTTAAGAAATACTCTGTCTTTCTGCTTTTTCTACCAAAGTGGATCACTTCACACTTATTCACAATATATTCCATCTGCCATGTTCTTGCCCATTCACTTACCCTTGAGGCCTCCTTGCATCTTCCTCGCAACTTACATTCCCACTTAGTTTTGTGCCGTCAGCAAATTTGGAAATGTTACATTTGGTCCCCACATCCAAATGATTTATATAGATTGTGAACAGCTGTGGCCCCAGCACTGATCCTTGTGGTACCCCACTAGTAACAACCTGCCATCCTGAGAATGACCCCTTTCTTCCTACTCTCTGCTTTCTGTCTGTTAACCAATTCTCAATCCTTAGCATTAACCCCAATTCCATGTGCTCTAATTTTGTTTACTAACCTCCTGTGTGGGACCTTATCAAAAGCCTTCTGAAAATCCAAATACCCCACATCCACTGGTTCTCCTTTATCTCTGCTATAAGTAACATCCTCCAAAAAACTCCAACAGGTTTGTCAAACATGATTTCCCTTTCACAAATTCGTGTTGACTCTGCCCAATCATATCAATATTTTCTAATTGTTTAGTTATCACATCCTTTATAATAGATGCTAACATTTTCCCTACTACTGACGTCAAACTAACAGGTCTGTAGTTCCCCGTTTTCTCTCGCCCTTCTTTCTTAAATAGTGGGTTTACATTTGCTCCTTTCTAGTCTGCAGGAGCCTTTCCAGAATCTATAGAATTTTGAAAGATAACCATCAATGCATCCACTATCTCTATAGCCACCTCCTTCAACACTCTGGGATGTAGATCATCTGGTCCAGGGGATTTATCAACCTTCAATCCTGTTAATCTTTTGAGTATTACCTCTTTCTTAATAATAATTTCTTTCAGTTCCTCAGTTTCACAAGTCCCTTGGTTCCCTGGTATTTCTGGGAGGTTTTCTGTATCACAAAGTAATTGTTTAGTTTCTCCGCTATTGCCCTATTCTCCATTATAAATTCACTTGTCTCTGCCTGTAATGACCCACATTTGTCATTGCTAATCTTTTCGTTTTTACACACCTAAAGAAGCTTTTACAGTCTGCCTTTATGTTTCTAGCTAGCTTGTATTCACATTCTCTATTCCCTTTATCAGTTTCTTGGTCCTCCTTTGTTGGACTCTAAATTGCTCCCAATCCTTGGGTTTACCACTTTTTCTGGCAACCTTCTAAGCCACTTCCTTTGAACTAATGCAATCTTTAACTTCTTTTGTGAGCTGCGCTTGATTCATCGTTCCTGTTGGGTTTTTGTATTTTAGAGGAATGTATATTTGTTGTAGAGCATGGAGTACAGTATTTTCCTAATCCACCATAGCCAACTTGCCCCTCATACCTTCATGGTTTCCTTTGTTCAGATTTAAGACCCCAGTTTCAGAATGAACTATATCACTTTCAAACTTAAAAATTGGTGCAGTGAGGAGGCTCATCCTAATTAGGGGCTGATGCACCTTAATGGGACAATATAGAGGGAGCTTTACTCTGAACCTAACTCGTTTTTGTTTCTTTTTTGTTTTTTTTTGGAGCTCTACTCAGTATCTAACCCCCTTTTTTTTCTTTTTGTTTTAAGGAGGCCTTCATTCCCCAGGCCCCCTTTATTTCCATTTTAAATAAATAACTTTATTAAAAGCAGATTAATAAAACAAAACTCAAATTAAAACAGCATTGTCTGCATCGACGATGCACTCCAGTCCCTGCGGTGCCCATTGGTCGCAGAAGGCTTCAAGCGAACCGGCGGACACCGCATGCTCCTTCTCCAGGGACACCTGGGCACAAAGGTAACCACGGAGGAGGGGCAAGCAATCAGGGTGGACGGACTCCCCGACAACCTGCAGCCTGCACCTGTGAATTGCCGCCTTGGCCAGGCCCAGGAGCAGACCGACGAGGAAATCCTCCTCCCGGCCCACGCCCCTCCACACTGGTGCCCAAAGATCAGGAGTGTGGTTGAAGTGCAATCGAAACTTGAGGAGCAGCCCCTTTAAATACTCAAAGAGGGGCTGCAACCTCACACACTCTGTATATACATGGAATGTGGACTCGTCCAGGCTGCAGAAATTACAGGTGGCCTGCGAGTCCGTGAACCTGCTTAAAAGTCTATTGCACAGGACTGCCCTGTGCAGCACCCTCCACCCCAGGTTCCTGATGTAAAGGGGGAGGACTCTCGCGTAGAGAGACCTCCACCAGGGTTTCCCCTCATGGCCAGATGGCAACGCGGACCGCCACGGCGTGTCTGGGTGGCTGACAGGGCGAAGAAGTGGAGAGTGTGCAGGAGCAGCCCATACGGGAAACCCCTCCATGCCGTGTGGAATAGCACGGAGGGCAACTCCAATAGGGGGCTCAGGTTGTGTGGGACTGGCTCCCGAGGAGTGTTTCGGGGCCTGGGTCCGATGAGCAGCTGCCCCTGCTCGGCCGGGAGCGCTCTGCGCTCCCAAGCCCCCTCGTCACCCGCAGTGAGTGGCGTCCCGGGGGCTTTGGCTACTCCCCTGCCCATCGGTCCGTCCCCAGAGCCAGCCGTACGGACAGCCGAGGCGCACTCCTCCGCCGGCGGGGAAGCACCCTGACTGGAGGCAACCATGTTCCAGTCCCTGTAAAAGACAGACAACTCCCTCAGAGAGGCACAGCTGACATTCTTCACCGGGAGCTGCGTGTCGTCTTGAAAGCAGTGCCCATGGTGGAAAAAATGCTTCGCCAGCACACACCATCTCGGGGGACGCTCGAGGGCTGCAGGGTCTGATGGCGCCAGACGTCCACCAAATTGAGGGAGCTGATCAGTTCCCTCAACTTATCCACCGACACTTTTCCGCACTGGGAACCGGAGCGATTCCTCCACATCGAGGGTACAGTTAAAATCCCCCCCCCGAGGATGGTGCACTCGCCGCTATCGATAGAGCTCAAAAGGGCGGACACTTCTTTAAAGAAATGCGCTTGCAACGTGCCAGGTCTGGGCACGTACATATTCACAAAGTGGAGCGGCACGCTACCCAGGCGAACGGCGAGGTGGAGCAAGCGGCCCGGCACTAGCTCCTTGACCCCCAAGATCTCTGGCTGAAAAATTGGGGCCAACATGATAGCCACCCACTAGAAATAGGGGTGAGGTGACTCATGTAGACCTCACCCTGCCACTCCAGGAGCCAGGTGGCTTCGTCTCCCGGAACGGTGTGGGTTTCCTGCAGAAAGCTCACCGAGTATCGCCCTTCCCTGAGGACTGAGAGATTGTGAAATCTGCGGTGAGACACCCCGTTGATGTGAGGTTGGTTATGGTCATCTTCATGTCAAATATACTGAGAAACACCTCACTGTGAGGAGAGAGTGGAAGTGCACCTCACCTTCCACTCCCCAGCAACCCATTGAGGAACGCTTTAAACCGGCGCCTCACAACCAGTTTCACGTCCGCGCCCTTCCCCGTCTTCTTGAGGGCGGCACGGACGGACTGGATGATCAGTACCAAACTCGACCACCGGCCGTGGGCCAGCTGAACTTTATTGCAGCAACCCCTGCATTCCGTGAGGAAGTCCCGGAGTTCTATGGTGGGGATGAAAGGAGACTCGGTGGGAGGCACGAAGGAGTACATCGCCTCACTGGCAGTGGATTCAAGGTCGTCCTCCATGCTCCCACACCGAGTCCCCATCCTCCGGGTCGGCACTGCCTGCGGCCGACACACCCACCACACACTGTGGGGCGGAAGTGCCAGCCGCGCCAGCTGGTCCCGCCTCCGTCACGATCCCACCCCCAGGATCGATGGCAGAGGAGTCCTCCTTGGGTTCTTTTGTGGAACTGGAGCCTATGGGCGCCAGCGGTTCAGGACCCCCCTGCATCTCCATCCCCAGGCCAATGAGCGGCCTAGGGAAGATGGTAGTTCCCGACCCCGGAAATCCGGCTGGACCTGGGACCGGAGCGAAGAGAGGAGGTTGTCTCCCGCCCTGTTAGCACCCACAGACCCAGCAGATGGGGCAGCATTTTCACCCTTAACTGGGTCGGGCACAACCTGGTTGGGAGTGGACTTCGGGAACCCTTTGGGGCCTTGCCCTCCCCTCCACTTAGGGCACCTGACCCAGTGACAGATGGGAAGGATTCTTCAGGAGCATCCCCAGGCTCCCCCACCACAAGGAGGACTCCACTTGCTCCCTCAGGAGGGGCCACATGTACAGGGGTCTCCCCCTCCCCTCCATCCTGAAGGGTAGGGAGCTCCTGCCCAGGCTTTCCAGACTTGACGGTGGTGGTGGCAGGGGGAACCTGGAGCCCGAATTTGGAGACAGCTCCCCTCCAACAGATGGGCCCTGCACCTCAGGGCCCTGTGTTACCTCTGTGGAGGGCTGCCTTCTCTTTTTCCCACTAGGGCGCGGAGGCTCAGAGACCTCCATGTCATTAGAGGCCTCCTTTTGATCGGTTACCCTGGGCCCAAGCCCAGCCCTGGGGCAGGTAGGTTCCCCAGGATCGGGCCTTGGGCTGAGCTCAGGCTCGGGTTGTGCCACAGTATCCAGGGGATGTGTCTCTCAGTGTTTATTCTTTCTCCGCATTCTCCTTCCACTCAGACAGGTACCCCCCACTCCCTGCCGGAGGCCGTGAATACCACAGCCCCTGAAGCCGCCTTAGCAGTGTCTGTTGGAGGTGTAGGGGGAGTGGGAGGAGGTGCAGCAGTGCCACCCTGGGCCGCCAAGGTGGAGTTGGCAGCTGGGAGGTTGGGGCAGTTCTTACAAACGTGCCCCACCCCCTTGCAGTCATGGCACTGTGCCCTGTCCGAGCTCCAGAAGACCCTGGAATTGAACAGCAAAATGGCCTTCCATGACCTCCTCCCGCGCCAGCTGCATGAATAGCTGGCGGCGGAAGGAGTAGACATGTCAGAGGCTGTTCTCCCAAAGACCGAGCGGGACTGGGTGATCCCCGACCTCACCTCCCCCAGATGGTGCAGGTGGGGGAGTAGGAGCTCACTGGGAATGAAGGGCAGGACATTTGACAACATTATCCGCTGTGCGGTGGCCCCCAGAAGGACTATCGGCAGGAAGGTCCCCCCCACAGTGAGCTCCTTACTCAAGGCCAGGGACACCGCCTGCTCCGTCTTCAGGAAGAACACAGCTTTCCCATCATCTTCGAGGCTGCCACAATGGCCGAGGGGCTGACAACCTTGGCCATTGCCTTTACGCAAGCCTAGACATGTTGGGGTGGGCATAACTCTTTACCCCATAGCTCGACATTATTAATTTAAAAGGTGACAGGGTCACATGGGCAACCACAGAGGCTGCAACTGCACAGGTGTTCGAGGGCCCTGCCACCAGTGATGATGGGCTCGCCATAGGTGCAAGAGCCAAACCTACTCTGAGTTGTAGGCTTGCAAAAAAAACAACAAACAAGCAAACAAACGTTAGTAAGTTGGGGGAGAGGCTGAGGGTACACAGGAAAGGGGAAAGACAGGCTGTAAGCGATGACTTTTGCTTTAAAGGTGATACACAGAGCACTCTGAACAGTCCTGAGTAACACTCTTCGTCTTCCGGTTTTCTGGTTGCGGGAGATGTCTTCCCCTTGGTCAGCCGAAAGCTGCCCAGGCTCTAGCTATTTCCTTCTGTCTCTTTAGCCAGGCAGCTTCAGCTGACCCAGGCTGGGCAATTGGGGTGGGGAGGGAGCTTCCTTGGGTATTCAATACAATTGCACAGCTGCCTGGAGAATTGTTGTTCCGGCCTCTTCCACCTCCCACCACAGTCCAAAGCAAAGAAAGGTCTGGTGCTCAACCGCCCACCTCCTAATACAGCCTTATTTCTCCAAAGTCTTTTCCTCCTCTGCAGCAAATGTTGTCCAAAAGTGTTGCAGCTCCCTCCTCAGCTGTCCCTCTCCAGAAGCACCTCCTGCAACTGACTGCAGTGCTGTCAGCTGCACCTCGTTGATGCACTCAGCACTCAGGCGTCCCAATCAGGCAGCAGCCAACCCCGTTTTTTTTTGTTTTTGTCGAGGGGGCCTTTATACCCCAGGCCCCCTTTATATATTTTTTATATGTCGAGGGGGCCTTTATAGCAGCCAACCCCGTGCTGTACCTGCCCTGGGAGTGCTTGATGGGACAGTGTAGAGGGAGTTTTACTCTGTATGTAACTTATACCTGTCCTTGGGAGTGTGTGAAGCCTGCACTGGTTACCTGAGATAGCGAAGCATTTCTTTTCCCCAGCTCTGGCGTCTTCCCTGATTCGCAGTCATAAGTTACATTAAAAAAAACAAAGTAAACATCTTTTTGGAAACTTTCAATAATTTCTGACTTCAGGATAACATTGAACTCCCTTTATTATGTTTTTCTGTATTAAACATTAATAGTCATCAAATATTAATGTGTAACACTTGCACACCCATCAAATATTAATATGTGGGACTTGCAGAATCTGTGAATATTAATGTGTTGGGCCTCTACCGTTTGATGGCTCACATGGTGACAGGAACTGTTTCAAATTCCTGTACCTGCCACTTTAATCACAAGCTTTGTCTCATGTAACTGCCAGTGTCAGTTGTCGCTCAGTGGGCAGTGCTCCTGCTTTTAAAACTGAAGATCATAATCCAGACTGACTCTCCCAGTGCAGTACTGAGCGTGTGCTACACTATCAGAGGTGTTGCTTTTTGGGTGAGACATTAAACCATGGCCCCGTCTGCCCTCTCAGGTGGATGTAAAGCATCCCGTGGCACTGTTTGAAGAAGAGCAAGGGAGTTTCCCCCTGGTATCCCGGGGCCAATATTTATTCCCTCAACCAACGTTGCTGAAACAGATTCTGGCATGGACTCAATGGGCTGAATGGCCTCATTCTGACTCTGTCAGACTCTGTGACTTATGAGATTATCTGGTCATTATGACATTGCTGTTTGTGGGAGCTTGCTGTCTGCAAATTGGCTGCTGCACTTTCAACAGCAGTGACTGCACTTCAAAGCTACTTCACTGGCTGGAGAGTACTTTGTGATGTCCAGAGGTTGTGAAAGGTGCTATATAAATGCAAGTGTCATTTGTTAATATAGCCTCTTAAACATAGTAAAACATCATATGGTGCTTCACAGGAGCATGATTGGACAAAAACTGACAAGGTTTTAAAACAGTAAAAGCAGAGACAAAATATGCACACAATAATTAATTGACAGCAAGCTTTATGTTACAAAACCTTGTAGGTTGCAGGAGGAAAGGAAGAGAGAGGTGAGGGACTGAATCACATGGAGTGGAAGATCTGTGATTTGTCAGTTCATCGGGAGGTGAAAGATTGTGTGGGACAGGATATTCAGAACTAGGGAGGAAGAGGAGTTTAGAGGGGAGTAGCATTGATAAAAGAAAGTTATGCCAGAAAGAATTTTGGCATAATTCTCTTACTCGAGGCACAACTGGACAAATTGAAGTGACAAGGATTTAGTAGGTATGGCAACAAATTCTCTGTCAGCTCCACAGGAAATAGGTTAAATGTTTTCATCAACTTAAACCATTAATCCCCACACAACCGAAGCGACTCCAGTTAACCACTTCACCGCTGAACTCAGTAATCACTGTGAGTGGCAACATCAGAGTATATCACCTTCATTACCCTGAGGCAAAATGGCCAATTCCCCTCCTTGATTTTGGGGAAGGGGAGAAAAGGAACATTGGCTTCCCTAGTTTATTTGCATATTGAACCTGGGCAATGTGTTTCTGTACTTTCCCATCCTTATCATCAGTGGGCACTCTTGCAATTCAGCATTTTATTATTTAACTGGTTCAGTCCAAAAGCAGCAGCATCTTGCAATTAGATGTTTAATGGGCTAGAAATATCATCTTGGGTGGTCGGCACAGAACTGGTGATATTGGATCCGCCGCCACCTGTTATGCACACTGTCTGAAATTCAGTTCCATTACATTCAATGCAGTTAAATATCAGGCACTGCGTATAACAGGCAACCATCTGATATCACCCATTTAGTGCACCGCCCGAGACAAATTCCTGCCCCCATGTATAAAGCACCTTTAACCTAGTAAAACGCACACTTCACAGGAGCGATTTTCAAATAAAATTTGACACCGAGCTACAAGAGGAGATACTAAGACAAGCAGCCAAAAAGCTTGGTCAAAGAGAGAGGTTTTAAGGCAGAGTCTTAAAGGCAGAGTGAGGGGTGGAGAGCTGGAGTTGTTCAGTGAGGAATTGGTGGAATAGGTGATCAAGGAGGACATTGAAGCAGAAGTGGCACTGGGGTCAAGAGACAATTAGATGTGTTTCTGGAGAGAGAAAGGACTGAGAGATATAGTGGGATAGGTGGGGTTGGAAAGTATTAAAGTAAATGGTGTGCTTGTGGGGCCTGAATGTTCCTTATTTTGAGCTGATGCATAGGCAAAGCAGTTACGGGGAGAGTTCTCTTTAAACTAAGTTGAACTGTCTGCACTTGCTCATTTAAGAATCTTTGCTCAGTGCCCTGAAAGGATGGAATGGTTAACTGCAAACGGATTGGAGGCCTCAAGGCCTCTAACAGGAATTTTATGGTTTTCATGTGAGCTGATGCAAGAGTGGGTGGGAATCACTGTGATTGCGAGAATTTTGTTTGAATGATTGGGGAACAAGTGGATCTGAGGTTGACCTCATGATATTTTTTTTTCCTTTTCTTCTCTCCAGTTTGCATGTACAGAGAGCCATCGATGCATGAAATCGGGGACAAAGCTGGACGCTCACGGAAGAGTTCAGGAACGCCAACCATGAACGGAGGCAAGGTAGTCAACCAAGAGGAGTCTACATAGCAGGAGCAAGGCACCAGGAAGCTGAACTGGAACCATATGCACAACTTCCAAAATTAAGCAGAGAGAATTTAATTAGAGAAAAAAAAATACAGAAGAGAGGATTTTTTGAATATGCAAATCCTTTAGATGAACTGATGAAGCCATTGCCTGAAAGAGAAAAGAAACATTAAATCAGGACTTGATTTTCATTCTGTTTCCTCTTATGCAAAACTCTCCACTCTGTGGTAAACTCATCTACGAAAAATTAAATAAAGAAAAAAAGAAACTTAAATTACCCTACACGTTTGAGATTTGACACAAATATCCCTCATAATCCAGAGGCCTTTCTTGCTTCTCAACTGTTGAAAACCTTAAAACTGAAGACAGCATTTTGTTTAGAAACCACCACGTATATTCCATTTTAACGCGAGGAATCAACCCATCGCAATCCATTCAGACAGCAGATACAGGCTCTGTGTTCTGACGGTGATAGCCACACCTTAACTTGGCCGACCAACTTCTTGTCACGATCCAGAACTTGCCATGCCACCTTAGTGATGCTCCAATACTAGGGAAGGAAAGGACACCTGGTCAAACAAAAGAGACATAATAAGGATATCCAACTCTTGTTGGCTATGAAGGCCACCGCATTTTTTGGCTTGGTGTTCAGTTGGCCACTGGAAAGTAGACTGCATTTCATTTGACTTTCATACCACCACCCCTCCATCCCCATCCCCAACCCCATCATGCTCTCATGCCTCTTCCAGTTCCATGTCTTTGACCTTTCTCTGAAAGTAGACGAGGTCTGTCCTTTGAGGGTAGACCAGGTAGAAACCAGAATTGTGTATATTGGGCCCACATGTGTTGAATGATCTAAGTCTGCACCATTTGATAACCACATTTCAAAACCATCCATTGGATCACAGTGAGATTATGTTGGACATGTAGATGTACACTCTTGAATAGATTGTCTGGCAGCAGCTCGTTGGTTTGGTGGTTTATGTTTTCTGACTATTTTGTTCTGCCATATTTCAGATTGCTGAAGTTGCTTTGAGTTGCGCTGAATTTCTAGCTAGGCCTGGATTGCTAAACCAAGTCCAGAGCCCAGTTACACATACATGATATTCGCAGCATTGTGTGATGTCACATTTTTGTTGCTGCTGGATTCCACTTGAGCTGTGCAGCTTCAACATGTATTTTCACCCATTAACCAGACTGGAGGCTATCACCAACTAGTGGTCAGGTCAGCTGAGGGAGCATAGTGTCAATATCGGCCAGAGGACCTAGGGTGCCAATTGGTCCACACTGGCACTCATTACACTTAAGCCATAAAGATTCAAAGAAACCTAACTCAAAAAGGATGTTAGCAGAACTGTGGTTTGGCTAGCTCCTTAAGAGGCCCTCGACTCTATGTGTGTATGTTTTTCAACAACAATAAAAACTTGCATTTAAAAAGCACCTTTAAGGAAATATAGTGTCCCACTTGAGCATTAGCAGATAATGTTTGAGAGCAAACCAAAGAAGGAGATATTAGGACAGAGGACTAAAAGCTTGGTCAAAGATGTAGGTATCCAGGAGCGTCTTAAAGGAGGAGAGAGAGGTAGTGAGATTTAGGGATGGAATTCCAGAGTTTAAGGCCCAGGCAGCAGAAACCATGGCTGCCAATGGTGGAGCGATTAAAATTGGGATGCTCAAGAGACCAGAATTGGTGAAGCACAGAGATCTTGGAGGGTTGTGCAGCTGGAGGGGATTACAGAGATAGCAAAGGGCAAGGCCATAGAGCAGGGTTTTCCAATGTTTTCGCATGAGGGAGGGGGCCACATTACAATTTTTGTCTCACATGGGTGGGTGGGGGGCTGGTGAGACAACGTCGGAAAGATAAAGGCATTAAAAAGTTATCTTACTGTGAATCAAAACAACAACTGTGCATTTTCATGAAGAAGCTTTAAATGAGAAGATTAATTTATTGAATTACTTTCTGATCACTATGTTGGACACTGATTTAGTGTGATAGCTGGTATCTTTTTTTGCTTGCACAAATAGTCAATGTCTCCCCACACACCTCCTGTAGCGATGCACAGTATTCCGGATAGATATCCATTTTTCAGGAGTGATCTGGATCCCTCTCTCTACCTGTGTTCACCCCTCTCTGTGTTGTTTCTCCCCCCCGGTGTCGTCCTCGCTCTCTGTCCTCGCCACTCGGTCCCCCACCCCCCCTCTCTGTCCCCCTCTTTCTTTCTGTCCCCCCTCTTTCTCTCTGTCGCCCTGTCTGTCTCCCTCTCTCTTTCCGCCTCCTCTCTCTCTCTGTCTGTCTGCGCCCTCTCTCTCTGTCTCCCCCCTCTCTCTGATTCCCGCTCTTTCTCTGTTTCCCCCCTCTCTCTCTGTCTCCCCCTCTCTCTCTGATTCCCCTTCTGTCTCTGATTCCCCCGCTCTCTCTGAATGCCTCTCTCTCTCTCTGTCCCCTCACTCTCTGATTCCCTCTCTCTCTCTGTTTTCCTCTCTCGCTCTCTGACAGTTGCAGGGAGCGGAAGCACTCAGCGCAGCAGCTTTGTGGTTGATCAGTTTGTTGAAAAACATCACGCTGTCAGTTTCACAGCTGCCAAAGGAGGAACATACTTCCCAACTTCAGTCAGATTTGGGGTTTTCTGGCGGGCTTATAAAAAAATTTGGAAAACCGCAAATCTGTCCGAAGTTGGGAAGTGCATTTCTGCTTTGGCAGCTGTCAGCTGTGAAACTGACAGTGTGATGTTTTTAAAGGCAAAAAGAAGACAATAGGAAATTTCCTATCTCCAGTCACGGACCGCTAGCAAGGATGCAGAAATGCCCCGGGTATAGTTTACACCCCCAGTGCTGGATAGAAACCTTTGGCAGGCCGGATCCCGGTGTGTTGGACAACCCTGCCATAGAGGGATTTGAAAACAAGGATGAGAAATTCAAAATCATGGCATTGCTTAACTGGAAGCCAGCGTAGGTCAGAGAGAACAGGGGAACTGGGTGAACAGGACTTGGTATAAGTTGGACGTTGGCAGCAGAACTTTGAATGATCTCGAGCTTATAGAGGGTAGAATGTGGGATGCCAGCCAGGAAAGCGTTGGAATAGTCATATCTAGCGGTGACAAAGGAATGAATGAGGCAGGGGCAGAGTCAGGTGATGTTATGGAAGCGCAAATGGGCAGTCTTAGTAATGGAGCGGAATGTGGTCAGAAACTGATCTCGGGGTCAAATATAACACCAAGGTTGCAAACAGTCTGGTTCAACCTCAGACAGTTGCCAGGGCGGGGACTGGAGTCAAAGGCTTGAGAATGGAATTAGTGGTGGAGATCAAAGACAGTTCTCAGTCTCCCCAGTAATTAATTGGACAAAACTTCTGCTCATCCAGTACTGGATGTTGGACAAGCAGCCTGACAAATCAGAGGCAGTGGAGGGGTCACGAGAGGTCATGGTGAGGTAGAGCTGGGTATCGTCAGAACGTAATTGTGTTTTCGCATGTAGATATAGGAAACACGACAGCCAATTTTCACACAGCAAGATCCCACAAAGAACAATCTGATTAATGGCCAGATCATCTGTTTTAGTGATGTCGATATAAAATGCTTTGGGATGTCCTGAGGTTATTAAAAAGCACTATAGAAATGCAGGTTCTTTTATATATTTGGGTGTCCGGGGCCCAGCGTTTCATTGTGAAATAGAGAACCAGTGAGAAAGTGAGTGCTTTATTTAGCTCCCTGGTGCCTATGCAGCACTGCTCCTAGACTGTCGCCACAAACAAATAGATGGAGCACCGCAGCAGAAATTTTAATTAAATCCTTGAACTGTGGGTCCCTGTTGGAAATCGGCAGCCGCCGCGTATTATTAGTACAACACTATGTACCTGATAACGCAACACAAGCCATGCATTTTCTGCCAACAACTGCTGGCATCTTCTTCCTAAACATGTGGTGACAGCGTTACAATTACTGATTGTTTAGTGTGAATGTCACCTGTATCAGTGCCCTATATGTTGTGCAGAAGACTGCCATTGAAAGGCAGCCAGCTATATCGTCTGCAAAATAGAGATACTAGGGTATGGTCCGGAGTCTAACTCAGGATTCTGATTGTTCATCTACAGAGTAGCAGATACCCAGGATTGAGCTACAGGTTGGAATCTAATCAAGGGATTCGGGTGGTTTATATACAGAATAATGGATACTCCGGAATGAGTTACAGGTTGCGGGTGAGTTGAGGAGTTCAGGTGGTTTATATATACAACAGGTACCCAGGAGTAAATTATACGCTGCAATCTAATTGAGGGGTTCAGGCGGCTTGCGTCTTGAATAACAGAAGCTTGGGAGTGAGTTACCGGCTGCAATCTAATCAAGAGGTTCAGATCATTTATGTATATATATTATATATAGAATAACAGATACCTTGGGAGTGAGTTACAGGATAGAAATTAATCGAAGGGTTCAGGTCATTAATATATAAGATAATGGATCCCGAGGAGTGAGTTATAGGTTGCAATGTAATGGAGGGATTAAGGTGATTCGTATATGAAATAACAGATACCTGAGGGTGAGTTATATGCTAGAATCTAATAAGGTGGCTTGGGTGGTTTATTTATAGAATAACGGATATCTGGGAGTGAGATACAGCTTAGAATCTAATGGAGGGATTTATATATAGAATAACAGATATCGGGGAGCAAGTTACAGGCTGGAATCTAATCAAGGCATTTGGGTGGTTTACACATAGAATAACAGGTATCCAGGAGTGAGTCACCAGCTGGATTCTGTTTGAGTGGTTTATATATAGAATAACAATTACCTTGGCATGAGTTACAGCCTGGGATCTTATCGAGAGGTTCAGGTGGTTTATATAGAGAATAATGGATGCAGAGGTGTGAGTTACAGGGTGGAATCTAACCAGTGGTTTCAGGGGGTTTATATCTAGAATAATAGATACCCAGGAGTGAGTTGCAGGCTGGAATCCTATTGAGGGCTTAATATGGTTCATAAATGGAATTACAGATACCCAGGAATGAGTTATAGGCTGGAATCTAATAAAGGGATTTAAGTTGGTTGTAAATAGAATGATAGATACCTAGATGTGAGTTACAGGCTAGAATTCAATTGAGGAGTTTAGATGATGTATATATAGAATGACGATATGTGGGTGTGAGTTAAAGGCAGGAATCTAATAGAACAATTCAGATAATTTATCTATAGAGTAAGAGAACTCCGGAGTGAGTTAATTGCTGTAAACTAATTGAAGGTCTCAGATAGTCTATATATAAAATAAGAAATATCCAGGAGTGAGTTACTTGCTGGAAACTAATTGAGGAATTAAGTTGGTTTATATATACAATAATAGAGATCCTGAAATGTTCTTAACAGGTTATTTGGTAGATAAACTATCAGATCCCTGAGTCAGATTGAAGCTGCAAATTCTTGCTGTGTATCCATTTCTTTCAGTCTGATGCTTAAATAGTTGGTTTGGGGAGCAGAATGTTTGAATGACTGAGAGGTTTTGCCAGGCAGTTAAACAATTTCCAACCTTTTAATCTTTATTAACTATAGTAAGATATAATAAATGTTCTTTGAATAAATGCAGTGAGCTATGTGCTGAAATTACTTCAGTTATTTTAATGACAGAACATATGTAAGTGATAAAATCCTTTGAGTGCCCTGTTGTTTATTGCTGGATGCTGTGCGATTTGATTAGGACTGGTATGTTGCTTGCCAAGTAGCACATTGTTTTCCTGCAGCCTGTCAGCGTCAGTGTAGGAAAATTAAAAGCTCCAGGAATTTGGCATTTTAATGAATGAATCTTCTAGGAATATTTTCCTTAGGACTTTTAGCTTGCATGGGATGTCTAATATCCTGACAGCTTAAGGGGTCTAATCTTAAAGTTAAAGGAATGTCATTCATTGGAGCAAAATCAGGAAGTACTTTTTTTACGCAAAGGGTCATAGAAATCTGGAACACTCTCCCTCTAAAAGGCTGGGAGTCAGTTGGAATTTCCAGGACTGAGATGGATAGATTTGTTTCGAGGAATGTGGTTTAAAGGCAGGTAAATGAAGTAAAGGTGCTGATTATCCAATGATCTAATTGAACGGTGTAGTAGGTTCAAAGGGCTGATTGTGTTTATCTGAGTACGCTAAGTGGCCTTTTCCATGTTTTCTTATTCTTTAGCGGGATTTATCATGTGAAGTGTATAACTAACACACAGGCGAGTGCAAACACACATGTTGCTACCGTAAGATGGACGAAAATGGCCCTTTGGACCATCGGATCTCATCCTTCCAAAATAACAATCTTCTGATCACAGCTACTCAACACCCACCAGAATGAGAGCTGAGAGCTCGGTTTAATTTATCACCCAGGAGACGGTGGGTAGATATTGACTTTGTACGATGGCGTATAAAATGAGTGACAGTGAGTCTGCCGTCCTTTTACATCTCTCATAGGAGCAGGAGTCGGCCATTCAGCCTGTCGAGCCTGCTCCGCCATTCAGTTAGATCATGGCTGATCACCTACCTCAACAACACTTTCCCACAGTAACCCCTTATCCCTTGATGCCATTAATATCCAGCTATCTATCGATTTCTGACTTGAACTTGCTCAATAAATGAGTTACCATAGCCCTCGGGGGTAGAAAATTCCAAAGATTTACCACCCTCTGAGTGAAGAAATTCCTCCTCCTCTCAGTCTTAAATGGCCTACCCCTTATTCGCTCCCTGATTTTTATTTCCAGAGATGTAGAACAGACTCACTACTGTCCTAATAAGCATTGCACAAAGTCAAGATCTACATCAGTCTGCTGAATAATCCAGCTGTTCATCAACGTCACCCTTACATGAGCAACTTGAATCCACAACCTTGTGATCCAGAGGACAGAGTGCTGTCAGGCTGGTACTGGGACCTTTTCACCTGTTTAGATGTTCATTCCTTAGCTACCGACTGCTTGTTGCCTGTGTTAAATTTTTTATAAAGTGACCCATGAGCAGGAATTGATGTGTTCTGTTCCCACACTAAACCGGAAATCTGAACAGTTCTCCAATCCCTAGTCTTATCGTGATGACAGAAGTAATTAGCAACCATTCATTAGAGAAGAATTGTTATTCCAAGTGTCCGTTTAATTAGTTATCTAGCTGGGAGAATTAGCTGCTGTGTCTCCCTTATGCCCATGGCTGCATTCTTTTCGAGCCTCAATGTGACAAATAAGACAGTCACACTCCAATGGCGACGGCTCACAGCTTAATTCGCCAGTCAAATGACCTCAAAAACAATAACTCAGGAATAAACTACTTGGTTTAGAGGTTTGATGTTCTTCAAGCATACCTGAAGCCATCGAAATCAGAGTATAATAACCCTGGCAGGTTTTACCCTTAGCTCCGAGTTAATTTCTCATCAAAGCCCCATTACAGCTGGCTTGAGTTCTCAACGCCATTCGACGTGGACAGTCTGCTTCATGGCCGCACTGCCCTGTGCTGCTGCTGTTCTTATCGGAAAGACAGAAAGAACTCGCGTTTAAACAGCATTTTTCATGACCTCAGGGCATCCCACTGTGCAGTAATGAAAGAATGAACTGCATTTATATAGCATCTATCACAGCCTCAGGCTGCATCAAAGCACTTTACAGCCAATGAAGTACTTCTGAAGAGCAGTCACTATTGTAATGTAGAAATGTGGCAGCTAAATTAGACACAGCAAGCTCCCACAAACAGCAATGTGATAAATGACCCGACCAGCTATCTTTAGTGACACCAGGGAGAACTCCCCTGCTGTTCTTCACATGGTGCCCTCTGATCTTTTACATCCAATTGAGAAGGTAGACATCTGTGTTTAACATCTCATCCGAAAGATGGAATGGGTGATGATCCTCGTACTGTGCCTTAGTGACTGATACTGTGCAGTCTGACAGTGAGACCAGGCCAGCATGCTGAGGGTTCCGATTAGGTCCTGTGAAGAATAAAATGTAAAAAGAGAGTAAGGGTGGAAGCAGGGTAAGTGAAATTCTTCGGCTTTCCATGAGTAGTAAGACCTTAAGTCCATTTGCGAAGGTTTCCTCTGTTCAGTATTTTCATTGAATCAATAAACAAGTGATGTTCAATTTCCCCAAGACTAGGCTTGGGCTGAAGGCGTTCTTCATTAACATATTTATAGTTCCATTACACATGGAGAACTTGCTTTTATATGGTGCCTTTAAGGTAGGTAATGGGGCGAAAAAAAATGGACACCTCATCCTAACAGAAATTAGGAGGGGTGAAAAATGTGGGTTCAAAGAGGTAGTGTTGAGGGAATGTCTTAGAAACAACAACAACTTGCATTTATATAGCGCCTTTAACATAGTAAAACATCCCAAGGTGCTTCACAGGAGTGTTAACAAGCAAAATTTGACACCAAACCACAGAAGGAGATATTCGGACAAATGACCAATACTGGGTCAAAGAGGTAGGTATTTAAGGAATGTCTAAAAGGAGGAGAGAGAGGTGGAGAGGTTTGAGCCTCAGCAGCTGAAGGCACAGCCGCCAATGGTGGAGAGATTAAAACTGGGATTGCCAAGAGGCCAGAATTGGAGGAGCACAGAAATCTCAGAGGGTTGTAGGCTGGAAGAGGTTACTGAGGTGGTCAGGTGGAGAGGTTCTGGGCGGGTTAAGGTAAGCTCTTAGTGAACTCTGAGTGAAACAGTCATTATTTGCATGTGACTAGTGGGACAGTGGGATAATAGATGGGGTTCAGAGAGCACCGAATCACAGCACACAGCACTTTATAGAAACCAGGTTGTTGCCATGATGTGGAGACAATGATGTTTCTGAGCAGGAGAGGACAGGCGATGAAGGAAGTGTTGGTAACAAGAACAGCCTGACTGTAGTTGCATCACTGTCTCTTGGAGGGTGACCGTGGTTTAGTTGTAAGCTATTGCCACTATTGGTTCGATTCAGAACAGGGTTATCTCAGGCATCAGGCCACTGACACACAATGTGAGTTAAAACAGAGGAATTTCCAGGAGGAGTAAATGGCTATTGAGTCTAAGAGCTCATCCCTTTCCTGTTTATTCAACCCCATCTACCTGCCTTCTCACCTTATCACTTAGTCCCATTGCTCCCCAGAAATGTCTCTCGTTGCCTCTTGAACTCATTCATACTTCAGTGACCTGCCTTGATAACAACCCATAACTCCATTACCATCTGGGTGAATGTTTCCCCTGACTCGTAACTTCCTCATTTTTAATTTCAGAATGTTTTTATTTTATTAGCCTGCAATGTTGTGATTACCTGGTGCCAGAGGAGTTGGAAACCTTTTTATAGAAATAGCAGCAGCATGTAAAGAGCCGTTGACTGCCTTTGAAGCATCAGGACCTTTTGGTGGTTGTATATGGCCTGAATCATGTGGACACCATTCCAATTGGAGCTCCAGCATTTATAAGGAAAGGGCTTCCAGTGGCAAAAGGGGCTATTTTCTTCAAGACCTCCCTTGAACTGCCCATTACAAATAGGCATGTGCATCTGGAGTACAGTACTGGTGCTCCACCCTTATAAAAGCTCAGGGGATTGACAAAGCCTGTACATAGACCCCTAGCAGACTTTCCCCTTGAAGCCCATCTCTCTGGTACACTAACACTTTTGTTATGGAGTCTGATTGTACTTTATTGCTCCCAGTGTTTTTGCCTTTATTGTCTTGTGGATTCTTCCAAGCATTTATTTACTATTTATTTATTCTTTTATTAAACACATTTTCCAATAATTCTTCTAAATTTTCTTTTCTCCTGCCCCTTATACCTCCAACCTTCCTGGTTAACTGTGAGATAATATATATCCCAGCGAATAATTTTATGTCTGCAATGAGGTCCCAGTTTAACCACCTTTGTTCCTGTTCCTATACGATTTCATGAAAGTAAGGTTTCATTGGCAGGACAATAGCAGAAAGGGAAGGGGGAGATGAAGAGAATTTGTTTTTATGGGAGGAATTGTTATGACCTGGAAAGCATTGAGTGGTGGAAGCAGGTTTGACAGTAACTTTCAAGAGGAATTGGCTAACTACTTGTAAAGGAAACAGCTTTTAGGGGCTGTGGAGAACGATCGGAGAAGTGGAACTAATTGGAAAGGTGTTTCAAAGAGCCAGCGCAGGCATGATGGACCAAATGGCCTCATTCTGCGTGGTTATGATTGTATGACGGGTAATCATCCATTGCCCATTCATTGATCCATTCATACGTTTCTCCATCCATTACTTCATTAATCCATCCACATAACGATCCAGCCATTTCTCACGTGACTCATTTCTTCTTTCCATGCATCACACAGGCTGACAGAAATGAATGTGTTTATCTGGATGGTGCCGTGAACAGCAGGATTTTCCCCCTTCATTTTCACAGGGGCAGACATTCTCCCCCGCTGGCGCCATTGGCCAAGGCAGTGGTTGCGTACAGGAGTCATTCAGACAGGTACTACGTGAGCTGATCTCAGCCAGTGCTGCACTTGGGTTGCTAAAGTTGGCTTCGGAATAATGAGTCGCCCTAGCTCCTGATTGCTGTCCAGTTAACCCCTTTCGCTAAAATACTTGCGTGTGGATGGTTGATAAGGGCAGAGTCAGGCTCCGCACCAACGATTCGGTAACGCCCTTGATGCTCACTGTCTGAGCTCACACGTGAAGACGGTCATGTCGGGGGTGGGGTACCACTGAGTAAATACAGTCCAATAATCTCAAGAGTGATTGAGAGACAGAAAATTGGCAGAAAAACAATTCAGAAAGCATGTGGAACTGCATTGAATGAGATGTCTGATGACTTAATCAGCTCTATCCTTGACGCTGAATCTAACCGAAATTAATGAGAGTTTGGAACATTTTGTAATCACATTCTCTCAATAATAAGGTTTAATATAACATTTGGGTGCACTGTGTCATTCTTGGGCAGGTTCCATCAGTGGCAGTGCAGTGAACACTGGATACCCATTTGTGAGATTAGAAGAACAGTTTTTTTTTAAATTATGTATTAGAAATATTCCTAAGGGATATTTTTCTTTAAATTTGTTGCAAAAAATATCATCGATGCAGTTTGTAACTCAGAGCATTCATTGGGGAGGAGCAAGTTCAGAGCAAACTCAGGCACTATGTTGTTAGGTAAAGCCTTACGGTGATGTTACAGCCCTGGTTTTTGTCCAATGTGAATTGTGTGAGATCTTTTCCTGGATGCAGATGCGTTAGCTCGGCATTCTCATGGGATTTACATAGAATTTGTCAGTGCAGAAGCAGGTCATTCGGCCCAACTGGTCCATGCTGGTGTTTATGTTCCATCTTTGCTTCATCTCAGCCTGTTTAATGAGTACACTATTCAGGGAAAGAACCGCTGTTTTAAAATAGATCTTCGCCCCCTTTCCATTCTCTTCCAAAGGCATTGCCTCCTTCTTGGGTTAGTGTTTAATGGACAGTGCAGTTTCTGGGGCTCCCTCTGAGAAGCTACCCTCTATGTGAGAGTGCTGACAGCAAGGGCTTGGTTTTCAACTTGCTGCCTGAGTGTAAAACTGGTGTCATGGTTGGGTTACTCATTATAAAATGTGCCTGATTCTTATTTCCACTGGAATCCAGAGAACTGAGAATGGGGCAGCTTTTATAATGGGCGGCCAACCCCACGATGCCAGTTATACACCGACCCACCACATCCACACCCTCACTGGTGTCCTCAGGCAACTCCTGGGTAGCATTCACAGCTGAGCATGTGCCTCTCCTCATCATTCTAGTGCAGGGAGTTGGGGGCAGGGGTTGGTCAATAATGACAATCAGGAGTAGGGATATTTACCTTGGTCTTCATAGCTTAGCTCCTCCGCAGTTAAACTCACCAAGACAACATATGAAGCCTGGTAGCAGGTTCTTAAAGGCCTAATCTTAGTGTTGTGTGTCACCTGATGTACCCTGAAGAATAGCTTTCGAGTGTTTATATTTCCATCATTTTCCCATTGCAACTATTTCTCAAAGTATTGTTGACATTTGTTTCCCTACACAGCAGTAAGAGATTAAACAATCTTTACCTCTCCCCCTCCTCCTTCCCCCACCCCCTCCTCATCTCGTCCCTCTCCCCACACCCCTCTCCCCCTCCTCCCTCCCCTCCATCGCATTTTCCATTCAATTCCCCTCTCTATTCCCCCTTCCCGCCTCCTCTCATTGCCCCCTCTCATTTGCCCCTTCCTCTCCAACATACCCCACCTAATCCTCCTTCCATTTCCCCTCCATTCCCATTTCTCCCTCCCATTCTTCTCCCTCTCCCACTCACCCTTCGCCCTTGCACTGTCAGTCAGCAAGCACAGCATGAACGCAGAATGGGGAGGATAATCCAGCCCCATCAGGTTGAGTTGTGAATCATGGCTGATGTGTTAGAAGCTCATCAGAAACCATGTAACTTGAGCCTATTTTGATGGGCCAATAAGGTTGAGATTGGGTTGCCCCAGAGGCACCAAACAAGAATCAACACAAACAAGAATCAACACAATCTAGGCCCCTTTTAGGGCCCCACTAATATAAGGAAGAAACATACGATCCAATCAAACTAAAAGAATTACTACATGGGATTGTGCAGCTGAGAAACAGGCCATTCAGCCCAACTGCTCCGTGCCAATGTTAATGTTCCACACGAGCCTCCTCCAACCCTACTTCATCTCACTCTATCACCCTATGCTTCTATTCCTTTCTCCCTCATGTGTTTATCCTGTCTCCCCTTAAAACATATCTATACTATTCGCCTCAACTTCCCCCTGTGATAGCAAGTTCCACATTCTCACCACTCTGGGTAAAGAAGTTTCTCTTGAATTCCCCATTGGATTTGTTAGTGAATATCTTATATTTATAGTCCCTAATTTTGGTCTCTCCCACAAGTGGAACTATCTTCTCTCCATCTACCCAATTAAACACTTTCATAATCTTAAAGACCCTATCAGGTCATCCCTCAGCCTTCTCCTTTCTCGAGTAAAGAGTCCCAGTTTGTTGAATCTTTCCCGATTGGTATAACTTCTCAGTTCTGGTATCAACCATGTAAATCTTTTTTGCACCTTATTTGTAAACAAAAAAAAAGTCCCAACGAAAGCAAAAGCAAATTGTAATGTTACCATAGTTGTTATTAAGATATTCTATACCTTGTGTTGCCCATCAATCACAAAAGACCTCAAGCACCATGTGGTTTAGCTGGGGAATGGTGGGATCACACTAGTAAAGAGATTTGGCAGGTTACCAAGTTGCCATCCATTACCTGACTCACTCACTTAAAGAAGACCGAGTGAATTGATCTGACACAGATTGGTTCCCCAAGGGCTTTGTTTTAACTGAGGCAGCATGATGACTCACACAGGGTGAAGGGAATCTTTGCTACAGTCAGCACATGGCAATTCCCCTCAATACCAGGCAAGAATCAAAAGAAAGGGAGAAAAAAACAACTGATTTTACTGGCAAATCACTTTTTTTTTTCCAGGGAAAAAAAAACTGCACATTTAATTTTTTGTATATTGCAAAAGAAAATAGCCCACCGACTGTGAATTGAGAATAAGGACTTTGGTGGTGATATTCCCTTAAACTCAAAGGTTGTTTTAACAATAGAAACTGTGTTTCCTGAAACTCGTACTGAATGTAACTGTTCACAATGTAAATAATTCTTCTTATTCTAACACTGATTTTTGTTTTATTTTTGCATGATACAATCTTGCTGAAACTGCATGTGATATACACTTAGACCCCTGGTCGCTATTGAAATGTAAAGCAGATGGCTTAGAATGAATCTGGTATGTCTGATGGTAAACACACAATGAGAATGGGTGTATAACACCGTACCATAACCATTCCACTGCTTTATTTTGCAACACAAATGGTGCCATTAAGATGTCTAGCAACCCAGTCTTTTCATTGCAGGGGGCATTAATGAAATATTGGTTGCATTACATGTTCCAGTTCGTAAAGGGTGGGAGGATTTCTTGGGACAGAAAAGGGCTATTTGGTCCTGTCAGCCCATTTAGTTTTTTTCAGAGATTCACATTTAAACGCTTTCTCTTTGAGCGTATATATGATGTCCCTACAATAACCCTATGACTCCAAATCCTTCAGTCCCTGCCCTCTGCAGCAGCGCAGGTATGTGTTGCTTGAGCTCACCTTGTACTGTATGAAAGAAAGGACTTGTGTTTATATAGCACCTTTCACAACCTCAGGACATCCCAACATGCTTTATAAGAAAGTACGTTTGAAGTGTAGTCACTATTGTCATGTAGGAAACACAGCAAACTCCCACAATGACCATATAATTTTTTTTTTGTTTCAGAACTGGCACAGTCAGACTGGAGAAGTTGTTATCCCCCTGTCCTTATGGGGCAAAGCTCACACATGAGGTTTTCATGCCACCTACTGGGAATAGTAGTTGCCTGTTGCCTTCCTTGTGTTTTTTTTTAATCTTTGGAGTATCTCCTTCTCAGTCGGCTACAACCAAGGCCCACCCACCTGTAATGACACCAGGACCCTCAGTGGTCTGCAAGTACCCCTGCCGGGTGGCAATCCAGTATTCAGATCTGGTGCTCTGGTTTTCACTTCCCACAGTTGTCTGATGTGGGGTTGGAGCCCAATTTAGATGCAGCAACAATATCACTGAGCCAGTGGTTACTGCATCTGTGCACAAGACCCCCACTGGATGTCAGCCCAGATTTAGGAACCACAGTCTCGACTCCACTTGTCAGGACCTGTCTGGAGTGGGGCTTGAACTTTTTCCGCTCAGAGGCAGAAATGCTATCACTAAGCCAAAGACTGCCTCTGACATATGTCCAAAGCAAAACTAATAGGGGGAAGGAAGAGAACGGATGTGCTGACTGCCTTCAGAAGGAGGCAGCTCATGTTTTATTAGCCATGTCCGACTCTTTGTCTTTCTAAAGCCTTTTTCCACTGCCCTTCTGAGAAGCCATTTGTTTAATATAAGACACTTTATACCTCCTTAAGGTATTTGAAAATATATTTATCAGCTGATAAAGTCAATGTTGAAATTACAGTAGATTTGTTGGACTCACAATGTGAAAACTGCAGCAATAAAGTCTGTACTTCAGGAGTTTCCCAGCAGAATCTCCAGTTATTGATGTGACTCTGGTCCCTGATATTGTGAGTGACCAGTTACTGTGTTCTACTCCCAAGTTCTGATTTGTGTATAGCACCAGACAAAAAAAAAGTTAGAGAATCAAACTGAGCCAGACTAGCTTGGAAACAGAGCCTGGAAACATCTAGGATGGTTGATTGTAAACCATCAGATAACCGTGTACATATCGGAATTTTAACAATAGGAAAAAGCCATTGAGCCCAACAAGCCTACCCCTTTTTGATATTTCAATCCCATCGACCCACCTACTCAACACATCCCTCTTTGATTCTTAACTTGTCCAATGGGATTAGAAATCTTATGGTGAGGCACAAGTCAGGATCAAATATTTGATCCCTGGTCATATTTGATTGAACAGAAATTCTTCACTGTTGGCAAATCTTTTTTTCTTAACCATTTAGTTGAATTGGCTAGTTGGGTTTTTGCAGGATCCATTGTAATGATAGAATGGATTAATCCAGATTGTTTCAAAAGTGATTTTTTTTTTTTCAAAATGCTCAGAACCAAGGAATCCAATTTGTTGCTTGACAAACCGTAAACACAATGGACAGGAAGAATGATAAAATTTCAAACTCTTTTCCTTCCTCTATCCCGACTAGCCGGTTGGTTCCACCCACTGGTAGGAGTTCAGAAGAAAACTTAACACATAGTCAGTAGTTTATTATTGTTATTTCCAGTGTGGTCTAGTGTGGGAGAACATTCTGTTGCTTTGAACCAAAAATCCAATATGGACGCCTTGTGTTGGCAATGGCATCCAATGGAACATGTTTTCCTGAAGTGATCTTTCAGCTCTGCACTCCTTAAGAGTCAGTATGAAGAGCCAGTTAATGCACAGGCCTGTAATCAGATTATATGTGTGGGTCATTCTTCATTATGAAGCCGGGACCTTCTGGGATTTAAAAGATAGCGTGAGGTCATCTTAAAACTCAAGACTCTTGCCCCAAATTATACAATCTCATTGAACAGGAAATTCCTTACATTCTTCAATTGTTTCCAATATTCTGTGTTTGTATATTGATGGTATTTTTATATTGATGGTATTTTAGTTTAGGGAGTTGTCCCACTGACTCCACTAGATGACAGTTCAGATCTCCAACTGTGGCCAATAGTCACGGCAGAAACAAGAGAAGCAATGACCACAAAACAAGGGGACCACTCACCTCTAGGAGAGGTAAACATTTGCATTTAATTCAGAGGTTCCCTGATTTAATGTGCTAAGTTTTGAATGGTTTATCAATAATTGACAGAATACCTGATTAATAATTCATTGCCACGCTCTGTTGATTCAGAAATGATTTAGATGAGCTTTTACTTTTGATTTTATCTTCTGTTTCCATGTAAGGTTGTCTGTGTGTGCCTTGTCTTTCATCATTTAGAACTCTCTAGAGTATAGAACTTCTGTGAAGATTACAAGTGGAACAGTGAGGTGTAAATAACTTTGTGAATAATTCAGTGAACAGATATCCTGAATAAAGAAAGAAAAAATTGCACTTATATAGCGCCTTTCAAAGCCGCAGGATGTCCCAAAGCACTTTACAGCAGATTATGTACTTTTTGAAGAGTAGTCACTTTTGTAATGTAGAAAAAGTGGCAGTCAATTTGCACACAGCAAGCTCCCACAAACAGCAATGTGATAATGACCAGATAATTTATTTTTTAGGGATATTGGTTGAGGGATAAATATTGGCCCAGGATGATATAGAGAACTCCCCTGCTCTTGGGAATCTTTGACATCTATTTCAGAGGGGAATGGGGGTGGCCTCAGTTTTACATCACATCTGAATGAGACAGCACTGTACTCCATCAGTATTATGCTGGGAGTGTCAGCCTAGATTTTGAGCTCAAGTCTCCGGAATGGGGTTTGAACCCATAACATTCAGACTCAGATCACTGAGCCGCAGCTGACCCTTTCCCCCCCACCCATCTCTTTTTGACTTCCCATTTCACAGCTCTAACAGGTTACAAACAGTGTGAGTGTTTCTCGCTTTGGAGACAATCCCACTGAGCGTTGGTGCTCAACCTGCGTCTAGTGTTTTAAGTACATCTCCCGGGGTATCGCTCGACATTAGCTCGGGCCATGAGCCCAGGAGTGGTGGTCTAGGCCTGTGTGCGAGGAGAAACAGGACATTGCACCAGCACAGAAGCCAGGGAGATGGGAAATTGACCCACTCACATGCCAGAGGCAAAACCCTTAATTTCATTGCTTGGTGATTCAAAAAACCTTTAGAAAATCGACAGAAAATGTCTGGGTTTTGAAGCTTTTTGTGATGGGACTCCCTACAAAATGGTGATGTAGTGGAGATTGACCTGGTTCTGGTTTCCTTTACTCAAAATGTTTGCTTTCTGCTTGCATACAGTCAGATGTTTGCACAATGAAAAGAGTCAATAATTGGATGAACCATGCACTATTGTTGATTGAATAAATAAGAGTATTTCACCTATATTTTGTTGCCGCTGTGATTTTATTACCTGACAGGAGTTTTAACTATTAGTGAGCCTTAACTGCAGTACCTACTTCAAAAGCTTCCAAAGTGCTTTACAGCTAATGAACTGCATTTTTTAAAGAGTGGTCACTGTTGTAATGTAGGAAATGCACTGCAAGATCCCACAAACCACAATGAGTCACAGAGTTATACAGCACAGAAACAGGCCCTTTGGCCCATCGTGTCTGTGCCGTCCAAAGAAGCACCTAACTATTCTAATCACATTTTCCAGCACTTGGCCTGTAGCCTTGTATATTATGGTGTTTCAAGTGCTCATCTAAATACTTCTTAAATGTTGTGAGGGTTCCTGCCTCTATCACCCCTTCAGGCAGTGTGTTCCAGATTCCAACCACGCTCTGGGTGAAAGGTTTTTTCCTCAAATCCCCTCTAAACCTCCTGCCCCTTACCTTAAATCTATGCCCCCTGGTTATTGACACCTCCGCTAAGGGAAAAAGTTTCTTCCTATCTAACCTTTCAATGCCCCTCATAATTTTGTATACCTCAATCATGACCCCCTCAGCCTTCTCTGCTCAAAGGAAAACAACCCTAGCCTTTCAGTCTCTCTTCATAGCTGAAATGCTCCAGCCCAGGCAACATCCTGGTGAATCTCCGCTGCACCCTCTCCAGTGCAATCACATCCTTCCTATAGTGTGGTGACCAGAACAGTACACAGTACACCAGCTGTGGCCTAACTATCATTTTATACAGCTCCAGCATAACCTCCCTACTCTTATATTCTATGCCTCGGCTAATAAAGGCAGGTATCCCATATGCCTTCCTAACCACCTTATCTACCTGTGCTGCTGCCTTCAGTGATCTATGGACAAGTACACCAAGGTCCCTCTGACCCTCTGTACTTTCTAGGGTCCTACCATCCATTGTATATTCCCTTGCCTTGTTAGTCCTCCAAAAATGCATCACCTCATACTTCTCAGGATTAAATTCCATTTGCCACTGCTCTGCCCATCTATATCGTCCTGTAATCTAAGGATTTCCTCCTCACTATTTACGACACCACCAATTTTCGTGTCATCTGCGAACTTACTGATCATACCTCCTATATTCACAACTAAATCATTAATGAGATAATGACCAGGTCAGGACATCAGGCAGAATTCACCTGCTCTTCCAGTACTGCCGAAAGGATCTTTTACACCCACCTGAGAGAGCAACAAGGCCTCAGTTTAACATCACGTTAGAAAGACGGCACCTCCGACAGTGCAGCACTCCCTCAGTAATGCACCAGGAGTGTCAGCCTAGATTAAGTGCTCAAGTTATTGGAGTGGTGTTACTGAAAGGATAAATATTGGCCAGGGCACATCACCAGCTCTTCTTTCAATAGTACCATGAAGAGCCCATTTGAAGCAGACACAGTTCGAACCTTCCGAACCAGCTTACCATGCGAGATCTTGTCAAAGGCCTTGCTAAAGTCCATGTAGACAACGTCCACTGCCCTGCCCTCATCAATCCTCTTGGTCACCTCCTCGAAAAACTCAACCAAATTTGAGAGACATGATTTCCCTGCGCACAAAGCCATGCTGACTATCCCTAATAAGACCTTGCCTTTCCAAATGCATATAAATCCTGTCTCTCAGAATCCCTTCCAATAACTTTCCCATTACTTATGTAAGGCTCACCGGCCTGTAGTTCCCTGGCTTATCCCTGTTGCCCTTCTTAAATAAAGGCACAACATTAACTATCCTCCAGTCTTCCGGTACCTCACCCGTGGCTAACGATGACATAAAAATCTCTGCCAGGGCCCCAGCAATCTCCTCCCTTGCTTCCCATAGCATCCTAGGACACACCTGGTCAGGCCCTGGGGATTTATCCACCTTAATTTGCTTCAAAACCTCCAACACATCCTCCTTTGTAATGTTGATATGCTCCAGGATATCACTGTTCCCTCCCTTGAACTCACTAGCTTCCATGACCTTCTCCACGGTAAATACAGACGAGAAGTATTCATTTAAGACCTTGCCCATTTCCCATGGCTCCACACATAGATTCCCACACTTATCCTTAAGGGGACCTACTCTCTCCCTAGATACCCTTTACTCTTAATATACTTATAGAATCTTTTAGGATTCTCCTTTCTCTTATCTGCCAGGGAAATCTCATGGCCCCTTTTTGCCCTCCTAATGTCCTTCTGAAGTGTACTCCTCCATCCCTTATACTCCTCGAGGGACTCGCTTGATCCCAGCTGGCTATAACTGACGTATGCCTCCTTCTTTGTCCTGACCAGACCCTCAATATCCCTCATCAGCCAAGGTTCCCTAAACTTGCCAGCCTTGCCCTTCAATCTAACAGGAACATGCCGGCCCTGAACTCTTCCTATCTCATTTTTAAAAGCCTCCCACTTGCCAGATGTCCCTTTACCTGTAAACAGCCTCTTCCAATCAACTTTTGAGAGTTCCTGTCTGATGCCATCGAAATTAGCCTTCCCCCAATTTAGGACTTCAACTTGAGGACCTATCCTTTTCCATAACTATCTTGAAGCTAATAGAGTTATGGTCACTGGTCCCAAAGTGCTCCCCCACTGACACATCAACCACCTGCCCAGTCTCATTTCCTAAGAAAAGGTCGAGTGTAGCCCCTTCTCTAGTTGGGCCATCCACATACTGCTTCAGAAAACTATCCTGGACACACTTAACAAATTCTTCCCCATCTGATCCCTTAGCACTAAGGCAGTCCCAGTCAATATTAGGGAAGTTAAAATCACCTACTATTACAACCCTATAATTCCTACACCTATCTGTGATTTCCCTACATATATGCTCCTCCAATTCCCTCTGACTATTGGGGGGTCTATAGTACAATCCCATCAAAGTGATCACCCCTTTCTTATTGTAAATAAAAACAAGAAATGCTGGAACCACTCAGCAGGTCTGGCAGCATCTGTGGAAAGAGAAGCAGAGTTAATGTTTCGGGTCAGTGACCCTTCTTCAGAACTGACAAATATTAAAAATGTCACAGGTTATAAGCAAGTGAGGTGGGGGCGGGGCAAGAGATAACAAAGGAGAAGGTGTAGATTGGACAAGGCCACATAGCTGACCAAAAGGTCATGGAGCAAAGGCAAACAATATGTTAATGGTGTGTTGAAAGACAAAGCATTAGTACAGAAAAGGTGTTAACGGACTGAATATTGAACAGCAGCAAGTGCAAACATGAAAAAAACAGTGGGTAAGCAAACTGAACAAAATAAGATGAAATGAAATAAATGCAAAAAAAGGTTGCAAAAAAAGGTTGTAAAAAAGAAAAAAGAAAAAACAACTAAAAATGAAAGTAAAATGGGGGGCTGTCATGCTCTGAAATTATTGAACTCAATGTTCAGTCCGGCAGGCTGTAGTGTGCCTAATCGGTAGATGAGATGCTGTTCCTCGAGCTTGCATTGATGTTCACTGGAACACTGCAGCAATCCCAGGACAAAGATCTGAGCATGAGAGCAGGGGGGAGTGTTGAAATGGCAAGCAACCGGAAGCTCAGGGTCCTGCTTGCGGAACACCTCCGCTCAGTCCACAAAGCGGTCACCCAGTCTGCGCTTGGTCTCCCCAATGTAGAGGAGACCACATTGTGAGCAGCGAATACAGTATTCTACATTGAAAGAGGTACAAGTAAATCGCTGCTTCACCTGAAAGGAGTGTTTGGGGCCTGGGATAGTGAGGAGAGAGGAGGTAAATGGGCAGGTATTACACCTCCTGCGATTGCAGGGGAAGGTGCCATGGGACGGGGACGAGGTGGTGGGGGCAATGGAGGAGTGGACCAGGGTGTCGCGGAGGGAATGATCCCTTTGGAATGCTGACAGGGGAAGGGAGGGGAAGATGCGTTTGGTAGTGGCATCACGCTGGAGGTGGCGGAGGATGATCCTTTGGATATGGAGGCTGATGGGGTGGAAAGTGAGGACAAGGGGAACCCTATCACAGTTCTGGGAGGGAGGGGAAGGGGTGAGGGGTAGAGGTGCGGGAAATGGGCCGGACACGGTTGAGGGCCCTGTCAACAACAGTGGGGGGAACCCTCGGTTGAGGAAAAAGGAGGTCATACCAGAAGCACCGTCATGGAAGGTAGCATCATCAGAGCAGATGCGTCGGAGACAGAGAAACTGGGAGAATGGAATGGAGTCCTTACAGGAAGTAGGGTGTGAAGAATTGTAGTCGAGGTCACTGTGGGAGTCGGTGGGCTTATAATGGATATTAGTAGACAACCTATCCCCAGAGATGGAGACAGAGAAGTTGAGGAAGGGAAGAGAAGTGTCAGAGATGGACCATGTAAAGGTGAGAGAAGGGTGGAAATTGGAAGCAAAGTTGATAAAGTTTTCCAGTTCGGGGCGGGAGCAGGAAACGGCACCGATACAGTCATCAATGTACTGGAAAAAGAGTTGGGGGAGGGGGCCTGAGTAGGACTGGAACAAAGAATGCTCGACATATCCCACAAAAAGACAGGCATAAGTAGGACCCATGCGGGTACCCATAGCAACACCTTTTACTTGAAGGAAGTGCGTGGAGTTGAAGGAGAAGTTGTTCAATGTGAGAACAAGTTCAGCCAGGCGGAGGAGGGTGGTGGTGGATGGGGACTGGTTGGGCCTCTGTTCCAGGAAGAAGTGGAGTACCCTCAAACCATCTTGGTGGGGGATGGAGGTGTAGAGCGATTGGACGTCCATAGTGAAGAGGAGGCGGTTGGGACCAGGAAACTGGAAATTGTCAAAATGACGTAGGGTGTCAGAAGAGTCACAGATGTAGGTGGGAAGAGACTGGACCAGCGGAGAAAAGATAGACCCCTTTCTTATTTCTAAGTTCTACCCATATGGCCTTGCTGGACATTTCCCCCGGGATATCCTCTCTAAGTACTGCCGTGATGTCCTCCCTAATCAATAGTGCAAGTCCCCCTCCTCTCTTACCTCCACCTCTGTCACGCTGGAAGTATCAGTACCCCGGAACATTGAGCTGCCAGTCCTGCCCATCCCTCAACCACGTTTCCGTAATAGCTATAATATCACAATCCCATGTACCGATCCATGCTCTGAGTTCCTCTACCTTACTTCTAAGGCTTCTTGCATTAAAGCAAATGCAGTTTAGCCGACCAGACCTTCCACACTCCCTGTCCTGCCCCTGCCCGGCCTACCTACTGGACTTGCTTGCTTTAACCTCTACATTTGTCTCAACTATCTTAACCGACAGACTACTACTTTGGGTCCCACCCCCCTGCCAGATTAGTGTAAACCCTCCCGAGTAGTGCTAGCAAACCTCTCTGCAAGGATATTGGTCCCCTACCAGTTCAGATGCAACCCGTCCCTCTTGTACAAGTCACCTCTGCACCAGAAGAGATCCCAATGATCCAAGTAGCTGAAGCCCTTCAGCCACGCATTCATTTGCCTTATCCTCCTATTCCTACCCTCACTAGCACGTGGCACAGGGAGTAATCCTGAGATTACAACCCTAGAGGTCCTGCTTTTTAACCTTCTGCCTAACTCCCTATATTCACTTTGCAGGACCTCATCTCTCTTCCTGCCTATGTCATTATGTGGGCGGCACAGTGGCGCAGTGGTTAGCACCGCAGCCTCACAGCTCCAGGGACCCGGGTTCGATTCCGGGTACTGCCTGTGTTGAGTTTGCAAGTTCTCCCTGTGTCTGCGTGGGTTTTCTCCGGGTGCTCCGGTTTCCTCCCACAAGCCAAAAAGACTTGCAGGTTGATAGGTAAATTGGCCATTATAAATTGTCACTAGTATAGGTAGGTGGTAGGGAAATATAGGGACGGGTGGGGATGTTTGGTGGGAATATGGGATTAGTGTAGGATTAGTATAAATGGGTGGTTGATGTTCGGCACAGACACGGTGGGCCGAAGGGCCTGTTTCAGTGCTGTATCTCTAATCTAATCTAGTACCAATATGGATCACGACCTCTGGCTGCTCACCCTCCCCTTTCAGAATGCCCTGTGCCCGCTCAGAGACATCCTTGACCCTGGCACCAGGGAGACAACACACCATCCTGGATTCTCACTTGCGGCCACAGAAACGCCTATCTGTGCCCCTGACTATAGAGTCCCCAATCACTACCGCTCGCCTACACTTTGACCTTCCCTGCTGTACACCAGAGCCAGTCGTGGTGCCATTGACCTGGCTGCTGCTGCTGCTTTCCCCTGAGAGGCCATCCCCCCCAACAGTATCCAAAACAGCATACTTGTTATTGAGGGGAATAGCCACAGGGGACTCCTGCACTACTTGCCTGTCCCTCCTGGCGGTCACCCATCTATTTGGCTGAACCTGCGGTGTGACCACCTCCCTGAAACTCCTATCTATGATACTTTCTGACTCCTGTATGCTCCTCAGTGAGTCCAACTGCCGCTCCAACCGATCCAGGCGATCTGAAAGGAGCTGCAGCTGGACACAATTCCTGAAAAAATAATTGTCAGAGACATTTGACTTCTCCCTGATCTCCCACATTTCACAGGAGGAGCATACTACCCCACTGACTGCCATTTCCACCCCTCGCGTTACTTCTGGCTTAAAAGAAAGAAAGACAGAAATTGGGAATAAAAAAAAACTAAGCCTTTCCTGGTCAATACTCACCCTCCTCACCGAAGCCCGACATACACCAAAGCCTGCACTTTGACCTTACTAGCAGCACTGCGACCTCGCAGCCCCTCCCAAAGATGGCCGCTCTCGGATCTTTAGTCGCGCTTTCAAATTTTACCTCAGAGAAGAAGCTGCTGTCGATGCTGATGTCGATGTGAGTCTCTGACTCCGGGAATCTGCAACTCGGGGCTCCGCTGATCTCTGTCCTCCGCCTGTAACCAGTCCTCGGGCCCACAGACCCGCCCCGACTGCAGCCCCGCACTGTGTCCTGGCCGGGGCGGGTAGGCCTCTCCGTGGGCCCCGGCGACTGCTGCTCTTGGTGTCGCCCGACGACTGGCTGTCTGTAGGTAGTCCAGTGCCGGCTCTCCGGTACTGATGGTAGTTACTCCCTGGGTAAAGAACTTTCTCCTGAATTCCTTATTGTTCCTATGTTCTCTTCAAGCTCTATTAGCACATTAAGCAACAGCATGGATCATGAGTAAGTCAGCTTACGGATGCCTGGCTGAGTGCTGGGAGAAAATAATTACCTAGAAGACAGCAAGGGGAATAAAGAAAGGACGACCTCTTTAATCCTGAGCATCACGATTTTAACCTTAGTGTTAAGAGGTCCATATAGAATCCACATGACTTTCTCTTCTATTGACTTGAATTAAATTGATTACAGGTAGAAAATCTACCCTATGTGGTGAGAGAAACAGTGTTAATATTTCAGATTGATTGGTTGAGTATTGCTTGAAACCTGAAATACAAAACGGAAAATACTGGAAACACTCGGCGGGTGAGGCAGCATCTACAGAGACAGGATGATAAGTTTAGCGCTTCCAGTCGATACCTTCTTATCAGAACCTGACAGAGGGTCTCGGAACTGGAATGTTAACCTTCCCTGTACAGATGACGCCTGGCCCACTAAGTTGTTTCCAGCTCTTTCTGCTTCTCACCTTATTTCTCCAAAGTAGATTCCACATGTTGGTCACCCTTCCATCTGGATTTTCCCTGGGAGTTCTCCACACCTCACAACATCAGCCAGAGAGCCAGCCAAATGGCTAAAAGAAATTGCTGCTTACACCATTTTCCCAGGGATTGCGGATATTTTCCACCCTCCTCCCTTGCCCCCTCACTCCTTTGTGGCAGTAAAAAGTTCCGCCCACTCAGTGCTATGTTGGTCTTACCTTCGTTTGAACCGGTGATCCCAATTATCTGGTCTAGTTTGAAAGAATCTCCTGGATTTACCTTTTCCGTGCTGTTTACTGTCTTCTGGGAATGTTGAAATATTCCATAGAGCAAAATGGACTGGATTCTCCTCAGTGATGGATGTGCCACTAAAATAGCTGCAAAATTACAAGTCCAACCGTCAATGCAATTCTGCCAAGAAGCAGCCCAAAATTCCTTGGTGCTCCTGCATTATATATTCATGGCACTCTGCCTGGCACTGTTTGTGCTCTCTGCAACCATTGCACCTCTGATGGTGGGGAGCGGGGGGTGGGGGGCGGCAGCTGGGAGAGAAAGGCCCAGCGCTGCTGCAGCAGTTTAAAGGGCTGAGGTACCTATTTTGTTCCGATGACAACGTGGCTCACTGCAGTGTCCAAGACTGGTCCTTATTTAGGCCACCAAACCCAAATTTGTAAATACTGCTCAGGTGAGAGAAGGTACAGAGCAGATTTATAAGAAAGGTACCGGGGATGGGAGACTTCAGTTACGTGGAGAGACTGGACGAGAAAGAAAGACTTGCATTTATGTAGCACCGTTCATGACCACTGGATATCTCAAAGTGCTTTACAGCCAATGAAGTACTTTTTGAAGTGTAGTTACTGTTGTAATGTAGGAAACATGACAGTCAATTTACACACAACAAGCTCTCACAGACAGCAATATAATAGTGGCAGGTAATCTGTTTTTGTGATATTGATTGAAGGATAAATATTGATCAGGACACCAAGTATAATGCCACTGCTCTTTTTCAAAATAGTAGCATGGGATCTTTTAAGCCCACCTAAAAGGACAGACAGGGTATGCTTTAACATTTCATCTGAGACAGTACTTCTGGCAGTGCTGCACTCCTTTAGTATTACACTGCAAACATGAGGCCTGACCTCTCTCTGAAAGTAGGACTTGAACCAAGAGTCTGTGGACTCAAAGGCAAGAGTACTACTAACTGAGCCGCAGCTGAGCCTGGGACTCTTCTTCTCACTGCAAAGAGCATTAAAGGGGAGATTTAATAGACGTCTTTATAAATATGAGGAGTTTTGATAGAGCAGATAAGGAGAAAGCGTTTCTATTATTGGAAGATTTCTGTAATCAGAGGACAAAGATTGAAGCTCCCTCTACATTACATCAGTGACAACTTCTCCTATAATAGGGATGCTGCAGCTCTTTAAGAGCTGCTGCATCACCCGATTTCTTTATATTGTGGCACAAGCCCTCTAGGGGAGATTTCTCACGGACCTGTTGCCTATTTAGAAATAAAGACCGGGGCACATCTCACAAAATTCAGCAAGGTGCAGGTGTGCGTGAGCGACCGATGGGAACTGGCTTGGATTTACCAGGAATACGAGGTAGCAGTTTTGATTTCCATGGATGCAGGAAGGAGGAAGTAGGCGGTGGATGGATTATATGCAGTTTAGAAGGAACAAGGGAGGCAGATTCGGAGGAGGCAAACAAAATAAAGAACTTGCATTTATGTAGCACCTATCACAACCTCAGAATATCCCAAATCTCTTCATAGTCAATGAAGTAGTTTTTGAAATGTTGTCACTGATGTAATGTAGAGGGAGCTTCAAGGAGTACATGAAGATCTAAACTGTTAATGGTCTGGATGAGGGAGTAGGCACCAGAAGGTGTATATGGCACCATCTTGCACCACATTTATGAGTTATGAACCATTTCCAGAAAGGTTTTAGCCTCATTGAGTTAAGCTGAGTTAATGAATCAAGTGGAGCTAAAATGCTAGTGCCTTTGACATGTAATTCCTCCTACCATCATGAGCAAGAATGGTGCCAGTTAACATTAGTTACTAATGTTATGTCATCTATTAACCTTGCCCCAGTTCCCATGACCTCCACTACACCATGCACTGTCTCGTTGTGTTGAGGCAACACCTCGATTTTAAAATTACATAAGAACACAAGAGGTAAGAGCAGGAGTCGGCCATTCGGCCCCTTGAGCCTGCTGTGCCCCTCAATAAGATCATGGCTGATCTGATCATGACCTCAACTCCACTTTCCCGCCTGCCCCCCATAACCCTTGACTCCCTTGTAGATAAAAAATCTGTCTAACTCAGCCTTGAATATATTCAGTGACCCAGCCTCCACTGCTTTCTGGGGAAGAGAATTCCAAAGATTACCGACCTTCTGAGAGAAGAAATTCCTCCTCATCTCCATCTTAAATGGGAGATCTTTTAATTTGAAACTGCGTTCCCCTCCCCCCCACCTTTGTTTTCAAGTCCCTCCATGGCCTCACCCCTCACTATCTCTATAACCTCCTCCAGTCCCACAAGCCTCCAAAATATTTGTGCTTCTCCAATTCTGGTCCCTTACGCTTCCTCAATTTTAATCGTTCCACCATTGGCGGCCGCGCTTTCAGCTGCCTGAGCCCTAAGCTCTGGAATACCCTCCCTAAACCTCTACCACTCTCTATCTCTCTCTCCTCCTTTAAGATGCTCCTTAAAACTTAGCCCTTTGGCCAAGCTTTGACTAAGCACCTGCCCTAATATCTGCTTACATGGCTTGGCGTCAGATTTTGTTTGATGACAAAGCAACTTAGGATGTTTTACTACATTAAAAGCAAAATATAAATACAAGTTCTTGATTGGACAATTATTCCCGGCCAAATGGTCGAAATCTACACTGACACACCACTGTATTGGAGGTACAAATGACCTGAAATAAACAAAAATAGTCTTTCTCGTCTCGTCACAGGCCAATTATATTGCAGCTCCCAAGACATCACTGCTTAAGAGTTGATCGCACAACCATCATTCACCAGTTTCCTACATGACTGTCCTCCACCGTTGAAACAGCTGAAGATGGTTGGACCGATCATGCACTATCATGAGGATCTTCTGTCCACCAGACGATCACCATCAGAGGGAGCTTTACTCTGTATCTAACCCCCGTGCTGTACCTGTCCTGGGAGTGTTTGATGGGGAACAGTGTAGAGGGAGCTTTACTCTGTATCTAACCCCGTACTGTACCTGTCCTGGGAGTGTTTGATGGGGACAGTGTAGAGGGAGCTTTACTCTGTATCTAACCCCTGTGCTGTACCTGTCCTGGGAGTGTTTGATGGGGAACAGTGTAGAGGGAGCTTTACTCTGTATCTAACCCCTGTGCTGTACCTGTCCTGGGAGTGTTTGATGGGGACAGTGTAGAGGGAGCTTTACTCTGTATCTAACCCCTGTGCTGTACCTGTCCTGGGAGTGTTTGATGGGGAACAGTGTAGAGGGAGCTTTACTCTGTGTCTAACCCCGTGCTGTACCTGTCCTGGGAGTGTTTGATGGGGAACAGTGTAGAGGGAGCTTTACTCTGTGTCTAACCCCGTGCTGTACCTGTCCTGGGAGTGTTTGATGGGGAACAGTGTAGAGGGAGCTTTACTCTGTATCTAACCCCTGTGCTGTACCTGTCCTGGGAGTGTTTGATGGGGAACAGTGTAGAGGGAGCTTTACTCTGTATCTAACCCATTCCATACTGTGCAGGGAATACAAATGCAACGGCTCCTGCCTCAATTATAAAACTTACGTTTAATATTTCTTGGATTTATTCATTAATTGATACTCATTTCATTTTTTAATAATAGTTCTTTTTAACCCCAATTGTCTCCTTTCTGTAGGTTTACAGGTGGAAGTCATATTTTGCTGGGAGCCCATCGACATGCTAAGACTTCTTAAAGCCCTGTCATTGGTTCAAGCTCCAGCAGAGCCAATTGACTGCATTTCCAACATAACAGCAGTTTGCTAATAATGATGAGACTGACAGTCTTTGTCCTTCAACACTTTCAACTCATAACATGAACAGAATTTGATTAAACAAATAATATGGACATTAGCATTACAGGTAAGGACAGTCCATTCAATTTGATAGTCTCTTCTCTCTCTCTGGCCTCCTTGTCTCGAGAGACAATGGGTAAGCGCCTGGAGGTGGTCAGTGGTGTGTGGAGCAGCATCTGGAGTGACTATAAAGGCCAATTCTAGAGTGACAGACTCCTCCACAGGGGCTGCAGATAAAATTGGTGGTCAGGGCTGTTTCGCAGTTGGCTCTCTCCTTGCGCCTCTGTCTTTTTTCCTGCCAACTGCTAAGTCTCTTCGACTCGCCACACTTTAGCCCCGCCTTTATGGCTGCCCGCCAGCTCTGGCGATCGCTGGCAACTGACTCCCACGACTTGTGATCAATGTCACAGGACTTCATGTCGCGTTTGCAGACGTCTTTAAAGCGGAGACATGGATGGCCGGTGGGTCTGATACCAGTGACGAGCTCACTGTACAATGTGTCCTTGGGCATCCTGCCATCTTCCATGCGGCACACATGGCCAAGCCATCTCAAGCGCCGCTGGCTCAGTAGGGTGTATATGCTGGGGATGTTGGCCGCCTCGAGGACTTCTGTGTTGGAGATATGGTCCTGCCACCTGATGCCAAGGATTCTCCGGAGGCAGCGAAGGTGGAATGAATTGAGATGTCGCTCTTGGGTGACATACGTTGTCCAGGCCTCGCTGCCGTAGAGCAAGGTACTGAGGACACAGGCTTGAAACACTTGGACTTTTGTGTTGCGTGTCAGTGTGCCGTTTTTCCACACCCTCTTGGCCAGTCTGGACACAGCAGCGGATGCCTTTCCCATGCGCTTGTTGATTTCTGCATCGAGAGACAGGTTACTGGCAATAGTTGAGCCTAGGTAGGTGAACTCTTGAACCACTTCCAGAGCATGGTCACCGATATTGATGGATGGAGCATTCTGAGTCATGTCCCATGATGTTCGTTTTCTTGAGGCTGATAGTTAGGCCAAATTTGTCGCAGGCAGCCGCAAACCTGTTGATGAGTCTCTGCAGACACTCTTCAGTGTGAGATGTTAATGCAGCATCGTCAGCAAAGAGGAGTTCCCTGATGAGGACTTTCCGTACTTTGGTCATCTGATCTTCTGTGGAGGAAAATTCCTTCTTCTGAAGACTTGAACGCATGTGAGAACAGCAGGGAGAAGAAGATCCCAAACAGTGTAGGTTCGAGAACACAGCCCTGTTTCACACCACTCAGGACTGGAAAGGGGTCTGATGAGGCGCCGCTATGCTGAATTGTGCCTTTCATATTGTCATGGAATGAGGTGATGATACTTAGTAGCTTTGGTGGGCATCCAATCTTTTCTAGTAGTCTGAAGAGACCACGTCTGCTGACGAGGTCAAAGGCTTTGGTGAGATCAATGAAAGCAACGTAGAGGGGCATCTGTTGTTCACGGCATTTCTCCTGTAGCTGGTGAAGGGAGAACAGCATGTCAATGGTGGATCTCTCTGCTCGAAAGCCACACTGTGCCTCAGGGTAGACACGCTCAGCCAGCTTCTGAAGCCTGTTTAAAGCGACTCGAGCGAAGACTTTCCCCACTATGCTGAGCAGGGAGATTCCACGGTCGTTGTTGCAGTCACCCTTGTTCTTATAGAGGGTGAAGATATTGGCATGTCCTGTGGTACTGCTCCCTCATCCCAGCACAGGCAAAGCAGTTCGTGGAGTGCTGAAAGTATAGCAGGCTCGGCACTCTTGATTATTTCCTTCCCAGGGGCTTTTCCACTGGCTAGAGAATCAATGGCATCACTGAGTTCTGATTTTGTTGGCTGTACGTCCAGCTCATCCATGACTGGCAGAGACTGGGCTGCATTGAGGGCGGTCTCAGTGACAACATTTTCCTTGGAGTACAGTTCTAGGTAGTGCTCCACCCAGCGGTCCATTTGCTTGCGTTGGTCAGTGATTGTGTCCCCGATTTAGATTTGAGGGGGGTGATCTTCTTGATGTTTGGCCCAAAAGCTCTCTTAATGCCATCATACATTCCTCTGATGTTTCCGGTGTCGGAGGCCAGCTGAATATGACTGCATAGGTGTTGCCAGCAGTCATTAGCGCAGTGCCTGGCTGTTCTTTGTGCAGCGCTTCTGGCTGCTTTAAGTGCTTCAGATGTTAACTCGCTGGGGGCTTTCTTGTAGTTCAACAGTGCAAAGCGCTTAGCGGCCATGACAGGTTCCAGCTCTTCAAAGTGAGATTGAAACCAGTCTGCATTCCGCTTCACACGTTTGCCAAAGGTGGTCATTGCTGAGTCATAGATGGTGTCGCTGATGTGGGCCCACTTAGTCTTTAAATCCCCTGTAGGAGTGTTTTGAAGGGCTTTTTCAAGTGAATTTAGAAACTTATGTAACAGCTGTGGATGAGAAATTCTGCGAGTGTTGATGTGCGGGCGGCCCTTCTGCTTGGAGTGATGCAGCTTCTTTGGTTTGAGTCTAACTCTGCTGCACACCAGGGAGTGGTCAGTGTCACAGTCCACACTGTGGAAGCTGCGTGTGATTTGAACGCTGTTTAAAGAGGCTCGCCTTGTGACGATGAGGTCCAGCTGGTGCCAACGACGGGGAAATGAAGAGATTCTCTACAATTGACTACTTTTTTCAACAACCTAATTTAGTTTCCAGTTTTCAGTTGCTGAGTGATGATCATGGGTGGACTATTGGAGAACAAGCCAACCTTAGGACATCCCAAAGTGCTTGACAATAATTAAGTATTAAGTAAACACCCCAAAGCACGTTTCAGGAATGTTATCAATGGTCGTTCAATTGTCATTACTGCAACGTAAGAAACATGGCAACCAATTTGCATACAGAGGGCTGAATTTCATCAGCCCCGCCCCGACACCGCAGGTCATGGCGCGGGGGCCAGTAAAATGCTGCGGGGAGAGGCCCGCCTCGACCTGCGACGTCAAGAAGACATATTACTGGTGGCAGGGGGACCTCGGTGCAGCTCCCCCCCGCCACACAGCGGCGGGCCTTTCATCTAAATATGCAAATGCATATAAGTTACTTGCTAATAAACTTACCTGCGGGGACGGACATCCCACGCCGATGTTACCGACTCAGAACGCAGCTCGCACGGCTTCGGAACTCCGTACAGAGTTCCAGACGAGAACCAGGTTGGGGGGGGGTATGGTGGAAAGAGTGGGGAAATCAATTTTTATTGGATGTGGGGATGGCCGGAAGGAGACGAAGGGCAAAATATTGAAGATTGGTGGGGAAAGTTCGGGTATTTGAAATATCAACTGATGGTCATTTAATTGCCTGAAATGTCCACGGCGGGGCGGGGGTCAGTGGTTGGGGGAGGGCCTCCATCACTTGTTTTTCAATGTATTAAACATCGTTCACATTTACCCTTTAACTAATAAACTTCTTTGTAAGGGCGTAACGCCCTTTAAAAATGGCACCGGCGCCTGCGCGGTGACACCGGATGCCATTGCTGAAGACACGGAAGCCACCCCCTCTATGTCATTGGGAACGGCCGCTCCGCCCCCTTTATTGAAATGAGCCCCCGCACGTAACATCACAGGAGCTCAGGGACGGCGCATCTGTTTTATGTGTTGTTTACAGGATGAATGTTGGCCAGAGCAATGCGGAGAACCACCCCTGTACTTCTTTGAGAAGTGCCAAGGGATCTTTTACACCAACCTGAGGGGACAGGCAGGGCCTCAATTTAAAGTCTTATCAAGATTTCCAAACAGCAGCAGTTTGAAGGCTCCTAGTTTGCAGCTTTGTCAAAATGGAGCCCTTCCTGGGTGGATGAACAGAAGTCCGGGAGTACTTTCTGGATATAATGTGAAGAAATAATATTTAAAGAAAGAAAAAGCAACATAATAAGAATTAATGTAAAGATTGACAGGAACATAGGTAAGACAAGGACCGTTGGGAAAAAAACAGCTTTAAGGGGGATGAGAATGGAACTAGGGAAAATAAACTGCAAAAATTTACCGACAAGGAAACAGAACAGCAATCTGACACATTTAAAATGGTGATTGATAGAGTCCAGGAAAAATACTTCTCACTAAAAATCAAAAGCAATCGAGAAAGTGGATGAATAAAGGAATAAGGGCAAAATTTAAACTATAGAAAAAGACATAAACCCAGTACATAGACAATAAAGGGGAAGCTGACAAGAGGGAATACAGAAAGGTGGGAAAGAAGCCAAAGAGAAACTAGAAAATTAAATTATCAAGAAATATAAAAGGAAATAATAAAGTATTCTCCAGGCACATAAATAACAAATGAAAAACCAGGATAGGGCCTCTCAGAGATACGTATGATAAACCCACAGGTAATGAGAGTGAAATAGCAGAAATATTAAATAGTTGCTTTGTTTCAGTATTTACCAGGGAGACTTACATGGTGGGCATGATATTGGAAGAAGAGATCAAAAAAGATAGAAAGACATTTAAGATAGAAAGGGCAGGGGGGAATAATTGATAAAGAAGTCAAATTTAAAGAGGATAAGACCCCTGGCCCAGATGGAATGCATCCGCACATTTAAACAAAGTTTAGGAAGAGACAGCAGAAGCACTATTACATGTGCATAAAAATTCATTCGAAAAGGGAATAGTGCAGAGGGCTGGCAGAGAGCTAATATAATTCTTATATTTCAAAAGGGAGATGGAACAAGTCCAGGGATCTATAGACCAATTAAAGTAACATTGGTGGTAGGAATGATACTGGAATTCTCATTTAAAGGTGTAATAGAAAAACATCTAGAAACTAAAAATACAATAAAGAATAGTCAGCACAGATTCTCAAAGTGAAGGTCATGCTAGACCAACTTTATTGACTTCTTTGAAGAAGTAACATGTAAAGGGTAGACAAGGTTAATACAGTAGATGCAATCGACTTTTAGTTCCAAAAGGCCTTTGGTAAGGTATCACATTGTAAATTCATCACGAAGGTCAGAACATGTGGAGTCAGGGGACATATAACAGAATGGATAGCAAACTGGTTACAAAACAGAAAACAGAGAGTAGGGATTAAAGGTAGTTACTCAGATTGGCTAATGGAAGGAATCGGTGTTCCACAAGGATCAGTGCTGGGAACACTGCTCACAATTTACATAAAGAAGTTGGACTCAGATATTTTGAAGTACAACTTCAAAATTTGCCAATGATGCCGAATTGGGGGAGGTGTGGTAAATACAGAGGAGGACTGCAACACAAAACAAGAAAACAAATATACATTTGCAGAATGGTGTGTAGTTGGTAAATAACTTCAATAAAGGTAAATTTGAGGTAATATATTTTTGTAGGAAAAATAAGGAGACTACTCACTGCTTGGAAAATAAGGGCGGAATTTTCTGCCCATGGTGGGGCTCCCGTGGATCACTGTGAACAGTTCTGGTTTCCATTTTTTTTTATTCGTTCATGGGATGTGGGCATCACTGGCTAGGACAGCATTTATTGCCCATCCCTAATTGCCCTTGAGAAGGTGGTGGTGAGCTGCCTTCTTGAACCGCTGCAGTCCATGTGGGGTAGGGACACCCACAGTGCTGTTAGGAAGGGAGTTCCAGGATTTTGACCCAGCGACAGTGAAGGAACGGCGATACAGTTCCAAGTCAGGATGGTGTGTGGCTTGGAGGGAAACTTGCAAGTGGTGGTGTTCCCATGCATCTGCTGCCCTTGCCCTTCTAGGTGGCAGAGGTCGCAGGTTTGGAAGGTGCTGTCTAAGGAGGGAGTGAATGTTGTGGATGGGGTGCCAATCAAGTGGGTTGCTTTGTCCTGGATGGTGTTGAGCTTCTTGAATGTTGTTGGAGCTGCACCCATCCAGGCAAGTGGAGAGTATTCCATCACACTCCTGACTTGTGCCTTGCAAATGGTGGACAGGCTTTGGGGAGTCAGGAGGTGAGTTACTCGCCGCAGGATTCCTAGCCTCTGACCTGCTCTTGTAGCCATGGTATTTATATGGCTACTCCAGTTCAGTTTCTGGTTAACGGTAAACCCCAGGATGTTGTGGGGATTCAGTGATCGTAATGCCATTGAATGTCAAGGGGAGATGGTTAGATTCTCTCTTGTTGGAGATGGTCATTGCCTGGCACTTGTGTGGCGTGAATATTACTTGCCACTTATCAGCCCAAGCCTGGATATTGTCCAGGTCTTGCTGCATTTCTACATGGACTGCTTCAGTATCTGAGGAGTCTTGAATGGTGCTGAACATTGTGCAATCATCAGCGAACATCCCCACTTCTTACTTTATGATGGAGGGAAGGTCAACGATGAAGCAGCTGAAGATCAGAGTGACGTCATATTGAACAGTGAGAGCAGGGAAACGAAAAGCAGCTGGGGTCAGTATTCAGGTAAGCTTTTAATTTAATTTAATTGAATCAACATAGAGTAAGACTTGATTGATGTATAAGTATATAAACTAAAGACTAAAGTGGATTAAAAAAAAGCTAAAGACCAGTCGGAAATTTAAATAACAAATTAGCATCTAATTATATAAAATAGAGATGCAGGACCAGGTGATGTGTTGTACCTGCATGATGTGGGAGCTGGTGGACCCCATTGTGGCTCCTGGTGAACACATCTGTAGCAAGTGTTGGCTGCTCGAGGAACTCCGGCTCAGAGTTGATGAGCTGGAGTCTGAGCTTCGGACACTGCGACACATCAGGGAGGGGAAAGAGTTACCTGGACACTGTGTTTCAGGAGAAAGTCACACCCCTTAGGTTAACTACCTTGAATTCGGCCAGTGGTCAGGGACTGGAGGGTGTGACTATGAACGAGGCAGGTAGAGGATCCAGGAGGTAGTGCTGCAGGAGTCTCAGCCCTTGTCCAACAGGTTCGAGATTCTTGCTCCCTGTGTGGACGAGAGCAGGGATTGTAGGGAGGATGAGCAAACTGACCACAGCACCGTTGTACAAGGAGCCATTCAAGTGGGGGGAGAAAAGAGAAATGTAGTCGTAATCGGGGATCGTATAGTTAGGGGCATAGATGCTGTTCTCTGTGGCCAGGATCGAGAGTCCCAAAGGCTGTGTTGCCTACCTGGTGCCAGGGTTCGGGATATCTCAGCTAGGCTGCAGAGGAACTTGGAGTGGGAGGAGAAAGATCCAGTTGTTGTGGTCTACGTAGGCACCAACAATATAGGTAGAACGAGGTTAGAGGTTCTGCTGAGGGAGTATGAGCGGCTAGGTGCTAAATTAAAATGCAGAACCAAAAAGGTAATGATCTCTGGATTACTACCTGAGCCATGAGCAAATTGACAAAGGGTCAATAAAATTAAAGAGGTAAATGCGTGGCTCAAAGATTGGTGTGGGAGAAATGGGTTCGAATTCGTGGACAGTGGCACCAGTACTGGGGAAGGAGGAGCTGTTCCGATGGGACGGGCTCCACCTGAATCATGCTGGGACCAGAGTCCTGGCGAATCACATAACTAGGGCTGTAGATATGGCTTTAAACTAAATAGTGGGAAGAGGGTTCAATTGCATGGAAAATTAGGAAGTCAAAGGAGAAGGTAGGAGTGCAGATTAGTGATGAGGCTGATTGTTACCAGAAAATAAAAGGTAGGGACAGAACGTGTGAACATCATATTGCACCAAGAAATTGTACAAGACTAGGGAAATTTAATAATAGAACAAACTTAAAGGCTTTGTATCTGAATGCACAAAGCATTCGGAATAAAATAAATGAGTTAACAGTGCAAATAGAGATAAATGGCGATTTATGAGTGTGAATGATCCAGTGGCGATTACTGAGACGTGGTTGCAGGGAAATCAGGTTTGGGAATTGAATATCCAAGGGTACTCAGAATTTCAGAAGGATAAGCAGGAAGGAAAAGGAGGTTGTGTAGCCTTGTTAGTGAAGGAAGAGATCAGTGCTGTAGTGAGAAATGGCATTGGCATTGGAGATCAAGACATAGAATCAGTCTGGGTAGAAATAAGAAATATTTCAGCCAAAGACTTGCAGGTAAATTGGCTGTTGTAAATTTCCCCTAGTGTAGGTAGGTGGTAGGAGAATGGTGGGGATGTGGTAGGGAATATGGGATTAATGTAGGATTAGTATAAATGGGTGGTTGTTGGTCGGCACAGACTCGGTGGGCCGAAGGGCCTTTTTCAGTGCGCCGAAGGGCCTTTTTCAGTGCTGTATCTCTCTCTCTCGCTAAATAGCAAAGGAAAGAAGTCACTGGTGGGAGTAATCTAAAGGTCCCCAAACAGTAGTTCCGCAGTGGGGCATAGTATAAACCAGGAAATACTGAGGGCTTGTAAGAAAGGTATGGCAATAATCATGGGTGATTTTAATATGCATATAGACTGGATTAGTCAAATTGACAAGGGTAGCCTCGAGGGAGAGTTCATTGAATGTATTAGAGATTGTTTTTTGGAGCAAAATGTTGTGGAACCAACCAGGGAGTAGGCTATTCTAGATTTGGTGTTGTGTAATGAGGTGGGATTAATAAATGATCTCATAGTTAAGGATCCTCTAGGGAAGAGTGATCATAGCATGCTAGAATTTCAAATTCAGTTTGAGGGCGAGAAGCTGGAGACCCAAACTAGCGTTCTGGAGTTAAACAAAGGTAAGTACATAGGCATGAGGACAGATTTGGCCCTAGTGGACTGGGCAGGAAGACTACAAGGTAGGACAGTTGATGAGCAGTGGCAGATGTTTAAGGAGATATTCAATTCTTCCCAACTAAAATATATTCGAGAGGAAGAAAGATTTTAAGAGGGGAAAAAACATCCATGGCTAAGCAAGGAAGTTAAGGATAACATAAAGACAAAAACTAAGGCATACCATATTGCAAAGGCCAGTGGCAGGCTGGAAGATTGGGAAACTTTTAAAGATCAACAAAGGGTTACTAAAAAAGTAATAAAAAGAGCAAAGGTAAATTATGAAAGAAAAATAGCGCAAAATATAAAAATGGATAGCAAAAGCTTCTATAAGTATATAAAAGGGAAGAGAGTAGCTAAAGTGAATGTTGGTTCTTTGGAGGATGAGACTGGGGTGTTAATAAAGGTGAACACAGAAATGGCGGGTCACTAAATCGGTATTTTGCTTCAGTTTTCACGATGAAAGACACTAGTACCATCCCAATAGTAACAGGTAATGCAGAGGTTATAGAAAGGGAGGAACTTAGAACAATCATCATCACGAGGGAAAAAGTACTGAGCAAACTATTGGGGTTGAAGGCGGACAAGTCCCCAGGGCCTGATGGCCTACATCCTAGGGTCTTAAAAGGAAGTGGCAGTGGAGATAGTGGATCCATTGGTTATAATATTCCAAAATTGTCTGGATACGGGAAAGGTTCCAGTGGATTGGAAAAAAGCTAATATAACGCCCTTATTCAAAAAGGGAGGGAGGCAGAAAGTAGAAAACTACAGACCAGTTAGTTTAACTTCTGTCGTTGGGAAATTATTAGAATCCATTATTAAGGAAGTAGTAACAGGACATTTAGAAAGTCAAAACGCAATCCATCAGAGTCAGCATGGTTTTATGAAGGGTAAATCGTGTTTGACTAATTTGCTAGAGTTCTTCAAAGCTGTAACCAGCAAAGTGGATAATGGGGATCCTGTAGATGTAGTTTATCTGGACTTCCAGAAGGCATTTGATAAGGTGCCGCACAAAAGGTTAATACACAAGGTAAGATCACATGGGGCTAGGGGCAATTTATTAGCTTGGATAGAGGGTTGGCTAACCAACAGAAAACAGAGAGTCAGGAGAAATGGGTCTTTTTCTGGTTGGCAAGATGTAGCTAGTCGGGTGCCACAGGGTTCGGTCCTCGGGCCCCAACTATTTACCAACTATATCAATGACTTGGATGTAGGGATAGAAGGTACTATAGCCAAATTTGCAGATGACACTAAAATAGGTGGGATAGTAAGTTGCAATAAAGAAATAAGAAATCTACAAATGGATATGGATAGGTTAGGTGAATGGGCCAAAATTTGGCAGATGGATTTAAACATGGATAAGTGTGAGATTATCCATTTTGGTTGGAAGAATAGAAAGGCAAATTATTATCTAAATGGAGAGAAACTTCAGAGTGCTTCGGTGCAGAGGGATCTGGGTGTCCTCGTGCATGAATCACAGAAAACTAGTTTGCAGGTACAGCAGGTGATAAGGAAGGCAAATGGAATTTTGGCATTTATTGCTAAAGGAATAGCATATAAAAGTAGGGAAGTGTTGCTGCAACTGTACAAGGCATTAGTGAGACCGCACCTGGAGTATTGCTTACGGTTTTGGTCCCCTTACTTGAGAAAGGATGTAGTTGCATTGGAGGAAGTTCAGAGGAGGTTCACTAGATTGATTCCGGAGATGAGGGGCTTGTCTTATGAAGAGAGATTGAGCAGTTTAGGCCTTTACTGTCTAGAGTTTAGAAGAATGAGAGGAGATCTAATTAAGGGGATTGACAAAGACATAGAGAGGATGTTTCCTCTTGTGGGGCAATCTAGAACAAGAGGTCATAGTTTTAGGATAAGGGGTAGCAGATTTAAAACAGAGATGAGGAGAAATAACTTTTCTTAAAGGGTCGTGAGTCTGTGAAATTCACTACCTCAGAGTGCGGTGGATGCCGGGACATTGGGTAAATTTAAAGAGGAGATAGACAGATTTTTAATTAGAAATGGATTGAAGGGTTATGGAGAATGGGCAGGAAAGTGGAGTTCAGGCCGAGATGAGATCAGTCATGATCGTATTGAATGGCGGAGCAGGCTCGAGGGGCTGAATTACCTACTCCTGCTCCTAGTTCTTATGTTCTTATGAAGATGGTTGGGCCTAGGATACTACGCTGAAGAACTCCTGCAGTGATGTCCTGGGGCTGAGTTGATTGACCTCGGACTCCAGTTTTGCTAGGGCTCCTTGATGCCATATTCGGTCAAATGCTGCCTTGATACTGAGGGCAGTCACTCTCACCTTACATAATATACAAAGGATACAGAGGCACTGAAGAAGGTGCAAGTAGAATAATGCCAGAACTGAGAAGTTATACCTATCAGGAAGATTGAACAGGCTGGGGATTTTTTTCTCTCGATAGAAGACTGAAGGGTGACCTGATAGAGGTATTCGAGATTATGAAAGGATTTGATAGGGTGAATGTACAGAAGATGTTTCTACTTGCGGTCGAGACCAGAACTAAGGGTCATAAATATAAGATAATCACTAATAAATCCAATAGGGAATTCAGGAGAAATGTCTTTACCCAGAGAGTGGTGAGAATGTAGAACTCACTACCACAGGGAGTGGTTGAGGCAAATAGCCTAGATAGCGTAAGCTAGATAAGCACATGAGGGAGAACGGAACAGAAGGATGTGTTGAAATGGTTCAATGACGAGGGGTGGAGCATGGACCTGTTTCTGTGCTGTCAAAAATTTGTAATGTTTACATTTAAGTTTCACCTTTCACAACCTCAGAACATCCCAAACTGCTTTATAGACAATGAAGTGTAGTCACTATTTTTTAATGCAGGAAATGCAGCTAATTTACCCAATTCAAAGTCTCACGAACAGCAATGTCATAATGACCAAAGAATCTGTTTAGCAATTTTGACCGTTGGGACAACTCCTCTACACTTCAATGTCGTGCTATGTGATCTTTTACATCCACCTGAGAGTCAGACAGGGCCTCAGTTTAATGTCTCATTTGAAAGATAGTGTTGTATTATCTGTGCTTAGATCCATACAAACTCAGTCAAAGAGTCAGCATAGGTGTTGTACGTAGTGTTTTATAGAGAGACTGCTCCTGCATGTGCTTCTCGCTAGGCATCACGGCAGCACCATGTGGGTGAGTATGTCACTTCCAGTCATGGCACGTACATATGCATAAACAGATATTCAAATAGCTTTACTTACCTCCACTATCAGAACAGACAGCACCTCCAACTGTGCCGCACTCCCTCAGTACTGGCGGTGGGAGTGTCACCCTGGATTTTGCGCTCAAGACTCAGGGCTGGCACTTTGACCCACAGCCTTCTGACCCAGAGGCAAAACTGGTACCTGCTGAACCACAGCTGACACATTTAGCAAACCCATGAGTGCCAGGTACTCTGAGATAGTAACATGAAGGATGGAACAACAACAACTTGCATTTATATAGCACCTTCAACACAGTAAAATGTCCTAAGTCGCTTCACAGAAATGTTAACAAAATTTGACCAACGAGCCACATGAGGAGCTATTGGGATGGATAACTGAATGTTTGGTCAAACAGGTAAGCTTTAATGAGCATCTTAAAGGAGCAGAGAGAGGTGGAGAGGCAGAGAGGTTCAGGGAGGGAATTCCGGAGCTTAGGGACTTGGCAGCTGAAGGCACCGCCGCCAGTAGTGGGGCGATGGAAATCGGGGATGTGCAAGACGTCAGAAATGGTAGAGCGCAGAGATCTGGAAGATTTACAGGGCTGGAGGAGATTACGAGATGGAAGAGGGTGTGGGGGGATGATGCGGCGAGGTTGTAGAAGGTTTTTGAAGCAAGGATGAGAATTTTAAAATTGAAGCAGGGGGCAGCCATGCAACTCCACCCCTTTGTGTACAGTCAAGTTTAAAGGTTTTTTTTTCCAATTGGTGGTATTTTAATGATGGAAAATAATGCAGATGGGAAAAGCAAGGCCAAATGTTTGAAGGTTAACGATGTCAAATGCGACATTCTCTTCGCATGCAGGCCCCAAAGGTCAAAGGCCTCGTTTGTCGCTTGGGACTGCCAGATTTCCCTCACTCCAAGGGTCAAGGGTCACGGTAGAGATTTTCTGTCAGCTTCCCTTCAAAAGCATTTGCAAATACTCCCTCAATATTGATTTATGTTTTCATTCAGGATAATACTATAAATCTGAATGTTAAATAAAGGGCCTTGTCCTGGTGCATCTTCTCGAGGGAAATGGGAACAGATAAGATTGTTTTTGTCTATTCACAGCAGCACTAAAGAAGAAATTTATTCCATTCCTAATCTCCTCTCCATACAACAGGCTTGAAACCTGTCATCCAATCAAAATGAAAAGCAGGACATCATTTTTCTAAGGTCAAAGTAGGTGGGCACTGCGTCTCTGGAACTGAGCTTTAGTAATATTCAGCAGTGGGTGAATGAAGTGGGAACTACTTGTTAAATGGGCAAGTCGATGAATAATTACAGCAAGTTCTATCTAGCTTACCTCATAGATAGGATAAATACAATCTTTAAGTAGGCTGCCAGCAAAGTTACCTTTTGACCAAACCTCATTAATCTCATAATAAAAGCAAAATACTGCAGATGCTGGAAATCTGAAATAAAAACAAGAAACGCAGGAAATACTCAGCAGGTCTGGCAGCATCTGTGGAGCGAGAAGCAGAGTTAACGTTTCAGGTCAGTGACCCTTCTTCAGAACTGGCAAAGTTTAGAAAATAATTAGATTTTCAGCAAGTGAAGGGAGGGTTGGGGTTGGTGTGGAAGAGAACAAAAGGGAAGGTGTGTGATAGGGCAGAGGGCAGGAGAGATTAAATAACAAAGCTGTCATGGGACAAAGGCAAAGAGTGTGGTAATGCCTGTGGTGAAAGACAAAGCATTAGTCCAGAGAGGGCGTTAATGGCAGAGTAATGAGCAACTCCATCTACATGCAAAAAAACAGGCACATTGTTTAGAAATAAGATAAAATAATTAAAAAAAAATAAAGGCCAGTCATGCTTTGAAATTGTTGAACTCAAAGTAGAGTCCATGAGGCTTTAGAGTGCTTAATTGAAAGATGAAGTGCTGTTCCTTGAGCTTGCGTTGATGTTGACTGGAACACTGCAGCAAGCCAAGGACAGAGATGTGAGCATGAGAGTAGGGAGGTGGGGGTGGGGGTGGGGGGGGGGGGGGGTTGGTTGGGGGTAGTGTTGAAATGGCAAGCAACCGTAAGCTCGGGGTCATGCTTTCGGAATGAGCGGAGGTGTTCTGCAAAGCGGTCATTCAATCTATGTTTGGTCTCTCCAATGTAGAGGCGACCGCATTGTGAGCAGCGAATACAGTATTCTACATTGAAGGAAGTGCAAGTAAATCACTGCTTCACCTGAAAGGAGTGTTTGGGGCCTTGGATGATGAGGAGAGAGTAGGAAAAAGAGCAGATATTACACCTCCTGCAATTGCGTGGGAGGGTGGCATGGGAAGATGCCAGGGGAACGGGACGAGGTCCCGGGAGTGATGAAGGAGTGGACCAGGGTGTCGCGGAGGGAACGATCCCTTCAGAATGCTGACAGGGGAAGGGAGGGGAAGATGTGTTTGGTGATGGCATCACGCTGGAGGTGGCGGAAATGTTGGAGGATGATCCTTTGGTTGTGGAGGCTGGTGGGGTGGAAAGTGAGGACAAGGGGAACTTTGTAGCAGTGCGGGGAGGGAGGGGAAGGGGTTAGGGTAGAAGTGCGGGAAATAGGTCTGACACGGTTGAGGGCCCTGTCAACCACAGTGGGGGGGAATCCTGGGTTGAGGAAAAAGGAAGACATGTCAGAAGCACTGTCATGGAAGGTTGCATCATTAGAACAGCTGTGCGGAAATGGAGAAACTGGGAGAATGGGATGGAGTCCTTACACAAAACAGGGTGTGAAGAAGTGTAGTAAAGGTAGCTATGAGAGTCGGTGGGCTTATAATGAATATTAGTAGACAGCCTATCCTCAGAGATGGAGACAAAGAAGTCGAGGAAGGGAAGGGAAGTGTTGGAGACAGACCATGTAAAAGTGAGAAAAGGGTGGAAATTGGAAGTAAAGTTGATGACATTTTCCAGTTTTGGACGTGAACAGGAAACGGCACCGATACAGTCATCAATGTACCGGAAAAAGAAGTGAGGGAGGGGGACTGAGTAGGACTGGAACAAGGACTGTTCAAAAGACAGGCATAACTAGTACCCATGTGGGTACCCATAGCAACACCTTTTACTTGAAGGAAGTGAGTGGAGTTGAAGGAGAAATTGTTCAATGTAAGAACAAGTTCAGCCAGGTGGAGGAGGGTCGTGGTGGATGGGGACTGGTTCAGCCTCTGTTCAACGAAGAAGCGGAGAGCCCTCAGACCTTCCTGGTGGGAGATGGAGGTGTAGAGAGATTGGACATCCATAGTGAAGAGGCGGCGGTTGGGGCCAGGAAACTGGAAACTGTTGAAATGACGTAGGGTATCAGAAGAGTCACGGATATAGGTGGGAAAAGACTGGACCGGGGAGAAAAGACAGAGTCAAGATAGGAAGAAATAAGTTCCATGGGGCAGGAACAGGCTGAAACGATGGGTCTACCAGGACAGTCCTGTTCGTGGATTTTGGGAAGGAGGTACAGGCGGGCTGTCTGGGGTTGCGGGAATATGAGGTTGGAAGCTGTAGAGGGAAGATCTCCAGAGGAGATGAGGTCAGTGACAGTCCTGGAGACAATGTTTTTCTCTTAGGTGGTGGGGTCATGGTCTAGGGGGAGATAGGGTGACTGCCTTGCAGAACACCTCCGCTCAGTCCGAAAGCATGACCCCGAGCTTCCAGCTGCTTGCCATTTCAACACACCTCCCTGCTCTCATGCCCACATCTCTGTCCTTGGCCTGCTCCAGTGTTCCAGTGAACATCAACGCAAGCTCGAGGAACAGCACCTGATCTTTCGATTAAGCACTCCACAGCCTTGCGGACTGAATATTGAGTTCAGTAACCTCAGAGCACGACCGGCCTTTTTTAAAAAAAAATCTTTTTCTTTATTATTTTCTTTTATTTTTTAACCATGCACCTGTTATTTCATGTGGTCAGAGTTGCTCATTATTCTGCCATTAACACTCCCCTGGACTAATGCTTTGTCTTTCACCACAAGTATTAACACACGCACTTTGCCTTTGTCCCATGACAGCTTTGTTATTTAATCTCTCCTGCCCTCTGCCCTATCACACACCTTCCCTTTTGTTCTCTTCCCCACCAAATATCAACCCCCCCCCCACCCCACCTTCACTTGCTTAAAACCTAATTCCTTTCTAACCACTGCCAGTTCTGATGAAAGGTCACTGACCTGAAACGTTAACTCTGCTTCTCTCTCCACAGATGCTGACGAGTATTTCCAGCACTTTCTGTTTTTCTCCTTCATCAATTTCATGCTATGTTTTTTTGGAAATTGGAAAATCAGCTGGACCTTCTGTAGTGTGTGGTATCCCAGCTTGCATCGACAAAATAAAAATATCTTATCCTAGGATCATACAGCACAGGAGGAGGCCATTCTGTCCATTGAATCTGTACTATTTGAAAGAACTATTCAATCAGTCCCACTGCACTTGCTCTTTAAAAATTTGACACTGAGCCAAATTGAAGACATTAGGAAAGGTGATGAAAAGCTTGGTCAAAGATATAGGTTCCAAGGAGGGTCTTAAAGGAGAAGAGAGAGGTATAGAGGGGGAGAGGTTTAGGGAGAGTATTTCCAAGGTTAGGGCCCAGTCGGCTGAAGGCACGGCTACCAATTGTGTGGCGAAGGGAATGGGGGATATACAGGAGGTCAAAGGTGGAGAAGCTCAGAGTTCTTTAGAGGGTTCTAGGGTGGAGAATAGAGTTGGGGAGGGCGAGGCCTTGCAAGTAGTAAACATAAGGATGATCATTTTAAATTCGAAGCCCCTTGAGCCAGCTCCCCTATTCAATAAGATCATGGCTGATCTTCTACCTCAGTTGCACCTTCCCGCACTATTCCCCCATCCCTTGATTCACTCACCACCCAAAAATCTACTGATCTCTGTCTTGAATGTACTCATCCACTGAGCATCCACAGCTTTCTGGGGTAGAGAATTCCAAAGATTGACAGTCCTCTGAGTGATAATATTTCTCCTCATCTCAGTTCGAAATGATTGGCCCCTTATCCTTTGACTATGACCCCATGTTCTAAACTCTCCCACCAAGAGAAACAGTCTCTCAGCATCTACACTCCCTAACAGCACTGAGGTTGTGCCTACACCACATGGACTGCAGTGGTACAAGAAGACAGCTCACCAGCTTCTCAAGGGCAACCAGGGATGGCTAATAAATGCTGGCCTTACCAGTGATGCCCACATCCCATGAACGAATACGAACATAGGAATTAGGAGTGGAAGTAGGCCATTCGGCCCATCGAGCCTGCTCCGCCATTCAATACGATCATGGCTGGTCTGTTTGTGTCTCGAATTCAACACTCCCCCAATAACCCTAGATCCCCTTGCCTAACAAGAATCTATCTACCCCCACCTTAAAAATATCCAATGACCCCGCCTCCACCACCTTCTGAGGCAGAGAGTTCCAAAGTTGCGCAACCCTCAGAGAACAAATTTCTTCTTGTCTCTGTCCAAATAGGGCGACCCCTAATTTTAAAACAGTGCCCCCTAGTTCTGGACTCACCCACAAGAGAAAACATCCTTTCCACATCCACCCTGTCAAGACTGTTCAGGAGCTTATAAACTTCAATCAAGTCTCCGCTCACGCTGCTAAACTCCAGTGAAAACAAGCCTAGTCTGTCCAACCTTTCCTCATAAGACAACCCACTCATTCCAGGTATCAATCTAGTAAACCTCCTCTGAACTGCCTCCAACGCATTGACATCCTTACTTAAATAAGGAGACAAAAACTGCACACAGTATTCGAGATGTGGTCTCACCAAGGCCCTGTAAAACTGAAGCATAACATCCTTACTTTAATTTTCAATTCCTCTCATAATAAAGGATAGCATTCCATTAGCCTTCTTTATTACTTGCTGTACCTGTATACTAACCTTTTGTGACTCATGCACTAGAACACTGTGCAGTAGATAGCGATGAGGATAGCTGTAGGCTGCAGGAAGATGTTGATAGTCTGGTCAGATGGGCAGAAAGGTGGCAAATAGAATTCAACTTGGAGAAGTGTGAGGTGATGCATTTGGGGAGGTCAAACAAGGTAAAGGAATACATGATTAATGGGAAAATACTGAGAGATGTAGAGGAAGTAAGGGACCTTGGAGTGAATGTCCACTGATCCCTGAAGGTAGCAGGGCAGGTCGATAAGGTGGTGAAGGAGGCATATGGAATCCTTTCCTTTATTAGCCAAGGTATAGAATACAAGAGCAGGGAGGTTATGCTGGAACTGTATAACTCATTGGTTAGGCCACAACTTGAGTGCTGTGTGCAGTTCTGGTCACCTCATTACAGAAAGGATGTAATTGCACTAGAGAGGGTACAGAGGAGATTTACGAGGATGTTGCTCGGACTGGAAAAATGCAGCTATGAGGAATAGAGTGGAGGTGAAGGGTCTATTCACCTTAGCAGAGAGGTCAGTGATGAGGGGGCATAGATTTAAAAAGATTGGTAGAAAAAGTAGAGGGGAGATGAGGAAAACCTTTTTCACCCAGACGGTGGTGAAGGTCTGGAACTCACTGTCTGAAAGGGTAGTTGAGACAGAGACCCTCAACTCATTCAAAAGGAGTCTGGATATGCACCTCAAGTACTGTAATCTGCAGCCAAATGCTGGAAGGTGGGATTAGAATAGGTGGATCGTTTTTCCGCTGGCACAGACACGATGGGCCAAGTGGCTTCTTTCTGTGCCTTAAATTTTCTAACACCTAGATTCCTCTGCTCCTCGGAATTCTGCAGTTGTTCTCCATTTAAGTAATACTTTGCTTTTTTATTCTTCCTGCCAAAGTGAACAACTTCACATTTTCCCACATTATACTCCATCTGCCAGATTTTTTCCCACTCACTTAACCTATCTACATCAGTCTGCAACCTCATGTGCTCTTCACAACATACTTTCCTACCTATCTTTGTGTTATCTGAAAATTTAACTACCATGCCATCGCTCCCCTCGTCTAAGTCATTGATATAAATTGTAAAAAATTGAGGCCCCAGCACAGACCCCTGTTGGACTCCACTCATCACATCCTACCAATCAGAAAAGGACCCATTTATGCATACTGTCTGTTTTCTACCAGCCAGTCAATCGTCTATCCATGCTAATATGTTACCCACTACACCATGAGCTCCTACTTTTTGCACAATAATCTTTAATGTGGCAGCTGAATAAAAAAATCTGTCAAACCCTCCAAGAATTTTACATATTTCAATGAGATCACCTTTCATTCTTCTAAACTCCTAAGAATATAGGCCCATTCTACTCAATCTCTCCTCAGCCCTGTAATCCCAGGAATCAATGTAGTGAATCTTGGTTGCACCCCCTCTCAGTCTAGTATATCCTTTCTTAAATAAGGAGACCAAAACTGTACATAGTAATCCAGGTGTGGTCTCACAAAAGGCCTATACAAATGTAACAAGATTTCCTTATTCTCCAATCCTGTTGCAATAAAGGTGAACATGCCATTTGCCTTCCTAATTGCTTCCTGTACTTGCATGTTAACTTTCTGTGCTTCGTTTACAAGGACTTGCATTTATATAGCACTTTTCACAGCCTAAGGATGCCCCAAAGTGCTTTACAGTTAATTAAATACTGTTGTCATGTAGAGAAACATGCCAATCAATTTGTGCACAGCAAGGTCCCACAAACAGCAATGTGATAATTACCAGTAATCTGTTTTTAGTGAATGTTGGTTGAGGCATAAATATTGATCCAGACACTGGGAAGAACTACCCTGCTCTCCTTTGAAATAGTACCATAGGATCCTTGACATCCACCTGAGAGAACAAATGGGGCCTCCTTTGAAGGCCTCATCTGGAAGATAGCTCCCTCAACAGTACAGCACTTTTTCAGTACTGCACTGAGGTGTCAGCCTGGATTTCGTGGAGGGAGACTTGAACCCACAACTTACTCAGAGGTGAGATTGCAACACATCAAGAGAATGTACTCACTGAGCCACAGCTGAACAGACAATAATGTAAGAAAACAAGGGATAAGAAAAGATGATTAATCTGTGTCCTTCACTTGCCATGCACAATCCACCCTATTATAGACCCCATAACCTCAAAGCCAATTGAGCTAAACTCCCGAGTATTAATTAGAGTATATTTCAATTCCAGTGAAGATTAAAGATCCCCCATGGTACGATTCAAAGAGGAGCAGAGGACTTCTGCCCCCTGGTGTCCTGGCCAATATATATATCCCTCAACGAACATCAATAAAACTGATTGTCTGGTCATGTATTACATTGCTATTTGTGGGATCTTGCTGTGTGAAAATTAGTTGCCATATTTCCTACATTACAGCACTAACCACACTTCAAAAGTACTTCATTGGTGGGAAAGTGGCTCAGGACGTGAAAGCCATTGTAGAAATGCAAGTCTTTCTTTCTCTCTTTAACTCTCCCTGGTTGCCTTTCGCAGCTATTAGACAGGTGGACAATAAAGAACGGTCAATGAGCAGGGTTGAGAAAGAGAAATGAGTAAGGGGTGTGAAAGTACAGTCCAAAAACCAAAAGGAGGAAGGAGATGTGACGGAGATGTTGGAGCTCCAGAGTGTGGAGGCATGGTGCCTAAAACGAGTCACTGGCAGTGGAGAGGAGAGGTCATGAACAAGGTGTAGGACTATACTTCATTTTAATATAATCCCTGCTAAGGGGGAGTACCCATCCCCCTGCAGATGGAGTTAATAGACACAACGATAAGTGGTTTTGCTGCAGGGCCTGTTCCAAATCCACTACAATATAAAGAAAAATAAATGATTCCGATCTTCAGTCTTGTTTGTTACATCCTCTTTCTGTTTCATTGTGCAATCTCAGCCCAAGTTAAATAACCTGCTCTCTTCCTCTGAATTTTTGAATGATTTATTCCCTCACTACATCGATCACAAAGAAAATCCCAGGGGGCGAAACTGTGAGCAATAAATCGGTTGACTTGTTTATACGAGATTTCCCTGTCTGGTGTTTTAATAAAAGTGGCAAGCTGTTTAAAGGAAATAATAACAGATAAATGAATTTCATACAAATTCCTCACTGCAGTTGTTACTAAGACATTGCTGAGCAATTTCAATTCCTCTCAATCTTTCCAACTCTGCCAGTTTCTCACTGTAATAAAAGGCCCAAGTTCCAGAATTGTCTACCTTCGTCTCCTTTGTCCCTTTTCTAATACATCCTTGATAATATGGGGGAAATTAAATTGGAGGGGAAATCCTGCGCTCAAAGATAAAAGTTCAATTTTGTTTTATCACGAGCACCAGTTTCGTTTTAAAATCTGTATTTATAAATAGAATGACTTAATTGAGGTGTACAAAATGATGAGGGGCCGAGATAGAGTAGACAGGAAGGACCTGTTTCCCCTCGTGGAGAGGTCAATTACCAGGGGGCACAGATTTAAGGTGATTTCTTAGAAGGATTAGAGGTGACATGAGGAAAAACCTTTTCACCCAGAGGGTGTTGGGTATCTGAAATTCACCACCCGGATCGGTGGTGGAGGCAGAAACCCTCAACTCATTTAAAAGGACATGCACCTGAAGTGCTGTAACCTGCAAGGCGACGGACCAGGTGCTGGAAGGTGGGATTACATTGGGTGGCTAGCTTTTTTTTTAAGCCGGCGCAGACATGATGGGCTGAATGGCCTCCTTCTGTGCCGTAACTTTTCTATGGTTCTATAGAAATAAAGACAGATAGAACTTGTATTTTTATAGTGCATTTCATGATCTCAGGACATCCCAAAGTGCTTCACAACCAATGCAACACTTTTTGAAGTATAGTCACTGTTGTAACGTAGGAAAGACGACAGCCAATTTGCATACAATTTCCTCTTTTTAAGATCATCCATAGAACCCATGTCTTTTGCTCACCCCTCTTAATCTCTCCTTCTTTGGCTTTGCATCTGTTCTCCTTACATTTTTGTGAAGCACCTTGAAATGCTTCTCTACTTAAAAGGTGCTATATAAATTCAAGCTTCTGTTGTTGAGCTGGGCAATGATAGCTAGAACTATTCCCACTTTCCTACAGCTGCTGGAATTCTGAACTAAAAAGGAAAAGTTGTGTCAATGGAATTCAATGAACAGTTTAAGCCTTTGATCAGTTCCCGCTCTGTACAGGAGCGTCTTCAGTGGAAAAGTTAACGATTCAGCAGAAAGATTTCGAAGCAGATGCACTGAGGAGATTAAGCAGTCAATAAAGTGCACTCAGTGCAAATGAACCTGCCCTGTGAGAGACCTCAATCATCCAGCACACTGCAAAGACATCAATCAAATTCTTCATGTAAAATCCATTTGATCAATGGGTTTGAGAACGGAATGTGTGTTCATTGGGTTTTGTTACATCGATTGAAGGCCATTCAATTCTGAGGCAGGCAGGCCCAGTCCAATATGCTGCAATAGGTAACAGTGTTTTTTCTTCCTCCGCACCTCTGCTAGCCCCCAGGGAGAGATGAGCCTCAACTTGTACATTGAGTCTCTAGTTAATTTTACATAGAACTGCCCAGTAATGTGCAGCACAGAAACAGGCAATTCGGTCTAACTGGCAGAGTTTAAACTCTACAAAAACCTCCTCCCACTCTACTTCATCTCACCTTAACAACATATCCTTTTCTTCCTGTCTCCCTCATTTGTTTGCCTAACTTCCCCACTGTTCCTACACTTTTGTTCAATTATCAGTCTGCTTATCTGACATTTAGTACTGGATGAGCAGAAATTTCCTCCAATTAAATATTGGGAAGAGTGCAGCCATCATTTTCAGCCCCTACTCCAAACTCAGTTCCCTAGCTATTGACTCCATCCCTCTCCTTTCACTCACAACAGACTAAAATTACGGCAGTCTCTTCGCAATTTTGGTGTCACATTTGGCCCTGAGATGAGCTTCCGACCTGATATTTGTACCATCACGAAGATCGCCCATTTCCACCTCCATAACATGTCCGACTTTGACCGTCGCAGCTCATCTGCTGCTGAAACCCTCATTTATGCCTTCGTTACCTCTAGACTTGACTATTCAAATGCACTCCTGGCTGGTCTCCCACATTCTACTCTCTGTAACCTTGAAATCATCCAAAACTCTGCTGCCCATGTCTTAACTGGACCGACGGCCCGTTCACCTATCACTCCTGTGCTTGCTGACCTACATTGGCTCCCGATCAAGCAATGTCTTGATTTTAAAAACCTCATCCTCGTTTGCAAATTCCCCCATGACCTCACCCTTCCCTATCTCTGTAACCTCCTCCAGCCCCACAAGCATCCAAAATCTCTGTGCTCCTCTAATTCTGGCCTCTTGAGCATTCACCATTTTAATCATTCCACCATTGGCAGCCATGTCTTCAGTTGCCTGGGCCGAGAGCTCTGGAATTCCCTTCCTAAACCTTTCCGCCTCTCCACCTCACTTTTCTCCTTTAAGATACTCCTTAAAACCTACCTATTTGACCAAGGTTTAGGTCATCTGACATAATGGGCTGAACTTATGAGCCTTCCGGTGTTGGGGGTCATGGCGAGGGGGCCCGGAAAATTATGAGGGGAGAGGCCCGCCACGACCTACGACGCCGAGAAGGTATTTTACTGGCGGCAGCAGGGCCCTCATTTTAATATGCAAATGAGATTAAAATAATAGCATAATTACCTACCTGATAGCAACGTCTGTCCCCTGCTGACATTCCAGCCGCTGGTCGGATCTCCCCCGCCTTCAGAACTCTGATCGGAGTTCTGAGGCGTGACACTGGTGGGAAGATGGGAGGAGTGAAAATTTTAGGGCAGGTGGTGGAGTGGGGAGAGGGGGGAAATACTGTAATTGGTTGTAGGGATGGTGGGAAAGGGTTGAGGGTCAAAGGTGCTGAAGGTGGGGGGGGGGCGGTGAAAGGTTGGTATATTAAAAAGTGGTTTTCGGGGTGGGGGGGGGTGGTTGTGGGAGATAGGTCATTTTATTTACAGTGAACTCGGTGGGGTAGGGGCGGGTGTGAAAGGGGATTCAAAGTTTAAATAAAATTTTAGGTACAGTTTTCACCCAGCTGGATCTTTAAAAAATTAAACTGCGGGGCTTGAAGCCCTTTAAAAATGGTGCTGGACACCGTTGCTGGGAACGGAGCGACCGCCCCCACTGTGTCATCGGGGACAGCTGCTCCGCCCCCTCTATTTAAATGAGCCTCCACGTGAAATATCGCTGGGGCTTAGCGACGGCACACCCGCACCTGGAGACCGCCGACTTCAAAGTGCGCAGCCACAATTTCGGGCGTGCAAATAAAATTCTGCCCAATATCTCCTTTTGTGGCTCAGTGTCATACTTTGTTTTATGATGCTGCAGTGTAAGCACCTTGGGATGTTTTATTACATTAAAGGCGCTATATAACTACAAGTTGTTGTTGTTCCCTTTAAATGCGTTTCTGCTATTTGCCTCAACCGCTCCATGTTCCGCAATCCAACCACTCTGTGAGTAAGAAAGTTTCTGCTGAATTCCCTATTGGATTTATTGATGACTATGTTGTAGTTTTGGTCTCCCCCACAGGTATAAATATCTTTGCTGTATCTACTCTATTAAAAACCCCTCCATAATTTTAAAGACTTCTATCAAGACACCCTTCAGCCTTCTCTTTTCTAGAGAAAAGAGCCCCAGCCTGTTCAATAGTCCCTGATATTTACAACCTCTCAATTCTGGTGTCAACCCTGTATATCTTTTTTGCACCTTCTTCATGCCTCTGAAGCCTTTTTTGTAACAGGGAGACTAGAACTGAGCACAGTATTTCAAGTGTACAAGATTGTAAAATTTGCTGAAGGCATCACCCTGAGATGAGAAGATGGGTGGGATTGATCAATCAAAAAGAGACAGGCTTGATAGGGCCGAAAGGCCTTTCCTGTTCTTAAAACCTCTTTTGATCCTTGAAGCACTGGCCAAAGTGGGTGGATGGAGTTAAGATACAGATGAGCCTAATCGAAAGATGGAACAGTTTTGAGCGACTGAATGGCCCCTTCCTGTTCCTAGGTTTTCTGGTATAATGAAGATGATTTGGGAGAGGGACGCTGAAAAAGAAATTTCAGCCCAATGACACACCTCCCCCCTTGCCACCACCTCCCCTCCACTTCCACCCACACCAGTCTAGGTACTATAATTATCATGTTCAGAGGCTGACAGAAATATAACTTTAATTGTTTGTTTACTGGCTCCACATTGATTTGGAGTTTGAATGGTGTTGGAAATTACTCATCCATACCGTAATATGTTTGAAGTGTAAAGGTCGGCTGCTGTTTCTGCTAAAATGGTCTTACCACCAAAGTCACCTACTTCGACTGCATAACATTGCTCACCTCCACCATTGCCTCAGCCCATCCGCTGCAGAAACCCTCATTCATGCCTTTGTCACCTGTAGCCTTGATGATTCCAATGCACTCCTGTCCGGCCTCCCATTTTCTAACCCCCGTCAATTTAACATCCAAAAACCAGCAGCCTGTACCCTAGCTCACACAAAGTCCCATTCACCCATCACCCCTGTGCTCATCCATCATCGGCTTCTGGCCCAGCAATACCTCGATTTTAATATTTTCATCCTTGTTTTCAAATCCCTTCACGGCCTTATCTCTCCCCAAGTCTGTAACACTGTAACATCCTCCAGGCGGACAACCCTCCGAGATATCTGCGCTCTTCCAATTCTGGCCTCTTGCGCATCCCCAATTTTAATCACTCCACTATTGGCAGCTGCCTGGGCCCTAAGCTCTGGAACTCCCTCTCTAAACTTCTCTTCCTTGCTGCCCCTTTCTCCTCCTTTAAGAAACTCCTTCACAGCTCTTTGACCAAGTTTTTGGTCATCTGTCCTAATATCTCCTTGTGTGACTTGGTTGTCAAGTTTTCTTTGATGAGTACACCTGCGAAGTGCCTTGGGACATTGTACTATGTTAAAGCTGCCATATAAATGCAAGTTGTTGTACACTGAGCCATGTACATACTGGTCTGCACTTGGCGGTGGAGGGTCTTTGCAGCTTAGGGGCTCGCTCGGGTTTGGACCTAGACTGTCATGATGGATGAAAGTCTTATGACAAAATGAGTTTGGAGCAGTCTCAATGCAGTTCCTTGTGGCCCCACAGCATGAAACTACTCCCAAAGTAGCTGGCAGGAGACTCACTCAGAGAAGCCACAGGGTGCCTGGTGTAGGAATGGGAAGCTCAAAATGATGCAACAAGAGTCACTGTCCTGACTCGCAGCCTGAGGTACATTATCAGACAAGTGTAGATGGAGCTTTACAAAGAAAATAGGAGCAGGAGTAGGCCATTCAGCCCTTCGGGCCTGCTCCACCATTCAAAAAAGAGCATGACTGATCGTCTAATTCAGTACCCTGTTCCCACTTTCTCCCCATATCCCTAGATCCCTTTGGCATTAAGAAATATATCTATCTCCTTCTTGAATATATTTAATGACTTGGCCTCCACTACCTTCTGTGATAGAGAATTCCACAGGTTCACCACCCTCTGAGTGAAGAAGTTTCTCCTCATCTTGCTTCTAAATGGCATTTCCTGTATCCTGAGCCTGAGACCCCCGGTTCTGGACTCTCCAGCCATCCGTAACATCCTCCCTGCATCTGGCCAGTCTAGTCCCGTTAGAATTTTATAGGTTTCTATGAGATCCCTCTCATTCTTCTAAACTCTAGTGAATATAGGCCTAGTCGACCCAATCTCTCCTTATACATCAATCCTGCCATCCCAGGAATCAGCGTAGTAAATCTTCTTTGCACTCCCTCCATGGCAAGAACATCCTTCCTCAGATAGGGACACCAAAACTGCACACAATACTCTAGATGTGGTCTCACCAAGGCCCTGTATAACCTGTACTCCTGTACTCAAATCCTCTTGCAATGAAGGCCAACATACCATTCGCCCTCTTAACTGCTTGCTGCACCTGAACGCTTGCTTTCAGCGACTGGTGTACAAGGACACCCAGGTTTGCTCTGTATTGAAGCCACAAAATTTCTCCAGGAATTTTACAAGTTGCCTCTTGTTCAATTCCATCACTTCACTGTCCCAAAAAACAGTCACTGGGGCAATAGATTTGAAAGTCTAAGTGAATTGAAAGAGTAAATGTAATTTGGACCGCACAATGAAGCAGGAGTGCGCTTTTCTGGGATAAGCACCAATTAAGTACATTGATAATGGTCAGCACATGGATCTAACTAGTTGAATACCCTTCAGCTGTTCTTTCAACTCATCAGTGGAGACTGTCTGACTCTCCCTATGTGTTATAGTGGGGGTTGGTGAGTTGGGCAGATACAGCACTGATTTATCTCTGCTGCTGTTCTCTGATGAAAATAGTGTGCTGCAGAATGTTAATCCTGCATCACAAATTCAGTTTGGCATCTTGTGTGTATGTTTGGAACGAAAGCCCTGGTGCATTGATAAGTGCAATTACAATATGCTTCAGTCACTGTGAGCTTCCTCCACATTGCTTCCCTTGGGAACCATAGCTGGAATGGTGTTACAGGAAGAAATGTTATGTTTTTGTTTGGCTGTTAACAAAGAAGAGAGAGCAACATATTTTATCTGGAGAGTACAGAATGAGAATTGTGGCGTTAATTGGTTGCAGATTCTTTTAGCTTCTCCAAGAGTTAGCTTTACCAGGGGCTGAGGAGTGTGTTTTGTGATGTTCCATAGTCTAATGGATAAAGTTTTATTTTTCATTGACGGGATGTGAGCATCGCTGGCTAGGCCAGTATTTATTGACCATCCCTAATTGCCCTTGAGAAGGTGGTGGTGAGCCTCCCTCTGGGACGGCTGCAGTCCATGTGGTGAAGGTCATCGCAGTTTTGATACAACTGAGTGGCTTGTGGGGCTATTTCAGAGTCAACCACATTGCTGTTGGTCTGGAGTCACATATAGTTCAGACCAGGTACAGCAGCTTTCCTTCCCTAAAGGTCATTAATAAACCATAGGGGTTTTACAACAATCCAGGAGATCACCAATTCCAAGACTAGCTTTATATTACTGTTTCACTTAATTATTAAATGGGCATAAATTCCCCAGCAGCTGTAGTCAGAGTTGAACTTACATTTCTAGTTGTCGTCTAGGCCTGTGGCTCACTAGCCCAGTAACATAACCATTGTACTACCATACCCCCAGAGATGTCTATTGTAGAGGGAGCTTTACTCTGTGTCTAACCCCATTTTTTTTTTTTTGAGTGTAGAGGGAGCTTTGCTCTGTATCTAACACCTTTTTTTTGTGGCCTTTATATCCCAGGCCACTTTTATGTATTTCATGTCAAGGGGGCCTTTATTCCTCAGGCCCCCCTTATCCACATTTTTAAGTAAATAACTATTAAAAAATAAAACAACTCAAATTAAAACAGAATTGCCCACATCGATGATGCACTCCAGTCCCTGCGGTGCCCACCAGTCGTGGAAGGCCTCAAGTGTGCTGGCGGACACCACATGCTCCTTCTCCAGGGACACCTGGGCGCGAACGTAACCGTGGAAGAGGGGCAGGAAATCAGGGTGGATGGAGCCCCCGATAGCCCGCAGCCTGGACATGTGAATTGCCACCTTGGCCAGGCCCAGGAGCAGACCGACGAGGAGATCCTGTTCCCGGCCCATGCCCCTCCGCACTGGGTACCCAAAGATTAGAAGCGTGGGGCTGAAGTGCAGCCAAAACCTGAGGAGCAGCCCCTTTAAATATGCAAACAGGGGCTGCAACCTCACACACTCTATATACATGTGGAACAAAGACTCGTCCAGGCCGCAGAAATTACAGGCGTCTTGCAGGCCTTGAACCTACTTAAAGGGCTATTGCACAGGACTGCCCTATGCAGCACCCTCCACCCCAGGTCCCTGATGTAGAGAGGGAGGACTCCCGCGTAGAGAGGCCTCCACCGGGGTTTCCCTTGCCGCCAGATGGCAACACGGACCACCAGGGTGTGTCCGGCCGGCTGATGAGGGCGAAGAAGTGGAGAGTGTGCAGGAGCAGCCCATACAGGAAACTCGTTCGCGCCGATTGGAATGGCACGGAGGGCATTTCCGAGAGGCGGCTCGGGTTGTGCGGGACCGTCTCCCGAGGAGGGTTTCGGGGCCTGGGTCCGATGAGCAGTTCCGGCCGAGCGGGGGTCAGCTCGGCCGGGATCGCTCCGCACTCCCAAGCCCCCTCGCCACAAGCAGTGAGGGGCGTCCCGGGGGTTTCGGCTACTCCTCCGCCCGCCGGACTGTCCCCGGAGTCGGCCGCCCAGACAGCCGAGGCACTCTCCTCCGCCGGTGGGGGAGTGCCCTGACTGGAGGCGACCATGTTCCAGACACGGAATAGATCCCGGTAAAAGACAGGCAACTCCCTCAGAGAGGCGCGGCTAACGGACTCCACCGGGAGCTGCGTGTCGTCTTGAAGGCAGTGACACTGGTATAAAAATACGTCGCCAATGCACACCATCTGGGAGGACGCTCGACATACAGGTATCTCTGCGGGGTCCGAAGGTGGAGAGCCGGAGCCCGGGTGCGGACACACAACAGCGACTGGCCACACCCCTCGATCGGGAGACTCAGGACCGAGGCAGAGACCAGTGTTTCCTCTTGCCCCAGAAGAAATCAACAAGTTTCTTCTGGATCTCGGTGGCGAATGCAGGGGACGGAGCCAAAGTGACCAACCGGTACCACAGCATCGAGACCACCAGTTGGTTTATGACCAGCGCTCGGCCCCTGTAGGAAAGCACTCGGAGCAGTCCTGTCCAGCGCCGGAGCCGAGTGGTGACTTTCGCCTCTAACTCCTGCCAGTTTGCCGGCCAGGCTTGCTCAGCAGGACTAAAGTGGACTCCCAGATAGAGAAGGTGCACCATGCAAAAAGTATCAACTCCTCTGGTAGGGAGTCCACCCACCACTGACCCACCAGGAGTCCGGAACATTTCTCCCAATTGATCCTTGCGGAGGACGCGGCAGAAAAGGTCTGCTGGCAGTCGCACATCCTCCGCAAGTCAATAGGATCTGTGACCGCGAGGAGCACATCATCAGCATAAGCCGAGAGGACGACCCGCATGGCCGGCTCGCGCAGAGCCAATCCCGTCAACCTCCTGCGAAGCAGGCACAGGAAGGGCTCCACGCAGATGGTATACAATTGGCCGGACATGGGGCATCCCTGACGCACTCCTCTCCCAAAGCGAAGGGGCGCCGTCAAGGACCCGTTAACTTTGACTAGACACTCTGCGGCGGCGTATAAAAGTCAGACCCGGACCAAGAAATGCGGCCCGAGTCCGAAATCGCGCAGAGTCCCGAAAAGGTATTCGTGATCCGTCCTGTCAAACGCCTTCCTCTGATCGAGGGAGAGAAAGGCGACCGACTGACCAGTCCTCTGGGAAAGATGGATCAGGTCCCGGACCAGGTGGATGTTGTCCTGGATGGACCGGCCCGGGACCGTGTAGGACTGGTCGGGGTGGATCATGTGGGCCAGCACGGAGCCCAGGCGGGTAGACATAGCCCGGGCAAAGATCTTATAATCCGTGCTAAGGAGGGAGACTGGACGCCAGTTTTTAAACAGGCGGAGATCGCCTCTCTTCGGCAGCCGGACGATGACCGCCCTGCGCCACGAGAGGGGCATCTCCCCAGTCGCCAGCCTTTCCCCCAGGACCCGCGCGTAATCGTCCCCCAGGACGTCCCAGAATGCCCTGAGGAACTCCACGGTCAGCCCGTCCAGCTTTGGGGATTTGCCCCTCAATAGCTGGTGGAGGGCGCCGGTCAACTCCACCAATGTGAGCGGAGCCTCCAATCCTTCGGCTGACCTTTGACAGATCTGCGCACAACACTCTGCGTGCATCCTCACTGGACGGATCCGGAGAGAACAACGCACTGTAATAAGTATGGACCAGGAGGCCCATTCCCTCCAGACCTATGATGGAGGATCCGTCGTCGACCAGAAGCTCGATGAGCTGCTTGCAGACCCCCTGCCATTTTTCCAACGAGTAGAAGAAGGGTGAGGCGCAGCCCAATCTTCCAGAATCTGGATCTGCGACCTCACGTACGCGCCTCAGGACCCTACGAGCTGCAGGTCCCTCAGCGCGCCCTTCTTCTCTGTATGCCTGCCACAGGGCCGGGTCCGCTACGGCATGACCGAGGCTGGACTCCAAGTCGAGCACCTCCCTCTCTAGGCGCCCGATCTCGGCTTCCCGCCTCTTGGTCAACCACTTCACGTACTCCTGACAGAAGACACGGATGTGAGTCTTGCCCCCATTCCACCATAGCCTCAAGGAGGGGAAGCCCCCCTTCTTCCTTCTCCAGTCGGCCCAGAGTCGACGGAATGAGTCCCGGAATCGCTCGTCCTCCAGCAGCTGGTTGTTAAAGTGCCAGTACGCGGACCCCCCCCTCCCCCGCGTGCGGAGTGCAGTGAACTCCGCCCACACCAAGTGGTGGTCCGAACACGGCACCAGTCGCATGGAGACTGCCGAGACGCGGGAGACGTACGCCTGCGAAAAGTAGAGGCGGTCGATTTGGGGCCCTCCTCCTCCAGACCTCCACGTGAAGACACTGGAGTTGGGATGGAGATTCGGCCAGAGGTCCACCAAGTTGAGGGAGCTGATCAGTTCCCTCAACTTCTGCACCGACGTTTGGCCGTGCTGGGGACCGGAGTGATCCCCCACCTCGAGGGTACAGTTAAAATCACCCCCTCCCCCACCGTCAACAACACCTTACTGTGAGGAGGGAGCGGAAGTGCGCCTGGCCTTCCACTCCCCCAGCAACCATTTGAGGAACACATTAAAACGGCGCCTCTCAACCAGTTTCACGTCCGTGCCCTTGCCCGCTTTCTTCAGGGCGGCACAGACGGACGGAATGATCAGCGCCAGACTCGACCAACGGCCGAGGGCCAACTGAACCTTATCGCGGCAACCCCTGCAAGCCGCGAAGAAATCCCAGAGTTCTGCCGTGGGGATGAGAGGAGACTTGGTGGGAGGCATGAGGGTCTCCACCACCTCACTGGTGATGGAATCAAGGTCATCCTCCGTGCCCCACACCGAGTCCCCGTCCTCCTCCGGGTCGTCACCGCCAGTGGTCGACACACCCACCACACACTGTGAGGCAGACGTCCTGGCCGTGCCAGCTGGTCCCACCTCCGTCACGATTCCACCCCCAGGATTGATGGTGGAGGAGTCCTCTCTTGGTTCTGTGAAACTGGAGCCTGTGGGCGCCAGCAGTTCAGGACCCCCCTCCACCTTCGTCCCTAGGCCAATGAGTGGTCCAGGGGAGACGGAAGTTCCCAACTCTGGAAATCCAGCCGGAGCCGAGACCGGAGGCGGAGAGAGGAGGTCATCGCCCGCTCTGCCAGCACCCACTGGCCCAGCAGATGGGGCAGCATTTTCAACCATAGCTGGGTCAGGTATGTCCTGGTTGGGAGGGCCAACCCTTTGGGACCTTGCCCTCCTCTCCACTCAAAGCACCTGAGCCAGTGGCAGAATGGGAGGCTTCTCCAGGAGCATCCCCAGGCTCTCCGACCACTAGCAGGGCTGCTCTTGCTCCTTCAGGAGGGGATGCATGTACAGGTGTCTCCCCCTCCCCTCCATCCTGAGGAATAGGGAGCTCCTGCCCAGACTTTGCAGCCTTGATGTTGGAGGTGGTAGGGAGAAACCTGGGGACCCGAGCCAGGAGACAGCTCCCCTCCAACAGATGGGCCCTGCACCTCAGGGCCCAGTGTTATCTCTGTGGAGGGCTGCGTTCTCCTCTTTTTCCCACTTGGGCGCGGAGGCTCAGAGACCTCTGTGTCATCACAGGCCTCTGCCTCCACACCAGTTGCTTAGTTACCTTGGGTCTGAGCCCAGCCCTGGGGCAATTGGGTTCCCCGGAAGTGGGCGTTGTGCTGAGCTCAAGCTTGGGTTGTGCCACGATGTTCAGGGGATGCGCCTCTCGCTGTTCATTTTTTCCTCCGCATCTTCCTTCCACTCAGACGGGCAACCCCTCCCTGCCAGAGACTGTGAAAACCACAGCATCCGGAACCGACTGAGCGGTGTCTGTTGGAGGTGTAGGGGGAGTGGGAGGAGGTGCAGCAGTGCCACCCTGGTGGAGTTGGCAGCCGGGAGATTGGAGCAGTTCTTACGAACATGCCCCACCCCCTTGTAGGCATGGCACCCTGCCTTGTCTGAGGTCCAGAAGACACGGTAGGACGCCCCCTGGAACTCCACATTGAAATGGCCCTCCAAGACCTCCTCCCATGCCAACTGCATAAAGAGCTGGCAGCGGAAGGAGTACACATGCCGGAGGCTGTTCTCCAAAAGACCGAGTGGGACTGGGGTGATCCCCGACCTTACCTGCCCCAAATGATGCAGATGGGGGAGGAGGAGCTCATTGAGAATGAAGGGCAGAACATTGGATCGCATGATCTGCTGCGCAGTGGCCCCCAGAGGGTCCACCGGCAGGAAGGTCTCCCCCACATTGAGCCCTTTACTCAGGGGGGAGGAACAAGTGGTCGGAACAACAAGGAGTGGGGCTGACAAGAACACAGCCTTCCTGCACATCTTCGAGGCTGCAACAATGGCCGAAGGGCTGACAACCTTGGACATTCCCTTTATGCAGGCCTCAATGGACATGTTGGGGTGGGGATTACTCTTCACCCCATGGCTGAATGTTATCAATTTAAAGGGTCGGGACCACATGGGCAGCCACAGAGGCTGCAGCTGCATCGGTAGTAGAGGGCCCCGTCACCGGTGATGAAGGGCTTGCCATGGGTCTAAGAGCTAAACCCACCCTGAATTTTAGGCTTGCAAATCGAATAAAATTAAAGATTCACAAGAGATACTGAATAATAATAAAAAAAACAAATAACAGATTAGGGGAGAGGCTGCAGGTATAGAGGAGAGGGAAAGACAGGCCGTAAGGGATGACTTGCTCTCAGGAGGTGGTGCACACAGCACACTTAAAACAGTCTTTGCCAGCACACTTGGTCTTCTGGTTGAGGGAGGCGTCTTCACCTGGGTCAGCTAAAGCTGCCCAGGCATTCGCTTCCATCTCTTTAGCTGGGCAGCTTCAGCTGACCCTGGCTGGGCAATGGGTGGGGAGGGAGCTTCCCTGTGTACTTGTTGCAGCAGTACAGATCCCTACAGAATTGACAGCCCCACCCCTTGTTGTTCCGGCCACTTGTTCCTCCCCCAACAGTCCAAAGCAAACTTCTGGTGTTCAGCACCCACCTCCAAGCAAAGACTTGTTTCCAACAAAAGCCCCTTTCTTCACAGTAAAGATGATTGCTGTTCAAGCTTTCCCTCTGCTTGTTTGTAACTGCTCTCCATGTGCTCAGTGTAGCTCCTCTCTCCACCTGTGCAAGCTTCAACTGCCACCAGTACTGTCAGCTGAGGCTCGTTGCTGCAATCAACAGTCAGCACCTCCAATCAAGCAACAGCCAACCCCATGCTGTACCTGTCCTGGGAGTGTTGATGGGGACAGTGTAGAGGGAGATTTACTCTGTGCTGTTCCCCCCCCATCCCCACTCTAGCCACTGGCCATCACAGAGGAAAGAAAAAGACTTGCATTTCTATAGTGTCTTTCGTGACCTCAGGATGTGCCAAAGTGCTTTACAGCCAATGAAGTATTTCTGAAGTGCAGTCACTGTTGTAATGCTATAGGAGAGGGAGATCAATGACTGCTGTAATTGCATTTTGATAAAACATACTTAAAGAAAAGAGAGTGAGTTACATTCTTCTCTTTTTAGCTGAAGGGCTATAATATTTTTGCAATTCTAAAATATGAACCTGAATTTTGAAGGACTGTGTTAGTGTTATGCCATGAATTACAACAATTGATCAAATATTTCTGTGGGAATAAATGCATACTTCCAAAAAGGGCATGATTCACAGCACATTTTTACAATTGCGAGTTTTGCTCTGATTCTCACAGACCGTGCTGAATAAATGGGGGTGTGTATAGCTTACGGGAAGCTGTTCTGCTTTTGGGTGACCTACATAGATGAGACAGATAGAATGTGACAAGGCACTCAATAATACATCGAAGGGGAGGGAATGCTGCGGATGTTTTCTCCCCCCACTGATTTTCTTCGCTGTTGATGGCACAGCTGCCAGTTCCACAAAGTTCTCACGTCCCTGCTGATACCTCATGCAAGCAGCTGCCTTTTATGAGCGAACCTCGATGGTGGGCTATTCACATCTGGGGGCTTCACAGCCAGATCTGATCATGTCCTCATCTGATTCCCCCACACAGACAAGTGCTTGCAGTTTCCAGCAAGGATCAGCAAAGCTGTAATCATGGGATGACCTTCGTCTGCCTAGCCCAGGGGCAGCCGAGTGCTTTCATAGCACAGAGGAGGGGTGGTTTCTGGGATCCTCCTCATCAGTACGGCTCACGATGGGGGGTATTTGTGAAGAAGGTGGCAGGGAGGGAGTAGGCTAAGGTAAGGATGTAGTAAAAATGTTGGACAATTATATTTTTTATAGGTCTCCTCATGAGCATTTCATAGAATCACATATCACAGAAGGAGGCCATTCGGTCCATCATGCTTGTGCTAGTTCTTTGAAAGAGCAAAGCAATTTAGTCCCACTCCCTTGCTCTTTCACATAGACCTGCAAATTTTACCCATTCAAGAATTTATCCAATTCCCTTTTGAAAGTTATCATTGAACTTGCTTCCACCACACTTTCAGGCAGCGCATTCCGGATCACATCAACTTGCAAGTTGCATTTCATAATAAGGAAGTAAAAATGGTGGTGGCCAAACATCAAGGAATAGAATAAATGGCAGGGGTCGGCAATGTGTCTGGACACAGATAAAAGTGTGCGTGGTAAAAGATTTTGAGGTCCGTGACTGGCAATTTCAGGGATGAGAAATTTCCCATTAGTTTCTTCTTTCCAATGAGACTGGCTTTAAAAACAAGCACAAGTGTCAGTTTCACAGCTGAATTGGAATCCGCTGTTCCCGCTCTCAGCAACAGTCAAAGAGAGAGTGGGGGTTGTCAGAGAGAAAGAGAGAGAGAAAGGAGGGGGAGAGACAGAGAGAGGGGGGCAGAGAGAGAAGGGGAAAACACAGAGAGGACGCAAGACACAGTGGGGGACAGAACATAGAGATGGGGCGATGATACAGAGAGGGGTGGAGACAACACAGAGGTGGTAAAATGACACAAAGAGGGGTGGGACATCACAGAGAGGGGCCACAACACAGAGAGGGGCACGACACAGGAGGGAATGACACGGAGGGGAGGGGGAAACGACATTGAGGGGGCGAAAAATACCGCAAGAAGGGAGGAACAACACAGAGTTAGGGGGAAACAATACTGAGAGGTGGGGAGAGACACCGAGGGGGCGGGGAAATGACACTGAGAGGGGGTTAACGACACAGAGGGGAGGGAACGACAAAGGAGGAACACAGAGAGGGAGGGGGAGGGAGAGCGATCAAGATCATTTCTGACAGATGGACATCTATCCGGAATACTCCACATCACTACAACAAGTGAGTGGGCAGACATTGACTACTTGTGAAATCAAAAAAAATGCCAGGTATCTTACTAAATCAGGGTCCAACATAGTGAAGAGAAAGTAAGTCAATAAATTAGCCTTCTCATTCAACGCTTCTTCGCAAAAATGCACATTTGATGTTGTTTTGATTAATAGTAAGATAAATTTTTAATGCCTTTATCTTTCCAAAATTGCCTCACCAGTCCCCTACGTAAGTCAAAAATTGTAATGTAGCCCCCCCACCTCCACACGAAAAGGTTGGATACCCCTGCACCAAGCCTTTAACCTTGTTTTTTTTTTAAATAACCTAGCAGCTTACATACAGTAACAACTGTTCAATTGCTTGCAGAAAAGCTTTTTGTTAATAATTATCTTGTCAGAGTTGAATCAGAATCAACAGTGATAGACTGAGATATAGACAGAAGTGAATTTCAGGGAATTGCTTTCGTGGAAGAACTGAAGGGCGCTCTTTATCTGTTTAGATAATTTTGTCACTGGCTTTTGTGAGTCCATGAGAGATGCTGTTGTTTCTGTATTTTGGAATCCAGGTCCTAGTTTAACAGCCTGTCAAGATGAACAAACTAGTCTTGGCTACCGACTGTTAGTCTCTCTGTCTTTTCCTGTCCCACTTTGCTTCTCCATTTTACATGACTCTTCTGAAGTATTATCTGCTTCACCCTATAACATTCTCCTGATTTGAAAATCACTGCCCTTTGGTTGGCTGTCCTGCCTTCACTTTTTACAAGCAGATGGAGAAGTTGCACAAATATGGACCATCATGGGTTAAATTGTCTTGTTACAATAGCAGTTTGAGAAATGGTCTGTCTTCCTGTTGCTGATGTTTCTACGGCCTCACCTCAATCACCACGATAATGATCCTCTCCTAGAGTTTTATGGTTTTTTTTGGATGAATTTGCACTCCTGACACAGTGTGAATCCATAGACGTCATCCGATAAGGTCCATCTACCACCCCGTGACATGATGCAGCTAGCTCTAGTCTGTCAACAAAAGTAATTCGTGTTGACATTGTATACTAGTTTGTTTACTAGCTAGCTAATACAGTTTCAGGTAGACGTTACCTGAATAGAGGTGAGACAGATGATACCCAACCCGTCTCACCTTGGGATTCTTGACCAAAATAGACCTACAAGGTACAGCCTCAAGTTCTGTGATCAAGTCAGAGAGTTTATTAGGCTTAACTAAGATATACAAAGTTAATACTTAACAATGGCAATAGATATGCAGCAACACTCAGCACCAGTTTATATTTCTGAGCTCGCTGGGACATGGGCTTCTCTCCTTCTTATTCCCTTGATGTTGACCATGGTCTAGCTTTTCCTTCTAAGTGCGCTGACAATGCCCATAATCCCTTTCTTTTATCCTTCTTGGGGGTTCTAGGATCTTAACATATTAGGTTGTGAATTGATCCAAGTGTCTGAATTGGTCCAGGTTGACATCATTGTTGGACCCTAGTTAGTTAATGGTTCAGTCTGCACACTTTACATATGCTTCCTGTTTCTTTCTATTTTAGCAAGGATCCTAAAGGTCACATTATTGCTGATACCAACTATTTTTGCAATTTTGCAGTTTCACATTTATCTCATCTCACCCCCTACAAGAGGGTGGTGAGTGCCTGGAACTTGCTGTCGGAGGGAGGTGGTGGAAGCAGGTACGATAATGACATTTAAGAGGCATCTTGACAAATACATGAATAGGATGGGAATAGAGGGATACGGTCCCCGGAAGTGCAGAAGGTTTTAGTTTAGGCAGGCATCAAGATCAGCGCAGGCTTGGAGGGCCGAATGGCCTGTTCCTTTGCTGTACTGTTCTTTGTTCTTTGTTCTTTGAGTGCTGAGGTCTTCAACCCATCTCTCCGATTGTTCTTACACCAAAGTTTAAACAGAGTATTGCCTTGAAAAACCATTTCATAATAAAGCAAGCATTAGCTCAAACAGACCTCAATATATTCGTGTACATAGCATATAATTAGTCCTAATATTTTAGCTGTTCTTATTTTTCACAAACATAAAATATGTCACAGTCCGTAGGCCCCCACAATGTGACCCCCCACCCCCCTTTCCAGCTGCATACCTTCCCCTTTCCATTGTAGGCTACGTGCAGCTTTACACACACATATATCTCAAAATGACATTTTGACATATTTCAGTGAAGATGACCATCATACTTTGCAATTCAGTCTTGACATTACATTTAGCCTTACAGAAAAAAACATTACAATGTTCTTCATAAAAGTAAGCTATGCAAATGCTCTAGACCTTACAGCTGCTCCCCATTGATGTTTGTATGCTGAGCTACTTTATTTATCAGCAGAAATGCCTTTTAAATCATGCTTTTGATGGCACTAGATTGGCTGTACACATTATATACAGATTAATTTCCCTCATGTTTGTGGTTGAGTCAATAATTTTGTCAAATGTCTGAGGTGCAACATGTCGGTACCTATTCCTGGTAAATGGAGAGGGTAGGTTGTGGATAGGGGGTGAAGGGTTATAATGGGATGTTAGAATTAGAATTAGAATTAGAATATTACAGCGCAGTACAGGCCCTTCGGCCCTCGATGTTGCGCCGATCATCTGACCTACACTATTCCATTTACATCCATATGTCTATCCAATGACCACTTAAATGCCCTTAAAGTTGGCGAGTCTACTACTGTTGCAGGCAGGGCGTTCCACGCCCCTACTACTCTCTGCGTAAAGAAACTACCTCTGACATCTGTCCTATATCTTTCACCCCTCAACTTAAAGCTATGTCCCCTCGTGTTTGCCATCCTCATCCGAGGAAAAAGACTCTCACTATCCACCCTATCTAACCCTCTGATTATCTTGTATGTCTCTATTAAGTCACCTCTCCTCCTCCTTCTCTCTAACGAAAACAACCCCAAGTCCCTCAGCCTTTCCTCGTAAGACCTTCCTTCCATACCAGGCAACATCCTAGTAAATCTCCTCTGCACCCTTTCCAAAGCTTCGACATCCTTCCTATAATGCGGTGACCAGAACTGCACGCAATACTCCAGGTGCGGCCTCACCAGAGTTTTGTACAGCTGCATCATGACCCCGTGGCTCTGAAACTCGATCCCCCTACTAATAAAGGCTAACACACCATATGCCTTCTTAACAGCCCTATTAACCTGGGTAGCAACTTTCAGGGATTTATGTACCTGGATACCAAGATCTCTCTGCTCATCTACACTACCAAGAATCTTCCCATTAGCCCAGTACTCTGCATTGCTGTTACTCCTTCCAAAGTGAATCACCTCACACTTCTCCGCATTAAACTCCATTTGCCATCTCTCAGCCCAGCTCTGCAGCCTATCTATGTCCCTCTGTACCCTACAACACCCTTCGACACTATCCACAACTCCACCGACCTTCGTGTCATCCGCAAATTTACTAACCCACCCTTCTACACCCTCATCCAGGTCGTTTATAAAAATGACAAACAGCAGTGGCCCCAAAACAGAACCTTGCGGTACACCACTAGTAACTAAACTCCAGGATGAACATTTGCCATCAACCACCACCCTCTGCCTTCTTTCAGCTAGCCAATTTCTGATCCAAAGCTCTAAATCACCTTCAACCCCATACTTGCGTATTTTCTGCAATAGCCTACCGTGGGGAACCTTATCAAACGCCTTACTGAAATCCATATACACCACATCCACGGCTTTACCCTCATCCACCTGTTTGGTCACCTTCTCGAAAAACTCAATAAGGTTTGTGAGGCACGACCTACCTTTCACAAAACCGTGCTGACTATCGCAAATGAACTTATTCTTTTCAAGATGATTATAAATCCTGTCTCTTATAACCTTTTCCAACATTTTGCCCACAACCGAAGTAAGGCTCACAGGTCTATAATTACCAGGGCTGTCTCTACTCCCCTTCTTGAACAAGGGGACAACATTTGCTATCCTCCAGTCCTCCGGCACTACTCCTGTCGACAATGACGACTTAAAGATCAACAACAACGGCTCTGCAATCTCCTCCCTGGCTTCCCAGAGAATCCTAGGATAAATCCCATCTGGCCCAGGGGACTTATCTATTTTCACTCTTTCCAAAATTGCTAACACCTCCTCCTTGTGAATCTCAATCCCATCTAGCCTAGTAGGCTGTATCTCAGTAATCTCCTCGGCAACATTTTCTTTCTCTACTGTAAATACTGACGAAAAATATTCATTTAACGCTTCCCCTATCTCCTCTGATTCCGCACACAACTTCCCACTACTATCCTTGATTGGCCCTGTTCTAACTCTTATCATTCGTTTATTCCTGATATACCTATAGAAAGCCTTAGGGTTTTCTTTGATCCTATCCGCCAATGACTTCTCGTGTCCTCTCCTTGCTCTTCTTAGCCCTCCCTTTAGATCCTTCCTGGCTAGCTTGTAACTCTCAAGCGCCCTAACTGAGCCTTCACGTCTCATCCTAACATAAGCCGCCCTCTTCCTCTTGACAAGCGCTTCAACTTCTTGAGTAAACCACGGCTCCCTTGCTCGACAACTTCCTCCCTGCCTGACAGGTACATACTTATCAAGGACACGCATTAGCTGCTCCTTGAATAAGCTCCACATTTCGTTTGTGCCCATCCCCTGCAGTTTCCTTCCCCATCCTACACATCCTAAATCTTGCCTAATCGCGTCATAATTTCCTTTCCCCCAGCTATAATTCTTGCCCTGCGGTATATACCTGTCCCTGCCCATCGCTAAGGTAAACCTAACCGAATTGTGATCACTATCGCCAAAGTGCTCACCGACATCTAAATCAAACACCTGGCCGGGTTCATTACCCAGTACCAAATCCAATGTGGCATCGCCCCTGGTTGGCCTGTCCACATACTGTGTCAGAAAACCCTCCTGCACACACTGGACAAAAACAGACCCATCTAAAGTACTCGAACTATAGTATTTCCAGTCAATATTTGGAAAGTTAAAGTCCCCCATAACCACTACCCTGTTACTCTCGCTCCTGTCGAGAATCATCTTCGCTATCCTTTCCTCTACATCTCTGGAACTATTCGGAGGTCTATAGAAAACTCCCAACAGGGTGACCTCTCCTCTCCTGTTTCTAACCTCGGCCCAGACTACCTCAGTAGACGAGTCCTCAAACGTCCTTTCTGCCGCTGTAATACTTTCCTTGATTAACAATGCCACACCCCCCCCCTCTTTTACCCTCTTCTCTGTTCTTTCTGAAACATCTAAATCCCGGAACCTGCAACATCCATTCCTGCCCCTGCTCTACCCATGTCTCCGAAATGGCCACAACATCAGGATCCCAGGTACCAACCCATGCTGCAAGCTCACCCACCTTATTCCGGATGCTCCTGGCGTTGAAGTAGACACACTTTAAACCAAGTTCTTGCTTGCCAGTGCCCTCTTGCGTCCCTGTAACCTTATCCCCTACCTCACTACTCTCAACAGCCTGTACACTGGCACTGCAATTTAGGTTCCCATTCCCCTGCTGATTTAGTTTAAACCCCCCCGAAGAGCACTAACAAATCTCCCCCCCAGGATATTGGTACCCCTCTGGTTCAGGTGAAGACCATCCTGTTTGTAGAGGTCCCACCTACCCCAGAAAGAGCCCCAATTATCCAGGAAACCAAAACCCTCCCTCTTACACCATCCCTGCAGCCACGTGTTCAACTCCTCTCTCTCCCTATTCCTCTCTTCGCTAGCACGTGGCACAGGCAACAACCCAGAGATAACAACTCTGGTTGTTCTCGCTCTAAGCTTCCACCCTAGCTCCCTGAATTTCTGCCTTAAATCCCCATCTCTCTTTGGAAGGCAAAGGGAACTGGGAAGGGTGTTCCAGAGGTCAGGCATAGAGATCTTCGAAGGAGCAGTGGCTGGTGGTGAAGTGAGGACAAGGGGGAGTCCAGAAGTAGAGGAGTGGAAGATTGGAGAAAGAAAAAGAAAAATTTACATTTCTATAACACCTTTCTCATCCTCAGGACAACCCAATGCACTTCACACCCAATGAAGCCCTTTAGAACCTTCATCACCTTAAAAAAAATGATCTGGTCATTATTATCTCACTGCTGTTCATGGGATCTTGCTGTGTGAAAATTGGCTCGTGCATTTCCTACATTATGACAGTGGCTCACTTCAGTAGTGCTTCCTTGGCTGTAAACTGCTTTGAGGTGTCCGGAGGTTGTGAAAGGCATTATAGAAATACAAGTTCTCTCTTTAGTGCTGGGTGTCATCAGCACATACATAACAATTGACCTTCCAGGTAATGTCATCAAGTTTGATCTCGGTGTTGTTGGCAAGCAGAAACCTTGGTCTAAAAAATATCCTAATCCACGCTTATTTTTCCTGTTGCTTAGCTGGAACTTTAAATATCTGAAACCCAATCCATTTAAACACGGGAATTTGGAAAGTCACCTTATGGAGCTATTAAACAAGCTGAACTGAGAAATTCAACAACCTGAGAACACATTAAGCAATGGGTAATGGTACCATCAAAAGAAAGTCTTCAGTTAGATTAAATGAAAGGAAGATAAATGGAGTAATTTCGATCTCTCCTCATCATCGAAGGTCATTATTTAAATAGAGAGAATGGAATGGACAGAAGAGTTATTTTGTGGAGAGAGAAACAGAGTTAATGCTTCAGTTCTGTGACCTTTCATTAATTCTGATGAGTTCTGATAAAAGGTCACAGACCTGAAACGTTAACTCTGTTTCTCTCTCCACAGATGCTGCCAGACCTGCTGAGTATTTCCAACACTTTCTGTTTTTATTTCAGTGAATGATTTAACCAGCTATGTCCAAATCCCTAATTATGGACCCTCCAACTGGCCATCAGGTGATGTCACACATCATTAACAATATTATTACACCTGCTGATGGCCTGTGATCCATGCCAAAGTATTTTTAAATGATTTTGAGATATATTCTGGTAAGTGAACATAGGATCGCAGGAGGAGGCCATTCAATCGCTCGAACCTGTTCCAATTTTCAGTTAGATCATGGCTGATCTGTATTTTAACTCCATTTACCTACCTCAGGAAGGATATATTGGCCTTGGAGGGACTGCAGCACAGATTCACCAGAATGACACCAGTGCTAAAAGGATTAAATTGTGAGGATAGGTTGCAGACACTAGGCTTGTATTTTTCCTCAAGTATAGAAAATTAAAGAGGTGATTTAATTAAGGTGTTTAAAATGATTAAAGGATTTGCTAAGATAGAGAGTTATAGACACAAGGAAGATGCCAAGGGATGAATTGGGTAAAAACACTGAGCACTTTTAGGGCAATAAATTGGGATTGTTTATCTCCACTTTGTCCAGAGTATTACATTCTGTTGCTACATGCGGGAAACAGCTCTCTTCATCTTGTAAAACTTAGAATCCTAGAATCTTACAGCACATAGGAGGCCATTTGGCCCATCGTACCTGTGCCAGCTCTTTGAAGAACCTATCCAATTAGTCCCACTCCCCTGGTTATGTGAAGTGGGTATCAGATGGATCTTATTGTACCTCCCCTCTTTCAGCAGCACCCTCACTGTCACATTCATGACCCTTGGAGTTCAGACCCTCCCCTACTGCTTTCTCACACTGTGCAGCCTTGAACAAGTGTTGTGAAACAGACTCCCATTAAATAGCTTGCACGGCAACACATGCCCCATCCAAAAACAGCAAGACCGCTGATCACTGACAAATAACGCACTGAGTGAATGCTCTGAATGTCTGCTGTGGATTCAGCCCACAACGGTCATTCGTGTCAACTATGTGTGATTCAGTGTGTGTCTCTTCCAGACTCAGATTGGAGCCTAGTAAAGTGGGGTTTGAGTCTCCACCTTGGTGTCAATAGCTATCCTGGACTCCAGCTAATTAGAATATTGGATTTTAATTTACCATCTATAAATGCCACAACCATCATACTGCTAGTTTTATAAATGTAGTCTCATGATCTGTGTGACAGAAATCACAGCTGCCAAGCAGAGATATATTAATTTCACCATCGAACACTGCTTTAAACTTTTACTGGACATTGCAAATAACTTTTTAAAATGCAGAACTGAACAGCTGAAAAAATGGTCGCACATTTGCATTCTGAGAAGACAAGGGCTGGCTGAGAGACAGAAGGAAATTACCCAGTCTAACTGGAACAATGGGGGTGCTCCCTGATTCAATTAGCAAGATTGGTCTTGGCCATTGTGGTGATCAACATCCTTTGACTTTGTAAGAGCCAAACTCCACCCCCCACCGAATAAGCCTGAAAGATTCTGAAATCCAACAACCCTCCAAGAACTGCTGTTTCAAACAAAAAGATGGTCACATGATACCTGCCGGTGTAACCCTGGGGTTTTTTGAATTGTGCCTCAGAGTGAACAAGGGACTGCAGCTAAACTCCAAGAGAAAAGGATCTCTCTCTCTCTGTCTCTTTCTCTCTCCAGCAAAGTTCCAGGGACACCACAGTGGCAGCTTCTTAAACCCGAAGACTACAGAACTTTACAGGCAACCAGCAAGAAGACAGTTGAAACCTCCCTTTGGCCTTCTGGAGCCATAGAAGCAAGCCTGAAATTGTGCACGTGGCCCCCAGTGAGGACTCCAAAACTTTGACTTCAATTAAGGACATTAAGTATTTGTGTTCCATTTATTACCAACTCTACTTCAACCTCCCAATTCTTTCTTCTCCTCTGTATTTATGTGTGTGTTTGTGCCTCTCATATGCATGTGAGCGTGGATGAATCGCATATTTTAGTAATTTTAAATGGTCTAGAGTGATAAGATTAATAAACTTAGATCTTTCTTGTTTCAATCCAAGAAAACCTGTCTGATTGGTTCATTTGCAATTGTAATTAGAGAACAGTGAGCAAGGGCGTGCTGAGGTGGGAAGTTAAAATCACTGTGTTTACAAAGATAAACCGTGTTACGGCCAAACCAGAGAAGGGGTGAGAGGGGAGCCTGAGACCCCTTCCTCACCTGGTCGTAACATCAGCATGCAGAGATCTCTGTTTAGGATGACTGGTAGGGTTCAAAGCCCATTTCTTCTCTATACAATTTGCCAGTAACCTTTCCTGGAGCTACCATGTCAGTTTTAAAGTCAAACTGTCTATAAATTCTAATCTCCTGGACAGAGATGAAAAGTAAAACCACCATTTTTCCCAAAGACTGCTATCAATCGTGACGGGGCCTTGGCATTTTGAAACAGCGAGTGGAAATGTTCTACTTCGGTGATTGTCAAATAATTATACCCCTGATACCTCCTAGTGCTGCAATGATGGCCCATCACTCTGAACAGGGAGAGGCGAAGAGCACCCTTCAATCAAACAAGCAGCAGCAATAAACTTACTCAATTTGACCTGATATTCAATACAAAAGGACAGTCTTTGTCCCACCTAACAGCTTCCACAATTAATTAGATGTACAGGTACCTCAGCCCAGTCAACATCTTGAAAGTGGCTCTTCAAATACTGAACTAAAGCTTGTTCAGTCCGTTAACGACAAAGACTTGCATTTATATAGCATCTTTCACCACCTCAGGGCATGCCAATGTGATTCTGAAGGGCAGTCACTGTTGTATGGCAAGAAGCAAGAGCTGTTTGCTAATGTGGAATCCCCACAGTTTAAACATTGACGGGATATTCACTGTTAGAAGCATCACACTGGACCTGGTCTTGCTCTTATCTGTTCCACCTAAACTTTTCAAAAAAGTTTGCTGGATAGGAATTTGAAGTCAGAAGCCTGACTAACATCAGGGGTTGGTCAATTCTTTTGGGGGGGATGGACTATAGCTGCTTAGTTTCCTGATATGTTCCAGTAGGCTGTGGTTGCATACTGAATGGATTGCCAACTCTAGTTGGACGTATTCGTGGCTCACATGATCTCCACCCGCCAACTGCCCCACCCCTCCTCCTGCCACACTCCCGCCATTGGCCAATACAGATGTCCATCTTCATAGTGTCTTCCAATTAGAAAGAAAACAGACTCTCTGTTACCTGATTGGATGATTCTTGGCTGTCACCCTTTTCTTTCCCAATCCCAACATTTTAGTGACAAATAAAGAAGTGTTGAAAGAAAAAGATAGCTTTTTTTTAACACCCTTATAATTTTTCTCCTGGGTGTTCTTCCCAAAAGTGTGCTGAAGATTAACCTTCAATTCCTGGAGACTCCCAGGCAACACTAACCGCGAGAGCTGCAAAACTGTAGTTGTGATTGTAAAGTTAAAGGAGAGGAAGTTTTTCCGGCATCTGTCTATAAAACATTGATTTGATTGCTAGACTACATCTGCAGTATACAAATTCAAAGTGACAGCCAATGTCCTGAATGTATTTCAATCAGAGCCACATTACCTTTATCACTCTCAGTGGCAGTAATTGCCTTTGAGCGTGTGACTCCTGTTATTACTGCTCTCAGATTCCCAATGGTCTCCACAATCACCTTGCTGAGGAGACGTTTGGAGATATTGATGGTTCCTCTCTACCTGACAGAACGGCCAGGGTAATTGATGGATTACAAAATTCACAAATGGATTATGATGAACTTCATAACAGGAGGTATTTATCAAATCCCTCTCTGCTCAGGATATTGCCTTTGATCGTAACACTTATTTGCTACTAGGGAGGTCGAGAAGGAAACTTTTAGTAAGTACTTGTACAGGTGCATATTTTTCAAAGTCAGAGGACACTCTTGTGTTATCTGGTCGGTGAGGTTACATATGCTAGAGCATTGGGTGCATTTTCCTTTGTTTTTTTCTTTATCGAAGGAAGGGACCTTTCTCTTCACTGCTCTTTGCATTTATACTCAGCATTGAGGCTCCTAGGGCAGGTAAAGCACAAATATAAAAGGCAAAATATTGTGGAGGCAGGAGCTGTAAAATATTAACGGAAAATGCTGGAAATACTCAGCTGGTCAGGCAGCAACTGTGGCGAGAGAAACAGAGTTAATGGGCTGGATTTTAAGGAGCCCTTAATGACGGGTTCCGTGGCAGGGGGTGAGGGGGCCTGAAGATGGCCCCGGATGAGGCCCACCACGGACCTCGACGCCGGCAGGGCCAGGGTAAGTTTCTCAGTGTGAAAGGGATGGAGGAACGGGGTCAAATTATCGTCATGAGTGTACGGGATGTTGGGAGGGGTTATAGTTTAAAGTTTGTGCAGGGGGAAGGTCAGATGGTGAATGTAAGTGTTTTTGGGGGGGAAAGGGTAAATAATTTATTTAATTGTTATTGGGGGTGGGAGAGGGGAAAAACAAATGTATTTTTTAAATGTAATTAAATCTCTCTTTAAATATTTAAATATACAGGTAGGGTTAACAGCCCTTTAACAATGGAGTCAGTGCCTGCGCACAGGCAGCTGACACCATTGCCAGGGATGGAAATCCCATCCCCTCCACGTTATCGGGGGGTAGGGGATGGCCCACCAGGCTATTTAAATGAGCCGCTGGGCTTGGAATCGCGGCGGCTCTTTGGCATGCAGTCCGCGTGGGCGGGCCGCCATTTTTTTCGCCTGCTGCCGATTTCGGCGGCGGGGCTTACAATATTCAGCCCAACATTTCAGTTCTGTGACCTACACTGGTTCAAGACAGAGCATCACCACATCCTTCTCAAGACAGGCTAGGGATGGGCAATAAACGCTGGCCTTGCCAGGGTGGCCCACATCCCGCCAATGAATAAAAATGTTCAGAGGAAGGGTCACAGATCTGAAACAGAATTAACTGTTTCTCTTGCCACAGATGCTGCCTGGCCTGCTCAGGATTTTCAGCACTTTCTGCATAGATTTCAGTTAAAGCACAAATTAGATAGAGGAATGCTTTCTCGACTTTTTTATTCATTCTCGGGATGTGGGTGTCACTGGCAAGGCTGGCTTTGATTGCTCATTCCTAATTGCTCTATAAGAAGCTGCGAAGGTGCTGTCATAGTGTTGCTTGTTATTCTTTGTAGCTGTTTTGATACCTGGAGTCACATATAAGCCCAGATCAGGTAATGGACAGCAGATTCCTGCCCTAAAGGCACATTAGTAAACCAGTTGGATTTTGACAACAATCCAATAACTTCTTCTCACTTTTACTGATCCCAGAACCTTTTATTTCCAGATATTTTAAACTGAATTGAAATTCTATGATTGCCTAGGTGGGATTTGAACTTGTGTTCTCTGGGTTATTCGTCCAGGCCTCTTCTTCAATACTTTGCCTAAGTGGTCATCCTTCATCTCTGAACCCACAGACGTACTAGCTGAGTGCAAGACTAACCACACTTGCTTGTTTCCAGCAGGGGTCACTGGATAATGATTGGGGTTGGGAACCTTGAACTTTCTTTTGCCCCTTCCTAAACTGTGACAAATCTAATCCATCTACTGAGGTTAGCTAACTGATCACAGACTAGACAATGAGCCATTATAAAATACTCTTCTTAAAGCAGCTTCCTTACTTGACTCAGAAGTACAAATGTTACCAGACATCAGTAGGTATTGCTCTTGGCTCTAAGTCAGAAGATCATGGGTTCATGCCCTCCTCCAGACCTTGATCAGATATCTAGGCTGATTCCAGTGTATTAATAAGTAAGTGCAGCATTGTTGGAAGAGCTGCCTTTCAGATGGGATGTTAAAACAATTCCCGGCACTATTTAAAGAGGGGCAGATGAGCTCTCCCAGTGCCCTGACCAACATTCAACATTCAACCAACATTTCCAAAACAGAATCCTTCCTTCTTTAAGTAACTGTCTTGTCATGAGCTACCAAAGCAGGCCATTGGGCTAGGCAGGTGCAAAAGGAAATTACATGCTTTTCTGGAGAAAGAAAAGACTGTGGGGTTAGGTGGGGATAATGGCCTACAATGGCCCGGTCCTCCAAAACCTCAAATTTAAAATCATCATCTTTGTGCTTTCGCTTCATGGCTTCACCCTTCCCCATCATGTAACCTCCTCCAGCTCTCCAAGTCCTCCTCAACTCCACATTCCCCTCAATAAAATCTCTTATGCATCCATTCCCCTTTAGCCCACCATTGGTGACCAGGCCCTTCTGAAGCCCCTCTGCCTCTCCAGCCCCCTCTCCTTCTTTAAGAACTTCCTTAAAACCCACCTCCTTGACAACCTTCCTCATATCTCCTTTGACTCAGTGTCCATGTGATTTTTGATTGCGCCTCTGTGAATTACTTTTTTTTTCTAAAATATACTTTATTCATAAAAGTCTGTAAAAAATACATTACAGAACAGTTCAAAACAGCACCAAGTCGACCATACAAAGAGTACAAAGAAAAGTTCAATACAGGAGTGAGTAGCCTCACAACCCTTCCATTTCATTTTACAAACCATGTACATTTTGCAGCAAACTCAAATTTTCTGGATACAGAAAAGGGATTTCTCATGGATCCGGCCCCTCAATTCACCTTGGTGGGGGGGACCTTACCCATTGAGCCTTTGCCGCAGCTGCCCCAAGCTTTAGTGCGTCCCTCAGCACATAGTCCTGGACTTTGGAATGTGCCAGTCTGCAACACTAGGTCATGGACAACTCTTTGCGCTGGAAGACCAGCAAGTTTCAGGCAAATCAGAGAGCATCTTTCACTGAATTGATAGTCCTCCAGCAGCAGTTGATGTTTGTCTCGGTGTGCGTCCCTGGGAACAGCCCGTAGAGCACAGACTCCTGTGTTACAGAGCTACTTGGGATGAACCTCGACAAAAACCGCTACATCTCTTTCCACACCTGCTTTGCAAAGACACATTCCAGAAGGAGGTGGGCAACCGTCTCTTCCCCACCTCAAGGGCATTGTGCAGAGGGGGTGAGACTCTGGGCATGCAGGAAGGATCTGACGGGGAGGGCTCTTCTTACCACCAGCCAAGCTACATCTTGGTGCTTGTTTGAGAGTTCTGGTGATGAGGCATTCCGCCAAGTGACTTTGGCAGTCTGCTCGGGGAACCATCTGACAGGATCCACCATCTCCTTTTCCCGTAGGGCCTTGAGGACGTTCCGTGCAGACCACTGCCTGATGGATTGGTAGTCAAAGGTGTTTTCCCGCAGAAACTTTTCCACAAAGGATAGGTGGTACAGCACGCTCCAACTGGACGGAGTGTTCTGCAACAATGTGACCAAGCCCATACTTCGCAACACCGGGGACAGATAGAACCTTAGCACGTAGTGGGACATTTTTCTACATTAAAGGTGGAATATAAATGCAAGTTGCTTTTGTTGTCGTTGCTTGGACCAACTCACGTAACCCCTTTCATTGTCATCCAAACTTCAATTAGAGTGGTCTTAATGTCTCTTCTTTTACAAAGTAAACAGAACAAACTCATAACTTCAACTCACTGTGTTGTTTGGTGTTGCTAGTTTTTGGCGGTGATTGTTTGGTACCAAACGTCACCTGTCAATAAGGTCATCACATCGATGTTGATTCAGAAAGAATAATTAGTCACCAACTGATCTTTAGCTGCTTTGCTTAAACAGAGCCTGTGTAAGGTCAGAGCAGCGGACGTATGAATTTTATTTTCACAGTATGTCTCCAGACAACTGCTGTAAATCGATAGATCTCTCAATGACACTGAGTTGCCAGCAATTCTTGAGAATCAAAGACACACAACTCATTCCATCAGCAATCATGAGGGATCGAAAATGAATTTGTTACATGAGAGAATGAAACATTGGCTGTCGTTGATACAAAGTAAGTAATGACAAGCAACTTATTATGTACTAGGGAGGTCCGATAGTATGACTCACAGCAAGTTAGATAACATGCTGTCTTATAATGATAGGATGATTATACCATCCAGCACAAAACATACTGAGTTTACCCTGGCCTGTTCCATTATATCTACCAAGATGGATCAATGTAAATAGACACATGCTGAGGTCAAGGTCACATAGAGGTTAGAGTCATAGAGTCAACAAAGAACAAAGAACAAAGAACAGTACAGCACAGGAACAGGCCATTCGGCCCTCCAAGCCTGCGCCGATCTTGATGCCTGCCTAAACTAACACCTTCTGCACTTCCGGGGCCCATATCCCTCTATTCCCTTCCTATTCATATATTTGTCAAGATGTCTCTTAAACGTCGCTATCGTATCTGCTTCCACCACCTCCCTGGCAGCAAGTTCCAGGCACTCACCACCCTCTGTGTAAAAAACTTGCCTCGCACATCCCCTCTAAACTTTGCCCCTCGCACCTTAAACCTATGTCCCCTAGTAACTGACTCTTCCACCCTTGGAAAAAGCTTCTGACTATCCACTCTGTCCATGCCGCTCATAACTTTGTAAACCTCTATCATGTCGCCCCTCCACCTCCGTCGTTCCAGTGAAAACAGTCCGAGTTTTTCCAACCTCTCCTCATAGTTAATGCCCTCCAGACCAGGCAACATCCTGGTAAACCTCCTCTGTACCCTCTCCAAAGTCTCCACGTCCTTCTGGTAGTGTGGCGACCAGAATTGCACGCAATATTCTAAGTGTGGCCTAACTAAGGTTCTGTACAGCTGCAACATGACTTGCCAATTTTTATACTCTATGCCCCGACCGATGAAGGCAAGATGCCGTATGCCTGCTTGACTACCTTATCCACCTGCGTTGCCACTTTCAGTGACCTGTGGACCTGAATGCCCAGATCTCTCTGCCTGTCAATACTTCTAAGTGTTCTGCCATTTACTGTATACCTCCCACCTGCATTAGACCTTCCAAAATGCATTCCCTCACATTTGTCCGGAGTCATGGAGTTAATCAGCACATAATCCCATTTTCCAAGACTTGGCCCGTAGCCTTGTATGCTATGGTGTTTCAAGTGCGCATCTAAATACTTCTTCAATGTTGTGAGGGTTCTTGCCTCTCCCACCCCTTCAGGCAGTGCGTTCCAGATTCCAACCACCCTCTGGGTGAAATAGTTTTTCCTCAAATCCCCTCCAAACCTCCTGCCCCATACCTTAAATCTATGCCCCCTGGTTATTGACACCTCCGCTAAGGGAAAAAGTTTCTTCCTATCTACTCTAACTATGCCCCTCATAATTTTGTACACCTCAATCATGTCCCCCCTCAGCCTTCTCTGCTCAAAGAAAAACAACCCTAGCCTATCCAATCTCTCTTCATAGCTGAAATGCTCCAGCCCAGGCAACATCCTGGTGAATCTCCTCTGCACCCTTTCCAGTGCAATCACATCCTTCCTATAGTGTGGTGACCAGAACTGTACACAGTACTCCAGCTGTGGCCTAACTAGTGTTTTATGCAGCTCCGTTATAATCTCCCTGCTCTTATAGTCTATGTTTCAGCTAATAAAGGCAAGTATCCCGTATGCCTTCCTAACCATCAAATCTACCTGTGCTGCTGCCTTCAGTGATCGATGGACAAGTACACCAAGATCCCTCTGACCCTCTGTACTTCCTAGGGTCCTACCATCCATTATATATTCCCTTGCCTTGTTAGCCCTCCCAAAATGCATCACCTCACAGTTCTCAGGATCAAATTCCATTTGCCACTGCTCTGCCCATCTTACCAGCCCATCTACATCTTCCTGTAATCTAAGGCTTTCCTCCTCACTACTTACGACACCGCCAGTTTCCATGTCATCTGCGAACTTACTGACACCTGTTATATTTACAACTAAATCATTAATGTACATTACATACAGCAAGGGCCCCACCACCGATCCCTGTGGTACGCCACTGGTCACAGGCTTTCAACCGCAAAAACAACCCTCGACCATCACCCTCTGCCTCCTGCCACTAAGCCAATTTTGGATCCAATTTGCCAAATTGCCCTGGATCCCATGGGCTCTTACTTTCTTAACCAATCTCCCATGCGGGACCTTATCAAAGGCCTTACTGAAGTCCATGTAGACTACATCAACTGCTTTACCCTCATCTACACATCTAGTCACCTCCTCAAAAAATTCAATCAAGTTCGTTAGACATGATCTTCCCCTGGCAAAGTCATGCTGACTATCCTTGATTAATCTTTACCTCTCCAAGTGGAGATTAATCCTGTCCCTCAGAATTTTTTCCAATTGTTTCCCAACCACTGATGTCAATTGCTATTTTCTTTTAATTCATTTCCAGGATATGGGTGTTTAGTATCTATCCCAAACAGCCCCTGAGAAGTTGGTGGTGGACCTTTTCCCTGAACTGCTGTTGTCCATGTGGTGAACGTGCACTCACAGCACAGTTAGGTCAGGACTTCCAGGATCTTGACCCAATGGTGATTGTGAGTGGTGTTTGTTCACTACCAGCTGCTTGTAAATTTCTGCCTCGACATCAGAAGAAGTCAACAGGAAATAACTGTTACTTTATCATTCTGTTTAATACTTTGGTACATGATGTTGGGCATTTGATTGGCATGCATTAAATGCAAGGAATGGTGAGAGACCATAGGGAGTTGGCACAATAGCTCCCGAAGAATTTCCAGCCCTGGTCCTTTGGAATTATGCCAGGAGCTGCTGGCACTCCAATGAGATAAGGATATCAGATAACCAACTCACCGTTTTTTAACCCATACACATTGGAAATCCACATTGGGACTTACCAATCCTGTCAAGTGTTTATCATAGAAGCATACAGCTCAGAAGGAGGCCATTCGGTCTATCATGCCTGTGCCATCACTTTGAATCACTGTGCCATCCAATGAATTCCACTCCCCTGCTCTTATTTCCTTTAAGAGTAAAGATTTCCTTTTCAAGAATATATCCAATTCTCTTTTGAAAGTTGCTACTGAATCTGCAATCCAGTGAATTCCAAACCAGAACAACTCGCTGCTAAAAAAAATTCTCCTCATCTCCCCTCTGATTTTTTTGCCAATTACCTTAAATCTGTGTCCTCTGGTTACTGACACCCCTGTCAATGGTAACAGTCTCTCTCTATTTACTTCACTGAAACCACTCATAGTTTTGAACACCTCTGTTAAATACCCCCTTAACCTTTTCTGCTCTATGGAGAACAATCCCAGCTTCCTCAGTCTGTTCACATAACTGAAGTCCTTCATCCTGGTACAATTCGAGTAAATCTCCTCTGGAACCTCTCCAAGACTCACCACATCATCGGAATGGCAACTGCAGTTTTAAGTGGATCACAGTTGTTGGGGTTTTCCTTAGTAACAGTTTAATCAAGTTATGTCAGTGGCCAACATGGACACAATGAGCTAAATGGTCTCTTTCTGTGTCATAAATTTTCTTTGATTTCTCAGATTACAGTGCCGTCTCAGTAAGGTGATATCTCCCAGCTATGTTCAGAGCTTCACTGCCACATTTCCAATGCTAAAGATGCCCCTTTATGGTGTGAGCATAAGATATATAGCCCCTTGTTCTGTGGCTCACTGGTGGCGAACCTGTCCTCCTCTGGATGTTCTAGCTTCACCTCTGGGGATACCTGTGGGGAGTCTTTTTCCTTGGCTGTTGTCAACTCCCTCTCACCCTTGCTAGGATAATGGGACCTCAACCAAAAGACTTAATTGGAAGACTTGCAACTTGTTTCCTGGGCATAAGATTGGTACTGCTGATCGACCGAACACTAGAGAAAGTGCCTGAGCTCCATTGCAATGTATTGGAATAAAAATCAGGCAGTTTTTTTTATCACGGATGCCTGTTAAACACCTGAGCAGAAATTTGCACATCTATCCCAGCATTTTCAACACTGTAGCACTCACTCATTACTGCACTGTAAGAATATTAGGAACAGGAGGAACATGGAGTAGACCATACAGCCCATCGAGCCTGCTCCGCCATTCAATATGATCATGGCTGATTCTTGACTTCAACTCCACTTTCTCACCTGGTCCCTATTTCCCTTGATGCCCTTAGAGTCCGATAATCTATCGATTGCAGTCGTCCATATAAACAACTGAGCACTCACAGCTCTCTGGGATATAGAATTTTGCTGAGTTAAGAGTTTTCCTCTCAGTCCTAATTGGATGACCGCTTATCCTGAGACTATGCTCACTAATTCTAGACTCTCCAGACAGTGGAAATAGCCCCTCAGCATTTACCCTGTCAAGCCCTCTCGGAATTGTATATGTTTTAATGAGACCACCTCTCATTCTTCTGAACCTCAGAGAGTATAGGCCCATTCTATTAATTTATCCTCTTAGGAAAACCTTCTCATCCCAGGAATCAATCTAGTGAATCTTTGTTGCATTCCCTCCAAGGCAAATGTATCCTTCCTCAGGTACAGGGACCAGAACTATTCACAGTACTCCACGTGTGGTCTCACCAAAGCCCTGTACAACTTCTACAAGACTTCTCTACTCTTGTACACCAATCCCCTTGCAATAAAGGCCAACATATCACTTGTCTTCCAAATTGCTTGCTGTACCTGCATGTTAACTTTATGCATTTCTTCTACAAAGTCACCCAAATCCCTCTGAAAACCAAGACTTAGTTTCTCATCATTTAAAAAATAATCTTTCTATTCTTCCTCAAAGTGAATAATTTCACACTTCCCTACATTATACTCCATCTGACAACTTCTTGTCCACTCACTTAACCTGTCTATATCCCTTTGCTTACAGCATTTAAGACAGAGAAGTGATGTATTTTGGCAGAAGTGATTGGGATAAGCAATATAGACTTAATGGCACAGCCCTAAAGAGTGTACAAAGAGAGAGGGACCTGGGGGTTCATGTGCATAGATCTTTTAAGGTGGCAGGACATATTGTGAGAGTAGTTAGCAAAGTATATGGCACCTTGGGCTTCATAAATAGAGATTATGAGTACAAAAGCAGGGAGGTTATGCTGAACCTTTATAAAGCTCTAGTTAGGCCACAACTAGAGTATTGCATCCAGTTCCGGTCACCACACTTGAGGAAGGATGTGAGGGTCCTTGAGAGGGTGGTGAGGAGATTTACCAGAATGGTTCCAGGGATGGAGGATTTTAATTACAAGGTTAGGTTGGAGAAGCTGGGATTGTTCTTCGTGGAGAGAGGGGGAATGAGGGGAGATTTATAGAGGTGATTATGATAGGTTTAGATAAGGTCCAGAAAGAAAAGCCTTTCCCATTATCTGATGGTACAAGGACGAGGGGACACAGATTTACGGTTTGGGGCAAGAAATAAAGGTGGGAAGTGAGGAAGAACTTTTTTACGAGGCAAGTGGTAATGACCTGGAACTCACTGCCCATGAGGGTGGTGGAACTGGAAACAATCAATGATTTCAAAAGGCAATTGGATGGACACTTGTGGGAAATAAACTTGTGGGGAAATTGGACTAATTGGATTGCTCTACAAAGAGCAGCCGTGAATGGTGGTGGACAATTAAACAACTAATTGGAGGAGGTGGCTCCACAAATATCCCCAACCTCAATGATGGGGGAGCCCAGCACATCAGTGCGAAAGATAAGGCTGAAGCACTTGCAACAATCTTCAGCCAGAAGTGCCGAGTTGATGATTCATCTCGGCCTCCTCCTGAAGTCCCCGGCATCACAGATGCCAAACTTCAGCCAATTCGATTCACTCCACGTGATATCAAGAAACGACTGAAGGCACTGGATACTGCAAAAGCTATGGGCCCTGACAATATTCCGGCAATAGTACTGAAGACAACGTATGTCAGCCAAGAGCAACGTCTCAATTCATTCCATCTTCGCTGACTCCGGAGAATACTTGGCATCAGGTGGCAGGACCGCATCTTCAACACAGAAGTCCTCGAGGCGGCCAACATCCCCAGCTTATACACAGTACTGAGTCAGCGGCGCTTGAGATGGCTTGGCCATGTCAGCCGCATGGAAGATGGCAGGATCCCCAAAGACACATTGTACAGCGAGCTCGCCACTGGTATCAGACCCACCGGCCGTCCATGTCTCCACTTTAAAGACGTCTGCAAACGCGACATGAAATCCTGTGACATTGATCACAAGTCGTGGGAGTCAGTTGCCAGCGTTCGGCAGAGCTGGCGGGCAGCCATAAAGACGGGGCTGAAGTGTGGCGAGTCGAAGAGACTTAGTAGTTGGCAAGAAAAAAGACAGAGGCGAAAGGGGAGAGCCAATTGTGTAACAGCCCCGACAAACAAATTTCTCTGCAGCACCTGTGGAAGAGCCTGTCACTCTAGAATTGGCCTTTATAGCCACTCCAGGCGCTGCTTCACAAACCACTGACCACCTCCAGGCGCTTATCCATTGTCTCTTGAGATAAGGAGGCCAAAGAAGAAGTACTGAAGACCTGTGCTCCAGAACTTGCCGCGCCCCTAGCCAAGCTGTTCCAGTACAGCTACAACACTGGCATCTACCCTGCAATGTGGAAAATTGCCCAGGTATGTCCTGTACACAAAAAGCAGGACAAATCCAACCCGGCCAACTACCGCCCCATTAGCCTACTCTCAATCATCAGTAAAGTGATGGAAGGTGTCATCAACAGTGCCATCAAGCGGCACTTGCTTAGCAACAACCTGCTCAGTGATGCTCAGTTTGGGTTCCGCCAGGGCCACTCAGCTCCTGACCTCATTACAGCCTTGGTTCAAACATGGACAAAAGAGCTGAACTCAAGAGGTGAGGTGGGAGTGACTGCCCTTGACATCAAGGCAGCATTTGACCGAGTATGGCATCAAGGAGCCCCAGCAAACCTGAGGTCAATGGGAATCAGGGGGAAAACCCTCCGCTGGCTGGAGTCATACCTAGCACAAAGGAAGATGGTTGTGGTTGTTGGAGGTCAATCATGTGAGCTCCAGGACATCACTGCAGGAGTACCTCAGGGTAGTGTCCTCGGCCCAACCATCTTCAACTGCTTCATCAATGACCTTCCTTCAATCATAAGGTCAGAAGTGGGGATGTTCGCTGATGATTGCACAATGTTCAGCACCATTCGCAACTCGACAGATACTGAAGCAGTCTGTGTAGAAATGCAGCAAGACCTGGACAATATCCAGGCTTGGGCTGATAAGTGGCAAGTAACATTCGCGCCACACAAGTGCCAGGCAATGACCATCTCCAACAAAAAAAGAGAATCTAACCATCTCCCCTTGACATTCAACGGCATTACCATCGCTGAATCCCCCACTATCAACATCCTAGGGGCTACCATTGACCGAAAACTGAACTGGAGTAGCCATATAAATACCGTGGCTACAAGAGCTAGGAATCCTGAGGTGAGTAACTCACCTCCTGACTCCCCAAAGCCTGTCCACCATCTACAAGGCACAAGTGTGATGGAATACTCTCCACTTGCCTGGATGGGTGCAGCTCCAACAACACTCAAGAAGCTCGACACCATCCAGGACAAAGCAGCCCATTTGATTGGCACCCCATCTACAAACATTCACTCCCTCCATCACCGACGCACAGCGGCAGCAGTGTGTACCATCTACAAGATGCACTGCAGCAATGCACCAAGGCTCCTTCGACAGCACCTTCCAAACCCGCGACCTCTACCAACTCGAAGGACAAGGGCAGCAAATACATGGGAACACCACCACCTGCAAGTTCCCCTCCAAGTCACACAACACCCTGACTTGGAACTATATCGCCGTTCCTTCACTGTCGCTGGGTCAAAATCCTGGAACTCCCTTCCTAACAGCACTGTGGGTGTATCTACCCCACATGGACTGTAGCGGTTCAAGAAGGCAGCTCACTACCACCTTCTCAAGGGCAATTAGGGATGGGCAATAAATGCTGGCCTGGCCAGCGACGCCCACATCCCGTGAATGAATTTTAAAAAAAGAGCCTGCATGGACTCGATGGGCCGAACGACCTCCATCTGTGTTGTAATGCCTCTATGACTCTTCTAATTGATCCTCACTCATTACACAAGATAAGATCTAAAATAGCCTCTTCCCTGTTTGGTTTCACGACACATTGTTCTAGGAAACTGGCTCGAACGTATTCCATTAGCCGATTTAATTTGTCCATTCTATGTGAAGATTAAAGTTCCCCCATGATTACTGCGGTGCCTTTGTTACAAGCTCCTCTTATTTCTTGATTAATACTCTGTCCAACCTTGGTCCTCATGTAACCTGTATAGTCTGTAATGACCCGTTAGATCAAACCAATTTATTTCTTTTTGGGCCATTAATTCATCTATTTTGTTAAGAATGCTTCATGCATTCAGATAAAGTGCCTTTAATTTTAGCTTTTTTTTGCTTTTTTCACTGATTTGACCTTATTTACTGATGTGCTATTACTGTTAAATTTTGTGGCCTTTCCTATCATACTCTGCTTATCTTTACCCAATCACTGAACTGCTCTGTGGCCTTGACTTTTCTCTTTAGATTTATAAATTTCCCTTCACTTTAATCCCCCACATCCCCCACTTTTTAATTTAAAACCCTATCTACAGCATTCATTATGCAATTTGCCAGGACACTGGTCCTGGTCTTTTTTAAGTGAAGCCTGTTCCAATGGAACAGTTCCCTCTTTCCCCAGTACTGGTGCCACTGGCCCATGTCTCCCACGCCACTCCCTGAGCCACACTTTCAACTCTCTAATCTGTTTGACTACATGTGAATTTGTACGTGGCTCAAGTCGTAATCCAGAGATTATTACCTTTGCAGTTTTTCTTATTAACGTGGGCCCTAGCTCCTCAAACTCTTTCAGCAGAACCTTATTTCTAGTGCTACCTACGTCATTGGAACCATGACAACCGTGTCCTTCCCCTCTCGCTCCAAGTTTGTCTCCAGCCACGAGGAGATGTCTTTCACCTTGACACTGGGCAGGCACCATAACCTTTGGAACTCCTGGGTTGTGGCTGCAGAGAACAGTATCCATTCCCCTGATTACAACTATCACTGCCACATTCCTTCTCACTCCCCCAGCTTGAATGGTCTCCTGTGCCATGGCGCCATGATCAGTTTGCTCATTCACTCTGCAGACTTTGTCTTCATCCACACAGTAAAAACCTCAAATGTTCCTCCAGAACTGAACTTGGGGTCTCCTTAGCTGTCTGACTCGTACTCACACCCTCCTGTCCATGACTACTAAGCAGGCCTTCACAACTTGCTAACCGAAGGAGTGGAACTGTATCTGGATGTCCAGGTATCTCTCCCCTTCCCTGATGCCCTGCAATGTCTGCACCTCAGACATTAGCTCAACAACTCTGAGCTGAAGTTCCTCGAGATGCAGTTACTTGCTACAGACATGGTTGTCCAGGATTTCACTGCCCTCCACAAGCTCCCACATGCTGCAGTTGTGGGACACCACCTGCATTGCCATCCTTGTACAACCCTCTTTTATTTATTGAGTTAACTAATCTGTGTATTTAATCAACTTAGCTTAGAGTTTTTAGTCTTTTAATAGTTAATTGATCGAGTTTAAGTTCTAGGTAGATTAAATTAAACATTTTTCTCCAATACAAATCATTACAAGTATTGGAGACAAAATGCAACATCTCATTCCCCCTCACAGCAAATTCTCAACGTTTCAACTATGCAACGCACTCTGTTTATGAACACGCTTGTGTTAACCATTCTCCAACCCTCGAGCCTGATCTGCTGATGCATTAGATCATGCCTGATCTGTACCTCCACTCAAATGTCCTGCCTTTGTTCCTAATCCTTTGATACCCTCACCCAACAAACATCTATTGATCTCAATCATTGAAGCCCCACTTCTCCCTCAGCATCCACAGCTTTTTCATGGAGACAGTTCTCGGATTCCACTACCCTCTATGTGAAAAGATACTTCCTGGCTTCACTCCTGAACAGACTGGCACTAATTGTAAGACTATGTCCCACTCATTACCAATTTCTTCACCAGAGGAAACAGGTATCCTAGCAATAGCTATCCTATCAAATACTTCTGACTTTTTAAACACATCAATCAGATCATCCCCTCAGCATTCTATGCTCATGTCCTGCACTAGTACATAAACCTATGACCTTCTGACCCAGGAGCGAGTGCCTTTATTTTGTAATTAGCCGGTTAAATCAGCCACGCTAATTCATTTCCTTCATTGCGACACCACTGATGTCAGGACAGTGGGACGGCTGTCAGTGCCATTGCTGTATATAAATGGGACCAAGACTTGGGAATTTCCACAAACTCATTCCCAAAGGGGCCCTCCCAGCCACTAATATTCTCCTTTAGTAAAGGTACATGTCCTGTGGTGCTTCAGTCGAGCCAGTGTTACACACCAGTAAGTTATAATTGGGGAGATGCTACACCTTCATCATCAATTTTGGCACAACAGAGCTGGTGCAGACATGAGGCAAAGGCACTTGGCCCGAGGAGATACATCTGCTTTTAGTTAAATCGGTTTAATATTTTATGATCTTCCAACAATGCCTTAAATTAACAGACATAGCTCTACTGCAGCACCCAAGAACTGTAGAGTAGTATCAGACAGCACAGAAGGAGTCTGCCGGTGGTTTCCTCTTTGAAAGACACTATTCAATTAATTCCACTCATCCCTGCTCTTTCCCCATAGCCCTGCAAATATTTACTTTTGATGAGAAGAAATTTTTTTCACTTAATGAATTGTCAGGATCTGAAACTCTTTACCTGAAAAGGTGCAGGAAGCTGATTCCATAAGTAATTTCAAAGGGATTAGGACAGCTACTGGAGGAGGAGGAACTTTCAGGGTTACAGATGAAAAGCGAGGGTATGGAATTAAGCGCGACTGCTCTTTCAAAGGACCAGCACAGGCACGATGGGCCAAATGGACTTCTTATGTGATGCACATTTTTATAATTCTATGTATGGTTACAACCAAGGTGGGAGTAATACACTTTCAATACAGTCCCATTACTCCACAGGTCACAGCATTTTCCCACCTACTGGAAATTAGCCACATTAATGGAGTACAGATTGTAACTGAGTGTAGAGATTCGGGTTTGGTGAGTGAGGATTTTAAATGTTGTTATCTTTATAAAAGTCTAGCATTTAACTGGGATTTACCCTCTAGATAAAGTACGGTTAAGAAAGTAAAGTAGGGTTAAGAAATTAAAGTAAGTTTCTTACAGTCTTAGGCAGGGATTAACAGGCTCTACTGCAAAGTAGCTGATTAGTTAAGTAGCTGACCAGTCATATCTGGTTGCTGCAGTTTCAGGTTCAAAAGGTATAAATACAAAGGGCTGGGTGTAGCCTGCAAATGGAGTGCAGATTGCAAGCTGAGTGTAGAGATTCAAGTTTGGTCAGTGGCGAGTTCGGTGAAGGGGGAGGAGGTGCTCCATTTATCTACTTTTTTTCGCTTCATTTTAACCCTCCAGTAATTGGTTCCTGCGTCGGTGCAGTGGAAGGAGTTGTTTGGTGAGTACCTGGTAAGCTACTCTTCTTATAATAAATAGTCTGTAAAGTTAAGGTATGGCAGGGCAGCTCGGCCGAGTGGAAGGTACAGCCTGTGGCATGTGGGAAGTCATGGACGCACCATGTGTCCTAGACAAACACATCTGCAGGAAGTGTCACCGGCTGCAGAAGCTTGAGCTCCGGGTTTCGGAACTCAAGCTGCGGCTGGAGTCACTGTTGTGCATCCGTGAGACAGAGGACGACGTAGCTAGCATGTTTAGGGAGGTGGTCACACCACAGGTTAGGAGCATGCAGGCAGATAGGGAATGGGTGACCATCAGGCAGTCTAAGAGAGCCAGGCAGGTAGTGCAGGAGTCTCCCGATATGATCTCACTCGCTAATCGGTTTTCCATTTTGGATACTGGTGAGGGTGATGGTTCCTCAGAGGAATGCAGTCAGAGCCAAGTTTGTGGCACCACAAGTGGCTCAGCTGCACAGGAGGGGAGGAAGAGGAGTGGAAGAACAGTAGTGATAGGGCATTCGTTAGTTAGGGGAACAAATAGGCGTTTCTGTGGCATTAAATGTGACTCCAGGATGGTGCATCGCCTCCCTGGCACCAGGGTTAAGGATGTCACGGAGAGGCTGCATGACTTTCTTATGGGGCAGGGTGAACAGCCAGAGGTTGTGGTCCACATTGGTACCAATGACATGGGTAAGAAGGGGGATGAGATCCTGAAAGCTGATTTTAGGGAACTAGGAAGGAGATTAAAAAGCAGGACCTCAAAAGCAGTAATCTCAGGATTACTTCCAGTCCCATGTGCAAGTGAGCATTGGAATAGGAGAACTGAGCGATTGAACATGTAGCTGGAGAACTGGTGTAGGACGGAGGGCATCAGATTTCTGAGACATTGGGACCGGTTCTGGGGCAGGTGGGACCTGTACAAGATGGACGGGGTTGCATCTTAGCAGGACTGGGACAAATACCCTTGCAGGGAGATTTGCTAGTGCTGTTGGGGAGCGTTTAAACGAAATTGTTAAGGAGATGGGAACCTGAGAGGGAGCTCAGATTGGAGAGAAGCAAAACGGGTAACTTGTCTGGTGTGTGGGAACCAGGAGTAACTATTAGAGAGGAATACCAAGGTGCACAGAATACTGCAGAAGATAGACAGTGTGAGAGTAGGGAATAATACGTTATTGGCTGGTATCAGAGTAAGAGAGAAAGTAATAAAGTCTGAATCAGGGTTAAATTGCATGTATGTGAATGCATGCAGTGTGGTTAATAAGACTGGTGAGGTACAGGCGCAGATTGTTATGTGGAAATATGATGTTGTGGCTATAACAGAGACCTGGTTCAAAGACGGGCAGGACAGGGTGTTAAATATTTCTGGATACAAGGTGTTCAGGAAAGATAGGAAAGGGGAAAAAGGGGGAGGGCTGGCGGTATTGATTCAGGAGAGCATTGCAGTGCTGGAGAAAAAGGATGTCCGAGAGGGGTTGAGGACAGAATCAATTTGGCTCGAGCTAAGGGGCAAAAATGGTGCAGTTATATTACTTGGTGTTGTCTACAGGCACCAGCTAGTGGGAAGGACATGGAGGAACAAATTTGCAAGGAAATTACAGAGAGGTGCAAAGATTTTAGGGTAGTTATAATGGGGGACTTTAATTATCCAAACATAGACTGGGATAATAGTAGTGTAAAGGGCAATGAGGGGCAAGAGTTCCTAGAGTGTGTTCAGGAAAATTTTCTACAACAGTATGTTGCTAGTTCAATGAAAAAGAAGGCACTGCTAGACCTGGTTCTTGGGAATGAGGTGGGCCAAATGGATCAAGTATCAGTAGGAGAGCATTTAGGGGATAGTGATCATTGTATCTTAAGCTTTAGGCTGACTTTGGAAAAGGACAAAGAGCAATTCAGGGTAAGAATAATTAACTGGGGGAAAGCCAACTTCAATGGGGTAAGAATGGAGCTGGAATGAATAAATTGGAGTTAAAAGCTGGCAGGAAAACCCATAGATGAACAATGGGCTACCTTCAAAGAAGAGATAGTTCAGGCACAGTCAAGGTATGATTCCTTGAAGGGGAAAAGTAGAGCAAACAAATCCAGAGCTCCCTGGATGACAAAAGAAGCAGAGATTAAGATAAAGAAAAAGTGTGATTATGACAGATACCAGGTAGAAAATACTATTGAGAACCAGGCTGAATATAGAAGGTCCAGAGGGGAAGTGAAAAAGCATATAAGAGAAGCAAAGAGAGAGCATGACAAGAAACTGGCAGCTAGCATTAAAGGAAATCTCAAAGTTTTCTATGGCCATATAAATAGTAAAAAGGTGGTAAAAGGAGGAGTGGGGCCAATTAGGGATCATAAAGGGGATTTACACATGGAGGCAGAGGGCATTGCTGAGATAGTAAATGAATACTTTGCACCTGTCTTTACCAAGGAAGAAGATGCAACCCAGGCAATGTTGAAAGAGGAGGTAAGTCAGACACTAGAGGGGTTTAAAATTGATAAAGGAAGTATTAGATAGTCTGTCTGTACTTAAAGTAGACAAAGCACCAAAGCAGGATGAGATGCATCCAAGGATAGTGAAGGAAGTGAGGGTCGAAATCACAGAGGCACTGGCCATAATTTTTCAGTCTTTCTTAGACTCTGGGGTCGTGCCAGAGGACTGGAGAATTGCAGACGTTACACCCTTGTTCAAAAAAGGGTGTAAAGAAAAGCCCAGCAACTACAGGACAGTCAGTTTAACTTTGATGGTGGGAAAACTTCTCGAAAAAATAATTCGGGACAAAATCAATAGTCACATAGACAAATGTGCATTAATTAAGGAAAGCCAGCATGGAGTTCTTAAGGGAAAATCATGTTTAACTAACTTTCTGGAGTTTTTTGAGAAGGTAACAGAGAGGGTTAATGAGGGCAATGCTGTTGATGTGGTGTACATGGACTTTCAAAAGGCATTTAATACAGTGCCACACAACAGACCTGTGAGCAAACTTGTAGCTCATGGAATAAAAGGGACAGTAGCAACATGGATACGAAATTGGCTGAGTGACAGGAAACAAACAGCACTGGTTAATGGATGTTTTTTGGGCCGGAGGATGGTTTGTAGTGGAGTTCCCCAGGGATCAGTGTTGGGACCCTTGCTTTTCCTGATATATATTGATGACCTAGACCTTGGTGTACAGGGCACAATTTCAAAGTTTGCAGATGATACAAAACTTGGAAGCATTGTGAACTGTGAGGAGGATAGTGTAGAACTTCAAAAGGACATAGACAAGTTGGTGGCATGGGCAGACAGGTGGCAGATGAAGTTCCATGCAGAGAAATGTGAACTGATTCATTTCGGTAGGCTGAGAGGTGATTTGATAGAGGTATTCAAAATCATGAGGGGTCTAGACGGAGTAGATAGAGAGAAACTGTTCCCACTCGTGAAAGGATCGAGAACGAGAGGGCACAGATTTTAAGTATTTGGTAAGAAAAACAAAAGTGACATGAGGAAAAACGTTTTCACGCAGCGAGTGGTTAGGGTTGGAATGCATTGCCTGAGAACGTGGTGGAGGCAGATTCAATGGAAGCATTCAAAAGGGTATTAGACAGTTCTATGAAAAGGAAGAATGTGCAAGGTTATGGGGTGAAGGCAGGAGAATGGAACTGAGGAAGTTGCTCTTTCAGAGAGCCGGTGTGGACATGATGGGCTGAATGGCCTCCTTCTGCACTATAACGATTCTGTGATTCAATAAGACAAGGTACCAAGTCAACCACAGTCATTTTTTGGGGGGGTGGGGGGTGGTCCACAAAACCTTTTCTGAATTTGGTTGGAATGACCAGGTGAGGAAGGGGTCTCAGGCTCCCCTTTTGCCCCTTCTCTGGTTTGAACACAACAGGGTTCTTCTTTTAAACACAGTGATTTAACTTCCCATCTCAGTGAGCACTTGCTCCTTTTCCTCTAATAAAATTGCAAATGAACCAATCAGACAGGTTTTCTTGGGTTTAAACAAGAAAGATGTAAGTTTATTAACCTTATCACTCTAAAGTGGTTAAAATTACTATTGAAGTATTTGCATCCACGCTCACATTCATACGAGAGGTGCACATACACACACAAATAGATACAGAGGAGAAAAATAGAGTCGGGAGGTTGGAGTAGAGTCCTTAATAAAAATGGAATTTAAATACAGAAGTGTAGTCCCAGTGTCCTTAGTTGAAATTGAAGTCTTGAAGTCCTCGTTGGGTCATGTGTACAATTTGGGCTTGCTTCTCTGGTTCCAGATGGTCAAAGAGAGGCTTTATCCATCCTCTTTGTTGCTGACTGTGAGGATCTGTAGATTTGAGGTTTACTGCAGCCAAGGCTCCCCTGGGACTTTGCTACTTTGCTGGAGAGGCAGAGAGACAGAGAGAGTTCCTTCTTTGGAATTGAATTACTGTATGCTTTCTCAGGTCCAATTCACAAACTCTCAGAGTTACACAGGTAGTCATGTCATGTGACCATCTCTTTGTTTGAAATGGAGGTTTCTGGTCTGATCTTTGAGATTCAAGGCTGTTCAAACATACTTGGTAGTGGGGGTGGTTTGGCTTTTTCAAAGTCAATGGGTGTCGATGGCTTTGATGATCAACATTGACAAAACCATTCTAGGTAATTGAATCAGAGCGCACCCCCATTGTTCTGGCTAGACTGGTTAATCACCTCTGTCTCCTAGCTGGCCTTTGGCTTTTCATATGCAAATTGTGCGTGGCCATCTTTAGCTGTTCTGTTCTGTTTTTAAAAGTTATTTGTAATAATGTCCAGTAAAAGGTCTCAGGCAAAGTTCCATATGATGAAATTTCCCCATCTTCTTCGATATGAGAAGAGCAGAAGCTCATATTAGCATGTTACAGGAAGGAAGACTCTCATTTATACAGTGTTTCTCATGACCTCAGGATGTCCCAAAGCTCTTTATAGGTAATGAAATGTGATCATTGTCTATGTAGCCTTGTTTTATCACAGACTTTCCCAATTATAATTGCAACAAAAATGCAGTTACATCTATCAGGCCCATTACCTTTTCATTGCTTTTTACTGCACCTACCTAGCTTCTGTCCCTCAATCCCTACTCTCTCCAGAATTCTTTTAAATTTTGAGCACTTCCCAAGGATTCACAAGTGAATTATTGCACAACTCTATTATTGAGGTTAAAAAGAAAAGACAGATTTTCATTTCCATCACATCTTTCACAACCTCAGGATGTACTAAAGCTCCTTACAGCCATTGAAGTACTTTTAGAGTGCAGTCGCTGTACTAAATACAGCAGCCAATTTACAGATAGCGAAGTCCCAAAAACTGCAATGAGATAAATGACCCAATAATCTTATTTATTGATGTTGGCTGAAGGATAAACATTGGGGAGATAGGATCTTTTACATCCACCTGAGAGGGCAGACAGGCTCTCAGCTTAACCTGTCATCTGAAAGGTCGCACATCTGGAAGTGTAGCATCCCCTCAGTACGGCACTGGGAGTGTCAGCCTAGACCTTGAGGAGACCAAAATGAAGTGTTCAAGATTATGAAGGGATTTGGTAAAGTCGATCCGGGCAACATAGGAATGTAGGAGCAGGAGGAGGCCATTCATCCTCTCCAACCTTTTCTGCCATTCAATGAGATCATGGCTGATCTGTATCTTAACTCCATCCACCTGTCTTGGCTCCATTTCCTTGTTTAGCAAAGGAACTATCGATCTCAGATCTAAAATTATTTACTGCTTTTTGTGGGAGAGATTTGGCACTTCTACCACAGTTTGTGTGAAGAAATGTTTCCAAACTTTTCTCCTGAATGGCCGAGCTTTGATTTGAAGGTTATGCTACTGAGCCTAGGAAAAAGTTTCCTTCGATCTGTTAATTCCTTTCAAAATCCTAAAAGCCTCAATCAGATCACCCCTTCTTCTTCTTCTTCTTCTTCTTTGGCCTCCTTGCCTCGAGAGACAATGGGTAAGTGCCTGGAGGTGGTCAGTGGTTTGTGGAGCAGCACCTGGAGTGGCTATAAAGGCCAATTCTAGAGTGGCAGACTCTTCCACAGGTGCTGCAGATAGAATTGGTTGTCGGGGCTGTTACACAGCTGGCTCTCTCCTTGCGCATCTGTCTTTTTTCCTGCCAACTACTAAGTCTCTTCGACTCGACACACTTTAGCCCCGCCTTTATGGCTGCCCGCCAGCTCTGGCTATCACTGGCAACTGACACCCACGACTTGTGATCAGTGTCACAGGATTTCATGTCGCATTTGCAGACGTCTTTAAAGCAGAGACATGGACGGCCGGTGGGTCTGATACCAGTGACGAGCTCACTGTACAATGTGTCCTTGGGGATCCTGCCATCTTCCATGCAGCTCACATGGCCAAGCCATCTCAAGCGCCGCTGACTCAGTAGGGTGTATATGCTAGGGAGGTTGGCCACCTCGAGGACTTCTGTGTTGGAGATACGGTCCTGCCACCTGATGCCAAGAATTCTCCGGAGGCAGCGAAGATGGAATGAATTGAGACGTCGCTCTTGGCTGACATACGTTGTCCAGGCCTCGCTGCGTAGAACAAGGTACTGAGGACAGATGACCCCTTAAACTGTCTATATTCCAGGGAATACAAGTTTATGTATACTAGTTTATGTAATCTCTCCTCATAACCTAACCCTTGGAGCCCCAGTAACAATTCGCAGCACTCCTTCCAAAGCCAATATATTCCTTCTAAGGTGTGCCCAGAACTGCACATTGCACTTCAGATTGTAGTCCAGATCCACAGCAAATTGTACGGTATTGAGTAGAATGGGCCTATATTCTGTGGAGTTTAGAAGAACTCGGGTAGATGCTGCGAGGCTGTTTCCCCTGGCTGAAGAGTCTAGAACTAGGGGGCATAGTCTCAGGGTAAGGGGTTGGCCATTTAGGTCTGTGATGAAGAGAAATTTCTTCACTCAGAAGGTTGTGAATTTTTGGAATTCTCTACTCCAGAGAGATGTGAATGCTTAGTCATTGAGTATATTTGCGACTGAGATCGATAGACATTTGGCCACTAAGGGATTTAAGGGATATTGGGATAGGGCGGAAAAGTGCAGTTGAGGTAGAAGATCAGCCATGATCTTACTGAATGGAGAAGCAGGCTCGAGAGGCCATATGGCCCACTCCTGCTCCTATTATGTTCTTATAAATACAATTCACACCATTTTTGAGGATCCTGTGGTTCTTCTGCTGGAGTTATGACTGATGCTTGGGAGAATCCACACGCACATTCACCCCCTCGTTTTATTCCCCTGCCTCCCCCAAAAAATATCACAAGGCACCACATGTTATGACCTCAGTCCCAGATCTGAAAATGACAAAGTTTTATATCACTATGTAGGATCTACTGAGGGGCTGTAGTTCCCTCCCATGTGCTGTGCTGCGGGATCAGTGGGGGGTGCGGGGGAGGAAGTACGAGACCAGATTTGCACTGCTGCAGATTTCCCATTTCTATATTGGAAGCTGGCTCTGCTGCAAGGTGCAAGTTTCATTCATACTGGTGATTCTATGGATTGGGAATGTTTCTCTGCTGCCACAAGAATTCCGATGCATTGCATCATTGGCACAATGCCAATTTGTGCCAGTAAAAGTTAAACATACTCCTGCGGGCACGCAACAACCAAGCTTCTTTTAAATGTTTGATGTCTGACTCCTTGCTGTGATTTATGATCACTCATTACAAAACCTTTACTACTGTCTTTATATTGCACTTTTATTGTCTCAGGCACTGTATCTGTTGGATCTTCTGGAGCATTGGAACAGGAAGAGGCCATTCAGCCCCTCAAGCTTGTTCCACCATTCAATGAGATCATGGCGGATCTGTGACCTAACTCCATGTACCGTCTTTGTCCCATATCCCTTCATACCTTTGGTTAACAAAAATCGCAGAATTAGAATTAACAATTGATCAGGTATCAATTGGCAATAGCAGAAGAGAGTTCCAAAATTCTACCACCATTTGTGCATGGAGGTAATTCCTAATTTCAGTCCTGAAAACCCAGGCTCCAATTTTTAGGCTATGTCCCCTAGTCCTAGACTCCCCAACCAGCCGAAATAGCTTCTCGCTATCTTACCTTAACAGTCCCCTAAAGAGCTTGAAAACATCAATCAAAACACCATTAATCTTCTAACTTCCTGGGAATACAAGCCTGGCTTGTGTAATCTCTTTGTTGTCCTTTTTCATGTTTTCACTTGAAGTTTTGGTGCTCCTATTTTCAAGATAGTTTGACTGGACTATGTCAACAGCATCCTATGAATAGCATCAGTATTCTTTGGGGAATTCACCTCCTTGTCGTTAAGATTGTGGGAATAGGAACATGGGAATCTTGCCATTCCCATGTTCCAATGACCTCCTAGCTTGTAATTCCAGTTGTTGAAAACTGAAAGAAAGATGTTTTCATAAGAACATAAGAAATAGGAGCAGGAGTAGGCCATTTGGCCCCTCAAGCCTGCCCCACCATTTAATAAGATCATGGCTGATCTGCCCCAGACCTCAACTCTCCTTTCATGCCAGATCCTCATAGCCCTCAACTCCCCGATATTTCAAAAATCTATCTACCTTCTCTTTGAATACTTTCAGTGATCCACAACTCTCTGGGGTAGACAATTCCAGACATTCACTACCCTCTGAGAGAAGAAATTCCTTCACATCTCGGTTTTAAATGTGTGACCCCCTTATTCTGTAACTATGTCCCCTAGTTCAAGATTCCCCCACTAATGGAAACATTTTCTCAACAACTGCCCTGTCAAGCGCCCTCAGAATCTTGTATGTTTCAGTAAGATCACCCCTCATTCTTCTATACTGTAATGAATAACAGCCTAACCTGTTTAGCCGTTCTTGATAAGTCAACCCCTTCATCCCAGGAATCTGCCTAGTGAATCTCTTTTGAACTGCCTCCAATGCCAGTATATCCTTTCTTAAATACGGGGACCAAAACTGTACAAAGTACTCCAGGTGCAGCCTCACCAACACCCTGTACAGTTGTAACAAGACTTCCCTATTTTTAAACTCCAACCCCCTAGCAATAGAGGCCAAAATTCCATTTGCCTTCTTAATTACTTGCTGCACCTGCATGCCAACTTTTTGTGTTTCATGCACAAGAACATCCAGATCCCTCTGTGCTGCACTTTTTTGAAGTCTCTCTCCATTTAAATAATAATCTGCCTTTTGATTCTTCCTACCAAAGTGCATGACCTCACACTTTCCTATATTTAAACTCCATCTACCAAGTTTTTGCCCACTCACTGAACCTATCTATATCCCCTTGCAGATTCCTTATGTCCTCAGCACAACATGCCCTCCCACCTATTTTTGTATCATTAGCAAATTTGGATATATTACACTCTGCCCCCTCCTCCAAGTCATTACTATAGATAGTAAATAATTGAGGCCCGAGGACTGATCCTTGTGGCACTCTACTAGTTTGGTCTTTCCAACCTGAAAAAGACCCATTAATCCTGACTCTCTATCTTCTGTGAGTTAACCAATCCTCAATCAATGCTAATACATTAACCCCAATACCGTGAGCTCCTATCTTGTGTAATAATCTTTTATGTGGCATCTTATTGAATGCCTTCTGGAAATCCAAATACACGACATCTACAGGTTCCCTTTATCAACTCTGCTTCTAATATCCTCAAAGAACTCTAACAAATTTGTCAAACATGATTTCCCTTTCATAAAACCATGTTGATTCTGTTTGATTGAGTTAAGCTTTTCTAAATGTCCTGCTATTTCTTCCTTAATAATGGACTCTAGCATTTTCCCAATGACTGATGTTAGGCTGACTGGCCTATAGTTTCCTGCTTTTTGTCTCCCTCCCTTCTTGAATAGGGGTGTCACATTAGCGGTTTTCCAATCTGCTGGGACCCTCCCGGAATCCAGTGAGTTCTGGAATATTTCGACCAATGCCTCCACTATCTCTGCAGCCACTTCCTTTAAAACCCTTGGATGTAGGCCATCAGGTCCTGGCGACTTGTCTGCCTTTAGTCCCATTAGTTTGTCAAATACTTTGTCCCTCGCGATAGAGATTGTTACAAGATCTATCCTCCCATTAGCTCCTTGCTTATCTGATATCTGTGGGATGTTTATAGTGTCCTCCACCGTGAAGACCGATGCAAAATATTGGTTTAAATTATCTGCCATTTCCCTGTTCCCTGTTATCTTTAGCTACTCTCTTTTTCTACCCGTACAAGCTCTTGCTGTTTGTTTTTATATTTCTTGCCAATTTAATTTCATAATCAATTTTCTCCCTCTTTATTAGCTTTTTAGTCATCCGCTGCTGGTTCCTAAAAAATTCCCAATCCTCTGACCTACCACTAGTCTTCACTGCTTTGTATGCCTAGTTTTTGATTGGATACTCTTCTTGACTCCCTTTGTTAACCACGGGTGGTTCATCCTTCTCATCGAGTCCTTCTTTTTGACTGGGATAAATTTTTGCTGAGCTTTATGAAATATCTGCTTAACTGTCTGCCACTGTTCATTATCTGACCTTCCCCTTAGTCTATTTTCCCAGCCTGCTTTAGACAACTCTTTCTTCATACCTCTGTAATTACCCTTGTTTAAGTTGAGGACACTGGTTTGAGACCCAAGTTGCTCGCCCTCAAACTGAATTTGAAATTCTACCATGTTGTGATAGCTACCCCCTAGAGGATCCTTAACTTCGATATCTCTTATTAATCCTACCTCATAACACATTACTAGATCTAAAATAGCCTGTTCCTGGGTAGATTCTTCAAAGTAATACTCTAAGTAACAATCCCTGATGCACTCTACAAATTCATCCTCCATGTTACCTCTGCCAATCTGATTTATCCAGTCAATATGCAGATTAAAATCCCACATGACAATTGTAGCGCCCTTCTTGCACGCCTCCATTATTTCCTGATTTATACTTTGTCCTACAGTGAGGCACCTCTTCGGGGGCCTATAGACGACTCCTGCCCTTTTACTTCTTCCCCTTACTATTCCTTATTTCCACCCAAGCTGATTCCACATCACGATCTAGTTAACCTATGTCACTACTCACCACCGCACTGATACATTCCTTTATTAACAAATCTACCCCACCTCCTTTTCCTTTTTGCCTATTTTTCCAGAATGTCGAATACCCTTGAATATTGAGTTCCCAGACTTGGTCACCCTTCAACCACGTCTCTGTAATAGCTAACAAGTCATATTCATTTATTTTTGTTTGTGCCGTCAACTCATCTATGTTGCGTGCATTCAGATAAAGAGCCTTAAACTTTGACTTTTTACCATTATTACTCATGCTGGTTCTAATTTCTGCTGCACTCTTCTGCTTATATTTTCTGCCCCTTCCTGTCACACTTTGATTACCGTTCGCCTCTTCACTACCCTGCAACTTTGCTCTCTCGTTTCTTTTTGATTTTTTAAACTTCCCTTCAAATGAATCCTTTCCCCCCACTAACTAGTTTAAAGTCCTATCAACAGTGCTTTCCCTGTTTTCATTTGGGGAATTAACCCTATCTTTTGAAAGGTAAGACAGAGTTCTCAGGCCTTGGGTGGGTCATTGGGAGTGTTACGACCAGGTGAGAAAGGGGTCTAGGGTTCCCATTCAGTCTTCACCTGGTCTTACCGTAACAGGGTTTAATTTTAAACACACTGTGTTTTGAGCTCCTCCATGGTGAATCCTTGTTCACTGCTTTGCAATTGTAATAAACCAGTACAAACAGACTTTCTTAGGTTTAAAAAAGAAAGGCTGAAATTTATTAAACTTAAACTCTAATTCGATTAATGCCGACAGATACACGGTGTGCCCATGCTAGCATGTAAACACGATAAACACACATGCAGATAGAGACAGAAAAGAGCAGAAGAGCAGGAGTGGTGCAGTGGTTAGCACCGCAGCCTCACAGCTCCAGCGACATGGGCTCGGTTCTGGGTACTGCCTGTGCGGAGTTTGCAAGTTCTCCCTGTGACTGCGTGGGCTTCCGTCACGTGATCTGGTTTCCTCCCACAGCCAAAGACTTGCAGGTTGATAGGTAAATTGGCCATTGTAAATTGCCCCTAATGTAGGTAGGTGGTAGGAGAATTGAGGGAGGGAGGGTGGGGATGTGGTAGGGAAAATGGGATTAATGGAGGATTAGTATAAATGGGTGGTTGATGGTCAGCACAGACTCGGTGGGCCAAAGGGCCAGTTTCAGTGCTGTATTTCTCTATGACTCTAAATAAAGTGGAAAAGTTTGAGGCAATATCTGAAGAGGGTTTTTGGTTACTGTTCTTCGAGCTCTCTGTAGAGTCCTTGATTGTAGGTAGGTCTTGCTTTCATTGGGGCCCAGTATTCTTCTTAAACCTTGTTCAATGTAGGAGACTTTTCTCTCTCTGGGTTCACGTGTCTTCAGTGGATTTGAAGTCCCATGAGAAAGAGATGGGAGCAGACAGGCGAGGTCTTCTCAGTCCACGAACAAACAGTCTTTCTCAGTTCAAACTCTCTGTGGCTAGTTCAAAAAAGAAACCTGGACCAGCCAGTTAGTCATGTGCCCAGCTGGTCTGACCATGTCTGTTTGTGGATTCGGCCATCTTAGCAGTCATCGTTGAATGTGAACTTCTGCACCTTCAATGTCTGGTGATCAAAGTTCATTGTGGGTCGAATGTGTCAGGGGATGGTCCTTTGTCTCCACAAGTACTGTCTGTTAGTATGTAAGTGTTTTTTCCATTCATAGCTGATCTGTTTAACAAGTCATTTCCTCACTCCAGCAACAGTTTAAAATCAATGTTCATATGACAAAATTAATATGCTTCATTCTTGGCAGGTGGGTGTCTGCATGACAGGAGTGCGTGAACATTTGTGTGAGTATTTTTTGGGAGTCCCCAGGAGTGTGTCAGTATTTGCAAGGGTCCTTCGTGCAGAAACTCTTGGAAACCCCTAAGGTAGGTAGATTTTTATCATTCAACCTCTGGACCAGGGACTGGCCATCTCGATCTTGATTGGGTCTCTGCTACTTCCTTTGATTAGTTCAAACGCTGTAAAATCATGCTAAAGGATTTCAGAAAGGTGCCACTGAAAGAAAAACAGATTGATTGGTGTCTTCAGAGGGACATAAGCATCAAGGAATGAAAACAGAAGATTCCAGAAAGACGCAGCTGGGTAGTCAGCGTCTCTAACCAGTAAAAAAACTTGTTCTCAGGGTGTCAGTTGTAGCTCTTTCACTTCTGAAGGTCATGGGTTCAAGTTCCATTCTGGAGTTGAGCCTGTGACTCAGTCTGACACTCCCGGTGCAGTACTGAGGAAATGCTGTACTATTGGAAGCACTGTCTTTAGGATGAAATGTTAAACTGAGGTCCTCTGCCCTGTGGGGTGGATGTAAAATTCCATGGCACTATTTGAAGATTGGTTCCTGTGATGAGATGGCTGTCCTGTGAGGAGAGATTGAGCAGAATGGGCCTATAGAAGGATGAGAGGTGATCTTATTCAAACACAAAACTTTTAGAGGGCTTTTCCTGCATTGCAACAGTGACTACATTCAAACAGTATTTAATTGGCTATAAAACGTTTTGCTGATGTAGTGGAAAGTGTGATAGAATTGTAAGTTCTTCATTTTCTGCTTCAATTTTCAGCATTTGCAATTTTTTTTTCTCTTCTCAGTTGAAACTAAAAGGTCAAAACTGATGTTCCAAGATCTTATTGACCAATGAGGTTAGTCCTTATGCTGTGACCAGGTGACGTCCCAGGATCCAGGCACAATCCCAGGGGATGTGCGCACTCCTGACAGATTATCTACATTATGCCAGAACTCAGCGTACATGCTCAAGAGAGCACAGCTTATCTTGCATATAAAACATCCCATTTACATATGATTTATACCCTGCAACACTGCTCAATGGGAATCGGCTGAGAATATTAATTTTCATTTCATTTTATCATTTGCTATAGTGACTGTCCTTCAGCAATTTTGTATTAATTATAAAGGATTTTCCTTTGAAATCTCTTGTTGCCAGCCTGCTTTGCAACCTCTGCCACCATTCACTCCAGGGACCACTAGGACTAGGCTAATGGTGGACCTTGGGGCAATGACAGCCTCATTGAACACCTTTTTTTGGAGTGAGTGGGGAAAGGCCAACTAGTGGGATGTCTTCCTTTCCTCATCCAAGAACACAAGAAATAGGAGCAGGAGTAGACCATATGGCCCATCGAGCCTGCTCCGCCATTCAAAATGATCATGGCTGAGCCCAGGATTCAGCTCCACTTTCCTGCCTGCTCGCCATTCCCCCTTGATCCCCTGAGAGACCAAAGATCTGTCTATCCCAGCCTTAAATATATTCACCGATGGAGCATCCACAACCCCCTGGGGTAGAGAATTCCAAAGATTCACAATCCTTTGAGTGAAGTAATTTCTCCTCAACTTAGTCCTAAATGATCAGCCCCTTATCCTGAGACTGTGTCCTGTGTTTTAGATTCCCGAACCAGTGGAAATAATCTCAGTGTTTACCCTATCCAGCCCCTTTAGAATCTTACATGTTTCAATGTGATCCCCTCTCATTCTTCTAATCCCCCAGTTTACTTAGCCTCTCATCATAGGACAATCCTGTCATGCCAGGGATCAATCTAGTGAACCTTCACTGAACTGCCTCCAATGCAAGTATATTCTTTCTTAAATGTGGAGACCAAAACTGCACACAGTATTCCAGATGTGGTCTCACCAAAACCCTGTACAATTGTAGCAATTCTTCCTTATTCCTGTACTCCAATCCCCTTGCAGTAAAGGCTAACATGCCATTTGCCTTTCTAATTGCTTGTTGTATCTGTATGTTAACTTTCTGCGTTCCTTGTACAAGCACACCCGAGTGTCTTTGAACATCAACACTTGCAAGTTACACACCTTTTAAAAAATATTCTGCTTTTCTATTCTTATGAACAAAGTGCATAACTTTACACTTCCCTACATTATACTCCATCTACCATCTTGTTGCCCACTCACTTAACCTGTCTCTATCTCTTTGCAGCCTGTGTCCTCCCCACAGCTTACCTTTCCGCCTACCTTTGTATCATCAGCAAACGTAGACACATTACTCTCTGTCTGTTCATCTAAGGCATTAATATAGAGTGTAAATAGCTAAGGCCCCAGCACTGATCCCTGGGGCACTCCACTACTTACTGCTTGCCAACTTGAAAATGCCCTGTTTATGCCCACTCGTTGCTTCCTGTCTGTTAACCAATCATCTATCCATGCTAATATTATACCCCTAACTCCATAAGCCCTTATCTTGCCAATTAACCTTTTGTGCGGTACCTTATCGAATGCTTTTTGGAAATCCAGGTATATTACATCTACTGGTTCCCCTTTATCTACCCGACTAGTTAAATCCTCAAAAAACTGTAATAAATTTGTCAAACAGGATTTCCCTTTTGTAAAGCCATGTTGACTTGTTCTAATCATACCTTGCTTTTCTAAGTCTATTGTTAAGATTTCCTTAATAATAGATTCCAGCATTTTCCCAAGTACTGATGTTAGGCTAACTGGCCTGTAGTTCCTTGCTTTCTTTCTCCCTCCTTTCTTGTAAATTGGTGTAACATTTACAAACTTCCAATCTGATAGGACCATTCATGAATCTAAGGAATTTTGGAAAATCATAGCTAGCACATCTATAGCTATCTCATTTAGAACCCTAGGGAGTAAGATATCAGGTCACATTTTAGTCCCTTACGTTTCTCCAATACTTTTTCTCTGCTGATATGAATTTCCTTGATTTTCTCACTCATTTTAACCCCTAGGTTACTGCTTATTTCTGGTATGAAACATGTGTCTTCTACTTTGAAGACAGACACAAAATATTTGTTCAATGCCTCTGCCATTTCCTCATTCCCCATGATAATTTTTCCTGTCTCTGCTTCCAAGGGACCAATGTTTACTTTAGCTACTCTCTTCCTTTTGATATACCTATAAAAGCTCTTACAATCTGTTTTATGATATGTTTTATGTTAGTTTACTTTCATTCTATTTTTTCCCTTTTTATCAACTTTTTGCAGGCTCTTTGCTGATTTCTAAAATACTCCCAATCCTCAGACTTGCTATTCTTTTTTGCACCAGTGTAAGCCTTTTCTTTTAATCTTTTAACATGTCTTTTAACATCCTGAGTGAAGGAAGTGTTATCTATTGTCCTACATTTTAATCTAATTTTCCAACTAACCTTCACCAACTCATTCCTCTCATCTATGTAATTGGCTTTATTTAAATTTAGGATTCTAGTTTTGGATGTAAGTTCATTACTCTCGAACCCAATGCGAAATTCTATCATATTATGATCACTCTTCCCCAGAGGAGTCCTTTCTAATTAACTAAGATTAATTCTGTCTAATTATACAAGACAAGATCTAAAATAGCCTTAGCTTGTTGTTGTTCTCGGAAACTGTCTTGAATTCATCCCATGAACTTGTCCTACAAATTACTTTTGCCAATTTGATTTGTCCAGTCTTTATGAAGATTAAAATCCCCCTTGATTATTGCACGGCCTTTGTTGCAAACTTCTTTTAATTCTTGATTAATGCTCTTTCCAACAGTATAGCGACTGTTAGGGGGCATATAAACTACTTCCACCATCGATTTCTGCCCTTGTTATTCCTAGAGTGGAATTTTATGCTCTCCCTGATGGCGGGTTTGGAGGTGGGGAGAGCATAAAATTAGGTGGGATGGATGCAGGGGTCCCCGCCTCCGCCAAAATTTAGTCCAGAATGGGAAGGCCTTGGCACCCCTTCGCCAATTGAGGCCCTTAACTGGGTAATTAATCCCTAATCAAAGGCCCCTTCCTGTCGCTGCCACAATTACCCGTGTCGCTACATAGAAGCACAGCACGAAAAACTGTGCGGGCTGCTTCCCAGCTGCAGTGGGGTGGGGGGTGTGGGGTGGTGGTGTCCCTCGTTCAAAGGCACCTACTGCTTGAACGAGGGACTCGGCATCAGGAAGGGGGGGCCTGCTGAGGGCTACCCCCCTGCCCTTGCTGCTGACCCCGCTCCGTGACCCCAATTCTGCGAGACCCCTGCCGCCCTGACCTACATTAAGTCTGGTTCCAGTGCCGCTTTCTGGTGTCTGGTCGCTGCAGTTACAGCTCCAGTCACCATCTCTGACGTGGCGCTGCAGCTCCCGGCCTCTGATTGGCCAGCAGCTCTGCAAGGCCAGGACTTCTAGTGGCGGGGTCCTAAATCGTAACGAAGGCCCCCTGCTGTCCAGTTAAGTGCCTGATTGGCACTGAACTCAGCGGGCCTTCCGTACAAGAGCCGATGCGGGGATCTCAGCGTCGGTTTTCCCTGATGTCGAGACCCCTGCTGCCAGCACAAAATTCCACCCCTAATCTCCACCCATATGGATTTTCCTTCCTGCTCTTTCAAGCCTAGACTCTTCCTCACTACTGTCCTTATGTCACCTGCTATTATCAGGGCTAACCAACTCTGTTTCCTATTTGTCTGTCTTTTCAAAATGTCAGGTACTCAGGAATATTTAGTTCCAGACCTTGGTCACCAAGCAACCATGGGCTGGATTTTATTCTGGCAATAGGGATCCCAGCAGTGGGGGGAGAAACTTCCTTGGACTTCCATCGTATCCCCATAGCTATTTAACTGTGGGTAGCCAATTAACTGCCCGCCGTCGGGGATGCTGCCCCTTTAAGAGATGAACTCCCTCCTACAGAGCTGCTGGCCAATCGGAGAGTAACCCTGCGAGCAGTGGCCACTGCTGGTACTGCAGGAGGCCCTGAAGTACGAAAAGAGGAGAAGACCCTGGGAAAGGTAAGTGGGGTTGGGGGTCGCCTGGGCCATTCAGGCAGGCCTCGGCGATGAGGTTGGGGCTTGTAGGTTGTGAGGAGGGGTCTTCCCAGGGGGTGGTGATCACTGCTGTGGGGGCCCTCTAGGGGGCTCTGGATTGCCTCGAAAGGAGGGACCACCCTGAACTCACTAGCAGCCTGCCAGGCTTTATTTGGCACCATCTCCACATGACAGTGGGCCTCTCCACCTTCAATGAAATTGAGGTGGAGGCAAGAAAAGGCCCTTAAGGACCTCAATTGGCCTGGGGCAGAAGGCTGTCCTTGGGCTCCCCTGCCCTGGACAAAAGGACAGGGGGCCTGGGCTAAGCCATTTTAATTAACCCCCGCCTCCGTGCTCGCTTCCAAGGGCAGAACAAATTTCAATTTCATGTCTCTGTAAAGACAATTATTTAAAACCCATTTATCACTATTCGTGTCATCAATTCGTCGATCTTGTTCTGAATGCTTCATGCATTCAGATAAATAGCCTTTATTTTTAACTTTTTGCTATTTTTCCCTGATTTGAACTTATTCACTATTACCGTTAACTCTTTGTTCCTTCCTGTCACATTCTGCTTATCTTTACCCAAATCCCTACCCTGCTGTATGGCTTTGACTTTTCAGACTAATAAATTTCCCCTCACCTGAATCCTCCCGCCATCATACCTTTTTAGTTTAAAGCCCTCTCGATTGCCTTAGTTAGAAGATTCGCCGGGACACTGGTCCCAGCCTGGTTTACATGGATTCTGCCCCAGTGGAACAGCTTCCTCTTGCCCCAGTAATTGTGCCAGTGGCCCATGAAACGGAACCCCGGCACCCACACCACTCTTTGAGGCACGCATTCAACTCTCTGATCTGTTTGACCCTATGCTAATCTGCAAATGTTAATCCAGAGATTATTACCTTTGAGGTTCTGCTTATTAACTTGGACCCAACTCCTCAAACCCTCTCAGCAGAACAACATTCCTTGTTTTATCTATGTTGTTGATTCCTACCTGGACCTCGAAAACTGGATCCCCCCCACCCCCTCACCCCCCACACACCTCTAATTTCTTCTCCAGCTATGAGGAGACGTCTTTAACCCTGGCAACAGGTAGACAACACCACCTTTGGAACCCCTGGTCACAGCTACAGAGAGCAGTATCTTTTCCCCTGGTTACACTATCCCCTAGCACTCCCACATTCCTTTTTACTTGCCCCATTTGAATAGACTCCTGTATCATAATGCTATGATCAACATTCCCATCCTCCCTGCAGTCTTTGTTCTCATCCATACAAGTAGCAAGCACCTCGTACATATAGGACAAGGTCAAAGGCGGAGACTCCTCCATCACTGTGTCCTGGCTCCCCATACATGGCTGACACTCAGTCACATCCTCCTGTCCTTGACGACTGACCAAATCTAAACTACTAACTAATCTAAGGGGTGTGACTGCCTCCTGGATCAAAGTGTCCAGGTAACTTTCCAGCTCCCTGATGTTCCTCATTGTCTGCACCTCAGACTCCAGCTCAACAACTTGGATCTGAAGTTCCTTGAGTTGCAGATGTTGTCTGCAAATGTGATTGCTCAATCTCACTGGTCTCCACCTACACAGCCATCACTATCTAACCTTGTTTGATTAATTTTAAATAAGCTTTTTATTCACTTGGTATTTACATTTTTATTAACTAGTTAGTTTATCTAGTTTAAGTTTTTGATTTAATGAAGTAATAATTAAAGTTTCCCAGCTCTTAGTTTAAACCATGGCCCAAATTAAAGAACAAAAAAATGGGAATACCCTCCAGCCAGTCAGTTACCTACTGTCTTTGGACATCAGTCCTTAATTACTTTTTGCACCCTATCTCTCTCTTCGCTGCTCCTTTCAACCCTGCTGCTCTCCCTGTGCTCTCTATCTCTCTCCACTGCTCTTGCTATGCTCTCTCTCTTGCCATTTCTTTCTCATCGCTGGGTCAAAATCCTGAACTCCCTGCCTAACAGCGCGATGACAGTTCCTTCACTATACGGACTGCAGTGGTTCAAGATGAAGGCCCATCAGCACTACCTCAAGGGCAACTAAGGATGGGCAATAAATGCTGGTGATGTCCATACCCTGAGAACTAATTAAAAATCATTCAGAAGTTTGAAGGAACACTCACCTGGATGAGTGCAGCTCCAATAACACTCAAGAAGCTCGACACTATCCAAAACAGAGCAGTTCACTTGATTGGCACCTCTACCTGATGTGAGCAAGGCTGACAAGGTTTTCCACCCTTCGTCTCCCGAAAAGGTCGTGCTGGGCCATCCTTTTGAACTGCCGTGGTGGAGGTGCTCCAGCAATGGGTTAGATAGCAAATTCCAGGTAAATAATGCATATCATAGATGACATGGGTCTATGCTGTATCAGAGTCTAGATGTTGTCACTTGTGGGCATTCATTGCATTGCTGTTTCTGGGATCCTGCTGTGTAAATTGGCTGCTGCTTTTGCTTGCCTATCAGCAGTTTGTCCATTTCTACTTTGTTGTGCATGCAGCACTTTGTGATGTCTGAGTGACATGTCAGAATGCTGGTAATGCAACCCGTCTTCCTTTCATGTTTTGGCACATTGCTTTAATTTAACCCAATTCCCAATAAATTCCCCATAAGCTGACAGGAGCTTGCTCTGTCCCTCTGAAATGATCCTTTCTTAAATTATTGGAATTGTTGAAAATGAATGGAACCTAATCCTAACTCTCTGTGATGTGACTGAGGACACACTGTGCAGAGTAATGAGGGATTAGTTCCAGCCGCTAAGATTGGAAGGTTTCTCCCAGTGAATCTCAGCGTCAACTGCTAAGGCAGAGCAGCCGTGCAGGTGGCAGGACATAAGAACATAAGAAATAGCAGCAGGAGTAGGCCATACTGCCTCTCGAGCCTGCTCCACCATTCAATAAGCTCATGGCTGATCTGATTGTGACCTTAACTCCACTTTCCTGCCTGTTCCCCATAACCCTTGACTTCCCTATAGTTCAAAAATCTGTCTATCTCAGCCTTGAATATATTCAATGCCTCAGCCTCCACAACTCTGTGGTAGATAATTCTAAAGATTCATGACCCTCTGAGAGAAGAAATTCCTCCTCATCTCCATCATAAATGGATGACCCCTTATTCTGAAACTATGCCTCCTAGTTCTAGATTCCTCTACAAAGGGAAACATCCTCTTAGCATCAGTCAAACCCCCTCAGAATCTTATATGTTTCAATAAGATCACCTCTCATTCTTCTAAATTCAAACGAGTATAGGTCCAACTGGCTCAACCTTTCCTCATAAGGCAAACCCCTTCATCCCAGGAACCAAGCTAGTGAACCTTCTCTGAATGGCCTCCAATGCAAGTATAGCCCTCCTTAAATATGGAGACCAAAACTAGGCCTGGTCCACAGGCAGCCTTACTGCTTGGCCAGTTCTCTATTAGATTGACCAGTTCAATCCTACCTGGTAATTGTCACAGTCGAAACTTGAAGAGTAAAAGTCTGGCATTGATTGGTGCTAAGTGTATTCACAGTTGGGCTTGGTTCATGAACATGCATGAATGATTGGGCCTAGTTCAAGTTGTATATGCACGGTTGGGCCTAGATCAGGTTTGCACATGCAATAGCTACTCCAACTTCAGTTGGTTCATACACAGAGGTTTTCTTAGTTTGATTTTTACATGCATGGATGTTCCTAGCTCAAGTTAGTACATGCGTAGGTGGGCCTAATTTGCATTTAGTCATGCAGTTGGTCTGGTTTATATATTGGTTGGCTGGTGTGGTATTTGTAGTGATTGTATACAGGATTTATTTTATTCATTTACAGGTTGTGGGTGCTGCTGGTAATGCTAACCTTTATTGCCCATCCCTAATTGCCCTTGAGAAGATGGTGGTGAGCTGCCTTCTTGAACCGCTGCAGTCCATGTGGGGTAGGTACACCCACAGTGCTGTTGGGGAGGGAATTCCAGGATTTTGACCCAGCGACAGTGAAGGAACGGCGATACAGTTCCAAGTCAGGATGGTGTGTGGCTTGGAGAGGAACTTACACGTGATGGTGTTCCCATGCTTTTGCTGCCTTTGTCCTTCTGATCCAAGTATTCCCACATGGGATGTTCACTGGAATATAGGAACATAGATACATAGGAATAGGAGGAGGCCATTCAGCCCATTTGAGCCTGTTCTGCCGTTCTGTTAGACTGTGGTTGATCTGCTCCTTAACTCCATCTACTCGCCTTGGTTCTTATAATCCTTAATACCCTTGTCGAACATAAATCTATCAATCTCAATGATAAAATTTTCAATTGACACCCAGCCTCAACAGCTACTTAGAGGAGAAAGTTCCAGATTTCCGCTACACTTTGTGTCAAGAAGTGCTTCCTGACATCACCCCTGAATGGCCTGGCTCTAATTTTAAGCTTCTGCCTCTTGTTCTGGACTCTCCCCACCAGAGGAAATAGTTTCTCTCTATCGACCCAATCAACTCCTTTAATCATCTAAAACACCTCATTGAAATAATCCCACACTCTTCCCCACTCAAGGTATTACAAGTCTAGTCCCTGCAACCTGGCCTCATAATTTAACCCTTTTCGTGTCAGCTGACAATTGGCATCAGTAAATATTTCTGCAGCTCTTCTGCTAGTTTGAGTCAATTCAGGGCACAGTGTGGTTCTAATCCACTCTGATCAGGAGGTCCCAGTTTCCATCTCCAGGCTTAACTGATGTCCAGTGCTCAAACTTACCTGGAGCACCCACAAGATGTAGAGTGATCACTTGGAGTCAGTTTGATCGCCTGAAAGGGCCAGAGAGGAATTTCGCAATGTTCTTCCCCTCTGATATTGACCTGGGTTTTTCATTTGGTTTCTCGTCTTTCCTAGAGATCACATGTTATTCAGGTGGAGTCACATGGCATTCATGTGGTGTGGGGGGTGTATATATTGTGATGCACAAGGCATCACAATTGTGCGGGACAGGCTGGATGGACCAAAGCATCTTTTCTTGTCTGTCATTGTGCTCAATGTGTAGGCCCACACTTTAAGACTGAGCACTTAAGACAAGATGCTGGAAGCACTTGACGGGAGGTCAGAAAGAAGTTAACATCTTCAGGAGAGGTGATAGGGAAAAGGTGAGCAACAGCTGCCATCCAACGTGAAGAAACCAGAGTGATTGAGTGGGAACATGTCACCATGGACAAGAGAATATATATCTTCAGACTGAGATTAAATAATGTGACCTTGATATTCCTGACTTTTTCTTCAATTCCCTTTGGCGTTTTGGGGAACTTTCACTGAAGTTTTGTGCTCAGATTTTTATTTTGTGGTTTTTTTTCTTCCCCAAAAACAATCATTTGACTAAAATATGTTCCGTCCTTTATAAATAAGCTTTGATCCTTCACTTGTAGTATCAATTATGAGGCTGTTTTAAATACGTGCACAAATGGTGAAGCTAGAAACAGGCGAGAAACCCAGAGGCATGGAATATAGTCAATCCAGGGAACATGACTTCAAATCCCACTGTGGCAGTTTGAGAGTTTTAGTTTAGCTTTCATGACAGACTGTAGTTTCATGGTTAACGTTCCTGATATTAACTTTTTTTAGTCTAGATTTATTTAACTGAATTTAAATTCCCCAGCTACCCTGGTGGACTTTGAACTCCTATCTCCAGAACATTAGGCAGGACACTAAATTGTTTTTTATTTATTCGTTTGGTGGATATGGGTATGCCAGCATTTTATTGCCCATTCCTAATTGCCCTTGAGAAGGTGGTGTGAGCTGCCTTCTTGAACTGTGGCAGTCCTTGGGGTGTTTGTACACCAACTGTTAGGAAGGAAGTTCCAGGATTTTGATCCAGCGACAGTGAAGGAATGGCGATATAGTTCGAAGTCAGAATGGTGTGTGGCTTGGAGGGGAACTTGCAGGTGGTGGTGACCCCATGCATCTGCTGCCCTTGCCCTTCTCGGTAGCAGAGGTCGTGGGTTTGGAAGGTGTTGTCTAAGGAGCCTTGGTGAGTTGCTGCAGTGCATCTTGTAGATGGTACACACTGCTGCTACTGTGTGTCAGTGGTGGAGTGAGTGAATGTTGAAGGTGATGGATGGGGTGCCAATCAAGTGGGCTGTTTTGTGCTGGATGGTGTCGAGCTTCTTGAGTGTTGCTGGAGTTGCACCCATCCAGGCAAGTGGAGAGTATTCCATCATACTCCTGACTTGTGCCTTGTAGATGGTGGACAGGCTTTGGGGAGACGGGAGATGAGTTACTCGCCGCAGAATTCCCAGTCTCTGACCTGCTGTTGTAGCCATGGTATTTATGTGGATGGTCCAGTTCAGTTTCTGGTCAATGGTAACCCCCAGGATGTTGATAGTGGGGGATTCAGCGATGGTAATTCCATTGAATGTCAAGGGGAGATGGTTAGATTCTCTCTTGTTTGAGATGGTCATTGCCTGGCACTTGTGTGGCGCGAATGTTACTTGCCACTTATCGGCCCAAGCCTGGATATTGTCCAGGCATTGCTGCATATGGACATGGGCTGCTTCAGTAATTACCAGTCCAGTAACATAACCACTATGCTACCACACCCACATGTGCTGGCTCTTCTGTGGCATGTGAGCATGTGCATTTGTATGTATTTATGTGCACATGTTTGTGCGTGCGTGTGCATGTGTTTGTGTGAGCCAGTGTGACAGTGAAAACATGAGGCAGGTCAGGGCAGATTAGGCACTTTGGGCTGAATTTTCGGGTCCCCCAAAGCTGGCAACGGAAATGGGGGGGACTGAAAATACAGGTGATGGTCAGCGTGTCAGTGCAGGACACCATTCCTGGAGTCAGCAATGTTAACCAGAGAAGGACAGTAGTCCCATTCTGCTCCCAATTGAGGCCAACTAAAGTATTTAGAAAGCTTGTTAAGAGCATATTGAAGGGGGAGGGTGAAATTTTAAAGGGGGTCACAGGTTTCAGGTGGTGTCTGTTGCAGATGTGCTGAAGGGAGGCAGGTACAGAGTGGGGAGCCAGTTGTGGCCCCCCCAAGTCCCATAAGAGGGTCAACGGGCAAAGGGGGACTCGGCCTTTGGTAAAGAGGTGCCCTTGGCACTGTGCAGGTGGCAGAGAGAGTGGACACTCAACACTTTGGTATTGAATGGGGTCATCACTCCCTCTGGCCTTGCGGGGAAAGAAGAGCAGGGGGCAAGACTGGCAAGGACAATTGGGCAGCCAGTCCAAAAGGAAGGCTGCAGCTGGCAATGGGGACATGACTGTCAGATTTTATGGCAGTGACGATGAGGGGCAATAGCCTCTGCAGGAGGGGCAGAACCCTGAACTGCAGGGCACAGGAGAGGAAAGAGGTTCAGGAAGGCAATGGATGCCAAACCCTAAACACAGGATCTACTGCTGAAGGCGGAGTTACCTGGAGATGGCAGAGACCCAATGCCGCAGGAGACTGTGACAGTCCGGGCAGATGGTCACAGATATCTATCCCCTCGTCACCAAAGACCTCGCACCTTGCAGCACTGGTTGTCATGCCCTGCCCTCAAAGTCACTGGGGCCTTGAACTTTCTTCCCCTCTGTCTCCTTTCAAGGATCAACTGCAGACTTTGGTGGCATCTTGCAAGAGGCTGCACAACACTGCATCTCGCAGGTCACTGATGCCCTCTTTGCCAGAACTGGACAATGCATTCATTTCACAACAGATGCAGCCTCGCAGGGACAGAGGGCATTGGGTTTCACTGCCATTGACGGATTACCCCAGGTGCACGGCTCATCAAAAGCTTCCTCCCTGTGTGCCCTCGCTTTCCTTGCAGCTGCCATGACTCCTTCATCCTCCGCCAGCCCAGGCTGCTGCAGATCTTCACTCCAACCCTCAAAGTGTGTGGATGGATCCTCGGGGACAAAAGATATCCCTTGAACAATACTCACCCCTCTGAGAGCCCCAGACAGAGGCACAGAGGCAATGCAACCAATGCCACTGGCTCAGTGTGACAACTATTGAGCAGGCCATCGGGCTTCTGAAGATGCGATTCTGGCACCTGGACTGGTTGGGTGGCACCCTCCAATACTCTCCTGCAAGGGTCTCAGTCATTGTGATGGTCCGCTGCGCTCTCCATAACATGACCCTCCAGAGGAGCCCTCTTGAGGACAGTGAGACACTGGAAGGAGACAGGTCATCGGGGGGAAGAGCAGGAGCAGGGGATGAGAGAGGAGGATAAAGTGGAGACAGAGAGAGGTGATCCTGAACAGAGAGGTGCCCCTGCTGTACAACCAGGTGGCCTCCCCCTGCCACCCTTTGGGAAGAGAACCGCCCTTCAGCATTAGATCCAGGTTGGCATCAATGAAGCGAGGGGCAGCCCTGCTCTGGGTGCCAAGCCTCCATTCTCCTGTGACATCTCGCTTCCCTCTAGTGCAGTGGAAGGCTTTGGCACAAACAGCAGATCTGTCCTTCAGGACAAGCAACAGCCTCCATGATGGCTGCTGTGGGGAGTCTAAATCAGTCTCACACTTTATTTGATCCGCCTCATTCCCGCCCCCACTGGCTCTAAGTGGACAGGATACCCGTTTCCATGCCAATTAAGGTCTTGCTTGCATGAAAATCTTAATATTAATCAGTTTTCCACCAGAGGCGAGTTTCTGACCTGAAAATAAACCCAGCCCCTGTGTCCCACCTCCACAGTGAGAATTCATCCCTTTGACTCTCCTGTTTGAGTCTGGCCAGTTTAATGCATGTTCTGCATTGTGTCTCCGCATTCATTACCATGCTTCATCTCCCGTCCCTGTTTGTCTCTTTAGTTAGGAGCGAGAGTTGGCTGTGTGGTGAAAAACAATCTTGATTTGTCACTAAAGTGATTTCATTGCATTGCTCCCTCGACAGAAATTGAACCATCAGGCTGAAGGGTGAAAATCAATAGTCCAAAAATGTGAGAATTTGTTTAACTAATTTTAAATCTTTCTTCTTCACAAAGGTTTCTTCAGCAGGACTTGGTGTCAAAGAACTCTCAATCCAAAACTTTCTCTGCAGAGCTCATTTCCTTAGTTGAATGATGGTTATGGTCCTTTACAATATTTCTCCTTTAAATTATCCCTTTCGTTGTTCCATGTTTTCCTGTTCTTTCTCTGACCTCCTTCTTCTTAGGCAGTCCTTCAGGATCAAGGATGACTTGCTTCCACTCTGGTTCGATGGGTTCTGAGATGTTTGATAAGTCCAGACTCTACCACATAAGGGGCAGGTGGATGAGTAGTTTGGAGGTTTGTGCGCTCCGTCTGACGCCTCAACTTCACCTCCGCATGTTGCTGATGAAGTCCCTCAAGGTGTACGATACCTTCCCGAATGAACTTTCTCCATGTAGGATGGTCATGAGCCAAGGACTCCTACCAGTCGATGGGGATGTTTGATCTCTTCAGGGATGCTTTGAGATCATCTCTAAAGCGTTTCCGCTGTTCTCCTGGGAATCTCCTGCCGTGACCAAGTTCTGAGTAGAACAGCTTCTTCAGGGATCTGGTGTCAGGCATGCGAATGACATGTCCCACCCAGCAGAGCTGTTTTTGGGTGATTAGTGCCCCAATGCTGGGCAGGTTGGCTTGGGAGAGGACGCTGCTGTTGGACCGCCTTTCTTGCCACCGGATTTGGAAAATCTTGCGGAGGCACCTCTGGTGGCACTTCTCCAGGACTTTGCACCAACTCTCTTCTCCATTTTCCTCGCTGCAATGCTGTACCTCCCTCCAGCAAACTACCCGCAGGTGTGGAGATAATCTACAGAACAGATGGGAGACTGTTCAATCTACACCGCCCTCAATCTAAAATCAGTCTCAGTCGTTGAGCTTCAGCATGCAGATGATGCATGAGTGTGTGCTCACTCTGAAACTGAGCTCCAGATCATTGTTGACTCCTTCTCCGAAGTGTATGAGAAAAGGGGTCTTTCACTAAATACTCGGAAAACAAAGGTCCTCTTCCAACCAGCTCCCACTGCACAACACCCTCCCCACGTCAATGGCAAGATCCTGGAAAACCATTTTCCATATCTTGGGAGCCTCCTCTCAGTGAACACAGACATGGATGACAAGGTTCTTCATTGCCTCCAATGTGCCAGCTCAGCCTTCGGCCGACTGAGGAAGAGAGTAATTGATGATCAGGATTTCAAACCTGAGACTAAGGTCACGGTTTACTGGGCAGCAGTGATCCTTGTTCTCCTATATGCTTCGGAGACTTGGGCAACCTACAGCAGGCACCTCAAAGCGCTGGAGAAGTACCACCGGAGGTGCCTCCGCAAGATTCCTCTCTGATATACATGCCTAATTGCATGTTGAATTAAAGTGATTCAACCTTTCATCTCACTCAGAGCACATGACAAAAAAATAAACAAGCAATGCAAAATTTCAAATGCAAAGTCTCTATTGTCCAACAGATTCATTGATTTTTTTGTTACATTAAGGCATCTTGACATCCTATGGAGATTGTCCAGGTCTCTCACTAAATAACTTCACTGGGTGACTTCATTCCATCATGCTGTCTGCTCCCCCATTGCTCACAGCCCAACTAGCTCCTCACAAATAAGAGTGTCAATGCTCAAAGCAGCACAACAGCAATTTGCATTTATGTAGCATCTTTAACCTAGTAAAATGTCTCAAGGTGCTTCACAGGAGTGATTTTCAAACAAAATTAGACATAGAGCCACACAAGGGGATATTAGGAGAGAAAGCTTAGTCAAAGACAGTCCAATAATTGACATGGTCCAAACACTGGTTGCTGTCACTGTATCAGGTGAAAATGGTATAGGATTGATTGTGATGGAAGAGATAAATTGATTCATCAGCAATCCCTTGTGTTGAAGATGATTCTTCCTTGCAGATGGCTGGGTGGAAGTGAGATGTCAGCATTGGCTGTGGGTTCGCAGATGGCTAATGAGCCCGTCTTAGCCTTGCAGGCTCTCCCACAGTGAGGACCTCGGTTGTCGGCCGGTATAGATGGTGGTAGATTGTTGGCTTGAGCAGCTGTCTCTCTTTCCATCTCTCTCACTGTTCCCTCTCGGTGGATGCTCCTGTTGATTGGAAGATTTTGATACCATATTTGATGATTGAACATCACTTTTGTCATAATTGGGAATCTGCTTCCCAAGTGTTGATGTTAAGAGAGCAGACCTTCATGGAGGCTTTGAGATTGTCTTTGAATCATTTCCTTCAGCTCTTATGTGAAGGGGCTCCTGGCGTAACTTTGAGTAAAGCATTTGTTTTTTGGGCAGTCTTGAGTTGGGCATTCTGACACCATGTCCCATCCATCTCAGCTGATGTGAGATTATCGTGGCCTCTATACTTGGCATATCTGTGTCTTGGAGAATGCTCATGTTTGTTCTTTTGTCCTCCCACTGGATTGGCAAGATGATGCGTTGATGACAATGTTCTAGAGCCTTGATGTAGCGACTATAGGTTCTCCAAGCTTCAACGTTGTAGAGACGCGTGGGGAGAGCCACTGTCTAATAGACTTTGGGTTGAATGTTGGGTCTGCTATCATGATTCTGGAAAACTCAAGTACTTAATTTACCATAGGCTGAATTAGCACATTGGGTTAGGTGGTGTACCTCTTCATCAATGTCAGCTTTTTGGGATAGATAGCTTCAAAGATATGGGAAGTGAGGGGAATTTTCCAACATTCACCTTGAATCTCAATTGAAGGCATTGGATTTAATACATTCAGTGTTGGTTGGTAAAGGCTTTTGGTCTTTCTGGTGTTCAGGGCAAGTCCCATGCTCTCCTTGGCTTTGGTGAATACGTCAACTATCTGTATTTCTTCAGAGTAAGCACTAACTTGTGCATCATCTGCATACTGTAGTTCTATTATAGAAGTGGTTGTTGACTTTGGTTTAACCTTCAGCCAGTTGAGGTTGAAGAGTTTACCATCAGTGCGATAAGTTATTCCCACACCTGGGGGGAGCGTGTCAGTACGAAGCTGCAGAGTTGCTGCAAGAAAGATTGAGAATATTGTTGGTACAGAGACAACCCCCCCCACCCCCCACCCCCCCCCCCCCCCCCCCTGCATGATGCCTGTTTTGAGAGGGAAGTAGGTTGTGGTGGAGCCATTGCATTTTACTGTTATTTGCATATTGTCATGTAGGAAATAGATGATGTTTATGAACTTAGCTGGACATCCATATCATTTTAGCATCTTCTAAAGGGCAGTTTGATTCACCGAGTCAAAGGCTTTTGTGAGATTGAAGAAAGTCCTGTGCAAAGAGATGTTCTGCTCTCTGCACTTTTCCTGATGTTGGAGTGCAGTGAAGATCATGGCAGTTGTTCCACTAGCAGGTCAGAAATGTCACTGGACTCTGGAAGGACTTCCTCTGTAATTACTGAATGGCAATTAAGTATCCTGGCTAGGAATTTGCCAATTGATAAGAGCAACACCATGTCCCTTTAGTTGCTATAGTTGGACTTGTTTCCTTTCTTGAAGATTGTGATCATCATGGCATCTCTAAGATCACTTGGAATTTCTTCATTCCTCGGGAGCTTCACAAATAGGACATATATCCGAGAGATCAGTGTGTTTCCTCCATGTTTTATTACTTCTGCAGGGATATTGTCAGGACCAGGAGCTTTGTTGTTTTACATCTGGTTGACCGCAATTATCACTTTGTCGAGCTTTGGATCATCGTCTAGCTCACTTCTGATTGTATGTCCACTGTGGAGTTCTGATTGAGTAGTTCTACAAAGTGCTCATTCCAGTGGGTGTTGATACAGTCCGTGCCTTTGTGAAGACTCTTGCCATCTTTGGATCTTACTGGTGTTGATCTGTGTGTTGAGGATCCATAGACCTCTGGTTGGCTTGAAAAAAGCACTCATGTCATGCTCGTCAGCCAGGAGTTGAATTTCCGCAGCCTTCTCTGTCCACCGTTTGTTCTTCAAATCATAGATTCTCCTTTGAACTACAACTGTGGCTGTCTGGTGGGTGAGCTTCTTTTCTGTGGAGTTTGGATCCTGTTGCCAGGTTTGGAATGCTTTCCATATACAATTGATGAGTTTGCTTATTTCTGTATCACTCTCATCAAACCAGTCTTGTCGTCTTTTAATGGTGTGTCTGAGGATTTCTTGGCAGGTATGTGTAATGATGGATTTCAATGATTGCCCATCATCTTGAACATTGTTTAATGGGGTGACCATCTGCTCTTGTAGTTTCTGATTGATTTGTTCTTGAAATTCCGTGAGCTTGGTGTTGTTTGACAAACCTGAGACCTCAAACTTTCTCTGTACCTGTCGCAGCTGTCGGCTCCTTTTGGGGGCCGCCTCAGTGCCAATTCCGAGCAAATAAGTCAGCGGTAATCAATCTGGTACTCTTATCAGTCTTATGTACCTACCTCGAACTCTAAGGACAAAGTGAAAAAACCTCTATTCCAACCTAGACACAGCTTTGGCAGCTGAACCATCACAGTCAAAGATCATATTTCTCGGTGATTTCAGTGCCAGGGTGAGGGACAACCACACCCTTTGGCCCAACACAATTGGAAAGCACGGATTTGGAAAGTCCAATCCCAATGGTGTACGCCTCCTTACCCTGTGTGTTGAACACAATCTTTTGGTCACTAACACCCTTTTCCACCAAAAAAAAAATGTTCCAAGACATGTTGGTAGCATCCAATATCAAAGCACTGGCACTTAATAGACTATGTAATAGTCAGGACCGGGATCGAAAACATGTGCCCATTACACATGCCGTGGTTACGACCGACAAATGCTGAAAGGATAAATGATTGTGTCGTCATCCACCGTAATCATTTTAGCTCAAGCTAGTCTTTGAATAGCTACAGAGAGTCAATAGTTTGCTGAGGATGCTGTTAACCTTGATAGAATAACAAATGGCCTCACAGTTGGAGGACTATACTAAATTTATCATACTTAAGCTATCTCTCAATAGGACAGTAATTAATCATGAGATTTTCCAACATTGGTCATGGGCTCCTAAAAATCTCAGAAAATCAATAATATTGATAAAGCAATTGAGTCACTCAAAAAAGGCTTTTTGTAAACATTTTCATAAGCCATTTTTTTTGTCAGATGTCACACTCCAGATGTTTCAGTCCAGGTATCATAGCCTGATATCACAGTCCTGATGTCAAACTCCAGATATTGGACTGCCTAAGACAGTGAAAGAAACAACTGAAAGCCTTTGGCTTTCTGTGGCTTTATCTGCCCTTCTGATAACCTGGAGAAATAGTTGGAATAAGAGGAATCAATCCAGAGAAACTCCCAGCAACAATAATACCTTAGGTTCCAGTGAGGGGAGATTAGACTCTGTAGGGTTGACATCCAGTGGAGTGCTCAGGTCCACTGGAAGCAGAGTGTCGACCACCCAATCCCACCACCCACCGTCCCCCCCCACCCCACCAGCTCCCCAGTCCGCATGCCCCACACCCTGCCCCCCGCCATCCCACCCCACTGTATCTCACTGTTTGCTGAGTCAGGTATCGACCTATTCACAAATAAATTGGCACCTTCATATGGAAACAACCCAGACAGCTATCTGCTGACTGTTTTAAAATTCTCATTCACGTTTCAAATCCCTCCATGACCTTACCCCTCCCTACTTCTAATCTCCTCCAGCCCCCCAACCCCTCGCGATATCTGCGCTCCTCCAATTCCAGTGGGAAAGGAATGAAGCACTACAGGCTCTCAGTGATGGGACTTGCTCTCACATAAAGCAAGGATTAAGGTACTGGTGGATTCTTTGTTACAGTTGCAGGCGGTGCCTGTGACCTGCCAGAGATGTCTTACTGCTTGAACACCTCACACTGTGCGATTTCTTGCAGAGAAGCAGAAATAAAACATTTTACTGCATTTGCCCTGAGTGATATTTGGAGTGGAGGTAATTCATGTGATATTCTTATTCATTATAACATTGGAAGCGATGGTACGAAGGAAAACATGGCGGAATGGCTCTTCTTTATATTGCCACGTTAGCTTTTGGTGGCAAGTACACCTGTTATACAGATACTCAGGTACTGAATAACACTTCTATCCAGGTAACCTCAGAATTCCCTGATGTTCAGCTCTTTTCATTTTATTCCTGGTATGAGGACATTGGCTGGAATGCGACTGAAAATAGACTAAAGCACATTTTAGTTTATCTCAACAGGACTTTATCAGTTCAAGATCAAGCGGCAGCTATTAGAACCTTCCGTCTCTACCTCATCACATGGTTTCACCGATTGATCATTGATGTTTGACATATCGAGATACAGTCACCTTACTGAACATTCTGCGACCTCAGATCAGCGACGCTTTGCATAGTTTTATTCTGAGCTTTGTGATAGAATTAAAAGATTTAGTTTTGGAGAATTTAGATGATCCATGTAAAAATGTTGTTGTTGATTTAGTCTTTTGTATTATTGCACGATTTTACATAATAGGTTGTGACACTTTATTGAATGTTTATATTTTAGGCATTATTAAGTTTAAACAACCTATTTTAGTTGTTCGCCTTTATAGTGGTCGGGGTGGGGGGCGGGTGGTGGTTGGTGGAGGTGATGGAATATATGTCTAATAGGCTTAATTAGGTAAAATTTAGATATAGTTAATATATTATACCTTTTACAATTAAAGAGTGCATAAAAGGTCAGTTTTCAAGACTCACTGACTCCCTTTAAGAAGGTAGAGTTAAAAAAAAATGTCAAGGTCTTGCAAGCTCCCTGTTCGAATAGAATATGAACCAGAAACAACTTTTAAATTGGGAAATCCATTTCAGCATCTCTGCTGCCAGGGACTTGGAGGATAAACACACACATTGAAATATCCTGTGTGACATCAGTAAAAGGTAGTCATAAATTTAATTAATTGATGGTGTTAGTAAATGTAGGCAGATTGACCCACAAAGAGGGTTCAACCGACCATAAAACACAATTACAGATAATAAAACAATAACATGGAATGGTACTTACAGGAACAAGAGGTCAAGTAAACACAATTATAAATATTTTGACCAGATAAATGGTCACAACTTCAAGAGCAGGGAGTTTCCAGTAAAAAATTAAATGGAGATGTTAGTTAATGATACTACTAAATATGGATCTTGAAAACAAGAAAAACACACACAGAAAGGTAACATCTATATGCTAAAAGGTCAGATGACACCTTAGAAACAGTACAAACCTGAGTATCTGAAGCAAAAATTAGAAATGTTGACTTCCTCAAACAATACTTCTCACCCCATGGTTTAATTGGGGAATTAAATGTAAAAAATTTACTATAAATTTTGATAGATGTTCTAGAATTTTTTGCAGTAAAATTAGCAAGGTTAAGCTTTTGGATTCTATGTTAGAAGTAAGATTATGTGTTACATCTTTTCTTTTCTTTCTTTTTGGCCTCCTTATCTCGAGAGACAATGGATACGCGCCTGGAGGTGGTCAGTGGTTTGTGAAGCAGCGCCTGGAGTGGCTATAAAGGCCAATTTTAGAGTGACAGGCTCTTCCACAGGTGCTGCAGAGAAATTTGTTTGTTGGGGCTGTTGCACAGTTGGCTCTCCCCTTGCGCCTCTGTCTTTTTTCCTGCCAACTACTAAGTCTCTTCGACTCGCCACATTTTAACCCTGTCTTTATGGCTGCCCGCCAGCTCTGGCGAACGCTTGCAACTGACTCCCACGACTTGTGATCAATGTCACAGGATTTCATGTCGCATTTGCAGACGTCTTTAAAGCAGAGACATGGACGGCCGGTGGGTCTGATACCAGTGGCGAGCTCGCTGTACAATGTGTCTTTGGGAATCCTGCCATCTTCCATGCGGCTCACATGGCCAAGCCATCTCAAGCGCCGCTGACTCAGTAGTGTGTACAAGCTGGGGATGTTGGCCGCCACGAGGACTTCTGTGTTGGAGATACGGTCCTGCCACCTGATGCCAAGTATTCTCCGGAGGCAGCGAAGATGGAATGAATTGAGACGTCACTCTTGGCTGACATATGTTGTCCAGGCCCCGCTGCCATAGAGCAAGGTACTGAGGACACAGGCCTGATACACTCGGACTTTTGTGTTCCATGTCAGTCCGCCATTTTCCCACACTCTCTTGGCCAGTCTGGACATAGCAGTGGAAGCCTTACCCATGCGCTTGTTGATTTCTGCATCTGGAGACAGGTTACTGGTGATAGTTGAGCCTAGGTAGGTGAACTCTTGAACCACTTCCAGAGCGTGGTCGCCAATATTGATGGATGGAGCATTTCTGACGTCCTGCCCCATGATGGTCATTTTCTTGAGGCTGATGGTTAGGCCAAATTCATTGCAGGCAGCCGCAAACCTGCCGATGAGACTCTGCAGGCACTCTTCAGTGTGAGATGTTAAAGCAGCATCGTCAGCAAAGAGGAGTTCCCTGATGAGGACTTTCCGTACTTTGGACTTCGCTCTTAGATGGACAAGGTTGAACAACCTGCCCCCTGATCTTGTGTGGAGGAAAATTCCTTCTTCAGAGGACTTGAACGCATGTGAAAGCAGCAGGGAGAAGAAAATCCCAAAAAGTGTGGGTGCGAGAACACAGCCCTGTTTCACGCCCCTCAGGATAGGGAAGGGCTCTGATGAGGAGCCACCATGTTGAATTGTGCCTTTCATATTGTCATGGAATGAGGTGATGATACTTAGTAGCTTTGGTGGGCATCCAATCTTTTCTAGTAGTCTGAAGAGACCACGTCTGCTGACGAGGTCAAAGGCTTTGGTGAGATCAATGAAAGCAATGTAGAGGGGCATCTGTTGTTCACGGCATTTCTCCTGTATCTGATGAAGGGAGAACAGCATGTCAACGGTCGATCTCTCTGCATGAAAGCCACACTGCCTCAGGGTAGACGCGCTCGGCCAGCTTCTGGAGCCTGTTCAGAGCGACTCGAGCAAAGACTTTCCCCACTATGCTGAGCAGGGAGATTCCACGGTAGTTGTTGCAGTCACCGCGGTCACCTTTGTTTTTATAGGAGGTGATGATATTGGCATCGCGCATGTCCTGGGGTACTGCTCCCTCGTCCCAGCACAGGCATAGCAGTTTATGTAGTGCTGAGAGTATAGCAGGCTTGGCACTCTTGATTATTTCAGGGGTAATGCTGTCCTTCCCAGGGGCTTTTCCGCTGGCTAGAGAATCAATGGCATCACTGAGTTCTGATTTTGTTGGCTGTATGTCCAGCTCATCCATGACTGGTAGAGGCTGGGCTGCATTGAGGGCATTCTCAGTGACAGCATTCTCCCTGGAGTACAGTTCTAGGTAGTGCTCAACCCAGCAGTCCATTTGTTTGTGTTGGTCAGTGATTATGTCCCCCGATTTAGATTTGAGGGGGGCGATCTTCTTGATGGTTGGCCCAAAAGCTCTCTTAATGCCATCAGACATTCCTCTGATGTTTCCGGTGTCGGAGGCCAGCTGGATATGACTGCATAGGTGTTGCCAGTAGTCGTTTGTGCAGCACTTCTGGCTGCTTTAAGTGCTGCGGATGTTAAATCGCTGGGGGCTTTCTTGTAGTTCAACAGTGCAATGCGCTTAGCGGCTATGACAGGTTCCAGCTCTTCATTATGAGATTGAAACCAGTCTGCATTTCTCCTCGCACTTTTGCCGTAGGTGGTCAAAGCTGACTCATAGATGGCGTCTCTGATGTGGGCCCACTTGGTCTCAGCATCCCCTGTGGGAGTGTTTTGAAGGGCTGTTACAAGTGAATTTAGAAATTTAGAAAACCCTTAGTGAATGTAATCACCTCTAAGTCTGCCAAAAGATGTGGATGAGCTTTCCGGACGTCGATGGTGGGCATTGAGGAAATGACTTATTACCTGCACCCGCTTTCTACGGCTCCACCCCCTCAGCTCACCCCGTCCCAACTTGCCCCCCCCTCGCACCATCTTCCCCCCCTGCACCCCCTTCCCCTGCACCACCCCCCACCCCCTTACAGCCCCCTTCCCAGATCTCCCTCACACCCCCTTCCCTCCACCCCTCCCCGTCGCACCCCCTCCTCCCACCGGCATCATCCTACACCTGTGTAGGGGCCCTAACAACCCCACTGCCCTGTGGGTGTCTCGGGAGAGACCAAGGCTAAGGGAGTAAACCCTAACAGAAAATCCGGAGCGGAACCCCGTAGGCGGTCATGTGTCACCTTTGGCATGTTTCTGGCAGTTCCTGCAGCCATACTGGTGCCAAACATCGTGTCCTGCACTCCTTTGGACCCCACCAGAAAGGCCGAGAGGGGGGTTTTGACGACTGGGCAACTCTCAACCTCCATAAACTTGCCCAGGCATGCGCCATGGAGAGGTCACTCCATAGTTGCCTCACAGCGACTGACACAACACGGAAGGCAGCAGTTACGAGTTATAAGTCCAGATAAATTGGCATAGAAACTGGGCGCCACGGGTTGCCTTTGTCGGTGGGAGAGGTCATTGCACCTCACTGGACAGCTAACGCCCGCCTCAAACCGGGCAGCGCCCGGTCAATAAGGTTCTGTCCCGCCACAGTCCACCTGCTTCAATGGGTGCTTGGAGCTCAGGATCATTGCCCGAAAGGTGGACTGATACACCGCACCAAACAGCATGAAAAAAGGAAAGAAGGTACCAGCCCTTCGCTTTGCAGGCTGGAACGTCAGAACTATGTGTCCTGGCCTGTTGGAAGACCTTACACAAATCAACGATTCTCGGAAGACCGCCATCATTAACAACGAGCTCAGTAGACTCAATGTAGACATTGCAGCACTTCAGGAGACACGCCTCCCTGCGAGTGGATCTCTAGCAGAGCAAGACTACACCTTCTTCTGGCAGGGCAGGGATCCTGAAGAACCAAGACAGCATGGAGTGGGCTTCGCCATCAGAAACTCCTTGCTCAGCATGATAGAGCCTCCCTCAAATGGCTCGGATTGCATACTGTCCATCCGACTGCTCACCACCTCTGGTCCAGTACACCTACTCAGCATCTATGCTCCAACACTCTGCTCCCCACATGAAGCTAAAGACCAGTTCTACGAGGAAATCCATAACATCATTAGCAGCATCCCCAACACCGAACACCTATTCCTGCTGGGGGACCTTAATGCCAGGGTTGGGGCCGACCATGATTCATGGCCCTCCTGCCTTGGGCGCTATGGCGTTGGAAGGATGAATGAGAACGGGCAGAGACTGCTTGAGTTGTGTACCTATCATAACCTCTGCATCACCAACTCGTTCTTTCACACTAAACCCTGTCACCAGGTTTCATGGAGGCACCCAAGATTGCGTCGTTGGCACCAGCTAGACCTCATTGTCACAAGGCGAGCCGCCTTAAACAGTGTTCAGATCACACGCAGCTTCCACAGTGCGGACTGCGACACCGACCACTCCCTGGTGTGCAGCAAGGTTAGACTCAGACCAAAGAAGTTGCATCATTCCAAGCAGAAGGGCCACCCGCGCATCAACACGAGTAGAATTTCTCACCCACAGCTGTTACAAAAATTTCTAAATTCACTTGTGTTACATCTCTTAGTTAATATTTGATATTGTGATATAATTATCCACTTAAAAGTGTATTGCATGTTAAATTCTTTAATAAATATATAAAAGTTAATAAATCGTCTCATGTAGCATTCTGTATACAACTACAAGAACCTCCTCTCTGTGTCTCTTTAGGGGGAGAGATACGTTTTGAAGAATTTCCCAGACCCTTATAAGATCTGGGATATTTATGACTTAACCATAATTATCAAAAAATAGGCTATCCAAAAGATTAGATTCTCTGTTAGATTTCTTTCTTTGTGGGAAAGCTAGTTCAATTCTTTGGACCCAAATAAGTGTCTATAAGAATTTGTTTGATTTGAACTTAATTAAAGGAGATTTATAGGGATGTACTCCTGATTTGGTTTAGTCCCTATAAGGGGTTAAAGTCATAAATGACTTCAATTGCTCAGCAAGTGCCGCTTGATACACTGTCGACAACACCTTCCTACACTTTACTGATGATTAAGAATAGACTGATGGGGTGGTAATTGGCTTCATTGGATTTGTCCTGCTTTTTGTGTGCAGGATATACCTGGGCAATTTTCCTCATTGCCAGTGTTGTCGCTGTACTGGAACAGCTTGGCCACGGGTGTGGCAAGCTATGGAGCACAGGTCTTCAGTACTATTGCTGGAATGTTGTCAGGGCCCATAGCCTTTGCAAATTCAGTGTCTTCAGTCGTTTCTTGATATCACGTGGAGTGAATCGAATTGGCTGAAGTCTGGCATCTGTGATGCTGGGGACTTCAGTAGGAGGCTGAGATGGATCATCAACTCAGCATTTCTGGCCTGTCCTAATATCTCCTTGTGTGTCTCAGTGTCAAATGCTATCTGATTACACTCCTGTGATGTGCCTTGGGACATTTTACATGTTACATGGGACATGTTAAAGGTGCTATATAAATGCAAGTTGTTGTTTTTGTAAAAACAGTGGAGGAAATGGGTTGCCATTAAACACAGAAGAGAAGGAACATAAACATACCTCAGCAGCTATTTTGACCACATTGAGGTCCCAAGTAGTGGCTTTAAATGAGCAGATCAGATAAGCAGCTACCACACTCTTATTACGACCGTGGCAGGAGCAACACACTGTCACTTCAGTCCCGTCACTCCACAGGTCGCAGCATATTATTAAGCTTTCACAACCAATCGGAAAACAGCCAAATTAAACACTCTAGTAACCTCAGAATGAAACAGACCAAACCAGGTATCTTTAGACAACAACAAATTAACTATTTATTAAAAACTACATCTTAAACACTATTAAGATAATCCTATATCTAAAGAGCTTATAACTTCTTATTTTAATCTAACTCCCCCATTCACAGACATACACTCAAAAAGAAGTTAACTGGTTTTTAAAACTGGAGTTTTTAAAATTAGCTGGCTCTTGAGAATAAATAAAATAAGAAAGTCTTTGCAGGTTACATTCCTGATGGATGAGGCCTTCTGATGTGGACTTGATGAAAATAGTCCTTCAGAAGATTGGCATTCAACTCTTCGTCTGTGGCAAGCATTAAATAGTTCTTTGAATGAGGATCACAGCAATCCAAACAGTGTCTTGAGAAAGAAAGCCTTTTCTTCTTTATTCATGGAATTAACTTGGCTTGTAGCTCCTTGTAGAATTTTTCTGAGAGAGAACAAAACAGCTCCTTTTTTCTTCAGTTTGCCTCGCTGGAAAGTCTCTCAGAACTAACTGGTTTCAGCTGGTTCCTGTCAGTTCCACACACAGTCAAAGTGGAAACATCATACCACGTGACCTCTCTGTCCTGCCGTCGCCCAGGGTAACAAGTGCAGCTGTGGCCCACTGTTTCTCAGGAATCTTCTTTCCCTTAAAGGTGCACTGTTTTTAACAGATTCTTAAAGGCACAAACACTGTTTTTAATCCGAAGAGAAAAGTAAATACACTCTCCACACCACTTGTGAACAAGGCTACAGAGAATGTAACAAGTGCTTTTACAATAATTTTGATTTTGCAGAATAAATCTCCTAAATAGAATAGATTCTCAATCAACAAACCACCTGAACATAATCCTCTGCAATGATAAACTCCATCCGGCCGTCTATTGAGTGCTCTAATGTGCTTTGGCAGATGGTGGTTTCCATTGTTCACTAAAGCTTCACGAAGGTGGGCACATGTGTACATCAGAAGAGCCTTTGAAATCCTGCCAAGCTGTTAGGTCAGGGCAGCAGATGATGCACGTTGAGAAATTGACTTGACAGATACAGTCCACAGCCAAAACAAGACAGACTTTCTGCGAAGTAGGTTTGATAAACTGGGCTTTCCCAAGCTCCATTCTTGCAGGAAGTTGTAAAGGAATTTATGTTGCATTTGGGGTCGGCCTGGCGTCCAAGAATAATAAATCGGAATGCTTTCTAAATGATGAGAGAGACAAGGACCAATGGAGGAGCAAAAGGATTTGGATGTTCAGGGACACAAGTCACTAAGGGCTAACGCACTAGTACAAAAAAGAAATCAGAAGGGTCTGTGGAATGTTGACCTTTAATTCAAGGTGGGGAGGGCGGAGGGCTGGAATACAAAGACGAGTTAGTAACATGGTGCCTCCGTTGTACAGAGCCTTAGTCAGGCCCTGTTTGGAGTAGCTACATTCAGTTCTGGGCACCAAACCTCAGGAATGATATCATATATAGATGTGTGTGTGTGTGTGTGTGTGTGTGTGTGTGTGTGTGTGTGTGTGTGTGTGTGTGTGTGTGTGTGTGTGTGTGTGTGTGTGTGTGTGTGTGTGTGTGTGTGTGTGTGTGTGTGTGTGTGTGTGTGTGTGTGTGTGTGTGTGTGTGTGTGTGTGATTTGTGGGGATGCAACAGCACAGATTTACTAGAATACTGGGACTTTAATGAGTTGAATTTTGAGGGCAGGTTGCACAAACCTGTCTTGTAGTTCCTGGAGTTTCAAAGGTTGTGGATAATCTGATCAAGTTGTTTAAATGTAAATGGATATGATGAGCTGGATATAGAGAAACTTCTGCTGGGGGAGTCCAGAACAAGGGGGATATATAATCTTAAAATTAGAGCCAATCCATTGAGGAGTGGTGTCAGGAAGTATTTCTTCACATAAAGGCTAGTGGAAAGCTAAAACTCCCTCCTTCCGTGCTTAAACAATTCTATGATTCTATAAAAAGTTGTGGATGTTGGTCAATTGGAGCTGTCGAAGCTGAAATCAATAGATTTTATTGGGCAAGAATATTGAAGGATAGGGAACAAGGACGGTTAAGTGGAGTTGAGGTACAGATCAAACATGATCTAACTGAATGGTGGAACAGGTTTGTGGGCTGAATGGCCTCCTCCTGTTCCGATGTCCTTATGGGAGGGGAGGTGCAGAGAATGAAAGATGAAATAAATTCCAACCATTAGAATTTATAAGAAGTACAGAGACTGGCCTGTTGAGAAGGCTGTTAAATTCCATCTAAAAACAGCAGGAATATATTGAATCTTGCTGCTGGTATAGGGTGGACCGGCAAAGGGGCCAAGCTGGTTATGGGAATTTAAATGATTATAAAGTGTCAGCTCTGATTCACGTGAGGCACTGCTAATTCAATTGGACTTCACACTCCTCTTGGGGTTTGTTCAGGCTTGTTGATAGAGTAGCGTTGTTGCAGTCTGGTGGATGACCATGATGCAGAAATTAGGTCCCATCCACGTTGAGCAAAGCATTCACTGCTGTAGAGGAAACCCATCGCCTGTCGCAAATATCTGGGCACCCTGTCTGATTCCGTCACATTCCGTAATACTCCCGGCTGGAGTTATGGTAGGATTCCAGGCAGAAGTCATTCGGAGATTTAGGACTTCTATCCACACCAGAAGATACTATTAAGAAACATCTTCAGTCATGCAATTTTTTTTATTGATTCATGGGATGTGGGCGTCGCTGACAAGGCCAGCATTTATTGCCCATCCTTAATTGCCCTTGAGAAGGTGGTGGTGAGCTGCCTTCTTGAACCGCTGCAGTCCTTGTGAGGTAGGTACACCCACAGTGCTGTTAGGAAGGGAGTTCCAGGATTTTAATCCAGTGACAGTGAAGGAACGGTGATATAGTTCCAAGTCAGAATGGTGTGTGGCTTGGAGGGGAACTGGCAGGTGGTGGTTTTCCCATGCATCTGCTGCATTGTCCCTCTAGATGGTAGAGGTTGCGGGTTTGGAAGGTGCTGTCTAAGGAGATTTGTACGTTGCTGCAGTGTATCTTGTAGATGGTACACACTGCTGCCACTGTGCGTCGGTGGTGGAGGGAGTGAATGTTTGTGGATGGGGTGCCAGTCAAGTGAGCTGCTTTGTCCTGGATGGTGTCAAGCTTCTTGAGTGTTGTTGGCGCTGCACCCATCCAGGCAAGTGGAGAGTATTCCATCACACTCCTGACTTGTGCCTTGTAGATGGTGGACAGGCTTTGGGGAGTCAGGAGGTGAGTTACTCGCTGCAGGGTTCCTAGCCTCTGACCTGCTCTTGTAGCTATGGTATTTATACGGCTACTTCAGTTCAGTTTCTGGTCAATGGTAACCCCCAGGATGTTGATAGTGGGGGATTCAGCCATGGTAATGCCATTGAATGTCAAGGGGAGATGGTTAGATTCTCTCTTGTTGGAGATGGTCATTGCTTGGCACTTGTGTGGCGCAAATGTTATTTGCCACCTATCAGCCCAAGCCTGGAAATTGTCCAGGTCTTGCTGCATTTCTACACGGACTGCTTCAGTATCTGAAGAATCGCAAATGGTGCTAAACATTTTGCAATTATCAGCAGACATCCCCACTTCTGACCTTATGATTGAAGGAAGGTCATTGATGAAGGGCCTAGGACACTACCCTGAGGAACTCCTGCAGTGATGTCCTGGAGCTGAGATGATTGACCTCCAACAGCCACAACCACCTTCCTTTGTGCTAGGTACAACTCCAAACTCCAGTTTTCCCCCTGATTCCCATTGACCTCAGTTTTGCTAGGGCTCCTTGATGCCATACACGGTCAAATGCTGCCTTGATGTCAAGGGCAGTCACTCTCACCTCATCTCTTGACTTCAGCCCTTTTGTCCATGTTTGAACCAAGGCCGTAATGAGGTCTGGAGCTGGGTGGCCCTGGCAGAACCCAAACTGAGGGTCACTGAGCAGGTTATTGCTAAGCAAGTGCTGCTTGACAGCACTGTCGATGACACCTTCCATTACTTTACAATAAACATTAAATCTGGACCTCAGCTGGACAATTGTGGCCAATTCTTGAAAGATGTCAAGGTCTGGGAGAGGGTTCAGAGGAGATTTACCAGAATGGTCCCAGGGATGAGGGACTTCCATTATGAGGAGAGACTGGAGAAACTGGGATTGTTCTTCTCAGAGCAGGGAAGATTAAAGGAGATTTAATAGAGATGTTCAACACTATGAAGGATTTTGATTGAGTAGATAGGGAGAAATTGTTTCCAACCAAAGGAGGGTCGCTAACCAGAGAACACAGGTTTAAGATAATTGGCGAAAGAACCAGAGAGGAGATGAGGGGAATTTTTTTTAACGCAGTGAGTTGTTGTGATCTAGAACGTACTGCCTGAAAGGGCCGTGGAAGCAGATTCAATAGTAACTTTCAAAAGGGAATTGGATAAATATTTTAAATCAATAATTAGTAGGGCTGTTTGGGGGAAAGAGCAGCAGAATGCAACTAATTGGAAAGCACCTTCAAAGAGCTAGCACAGGCACAATGGGCTGAATGGCTTCCTTCTGTGCTGTATGATTCAATGATTTTAAAGGCTGTCACATTAAAACTCCAATTCCATATAAAATCAGAAAGTTGTAATGCTCAGAATTCCACAAGCTTTGCATTAATGTGTTCGATAAAGTGTGACTCTCCCTCCCCAGAGAACACAGGGAGTACCTAGCCATTCATTACAGTGTCGGGTTAATCCCATTCTCAAGGATTCCAGTTGTCTCGTCCTCCGTTGATAAATACATCTGTTAAATTGCAGCACTGGCTTTTCTATGTTGTGATCAGTCTTTGTCCCTTCTCCTTTCATGGAGTGTTCTTCTCTCCTTCAGCTTGTGTAAGCTATAGGCTGCCTGAACACTCTGCCACTAACGCAGGAGCAGGGAATGTGAGGCTCTAGGATTGAGCCACTGCCCCTCGTGCCTTCATCCAAGTTCTCTTTGCTTCTCTTCCTCTCTAGTGGAAGTAAAATATCCCATGGCACTATTTCGAAGAAGAGCAGGGGAGTTTTCCCCAGTGCCCTGACTAACACTTATCCCTCAACCAGTGTCACTAAAACAGATTATCTGGTCATTATCACATTACTGTTTGTGGGATCTTGCTGTGCATAGATAGGGCACCACGTTTCCTACATTACAACAGTGACTACACTGCATAAAAACTTCACTGGCTGTGAATTGCTTTGGGACATCTTCTGTTTTTATTTCAGATTTCCAGCATCCGCAGTATTTTGCTTTTCATTATAACTTACCTGTTCGACCCAGCTTTTGGTCACCTGTCCTAATATCTCCTTCTGTGGCTTGGTGTCAGATTTTTGTCTGATAACGTACCTGCAAAGCACCTTGGGATGGATTTGCTAAGTTAAAGGCGCTATATAAATGCAGGTTGTTATTGACATCACTACTGACCTTCACAGGTATCCTAAACCCTGTCATTTCACAGACGAATGTATTCTCTCTTTTTTTTGCATTCATTCAGGGAAATGTCCCTTCTTGAATTGAGACAAAGTGAGTAACAGGACAGGACACATGTGCGAGATATAGGCTAAAATCCATAAGGTATTGGTTAGCTTACTGGAGCGAGCTTGGTGCTTCAGTACCACAGCCTATCCCTGCCACTGGAGTCAGCTGCTACCAGTTAGTCCATTTGCCTGCAGAGCAACAGTGGCTGCACCTCAGAGTAACCCATTGTACATGAAGCACCTTTGGGATGCCTGGAGAGATGTGATCAGCTGCTATCCAAACACAAGTTATTTCTGTTACTGTAGGTAGCAGCTTCCCTGTTTCAAAGCAATCTACTGGGGTGCAGGAGATGGGAGACAGTGCCAGGAGCAAAAAGGAGAGAAGGGGAAACCGGGACAGAGGTCTGAAGATTAGTTGGAACAAGAGTATACTTGCAGCTTATTGCTGTTTAGGTGGCTGCTACTATTGCTGCAGACTGTTGACACGGCTGTGAACTAAAAAAAAAGAACTTGCATTTCTACAATGTCTTTCACAGCCTCAGGACATTCCAAAGTGTTTTGCAGCCAATGGAGTACTTTTGAAGCGTTGTCACTATTATAATTTAGGAAATGTGGCCACAAACTGTGCAGAGCAAGATCCCACAAATAGCATTAAAATAAAAACCAGATCATCTGTTATAGTGATGTTGATTCAGCATTGAACATTGACCAGGGCACCAGGGAGAACTTAAAATAGTGGCCGCGAATCTTTTGATCTACCTGAGAGATCAGACAAGGCTCCAGTTTAATGCTTTATCTGAAAGACAGCACCTCTGGCAGTGCAGCACTGCCACACTTCTACACTGGGAGTGCCAGCCTAGAATTATGTACCCAGGTCTCTAGGACTCAAACCCACAAACATCTGACTCAGGGGTGATGTCAGGAAGCACTTCTTCACACAAAGGGTAGTGGAAATCTGGAACTCTGTACCCCAAATATCTGATGATGCTGAGGGTCAATCGAAACTGTCAAAAGTGAAATTGATAGATTTTAGTTGGGCAAAGATATTAAGGGTTACAGAACAATTAAGTCAGGTAGATGGAGTCAAGATACAGAAATGTAAGAACAGGTCAGAGGCTGGGAATTCTGCGGCGAGTAACTCACCTCCTGACTCCCCAAAGCCTGTCCACCGTCTACAAGGCACAAGTCAGGAGTGTGGTGGAATACTCTCCAGTTGCCTGGATGAGTGTAGGTCCTACAATACTCATGAAGCTCGATACCATGCAGGACAAAGTAGCCCACTTGATCAGCACCCCATCCACCACCTTAAAAATTCACTCCCTCTACCACTGATGCACAGTGGTAGCAGTGTGTACCATCTACAAGATGCACTGCAGCAATGCACCAAGGCTCCTTTGACAGCACCTTCCAAACCCGCGACTTTTACCATCTAGAAGGACAATGGCAGCAGACACATGGGAACACCACCACCCCTAAGTCCCCCTCCAAGTTACACACCATACTGGCTTGGAAATATATCACTGTTTTTTCATTGTCGCTGGGTCAAAATCCTGGAACTCCCTTCAGTAGCTTCACTACACGGATTGCAGTGGTTCCAGGAGAAGATCCATCACCACCTTTTCAAAAGAAAAATAGGGATGGTCAATAAATTCCAGCCTTGCCAGGAATACCCTCATTCCAAGAGCTTATATATATACACACACAATCAAGAGTTAACTTGAATTATAGGGAAAAGGCAGCAAGTTGGGACTGGATCACTTCATTCTCCAGCAGAGGGTCAGTAGCTAATGATCAGCTGCAGGAGTTCTGCTGGAATTTCTCCTGCCTATCCCAGAGATACTGAGGCAAATTTTAGAGTGTTGACGACCATCATGAAGTTGGCCAACTGAAGCAGAGACCAGACGTTGGACAGAATCTACAACTTTCCTAACTTATACAACTGGGCCAGTGGGTGCAACATTAATTTCCATGTATCGACAGCAACAATCATTCATTTCCCTGCATGTTTAGCCATACCAGACATGCACTAATGAAAACTGTGGATGAAGTCCAAGTTTAGTATATTTGGTGCAAGGAATCTATTTAAAAAAATGTACAGATCAATGAAGCAAGCAGAATGATCACATCTCAAACCATTCAAGTACAATCATGTCAAATCTTTTAGGGCTCAATTTATATCTACTTCCAAAGTCTTGGTCAACTTTCTCCAGTCAAAACAATCCGGGTGTCTGTATTCTCTCATTATAGCTCAGGTGGCTCTATAAAGGAACACTATTAGTACATTGACCCTTCACTGCTCCCTCAGCAATGTAGTCCAACAGTATTTTAACATTTTTGGGATGGTGGGCATCACCAGCAAGACCAGCATTTATTGCCCATCCTTTATTGCCCTTAAGAAGGTGGTGGAGGGCCACCTTCTTGAACTGAGGCAGTCCATGTTGTGCAGTGCAGTGCAGTGCAGTTAGAGAGGGAGTTCCAGGATTTTGGCCCAGTGGCAATGAAGGAAAAGCCGATATATGTCCATTGGGAGGGTGTGCATGTGACTTGGAGAGGAACTTGGTGATAATGGTGTTCGCATATTTCCAAACCCGTGACCTCTACCAACTAAAAGGACAAGGGCAGCAGTTGCATAGGAACACCACCACCTGCAAGTTCCCCTCCAAGCCACACACCATCCTATATCGCCATTCCTTCACTGTCACTGGGTCAAATTCCTGGAACTCCCTACCCAACAGCACTGTGGGTGTACCTACCCCACATGGACTGCAGCAGTTCAAAAAGGCAGCTCACCACCACCTTCTCAAGGGCAATTAAGGATGGGCAAAAAATTCTGGCTTAGCCAGCGATGCCCACATCCTGTGAACGAATAAAAAAATATATACCTGCTGCCCTTGTACATGGTGACCAAAGAACAAAGAACAAAGAAAATTACAGCACAGGAACAGGCCCTTCGGCCCTCCAAGCCTGCGCCGATCCAGATCCTCTATCTAAACATGTCGCCTATTTTCTAAGGGTCTGTATCTCTTTGCTTCCTGCCCATTCATTTATCTGTCTAGATACATCTTAAAAGACGCTATCGTGCCCGCATCTACCACCTCCGCTGGCAACGCGTTCCAGGCACCCACCACCTTCTGCGTAAAGAACCTTCCACGCATATCCCCCCTAAACTTTTCCTCTCTCACTTTGAACTCGTGACCCCGAGTAATTGAATCCCCCACTCTGGGAAAAAGCTTCTTGCTATCCACCCTGTCTATACCTCTCATGATTTTGTACACCTCAATCAGGTCCCCCCTCAACCTCCGTCTTTCTAATGAAAATAATCCTAATCTGCTCAACCTCTCTTCATAGCTAGCGCCCTCCATACCAGGCAACATCCTGGTGAACCTCCTCTGCACCCTCTCCAAAGCATCCACATCCTTTTGGTAATGTGGCGACCAGAACTGCACGCAGTATTCCAAATGTGGCCGAACCAAAGTCTTATACAACTGTAACATGATCTGCCAACCCTTGTACTCAACACCCCGTCCGATGAAGGAAAGCATGCCGTATGCCTTCTTGACCACTCTATTGACCTGCGTTGCCACCTTCAGGGAACAATGGACCTGAACACCCAAATCTCTCTGTACATCAATTTTCCCCAGGACTTTTCCATTTACTGTATAATTCACTCTTGAATTGGATCTTCCAAAATGCATCACCTCGCATTTGCCCTGATTGAACTCCATCTGCCATTTCTCTGCCCAACTCTCCAATCTATCTATATTCTGCTGTATTCTCTGACAGTCCCCTTCACTATCTGCTACTCCACCAATCTTAGTGTCGTCTGCAAACTTGCTAATCAGACCACCTATACTTTCCTCCAAATCATTTATGTATATCACAAACAACAGTGGTCCCAGCACGGATCCCTGTGGAACACCACTGGTCACACGTCTCCATTTTGAGAAACTCCCTTCCACTGCTACTCTCTGTCTCCTGTTGCCCAGCCAGTTCTTTATCCATCTAGCTAGTACACCCTGGACCCCATGCGACTTCACTTTCTCCATCAGCCTACCATGGGGAACCTTATCAAATGCCTTACTGAAGTCCATGTATATGACATCTACAGCCCTTCCCTCATCAATCAACTTTGTCACTTCCTCAAAGAATTCTATTAAGTTGGTAAGATATGACCTTCCCTGCACAAAACCTTGTTGCCTATCACTGATAAGCCCATTTTCTTCCAAATGGGGATAGATCCTATCCCTCAGTATCTTCTCCAGCAGCTTCCCTACCACTGACGTCAGGCTCACCGGTCTATAATTACCTGGATTTTCGCTGCTACCCTTCTTAAACAAGGGGACAACATTAGCAATTCTCCAGTCCTCCGGGACCTCACCCGTGTTTAAGGATGCTGCAAAGATATCTGTTAAGGCCCCAGCTATTTCCTCTCTGGCTTCCCACAGTAACCTGGGATAGATCCCATCCGGACCTGGGGACTTGTCCACCTTAATGCCTTTTAGAATACCCAACACTTCCTCCCTCCTTATGCCGACTTGACCTAGAGTAATCAAACATCTGTCCCTAACCTCAACATCCGTCATGTCCCTCTCCTCGGTGAATACCGATGCAAAGTACTCGTTTAGAATCTCACCCATTTTCTCTGACTCCATGCATAACTTTCCTCCTTTGTCCTTGAGTGGGCCAATCCTTTCTCTAGTTACCCTCTTGCTCCTATATATGAATAAAAGGCTTTGGGATTTTCCTTAACCCTGTTTGCTAAAGATATTACATGACCCCTTTTAGCCCTCTTAATTCCTCGTTTCAGATTGGTCCTACATTCCCGATATTCTTTCAAAGCTTCGTCTTTCTTCAGCCTCCTAGACCTTATGTATGCTTCCTTTTTCCTCTTAGCTAGTCTCACAATTTCACCTGTCATCCATGGTTCCCAAATCTTGCCATTTCTATCCCTCATTTTCACAGGAACATGTCTCTCCTGCACGCTAATCAACCTCTCTTTAAAAGCCTCCCACATATCAAATGTGGATTTACCTTCAAACAGCTGCTCCCAATCTACATTCCCCAGCTCCTGCCGAATTTTGGTATAGTTGGCCTTCCCCCAATTTAGCACTCTTCCTTTGGGACCACTCTCGTCTTTGTCCATGAGTATTCTAAAACTTACGGAATTGTGATCACTATTCCCAAAGTAGTCCCCTACTGAAACTTCAACCACCTGACCGGGCTCATTCCCCAACACCAGGTCCAGTATGGCCCCTTCCCAAGTTGGACTATTTACATACTGCTCTAGAAACCCCTCCTGGATGCTCCTTACAAATTCTGCTCCATCTGGACCTCTAACACTAAGTGAATCCCAGTCAATGTTGGGAAAATTAAAATCTCCTATCACCACCACCCTGTTGCTCCTACATCTTTCCATAATCTGTTTACATATTTGTACCTCTATCTCATGCTCGCTGTTGGGAGGCCTGTAGTACAGCCCCAACATTGTTACCGCACCCTTCCTATTTCTGAGTTCTGCCCATATTGCCTCACAGCTCGAGTCCTCCATTGTGCCTTCCTTCAGCACAGCTGTGATATCCTCTTTGACCAGTAATGCAACTCCTCCACCCCTTTTACCTCCCTCTCTATCCCACCTGAAGCATCGATATCCTGGGATATTTAGTTGCCAATCATGCCCTTCCCTCAACCAAGTCTCAGTAATAGCAATAACATCATACTCCCAGGTACTAATCCAGGCCCTAAGTTCATCTGCCTTACCTACTACACTTCTTGCATTAAAACAAATGCACCTCAGACCACCAGTCCCTTTGCGTTCATCATCTGCTCCCTGTCTACTCTTTCCCTTAGTCACGCTGACTTCATTATCTAGTTCCTTACAGGCTTTAGTTACTATCTGCTTACTGTCCACTGATGTCATTTGGTTTCCATCCCCCTGCCACATTAGTTTAAACCCTCCCCAACAGCGTTAGCAAAAGCACCCCCAAGGACATTGGTTCCAGTCCGGCCCAGGTGTAGACCGTCCAATTTGTAATAGTCCCACCTCCCCCAGAACCGGTCCCAATGTCCCAAAAATCTGAACCCCTCCCTCCTGCACCATCTCTCAAGCCACGCATTCATCCTGACTATTCTTTCATTTCTACTCTGACTATCACGTGGCACTGGTAGCAATCCTGAGATTACTACCTCTGAGGTCCTACTTTTTAACTTGGCTCCTAATTCCCTAAATTCTGCTTGTAGGACCTCATCCCGTTTTTTACCTATATCATTGGTGCCTATGTGCACAACGACAACTGGCTGTTCACCCTCCCCTTTCAGAATGTTCTGCAGCCGATCTGAGACATCCCTGACCCGTGCACCTGGGAGGCAACATACCATTCGGGAGTCCCGTTTTCTACCACAGAACCGCCTATCTACTCCCCTTACAATCGAATCCCCCATGACTATAGCCTTTCCACTCTTTTTCCCGCCCTTCTGAACAGCAGAGCCAGCCACGGTGCCATGAACCTGGCTACTGCTGCCTTCCCCTGGTGAGCCATCTCCCTCAACAGTATCCAAAACGGTATACCTGTTTTGGAGGGCGATGACCACAGGGGACACCTGCGCTGCTTTCCTGCTCTTTCTCTGCCTTTTGGTTACCCATTCCCTTTCACCCTCAGCAATCCTAATCTGTGGTGTGACCAATTCGTTAAACGTGCTATCCACGACCTCCTCAGCATCGCGGATGCTCCAAAGTGAGTCCATCCGCAGCTCCAGAGCCGTCATGCGGTCTAACAAGAGCTGCAGCTGGACACACTTCCTGCACGTGAAGGAGTCAGGGACATCAGCCGTGTCCCTGAGCTCCCACATTGAGCAAGAGGAGCATAACACGGGTCTGAGATCTCCTGCCATTTTCAATCTTAAGCTTAAGTTAGTCTTAATTTAGATAAATGAAAAAGGAACGAAAAGTTTCTGCCAATCACACGAAAAAAAAAATAAATAGGAAAAGCCTTACCTTATCTGCACACCACCGAGTCCTTTTTTTTTTGGTTAGAGGAGGAGGGCGGGTGGGAGACACTACAGGTGTAGTGTATCGGGTTCAGCCGCTGCCCAAATATATAAGACTCACTTACCCAGCTGCCACCTCGCTCTCCCTGTTGCCGCTGCAAAAAGAAACCGCTAAAACAAAAAGGTAAGTTTAGATAAGTTGTAAACTCACTTACCAGTATTGCTAATGGGGCCAGACATTGTACAGTTGCACTCTAAGCCAATGAAAGGGGAGTGAAAAAAGACAAAAAATGGAAATGGTGAAGTAACAAGGACAAGATCTTCCCTAAGGCATGATAAATTATGTCAAGGAATTCTCTCTGAAAATCATCAAAAGAGATCACTTTCATTTGAAGGCTCAGAGAAGTTCCTGCAGGGGGTAACATACCACTGGAACAAGCAGAAAAGCTGTGTTAAAAAGAATAGTCTCAAAGAAACAAAAGTTACTGTGCCCTGGTGTTGTTTGATAGCTTCAGCAAAGCTCCACGGCAAGTTCTGGAACCAAACAATCAACTTTTGTCTCATAAAATATTTCTATTTATTTAAATTTTTTATCAAAATCCTCATCAAAGAGGTCAGATTCAGTCATTGTAACATCAGCAACTTGGATTCATATAGTGCCTTTAATGTAATAAATGCGATGACACAAAGGAAGCTAATAGGGCCATCATGCTTGTGCCACCTCTTTGGTTGATCTATCCCCTGCTCTTTCATCATGGCCCTGCAAATTTTGCCATTTCAAGTATTCATCCAGTTCCCTTTTGAAAATTACTATTGAATCTTCTCCTACCAGCCTCTGAACACTGCAGTATTTTGCTGAATTGCAGGGATGTTACGATTCTACTTCACTCCATAAACTTCAGCTCATCCAAAACTCTGCTACCCAGAACTAACTCGCACCAAGTCCCAGTCATCAATTGCTGACCTATATTGGCTCAATTTTAAAATTCTCGTCTTTGTGCTCAACTCCCTCTATGATCTCACCACTCCCTGGCTCTGTAACCTCCTTCAGCCCTACAAACCTCTGAGATCTCTGCACTTCTCCAATCCTGTCCTCTTGAGGATCCCTAATTTCTATTGGTCTACCATTGGCGGTTGTGCCTTCAGCTACCTAGGCTCTAAGCTCTCAATTCCCTCCCTAAACTTCTCCGCCTCTCTATCTCTCTCTCCTCCTTTAAGACATTCCTTAAAACCTACCAGGGCAAATTCAATAGTCACATGGAAAAATGCGAGTTCATTAAGGAAAGCCAGCATGGATTTCTTAAGGGGAAATCATGTTTAACTAACTTTCTGGAGTTTTTTGAGGCGGTAACAGAGAGGGTTGATGGGGGCAATGCTGTTGATGTGGTGTACACGGACTTTCAAAAGGCGTTTGATACAGTGCCACACAACAGACTTGTGAGCAAACTCGTAGCTCATGGAATAAAAGGGACAGTAGCAACATGGATATGAAATTGGCTGAGTGACAGGAAACAAAGAGTAGTGGTTAATGGATGTTTTTTGGGCTGGAGGAAGGTTTGTAGTGGAGTTCCCCAGGGATCAGTATTGGAACCCTTTCTTTTCCTGATATATATTAATGACCTAGACCTTGGTGTACAGGGCACAATTTCAAAGTTTGCAGATGATACAAAACTTGGAAGCATTGTGAACTGTGAGGAGGATAGTGTAGAACTTCAAAAGGACATAGACAAGTTGGTGGAATGGGCAGACAGGTGGCAGATGAAGTTCAATGCAGAGAAATGTGAAATGATTCATTTTGGTAGGAAGAACATGGAGAGACAATATAGAATAAAGGGTACAATTCTAAAGGGGGTGTAGGAGCAGAGGGACCTGGGTGTATATGTGCATAAATCATTGAAGGAGACAGGACAGGTTGAGAGAGTGGTTAATAAACCATACAGTATCCTGGGCTTTATTAATAGGGACATAGAGTAGAAGAGCAAGGAAGTTATGTTGAACTTGTATAAGATACTAGTTTGGCCTCAGCTGGAGTATTACGTCCAGTTATGGGCGCTGCACTTGAGGAAAGACATGAGGGCATTGGAGAGAGTACAGAAAAGATTCACAAGAATGGTTCCAGGGATGAGGAATTTCAGTTATGAAGATAGATTGGAGAAGTTAGGACTGTTTTTCCTTGGAGAAGAGAAGGCTGAGCAGTGATTTGATAGAGGTATTCAAAATCAGACAGAGCAGATAGAAAGAAACTGTTCCCACTCATGAAAGGATCGAGAATGAGAGAGCATAGATTTAAAGTATTTGGTAAGAGAAGCAAAAGTGACATGAGGAAAAACTTTTTCACGCAGCGAGTGGTTAAGGTCTGGAATGTGCTGTCTGAGAACGTGGTGGAAGCAGGTTCAATTGAATCATTCAAAAGGGAATTAGACAGTTATATGAAAAGGGAGAATGTACAGGATTACTGGGAGAAGGCGGGGGAATGGAACTGAGGGAATTGCTCTTTCAGAGAGTCAGTGCAGACATGATGGGCTGAATGGCCTCCTTCTGCACTGTAACAATTCTGTGATTCTGTGATACCTCTTTGACCAAACTTTTGCTCACCTGCCGTAACGTGTCCTTAAATAAAAACAGAAAATGCTGGAAATATTCATCAGGTCAGGCAGCATCTGTGGAGGGAGAAACAAAATTAACAAAGTTTAGGTCAATGACCTTCCATCAGGATTAATGTCTCCTTATGTGGCACTGTGTCAAATTTTGTCTGATAATTGTTCCCGTGAAGAATCTTGGGATGTTTTAGTATGTAAAGACGCTATATAAATGCAAACTGCTTCTTTTGTTATTGTGTTCATTCTTCTTCTTTGGCCTCCTTGTCTCAAGAGACAATGGGTAAGCGCCTGGAGGTGGTCAGTGGTTTGTGGAGCAGCGCCTGGAGTGGCTATAAAGGCAATTCTAGAGTGACAGATTCTTCCACAGGCGCTGCAGATAAAATTGGTTGTCGGGGCTGTTACACAGTTGGCTCTCCCCTTGCACTTCTGTCTTTTTTCCTGCCAACTGCTAAGTCTCTTCGACTCACCACTCTTTAGCCCCGCCTTTATGGCTGCCCGCCAGCTCTGGCGATCACTGGCAACTGACTCCCATGACTTGTGGTCAATGTCACAGGACTTCATGCCGCATTTGCAGACATCTTTAAAGCAGAGACATGGACAGCCGGTGGGTCTGATACCAGTGACAAGCTCGCTGTACAATGCATCCTTGAGGATCCTGCCATCTTCCACGTGGCTCACATGGCCAAGCCATCTCAAGTGCCGCTGGCTCAGTAGGGTGTATATGCTGGGGATGTTGGCCGCCTCGAGGACTTCTGCGTTGGCGATACGGTCCTGCCACCTGATGCCAAGGATTCTCCGGAGGAAGCGAAGATGGAATGCGTTGAGACGTTACTCTTGGCTGACATACGCTGTCCAGGCCTCACTGCCGTAGGGCCAGGTACTGAGGACACAGGCTTGAAACACTCAGTCTTTTGCATACAATGAAACAACAACCTTCACTGCACACCAAATACGACTGAAACAAAGCTTTGTGTAAAAGCTGGTGCTGGCAGCTCCATATCCCTGAACGCTAATGATTGGAATAACTCAGAGTCTTTTGCCACTGTTAGCATAACCTCCACTGCCTATAGGTAAAGGCAATGAGCTATTACTTAATTGCACTGCAGCATTCAACTACAATGGGTTAGTGCAGGCTGACTTAGAATCACAGGATGTGGCCACTCAACCCCTTTAGCTTGTTCTACCATTCAATTAGTTTTTTTTTTATGTTCATTTTTGGGATGTGAGCATCGCTGGCTAGGCTAGCATCCGTTGTCCATCCCTAATTGCCGTTGAGAAGGTGATGGTGAGCCTCCTTCTTGAACCACTACTAGTCCATTCTCTATACCCGGTACACTCCTCTGCTCTTCTTTGAAATTATGTCATCAGATCTCTTACATTCATCTCAGAGGTTAGACAGGGCCTCAGTTGAATGTCTTATCCAAAGGGCAACACAGCACAGCACAGCACTCACCCAGTAGTGTAATGGGAGTGTCTGTGAGGATTTTATGCTTAACTCTCTGGAGTGAGATTTGAACCCACAACTTCCTATGTTAGCAGCAAGAATGTTAACTACCGAGCCACTGCGGATACCTCAAATGAAAGGAAATTTCCTGTGTTTGGTAGATCCCAATCCCAACGTCCCATGTTTTCATCATAGAATCACAGAATTGTTACAACACAGGAGGCCATTCAGCCTGTTGTGCCTGTGCTGGCTCACCGAAAGAGCAATTTATCTAGTGTCACTCCCCCTCCTTCTCCCCAGAGCCCTGCACATTCGTCCTTTTTGGATAACAATCCAATTCCCTCTTGAATGCCTCGATTGAACCTGCCTCCACCACACTCTCAGGCAGTGCATTCCAGATCCCAACCTCTCGCTGCGTGAAAAGTTTTTCTTCACGTCACTATTGCTTCTTTTGCCTTCTTTACCTTAAATCTGTGCCCTCTTGTTCTCGATCCCTTCACCAATGGTAACAGTTTTTTCCCTATCTACTCTGTCCTCAGGATTTTGAATACCTCCTCTCAACCTTGCGTTCTCCAAAGAAAATAGGCTCAACTTCTCCAAGCTATCCATGTAACTGAAGTTCCTCGTCCCTGGAATCACTCTTGTGAATCTTTTCTGCACTCTCTCTGATGCCTTCACATCTTTCCTAAAGTGTGGTGCCCAGAACTGGACACAATACTCCAGTTGAGGCCGAACCAGTGTTCTATATAAGTTTATCATAACTTTCTTGCTTTTGTACTCTATGCCCCTTTTAATGAAGACTAGGATGCTGTATGCTTTATCATATCACATCAACACTTTTCTCTCTCCAGAAATCCATGTGGAGGAAGAATTCCAACGTGTTAGTGGCAATGTGAACCACTGAGGCAACAATTCCTGTGATTGCTATTTCTGGAAAAGTCATAAATGTGTTCTTTTAAAAATACCAATCAGACGATATCTTTCCAATGTGTTTATGATGGACCCAACACACATCTTCACAATGTATTTACGATATTTCCAACAAGTTTCTTCCAGCTGTGTTTGCAATTTTACCAACACATATCTTCACAATGTGTTTACCAAGTATCCAATGGACATCCTCCCCATCTGTTTACAATGTATAGCTTCCAATGTGCTTACGATGTTGCCAACATCTATTGATCAGAGGAAATCATCCCACTGTATTTACAATGTTACTAACACCTCTCTCTTGCTGTATCTACAATATTGCCAACATGCAACAATCAGATTAATCCTCCCCACCTTAGTAATTGTCTTCCAAATTAGTTTCCACTGCATCCTTCACTACCTTTCCCTGGCAACTCATTTCACAAACAAATTACCTTTTAGATGAAAGTGTTTCACCTGACTTCCCATCACCATTTGCATCTGGGATTTTAACCCTTCGCTGCAGGAAAAAAATTGTCTGAATCAGTTTAGTCAATTCACTTCACAATCTGAAGATCTTCAATTAGATTCCAAAAGAAACAAACTCTATTTCTGTCACATTTCTCCGACCTGGAAGTTTATGGATTATTTGAGTTTTCAATTTGCTTCTGACTTTGTCGCGGAATAAACAGAGCATCAGAGGGTGTATTAATTATTTTTCTGAGACATCCTTTTAAAAGACACCCTATTCCTCCTGCTCCACAACCTTCAATCATTTTAATAGTTGCTAATTTGCAAAATGGCTTGATGCACTTTGATGGATATTGAATGAGGATTGGCCAGACTTTCTTTGTTTATGTCCTTTCCAAAATGTATCATTTAGGGATACAAATTAAAACACAGTGATATTCATTGTTACGGCCATGTGATGTGGTGTGAGTGATTCCCACTGTTCAATTACCCACCTGACCACAGCAAGTGTATTTGTATTTGAGTTTAGCCCTTTGGTGTTTAGTTTTTCAAATAAGCAGACAGCGACAAGTTTTCTTGTAGGTTTTAAAAACAGAAAATCAATTGTTTATTGATCAATACACATTATCCCAAAATTGTTGCAACTGCATCCACTCACGCATTCACTCGCACACACACACAAGAAAAAACAGATAGAGAAGGGGAAAAGGAAGGTGGCTTTTAGTGGTGGGAGGTGGGGTGGAGGTTACAATAAACCTGTTTAATTCTCTTGGAAGTCAAGTTCTAGATGGATACAGGCCTGAGATGAGTGTAGATTTCTCTCTTGATTGAAAGTTCAATTGAAGATGGTGGGTTACATCTAGCTCTCGCAGCTGTGTAGATGTCAGATTCTGCAGCAGGCTATGTGCTTTCTGGCTTGGCTAGAATGCAAGGTGATAGATGTTGCTTCGCTCCTGGGTGAGTCTCTCTCTCTCTCTCTCTCTCCAACTGTCATTTTCTTTAAGGTAAAGCTGTTATCTCTCACCTCCTGTTGGGAGACGCTTTGGTCTCTTTTTCCCATGGTGATTGCACAATGGCCCAGGATGTGGCTACTTCACACCTCCTTTGTTCAGAAGAAGACATTCAATTAGGAAATGTCTTAGGATAGGTTTAGGATGGGTTCCATTGACACCTTTTAGCTTTGAAGTTTTGTCTTTTGTCTTTGTCAGACAGTTTGAATACACAAAAGGCTAATCCCTTTTGCTTTGGTGGCCATTATGGACCATTGTACACTTTTTAAAATAAAGGTTCATTTTGTAAAGGAAAAGTCCTTTTTTCATAACTCTTCCGAGCTAGTCCATGATTGCTGTATCGTTGTACTTCCGGTGTGCATGATATCATGGAAGTGTATCTCTGCATATACATGTATTACACATTACCATGACAACAGTGAATGGCAAGTCAATACCATAGCGCCCAGCTGTAGCTCAGTGGACAGCACATTCACCTCTGAGGCAGAAGGTGGTGGGTTTAAGAGCCACTCCAGAAACCTGAGCACACAAACCAGGCCAAACTTGCAGCACCAGAACTGAGCAAGCACTATACTGTTAGGCAATGCCATCTTTCAGATGTGACATTAAACCAAAAACCTACCTATCCTCTCAGTGGAATGCAAAAGATCCTCAGAGCACTATTTTAAAGAAGAGCGGGGGGAACACTCTGCAGTTGGCAAGGCCAATACTTATCATTCAAGCAACAGTACTTCAAAAAGAATATCATGTCATTGCTGCTTGTGCAATCTTTTTATCTATTTGTTCATGGGATGTGGGTGTCACTGGCTATGCCAGCGTTTATTGCCCATCCCTAATTGCCCTCGAGAAGGTGGTGGTGAGCTGCCTTCCTGAACTGCTGCAGTCCATGTGGGGTAGATACACCCACAGTGCTGTTAGGAAGGGAGTTCCAGGATTTTGACCCAGTGACAGTGAAGGAATGGCGATATAGTTCCAAGTCAGGATGATGTGTGGCTTGGAGGGGATCTTGCAGGTGGTGGTGTTCCCATGCAGCTGCTGCCCTTGTCCTTCTGGGTGGTAGAGATCACGGGTTTGGAAAGTGCTGTCTAAGGAAATTTGGTGTGTTGCATCATGTAGATAGTACACACTGTGCATCAGGGTGCAGGGAGTGAATGTTCATGGATGGGGTGCTAATCAAGTGAGTTGCTTTGTCCTGGATGGTGTTGACCTTCTTGAGTTGTTGGAGCTGCACCCATCCAGGCAAATGAAGAGTATTCCACCACACTCCTGACTTATTTATTTAGAGATACAGCACTGAAACAGGCCATTTGGCCCACCGCATCTGTGCTGACCATCAACCACCCATTTATACTAATCCTACATTAATCCCATATTCTGACCACATCCCCACCTTCCCATACTAGGGGCAATTTATAATGGGCAATTTACCTATCAACCTGCAAGTCTTTGGCTGTGGGAGGAAACCGGAGCACCTGGCGAAAACCCACGCGGTCACAGGGAGAACTTGCAAACTCCGCACAGGCAGTACCTAGAATCGAACCCAGGTAGCTGGAGCTGTGAGGCTGCGGTGTTAACCACTGCACCACTTATGCCTTGTAGATAGTGGACAGGCTTTGGGGAGTCAGGAGGTGAGTTACTCACTGCAGGATTCCAAGACTCTGACCTGCTCTTGCAGCCATAGTATTTATATGGCTACTCCAGTTCAGTTTCTAGTCAATGGTAACCCCCAGGATGTTGATAGTGGGGGATTCAGTGATGGTAATGCCATTGAATGTCAAGGGGAGATGGTTAAATTCTCTCTTGTTGGGGATGGTCATTGCCTGGCACTTGTGTGGTGCGAATATTACTTGCCACTGATTAGCCCAAGCCTGGATATTGTCCAGGTCTTGCTGCATTTCTACACAGACTGCTTCAGTATCTGAGGAGTCGTGAATGGCGCTGAACATTGTGCAATCATCAGTGAACATCCCCACTTCTGACTGAAGGAAGATCATTTATGAATCTGTTTTGGACGAGGACACTACCCTGACGAACTCCTACAGTGATGTCCTGGAGCTGAGATTGTCCTCTAACAACCACAACCATCTTCCTTTACGCCAGGTATGACTCCAACCACTGGAGAGTTTTCCCCCGATTCCCATTGACTCCAGTTTTGCGAGGGCACCTTGATGCCATACTCGGTCAAATGCTGCCTTGATGTCAAGGGCAGTCACAAGGGCGGCACAATGGCGCAGTGGTTAGCACCACAGCCTCACAGCTCCAGGGACCCGGGTTCGATTCTGGGTACTGCCTGTGCGGAGTTTGCAAGTTCTCCCTGTGTCTGCGTGGGTTTCCTCCGGGTGCTCCGGTTTCCTCCCACATGCCAAAGACTTGCAGGTTGATAGGTTAATTGGCCATTATAAATTGCCCCTAGTATAGGTAGGTGGTAGGGAAATATATAGGTGGGGATGTGGTAGGAATATGGGATTAGTGTAGGATTAGTATAAATGGGTGGTTGATGGTCGGCACAGACTCAGTGGGCCGAAGGGCCTGTTTCAGTGCTGTATCTCTAAACTAAACTAAACTAAACCTCACTTCTGGAGTTCAGCTCTTTTGTCCATGTTTAAACCAAGGCTGTAATGAGGTCAGGAGCTGAGTGGCTCTGGCGGAACCCAAACTGAGTGTCACTGAGCAGGTTATTGCTAAGCAAGTGCTGCTTGATGGCACTGTTGATGACACCTTCCATCACTTTACTGATGATTGAAAGTAGACTGATGGGGCGGTAATTGGCCGTGTTGGATTTGTCCTGCATTTTGTGTTCAGGACATCCCTGGCAATTTTTCTCATTGCCGTGTAGATGCCAGTGTTGTAGCTATACTGGAACAGTTTAGCTAGGGGTGCGGCTAGTTCTGGAGCACAGGTATTCAGTAGTATTGCTGGAATGTTGTCAGGGCCTGTAGCCTTTGTAGTATCCAGTGCCTTCAGTTGTTTCTTGAAATCATGTGGAGTGAATCAAATTTGCTGAAGACTGGCATCTGTGATGCTGGGGACGTCAGGAGGAGGCCGAGATGCATCATCAACTCGGCACTTCTGGCTGAAGATTTTTGCAAATACTTCAGCCTCTTCTGTTGCACTGATATGCTGGGCTCCAACATCTTTGAGGACGGGGATATTTGTGGAGTCACCTCCTTCAATTCAATTGTCCATCACCATTCACGACTGGATGTGGCATGACTGCTGAGCTTAAATCTGATCCGATGGTTATGGGATCATTTAGCTCTGTCTATCGTATTCTGCTTCCACTGTTTGGCATGCAAGTAGTCCTGGGTTGTAGCTTCACCAGGTTGACACCTCATTTTGAGGTGCTGCTCCTGACATGCCCTCCTGCACTCTTCATTAAACCAGGGTTGGTCTCCTGGCTTGATGGTAATGGTAGAGTGGGGGATATGCCAGGCCATAAGGTTACAGATCGTGGTTGAGTATAATTCTGCTGCTGCTGATGGCCCACAGCACCTCATGGTTGCCCAGTTTTGCATTGCTAGATCTGTTTGAAATCTATCCCACAGTGGTAGTGCCACACAACACGATGGAGGGTATTCTCAATGTGAAGACGGGACTTTGACTCTACAAGGACTGTGCGGTGGTCACTCCTACCAATACTGTCATGGACAGATGCATCTGTAACTGGCAGATTGGTGAGGACGAGGTCAAGTATATTTTTTCCTCTTGTTGATTCCCTCACCACCTGCCGTAGATCCAGTCTAGCAGCTATGCCCTTTACGGCACAGTCAGTAGTAGTGCTACTCAGCCACTCTTGGACATTAAAGTCTCGCACCCAGAGTACATTCTGTGCTGTTGCCACCCTCAGTGCTTCTCAACATGGAGGAGCACTGATTCATCAGCTGAGGGAGGGGTGGTAATCAGCAGGAGGTTTCCTTACCCATGTTTGGCCTGATGCCATGAGACTTCATGGGGTCTGGACTCTATGTTGAGGACTCCCAGGGCAACTCCCTCCCAACTGTATACCACCTCTGCTTGGTCTGTCCTGCCATTGGGACAGGACATACCCAGGGATGGTGATGGTGGTGTCTGGGGCATTGTCTGTAAGGTATGATTCCATCTGTATGACTATGTCAGATTGTTGCTTGACTAGTCTGTGAGACAGCTCGCCCAACTTTGGCACAAGCCCCCAGCTATTAGTAAGGAGGATTTTGCAAGGTCAACAGGGCTGGGTTTGCCATTGTTGGTGCCTAGGTTGATGCAAGGTGGCCCATCCGGTTTCATTCCTTATTGATTTTGTAGTGGTTAGATACAAGTGAATGGTTTACTAGGCCATTTCAGAGTCAACCACATTGCTTGGGTCTGGAGTCCAGGTAAGGACAGCAGATTTCCTTCTCTAATGGAGATTAGTGAAACAGATGGGTTTCACAACAATCGACAATGGTTTTGACTGCTTTTTAATTCCAGATTTATTAATTGAATTCAAATTCCACCTTCTGCCATGGTGGGACTCAAACCCATGCCCCCAAGGCAATACCCTGAGTCTCTGGGTTACTAGTCCAGTAACAATACCACTATGCCACCACCTCCCCCTGATAGTGGCTATGTGCAAATTGCCTTTCCTACATTGCAATGGTGATTGCATTTCGAAAACTACTTCATTGGCTGTGAAACACTTCACGATGTCATGAAAGATGCAATATAAATGCAAGCTGTCCTTTTATCAATGAATATCTTGTTAAGCTGCATTGGTGATAGTGGTGGGCCTTCTTGATACAGTTGTGAGGCTTTCTAGGCCACTTCAGAGAGCACTTAGGAGTCAACCACATTGATGGAGGACTGGAGTCACAGAGAGGTTAGACTGATACAGTGGCGCAGTGGTTAGTGCCGCAGCCTCACAGCTCCAGTAACACAGGTTCGGTTCTGGGTACTGCCTGTGTGGAGTTTGCAAGTTCTCCCTGTAACCAAGTGAGTTTCCACTGGGTGCTCCGGTTTCCTCCCACAGCAAAGACTTGCAGGTTGATAGGTAAATTGGCCATTGTAAATTGCCCCTAGTGTAGGTAGGTAGGTAGGTGGTGGGGATGTGGTAGGGAATATGGGATTAATGTAGAGTTAGTATAAATGGGTGGTTGTTGGTCAGCACAGACTCAGTGGGCCGAAGGGCCTGTTTCAATGTTGTCTGACTCTATGGTAAGGATGGCAGATTTCCTTCCATATAGGGTGTTAGTGAATGAATTGGAAATAGGTCAAAGTTGTCATCATTTTACTCATGGAATGAAAGTTAATGAACCTTAAAGGCTTTTACTTTATACTAACTAGTCTGAACCACTTGACAAATCCTTTGGGCCCATAAAGGCTGTCAAGTCCAGATCCTTTGTAGAGACATGTAGACTAAACTAATCTCCAGTTTCGAAAGAGCTGACCCAAAAACAAAGAACTCAAAAGCTGCTCTGAATATAGCAGAGGGATGTTTTCACAGGTGTGTGCTGCAAGGCACAACCCAAGAGTGTAATGGATACCCTCCACTTGCCTGGATGGGAGCAGCTCCAACAACACCCAAGAAGCTTGCACCATCGAGGACAAAGCAACCCTCTTGAATGTCAGCCCATCCACTGACTTAAACATCCACTCCCATTACCACAAGCACACAGTGGCGGCTGTGTGTACCATCTACAAGATGCAGTAACTCGCCAAGGCTCCTTTGACAGCACCTTCCAAAACTGTGACCTCTACCACCTAGAAGAACAAGGGCAGCAGATGCTTGGGAACACCACCACCTGCAAGTTCCCCTCCAAGTCACACACCATCCTGACTTGCACATATATTGGCCATTTCATCATCATCGCAGGCTCAAAATAGTGGTTCAAGAAGGCAGCTCCTTCTCAAGATCAATTAAGGATGGGCAACAAATGTTGGCCTTTCCAGTGACATCCACGCGCCAGGAATAAATGAAAAAAGTGCTCACTTGATATCAAAATTAATTATCATTCCTTTCTATGTTCCTCTGATAGTTAAAAGGCAAAATATTCCATACAAAAACTGCTTCCAAAAAACACCCCACAGATTCAATTAGGGGAAGGGTTTGGTGAAGTTAGCAAATAGCCATTAAAATAATGTCCATTGCAATTTCAATGGCACGCGCATTTGGCTGCTTTGTTCATATTCCACTGGCCTGAAGTTCATAGAATCATTGAATAGTACAGCACAGAAAGAGGCCATTCAGCCCATTGAGGCTATATCAGCTTTTTTTTTAAGAGCAATCTGGTTAGCTCCCCGCTCTTCCCCAATACCGCTGCAATTGTTTCTCCTTCATGTATTTATCCAGTTCCTTTTGATGGCTACTATTGAATGTGTATTGTGTATTACCCACCCTACCAGGCAGTGCATTCCACATCCTAACCACTCATTGTGTCAAAAGGCTTTTCCATATATCACCTCTGGTTCTTTTGCGCCTTCTGGTTATCAACCCTTCAGTCACTGGAAACAGTTTCTCTTTATTTACTCTATATAAACCCATCATTATTTTAAACACCTCTATCATACCTTCTCGTAGCCTTCTTTGCTCACAGGAGAACACCCCAGTTTCTCTGGTCTATCCACCTAACTGAAGTCCCTCAGCCCTGGAGTTATTCTCGTAAATCTCTTCTGCACCCAATTGCAGCGGTATGGGGAAAGAGAGGGGAGCTAATCAGATTGCTGTTTAAAAAAAGCTGATATAGCCTTCATATTCTAATGTGTGGTGCCCAGAATTGGACACAATACTCCAACGGGGTTGAACCAGGGGTCAGCATTACCTCTTGGCTTTTGTATTCTTTAGGGCCCAATTTGACCTCTGTGTAAGTGAAAGGGTTTTGGGTGAGTTAAAATCTCGCCCATATATCTATATATATATATGTTTCTATTTATGAAGCCCAGGATCCCAATTGGCCTTATTAATTGTATATTCCCATATGCTTTATTAACTGCCTTTATTAACCTGTTCTGCCACCTTGAAAGGTTTGTACACAAAAACCCCTAGGTCTCTCTGTTCTTGCCCCTTTAAAATTGTACCATTTGGTATGTCTGGTCTCTGTTGTGAGTTTAAATTCTATCATGACAACTTGCGCAATGGAGTCCCATAAATACATGGGCTGTGCCAGGACCAATGACCATTAAATAGATTGTCATAAAATGCCAACTGGTTTAAGAATGTCCTTCAGGGAAAGCGAACGAACCATCCCTACACAGTACAGCCTAGATGTGACTCCAATCCCACACTGCATGGTTAACTCTTAAGGACTAAGGGTAACAAAGGTTTGATAATGAATGATGCCATGTTAGGGTTGCCCTATTAATAAGATCAAATAAAGAAAAGTCAATTAAAAAGCTGAGCAATGTTAAACCATGGTGAATTTCTCCTTCCCTCAGTCAACTCCCTCTTGTTCTGCTGGGTATTTTACTCTGGAAGTTTTATAATCTCTCTTACTGCAAAATTGTGGAGATGGTGGTGTAGTGGTAATGTCATTGAACTAGTAATCCTAAGGCCCAGGCTAATTTCCTGGGGACACGGGTTAAAATCTCACCACAGCAGCTGGTGGAATTTAAATTCAATTAATTAATAAAACTCTGGAATTGAAAGCTAGTCTCAGTAATGGTGCCATGAAACGACCATCGATTGTCGTCAAAACCCATCTGGTTCACTAATGTCCTTTAGGGAAGGAAATCTGCCGTCCTTACCTGGTCTGGCCTACATCTGACTCCAGACCCACAGCAATGTGGCTGACTCTGAACAGCCCTCTGAAATGGCCTAGCAAGCCAAGGGCAATTAGGGATGGGCAACAAATGCTAGCCTTGCCAGTGATGCCCACATCCCATAAAATATTTTTTTTAAATTAAAGGATTTAACAGGTGGCAAACTGAAAACAGACCACTCAAAACACACAAAGACCTAACACCATCCAGGACAAAACAGCCCACTTAATCAGCGCCCTACCCACCTCTGGCACACTGTGGTTGCAGTACATACCATCTACAAGATGCACTGCAGCAACTCACCAAGCCTCCTTTGACAGCACCTTCCAAACCTGTGACTTTTACCATCTAGAAGGACAAGTGCAGCAGATGCGTGGACAGCTTGCTGTGCACTACTTGGCTGCTGTGTTTCCCTACATCATAAAATGCTTCAAAAAAAAAAGTACCATGTTGCCTCGAAAGCACTTTGGGACATCCTGAGTTTGTGAAATACACAGTACAAATACAAATTCTTTCTTTCTTCTTTCTAACAATAGTGTGTCTCTCAAACTAATACCTCAACCTTTTTCTGGTTTGAAGCCAATTGTTTGACTAATCAGACAGCAGTAAAGGAATTCTGTAATTTCACATTGCAGGATGTATCCAGGAATGGACCAGGAAACAGATTAATCCTGAACCACAGCAATACACAGACTGAATCAAATCAATAGCAAACGAGAAAGACGAGAATGCCCCGTCTGACAAGCCAGTGAAGGTCCAACAAAATGAGCTGGATAAAGTCTGTAACTAGGCGGTTGAGTGACAGATAGAATTTAGCACACAAGTATAATGGGGTCTCAGGATGTGGGCATGGCTGGCAAGGTCACATATATTACCCATCTTATGCTGAACCGAAATAAAGCTCTGGTTAGGCCCAACTAGAGTACTGTATCCAATTCTGGTCACCACACTTTAGGAAGGATGGGAGGGTCCTTGAGAGGGTGCAGAGGAGATTTACCAGAATGGTTCCATGGATGGAGGATTTTAGTTACAAGATTGGGTTGGAAAAACTAGGGTTGTTCTCCTTAGAACAAAGAATATTGAGGGGAGATTTATTAGAAATGTACAAGATTATGACAGGCTTAGATAAGTTAGACAAGGAAAAACTGTTCCCATTAACTGATGGAACAAGGACTAGGGGAGAAAGATTGAAGGTTTTGGGCAAGAGATACATGGGGAATGTGAGGAAGCACTTTTTTACGCAGTGGGTGGTAATGACCTGGAACTCATTGCCCACGAGTATGGTGGAAGCGGAGACAATCACTTACTTCAGGAGGAAACTGGATGGCCACTTGAAAGAAATAAACTTGCAGGGCTACAGGGATTGAGCGAGGCAGTGGGAACTACTGGATAGTTCTGTGGAGAGCCAGCATAGCCCAAATGGCCTCTTTCTGTGCCGTAAGTGACTCTATGACTCTATCTCTAGTTACCCTGAGAAAATAGTGGTGGACTTCATCTGCTATCCTTAGCAGTCCTTGTGGTAATGGTACACTCATGACGGTGCTAGATAGGAATTTGACTTAGCGACAGTGATATGAGAAAGAAAGAGGTGCATTTATATAGTGCTTTTTCACTCAGAGGGTTGTGAATCTTTGGAATTCTCTACCCCAGAGAACTGTGAATGTGCAGTCACTGAGTATATTCAAGGTTGAGATCGATAGATTTTTGAACACTCAGTGAATTGAGGAATGTGGGGGAAAAGGGTGGGAAAGTGGATTTGATGTAGTAGATCAGCCATGATCTTAATGAATGGCGGTGCAGGCTCGAAGGGTCGTATGGCCTACTCCTGATCCTCTTCCGTCTGTTCTTAAGATCCCATGCATTATATGAAGAAGCGCAGGGGACAATCCAGAGAATGAGTTCAAACCCCACCCATGATATTTTGAGAATTTTACTCAGGTTGACAAAAATATCTGAAATGTAAAGCTTTTAATCAGTAAAAGTGACCATGAAGCTTTTGGATTGTTGTAAAAGCCCAAATGTTTCACTAATGACCTTTTTGGGAACAAAACTGTGGTCTGGGCCTATATGTTACTCCAGTCTCACGTCAATGTGGTTGCCTCTTAACTGCCTTCTGAAATGACTACTTAGTTGTATCAAACTGCTGCAAAGAAGGAGGCAGCCCATCCCACCTTCGAGTTAATGTTAATCTGGCCACACATCTGGAAAATGAATTAGGAACATAGGAGCAGGTGCAGGCCATTCAGCCCATCGAGACTGCTCCGCCATTCAATACGATCGTAACTGATCATCCACTTCAATGCCTTTTTCCCACACTATCTCCATATCCCTTTATGTCATTGGTATTTAGAAATCTGTCAATCTCTGCTTTAAACATACTCAATGACGGAGTTTCCACAGCCCTCTGGGGTAGAGAATTCCAAAGATTCACAATTCTCTGAGTAAAGAAATTTCTCCTCATCTCTGTCCTAAGTGGCTTCTCCCTTATTTTGAAATTGTGTCCCCGTGGTTCTAGACTCCCCAACCAGGGGAAACATTTTACCTGCATCTACCCTGTCTATCCCTTAATGTATTTTGTAGGTTTCAATGAGATCACCTCTCATTCTTCAAAACTCTAGAGAATACAGGCCTGGTTTCCCCAATCTCTCTTCATAGGACAGTCCCGCCATCCCAGGAACAAGTCTGGTGAACCTTCGTTGCACTCCCTCTATGGCAATAATATCCTTCCTAAGGTAAGGTGACCAAAACTGCACATAGTACTCCAGGTGTGGTCTAACCAAGGTTCTATACAATTGAAGCAAAACTTCACTACTCCTGTACTCAAATGCTCGTGTGATAAAGGCTAACATACCATTAGCCTTCCTAATTGCTTGCTGCACCTGCATGTTAGCTTTCGGTGATTTATTGACAAGGACACCCAAATCCCTTTGTACATCTACACTTTCTAATCTCTTAGCATTTAAAAAAAATTCTGCACATCTGTTCCCCCTACCAAAGTGGATAACCTCACATTTCTCCACATTATATTCCATCTGCCATGTTCTTGACCACTTACTAAGTTCATGCAAATCCCCTTGAAGCTGCTTTGCATCTTCCTCACAACACACATTCCCACCTAGTTTTGTGTCATCTGTGAAAATATTACATTTGGTCTCCACATCCAAATCATTGATATATTAAAGATTAAAAAAGGCTTCACTACAGGAAACATTAAACTCAACTCAAATCTCTTCAAAGACACCAGGTGTTCCAGCGCAAACTCAATAAATTAAACTCATAAATCCCAGGTTCACCTTCTGCCTCCTCCTGGGTGCCCCCCCACCCCCCCCCCCCCCCATGCCCGCACACAGTGTTCCATATAGATGCTTTAGCTAGGACATCATAAGGAACTGCAGGAAGCTCAGAGGTACAATTCTAATGAACTTCAAGAAGTCTTGAAAACAATCTTACCCGTGTGATTAAAGTTGATTTTCAAACTGGTAATTGATCAAAAACTTTGGCATTTTGAATTCCACTAATAATCTAACCTTGAGTTTGATGACCTCGCAAACATTGAAGCACCCGCTGTAGGTGTCGTTTCCCAGTCCAAGTCTGCCAAGGATGTGTTGCAAATTAAAAAGGCATTGAGTGATGGAGTTCTCTCCAGTTCTACAGTCAGGCTATTAAGGATGGAATTGTCAGCTGACTGCTACACAACACTGGCTGAACAGAGTCAGTAAAATAGACTTGTGCCCATTGTCAAAGAGAAGTGACGTCCTTGGGAATGTAAGACTCTTCTCCATCTAGGATCCGACAGAAATAACTGAAGGCCAGAGTAGAGGGTGGTGGGGAAGCACCTTCAGATTAACCAGTAGATGCTGAAATTTGAGCCCTGGACCATTCCTTGTAATGCATCCAAACATTTCCAATGCCGATCAATATTGGTATCAGCCGACCCTCGCTTGCTGGCATGCACATGAATAGTGATGTTGGCTGTGTAATAAAGTGTAGTGGTGACTTCACCTTTAAGAAACTTCACCTTTAAGAGACGAGGTCACTGATGCAACAGATGACATCATCAGTCATATATAAGGAGGAGACACTGTTTTGAGAGACACACTCAGCACATGGCTTTACAGAGAGCAGTTACACACCAGCGAGGAAAAGACCTGGACCTGAAACCATGCAATGTAGATAAGTAAGAAAATAAATAGTGTTTGTGTTGAATCCGAATATAAAGCCTGCGGTTGTCATTTAAAGAAGACTTAAGAACATAGCACAAAACTACAGGCTGTGGCACCAGAGGTTAGATAGGACTCAATGAACTGAACCCCAGCAACGACCCTTCATCATCAGCGAAAGAGGACTGGGGGGAGGTTGAGCTGACACTCAAAAGAAGACTTTTATTTTCACATTAGTTTGCACAATTGTAGAGTTCCATAAAATATTTATCGGAGTGTTACCTGCTTTCACATGTCAGCATTCCAGTTAAGCTATCTGCCACACAGAGATGAACACATTAACCAAGATGGAAAGTCCCCTCGAGTCGATAAAATACAGGTCTGGTATCAATTACCTCACTTTAGTGTTGACTGAAGCCATCCATGACAGAATTAAAATATATTACTTACATAACTGCAAAACTGCACATAAAAACCAAGCACTAGAAATGAATAGCATTAGTCAGAAATCTATATCTAACCCATTTTTCCCCCTTTTTTTTTGGGAGTGTTTGATGGGACCGTGTAGAGGGAGCTTCATTCTGTATCTAACCCCATTTTTTTTTTGTCTTTTTTTTTTCTCTTTTTTTTTTCTCAAGGTGGCCTTTATACCCCAGGCCCCTTTTACATATTTCATGTCGAGGGGGCCTTTATTCCTCAGGCCCCCTTTATATACATATTTTTAAAATAACTTTATTAAAAACAGATAAATAAACAAAAAACTCAAATTAAAATGCCATTCTCGGCGTCGATGATGCACTCCAGTCCCTGCGGTGCCCACCGGTCGCAGAACGCCTCAAGCGTACCGCGGACACCGCATGCTCCTTCTCCAGGGACACCCGGGCGCGAACGTAACCACGGAAGAGGGGCAGGCAATCGGGGAGGACGGACCCCCCGACGACCCGCAGCCTGGACCTGTGAATTGCCACCTTGGCCAGGCCCAGGAGCAGACCGACGAGGAGATCCTCCTCCCGGCCCACGCCCCTCCTCACTGGGTGCCCAAAGATCAGGAGCGTGGGGCTGAAGTGCAGCCAGAAATGGAGGAGCAGCCCCTGCAAATACCTTGCACACTCCATATATACATGGAACACAGACTTGTCCAGGCCGCAGAAAGTACAGGCGGCACAGTGGCGCAGTGGTTAGCACCGCAGCCTCACAGCTCCAGCGACCCGGATTCAATTCTGGGTACTGCCTGTGTGGAGTTTGCAAGTTCTCCCTGTGTCTGCGTGGGTTTTCTCCGGGTGCTCCGGTTTCCTCCCACAGCCAAAAAACTTGCAGGTTGATAGGTAAATTGGCCATTATAAATTGCCCCTAGTATAGGTAGGTGGTAGGGAAATATAGGGACAGGTGGGGATGTGGTAGCAATATGGGATCAGTGTAGGATTAGTATAAATGGGTGGTTGATGGTCGGCACAGACTCGGTGGGCCGAAGGGCCTGTTTCAGTGCTGTATCTCTAAACTAAACTAAACCTACTTAAAAGTCAATTGCACGGGACTGCCCAGTGCAACACCCTCCCGGGGGAGGGCTCCCGCGTAGAGAGACATCCATCGGGGTTTCCCCTCACTGCCAGATGGCAACGCGGACCGCCAGGGCATGTCCGGCCAGCTGACGAGGGCGAGGAAGTGAAGAGTGTGCAGGAGCAGCCCATACAGGAAACCCCTCCGCACCGATTGGAATGGCATGGAGGGCATTTCCGAGAGGCAGCTCGGGTTTTGCGAGATCGGCTCCCGAGGTGGGTTTCGGGGCCTGGGTCCAATGAGCAGTTCCGGCCGAGCGGGGGTCAGCTCGGCCGGGAGCACTCTGCACTCCTGAGCTCCCTCGCGACCCACAGTGCGGGGAGTCCCAGGGGCTTCGGCTACTCCTCCGCCCGCCGGTCCGTCCCCGGAACCGGCCACCCGGACAGCCGAGGCGCTCACCTCTGCCGGCGGGGGAGCGCCCTGACTGGAGTAGATCCCAGTAAAAGACAGGCAACTCCTTCAGAGAGGCGCGGCGAACGGACTCTGCCAGGAGCTGCGTGTCATCATGAAGGCAGTGACACTGGCGGAAAAAATACGTCGCCAGCGCACACCATCTGGGAGGATGCTCGATGAACAGGTATCTCTGCAGGGTCCGAAGGCAGAGAGTCGCAGCCTGGGTGCGGACGCACACCAGCGACTGGCCGCCCTCCTCGATCGGGAGACTCAGGACTGCACAGAGACCCAGTGTTTCCTCTTGCCCCAGAACAAAGAACAAAGAACAGTACAGTACAGCACAGGAACAGGCCATTCGGCCCTCCAAGCCTGCGCCGATCTTGATGCCTGCCGAAACTAACTCCTTCTGCACTTCCGGGGCCCATATCCCTCTATTCCTTCCTATTCATATATTTGTCAAGATGTCTCTTAAACGTCGCTGTCGTATCTGCTTCCACCACCTCCCCTGGCAGCAAGTTCCAGGCACTCACCACCCTCTGTGTAAAAAACTTGCCTCGCACATCCCCTCTCAACTTTGCCCTTCACACCTTAAACCTATGTCCCCTAGTAACTGACTCTTCCACCCTGGGAAAAAGCTTCTGACTATCCACTCTGTCCATGCCGCTCATAACTTTGTAAACCTCTATCATGTCGCCCCTCCACCTCCGTCGTTCCAGTGAAAACAATCCGAGTTTTTCCAACCTCTCCTCATAGTTAATGCCCTCCAGACCAGGTAACATCCTGGTAAACCTCCTCTGTACCCTCTCCAAAGCCTCCATGTCCTTCTGGTAGTGTGGCGACCAGAATTGCACGCAATATTCTAAGTGTGGCCTAACTAAGGTTCTGTACAGCTGCAACATGACTTGCCAATTTTTATACTCTATGCCCCGACCGATGAAGGCAAGCATGCCGTATGCCTTCTTGACTACCTTATCCACCCGCGTTGCCACTTTCAGTGACCTGTGGACCTGTACGCCCAGATCTCTCTGCCTGTCAATACTCCTAAGGGTTCTGCCATTTACTGTATACCTCCCCCCTGCATTAGATCTTCCAAAATGCATTACCTCACATTTGTCCGGATTAAACTCCATCTGCCATTTCTCCGCCCAAGTCTCCAACCGATCTATATCCTGCTGTATCCTCTGACAATCCTCATCATAATCCACAACTCCACCATCCTTTGTGTTGTCCGCAAACTTACTAATCAGACCAGCTACATTTTCCTCCAAATCATTTATATATACTACAAAGAGCAAAGGTCCCAGCACTGATCCCTGCGGAACACCACTAGTCACATCCCTCCATTCAGAAAAGCACCCTTCCACTGCTACCCTCTGTCTTCTATGACAGAGCCAGTTCTGTATCCATCTTGCCAGCTCACCTCTGATCCCGTGTGACTTCACCTTTTGCACCAGTCTGCCATGTGGGACCTTGTCAAAGGCTTTACTAAAGTCCATATAGACAACATCCACTGCCCTTCCCTCATCAATCATCTTCGTCACTTCCTCAAAAAACTCAATCAAATTAGTAAGACACGACCTCCCCTTCACAAAACCATGCTGCCTCTCGCTAATAAGTTTGTTTGTTTCCAATCGACGAGTTTCTTCTGGATCTAGGTGGCAAATGCAGGGGGCGGGGCCAAAGTGACCAACTGGTACCACAGCATGGAGGCCACCAGTTGGTTTATGACCAGCGCTCGGCCCCTGTAGGAAAGCACTTGGAGCAGTCCTGTCCAGCGCCCCAGCCGAGCGGTGACTTTCGCCTCCAACGCCGGCCAGGCTTCCTCAGCGGGGTTAAGGTGGACTCCCAGATAGAGGAGGTGCGTGGTGCTCCACGCAAAAGGCGTCAACTCCTCCGGCAGGGAGTCCACCGCCACTGACCCACCAGGAGACCGGAACATTCTCCCAATTGATCCTTGCGGAGGATGTGGCAGAAAAGGTCTGCTGGCAGTCGCACATCCTCCGCAAGCCAACGGGATCTGGGACCGCGAGGAGCACGTCGTCAGCGTAAGCAGAGAGGACGACCCGCATGGCCGGCTCGCGCAGAGCCAATCCCGTCAACCTCCTGCAAAGCAGGCACAGGAAGGGCTCCATGCAGATGGTATACAATTGGCCGGACATGGGGCATCCCTGATGCACTCCTCTCCCAAAGCGAAGGGGCGCCGTCAAGGACCCGTTAACCTTGACTAGACACTCTGCGGCGGCGTATAAAAGTCGGACCCGGGCCACGAAATGCGGCCCGAGTCCGAAAGCGCGCAGAGTCCCGAAAAGATATTCGTGATCCACCCTGTCGAACGCCTTCTCCTGATTGAGGGAGAGAAAGACTGACCAGTCCTCTGGGAAAGATCGATCAGGTCCTGGACCAGGTGGATGTTGTCCTGGATGGACCGGCCTGGGACCGTTAGGACTGGTCGGGGTGGATCATGTGGGCCAGCACGGAGCCCAGGCGGGTAGACATAGCCCGGGCAAAGATCTTATAATCCGTGCTGAGGAGGGAGACCGGACGCCAGTTTTTAAGCAGGCGGAGATCACCCTTCTTCGGCAGCAGGACGATGACCACCCTGCGCCACGAGAGGGGCATCTCCCCGGTCGCCAGGGTTTCCCCCAGGACCCGCGCGTAATCATCCCCTAGGACGTCACAGAACGCCCTGAGGATCTCCACGGTCAACCCATCCAGCCCCTGGGGATTTGCCCCTTGAGAGCTGGTGGAGGGCGCCAGTCAGCTCCGCCAATGTGAGCGGAGCCTCCAATCCTTCGGCGCCCTCCGGGCTGACCTGTGGCAGGTCCTCCCACAAAACTCTGCGTGCGTCCTCGCTGGACAGATCTGGAGAGAACAACGCACTGTAATAAGTACGGACCAGGAGGCCCATTCCCTCCGGTTCCGTGATGGAGGATCCGTCGTCGGCCAGCAGCTCAACGAGCTGCTTACGGAACCCCCCACCATTTTTCCAGCGAGTAGAAGAAGGGTGAGGCGCGGTCCAAATCTTCCAGTATCCGGATCCGTGACCTCACGTATGCGCCTCGGGACCCTATGAGCTGCAGGTCCCTCAGCGCGCCCTTCTCTTTATACGCCTGCCACAGGGCCGGGTCCGCGACAGCATGACCGAGACGGGACTCCAAGACGAGCACCTCCCTCTCTAGGCGCCCGATCTCGGCTTCCCGCCTCTTGGTCGACCCCTTCGCGTACTCCTGACAGAAGACGTGGATGTGAGTCTTGCCCACATCCCACCATAGCCTCAAGGAGGGGAAGCCCCCCTGCTTCCTTTTCCAGAGTCCCGGAATCGCTCGTCTTCCAGCAGCCGGTTGTTAAAGTGCCAGTACGCGGATCCTGCCCATGTGCGGAGCGGAGTGAACTCCACCCACACCAGGTGGTGGTCCGAGCACAGCACCAGCCGCATGGAGGCCGCCGAGACGTGGGAGACGTATGCCTGCGAAAAGGAGAGGCGGTAGATTCGGGACCCTCCTCCTCCAGACCTCCACGTGAAGGCGCTGGAGTCGGGATGGAGATTCCACCAGACGTCCACCAAGTTAAGGGAGCTGATCAGTCCCCTCAACTTCTCCACCGACGCTTGGCCGCGCTGGGGACCAGAGCGATCCCCCACCTCGAGGGTGCAGTTAAAATCCTCCCCCCCCCGCGAGGAAGATGCACTCGCCACTATCGATGGAGCTCAAGACAGCGGACACTTCTTCAAAGAAGCGCGCTTGCAACGCGCCGGGCCTGGGCGCGTACATATTCACAAAGTGGAGCGGCATGCTACCCAGGCAAACAGCGAGGTGGAGCAAGCGGCCTAGCACTAGCTCCTTGACCCCCAAGATCTCCGGCTGAAAAGTCGGGGCCAACAAGATAGCTACCCCACTAGAAATAGGGGTGAGGTGACTCATGTAGACCCCACCTTGCCACTTCAGGAGCCAGGTGGCTTCGTCTCCAGGAACGGTGTGGGTTTCCTGCAGAAAGCTCACCGCGTACCTCCCTTCCCTGAGGACTGAGAGATTGTGAAATCTGCGGTGAGACCCCCTGTTGCCGTTGATGTTGAGGCTGGCTATGGTTATCTTCATGTCAAAGGTACTTAAAACCCGTCACCAACACCTCACTGTGAGGAGGGAGTGGAAGTGCACCTGGCCTTCCACTCCCCCAGCAACCCATTGAGAAACACATTAAAACGGCACCTCTCAACCAGTTTCACGCCCGCGCGCTTGCCCGCTTTCTTCAGGGCAGCACGGACGGACTGTATGATCAGCGCCAGATTCGACCAATGGCTGAGGGCCAGCTGAACTTTATCGCGGCAACCCCTGCAAGCCGCGAGGAAATCCCGGAGTTCCGTCGTGGGGATGAGAGGAGATTCGGTGGGAGGCAGGAGGGACTCCACCACCTCACTGGTGATGGAATCAAGGTCAGCCTCCGTGCCCCACACCGAATCCCCATCCTCCTCCGGGTCATCACCGCCAGCGGCCGACACATCCACCACACACTGTGGGGTGGATTTCCCGGCTGCGCCAGCTGGTCCCGCCTCCATCACGATCCCACCCCCAGGATCGATGGCGGAGGAGTCCTCTCTGGGTTCTACTGTGAAACTGGAGCCTGTGGGTACCAGCAGTTCAGGACACCCCTCCACCTCTGTCCCCAGGCCAATGAGCGGTCCAGGGAAGACAGAAGTTCCCGACTCCGGAAATCCAGCCGGTGCCGAGACCGGAGGCGGAGAGAGGAGGCCATCTCCCGCTCCGCCAGCACCCACAGGCCCAGGAATAGGGACAACATTTTCAATTGCAACTGTGTCGGGTGTCTCCTGGTCAGTGGAGAACCCTCTGGGGCCTCGCCCTCCCCTCCACTCAGGGCACCCGACCCAGTGGCAGCGGCAGAATGAGCGGCGTCCTCAGGCTCCCCCACCGCAGGCAGGGCTCCACTTACTCCTTCAGGAAGGGCCGTATGTACAGGGGCCTCCCCCTCCCCTCCATCCTGAGGGACAGGGAGCTCCTGCCCAGACTTTGTAGCTTTGGTGGTGGTGGTAGGGGATACCTGGGGACCCGAAACAGGAGACAGCTCCCCTCCAACAGATGGGCCCTGTATCTCAGGGCCCTGTGTTACCTCTGTGGAGGGGTGCCTTCTCCTCTTTTTCCCAGTTGTGTGCGGAGGCTCAGAGACCTCCATGTCATCAGAGGTCTCCGCCTCCGCACTCTTTTTTTATTCACGCTGGGCCTGAGCCCAGCCCTGGGGCAAGTTGACTCCCCGAGATTGGGCTTTGTGCTGAGCTCAGACTCGGGTAGTGTCACGGTGTCCAGGGGATGCGCCTCTCGATGTTTATTTTTCCTCCGCACCTTCCTTCCACTTGGACGGGCACCCCCCTCCCTGCCGAAGGCCGTGAAAACCACAGCCTCTGGTACCGACTGAATGGTATCTGGTGGAGGTGTAGGGGGGGTGGGAGGAGGTGCAGCGGCACCACCCTGGGCCGCCATGTTGGGGTTGGCAGCCGAGAGGTTGGGGCAGTTCTTACGAACATGCCCCACCCCCTTACAGACATGGCACCGCAATCCGTCCAAGGTCCAGAAGACGCGGTAGGCCGTCCCCTGGAACTGTACATTGAAGTGGCCCTCTGTAACCTCCTCCCGCGCCAGCTACATGAACATGCCGGAGGCTGTTCTCCCGAAGACCGAGCGGGACTGGGGTGAGCCCCGTCTTTACCTCCCCCAGATGGTGCAGGTGGGGAAGGAGGAGCTCACCAGGAATGAAGGGCGGGACGTTGGATAAAATGACCCTTTGCGCAGTGGCCTCCAGGGGGTCCACTGGCAGAAAGGTCCCGCCCACGGTGAGCCCCTTGTTCAGAGCCAGGACACCGCCCGCTCGGTCCTCAGGAATAACACTGCCTTCCCGTATATTTTAGAGGCTGCAACAATGGCCGAAGGGCCGACAACCTCGGCCATTGCTTTCTCGCATGCCTCTATCGTCATGTTTGGGTGGACGTAACTCTTGACCCCATACTTCGATGTTATTAATGAAAATAGATAAGTCCCCTGGGCCAGATGGGATTTATCCTAGGATTCACTGGGAAGCCAGGGAGGAGATTGCAGAGCCGTTGTTGTTGATCTTTATGTCGTCATTGTCGACAGGAGTAGTGCCGGAAGACTGGAGGATAGCAAATGTTGTCCCCTTGTTCAAGAAGGGGAGTAGAGACAGCCCTGGTAATTATAGACCTGTGAGCCTTACTTCGGTTGTGGGTAAAATGTTGGAAAAGGTTATAAGAGATAGGATTTATAATCATCTTGAAAAGAATAAGTTCATTTGCGATAGTCAGCACGGTTTTGTGAAAGGTAGGTCGTGCCTCACAAACCTTATTGAGTTTTTCGAGAAGGTGACCAAACAGGTGGATGAGGGTAAAGCCGTGGATGTGGTGTATATGGATTTCAGTAAGGCGTTTGATAAGGTTCCCCACGGTAGGCTATTGCAGAAAATACGGAAGTATGGGGTTGAAGGTGATTTAGAGCTTTGGATCAGAAATTGGCTAGCTGAAATAAGACAGAGGGTGGTGGTTGATGGCAAATGTTCATCCTGGAGTTTAGTTACTAGTGGTGTACCGCAAGGTTCTGTTTTGGGGCCACTGCTGTTTGTTATTTTTATAAATGACCTGGAAGAGGGTGTAGAAGGGTGGGTTAGTAAATTTGCGGATGACACGAAGGTCGGTGGAGTTGTGGATAGTGTCGAAGGGTGTTGTAGGGTACAGAGGGACATAGATAGGCTGCAGAGCTGGGCTGAGAGATGGCAAATGGAGTTTAATGCGGAGAAGTGTGAGGTGATTCACTTTGGAAGGAGTAACAGCAATGCAGAGCACTGGGCTAATGGGAAGATTCTTGGTACTGTAGATGAGCAGAGAGATCTTGGTGTCCAGGTACATAAATCCCTGAAAGTTGCTACCCAGGTTAATAGGGCTGTTAAGAAGGCATATGGTGTGTTAGCTTTTATTAGTAGGGGGATCGAATTTCGGAGCCACGAGGTCATGATGCAGCTGTACAAAACTCTGGTGAGGCCGCACCTTGAGTATTGCGTGCAGTTCTGGTCACCGCATTATAGGAAGGATGTGGAAGCTTTGGAAAGGGTGCAGAGGAGATTTACTAGGATGTTGCCTGGTATGGAGGGAAGGTCTTACGAGGAAAGGCTGAGGGACTTGGGGTTGTTTTCGTTAGAGAGAAGGAGGAGGAGAGGTAACTTAATAGAGACATACAAGATAATCAGAGGGTTAGATAGGGTGGATAGTGAGAGTCTTTTTCCTCGGATGATGATGGCAAACACGAGGGGACATAGCTTTAAGTTGAGGGGTGAAAGATATAGGACAGATGTTAGAGGTAGTTTCTTTACTCAGAGAGTAGGAGGGACGTGGAATGCCCTGCCTGCAACAGTAGTAGACTCGCCAACTTTAAGGGCATTTAAGTGGTCATTGGATAGACATATGGATGAAAATGGAATAGTGTAGGTCAGATGGTTTCACAGGTCGGCGCAACATCGAGGGCCGAAGGGCCTGTACTGCGCTGTAATGTTCTAATTCTAATTCAAACGGTGACGGGGCAACAGGTGCAGCTGCAGCAGCCGCAGCAGCATATGTACAGGAAGGCCCCGCCACCGGCAAAGGAGGGCTTGCCGTGGGGTCTAAGTGCCACGTCCACCCCCAAGAAGCAAAGCAATTTTACACAATTGAAACAAAACAAACAAACTTTAAACAAAGTGGAGTGGGAGCACAGGAGGATAGGGGTGGGAAGGTAAAGGAAAAAGGGGGGACAGGTGACTGAGGCGACTGAGTGGAGGAAGGGAGAGAAAGGCTGAAAGGGATGTTTGATCCAACTGCCAGTTGGAGCACCTTTGTAACAATTAGTCCAAAACTGTTGGCTGTCTTCCAGTTGGGGGAGGCTTCTTCGCCCGGGATGGCTGGAGCCGCCCGGTACTCTCCTCTTCTGCTTTTAACAAGAAAGTCTTCACCCGGGCAACTCCAGCTGTCCCGAGCAGGCAGTTGGGGTGGGGAGGGAGCTCCCTGTGTGCAAGCACCAATACAAATACAGGGGCCCCCTACTGGATTTGGCAGCCCCACCCAAGTCTTCCGGCCTCTTCTCCCTCCCCCAAACAGTTCAAACTTAAGAGTTCTTCAGGTGCCCCGACACCCACCTCTCCAAAACAATTGCAGCCTTCCTTGATGGTTTCTCTCCACTCTGCATTCACCTCTCTCCACTTTCTCCAATTACTCCAGTCTCCACTCTGCAGTTGCTGCAGCACAGGTGCAGCTGCTCCCCCTGATTGCTGGCAGGAAGTGTTCCAAATTGCCCAGCCAATCCCAGTGCTGTACCTGTCCTAGGACTGTTTGATGGGACAATGTAGAGGGAGCTTTACTCTGTATCTAACCCCATTTTTTTTTTTTTTTTTGACTCTGTATCTAACCCCCCGTGTTGTACCTGTCCTGGGGAGTGTTTGATGGGGGACAGTGCCTTCTTTGGACTCCTTATCTCGAGAGACAATGCATAAGCGCTGGAGGTGGTCAGTGGTGTGTGGAGCAGTGCCTGGAGTGGCTATAAAGGCCAATTCTAGAGTGACAGACTCTTCCACAGGTGCTTCAGATAAAATTGGTTGTCGGGGTTGTTACACAGTTGGCTCTCCCCTTGCGCTTCTGTCTTTTTTCCTGCCAACTACTAAGTCTCTTCGACTCGCCACTCTTTAGCCCCGCCTTTATGGCTGCCCGCCAGCTCTGGCGAACGCTGGCAACTGACTCCCACGACTTGTGATCAATGTCACAGGACTTCATGTCGCGTTTTCAGACGTCTTTAATGCGGAGACACGGACGGCCGGTGGGTCTGATACCAGTGGCGAGCTCGCTGTACAATGTGTCTTTGGGGATCCTGCCATCTTCCATGCGGCTCACATGGCCAAGCCATCTCAAGCGCCGCTGACTCAGTAGTGTGTACAAGCTGGGGATGTTGGCCTCCTCGAGGACTTCTGTGTTGGAGTTACGGTCCTACCACCTGATGCCAAGTATTCTCCGGAGGCAGCGAAGATGGAATGAATTGAGACGTCGCTCTTGGCTGACATACTTTGTCCAGGCCTCGCTGCCATAGAGCAAGGTACTGAGGACACAGGCTTGATACACTCGGACTTTTGTGTTCCGTGTCAGTGCGCCATTTTCCCACACTCTCTTGGCCAGTCTGGACATAGCAGTGGAAGCCTTTCCCATGCGCTTGTTGATTTCTGCATCTTGAGACAGGTTACTGGTGATAGTTGAGCCTAGGTAGGTGAACTCTTGAACCACTTCCAGAGCGTGGTCGCCAATATTAATGGATGGAGCATTTCTGACGTCCTGCCCCATGATGTTCGTTTTGTAGAGGGAGCTTTACTCTGTATCTAACCCCGAACTGTACCTGTCCTGGGAGTGTTTGATGGGGACAGTGTCGAGGGAGCTTTACTCTGTATCTCACCCCGTACTGTACCTGTCTTTACAGTGTTTGATGGGGACAGTGTAGAGGGAGCTTTACTCTGTATCTAACCCCATGCTGTCTTTGGAGTGTTTGATGGGGACAGTGTAGAGGGAGCTTTACTCTGTATCTAACCCTGTGCTGTACCTGTCTTTGCAGTGTTTGATGGGGACAGTGTAGAGGGAGCTTTACTCTGTATCTCACCCCGTACTGTACCTGTCCTGGGAGTGTTTGATGGGGACAATGTAGAGGGAGCTTTACTCTGTATCTAACCCCGTACTGTACCTGTCTTTACAGTGTTTGATGGGGACAGTGTAGAGGGAGCTTTACTCTGTATCTAACCCCATGCTGTCTTTGGAGTGTTTGATGGGGACAGTGTGGAGGGAGCTTTACTCTGTATCTAACCCCGTACTGTACCTGTCTTTACAGTGTTTGATGGGGACAGTGTAGAGGGAGCTTTACTCTGTATCTAACCCCATGCTATACCTGCCTTGGGAGTGCTGCTGCTTGTGGGAGCTTGCTGTGCACAAAATGTCTGCTGTATTTGCTGCATTACAACAGTGACACTGCGATGTCCTGAGCTGGTGGAAGGTGCTGAATAAATTGTCTCATTTCTATCTTACCCGAGCTGTCATTGAGAAATTAATGGAGGATGTATTCCTGGTTCGGTTCCCTCCCTGCCCTTGCAATATGCTGCAGTTTTCAGTCTTTCATACATTGTCCCTGAACTCCTGCCAAACGCTTGCTTTTGAAAACAAACTTAAATTGTTTTTTTTTTTGATTGCTTTCCGCCCTGAGCCTCACACTGTGTTCTTTTTCTCTGTGAGAGATTCTCCTTAATCATCTGATTTCATTTGTTTTGAGTTTGTCTTTCATGTCTGTTAAAAGTGGATGGAGAGTCTGGACGAGCTGGGCAGAGGGAATGCTTTTTTTAAAGCTATTTTTGGATGGTGTATAACTGGTTGTGCTTATTTACTATTCTGCAAGGGATCACCATGTTTAATTGCTTTGCAACGATTTATAATCAAAGCAGTACACACAAAGAGCTAAGGAGGCGAGGGGGTCCTGGTTCACAACCTGCTGATGTTCATTTCTATTGAGGCAGGCAGCGTGCAAACTTGGTGCTGTCTCCTCATTTACCTGATTGGTCAGAGTGGGGCCTGTGCTGCTGGCTCCCTGTGCGCTCAGCAGGCGGCCCAGCAGCATGTGCTGATAGCATGTGATGCAGGGAGCTACTGACTGACTGTACTGACACTGGCTGCAAGTAGGAGCCTCACAAATGGAGCACCAGGGAAGAGAGGGGACTCCGAGGTTCACGGATATGGTGGTGGAGGCCTTAGTGGTAGAGATTGACGGGAGGAGAGAGGTCGTGTTTCCCCACGGGGGGGCGGGGGGGTGTGGGGGTAGGTTCAGAAGACCCTCAAGGACCACCCTCTGAAAGGAATGGGAGATGGTGGCCAGGGAAGTCTGGGGCGCGGCAGCAATGCCACAAGAAGTTCAATGACCTCACCCGGGTGGTCAAGGTCAGTGAATGCATTTCCAAAGGGCATCTCCTACCCATCGCAGCACCAACCTCACATACCCCACCTCACCCTCACACACGTTCCGATGATGTCAGCCTTACATCCACCTCTCACTGCTTTCATATACCACCAGCTATTGATCGGTGGCAGGCACATCACCCAAACACAGGGCAACACAATCACGAACATTCTTCCCTCTCTCTTGTAGGACAAGGTCGCCCATAATCACCAGGAGCAGAGCAGGACTGGTGAGGGACAAAGGTGTCTGCATCTCCACAGCACTACGGAAGAAATGGTTCTCCACATCATGGGGCCGACTGCAATGGGCTGCGCAGCGTCTGAGGATGATGGTACACGGATGAAGATAGGAAACAGAAGCAGGAGTAGGCTATTCGGCCCCTTGAGCCTGCTCTGACAGTTGATAAGATCATGGCTGATCTGATTTCAGCCTCAACTCCATGTTCCTGTTTACCCCCCCCATGAGTCTTGACTTCCTTGTCTATCAAGAATCTATCTAACTCAGCCCTGAATATATTCAATGATCCAATGAAGAGAATTCCACAGACTAACAGCACCTTGAGAGAAAAATCTCTCCTCAGCTCCATCTTAAATGAGAGACCCCTTATGCTTAAACTGTGTCCCCTAGTTCGAGTCTCTCCCATAGGTGGAGACATTCTTTCTGTATCCACCCTGTCAAGTCCCCTCAGGATCTTATATGTTTCAATAAGATCACCTCTCATTCTTCCAATGTGTACAGGTCCAACCTGTTCAACCTTTCTTCATGAGACAAACCCCTACATCCCAGGAATGAGCCTAGTGAACCTTCTCTGAACTGCTTCCAATGTAATTATATCCTTTCCTAAATAAGGAAAGCAAACTGTGCACAGTACTCCAGATGTGGTTTATTTAGGCCCTGTACAGCTGTAGCAAAACTTCCCTACTTTTATATTCTATTCCCCTTGTTGTCTATGTATCTCTTTCTTTCCCCCCCCCCCCCCACCCACCCACCAGCCCCCTTCCCTCACCTTAACCGTCCCTTCCTGATTTTCAGTTTTCAGATGTCTGTGAACTGTCGCTGCCCAGGAGAAGGAGAGAGAGCGACATCACAGGACTGGTGAAGAGCCCCCGGCACTTAATCTAACACTCACTGGCAGCAACGTAGATACTGGCAGTGCCCTTACCTCGGAGTAAGCAGGTATGGTTGGGCTGCAGCCAGGCCAGGGGGAAAGGATAGTTTGGGTGCCAGCTCTCCAGAGGGTAAGGATGCCGGTAAGTTCTGCTGCAGAGGAATCAGATGAGGACCTCAATAGGGCAACATACAGGAGAAAGCTGATGATATTTTTGGAAGAGTTGTGGTGAGAGGCTGGGTGCATTGGCTGGCGTGCCAGACAAACCTCTGTCACTGTGACAAAGCATGGAGGAGTCCAGCTCCAATTTGGCAGCGGGCATCGAGCACAGCTTGCTCTCCCTGCAGCCTTTGCTCTATCTTCCTGTCATGTTACAGAACCCGAGGCATTGGCACAACACTTCCAAAAATACTTCACAAACATTACAATAGCAGAAGTTAACTTAAATCACCATACCTGCAAGTTGGATGCCTGACTCTTCAAACAACATTACTGATGGATCCCTCTTGCGGTGAACGTATGTTCCTCAATGAGTGACCAGTGAATGCAGTGAGTGGACCTGAGGGTGTGGTCCACGTTTGTAATTTGTGCGTCAGGTCAGCTGGTGAGGGTGTTGGCGTCACAATCTGGTCAGTTCAGAAGTTTCCGGTGCACGCTCAGCATGCCCGCACGATTGCCCTTCCCAGCGCTGGGCGCCGTGTGGCCATGCCCCACACCGAGGGCTACCAGCTTCCACAGTGCCAACTCCAGCAGCACAAATGAGCCCAGTACACACCCACAGTATTTGGTATGTTCATTTGCTGTGGCTCCAAGACCAGGAAAGTTGAGTTCTGGAAGTTTTAGTTGGTTGTAACAACAACAACTTATCTTTATCTAGCACCTTTAATGTAATAAAATGTCCCAAGGTGCTTCACAGGAGCATTATAAAACAAAATATGACACCAAGCCACGTAAGGAGATATAAGGGCAGATGAGCAAAAGATTGGTTTTAAGGAGCAACTTAAAGGAGGGAAGTGAGGAGGAGGGGTTTAGGGAGGGAATTCCAGAGCTTAGGGCCCAGGCAGCTGAAGGAGCAGTCACCAGTGGTGCAGTGATTAAAATCGGAGATGCACAAGAGGCCAGAATTAGACGAGCGGAGAGATCTCGGAGGGTGGTGGGGCTGGAGGAGGTTTCAGAGATAGGGAGGGTTGAGGCTATGGAGGGATTTGAAAACAAGGATGAGAATTTTAAAATCAAGACATTGCCTGACGGGGAGCCAATGTCGATCAGCGAGCAGAGGGGGGTGACAGGGGAACGGGGCTTGGTGCAAGTTAAGACACAGGCAGCAGAGTTTTGGATGACCTCAAGTTTACAGACGGTAGAGCATCGGAGACCAGGCAGGAGTGCACTGGAATAGTCAAGTGTAGAGCTAACAAAGGCATCAATGAGGGTTTCAGCAGCAGATGAGCTGAGACATGGGCTCTTGCTGTTGCTTAAAGCCTCATCCATGTTTTTGTTACCTCTAGACTTGACTATCGCAAATGCAGCCCTGGTCAGCCTCCCCTCCTCGACCCCCCATAAACTCTGCTGCCCATTTCCTAACTCACACCAAGTCCAGTTCACCCATCACCCCCTTTGCCCACTGACCTACATTGGCTCTCAGTCCGGCAATGCCTCGGTTTAAATATTCTCATCCCTGGGGGGAACCTCCAAACACAGGGTTTGGAGGTGGGGTAAGTATGTAATTGGGTGGGAGGGTTGTGGCTGGGAGGGGGGAGCCCCACCACCTTCCAGCCTCCATCGAAGTTGAGTCCCGGGTGGGAAGCCTGGTAAATGGCCTCACCGCCAATTGAGGCCCTTAAGTGGGCAATTTGTGCCTAGCTAAGGGCCTCATTGCTGCTGCAATTAGCCCAGTGGTGGGCGGGACTGTCGCTGCATGGGGAGCAAGGCAGGAAAAACCATGTGGATTGCTTGCCCGCTCAGTGGGGTAGTGCAGACCCTCGTTAAAAGGTACTTAGTGCCCGAACCTGGCATCGGGAAGGGGGAGTTGGGGAGTGCTGAGAGCTGCCCCCCCTACCCTTTCTACCGATCACCCTACACCCTCTCCCCCACAACCCGCACCCCATGAGACCCCTCCCGCCCTGACCTAACTGTTGCCTGGGTTCAGTGCCGCTCCTGGACCTCGGGTGAATCTCCACCAGCTCCAATTGTCCGGCAGCTCTCCGAGGGCAGGACTTCCCTCGGTGCGGTCCTTGATCCCATGGAAGGCCCATCACTGTTCAGTTAAGTGCCTAATTGGCACTTGATTCAACGGGCCTCTCACTGAAGGGACGGTGCAGGTTTCTCAGTGGCGCTTTTGCCAGAGGTCGAGACCCTGTCGCCCGGATAAAATCCCAGCCCTTGTGTTCATATAGTTCCATGGCCTCGCCCCTCCCTATCTCTGTAATCTCCTCCAGTCCCACAAACCTCATGGCCTCGCCCCTCCCTTTCTCTGTAATATCCTCCAGTCCTGCAGCCTTCCGAGATATCTACACTCCCTCAATTCTGGCCTCTTGCACATGCCCAATTTTAATCGCTCCACCAATGATAGCACTGCCTTCATCTGCTGAAGTCTTAAACTCTGGAATTCCCTCCCTAAACCTCAACAACAACTTGAGAAACTCTAAAGCAGAAAAACATCCCAAGGTGCTTCACAGGAACCTGATCAAACAAGACACATAACAAAATATTAGGGCAGATATGGAAAATCTCCTCTTTGCTTCTCTTTCATTTTTATAAGACCCTCCTAAAAACCCTGCACTTTGACCAAGCTTTTGGTCACCGGTCCTACTGTCTCCCGATGTGGATCAGTGTCCACAATGCTTCTGTGAAGAGCCTTGGGATGTTTGACTTCTTTAAGGCGCTATATAAATGCAAGCTGGTGTTTCAACTGTTTAAACCGGTTACTGTTCAATGAGGAATAATGTTTCTCTTCAATGCTGCAGCACCATTTAACATCTTATCTGTACCCCATTGGCTGTAAAACACTTCGAGACAGCCTAAAGATGCTACAGGCATTATGTAAATGCAATTTGTTCTTGCTTCCTTATCTGTGGACTCCATTCTTTCAAAGGATTTAATAGGGTAGATAGTGGGAAACTCTTTCCTCTGGTGGTGGAATCCGGTGCAAGATTAAGTGGAACTCTGGAACTCTCTCCTGCAAAAAGCTGTTGAGGCTGCAGGTCAATTAGAGATTTCATTGCTGAGGGTGACTGATCTTTGTTAGTTAACGGGATTAAGGCTTATAGAACCAAGGCAGGTCAATGGAGTTAGGGTACAGATCTGCTTTAATCTAATTAAATGGCAGAACAGGTTTGAGGGGCTGAATGGCCTGTTCCTGCTGTTCTTGTGTACTGCCCTATTTTTTCGATGTTATAGTGACTGTGCAGATCAGAGGTGAATGAGCGGGTGATGGGTTATACCTGGGGGGAGGGGGTTGGGGGTTAAAGTTCATGGGCAGCAGAGCTGTGCGTGTTTGTGGGGCTTTACTGGGTTTTGCTCAAGGGGAGTTACTGTGCCTGGGAGCCTTTGCAGGTCTTCCCTGGTATCTTCCCCCCTCTGCTGGAAGTACAGTGAATTGCACAAGGGTTGATCAGATTTCATCATTTTAACCCTGACTTTAACTTGGGGCAGAAGAACATAAGAAATAGAAGCAGCAGTGGCCATTACTAGATGGTACGTACTGGAGGCCTGGTAATCAGAGGATACAGATTTAAGGTAATTGGTGACATAGTGTGTACCATCTACAACATACACTGCAGCAACTCACCAAGACTCCTTTTTTTTTATTTCCAAAATATACTTTATTCATAAAAATCTGTAAAAATTACATTGCCAAACAGTTTCAAACAGCACCAAATCAAAAAACACAAACAAGGCAAAAGTGATCAGTTTCCTTCAATACAATCATGAGTTGTCTCACAACCCTTCCATTTCATTTGTCATGCCATATACATTTTTACATTTACAGCAAATGAAAATTTTCCCGATACAGTTCGAGGGGTTTCCCATGGATCCAGCCCCTCAGTCCAGCTTGGTGGGGGGGGGCCTTACACAGTGGTCTTTCCCCATTGAGCCTTTGCTGCGGCTGCCCCAAGCTATAGTGCGTCCCTCAGCACGTAGTCCTGGACCTTGGAATGTGCCAGTCTGCAACATTCGGTGGTGGACAACTCTTTGCGCTGGAAGACCAGCAAGTTTCGGGCAGACCAAAGGGCGTCTTTCACTGAATTGATAGTCCTCCGGCAGCAGTTGATGTTTGTCTCGGTGTGCGTCCCAGGGAACAGCCCGTAGAGCACAGACTCCTGTGTTACAGAGCTGCTTGGGATGAACCTCGACAAAAACCACTGCATCTCTTTCCACACCTGCTTTGCAAAGACACATTCCAGGAGGAAGTGGGCAACCGTCTCTTTCCCACCACAGCCACCGCGGGGGGGTATTGCGCGGAGTGTGCAGGAAGGATCTGACGGGGAGGGCCCTTTTCACCACCAGCCAAGCTACATCTTGGTGCTTGTTTGAAAGTTCTGGTGATAAGGCATTCCGCCAAATGACTTTGGCGGTCTGCTCGGGGAACCATCCGACAGGATCCCCCGTCTCCTTTTCCCGTAGGGCCTTGAGGACATTCCGTGCAGACCACTGCCTGATGGATCGGTGGTCAAAGGTGTTTTCCCGCAGAAACTGCTCCACGAAGGATAGGTGGTACGGCACGGTCCAACTGCACGGAGCGTTCCGCGGCAATGTGACCAGGCCCATCCTTCGCAACACCGGGGACAGATAGAACCTCAGCACGTAGTGACACTTGGAGTTTGCGTACTGGAGATCTACACACAGCTTGATGCAGCTGCACACGAAGGTGGTCATCAGGATGAGGGCCACGTTGGGTACATTTTTCCCGCCCTTATCCAGAGGTTTGAACATCGTGTCCCTCCGGACCCGGTCCATTTTAGATCCCCAGATGAAGCGGAAAATGGCTCGGGTGACCGCCACAGCGCAGGAGTGGGGTATGGGCCAGACCTGCGCCACGTACAGCAACAACGTGAGCTCCTCGCACCTGATGACCAGGTTCTTACCCACGATGGAGAGAGATCGCTGCCCCCACATGCTCAACTTTTGTTGTACCTTGGCTACTCGCTCCTGCCAGGTTTTGGTGCACGCCCCGGTCCTTCCGAACCATATCCCCAGCACCTTCAGGTAGTCTGACCTGACGGTGAAGGGGACAAAGGATCGGTCAGCCCAGTTCCCAAAGAACATGGCCTCGCTCTTGCCGTGGTTAACTTTGGCTCCCGAGGCCAGTTCGAACTGGTTGCAGATGCTCATCAATCTGCGCACGGACAGCGGATCCGAGCAGAAGATGGCAACGTCATCCATGTACAGGGAGGTTTTAACCTGAGTGCCTCCACTGCCTGGGATTGTCACCCCTCTTATGCTCGCATCCTTCCTAATAGACTCAGCAAAGGGTTCAATACAGCAAACAAACAAGACCGGGGAGAGAGGACAGCCCTGTCTGACTCCAGATTGGATTAGGAAACTTTCTGATTCCCACCCATTGATTGAGACTGCACTACTGATGTTTGTGTAGAGCAGTTTGATCTAATTGCAGATTCCCTCCCCAAACCCCATTTTGGAAAGCATGGCCATCATGTAGGTGTGCGATATCCTGTCAAAGCTCACCAAGGCTCCTTCGACAGCACCTTCCAAACCTGTGACCTCTACCCCCTAGAAGCACAAGGGCAGCAGACACATGGTAACACCACCACCTGCAAGTTCCCCTCCGAGTGCAAGTGACCAAAAATGGGATTTACGAATAGAGGCAGAGGACACGGCTGAGGTACTAAATGAGTATTTTGCATCTGTCTTTACCATGTAGAAAGATGCTGTCAAAGTCAGAGTGAAACAGGAGGTAATTGAGATAAAAACAAGAAATGCTGGAAATACTCAGCCGGTCTGGCAGCATCTGTGGAGAGAGAAGCAGAGTTAACGTTTCAGGTCAGTGACCATCAGAATTGAGATGCTGAAAGGGCTAAAAATTGATAACGAGGAGGTATTAGAAAGGCTGGCTGAACTTAAAGTTGACAAGTCATCAGGACCGGATGAGATGCTTCTGAGAATACTGAGGGGAAAAGGGGAGAAATTGCGGAGGCAGTGGCCGTAATCTTCCAATCCTCCTTAGATACAGGGGTGGTGACAGAGGACTGGAGAATTGAAAATATTGTTCAGAAAATGGTCTATGGGTAAACCCAGCAACTACAGACCAGTCAGTTTAACCTCAGTGCTGGGAAAGATTTTAGAGACAATAATCCAGGACAAAATTAAAAGTCACTTGGACAAGTGTGGATAAATTAAGGGAAGCCGGCGTGGATTTGTTCGAGGCAAATCGTGTTTAACTAATTTGATTGATTTTTTTGACAATGTATCAGAGCAGGTTGATTAGGGTAATGTGGTTGATGGGGTGTACGTAGACTTTCAAAAGGCATTTGGTAAAGTGCCACATAACAGGTTTGTCGGCAAAATTAAAGCCCATTGAATAAAAGGGACAGTAGCAGCATGGATACAAAGTTAGCTGAATGACAGGAAACAGTGAATATTGGTGAACTGTTGTTTTTTGGACTGGAGGCAGGTTCCCCAGGGGTCAGTATGTGAACCACTGCTTGACTTGATCTATATTAATGACTGAAACTTGGGGGGTGAAGGGAACAATTTCAAAATTTGCAGTTGACACCAAACTTGGAAGTATTGTGAACTGTGAGGGAGATAGTGCCATAGAGTCAGAAAGTCATTACGGCACAGAATGAGGCCATTCGGACCATCGCGTCCATGCTGGTCCTCTGTAGAGCAATCTAGTTCCCTTTCTCTCACTCGATCCCTGTAACCCTGCAAGTTCATTTCCCTCAAGTGCCCATCTAATTTCCTTTTGAAATCATTGATCTTCTCCATTTCAACCACCCTCATGGACAGTGAGTTCCAGCTCATTACCGCACACTGTGTAAAAAAAAATATTCTTCCTCACATTCCCCCTGCGTCTCTTGCCCACGACCTTAAATCTGTGTCCCTTAGTCCTTGTATCATCAGTTTAATGGGGACGGTTTTTCCTTGTCTAACTTATCATAATCTTGTACACCGCTATCGAATCTCCCCTCTAACTCCAAGGAGAACAACCCCAGCTCCTCAAACCTAACCTTGTAGCTAAAATCCATCATCCCTGGACCCATTCTGGTAAATCTCCTCTGCACCCTCTCAAAGACCCTCACATCCTTCCTAAAGTGTGGTGACCAGAACTGTATACAATACTCCAGTTGGGGCCTAACCAGAGCTTTATAAAGGTTGAGCATAATTTCATTCCTTTTGTATTCAATACAAATACTGATAGACTTCAAGAGGACATAGACAGGCTGGTGGAATGGGCAGACACATGGCAGAGAAGTGTGAAGTGATTCATTTTGGTGCGAAGAATGAGGGGAGGCAATATAAATTAAATGGTACAATTCTAACGGGGGGTGCAGGAACAGAAGGTGGCGGGGCAGGTTGAGAAAGCAGTTAATAAGGCATATGGGATCCTATGCTTTATAAATAGAGGCATAGAGTACAAAAACAAGGAAGTCATGATTGAACCTTTATAAAACACTGGTTCGCCCTCAACTGGACTATTGTCTCCAATTCTGGGCCCCACACTTTCTTTTGGGCCTCCTTATCTCGAGAGACAATGGATACGCGCCTGGAGGTGGTCAGTGGTTTGTGAAGCAGCGCCTGGAGTGGCTATAAAGGCCAATTCTGGAGTGACAGGCTCTTCCACAGGTGCTGCAGAGAAATTTGTTTGTTGGGGCTGTTGCACAGTTGGCTCTCCCCTTGCGCCTCTGTCTTTTTTCCTGCCAACTACTAAGTCTCTTCGACTCGCCACAATTTAGCCCTGTCTTTATGGCTGCCCGCCAGCTCTGGCGAATGCTGGCAACTGACTCCCACGACTTGTGATCAATGTCACACGATTTCATGTCGCGTTTGCAGACGTCTTTATAACGGAGACATGGACGGCCGGTGGGTCTGATACCAGTGGCGAGCTCGCTGTACAATGTGTCTTTGGGGATCCTGCCATCTTCCATGCGGCTCACATGGCCAAGCCATCTCAAGCGCCGCTGACTCAGTAGTGTGTATAAGCTGGGGATGTTGGCCGCTTCAAGGACTTCTGTGTTGGAGATATAGTCCTGCCACCTGATGCCAAGTATTCTCCGAAGGCAGCGAAGATGGAATGAATTGAGACGTCGCTCTTGGCTGGCATACGTTGTCCAGGCCTCGCTGCCGTAGAGCAAGGTACTGAGGACACAGGCCTGATACACTCGGACTTTTGTGTTCCGTGTCAGTGCGCCATTTTCCCACACTCTCTTGGCCAGTCTGAACATAGCAGTGGAAGCCTTACCCATGCGCTTGTTGATTTCTGCATCTAGAGACAGGTTACTGGTGATAGTTGAGCCTAGGTAGGTGAACTCTTGAACCACTTCCAGAGCGTGGTCGCCAATATTGATGGATGGAGCATTTCTGACATCCTGCCCCATGATGTTCGTTTTCTTGAGGCTGATGGTTAGGCCAAATTCATTGCAGGCAGACGCAAACCTGTCGATGAGACTCTGCAGGCATTCTTCAGTGTGAGATGTTAAAGCAGCATCGTCAGCAAAGAGGAGTTCTCTGATGAGGACTTTCCGTACTTTGGACTTCGCTCTTAGACGGGCAAGGTTGAACAACCTGCCCCCTGATCTTGTGTGGAGGAAAATTCCTTCTTCAGAGGATTTGAACGCATGTGAAAGCAGCAGGGAGAAGAAAATCCCAAAAAGTGTGGGTGCGAGAACACAGCCCTGTTTCACACCACTCAGGATAGGAAAGGGCTCTGATGAGGAGCCACCATGTTGAATTGTGCCTTTCATATTGTCATGGAATGAGGTGATGATACTTAGTAGCTTTGGTGGACATCCGATCTTTTCTAGTAGTCTGAAGAGACCACGTCTGCTGACGAGGTCAAAGGCTTTGGTGAGATCAATGAAAGCAATGTAGAGGGGCATCTGTTGTTCACGGCATTTCTCCTGTATCTGACGAAGGGAGAACAGCATGTCAATAGTCGATCTCTCTGCACGAAAGCCACACTGTGCCTCAGGGTAGACGCGCTCGGCCAGCTTCTGGAGCCTGTTCAGAGCGACTCGAGCAAAGACTTTCCCCACTATGCTGAGCAGGGAGATTCCACGGTAGTTGTTGCAGTCACCGCGGTCACCTTTGTTTTTATAGAGGGTGATGATGTTGGCATCGCGCATGTCCTGGGGTACTGCTCCCTCGTCCCAGCACAGGCATAGCAGTTCATGTAGTGCTGAGAGTATAGCAGGCTTGGCACTCTTGATTATTTCAGGGGTAATGCTGTCCTTCCCAGGGGCTTTTCCGCTGGCTAGGGAATCAATGGCATCACTGAGTTCCGATTTGGTTGGCTGTATGTCCAGCTCATCCATGACTGGTAGAGGCTGGGCTGCATTGAGGGCAGTCTCAGTGACAGCATTCTCCCTGGAGTACAGTTCTAGGTAGTGCTCAACCCAGCGGTCCATCTGTTTGCGTTGGTCAGTGATTATGTCCCCCGATTTAGATTTGAGGGGGGTGATCTTCTTGATGGTTGGCCCAAGAGCTCTCTTCATGCCATCATACATTCCTCTGATGTTTCCGGTGTCTGAGGCCAGCTGAATATGACTGCATAGGTGTTGCCAGTAGTCGTTTGCGCAACGCCTAGCTGTTCTTTGTGCAGTACTTCTGGCTGCTTTAAGTGCTGCGGATGTTAAATCGCTGGGGGCTTTCTTGTAGTTCAAAAGTGCAATGCGCTTAGCGGCTATGACAGGTTCCAGCTCTTCATTATGAGATTGAAACCAGTCTGCATTTCTCTTCGCACTTTTGCCGTAGGTGGTCAAAGCTGACTCATAGATGGCGTCTCTGATGTGGGCCCACTTGGTCTCAGCATCCCCTGTGGGAGTGTTTTGAAGGGCTGTTACAAGTGAATTTAGAAATTTTTGTAACAGCTGTGGGTGAGAAATTCTGCTCGTGTTGATGCGCGGGTGGCCCTTCTGCTTGGAATGATGCAACTTCTTTGGTCTGAGTCTAACCTTGCTGCACACCAGGGAGTGGTCGGTGTCGCAGTCCGCACTGTGGAAGCTGCGTGTGATTTGAACACTGTTTAAGGCGGCTCGCCTTGTGACAATGAGGTCTAGCTGGTGCCAACGACGTGATCTTGGGTGCCTCCATGAAACCTGGTGACAGGGTTTAGTGTGAAAGAACGAGTTGGTGATGCAGAGGTTATGATAGGTACACAACTCAAGCAGTCTCTGCCCGTTCTCATTCATCCTTCCAACGCCATAGCGCCCAAGGCAGGAGGGCCATGAGTCATGGTCGGCCCCAACCCTGGCATTAAAGTCCCCCAGCAGGAATAGGTGTTCGGTGTTGGGGATGCTGCTAATGATGTTATGGAGTTGTTCATAGAACTGGTCTTTAGCTTCAGGTGCGGAACAGAGTGTTGGAGCATAGATGCTGAGTAGGTGTACTGGACCAGAGGTGGTGAGCAGTCGGATGGACAGTATGCGTTCCGAGCCATTTGAGGGAGGCTCTATCATGCTGAGCAAGGAGTTTCTGATGGCGAAGCCCACTCCATGCTGTCTTGGTTCTTCAGGATCCCTGCCCTGCCAGAAGAAGGTGTAGTCTTGCTCTGCTAGAGAGCCACTCGCGGGGAGGCGAGTCTCCTGAAGTGCTGCAATGTCCACATTGAGTCTACTGAGCTCGTTGTTAATGATGGCGGTCTTCCGAGAATCGTTGATTTGTGTAAGGTCTTCCGACAGGCCAGGACACATAGTTCTGACGTGGGAAGGATGTAAAGGAATTAGAGAGGGTGCAGAAAAGATTCACAAGAATGGCTCCAAGGAGGAGGGACTTCAGTTACGTGAACAGATTCGCAAAGCTGGGGCTGTTCTCTTCAACGAAGAGAAAGTTGAGAGGAGTTGATAGAAGTGTTCAAAATTATGAGGGGTCTGCACAGAGCAGAGGGAAAGAAACTGTTCCCATTGGTGGAAGGGTCGAGAACCAGAGGACACCAATTTATGCTGATCGGCAAAAGAATCAAAGGTGACATGAAGAAGAAACCAGCGAGTGGTTAGGGTCTAGAACACACTGCCTGAGAGTGTGGTGGAGGCAGATTCAATCATGGCTTTCAAAAGGGAATTGGATAATTATTTGAAGAAAGAGATTTTCAGGACTACAGGTAAGGGCAGGGGTGTGGGACTAGCTGAGCTGCTGTTGCAGAGAGCTGGCACATATAAGATGGGCTGAATGGCCTCTTTCTGTGCTGTAACCATTTTATGTGTCCATGATTCCATAAGTGACACACACCATCCTGACTTGGAACTATATCGCCGTTCCTTCACTGTCGCTGGGTCAAAATCCTGGAACTCCCTTCCTAACAGCACTGTGGGTGTACCTACCCCACATGGACTGCAGCGGTTCAAGAAGGCAGCTCACCACCACCTTCTCAAGGGCAATTAGGGATGGGCAATAAATGCTGACCGAGCCAGCGACGCCCACATCCCATGAATGAATTAAAATAAAAACAATGATGTTTGATGGAAAGATTTGTTGGCGAATGGTGTCTTTAGGGTGCCTCAAGTGGTCTGTTACTCAGTGGTCCTGTGCAGTGATTGGTGGAATAATACACCTGGAAAGCGGCTGCCAGTCCGTCCTGATTTAGCCTATATCACCTGAGGGTGGGGTTAAGGGCTACATTTGGCCTCAGTGCAATCAGGTTAGGGGAGAGACCTCGTGGGGAAATGAGGAGAATTTTTTTCACTCGGGGTTATCGGAATCTGGAATGCTGTTCCTTAAAAGGTGGCTGATTCCATAAATCTTGTTAAAAGGGAGTTGCACAGTTACTTGAGGATGAGGAATTTATAGGGTTACAGACTAAAGCGGAGTTGCGGGACTCAGCGCGACTGTTCTTTCCAGGAGGCAGCACAGGCACAATGGTCCTGTGATTGTAGTTTATCTGAGGGTCTAGCTCTTGCCCACTGTGCAGTGCATTCATCTTATGTTCTTTTAACAGAAGTATTGGTTTTTGGCTGTGATGCCTCTCATGGTTTAATATCCTGTTGATGCTCAGCGTCTGGAACTCCACATAAAGAAAGACATGCATTTCTATAGCACCTGCCCCAGCCTTAGGATGTCTCAAACTGCTTTACAGCCAGTGAAGTCCTTTAGAAGTGTAGGAAATGTGGCAGCCAATTTGTGCACAGCAAGCTCCCACAAACAGCAATCTGATAATGAACAGATCATCTATTTTAGTGATGTTGGTTGGCGGATAAATATTGCCCAGGACACTGGGGAGAACTCCCCTGCTCTTCAAAATAGTGCCCTGGGATCTTTTGCGTCCACTTGAGAGGACAGATGGGGCCTCCATTTAACGTCTCAACTGAAAGACAGAACCTCCGATGGAGCAGCACTCCCTCAGTACTGCACTGGAGCGATGGCCCTGCCTCTGGAGTGGGACCTGATCCCACAACTGTATGAGTTTGAGGATTTAAGAAAATCAAATGCTCAGGTGGGGTTGGGGCCTGTAGATCTAGGATGGGTCGAATGGCCTCCCTCAAATTTGCCTGTCATGTGATCCTCTATATGACTGAGCGATCCCTGCCAAAGTTCAGAATCTCTTTGGGATGAAGCTAGAGCGTGTGAACAGTAGGGGGAGGTGTGTCTTCACTTATTGGTGGATTGTATGTGGGAATGTAACAGAGTGGGGAGAATTTTATGGCGATGACGGGGGTCTCGGCTGCTGGCTGGAGATCTGGCGAGAGACCCACGTTGGCTTGTGAAGGGATATAGGTATAATAGTCTTGATTAAGTAGAATTTGGAAATAGTTAGTGTATTATGCCTTTAGAGTTAAAGACTGAATAAATGGTTAGTTTTCAGAGCTCATTAAAGTTCCCCTTTATGATGGAAGAGTTAAACATTTCAAGGTCTCTGTTAAAATAGAATTGCTGTTACCAGGGGCTTGGGAGATAAACACAGACATTGAAATATCCTGTGTGACCTCAGTAAGAGGTAGCAATAAAACTTAATTGGTTTATGGGGTTGTTGTTCAGACAGGTCAGCTCCGGAGGTTGCTGTGGGTACTATGGAAAGGGTAATTAACAAGAAATGGAATGTATTCAAAGGAACAAGAGAGGTCAGGTAAACACAATTATGAATATTTTGACCAGATAAAAGCTCACAAACTTCAAATTCCAGCAAAACAATAAATTAAAGATATAGATTTTAAAAGGGAACACAGGAAGGTCACATCTAATGCAAAAGTCATACGACACCTTATAAATAGTATATAAATACAAGGTTATGAAGCAAACACTTAGGAGTGTTGAATCCTCAAACAGTACTTCTCATCCCATGCCTTATTCAGGGATTTAAGGTACATGTTTACTTTAACTTTTGATGGATATTCTGGATATTCTAAGATAATTTTGCTGTAACATTAGCAAGGTTAAACTTTTGGATTCTATATTAGAAATGTTAGGGCGGCACAGTGGCGCAGTGGTTAGCACCGCAGCCTCACAGCTCCAGGGACCCGGGTTCGATTCCGGGTACTGCCTGTGTGGAGTTTGTAAATTCTCCCTGTGTCTGCGTGGGTTTTCTCCGGGTGCTCCGGTTTCCTCCCACAAGCCAAAAGACTTGCAGGTTGATAGGTAAATTGGCCATTATAAATTGTCACTAGTATAGGTAGGTGGTAGGGAAATATAGGGACAGGTGGGGATGTGGTAGGAATATGGGGTTAGTGTAGGATTAGTATAAATGGGTGGTTAATGGTTGGCACAGACCATGGTGGGCCAAAGGGCCTGTTTCAGTGCTGTATCTCTAAGTCAAATCTAAAAATCAAATAAGAATATGTGTTACATCTCTCAGTAATATTTGATATTGTGATATACTTATCCACTTAAGAAGTTTATTGCCTGTTAAATTCTTTAATAAATATATATGTTAATAAATTGACTCATGTAGTATTCTGTATACAACTACAAGAACCCCCTCTCTGTGCCTCTTTAAGTGGAGAGATATGTACTGAAGAGAGTTTCCCAGACCCTTATAATATCTGGGATATTTATGACTTAGCCATCTAAATATTAAAAATAGGCTGTCCAAAAGATGGTAACATTCTCTGTTGGTTTTCTTTCTTTGAGGGAAAGCTAGTGCAATTCTTTGGACCCAAATAAGTGTCTGAGAATTTGTCTGGTTTGAACTTGATTAAAGGAGATTCGTGGGGATGTGCTCATGATTTGGTTTAGTCCCTACAAGGGGTTAAAGTCATAAATCACTTCAGGCTGCTTTGGGGATGGCCCGCCATATGACGAGCCAATCAGGCACTTGAGAGGCCACTGGTGGGTCTTTGCTGGGATCAGGATCCAGGGGGTGGGAAGTCCTGCCTCCCGAGAGCTGCCGGCCAATCAGAGGCTGGCAGCTGTTTTGCTCAGCAGCGCCATCAGGGAAGTAGTGGCTGCTGCTGGAATAACACCAACCAGAGGTCCAGGATCACGGAGTGATTCAGGCCAGAGGTAAATGATGGCGGGAGGGGTTTCTCGGGGTGGGGTTCATGTGGGAGGAGGGTGTGGGGGGTGGGGAGGGTGGCAAGGGCAGGGGAGTGGCTTTCAGCCTTTGAACGAGGGACTTCCAGGAGACCACATGCAGCTCCGCACTGGCTTGCATGTCATACTGCCCACATGGTGACAAGCTTGCCTACTGCTGGGCTAAACCAACGGCAGAAAGAGGCCCCTAATTGGGCATTAATTACCCCTTAAGGGCCTCAATTGGGATCACCCTCCAGTCCATCCCACCCAATTAAATGCCCTCCCCACCTCCAAACACGCCACGGGGGAGAGCATAAAATATCGCACCAGTGTGTCAGATCTATAAATCGTGATCTTTCCCAAACTCAATCTGATTTTACCAGGTCTGCATTCAATGACAAGGCAACATCTTGGCATCACTGAAATGAGATATTGGTCCATCAGCCACTCTCAGGAGCTTGTGCCCCATTCCCTTTCCCCTATCTCTGTAACCACCTCCAGCCCTACACCCCTCCCTATCTCTGGAACCACCTCCAGCCCTACACCCCTCCCTATCTCTGGAACCATCTCCAGCCCTACACCCCTCCCTATCTCTGGAACCATCTCCAGCCCTACATCCCTCCCTATCTCTGGAACCACCTCCAGCCCTACACCCCTCCCTATCTCTGTAACCACCTCCAGCCCTACACCCCTCCCTATCTCTGTAACCACCTCCAGCCGTACACCCCTCCCTATCTCTGTAACCACCTCCAGCCCTACATCCCTCCCTATCTCTGTAACCATCTCCAGCCCCTACATCCCTCCCTATCTCTGTAATCTCCACCAGCCCTACATCCCTCCCTATCTCTGTAACCACATACAGCCCTACACCCCTCCCTATCTCTGTAACCTCCTCCAGCCCTACATCCCTCCCTATCTCTGGAACCACCTCCAGCCCTACACCCCTCCCTATCTCTGTAACCACCTCCAGCCCTACACCCCTCCCTATCTCTGTAACCACCTCCAGCCCTACATCCCTCCCTATCTCTGTAACCACCTCCAGCCCTACACCCCTCCCTATCTCTGTAACCATCTCCAGCCCCTACATCCCTCCCTATCTCTGTAATCTCCACCAGCCCTACATCCCTCGCTATCTCTGTAACCACCTCCAGCCCTACACCCCTCCCTATCTCTGTAACCTCCTCCAGCCCTACATCCCTCCCTATCTCTGTAACCACCTCCAGCCCTACACCCCTCCCTATCTCTGTAACCACCTCCAGCCCTACACCCCTCCCTATCTCTGTAACCACCTCCAGCCCTACATCCCTCCCTATCTCTGTAACCACCTCCAGCCCTACATCCCTCCCTATCTCTGTAACCTCCTCCAGCCCCGACAACCCTGGTAACCATCTCCAGCCCTACATCCCTCCCTATCTCTGGAACCACCTCCAGCCCTACACCCCTCCCTATCTCTGTAACCACCTCCAGCCCTACATCCCTCCCTATCTTTGTAACCTCCTCTAGCCCTACATCCCTCTGAGATCTCTGCGCTCCTCCAATTCTGGCCTCTTGTGCATCCCCGATTTTAATCACTCCACCATTGGTGGCCATGCCTTCAGCTGCCTGGGCCCTAAGCTCTGGAATTCCCTCCCTAAACCTCTCCACCTCTCTCTCATCCTTGAAATCTAGATCTTTGACCAAGCTTTTAGTCAACTGTCCTAATTTATCCTTATGTGACTTGTTGTCAAATTTTGTTTGATTACGTTCCTGTGAAGCACCTTGGGATGTTTTACTACATAGAAACATAGAAAATAGGAGCAGGAATAGGCCATTCTGCACTTCGAGCCTGCTCTGCCATTCAATTCGATCATGGCTGATCATCCAACTCAGTAACCAGTTCCCGCTTTCGCCACATACCCTTTGATCCCTTCAGACCCAAGAGCTATATCTAACTCCTTCTTGAAAACATACAATGTTTTGGCCTCAACTGCTTTCTCTGGTAGTGAATTCCACAGGCTCACCACTCTCTGGGTGAAGAAATTTCTCCTCATCTCAGTCCTGAAAGGTTTACCCCGTATCCTTATACTATGACCCCTGGTTCTGGACTCCCCCACCATCGGGAACGTCCTACCTGCATCTACCCTGTCAAGTCCTGTTAGAATTTTATAGGTTTCTATGAGATCCCCCCTCACTCTTCTGAACTCCAGCGAATATAATCCTAACCGACTCAATCTCTCCTCATACATCAGTCCCACCACCCCAGGAATCAGTCTGGTAAACCTTCGCTGCACTCCCTCTATAGCAAGAACATTCTTCCTCAGATAAGGAGACCAAAACTGCACACAATATTCCAGGTGTGGCCTCACCAAGGCCCTGTATAATTGCAGCAAGACATCCCTGCTCCTGTACTCGAATTCTCTTGCTATGAAGGCCAACATACCATTTGCCTTTTTTACCACCTGTTACACCTGCACGCTTACCTTCAGCGACTGGTGAACGAGAACACCCAGGTATCGCTGAATATTCCCCTCTCTCCGTTTATAGCCATTCAAATAATAATCTGCCTTCCTGTTTTTGCTACCAAAGTGCATAACCTCACATTTGTCCACATTATACTGCATCTGCCATGCAATAGCCCACTCACTGAACTTGTCCAAATCACCCTGAAGCCTCTCTGCATCCTCCTCACAACTCACCCTCCCGCCCAGTTTTGTGCTATATAAATACAAGCCTTTATAGCCAGTCCAGGCGCTGCTTCACAAACCACTGACCACCTCCAGGCGCTTACCCATTGTCTCTCAAGACAGGGAGGCCAAAGAAGAAGAAGAAAAATACAAGCCATTTTTGTTGTTGTTCGGTGTCAGTTGTTTGTAAGTGCTACTGTACCGACAGGACATTCCCATGTCTGCTATATTTCTACATGCTGCATCTAATTTGTTTCAGATGGCTCATGTCCATGTTGTAACTGCACGAATCGAGAACTAGTTTGACAACATTATCTGTCTGGACGGGACCTTTGATGATCAAAAGATCGATCTTGGTGAGTGAGTCTAGAACACGGGGGTACAATCTTAAAATGACAGCTAGGCTGTGTTGAAAGAAAGGTGCGTTTATACCTCACCCGCAGGACACCAGGATGTGTCAAAACACTTTACAGGTATCTTTTGAAGCATAATCACTGTGGAATTGTAGGAATTGCGGCAGCCAACTTGCACGCACCATGTCTCACAAACAGCAATGCAATAATGACCAATTAAACTGTTATTTAATGAGGTAGGTTGATAGATAAATTTTGAACTAGGACATAAGAACACCCGCTCTTCTGCAAAATAGTCTTTTATGTCAACCTGAGAAGGCAGGCGGGGTCTCAGTTTAACGTCTCAGCCAATGAGATGAAGTAAGGTGGGAGGAAGCTTGTGTGGAGCTTAATTGCTGGCACGGACCAGTTGGACCAAATGGGCTCTTTCTGTGCTGTGAGTTCTACATAAATCTATTTCCTCATCAAGGCCAATTTCCTGGTACCTTGCACTTCTCAATGGAGCCACAAGATGGAGCAGGTGAGGCCCATGTGGGGAATTGTTTTGAGCCTGGGGTGAACAGCAATCATATTTTGTTTTTACAGGTTCAATTTTAACTCCGCGTGCCCGATGAAAATGGGAGATGGGGGCACGGTTACAATGGTGGCTGCACGCTATCCTCTCGGTTCCAGCTGCATTTTAACTTCCCGGCTGGCTTTACAGGCAGCTTCAGGCTGACTGGGGGAGTCAGTATATAAAAGTTGGGATGTGGGTTTCTTTGCAGCAATTAGGACCCTGGCGTGACTTTCACGTTGCCGTGCCAAGGATCCAGGCGGCAGAGGGGATCTCAAGCAGGAGTGTGAGCGTTTTATAGTTCCCACGAGGGTCTGCCAACTCGCCGCCAAACACACAAGGCGACTTCAGGCATCCCCCCTGTCCAACAGCGGCCCAATCTCACACTCCTGTCACCTCCCCACCCCATGGCCGGGTAGCTGGGTGCGGGCTGGGTATCCGAATCTCTCCTCTGCCCTGGAACCGATGAAGCTGGAGCTGAAATCTCGACATCGAGCGATCTCCTGTCATTCTCCGCAGACCCCTCTCGTGCCCTGACTTCAAATGGAGGGTCCCTTTAAATATCCTCGTTTGCTGCCCGTCTCTGTGGGTGAACCTAGACAACGAGTGCCGAAAGGCTATTCGACTGGGTGGGGCATCACAGCAAACCCAATGGTGTCCGCACCCTCCACATGTCAGGAGGAGGTGCAGCAGGAACCCTGGCTGATTTTCCCCACTCCTGGTGTCAGCCGTGGCTCTGTGCATCGCACTCTGAGTCAGAAGGGAGTCAGTACAAGCCCCAACTCTGGAGCCTTAAGCACAACATCTAGGTGCTCCCAGTGCAATACCGAGCGAGTGCTACATTACTGGAGGTGCTGCCTTCCAAATAAGATGTTAAACCGAGGCCCTCATCTGCCCTCTCGGGTGGACAAGATTCCATTGCCATGATTATGAAGCAGAGCTGGGGAGTTCACCCTGGTCTCTGGTGATTTATGCCTCAACCAATAGAACTAAAGCAGAATTAACGGGACCTCATCTCATTTCTGCTTGTGGCAGCTTGCTGTGCACAAGTTGGCTGCCGTATTTCCTGCAAGCGCATGGGAAAGGCTTCCACTGCTATGTCCAGACTGGCCAAGAGAGTGTGGGAAAATGACGCACTGACACGGAACACAAAAGTCCAAGTGTATCAGGCCTGTGTCCTCAGTACCTTGCTCTATGGCAGCGAGGCCTGGACAACATATGTCAGCCAAGAGCGACGTCTCAATTCATTCCATCTTCGCTGCCTCCGGAGAATACTTGGCATCAGGTGGCAGGACCGTATCTCCAACACAGAAGTCCTCGAGGCGGCCAACATCCCCAGCTTGTACACACTACTGAGTCAGCGGCGCTTGAGATGGCTTGGCCATGTGAGCCGCATGGAAGATGGCAGGATCCCCAAAGACACATTGTACAGCGAGCTCGTCATTGGTATCAGACCCACCGGCCGTCCATGTCTCCGCTTTAAAGGCGTCTGCAAACGCGACATGAAATCCTGCGACATTGATCACAAGTCGTGGGAGTCAGTTGCCAGCGTTCGCCAGAGCTGGCGGGCAGCCATAAAGACGGGGCTAAAGTGTGGCGAGTCGAAGAGACTTAGTAGTTGGCAGGAAAAAAGACAGAGGCGCAAGGGGAGAGCCAACTGTGCAAAAGCCCCGACAAACAGATTTCTCTGCAGCACCTGTGGAAGAGCCTGTCACTCCAGAATTGGCCTTTATAGCCACTCCAGGCGCTGTTCACAAACCACTGACCACCTCCAGGCGCGTATCCATTGTCTCTCGAGATAAGGAGGCCCAAAAGATTTCCTACATTACCAACAGTGACTACACTTTAAAAATTAAATATTGGGAAGAGCGGTGCCATTGAATTTAGCCTGTGCCACAATCTTGGTTTCCTAGCCACCGACTCCATCCCTCTCCCTTGCCACTGTCTGAGGTTGAACCAGATTGTTCATAACCTTGAAACACTGTTGACCCTGAGCTGAGCTTCTGACCCCATAACCTCTCCGTCACCAAGACCGCCTACTTCTGCCTCTGTAATATCCCCTGTCCCCACCTCAGCCCATCACATCCTGAAACCCTCATACATGCCTTGATTACCTCTGGACTCAACTAATCTAATTTTCTCCTGTTTGGGCTCCCAACTTGCAACCTCTGTAAATTTGAGCTCATCCAAAGCTCTGCTGCCAGTGTCCTAGCTCACGTCAAATCCCATTCACCCATCAGCTCTCGTCCTCACTGACATACATTGACCTTTGGCCCAGCAATGCCTCAATTTTAAAATTCTCACCCTTGTTTTCAAATCCCTCCAGGGCATCGCCCCTCCCTATCCCTGTAACCTCCTCCAGCTCTACAACCCTCTTGAGAACTCTGTGTTGCACCAATTCTGGCCCCTTGCACATCCCTGATTTTAATCGCTGCAGTATTGGTGGCCATGCCTTTGGTTGCTTGGGCCCTAAGCTCTGGAATTCCCTCTCTACAAACAAACATATGAATTAGGAGCAGGAGTAGGCCACTCGGCCCCTCGAGCCTGCTCCCCCATTCAATAAGCTCATGGCTGAACTGATTACTCCACATTTCCACCTGCCCCCGATAACCTTTCACCCCCTTGCTTATCAAGAATCTATCTACCTCTGCCTTAAAAATATTCAAAGACTCTGCTTCCACCGCCTTTTGAGGAAGAGAATTCCAAAGACTCGCGACCCTTTGAGAGAAAAAAATTTCTCCTCATCTCTGTCTTAAATGGGCGACCCCTTATTTTTAAACAGTGACCCCTAGTTCTAGATTCTCCCACAAGGGGAAACATCCTTTCCACATCCGCCCTGTCAAGACCCCTCAGGATCTTATATGTTTCAATTAAGTCACCTCTTACTTTTCTAAATTCCAGCGGATACAAGCCCAGCTTGTCCAACCTTTCCTCATAAGACAGCCTGCCCATTCCAGGTATTAGTCTAGTAAACCTTCTCTGTACTGACTCCGATGCATTTACATCCTTCCTCAAATAAACGGGGGTGGCACAGTGGCGCAGTGGTTAGCACCGCAGCCTCACAGCTCCAGCGACCCGGGTTCAATTCTGGGTACTGCCTGGGTGGAGTTTGCAAGTTCTCCCTGTGTCTGCATGGGTTTTCGCTGGGTGCTCTGGTTTCCTCCCACCACCAAAGACTTGCAGTTGATAGGTAAATTGGCCCCTATTAGAGGTAGGTGGTAGGGGAATATCGGGACAGGTGGGGATGTTGTAGGAATGTAGGATTAGTATAAATGGGTGGTTGATGGTCGGCACAGACTTGGTGGGCCGAAGGGCCTGTTTCAGTGCTGTATCTCTAAATAAAAAATAAATAAACCTAAACCTCTCTGTCTCTTTCTCTTGTGAAGATGCTCCTTAAAACCTACATCTTTGACCAGGTTTTTGGTCACTTGTCCGAACGGCTTATGAGGCTCGCTGTCATATTTTGTTTGATAATTGCTTCTGTGAAGCATCTTGGGACATTTTACTATATCAAAGGGGCTATATAAATGCAGGTTGTTGTTGTATTTCATTGACTGTAAAGCGCTTTGGGACATTCTGAGGATGTGAAAGGTGCTGTATAAATGCAAGTTCCTTCTTTCTTTCTAATCCAGAGCCTAGTGTGATGTCTTGTACACTGTCCTGGTTCACTAACTAACTAACTCAGCGGTGACTGGGAGTTGAGGGTTAACACCCTGGCTCTGCAGACACACTGGGGCAGTGTTCTGTAACTTTGCTCAATGGTGCAGTTATGTTGCAGTCTTTGTATCAATCGAACCCCCCGTGTCACACTGAACGCGTGTTCCCGTGAGACCACCTCAATGGACAGCTTGGAGATGGTCATCATCTGACTTCATCCACCTGTCCCCTGATCCCACCCATCCTTTTGACTCCAACCAACCATCCGTAACCCCATCCACAGCTTGACCCCATTCACCCATGACCCCACAATCCTATCACACCACACAAATCTGAGACCCCATCCATCCAATGACTCCACTCACCTAATAGCTCCACCCATTCTATAACTCCACCCACCCCATAACTCCGCCCATTCTATAACTCACTCACCTCATAACTCCACCAATCTGATAACTCCACCCACCCCATAGCTCCACCCATGTTTTCAAGTCCCCAGTCTAGAGATTTGAGCAGGTAATGGAGGCTGAAACTCCAGTAAGTGAATACTGTACTATGGAATTGGATGCGCTGCTTCTCAATTGAGATGTTAAACCGAGACCCTGTCTGCCCTCTCAGGTGGATGTAAAAGATTCCTTGGCACTTTTTGAAGAGCAGGAAAGTTCTTTTAGTGACTTGGCTAATATTTATCCTTCAACCTATACCACTGAAAGAAATGATCTGGTCATTTATCACATTGCTGTTTGTGGGAGCTTGCTGTGCGCAAATTGGCTGCCGTATTTCTCGACATTACAACAGTGACTACACTTCAAAAAAGTATTTCATCAGCAGTGAAGGGATTTGGGACGTCCTACTGCCGTGAAAGGTTGTGTTAATGTTCTATCTTTTGTCTTTCTCTAGATGTTGTGACTCCAGTTGCTATGTAAACTCACAGCCGTCGCTTGGAAGCTCCCATGAGTAATGCGTCAGTCCAGGCATTGAGCTGGTTAATGGGCCATGACAATAATTGCATTCCGTTCTTACCTGACATCCACATTCATGCACCTTCCAGCAGGTGTGGCTGGATTGGAATCAGGCGTGGAAATCCTGATGGGTTTTTTTTTCCCTTTGATCACCAAAGAGTCAGTCCTTGTCTCTCCCGGAACCATGTAGAACAGACCAGGAACCAAACATGGGACCTTCCAATTCGTATGGCATATGTTGGGCAACATAACAGCAATCATTGTGCTTGAAAGATAATTCAAAGTGTGAAACAATCTGAGATGTGAAAAGGTCATGTGTAAATACAAAGATTACTTTGCAATTCTACATCAAAAACAACTTACATTTCTAAAGCATTTTTCACTAACAAAGCAATCCCAAAGCACTTAAATACTGAGTCACGTAAGGAGATATTCTGTGATTCTGTGATATTAGGACAGGTAGCCAAAAGCTTAGAATCATAGAATGGTTACAGCACAGAATGAGGTCATTGGGCCCATCGTGACCGTGCTAGGTCTCCACTACAGTAATTTAACAAGTCCCACTGCACCATCCTTTCCCCAATCGCCTGAAAATGTTTTCTATTCAGCTGTTTATCCAATTTCCTTTTGAAAACTACAATTGGACCTGCCTCCACCACACTCTCAGGCTGTGCATTTCAGATCCTAACCACTCGCTGTGTAAAAAAAGTGTTTCCTCGTGTCATCATTGGCTCTTTTGCCAATCACCTTAAATCAATGTCCTGTGGTTTGCGACTCTTCCACCAATGGGAATGGTTTCTCCCTATTTACTCTGTCCAGACCCCTCGTGATTTTGAACACCTCTATCAAATCACCTCTCAACCTCTCTCCTCTAAGGGGAACAGCCCCAGCTTCGCCAATCTATCCACATAAGTGAAGTCCTTCATCCCTGGAACCATTCTCGTGAATCTTTTCTGCAGCCGCTCCAAAGCCTTCACATCCTTCCTATAGTGTGGTGGCCAGAAGCAGACATAATATTCCAGTTGAGGCCAAACCAGTGTTTTATAAAGGTTCAACATAACTTCCTTGCTGGAGAGGCTTGGTCACAGAGGTAGGCTTTAAGGAGGCTCTTAATGGAGGAGTGAAAGCTGGGAAAGCTTAGGGATTTAGGGAGGGAATGCCGGAGTTTAGGGCCCAGACAGCTGAAGACACAGTACTGGTGCAAAGTCACCATGCTACTCATTACCATCTTTTGGATGATACGTTAAACTGAGGCCCAGTCTGCACACTCAGGTGGGTGTAATAGATCCTGTGGAACTATTTGATGGGGAGCAGGGGAGCTCTCCTTAGTGTCCAGGACAATATTTATTTCTCAACCAACATGAATAAAACTGATAAACTGCTCATTAAAAGTTTCCTTTTATTAATTTTCGGGATGCGGATGTCAGTGGCAATTTGATGTTCATTTCCAGGATACAATTGATGACTCACTAGAACATTTCAGAGGGTGGTTACTAGACAACCACATTGTTATGGGACTGAAGTCATATACAGGTCAGGCCAGGTAAGGACAGCAGGTTCCTTTCCTGGTTGAACTAGTTGGGTTTTTACAAAAATCTGACAGCATCATGGTCACTTTTGCTGGTGCCAACTTTTTAAAAAAGAAATATAAATTCTCATTCTGAAGCTACCATGCAGGGGTTTGAAAACATGTTCTCTCGATTATTAGTCTGGGCTTTGGAATTCAAGTGTCAGCTGTTGTTCAGTGGGTTGCATTTGCTGCATTGAGTTGGAGGTTCAGGTTCGACTCCAGAGACTTGAACGCGGTTTCCTTTGCTCCAACAGTGATTACACTTCGAAAGTCTTTCAATATCTGTAAAGTGCCTGGACTTGTTCTGAGGTTTTGAGAAGTGCGACAGAAATGTAAGTTTCCTTTTAACGACTGGCCCAGTAAGATAACCACTACACGAAGTGGCAAGTAACATTTGCGCCACACCAGTGCCAGGTAATGACAATCTCCAATAAGACAGAATTTATCCATCTCCCGTTGACATTCAATGGCATTACCATCGCTGAATCCGCCACTATCAATATCCTGGGTTCACCAGAAGCTGAACTGGACCAGCTACATAAATGCTGTGGCTACAAGAGCAGGTCAGAGGCTAGGAATTCTGTGGCGAGTAACTCATCTCCTGACATCCCAAAGTCTGTCCATCAAAGAAACATAGAAAATAGGAGCAGGAGTAGGCCATTCGGCCCTTCGAGCCTGCTCCGCCATTCATTATGATCATGGCTGATCATCCAACTCAGTAACCTGTTCCCGCTTTCCCCCCATATCCTTTGATCCCTTTCGCCCAAGAGCTATATCTAACTCCTTCTTGAAAATATACAATGTTTTGGCCTCAACTGCTTTCAGTGGTAGCGAATTCCACAGGCTCACCACTCTCTGCGTGAAGTAATTTCTCCTCATCTCAGTCCTGAAATGTTTACCCCTTATCCTTAGACTATGACCCCTGGTTCTGGACTCCCCCACCATTGGGAACATCCTTCCTGCATCTACCCTGTCAAGTCCTGTCAGAATTTTATAGGTTTCTATGAGATACCCCCCTCACTCTTCTGATCTCCAGTGAATATAATTCTAACTGACTCAATCTCTCCTCATATGTCAGTCCCACCATCCCAGGAATCAGTCTGGTAAACCTTCGCTGAACTCTCTCTATAGCAAGAACATCCTTCCTCAGATAAGGAGACCAAAACTGCACACAATATTCCAAGTGTGGCCTCACCAAGGCCCTGTATAATTGCAGTAAGACATCCCTGCAACTGTACACGAATTCTCTTGCTATGAAGGCCAACATACCATTTGCCTTTTATACTGCCTGTTGCACCTGCATGCTTACCTTTAGCGACTGGTGTATGAGAACACCCAGGTATCGTTGCATAGTCCCCTCTCTCAGTTTATAGCCATTCAGATTTTTAAAAATTCATTCATGGGATGTGGGCATCGCTGACCAGGCCAGCATTTATTGCCCATCCCTAATTGCCCTTGAGAAGGTGGTGGTGAGCTGCCTTCTTGAACTGCTGCAGTTCATGTGAGGTAGGTGCACCCACAGTGCTGTTAGGAAGGGAGTTCCAGGATTTTGACCCAGCGACAGTGAAAGAACGGCGATATAGTTCCAAGTCAGGATGGTGTGTGATTTGGAGGGAAACTTGCAGCTGGTGGTGTTCCCATGTATTTGCTGCCCTTGTCCTTCGAGTTGGTAGAGGTCGCGGGTTTGGAAGGTGCTGTCTAAGGAGCCTTGGTGCGTTGCTGCAGTGCATCTTGTAGATGGTACACACTGCTGCCATTTTGCGTCGGTGGTGGAGAGAGTGAATGTTTGTGGATGGGGTGCCAATCAAGCAGGCTGCTTTGTCCTGGATGGTGTCGGGCTTCTTGAGTGTTGTTGGAGCTGCACCCATCCAGGCAAGTGGAGAGTATTCCATCACACTCCTGACCTGTGCCTTGTAGATGGTGGACAGGCTTTGGGGAGTCAGGAGGTGAGTTACTCGCCACAGAATTCCTAGCCTCTGACCTGCTCTTGTACCCACGGTATTTATATGGCTACTCCAGTTCAGTTTCTGGTCAATGGAAGCCCTGAGGATGTTGATAGTGGGGATTCAGCGATGGTAATGCCATTGAATGTCAAGGGAAAATGGTTAGATTCTCTCTAGTTGGAGATGGTCATTGCCTGGCTCTTGTGTGGCGTGAATGTTACTTGCCACTTATCAGCCCAAGCCTGGATATTGTCTAAGTCTTGCTGCATTTCTACATGGACTGCTTCAGTATCTGAGGAGTCACAAATAATAATCTGCCTTCCTGTTTTTGCTACCAAAGTGAATAACCTCACATTTATCCACATTATACTGCATCTGCCATGCATTTGCCCACTCACTTAACTTGTCCAAATCACCCTGAAGCCTCTCTGCATCCTCCTCACAACTGACCCTCCCACCCAGTTTTGTGTCATCTGCAAATTTGGAGCTATTACATTTAGTTCCCTCATCTAAATCATTAATATAGGACCATAGGAAGATAGGAACAGGAGTAGGCCATTCAGCCCCTCCAGCCTGTCCCTCCATTCAATGAGATCATGGCTGATCCGTGGCCTAACTCCATATACCTGCCTTTGGCCCATATCCCTTAATATCTTTGCTTAACAAAAATCTATCTATCTCAGATTTAAAATTAACAACTGTTCTAGCTTCAACTGCTGTTTGAGGGAGCGAGTTCCAAACCTCTATCATCCTTTGTGTGAAGAAGTGCTTCCTAACATCTCTCCTGAATGGTCTGGTCCTAATTTTTAGACTATGCCCCCTAGTTTTAGAATCTCCAACCAGTGGAAATAGTTTATCTTTATCTAGCCTGTCTTTTCCTGTTAATATCTTGAAGACTTCGATCAGATCACCCCTTAACCTTCTAAATTCTCGCGAAAACAGGGCGAATTTGTGTAATCTCTCCTCCTCGTAACTTAACCCCTGTAGTCCAGGTATCATTCTTGTAAACCTACGTTGCACTCCCTCCAAGGCCAATATATCCTTCCTAAGGTGTGGTGCCCAGAACTGCTCACAGTACTCCAAGTGGGGTCTAACCAGGGTTTTGTACAGCTGCAGCATAACCTCTGTATCTTTATACTCCAATCTTCTATATATAAAGGCTAGCATTCCATTAGCCTTTTTGATTATTTTCTGCACTTGCTCGTGGCATTTTAAAGATCTATGCACCTGAACCCCCAAGTCTCTTTGGACATCCACTGTACTTAACCTCTTCCCATTTAGCAAGTACCCTGCTCTATCCTTTTTTGGTCCAAAATGGATAATCTCACACTTGCCCACATTGAAATCCATCTGCCACAGTTTTGTCCACTCACCTAGTCTGTCAACATCTTATGCAATATTTATATTGTGAATAGCTGGGGTCCTAGCACCGATCCCTGCGGTATCCCACTCGTCACTGCCTGCCTTTCAGAAAAAGATCCATTTATTCCTCCTCTTTGTTTCCTGTCTACCAACCAATTTTCTATCCATCGCAATACACTATCTCCAATCCCATGCACTTTAATTTTACATGCTAATCTTTTATGTGAGACTTTGTCGAAAGCCTTCTGAAAGTCCAAATAAACCACATCCACTGGCTCCCCCTCATCAACTCTACTAGTTACATCCTCAAAGAATTCTAGTAGATTTGTCAAACGTGATTACCCTTTTGTAAATCCATGCTGACTCTGTCTGATTCTACCACTGTTCTCCAAGTGCTTTGCTATAAAATGTTTGATAATGGACTCTAGAATTTTCCCCACTACCGACGTCAGGCTGACTGTAATTCTATAATTCCCTGCTTTCACTCTACCTCCCTTTTTAAATAGTGGGGTTACATTAGTTACCCTCCGATCTGTAGGAACTGTTCCAGAGTCTATAGAATCTTGGAAGATGATCACCAATGCATCCACTATTTCTAGGGCCATTTCCTTAAGTACTCTGGGATGTAGATTATCAGGCCCTGGGGATTTATTGGCCTTCAATCCCATCAATTTCCCCAACACCATTTCACTACTAATACTGATTTCCTTCAGTTCCTCCCTCTCACTAAACCCTGTGTTCCCCAACATTTCTGTTATGATATTTGTGTCCTCCTTTGTGAAGGACAAGGCACAAGTCAGGAGTGTGCTGAATTCTCTCCACATTGCTGGATGGGTGCAGCTCCAAAAACATTCAGGAAGCTCGACACCATCCAGGACAAAGCAGTCCACTTGATCAGCACCCATCCACCACCTTCAACATTCACTCCCTCCACCACCGATGCACAGTGGCAGCAGTGTGTACCGTCTACAAGATGCACTGCAGCAACACACCAAGACTCCTTTGATAGCACCTTCCAAACATGTGACTTCTACCACCTAGAGGCAGCAGACACATGGGAACACCACCACCTTCAAGTTCCCCTCCAAGCCACACACCATCCTGACTTGGAAATACTCACTGTCGCTGGGTCAAAATCCTGGAACTCCCTTCCTAACAGCACTGTGGGTGTACCTACACCACATGGACTGCAGCGGTTGAAGAAGGCAGCTCACTACCACCTTCTCAAGGGCAATTAGGGATGGACAATAAATACTGGCTTAGCCAGCGACTCCCACATCCCATGAAAGAATAAAAAATACTACCATGCAACAACAACTACATATATTTATATAGCGCCTTTAAAGTAATAAAACATTGCATGGTGCTTCACAGGAGCATTATAAAATAAAGTATGACACCGAGACACATTAGGAGATATTAGGTGAGGTGACCAAAAGCTTGGTCAAAGAGGTAGGTTTGAAAGAGTGTTTTAAAGGAGAAAGCAAGGTAGAGAGGTGAAGGGAATTTGGGAGGGAATTCCAGAGTTTGCGGTCTAGGTAACTGAAGGCACAGCCAACAATGGTGGAACAATTAAAATCAGGTATGCACAAGAGGCCAAAATTATAGGAGCGCAGAGATCTCAGAGGGTTGTGATGTTGGAGGAGATTACAGAGATAGGGAGGGGTGGGGCTGTGGAGGGATTTGCAAACAATTATGGAAATTTTAAAATCAAGATTTTGCTTGACTGGGTGTCAATGTAGGTTGTAGCGATTACAGGAGTGAATAGGACTTGGTGTGAGTTAAATCACAAGAAGCAGAGTTTTGGATGACTTTAAGTTTACACAGGGTAGAACATGGGGAACCAGCCAGGAGTGCGCTGGAATAGTCAAGTCTAGAGGTAAGGAAGGCATGAATCAGGGTTTCAGCAGCAGATAAGCTGAGATGGGGAGAAGATGGGTGATGTTAGGCAGTGGAAATAGGCAGTCTTAATGATACCCATTGTCTCTCGAGATAAGGAGGCCCAAAAGAAAGAAAGAAAGAAAAAAAGAAAGAATGATACCCATTATTTATAGAGGCAGGGGAATGTAGCTTGTAAACTGAGGTGGCAGTTTTGCTGGGTCTGGGCTATTGGGGTCTCCTGCCCTGAAAGGTGTCAGACATAGTGGAGAATTAAAGAACTAACTGTCGAACTTCTTCATATTATGGAGCAATAGACTTTCCAATATAAACAGGGGGGATGGCTTTGAAGTGTCATGAGATGAATGCAGAGCTTGTCTTCTGATATGTAAAGTGCTTGTGCACTGAAATACCTGATGTCAGTAATGATACCATCTTTAAGTAATTAAAGTGTAGCTTTAGGGACTTCTTTTGGGCCTCCTTATCTCGAGAGACAATGGATACGCGCCTGGAGGTGGTCAGTGGTTTGTGGAGCAGCGCCTGGAGTGGCTATAAAGGCCAATTCTGGAGTGACAGGCTCTTCCACAGGTGCTGCAGAGAAATTTGTTTGTCGGGGCTGTTGCACAGTTGGCTCTCCCCTTGCGCCTCTGTCTTTTTTCCTGCCAACTACTAAGTCTCTTCGACTCGCCACAATTTAGCCCTGTCTTTATGGCTGCCCGCCAGCTCTGGCGAATGCTGGCAACTGACTCCCACGACTTGTGATCAATGTCACACGATTTCATGTCGCGTTTGCAGACGTCTTTATAGCGGAGACATGGACGGCCGGTGGGTCTGATACCAGTGGCGAGCTCGCTGTACAATGTGTCTTTGGGGATCCTGCCATCTTCCATGCGGCTCACATGGCCAAGCCATCTCAAGCGCCGCTGACTCAGTAGTGTGTATAAGCTGGGGGTGTTGGCCGCTTCAAGGACTTCTGTGTTGGAGATACAGTCCTGCCACCTGATGCCAAGTATTCTCCGAAGGCAGCGAAGATGGAATGAATTGAGACGTCGCTCTTGGCTGGCATACGTTGTCCAGGCCTCGCTGCCGTAGAGCAAGGTACTGAGGACACTTTAGGGACTAGGGTCATAAATATAGGGAGAGTTATCCATTAGGTATAGTATAGGAAGACAACGGTTGATAGACCCTGTTCTTCAAAGAGTTGAGTCAGGAAGACTTGTTGAAGGGAGGTAGCTTTGGAGTAAATAACTACGACCGATTATGCGATTAATCTGTCTTAGAGGGATTTGGAAAAGATACGTTTTGAGGTCTTACCTATGACATGTACATTTGATGTGGGCAATATGTGATGTTCCAATAAAGATGACCCAGAGAGATAAAGAAATGGAAAAGCCACTCTCTGATTTGGGTAGGGTTGATCTCGCATCATAGATATCAATAAAGTCTGTTCCATACACTATGCACAGTCTCATGTGCTTACTCAGAATAAGTTGTTGTGTTGAGAAGGAAGGAGGTTGAATGCTGACGAAAATTAAACACTGGTGCCTCCTTGGGCCACTTCTGTCCTACTTTTTATCCTAAGAGGCCAGGCCATGACTCACAACCAAAACCCCGAATGGAGCCTACAATTATCAATCGGCCTATCAGTGTATTTGGATAACGTGCATTTCACATCCGCAGGATGTTGCAAAGTGTTTCACGGCCAGCGAAATACTTTTGGACTGTAGTCACTGTTACAATGTAGAAAACTGGGCAGCCAATTTGTACACAACGAGATCCCTAAAACTGCATTGTGATAATGACCATATCATCTATTTTACTGTTTTGGTTAAGGGTTAAATGCTAAGCGGGACATGGGGGAGAACTCCCCTCCTCTTCTTTGAAATACTACATCCACTTGAGAGGGCAGGCAGGGGCTCGGTTTAATATCTTACCTGAAAGACGGCACCTCCCATAATAGACTGAGTAAATGATATCTGATTTATTGGATTTATTGCAATCTGGAATTTACTGCCTGAAAGGACATCTTCACTGCCAACATTCAAAAGGGAATTGGGCAAATATTTGAAGGGGGCGAGAATTTTCCGGACTCTGGGAAAAGAGCAGGGGAGTGGGACTAATCACCATCAATAATCACTAATAAATCCAATAGGGAATTCAGGAGAAACTTCTTTCACCAGAGAGTGGTGAGAATGTGGAACTCACCACCACGGGGAATGGTTGAGGGGAATAATATAGATGCATTTAAGGGGAAGCTGGATAAATGCGTGAGGGAGAAAGGAATAGAAGGATTATGTTGATAGAGTTGGATAAAAGAGGTTGGGAGGAGGCTTCAATGGGCATAAACACCAGCATGGACTGGTTGGGCTGAATGGCCTGTTTCTGTGCTGTATGCTCTATATAGTTGGATAGATCTTTCAGAGAAACAGCACAGACACGATGGGTTGAATGGCCTCCTCTCAGATAGACACTGAGAGACTGAGAAAGAGGGTGCTCCATGACTCTATAGCCTGTTGGTTGTTTCTAACAGCAAAAAAAAGTCGGCCAAGTTTTTCTGCCCGGAAGACAATGTCCCTTTAAATAGGGGTGGGCTGTAGCAGCCTCTGTGACACAGATCGGTGGCTGGAGCCTGTGCATTGTGGAGTGTTATAAACTGGGGCGAGTGTGGAGAGATCCGACATCTAATCACCGGCATGAAGAAGTCTCTGATTTTGCAACCTGTCAGAGAGTGATGATAGAGAAACAGAAAGTCACCGCTCTCCCGGTTCCCGAACTATTCCTGCAATCCTACCGCAAAGTTTGTCAATTTCCACCCTCCTGGGTTAACTCGAGTCAGTTCCAGCAAAAGTGGGAGGGAAGCTGGTCAGTTTCCGCTCACCCAGCAGTGAAGGAGCGTGGGACTGAGGCAGACAGATAGGTAGAGAGAGAGAGAGAGAGAGACAGGAAGATACTGAGAGAGCAAGACACAGACATTGAGAGAGAGAGAGAAACACAGGGAGATATAGAGAGAGAAAAAGACAGGAAGACAGAGAGAGAGAGAGAGAGAAAGGAAGACACAGACATTGAGAGAGAGCGAAAGCCAGATATATATAGAGAGAAAGAAAGACAGGAAGATACTGAGAGAGCAAGGCACAGAGAGAGAGAGAGAGGCACACACAGGAAGATAGAGAGAGAAAGACAGGAAGATACAGACAGAAAGAGGCAGGCATTGATAGATAGAGACAAACACAAAGAGAGATAGAGTGACACCGATAGACAGATAGAAAGAGAGGGAGGGGCATACAGAGACTGAGAAACAGGGAAAGTAATAGAGATAATCAGACAGAAGGAGGAGATGATAGAAGAGGAAGAGAGGGGCATGGGACTCTAGGATATAAAGAAAGGCTGGTGGGGGGGGATGTGGGGGGAAGGAGACTGAGTGGGAAAGTGGGGGGATTTGGGGCACTGGGAGAGTGGAGTCTGAGGTGGAGAAAGTGACGGAGTGAGTGAGTGAGGAGTGGAGTTGAGGGGACAGAGTGAAACCTGCCCAGAAACTGAGATACAACTTGTATAATAAAAGCAAAATACTGTGGATGCTGGAAATCTGAAATAAAAACAGAAAATGCTGGAAATATTCAGCAGGTCTGGCAACATCTGTGAAGAGAGAAACAGAGTTAACGTTTCAGGTCGATGACCTCTCGTTAGATACACTGGGAGACAACTTGTTGCTGAGACCAGGTAGGTCTAGAATGTCAGTTTTGCTGTGCTGTCAGTATCGCCTTGTTACTGTTACTGGGAGGGGAGGTGAAGGGGGCATTAGACGGCTGGTTGTCTCTGGTCGGACGGGTGCATGTGAGGTATATAGATATATATATGTGTGTGTGTGTATATGTCCAAAGTACGGAAAGTCCTCATCAGGGAACTCCTCTTTGCTGACGATGCTGCTTTAACATCTCACACTGAAGAGGGTCTACAGAGACTCATCGACAGGTTTGATGCTGCCTGCAATGAATTTGGCCTAACCATCAGCCTCAAGAAAACGAACATCATGGGGCAGGACGTCAAAAATGACGACCACGCTCTGGAAGTGGTTCAAGAGTTCACCTACCTAGGCTCAACTATCACCAGTAACCTGTCTCGAGATGCAGAAATCAACAAGCGCATGGGAAAGGCTTCCACTGCTATGTCCAGACTGGCCAAGAGAGTGTGGGAAAATGGCGCACTGACAAGGAACACAAAAGTCCGAGTGTATCAGGCCTGTGTCCTCAGTACCTTGTTCTATGGCAGCGAGGCCTGGACAAAGTATGTCAGCCAAGAGCGACGTCTCAATTCATTCCATCTTCGCTGCCTCCGGAGAATACTTGGCATCAGGTGGCAGGACCGTATCTCCAACACAGAAGTCCTCGAGGTGGCCAACATCCCCAGCTTATACACACTACTGAGTCAGCGACGCTTGAGATGGCTTGGCCATGTGAGCCGCATGGAAGATGGCAGGATCCCCAAAGACACATTGTACAGCGAGCTCGCCACTGGTATCAGACCCACCGGCCGTCCATGTCTCCGCTTTAAAGACGTCTGCAAACGCGACATGAAATCCTATGACATTGATCACAAGTCGTGGGAGTCAGTTGCCAGCGTTCGCCAGAGCTGGCGGGCAGCCATAAAGGCGGGGCTAAAGTGTGGCGAATCGAAGAGACTTAGTAGTTGGCAGGAAAAAAGACAGAGGCGCAAGGGGAGAGCCAACTGTGTAACAGCCCCGACAAACAAATTTCTCTGCAGCACCTGTGGAAGAGCTTGTCACTCTAGAATTGGCCTTTAAAGACACTCCAGGCGCTGCTTCACAAACCACTGACCACCTCTAGGCGCTTACCCATTGTCTCTCGAGATAAGGAGGCCAAAGAGAGTGTATATGCATAAATATTGGTCTCAAAGATGCTTCAGAGAGTTTTGAACAGGACCCTTTCAAGCTAGTCCACACTATGTTTTCAAATGGTTTGATCTAGTGTTGCCAACTCTCCAGGATTGCCCTGGAGTCTTCAGGAATTCATGATCAATCTCCAGGACACTACTGCGAGCAGAAACCCAGGAGGAAAATCATCGGGGCATTTTTAAAAAAAAACTATTTCCATGAATTTTCTTTAAACCTTTTTGTTTATTAGTTATGAAAATATCTGAGAAGGGGCAGTGGGGGTGGGAAAGGCTGTTTGACTAACAGCCGAGAGTCATCCAATCGGACAACAGAGTTTGTTTGTTGTCCAATTGAGACGAGAAGGTGGAGCATCTTGAGGAATTGCCTGTTGGGTGACCAATGAAAGCGGGAGATCCTGTGATGATTCCGCCAGGAATACCGTTGGCCTGTCTGAATATGCTATGCCTGGTTTTCATTTGGATCTGACCTCCATGTACCAAATTATATAGACTATACAACAACTACTTGTATTTATATAGTGTCTTTAACATAATAAAACATCCCAACAGTAACATTACATACTGTTACCTTACAGTAACATTATTAAACAAAGTATGGCACCAAGTCACTTAAGGAGATACCAGGTCAGATGATCAAAAGCTTGGTCAAAGAGGTAGGTTTTAAGGAGGAACGTGAGGTAGAGGGGGCAGGGGGGTGTGGGGGTGCGGGGGGGGAGCGGAATTCCAGAGCTTAGAACCTCGGCAACTGAAGGCATTGCCGCCATTGGTAGATCAATTAAAATCGGGGATGCTCGAGGCCAGAATTAGAGGAAGGCAGATATCTGAGGGTTATGGGACTGGAGGAGTTACAGACGTAGGGTGAGATGAGGCCATGGAGGGATTTGAAAATAAGGATGAGAATTTTAAAATCGAGGCGTTACTTAACCGTGTGTCAATGTAGGTCAGCGAGTACAAGAGTAATAGGTGAACGGGCCTTGATGCAAGTTAAGACGTGAGCCAGAGTTTTGGAAAACCTCAAGTTTACGAAGGGTAGAACATGAAAGACCACCCAGGAGTGTGTTGGAATCGCTGTCTCGAGGTAACAAAGCATGGATGAGGATATTAGCAGCAGACAAGCTGAGGCAGGTGAGTTGGGCAATATTATGGAGGTGGAAATAGGTGGTCTTAGTGATGTTACGGATATGTCATTGGAAGCTCATCTCAGGGTCAAATATGGTACTAAGGTTGCAAGTGGTCTGGTTCAGCCTCAGGAGAGAGATGAGGCAGTGGAGTTTATTTTTATTTGTTCATGGGATGTGAGCATCGCTGGCAAAGCCAGGATATGTTGCCCATTCCTAATTGCCCCTTGAGAAGCCACCTTCTTGAACCGCTACAGTCCGAGTGGTATAGGTGCACCCTCCCACCTGTTAGAGAGGGAGTTCCAGGATTTTTACTCCACAACAGTGAAGGAACGACGATATAGTTCCAAGTCAGGATGGTGTGTCACTTGCAGGTGGCGGTGTTCCTTGCGTCTGCTGCCTTTGTCCTTCTAGGTGGTAGAGGTTGAGGGTTTGGAAGGTGCTGTCTAAGGAGCCCTGGCGAGTTGCTGCAGTGCATCTTGTAGATGGTACACACTGCTGCCGCTATGCGTCGGTGGTGGAGGGAGTGAATGTTGAAGGTGGTGGACGGGGTGCTGATCAAACGGGGACTGAAGCTAACGGCTTCCGTGTTTCCAATATCTAATTGGAAGAAATTTCTGCTCATCCAGTATGGGATGTCGGAGAAGCAGCCTGATAATTTAGAGTCAATGGCGAGGTTGAGAGATTTGGTGGTGATGTAGAGCTTGGTGTCATCCGTGTACACATGGAAACTGACGTGTTTATGGATGATGTCGCTGAGCACCAAAGTGTAGGTGAGAAACGGCCAAACTAATCTGTTGGTGTTCACACTCCACATGAGTCTGCCCCCATCACATCTCGTGCTATCCCATCTCAGCCTTCAGGCATATCTTTCTATTCTCTTCTCTCATGTACTTGTCTCGTTTCCTTTTGAAAGCATCTGAGCTATTTGCCTCAATCACTTCCAGTGGTCATGAGTTGCACATTCAGATGTGAAGCTTTGGGCCAGGTGCAGCACATTCTCATACATCCAACTCACCCAATAATAGTTTGACTTTTCAATGTTGGGTTGGGCCATGCCAGACATCAGTCGAAGATGCTGATATTTGAGGGAGAAGAGGTAGGGCAGGGTTCAATGTCCTGTGTTGAATCACAATATCTATTAAATCTGTTTCTATTCTGTGGTTCTCCTGGCCACCTTTGCACCTTCCACTCTCCGTAAACTTCAGTTCATCCAAAACTCTGTTGTCTGCATCCTAATTCGCACCAAATCCCATCCATCTAACACCCCTGTGCTCACTGACCTACATTGGCTCCTGGTCCAGCAATACCTTGATTTTAAAATTCTCATTCACATGCTCAAATCCCTCCATGGCCTCACCCCTCCCAATCTCTGTACCCTCCTCCAGCCCTACAACCTTCCAGTATATCTCACTCCTCTAATTCTGGCCTCTTGCGCATCCCTGATTTTGATTGCTTCACTACTGGTGGCCGTGCCTTCAGCTGCTGGGTCCAGGCTCCGGAATTCCTTCCCTAAACCTCTCCTACCTTTAAGACGCACCTTAAAATGTATCTCTTTATCCAAGCTTTTGGTCACCTGTTCTGATATCATCTCCTTGGCTCAGTATCAAGTTATGATTGACTGCATTCTTGTGAAGTGCTTTGAGATGTTTGACTACATTGAAGGTGCTATATAAATGCAAGTTGTTGTTGTATCCCCATACTGCCAATATGATACGAGCATATGAATTAGGAGCAGGAGTAGGCCACTCAGCCCCTCGAGCCTGCTCCACCATTCAGTAGGTTCATGGCTGAACTGATTACTCCACATTCCCACCTACCCTCGATAACCTTTCACCCCCTTGCTTATCAAGAATCTATCTACCTCTGCCTTAAGAATATTCAAAGACTCTTCTTCCATCACGTTTTGAGGAAGAGAATTCCAAAGACCCACAATCTTCTGTGAGAAAACATTTCTTCTCATCTCTGTCTTAAATGGGTGACCCCTTATTTTTAAACAGTGACCCCTGGTTCTAGATTCTCCCACAAGTGGAAACATCCTTTCCGCATCCACTCTATCAAGGTACTTCAGAATATTATGCATTTCAATCAAGTTGCCTCTTACTCTTCTAAACTCCAGCAGATACAAGCCTAGCCTGTCCAACCTTTCCTCATAAGATGACCTGCCCATTCTAGGTGTTAGTCGAATAAACCTTCTCTGAACTGCCTCCAATGCATTTACATCCTTCCTTTAAATAAGGAGACCAATACTGTACACAGTACTCCAGATGTGGTCTCACCAATGCCCTGTATAGCTGAAGCATAACCTCCCTACTTTTGTATTCAATTCCCCTCACAATAAACAATAACGTTCTATTAGCTTTCCTAATGACTTGCTGTATCTGCATACTGGGGGGAGAGGTTGCTGGAGTAGGAGGTCTAGGACTGGGGCCAAGAGGTCCCCAGGGTGTGTGACTGAGATTGAGGAGTAAGAGATCGCCAGCCGGGTATGGGTGGCGGGGGGGGGGTTGTGGGGGTGGTGAGGCTGCGACTGGGGGTGAAAGAGGTCCCCAGGAACTGGGACTAGGAGAGTTTTTCTGGGTTGGGTGTGAGGGGGAATGTCGGGGACTAGGGGGGGAAGAGGCCCCTGGGAGCTGGGATCTGTGTCCTCCTGATTAGAGTCAAAGTTGTACAGCATAGAAATAGGCCCGTCGTGTCCGTGCCAGTCATCAAGCACCTAACTATTCTCATCCCATTTTCCAGCACTTGGCCCGTAGCCTTGTATGCTATGGCATTTCAAGTGCTCATCTAAATACTACTTAATTGTGAGGGTTCCTGCCTCTACCACCTCTTCAGGTAGTGCGTTCAAGATTCCAACCACCCTCTGGGTGAAAAAGTTTTTCCTCAAATCCCCTCTAAACCTCCTGCCCCTTACCTTAAATCTATGCCCCCTGATGACTGACCTTCCTACCAATGGGAACAGTTTCTCCCTATCTATTCTATCAAAACCCTTATTGATCTTGAGCCCCTCTATAAAATCTCTTAATTTTCTCTCGTCTTCGGAGAAGGACACCAGCTTCTTCAGTCTCCCAACGTAACTGATTTATTTTTTCTTTGTTTGAACCTAAAATCTCCAGTTTCCCTTGAGTAAAGAATCAAACAACTGAATTATCAGTAAGGTTTCTTTGAAATGCTCTCCAGTGACTCTAGAAGAAGCTGATGCACGATTGGAGTGATTGAGGACTTGCCACAGGTCCTGATGTGTAAACTGCCTTGTGTCAGCAGTTCTCAGGATAATTCACTGCCTGGACAGCTAACTGAAGAATTTATGGGACCCTCTGCCATCTTAAATCAGTCAATAATCCTATTGTGAAAATAAGGTTTATTTTCCTTTTGAAATTGAAGATGAAATTGACTATGTCCTTGCTGGGGACAGGCCCAGATTCGTGTGATTGATAGCTAACTAAAGAGGAGAACAGTAGCTACAGCATTGTCTATCTCCAGTGCTTCATTCCACCACAGCCATGACCTCTGTCCTGTCAGGAGCTTGGCCTTTGACCCTTAATTGTCAATCATGGCCCAGTTGGTAGCACTGCCCAGAAGGGTGTGTGTTCAAGTCCCACTCCAGAGATTGGAGCAGAAAAAATCTAGGCTGACACGCCCAGTGCAGTACTGTGGGAGTCCTGCACTATTGGAGGTGCCCTCTTTCCGATGATGTTTCTCTGAGGCCCTGACTGCTCTTGGTTAGATGTTAAAAGATTCCGCGGCCACTGTTCCAAGGAAAGTATAGGAGTTCTGGCCAATATTTATCACTCAATCTTCATCACTCAAACATATTATCTGATCATTTATCTCATTGCTCTTGGTGGGAGTTTGCTATATGCAAATTAGCTGCTGCATTTGCTACATTACAACAGTCATTACATTTCAACAAAGTACTTAATTGGCTGTAAAGTGCTTTGGAATATCCTAAGTTCGTGAAAGGTGCCATATAAATGCAATTTATTTCTTTCTTTCCGGGCGATGTCAACTGTTTGAACCTTGTTTTGCAGGAGTAATTGGCTGCAATTCTTCTTTTTCGTGGCCTGTACATCAGACAATTACTCAACTGGTTTTACTGGTCACATGGTTAATGAGTACATGTTGGTGCCTGTTATCTTTTCTCAAAGTATTTCTAGGATTGACTTGGATGAATAATGGTTAGGTATAGAGTGAAGCTTCCTTTAACCTGTGCTGTACCTGCCCTGGGAGTATTTGATGGGAAAGTGTAAAGACAGCTTTACTCTGTCTCTGACCTGGGAGTATTTAATGGGACATTCTGACTTGGAATTATATCACTGCTCCTTCGTTGTTGCTGGGTCCAAATCCTGGAACACCCTATCTAACAGCACTGAGGGTGTACTTAAACTGCTGCAGTCTGCGTAGTGTAATAAGGCAGTTCACACCACCTTCTCTAGGGCAATTAGGGATAGGCAATAAATGCTGGCCTTGCCAGTGATGCCCATAACCTGAAAATGAATTTTAAATAATCTAACCTGTGCTACACGTCTCCTGGGAGTATTTGGGACAGTTTGGAGTGAGTCCTATTCTGTATCTGTTCTGGGAGTATTTGACTGGACTGTGTAGAGGGTGTACCTGACTGTGTACCTGACCTCTGAGTGCTTGCTGCTAACACTTTGTCCCTGAAATGGAAAGTGTTTCATTTCTCAGCTCTGACCTCTATCACCTTGATGAGCAGAAAAGTCTGGAAATTAAACTGATTAGAGAGTGGGGGAGAAAAGATAGTTTTCTGAATTATTAATTGTTGATATATACTTGGGGCGGTGCAGTGGTTAGCACCGCAGTCTCACAGCTCCAGCGACCCGGGTTCAGTTCTGGGTACTGCCTGTGTGGAGTTTGCAAGTTCTCCCTGTGTCTGCGTGGGTTTTCTCCGGGTGCTCCGGTTTCCTCCCACATGCCAAAGACTTGCAGGTTGATAGGTTAATTGGCCATTATAAATTGCCCCTAGTATAGGTAGGTGGTAGGGAAATATAGGGACAGGTGGGGATGTGGTAGGAATATGGAATTAGTGTAGGATTAGTATAAATGGGTGGTTGATGGTCGGCACAGATTTGGTGGGCCGAAGGGCTTGTTTCAGTGCTGTATCTCTAAACTAAAAACTAAACTAATGGAGGATTAGTATAAATGGGTGGTTGTTGGTCGGCACAGACTCGGTGGGCCGAAGGGCCTGTTTCAGTGCTGTATCTCTAAATAAATAAATGTTCTGATGAAAGGTCACCAACCTGAAATGTTAACTTTGCCTCTCTCTCCACAGATGCTGCCAGACCTGCTGAGTATTTTCCAGCACTTTTTGTGTTTGCTTGTGAGCTTTGTCCTATTTCTCCTGCAGAACAAGACACAATTAAAGTATCTTAGATATGGTATAAATGAGTTTAAGAGGCAATTAGACATTCTTACTGAGTGAGATTGTGAGGTGTGGTGGTTTATCAAAGAAGGAAAGTCCTTGTATAATTATTTGCCGGAGTGTTAGGCCTCTGCTGCTCCTTCAGCTCCATTTTTGTTTCAACAAGTCTAACCAAAATCTGACTTTTTTGGAGAGGTCTCAACATCTATAATTTCTTTAAAAATTCTGCATTTGTGCGCACTTTCCATCCGCTCCATCTGACTTCCTGTTATGTTTTAATTACACTTTTTTGTCAACTTTTTCCCATTTTATAAGTTCCCATGTCCACATTTGTGAAAAGAGAGATCAATTTCTACAGTCCTTTTCATGACCTCGGAACGTCCCAAAGTGCCTCACACCAATGAAGTACTTTTTGAAGTTGTAATAATGAGATTTACTGATGTAAACTGTCGAGCCTGCCTCCCCAAGTTTCTTTGAGCTGTGCAAGCCCTCTACATCCTAATGCTCCCAGACCCTGGGTACTCGCCTGGTGGCACTGCTAGAGCCTTGACATCTCATCTTAATACTGCCAGATTCCAGGACACCACCACCCACCCCCCCCCCCACCCCTCCCCCCAGATCCCAAGGGCTGAGACATCAGTGTCCTTGATTATTATATTTTGCAAAATACTCCAGTTCTTTTATCAAAAAACAAGATCGCTTATGCATCCCAGTGCCACAGAAGATCTTCTAAAGTGTTTAAAAACTTCATACTTGCGCACATTTCTTATGTCCAAATTGATAATGAAAACTGCCTATGCTCCATGGGGTATGAGCAGGAGAGTGGGATGAATTGGAAAGAGCCTGTATGGGCATGATGGGCGATTGGCTTCCTTCTGTGCAGTATGATTCTATGTAAACAGCACATTTCAACCTCTACCCGATAGAGATGGTGCTTTGTTACTGAAGTAATACAACAACAACTTTATATAGCACCTTTAACATAATAAAATGTCCCAAGGTGCTTCATTGGAGCATTACTAAACAAAATTTTACACCGAACCACATAAGGAGATATTCGGGCAGGTGACCAACAGCTTAGACAAAGGAGTAAATTTAAAGGAGGAAAGCGAGGTGGAGAGAAGTAGGGAGGGTATTTCAGAGGTTGGCGTCAGTAGTGAGGGAATAGACTTTGGTGCGGGGACTGCAAACCATGGCTTCAGTCTTCAGTCTTCCCAATATTTAATGGGAGGCAATTTCTGCTCATCCAGTTCTTGGATGTCGGACAAGCAGTCTGATCATTTTAGCAACAGCGGAGGAGTCAAGAGAGGTGGTGGTGGTGGGTTTGAGCTGGGTCCCATCAACATACACGTGGAACCTGACACTGCTTTTCGGATGATATCGCCAAGGGACAGCATGTAGAGAAATAGGAAGGGGCCAAGGATAGATCCTTGGGGTACACCCAGAGGTAATGGTATAAGAACAGGAAGAGAAGCCATTGCAAATGATACTCTGGCTATGATTAGATAGATAAGAATGGAGCCAGTTGAGAGCAGTCTCACCCAGCTGGACGACAGTGGAGAGGCTTTGGAGGAGGATGGTTTGGTGAATTATGTGAAAGGCTGCAGAAAGGTAGAGAAGGATGAGGAGGGAAAGTTTACCTTTGTCGCAGTCATGTGGTAATGGTTTTAATTAGTGTGATTCATTTAAGTAAACCTTTCCAGTAAATTGTGTACTGGCCTCTCATATGGAACCTGGATTCTGATCCAGATAACATTGGTAAATCTCTACCAGCTGCAAGGATTATGAAGTGCATTCAACTTGGAGGGGGGGTCTGATGAAGTTCCTAATGAGGAATAGCCCACGACTCGAAATGGCAGTCTTACTGAGAGTCCTGTGTGAGGAAATTAGAATATCACACACTGGCACCATAGACAGAGTGCTCTTCTGACATAAAATCAGAAAATACTGGAAATACTCAGCAATCAGGCAGCAATTATGGAGAGAAACAGAGTTAACCTTTCAGGTCGGTGACCTTTCATCAGCACTGGAAGCTGGTAGAAATTTAACATTTTATAAGCAGGTGCTTCTTCTTTGGTCTCCTTGTGTCTAGAGACAGTGGGTAAACGCCTGGAGGTGGTCAGTGGTTTGTGGAGCAGCGCCTGGAGTGGCGATAAAGGCCAATTCTAGAGTGACAGACTTTTCCTCAGGCGCTGCAGATAAAATTTGTTTGTCGGGGCTGTTGCACAGTTGGCTCTCCCCTTGCGCTTCTGTCTTTTTTCCTACCAACTGCTAAGTCTCTTCGACTCACCACTCTTTAGCCCCGCCTTCATGGCTGTCTGCCAGCTCTGGCGATCACTGGCAACTGACTCCCACGACTTGTGGTCAATGTCACAGGACTTCATGTTGTGTTTGCAGATGTCTTTAAAGCGGAGACATGGACGGACGGTGGGTCTGAAACCAGTGACGAGCTTGCTGTACAATGTGTCCTTGGGGATCCTGCCATCTTCCATGCGGCTCACATGGCCAAGCCATCTCAAGCGCCGCTGACTCAGTAGTGTGTATAAGCTGGGGATGTTGGCCGCCTCGAGGACTTCTGTGTTGGAGATGCGGTCCTGCCACCTGATGCCAAGGATTCTCCGGAGGCAGCGAAGATGGAATGAGTTGAGACGCCGTTCTTGGCTGATGTACGTTGTCCAGGTCTCGCTGCCATAGAGGAAGGTACTGAGGACACCGGCTTGAAACATTCAGACTTTTGTGTTCCGTGTCAGTGCACCATTTTCCCACACCCTCTTGGCCAGTCTGGCCATAGCAGCGGAGGCCTTTTCCATGCGCTTGTTGATTTCTGCATCGAGAGACAGGTTACTGGTGATAGTTGAGCCTAGGTAGGTGAACTCTTTAACCACTTCCAGAGCGTGGTTGCTGATATTGATGGTTGGAGCATTTCTGACGTCCTGTCCCATGATGTTCGTTTTGTTGAGGCTGATGGTTAAGACAAATTCGTTGCAGGCAGCCGTAATCCTGACGATGTGTCTCTGCAGACTCTGCAGGTGCAGAGCTAGGGAAAGGTGGGAGGGGAGGACAGAACAACATAAAGAAAGAACAGGTTGATCGAGAGGAGGTAAAAGTATAACCACTATCAGCACCTGCTGTCCGAAGAAAATCAAATATAGGAGCAGTGTTTCTAACCTGGATCAATTGAACTCCTTGTTAAGGCCAGAAGATTGTAGAGTGCCTAATTGAAAGGTGAGATGCTGTTCTCGAGCTTCCATTCAGCCTCACTGGAATAGTTTCGGAGGCCAAGGTCAGAGTGCGAATGGGGCGGAGAATTAAAATGGCAAACGATTGGCAGGTCAAGGTCATGCTTGTGGATTGAACTGAGGCAAAATTATCACTCAATCTGCATTTGGTTTCTCACTGTAGAGGAGACCACATCGTGAGCAGCGAATGCAGCATACTAAATTGAAAGAAGTCCAAGTGCTGTTCTGAAATTGGACATAGTCGTGGGAGCTTTCCCTCAATCTGACCACAGCATACTGAATTCATGTTATTGGGGATGGTGCAGTGAAGGCTTGCATTGATCCTTGAACGTAAAGGAATGGCATCTGAGGAAAGATTCGTTATCTTGCGTATTTTCTCTCTGGAAAAGGGAAAACTGAGAGGGGATATAATAGAGTTTAAAATTAGGAAAGGTTCCAATGAATTGGATCCAAGTCGAGCTTATCTACCATGTGCAGAATTTAAGCCCAAGGCTTCATATTTATAAAGTAAAGATGAAATGCAGGAGGATTTTTTTAAAATTACAGAGTGAGCAGTATGTTGAATAGATAACCGGCATAGGTGGTGGAACAAGAACCATCAAATAAAAGCAAAATACTGTGGATGCTGGAAATCTGAAATAAAAACAGAAAGTGCTGGAAATACGCAGCAGGTCAGGCAGCATCTGTGGAGAAAGAAACAGTTAATGTTTTAGGCTGATGACCTTTTCATCAGAACTGAACAGAACAGTAACAAGAAACTTTAAGTTAACTAGGTAGGTTCTTGTTAATAAACGGGATTCAGGCTTATTAGAAATTCACCAGAGGAACATTGGGGATAGGTGAACTAGATGGGCCGAAGGTAGTCTCCTTCCTGAAACTGTTATTGTGAAGTACTTGGCGCTAATGCAGAGTGCCTGAAAAGAGATGTTCAGTTCCATTTTACTATACTCCCTCACCTTGGTAAGCACCAAATCTCTCTTGCATGTCAATTAAAGAAATAATAACGCTTATTTCTGCTTTGTTCTAGGATGCCTTGGGCTCTTTCAGTCTTTGTCTTGTGGATATTGGCCTGTATTGATACAATGGAAACACATGGGCTCAGTGAATCTGGTGAGTGAATCAAAGTGGTTTGTTAACTCTGAATAATGAGTGTATTTATAGTGTCCGTCCTTCCTTTTGAATCATTTTATTCGAATATCCTCCTATCCTCCTACAGCACAAGAGGAGGCCATTCACCCATCATGTTTCTGCTGGCTCTTTTGAAAGAGCTATCCAATTAGACCCACTTCCCTGTTCTTCCTTTTTTGCCAATTATCTTAAATCTGTGTCGTCTCGTTACTGACTCTCCTACCACTGGGAATGGTTTCTTCTTATTTATTCTATCATAATCCTTCATATTTTTGAACGCCTCTATTAAATATCTCCTGCTCTTAATACCTTAACCTCTGCTCTAAGGTGAACAATCCAGCTTCCCTAGTCTCTCCATGTAACTGAAGTTCCTCATCCCTGGCATCATTCCGGTCAATTTCCTTGATGTCCTTCCTAAAGTGTGGGGCCCAGAATTGAGGACAGTACTCGAACTGAGGCCTAACCAGTGTTTTATAAAGATTTAGCCTAACATTCCTGCATTTGCACTCTGCCTCTATTTAAAAAACCAAGGATCCCTTATGCGGTTTTTAACTTGTCCTGCCAAGTACAAATATTTGTGCCTGTGAACCGTGGAAATAGTAGGAGATGACTCACTTCCTATATTGCTAAATCTGTAATTTTTTTTGAAGTAAATAGCAATGGTTCAATTGGGAAAAGGCACTGCCTGGCATGGTAATGAGTCATAAAGATCAGAAAGACTGTGAGTTAAGAGGTTGGGAATTCTGCGGCGAGAAACTCATCTCCTGTCTCCCCAAAGCCTGTCCACCGTCTACCACCATCAAGTCAGGAGTGTGATGAAATACTCTCCAATTGCCTGGATGGGTGCAGCTCTAACAACACTCAAGAAGCTCGACATCATCCATGACAAAGCAGCCCGCTTGATTGTCACCCCATTGACCACCTTAAACATTCACTCCCTCCACTACTGATGCACAGTGGCAGCAGTGTGTACCATCTACAAGATGCACTGCAGCAACTCACCAAGGCTCCTTCGACAGCATCTTCCAAACCCGCGACCTCTACCAACTAGAAGGACAAGGGCAGCAGATGCCTGGGAACACCACCACCTGCAAGTTCCCCTCCAAGTGACACACCATCCTGACGTGGAACTATTTCGCCGTTCCTTTACTGTCACTGGGTCAAAATCCTAGAACTCCCTTCCTAACAGCACTGTGGGTGTACCTACACCACATGGACTGCAGTGGTTCAAGAAGGCAGCTCACCACCACTTTCTGAAGGGCAATAAATGCTGGCCTAGCCAGCGACGCCCACATCCCATGAACGAATAATTAAAAAAAAGCAACCTTCGCCATGGTGATCAATAGCTGGCTTCAAGGCTGCTAAGCTCAGAGGAAAAGTGTCAACCTAGATTTCTGCTTCTGTTCACTATCTAGTGACCTGTGCCAGAAAGTGAGTGGCAATCTCATTCTGAGAGGCTGACATGAGAGAAGGGGAGGTCACACTTTTGCAGTACAGAGTGCGCATCTGAGGTTGGGAGGGAGGTGCATCAGAGTCATTGTCATTTACGGCACAGAAGGAGGCCATTCGGCCCATCAAGTTCATGCTGACTCTCCATGGAGCTTTGCAGTTAGTCCCACTCCCCCGCTCGATCCCCGTAGCCCTGCAAGCTTTTCTCTCAGGTGGCCATTCAACTTCCTCTTGAAGTCATTGATCGCCTCTGCTTCCACCACCCTTGTGGGCAGCGAATTTCAGGTCATTAACACCTGCTGCTTCCTCATGTTCCCCCTGCATCTTTTGCCCAAAACATTCTACTGTGTCTGCTAGCCTTTGTACCATTTATTAATGGGAAGTTTTTCCTTGTCTAACTGATCTAAGCCTGTCATAATCTTGTACACCTCTATTAAATCTCCCCTCAATCTCCTTTGTTCTCAGGAGAACAAACCCAGCTTTTCCAACCTAACTAAAATCCCCCATCCCTGGAACCATTCTGGTAAATCTCCTCTGCAACCTCTTGAGGACCCTCACATCCTTCCTGAAGTGTGATGACCAGAACTGGACACAATACTCCAGTTGGGGTCTAACCAGAGCTTTATAAAGGTTCAGCATAACTTCCCCGCTTTTGTACGCAATGCCTCTATTTATGAATCCCAAGATCCCATATGAGAGAGTAGATTGGGCTTTACCCTACATCCATCCTCACCATACTGAACCAAAAATGCCTGATGTAGGGACTGGCAGTGTTATTCCACAGCACTACCTTTAGTGTTCATAAGCAGTAAATTCACTTGTGTGGGGTATAGGTACAAGTGGGCACCAAGCTCTGTTCGAACTGTACCCCAATCTGGAGGAAATGGGCAGGGGTATTGGGGCGAAAGTGGATTTGGAGATGGAAAGGGAGAAGCAGCATAAATAGCTTTCCATGATCCCCAATCGATCTCCTTAAATCTGTCAAACCCTCTTGTGAGAGAGTTGATCGAGAAGGGAAATGATTTGAAATTTGGCAATTGGACTTCAAAATGTTTGAAAACTGGTGTTTAACTTCAATTTGTTGGTGGAATTTGAAGAGCATGAATTTCATTGCACTGAGCTTGTACTGTGTTGACTCAAGTTGTTCGGTTGCGATTGTTAAATGTTTTTGTTTTGCTGTATGAAGCTTTATTCAGAAACAGTGACTTGTTGCAAATGGCTCTTGCGATAGATGTTTGTGTTCAGGTGTGCAGCCAATCGTAATGCTAGTTTGTGAGGAACCAACTTTTTGGAGACTGATATTCCCAATTATAGCTCAATGTCCCTGGAAATGTATGTAGTGCTGAATGAACAAACTGGCATTTGTTGGTCTGATGTTATTGAAAGGAGAATTTTGGGATATTACCTACCCTTCTGACCGTGCTCAATGCACTTTACCTCTGATGATGAACACTGCAGAAGACCAAAATCAGTTAATTAAAGCCAATCCCAAAGGCTACAGAATATGATCTGCTCAATCTCTCACGTCCATCCGTTGCCTCACTTGCCAAATGCCCATCTAGCTCCCTTTTAAAGTTTGCCAACCTACTCCATCACAAACGCAATTTTTTGAAGGTGTTGAGACAAGCTGATATTTTTTTTTTAAAAGAAAAATGCTCTAAGATCATTAGCTTAAGAAATAGAGTTGAAGGGTACAAAAGCGAGACAGTTATGGTAAACCTTTTAGAAACCACTGGTTTGACTTCTGCTGGAATATTGTCTAATTCGGAAGACCATACTTTAGGAATGATGTCAAGGCCTTGGAGAGAGTGCAGAGGAGATTTACTAGAATGGTACCAGATACGAGGGACTCCGTTATGTGGAGAAACTGGGGTTGTTCAGAGGGGAGATGTAATTTGGTGTTAAAAATTATGATAGAACAGAGGGGCAGAAACTGTTTCCATTGGGGGAATAACTAGAAGAAACAGACTTAAAATAGTTTGCAAAAAAGCCAGGGAGGAGATAAGAATTTTTTTTTACTCCGTGAATTGTTATGATCTGGATTGCACTGCCTTAAGTGGTTGTGGAAGCAGATTCAATAATCTCTTTCAAAAGAGAACTGGATATACATAAAGAAACATTAGCAGGGCTATGGGGAAAGAGATTAGTTGGATAGCTCTTCCAAAGAGGCAGCACAGGCACAGTGGGCCGAATGGTGCTTCTCTGTGCTCTATGATTCTATAATCTCCATTGCTTCCTCCTTGGGTAGCCCATTCCTTCATCCGGCAGTCTCTGTCAGCACAATTAAATCTGAGTAGTTCACTTTCTTTCTTCTGAGTTGCAGTCTGTGCCTTAAGTTTCAGATGATCTATGAACTAAGCAAAGCACCTGTTCTTGTGCTGTGGTGTGAGCGCTGTTTTCATTTGTCTCAATCTCCGTGTCCTCAGTTTTCTTGTACCTGAAAGTCATGGGTTGAGTTCCACTGCAGAGACTTGAGTGCATACTGCAGGCTGATACTCCCAGTGGAGAACTGAATGTGTGAGGCACTGTCTGAGGTGGCGTTTTTCAGATGAGACGTTAAAATGAGACCCTGTCTGCCTTGTGTGGCCGTAAAAGATGCCATGGCACTTTTTGAAGAAGGGAAGGTGTCTTGGCCAATCTTTATCCCTCAAGAAACACTAAAACAGATTATCTGGTCATTATCACATTGCTGTTTGTGGGTGCTTGTGGGTGTAAATTGACTGCTGTTTCTTACATTACAACAGTGACAACTGTTCAAATGTACTTCATTGGCTGTAGAGTGCTTTGAAATGGTTATTACCATCTTATCATTAATTCCTGGAGTTGGGTTAGAGGAAAAGATCAATGAGAGTCCAGCTGTCTCTGAAAGATTTCGGGAATGCTTAACCATGTCGCGTTGGATGTAGCAGTTCCTACATGTATGGGACAGTAATCAAGGCTACAATGAAAAAGAAAGACTTATATTTATATAATGCATTTCACGAACTCCAGATGTTCCAAATGAAATTTGATGGTGATGTTTTGAGTCAATAAAGAACTAAAGAGCTGATTAATATTATTTTCATGTAATGTAATATATATATTTAGCATTGCAGATGGTGCAGTGAGCACCTCTTTACCACTGCAGTTTGGCGTATATGTTCTTCACATTGACTCAACAGTACTAGAGCTGACTATAGCTGTTTTCTCTGGAAAAGGAGTGGTCTGTTAGAGGTCTTTAAGATTGCAAAGTGTCAATGTAGAGAAGATGTCCCCACTTGTCGGTGAGTCCGAGGGGCCATAAATACGAGATAGTCACGAATAAATCTGATGGGGAATTCAGAAGAAACTTCTTTACCCAGAGAATGGTAAAAATGTGGAACTCACTAACACATGGAATAGTTGAGGTGAATAGTATTGATGCATTTAAGGGGAAGCTGGATAAACACATGAGGGAGAAAGGAATAGAAACTCATGTCGATAGGGTGAGATGAAGTGGAGTGGGATGAGGCTCATGTAGAGCATAAACACCAGCAGAGACCTGTTGGGCCGAATGGCCTGTTTTCACTGTTGTAAATGTTGAGGCAGTGGTCCCACCCATGGTCTAAAAAGTTGGTGGAGAGCCTGCCTCCACCGGGCCGGGAAGCTACGCTGCAAATTTGTGTGAACCAAGCACTTGGGTGGGGCTTCCACCACTCTGAGGCAGGAAGTCCTGCCTCCAAGAGCTGCCAACCAATCAGAGGACCAGCAGCTCCTCAGTCCCAGCAGTGCCACCAGGAGCGATGGTCACGGCAGGGATTGCACCCAGCAAGAAGAGGGCGATCGCCTTTCAGGAAGGTAATTAGGGTGCGGGCCTCGCTGGGTCAATCGCTGGATCCGGCGAGGGGGATGGGGGTCAAATGGTAGGGAAGGGGTGTTAGTTTTAGTGGGGACGGCCCGTGCTGCTGCTGCTGGGGATGGGGGGTGGGCGGTCCTCCATGAGGCACACAATCAGGAGTGAACCAACCCCCCCCCCCCCCCCCCCCCACCCCCCGCCCCAGCCCTTGAGGCGGCCGCCAGGTATTACTAGTTGGCCTCCTTGGGTGCTGAAGTGCCCATCCACTGCTGGTAAAATACTGGTGGTGGCATGAGGAGGCCCTTAAGTGGCAATTGGCCCATTAAGGTCCTCAATTGGCAGCGGGCGGGCTGTTTGCCACCTCCCCCGCCACTGGTAATAGAGCATCAAGGCGGGCCGGCAACGGGAACGGTGCCCCCCGTCCCCACAACGTCTCCCGCTCAACTTTGTGCCACACCTCCTCCTTCCCCACCCACCCCCCCCCCCCACCCCCCACCTCCCACCCTGTTCATGGGTGGGGTGTAAAATTCTAGCATATGTAATTTGATGTAGTTACCCCGCTAGTAAGTACTACCAGACGATAATTATTTGGACATTTATCATCTAGTAGTATAATTAGTTTAAGGACGTTTCCCAATTCATTTTATACCCTACTTGCTGTTAGAATACTAAAAGTGTTTTTCTTTTGTGCTGGGTTCCTACAGCCATTAATCTCATTGTGACAGGTTAATTGCTTTTTCAGTTGGTTGTTGGCTGCTTGACAGCAGCTTTGAAATGTTGCACCATCTCCAATAATTGATTCCGCTGCTGGCTTGATGGGAAGTACATGTTGACAACTCCATGTGTTGAGGTTGGACTGACCTCACAGGAGGACCAGGACTTGTGTCTTTGGTGTTAGCTGTGGCTCAGTGGGTGACATAGGAAGATAGGAACAGGAGTAGGCCATTCAGCCCCTCCAGCCTGTCCCGCCATCCAACGAGGTCATGGCTGATCTGCGGCCTAACTCCATATACCTGCCTTTGGCCCATATCCCTTAATATCTTTGCTTCACAAAAATCTATCTATCTCAGATTTAAAATGAACAACTGTTCTAACTTCAACTGCTGTTTGAGGGAGCGAGTTCCAAACCTCTACCACCCTTTGCGTGAATAAGTGCTTCCTGACATCTTTCCTGAATGGTCTGGTCCTAATTTTTAGACTATGCCCCCGAGTTTTAGAATCTCCAACCAGTGGAAATTGTTTATCTTTATCTAGCCTGTCTTTTCCTGTTAATATCTTAAAGACTTCGATCAGATCACCCCTTAACCTTCTAAATTCTGGCGAAAATGGGCCTAATTTGTGTAATCTCTCCTCCTTGTAACTTAACCCCTGTAGTCCAGATATCATTCTTGTAAACCTACGTTGCACTCCCTCCAAGGCCAATATATCCTTCCTAAGGTGTGGTGCCCAGAACTGCTCACAGTACTCCAAGTGGGGTCTAACCAGGGTTTTGTACAGCTGCAGCATAACCTCTGTATCTTTATACTCCAATCCTCTAGATATAAAGACTAGCATTCCATTAGCCTTTTTGATTATTTTCTGCACTTGCTCGTGGCATTTTAAAGATCTATGCACCTGAACCCCCAAGTCTCTTTGGACATCCACTGTACTTAACCTCTTCCCATTTAGAAAGTACCCTGCTCTATCCTTTTTTGGTCCAAAATGGATAACCTCACACTTGCCCGCATTGAAATCCATCTGCCACAGTTTTGCCCACTCACCTAGTCTGTCAATATCTGCTTGCAATTTTATGCTATCATCTGGACTGTCTACAATGCCGCCTAACTTTGTATCATCAGCAAATTTGGATATATGATTTACTATGTCATCATCCAAGTCGTTAATGAATAATTGAGGCCCCAACACAGATCCCTGCAGGACACCACTAGTTACATCCTGCCAATCGGAGTACTTACCCATTATCCCCACTCTCTGTCGCCTGCCACTCAACCAACATCCTCAGCATGTCAATAATTTGCCCTCAACTCCATGGGCTTCTACCTTAGTTAACCATCTCTTTTGTGTGGGACTTTATCAAATGCCTTCTGGAAGTCCATATAAATAACATCCATAGACATTCCCCTGTCCACTACCTTAGTCACCTCTTCAAAAAATTCATTGAGATTTGTTAAACATGACCTTCCCGTCATGAATCCATGCTGGCTGTCCCTGATTAACTGAATTTTTTCTCGATGTTCAGTCACCCTATCCTTGATTATAGACTCCAGCAACTTCCCCACCACAGATGTCAGGCTAACTGGTCTGTAATTTCCTTGGTTGCCCCTTTCACCCTTCTTAAAAAGTGGAGTGACATGTGCAACTTTCCAATCCAGAGGGACCACTCCTGAATCTAGGGAACTCTGAAAGACTATAGTTAGGGCATCTACAATGTGTTCCCCTACTTCCTTTAACACCCTCAGATGGAAACTGTCAGGTCCTGGGGATTTCTCACTCTTTAGTTCCATTAATTTCCTTGTTCCTGATGTTTTACTTACGTTAATTGTATTAAGTCCCTGTCCCCTATCAGCTGTTAATTTTTTCAGGACTTCCGGCAAGTTATCCTCCTTTTCAACTGTAAATACTGAGGCAAAGTAATTGTTCAACATGTCTGCCATTTCCCCATTGTCAATGACAATATCTCCAGTTTCAGCTTTTAGTGGGTCTTCACTGCTCTTGACCACCCACTTTCCCTTTATATAAGTATAAAATTGCTTATTGACTTTTGTGGAATTGAGCAGAAAGGCATGGCACTATGCTTGATGGGAAATTTAGCCAAGTTAGGAATAAAAGCTTGCTTTTGTAGGATAAGGAAATAGATCAGCAGAATGTAGCTCCTGTAATTGTGTAGTCACGCCCGAGTTAATCGCACCCCTTATTGGAAATAGACTTTAGAATAGACTAGACATAGGTAGATTGTGCAATGATATTAAGAACACGATGGGCTGTTAACCTCAATAATTAGTATGTAAAACGAACAGAATGTGCTGCTAAATGTGCTGTTAACCTCAATAAATGGTTTAACAAAGGGGTATAGCACGAAGCTGAGTTGTATCGCACTGATTGGTTAAACAAGGAGGTATAGCATGAATCCTAAATGTATTAACGATAGTATCTGTAACACGGTGGGGCACATACTTTGGTGGACCCGACAGACTCTGTTGGAGTCAGTGCCGCTGTATCGTAGTAAGTCCGCCGGCTAATACGCAAATAAAGTAATTGATTTTACCTACACATCCAACTCGGTATATTTACTGAACCGGACTGAAGGCAAAAAGAACTCAGATTGTCATTTTGATGTCCCTTGCAAGTTTCCTTTCAGAATCCCTTTTAGTAGCTCTTATAAGCTGCTTTGTGACCCTTTGCTGGCCTTTGTATCGATCCCATTCGGCCGGATCTGTGCTGCGTTTTGCATCTTTGTAAGCCCTTTCTTTTTGTTTTATGCTATCCCTAATCTCTTTAGTTGTCCAGGGCTGTTTTTTTCTGTTTTTCCTCTCGGGTATATACTCACTCTGTATTTCGTTAAATGCTTCTTTAAATATTCTCCACTGTTCTTCGGTCGTTTGACCCATTAACAGATCTACCCAGTTTACCATGGACAGTCTCTGTCTCATCCTGGTAAAGTCAGCCTTACCCAAGTCTAAAATTCTAGTCGCTGATTCGTGCTTTTCACTTTCAAACGCTACCTTGAATTCAATCATGTTGTGATCACTATTTGATAAATGTTCACGCACAGTTAGGCTACTAATTAAAATTGGCTCATTACTCATAACTAAATCTAATATTGCCTGTCCCCTTGTTACATCTAGGACATATTGCTGTAGGAAACTATCCCAGACACATTCCAGAAATTCACTACCTTTCTGACAGGTGCTAGTCTGCCTCTCCCAATCTATGTGTAAGTTAAAATCCCCCAGTAATATTACTCTGCCTTTTTTTTTTTCAAAATATACTTTATTCATAAAAATCTGTAAAAATTACATTACCAAACAGTTTCCAAACAGCACGAAAAAATACAAACATTGCAAAAGAGATCAGTTTCTTTCAATAATGTCATGAGTTTCTTCCCAACCCTTCCGTTTCACAATTGTCATGTCAATTACAGTTTTACATTTACAGCAATTGAGAATATTAACGATACAGTTCGAGGGGCTTCCCATGGTACCAGCCCCTCAGTCCAGCTTGGTGGGGGAACCTTACACTGTGGTCTTTCCCCATTGAGCCTTTGCTGCGGCTGCCCCAAGCTTTAGTGCGTCCCTCAGCACGTAGTCCTGGACCTTGGAATGTGCCAGTCTGCAACATTCGGTGGTGGACAACTCTTTGCGCTGGAAGACCAGCAAGTTTCGGGCAGACCAAAGGGCGTCTTTCACCGAATTGATAGTCCTCCAGCAGCAGTTGATGTTTGTCTCGGTGTGCGTCCCTGGGAACAGCCCGTAGAGCACAGACTCCTGTGTTACAGAGCTGCTTGGGATGAACCTTGACAAAAACCACTGCATCTCTTTCCACACCTGCTTTGCAAAGGCACATTCCAGGAGGAGGTGGGCAACCGTCTCTTCCCCACCACAGCCAACGCGGGGGCACTGTGCGGAGGGGGCGAGACTTCGGGTGTGCATGAAGGATCTGACGGGGAGGGCCCTTCTCACCACCAGCTGCCTTTGTTACACACTTGCCTAATTTGTGTATTTATACAATCGAACACCTCAGAACTGCTACCAGGGGGTCTATACACAACACCTATTACAGTTTTAGATCCTTTTCTGTTCCTCAATTCCACCTATAAGGTCTCCACTGGATGCTTTCCCCTCATTATATCCTCCCTCACCAATGAGGTGATATTTCTAATCAGTAAGGCTACTCCACCCCCTCTGCCATTTTCCCTGTCCCTCCTGTAATCTTTATAACCAGGTATATTTAGTTCCCAGTCCTGACCATCCTGCAGCCACGTCTCCGCAATGGCCACCACATCATAATCTTCCATTTGAATTTGCGCCTGCAGCTCATCTAGTTTATTCCTTACACTCCGTGCATTTTTATATAGAACTCTTATTTGGGCTATACCCCCTAACCTGTCCCTCAGCACTGATGCTTTATTTGCCTGTTTATTATTTCTCTCTTCTGGTTTAACCAGTATACTACTTGCAGTTGTGCCATTACCTGCAGTTCCTGAAGTTGGGTTCCTGACTGTTTCTTTACCCTGTTACATGTTTTTGAAACTGTATTGGCTTCCCCCTCCCCACCCCCCGCCCCCCCCCCCCACCCTCCCATTTACTAGCTTAAAGTCCTTGTGACCACCCTATTTATCATTTCCACTAGGACACTGGTCCCAGATAGGTTCAGGTGGAGCCCGTCCCAACGGTACAGTTCCCTCCTGTCCCAATACTGATGCCAGTGGCCCATGAAATGGAACCCCTCTTTCCCACACCACCCCTTTAGTCACATGTTTACTTCCCTAATTTTCTTATCCCTTTGCCAATTTGCACGTGGTTTTAATCCAGAGATTATAACCCTCGAGGACATGTTTTTAAATTTTGTTCCTAGTTCCTGATAATCCCCAAACAGGTCCTCTTGCCTAGATTTGCCTATGTTGTTTTTCCCAATGTGGACCACAACAACCGGATCCTCCCCCTCCCTCTCCAGTATCCTTTCAAGCTGGTTAGAGATGTCCCTCACCCTGGCACAGGGTAGGCAACATACCATGCGGGACTCTCGGTCCTGCTTACAAAGGATGCTGTCAGTACCCCTAATTATGGAATCCCTACCACGACTTTTCTTTTTGCTCCCCCCACTTGAATGGCCTCCTGTACCACGGTGCAGTGGTCAGTTTGCTCATCCTCCCTACAGTCCTTTTCCTCATCCACACAGGGAGCAAGTACCTCATACCTGTTAGACAAGGTCAAGAGCTGAGGCTCCTCCATTGCTGAATTCAGGATCCCTCTACCTGCCTCACTTGCAGTCACACCCTCCTGTCCCTGACCACTGGCCGAATTTGAGATACTTAATCTACGGGGTGTGACTGCCTTCAGCACAGTGTGCAGGAACCTCTCCCCCTCCCTGATGTGCTGCAGTGACTGAAGCTCAGACTCCAGCCCATCAACTCTGAGCTGAAGTTCTTCGAGCTGCAAGCACTTGCTGTAGATGTGGTCACTGTGACTCGCAATGGGATCTACCAGTTCCCACAGCATGCAGCTATGTCACATCGCCTGCCCTGACATCTTTACTTTTACTTTAGTTTAATTAGTTGTTCAAATTTTTCAAATTAGTTGTTCAAATTTAGTGCAGATTCCCTACCAGTTTTCCTGCGACGTCACTTTTTTCAGATTTTTCTCTGTTTCAGTTGGAACACTGAAACAGTGAAAGCAGCTCTGCCCCTCCGGGTCCGTTCTACCTCCGCTCCCCGGTGACTAGGCCGCGAAATCCCCGAGGTAAGTTATTTATACTCTCAGCTCCAATGCTCCGCACCTCCGGGTCTGCTCTTTCTCAACGCGAGCTAGGGTCCCAACCGCTAGCACTGGGCCCATACCCACTCCACTAAGGGGACCCAGCAAGCAGCCCCTTACTCGGCTGCTCTCGCACTGATTGCTGCTGGCCTCTGAATCAGAAGGTTGTGGATTCATGCCCCACTTCAGAGACTGTAGCAAAAACTCTAAGCTGACACTGAAGTGCAGTACTGGGGGAGTGCTGCACTGTTTCAGGTGCTGTTAGTTTAAATGAGATGTTAAACCGAGGCCCCATCTGACCCCTTGGGTGACTGTTAATGATTGCATGGAGAGCAGGTGAGTTCTTCCCTGTGACCTGGATAATATATAATCTAAGAACCAACATTACTGAAAGGATGGATAATCTGGTTATGATCACATTTGTTGTTTGTGGGAGTTTACTATGGGCAAATTGGCTGCCTACACTTCAAAAATACTTCATTGGCTGTAAAGCGTTTTGGCACACCCTGAGGTTGGGAAAGGCGCCAGAGAAATTTAAGTCCTTTTTTTGTGCTGGCAATTAGCAACACTCTAGTGACTTATAAATTACTGGTCTATCCTGGAGACAGGAGATGAGGAATTGCTATGGGATGGGCAAGCATAGAGTACAAGGTTTCAACAATTTGTCTTATTAATTGAGTCGGGGCTGTCTTCCAAGCTGCTGTAGTGCAAAAAAGAAAATTGCTGTTCCTTCACTTTGGTGTATAAAATGTTGTCCTCGGTGTGCTTCTTAATAGATTTGTTAAATTGTCCTTCCATATTCCTGTTCTACTCATTCCTTTGTCAGTGTCGTAGAGTCATGTAGCATAAAAGACAGCCATTCGGCCCATCAAGCTTGTGCCAAGTTATGCAATGGTCGGGTTGCTCCCACCCCCACCACTCTTTCCCCACAGCTTTGTGCAGTTTGTCTTTATCCAGTTCCCCTTTGAATCTGCTTTCAGGCAGTGCATTCCAGATCGTCATAACTCACTGAGTAAACCCATTTCTTCCAATCATCTACCTGGCGTTTTTGCCAAATATCTTAAATCTGTCTCCTCTGCTCACTGACCCTCCTGCCAGTGGAAACAGTTTCTTCTTATTTACCCAATCAAAACCCCTCATGATTTTGAACACCTCTATCAAATCTCCTCTTCACCTCCTCTGCTGTAAGGAGTACATTCCCAGCTTCTCCAGTCTCTCTCTGGAACTGAATTCTCTCATTGCTGCTACCATTCTGGTAAATCTCCTCTTCATTCTTTCTAAGATAATCTGACAACCTGATGATCACTTTTCACTGGTGGTGTTTTTTTTTTAAAAAAAAAGGTAAACTCAAGTTGTCAAACTGCTTTGGTGGAATTTGAACTTGCATTTTTTTATTTAGATCAAGAATTTTAGTCCAGGCCTGTTGTTTACTAATCCATAATGTAACCCCACTATAACCATGCCCTGTTCCCATTAAACCTTTAAACTTTTGGCCATTGAATACTGCATTTACGTTTATCATGGATTGTTGTTCAGCCAGGTGCCCATCTTGACTCAACTGGTTGTACTTTCTCTACTTGAGTCAGTTGGTCTTGGGTTTAAACCTCACTGCACGGACCAGGTTGATGCCCCTGGTGCGGTACTGAGGGATTGCTGCACTGTGGAAGATGCTGTCTTTCAGGTGAGACATTAAAACCTGGGCCTTGTCTGCCATCTCAGGTGGATGTAAAAGATCCCAAGGCCACTATTCCAAAGAAGAGCAGGGGAATTCATAGGAACATAGGAATTAGAAGCAGGAGTAGGCCGTTCGGCCCCTCGAACCAACTTCACCATTCACTTAGATTATGGCTGATCTGCTACCTCAATGCCAGTTCTCCCGCAGTGTCCTGGCCTATATTTACCCCTCAATCAACATCACTTAAAAAGACAAATTATCTCGTTGCAAATTAACTGCTGCTTTTCCTACATTACAACAGTGACTGCACTTCAAAAACACTTCATTCGCTGTGCAGCACTTTGGGAAATTCTGAGGTTGTGAAAGCACTATAGAAATGATGCTTTCTTTAACTTCGAGTTCACACAGATGTGAAACTCAATAGCACCTTGTTAAATATAAATTAACAAAATAAGCTTTTTTTTAATATAGGTGTCAGCTGTGGCTTTTTGGGTAGCACACTCCCCTCTGAGTCAAAAGGGTGTGGGTTCACTTCCCACTCCAGGACTTGAGCAAGAAAATCAAAGCTGACACTTTCTGAGGTGCTGTCTTTTGGGTGAGATGTTAAGCTAAGGCCTCCATCTGCCCCCTCGGATGGACATAACAGATCCCATGGCACAAGATTGAAGAAGAGCGGAGGAGTCCCCCACGGTGTCCTGGGCCAATATTTCTCTCCCAATCAACATCATTGAAAGAGTTTCTGACCCTTATCACATTGCTGTTTGTGGGATCTTGCTGTGCGTAAATTGGCTACCGTGCTTCCTATATTACAACAATGACTATACTTAAAGGACTTCATTGGCTGTTGAGCACTGAGATGTACGGTGGTCAGGAAAGAAGCTATATAAATGCAATTATTTCTTTTTATATAATCTACATTTATTTTCCATGTAAAGTGGCCAACTCATTATCCAGCTCTTAAAGTGCAAACACTGCTGTAAATGCGTTAATGTTGTATTCAGCTTTGCAGTTTCTTCAATGTTCTTGATTAGAGATGTAAGATATAATGTTTGGACTAAGCACAATGAAAAGTTGCTGTTCATGCTGCAATAAAATAAATTTGTGATTAATTTATCTAAAGAGTTAATGGTGAGGCGGGGTGTTGGACAAACCATTTATTCAGCATGTTTACAGTTAGTGCTGTCATTGTATATGTGGCCATGACATCTTTTGCCCTGAGCATCATTTTGGCTGTGAGTGTGTCACTGGGCTGATTTATCAAACACCGAAGAAACCAACAGCAAATGAACAGCTTTCTTTGAATATGCTACTTGTTCGCTGAGTTGCACTGTTTTTATTGATGATTTTTCAGCCCGAGTGATTGAGATCTGGCACATGCAAGTATGGCCACTCCCCTGCCCCTGGGTGGTATTTAACTACTGGCTACATAAACCTCTCTCTGTATAGAGGGAAGGTCTATCCAACTCCTGGTTCATCATCTTCGAACATGACTCCGTTTTGATGAGGGGCCAGTAGTGCTTTTCCTTTCACCAACCCCCTCTCTGGCCATGGTTCAGACTGAACCAGACTCTTGGAAAGCTCAGTGTTCTTTTCAACTCTGAGCTGAGCTTCCAATTCATATCCTTTCCACTACCAAGACCGTCTGCATCCTGCTCCATAACATTGCCCCATCTCTGCCCCTGCCTCACACAACTGCTGCTGAACCCCGCAAATGTACCTTTGTTACCTCCAGACTCGACTCTTCCAATGCTTTCTTGGCCAGCCTTCCACCCTCCACCCTCTGTAAACTTCAGTACGTCCCTGTTGTAATCCTCTGCCTTCTCTGTTTCTTATTGTCTCATGTCTTTCCCCTCCAAATCTCTGCTGCCTTTATCCTAACTCCAAAGTCCCATTGACCCCTGTCCACCATGACCCCCACCCAGCCGCACATTGCCTCCCAGACCCACAATTATTCCAGCTTAAAATTTGCATCCGTCAATGCCCTCACCCCACCCCCCCCCCCCCCCCCCTCCTCCTCCGGATATCTGTAATTTCCTCCAGCCCTTCAATTTCTACCCATTTACCCCTGAACTTTGCATTTCCTTTGCTAAAGTATCATATGCTTTGGAGTGTTGTTGTGTTTTGAAATTACAATTGCATTATGTACTGTAGAGGCTGCTGTAGAACACACATGCTAGAGAGAAAGTGAAACTAAAACGGAATGAAGAAGAAGCCTTTGTGTTCAACAGACTGCTGCTCTGTTTCGTAATGCTGTCTCAGTCTAAGACTCACATCTTATACTAAACTCGGTCAGACCTCACTAAAGTCCATTGGGAGATCACATGCATCTGCTCCTTAAAGCCAAGTTTTTAGTCAGCTCTCCAATATCTTCTTTGTGTCATATATCTATGAAGTGTCTTGGGACATTTATCTGTGTCAGATGTACGTCTCTGTTGTAACCCTCTGCCTTCTCTGTTTCTTATTGTCTCATGTCTTTCCCCTCCTTTTTTTGTCTTTCAGGGAAATGCATGGACTGGGGAGTGGACCACATCAATGAAGTGAAAGCCTATGATGGGGAACCAGTGAGGATCAGCTGCCCTCTCTCTCTGACGTACATCAAGTCAAACTACAGCATGGCCCACGGCCCAGGACTGACACTAGTGTGGTATAAAACCAGGGAAAATGAAGACCTGGAAAAGCCGATTGACTTTCACCAAGCAGAGAACCGCATCGTGAAGGAGAAGGACATGCTGTGGTTTTGGCCGGCGTTTGCCAATGATTCTGGGAACTACATCTGCATGTTGAGGTACTTGTTTGAAACTCTGTTTGACCTGAAGGTTTTGTCATTTATGAAGGTTAGATTTACAATGGAAGCTAATGGCTATGATAACCATAGAAGCATACAGCACAGGAGGGGGCCATTCAGCCCATCTTGCCTGTGCTGGCTCTTTGAAAGAGCTATCTGATTGGTCCCAGTCTCCTTGCTCTTTCCCTAGGGCCCTCCTATTCGTGTTTATCCAATTCCCTTTTGAAAGTTACTATTGAATCTGCTTCCACTGCCCTTTCAGGCAGCGTGTTCCAAATCACAACAACTCCATGTCTTTTTGTTTAAAAAAAAAACTCCTCTCCCTTCTGGTTCTTTCGCCAAATACTGTAAATCTGCATCTTTTGGTTACTGACCCTCATGCCAGTGGAAATCGTTTCTCTTTACTGACTCTGATCTTGCACACGAGGAGTTTTGACAGGAAATTCTTTATGATGCACGTAGGCCAGTATTTCAGAGAACTGTTGAAAAGGAACTGTAATTGCATCAGGCTCGTGCTGTTTCATTCAACTCTGGCGAACAAACCTCTGAATTGCACCCAGGGGATGAGTGTGATTTGTGTTGCTGATTCCCAAATAGGACAGTGGGTGGGTCCAAGACTCTGCTTGAGGCTCGCAACTTGCTGAACAGTTGAAATAAGATGGAGTTTACTATCTTATTTCAACTGATACTGAAGTGGCACTGGTGGCATGGTGGATTCATCCTCTCTCTCATTCGGAGTTAAATAATGATCCCCATACTCAGCGCCGTTTTACCCCCTTCCTCTCTCTGACTCCGAGTGCAGGAGTGCTGCTGACTGAGCCAAGCTGGCATGTGTAAATGGTGGGAAAAATCTGAAATAAAGCCAGGGAATGCTGCAAATACACGGCAACTGCAAAAATAAAAGGCTATGGGTAGGGAACCTTTATCCATACTGGGGAAGGGGCCAGTGTATGAATCTCCTTTACAAACTGGTGCAAGAGGAGGGGCATGAAAGTAAATTTGACCTTGTAAACAGGACTGCGTTGAATACAATGTTTTACCATGTTTATTTCATCCCAGGAACACTACGTATTGTCTCAAGGTGGCAGTCCCTCTCTTAGTCATTCGGAAAGGACCCGATTGTAACAGGAGTAAGGAAATTATTTTTCCTGCTGAGTTCACGCTCGGAAAAACCAGCAACTTGAGCTGTCCAGACACTACTGAGTTCTCCACAACTTCAGTCAACTCAACAATTGCCTGGTATGAGGTAAGGAACACTACAGAAGTTTTCAATTGTGGTGGCTGCCCTCTCTGTGACTTGGGAAGTACCAAGGATAACTGGGCTATGATCATTAAAGCAACTGTCCTGTACCTTTGGTGTAAATCAGTCTTCAAAGCATCATTTCTAAACACTTCTGTTTCCCCACTGAATGAGTTTGAGTTTGATGTGTGCCTGATGAGTTGCAGATCCTTCCAGGGTTGTCCTGCACACTCCAGGAATTGAAGACTCCGTCATGAGCAAGTTCTGGAGAAAATTAATCGGACCATTAGAAAATTGTTTTTATTTTTTAGAAAACTGAAGTGTTCGATTAAATTTATTTATCAGTTATGAAAAGAAATTGGAGATGGGGCAGGGAAGTCTGTTTGCTTCTCAATTGGGAATGGGAAGGCGGGGCATCACAAGAATGAGCATGACGACAGACCAATGGCAGCAAGGCAGGGCAGTGGGAGATGGGAGGTCATGTGATGGAACCTCCAGGAGTACATCCAACCAGAGTTGGCAACCCCAGTTCCTGAGCTATTTCTCACATGTGTGCCAACGTGGTGCGTGTGTGCGTGCGTGTGTCCGTGCTGAGAGGAGGCTCCCAAGGTATGAGACATGACCCACATTGTTCGGTGATTCGCTCTGGATCCTGATAGTCCGGGGGCAGTGTTGCACTGCGGGAGCAGGCTGGTACAGGACCTTTTGTCGTCCGGATGTTTAGCTTAAGGCCCATTCTTTCATACTCTTCCGTGAATGCATCAATGACTATGTGAAGCTCAGCCTCTGAGTGTGCGCGTACGCAAGCATCGTCAGTGTACTGCAGCTCAATGACAGAGGTTGGAGTGGCCTTGGTTCTGGACTGGTGGTGATGTAGGTTAAATAGGTTCCCGCTCTTTCTGTAGCGTAGATCTACTCTGGCAGGGAGCTTCAAGGAGATGAGGTGGAGTGTTGTGGCGAGGAAGATGGAAAAGGGCGTTGGTGTGATAACACAGCCTTGCTCGACCCCAGTTTGCACTCGGATTGGGTCAGTGGCAGATTCGTTGTAAGGATTCCTGTTTGCATGTTGTCGTGCAGCAGGCGGAGGATGGCGATGAATTTCTCCAGGCAGCCAAATTTGAGGAGGATGTTCCATAATCCCTCCCAGTTGATAGAGTCGAAGGCCTTTGTGAGGTCAAAGAAGGTCATGTATAAAGGTTGCTGCTTCTCCATATATTTTTCTTGGATTTGTCTTGCTGTGGAGATCATGTCCACTGTGCCTCTTGATGGATGGAATCCACATTGTGATTCCGGTAGGAGCTCTTCAGCCACGGGGAGGAGGTGGCTGAGAAGCACTCTTGAAATGACCTTCCCAGGGACGGAGAGCAGGGATATCCCCTCTGCAGTTACCACAGTCAGTCTTGTCATTTTTTTGAAGATGGTCACAATCATGGCCGGCATGCTCTCCTCCTCCCAGATGAGGGAGATGAGACCATGTATTTGTCAAGAGTGCTTCCCTGCCATATTTTAGAATTTCGGCGGGAATCCCGTCGACACTTGCGGCCTTATTTTCTTTTTTAGCATCTCAAAGCCCTGGAGAAATATCACCAGTGGTGCCTCCGCAAGATCCTGCAAATTCAGTAGCAGGACAGGCGCTCCAATATCAGTGTCCTCTCACAGGCCAACATCCCCAGTATCGAGACGCTGGTCATGGCTAGTCAGTTACACTGGGCGGGCCACATCGTCTGCATGCCTGACACAAGACTCCCAAAAGAAGCTTTCTACTCCGAGCTCCGTCACGGCAAGAGGCGACAAGGAGGGTAGAGGAAACACTACAATTATGTCCTAAAAACTGCCCTGAAAAAATGTGACATCTCCACTGACTCGTGGGAATCTCTTGCCCGAGGTCGCCCAAATGGAGAAGAAGCATCTGCGGAGGTGCCAGCCAGTTCGAACAACGTCGACATGCCCAGGCAGCGACCAAGTGCAAGCAGCGGAAGAAGCGTTCGGAATTTCAAGCATCCCATGCAGTCACCTCAGCAAACACCACCTGCCCCACCTGTGGCAGTGTGTGTGGATCAGAATTGGACTATTCAGTCACCTAAGGACCAACAACCCTGGGGTGGAAGAAAGTCACCCTCGTTCCCGAGGGTCTGCCTAAGAAGAGGCACTTGTATACTGTCAACTGAACACCAGATGGCCCTCCGACAGGTCTAAGAACATTGTAGCAGTTGCACTCGTAGGTCTTTTTTCTTATACCTGTTATTTTTTGGACCGGAATATTCGCAAGAGCCTAGTAACAAAAGGAGTTTATTTATTCTATTAACACCAGTGCGTGTTCAGGAATAACTGGTTCCTGCTCTGTTCTAAGATTTGAGGGCATAATTTAGGGTTAACATGCCAATGCAGTAGTGAGTATTGCATTATCAGGAATCTGCCTGTGTTGAAGAGATTAGAAGGGTGTTGGAGAAAATCCAGATTATGCCCAATTATTTAACAAATTCTCCGGACTCAGACTTTGAGAATAAACACTTTATTCATGATATCATGGGGGGCACACCTTACCTAAAAGCGGTCCAGTGCCACTCCACAGAACAAAGGAAATCCACAACGGATATACAGTTACTCAGCCCATCCCGGCAGGACACAATCCAATCCAGAACGGTTATTGATTACATACATTACACATAGTACCAATTAGATTACTGATTAGGCATCATGTGGCAACGTGATCAGCTCATGCAAGCCCCTGATCACCAATTGATGAGCTCAGGCCCTATCAATTATCCTTGAGTCTTCCAACTGTCACTTTAATTGGGCCTGCATTCCTGAGTGTTTTGTGCAGTCTGCAGTTACACTGATAAGAGGGGCCCTCTCGTTGTCTGCGTTATGCTGTTCCAAGCTCAAACTGTGAGCTAACTAATCTGTCCCACAATGCCTCGGTCAAAAACTCCATTTTGTACCAATATGTAGCAATACTTTCAACTCATATATGAAAGAATATATGTATACGTATTCACTAGGATTATATTAATCTACTTACTCAAATAACAGTTATAGAAGCAAAGGCTCAGCAAAACTGCTCCCACAAAGGGCTACCTGAATATTCAAGCAGAATTATCCAGATAGATAACGGAGAGTGTATTTCCGGTCTACTTCAAACGGTAGTCTTCCCATCTCCTTTCTTTTTTCTATCAGGAAACCGTAAAGCAACAGTTGGCTAACTCTTGCGAGATAAACAGACTGTCCAGTAACTGGGTAGTCGGCAGTGTCCACCATCTACAAGGTGCGTTGGAACATCTCGCCAAGGCACCTGCAATAGCATCTTCCAAACTCACAACCTCTAACACCAGGTCGGACAAGGGCAGCAAACGCTTGGAAACACCATCACCTGCAAGTTCCCCTCCAAGTCACACACCAACCCTACCATCTGCTCATTACAGCATCCAGCTATTTCTTAAATGGTTTCAGTGTCTGATAATCATTCAGTTTGATGGGTCATCAGGAATACTTCACACGACTCTGCTGCCTGGCCAGAAATAGCTGTACGTCAGGTGGCAGAATATAGACACATCACCTACACTACATCAAATAAGAAACTGAATAGGGTTAGAAGAGCAAAGGAATCTAGTGATACAGGTGAACAAATCATTAAAGCAGCATTGCTCCATTGTTGAATAGATTTAAGGCAGAGATAGACAAATTTTGGGGGGTTTCAGGCAATCAAAGGATATGGGGAAAGTGGAGTTGAGGCAGAAGATCAGCTATGATCGTTTTGAATGGCGGTGCAGACTCGACAGGCCATATGGTCTACTCCTGCTCCTATTTCTTAGGTTCTTATATTCTAAACTCTCCTGGATGGCAAACTCCTTTTGAGCTGTTAACCAATCCCCAGTGGAAATAAATATGTCTAGACATCACTCTTAAATTGCCCATCCCAGCCTGACTCTGTCCCCCTAATGCCTGGCTGTCCTGGTGCATCTTAGAGCATCATTTCTGGTTTAAATTCACTACCTTTATGCAAAGGTCCCCTGGGATGTCTCCCCGAGGCTGAAGTGTCCTAACTTCGGCAAGTCGCTCATCTCACACTGAGATCAATACCTGATTTGCTCCCTCTGCACTGCCATTAAGGCTTGGACAGATCCCTTACATTGTAGCTGGTTCCACATGTACACGACACCTTGCTCTACCTCTCCGCCATCTCTCGCAACCCCTCCGCTGTTTCTGACTTGTTACATGGATTCCTGAAGTTCAGTTCCTGGGTGACCATAAATCTCCTCCAACTAAATGTTAGGATGACTGAAGCCATTGTCTTCCATCTCAGCATGAACTCTGTTCCCTAGACACTAATGCCATCCCTCTCCCTGGTCACTGTTTGAGGCTGAACCAGTCCTTTTGAACTGGTACTGTACTACTTCACTTCCATTAGTGTACTTATTCTTGCATGCAGTTCGATCCTATCCCTGTTTTTTTAAAATTCATTCCTGGGATGTGGGCATCACTGGCTAGCTCAGCATTTATTGCCCATCCCTATTTGCCCTTGAGAAGGTGGTGGTGAGCAACCTTCATAAACCACTGCAGTCCATGTGGGGGAGGGACACCCACAGTGCCGTTAGGGAGGGAGTTCCAGGATTTTGACCCAATGTTAATGACAGAACGGCGATATAGTTCCAAATCAGGATGGTGTGTGGCTTGGAGGGGAACTTGCAGGTGGTGATGTTCCCATGTCTCTGCTGCTCCTGTCCTTCTGGGTGGGAGAGGTCATTCAAGAAGGTGGTCCTATGAAGGCTGCTTTTGTGGCTATCATGTGATTAGATGATGCCAGTTTTGCATTTTAAAACGAGCTATAGCTAGCACTAACCCTGCTAATCTCTTCCTTTCTTTTCCACTTAGGGCAGTAGGTGTGGTAAAACTAAGATTGTCAAAGACATGGTGAGAGCAATTGAGGGTAAGCTGATTATCTTCATTGTAAGAGAATACCATGCAGGAAAGTACACCTGTATCCTAACAGTGATGCGAAGAGGCCACCCATACCATCTGACCAGAACAGTCCATCTCTCAATTTCTGGTAAAATTTTCTTTTGTCCAAGTGCACTATATATTTCTGGGGCCCAAAGTCCTGGACTAGTTGCCAGGCTGGTGATTCATCTTCTAAAATGAGATTTTGTTTGACCACAGCTACCCAAGTTATGCTGATGCCACCGGTTTTAGTCCAGCCAAAGGCTGACCTACAGATTGAAGTGGAATACGGTGAGTCTGGTCCTTTTTCAGTTTGGTTTTACTGAATTCAGTGGAATGAGGGAATTTAAATGTGCTAATAAATTGCCAGGGTGATTCAGTGATCAAGTTGATAAATATAAATTCTTGTCCAAGATGGGAATGAGTTGAAAGATTTCAGAGACTTGCTCCACACCACCACCTAGTGGCCATGGTTTGCAACTACATTGTGACTGTTGACATCCCAGTTTACAATGAGAACTGTTGACAGGAAAGCATAACAATAACATTGCCAACAGGAAGTATAAAGCCCATGCAGAATTCTTAATAACACCTGTATCTTTGATAAACAGCCTCACAAATAACTTTATTGAAATTGTGATGTGCTGTAAATGTCACAATTTGATCACACATTCAGAAATTGCCTTTGTTTATCTGTGATCTCCATTTGTAAGCATGTGAGAGTAAAATTTCCTTTTTTTTTAGTTGGTGTGTTTTATCAGTCTGTGACATTGCAAGTATTAAACTTTATTCTCAATCCCTCCAGATCAACAAGTGAATTTAACCTGCAGAATGTTTTTCCATTATATCCGGGATTCACCTACTGCTGTCTGGTGGTCTGTCGATGGAAGATATGCACAGGAATTAGCTCCAACAATAAAAATATCTCAGAGGTACTTTTACCTGCCAGTCACCCTAAAGTTAGGTTTCTAAATTTTAAAAATAATTCGAGTCAAGTTTTTGCACGTTGCATTGGTGCAATCTGGGTGAAATCGGTCAAACCAGTCCCAAAGATTGGGGAATTGTAAAGTGTGAGCTACAGCCAAATCCATTTGCACTTGTGTTTCCTGTGATCTTTTACTCTGATTCAAAAATCACTTCACCGGGAGCAAGCTCCACCCACAAAACTGGCCACTCCCCCAGGTTTGAAATAGTGGGGATGGGGAGTTTCCAATGGTGGGTTGTAGAGTTGTTTTTGCATAATTTATGGCAAACGGAATGAAATCACTCACTGCTCGTCATAAAGTATATGGGATCCTGGGCTTTATAAATAGGAGCATAGACTACAAAAAACAAGGAAGTTATGATTTAAATTTGTATAAAATACTGGTTCAGCCTCAACTGGAGCATTGTATTCAGTTCTGGGCACCATAGTTTCGGAAGGACATTAAGGCATCAGAGCAGGTGCGGAAAAGTTTCATGAGAATGGTTCCAGGGATGAGAAACTTCAATTACGTGGATAGGTTGGAGAAGCTGTGTCTGTTCTGCTCGGAGAAGAGAAGATTGAGAGGAGATTTGATAGAGGTGTTCAAAATCATGGCGGGCCTGGACAGAGTAGATGAGGAGAAACTGTTTCCGTTGGTCAAAGGACCCAGAATCAGACAACACTGATTTAAGATGATCGGCAAAAGAAGCAACAGTGACCTGTCACACTCACAGCAAGTGCAGCGATCAAAATACAGAACCAGACTGAAGAGCTATAAGAAAATTGGAACAGTTTTAAAGAGATTGGTACATGTGCTGCCAACAAAATGGAGGACAAGACACATGACCCTCAGCATCTCTTGCACTCATCCACATCCATGTCTATGAATGCAAAAAGCCAATTAATCCCGTCTGCATGGAAATGCGACAGATAATCACACCTGGATGTGGGCAATACTCAAGAACAATGAGACCAGACCTTTCTCAGACTTCTCCTCTCTGAATACCCTCCATTACAATGGAGTGTGAACCATCCTCATCTCAGAACAGGGCCAACATCAAAGCCATTATACAGTCCAACTAGGACTGTAAACTGAAGTCATGTGGGTGAAATCAACCCTTGTAAAATTCACCTTTAAAAGGTAATCATTTTGAGAAACAAAGGGGGAGTCTTTACAGGGCAGGACTAGAGACAACAACATCAGTCTGGTCTGTCCTCGGCCACACAATGCAACTAAAAGCCATCTTGAATTCTGGCAAGTATTAACACAGAGAGAGAGAGAGAGATCAGTTTCAGCCAATGCAGACTGAAACATCAACACCATCTTCAACTCAAAGTGAACTGCCAGGAGACTGCAACAGCCCAACTATTACAAGACAACCAGTAAACAGACCTGCGACTTTAAAAATTCACCCCCCACCCCCGAGGGGTCCCACAGGTTATTTCTGAAACAACAGACTTTTATAACCTGAACTTTGAGCACATCTTGCCCTGTACTTTTCCATCTATCTTCTCTTGAGAGTGCATGTGAGAATGAATGCGTGCGTGAGTGGTGTTGCAATCATTTAGGGATTTGTTTTTAAAAAATAGGTTTTTCTCGTAGGTTAAGAAAAACTATCACTGTTTGGCTAATAAAATGCAAAGAGGTTAAAACAATAGTAACAAAAACACTTGCTGTGGTCAGTTGAGAGGTGAACAGTGGAAACCAGCCACACCATTACCCATCTGGCCATAACAGACGTGAGGAAAAACCTCTATGCAGCGAGCGGTTAGGATCTGGAATGCACTCCCTAAGAGTGTGGTGGAGGCAGATTAAATCAAGGCCTTCAATACAGAACTGGATAATTACCTGAAGAGAGAAAAATTTTCAGGGCTATGGGGAACAGGCAGAGGAGTGGAGCTAGCTGAGTTACTCTTGCAGAGAGCTGGCCCAGACACGACAGGCCGAATGGCCCCCTTCTGTGCTGTAACTGTTCTATGATTGTACATTGATTCAAATTGTTTGAATTTATTAATGAAATCAATGTTACTTTAGAACTATAAAGGCAGGGCCCATGGCAGTAAAAAGTTTACAGAGAGAAAATTGTCCTTTTTGTTTTTCATCTTCAAAGTCACTCTATATGGAAACATTTTTTTCAGTGGTTTTTATAGGACCAGATACTCCGTTCCCAGTCACTTATCAGTTATTTACACTACTCCATTGCACTGACTCGTGAGAAAGTTTACATTTGGGGTTATGCGAATGGGTTTGGGAGGAAAGTTCAAATTGGAAAAGCAGGACCATTTCCTGCACATTTTGGACACAATTTCCTGATTGCACCCAGAGCTGAAACTCGACCCCCAAAATATTTGGAAGCGTGCGCCAAAGTCGATTACTGCTATGCAGTTTGATACTTTCTATTTAATTGTGTGAAAGTTAGTCACCCAAAAATGTTTGTTATGTCCCAAGACATTTAAAGCCTTGAGTGTTAAAGCCCAAAACACCAAGCTCCAGTCGCCTATTTGAGGGATTGACAGAACAGGTTGTCAATATGTTCACAGTCCTTGCAAAGAAAACATACTTGAGAATCCAAAGAAGAGTATGTGTCCTGGAAAAATGTTTCTGTGAGTGTCGGTGTGGCTTATCTGGTAACATGGCACCCTCAGTATCAGAAGATCATAGGTTAATGCTCCATTCTAGACCTTAAGCACTGCTGCACTGAGAGGTACTTGTTTGGATGAGATAATAAACCAAGTCTGCATCTACCTGTTCAGGTGGACGTAAAGGATCTCGAGACATTATTTAGAGGAGAGCAGGTGATTGTCCTGCTGTCCAAGCTCCGTTCATCCAACATCTATAAGAAGCCATTCATCGTACTGTTTGTAGGATCTCATTCACAGATTAGCTGCTAAATCAGCCTACATAATGGTGTCTAAAAGAAGTTCATTGGACATGAAATACTGTGAGATGTGATGGGACTTTAACAAGTTAGTTCTTTTTGGGCATTTTTGGTAACAACTCTGATAACTTTAGCCTGTCCATGATTATCCCTTAACCAATGTCACCAAAACCACATTATCTGGTCTTTTATCATGTCATTGTTTATGGAACTTGTGATGTAGGAATTTGCAGACAGAAAACAGTGAAGTTCAAATGAACTTCATTGTCTATAGAGTGCTTTGGGATGTCTTGCGATTGTGAATGGGGCTCTGTAAATGCAAGTACTTTTCATCCTTGTACACCTTCTCTACCACTTCCTCCTCTTTGTCTTCCCCCTCCATCTTCTCACTGACACAAGTGTGATGTGTCAAATAGCAGCTTGCTGGGCTGTAATGGGCTCTGGTTACTCACCGATATCTTACCAAAGTGAACATTCTTAGTGACTGTTCACAGTCCCTTTCAAAATGGAGAGTAATTCATAACATAGGAAATAGGAGCAGGAATAGACCATCTTTTACTTCAATTCCACTTTCCAGCACTATCCCCATATTCTTTGATTCCCTTAGTGTCCAAAAGTTTCGTGTTCAACATAATTCATTGTATGGGAAGAACTGTTAAGATATTAGAGGTATGATGTGGTGCGACATAAACACTCTGCCTCGTGAGCTATAAATATTTTACTTAGTGCAGAGAAAGAGAGAGTGGGGCTAAGGCCCAGAGGTCTGGTCCCTTGGCAGGAATATTTGATAAATTCCAGGATGCTTAATTGTTGCCTTTTATTCTTCCAGTGAAGAGTCGTTGAAACTCAAGGACAAGACAATTACAAGTACAATAAGCATCAAAGCTGTGACTCTGAGTGACCTCCAGAGGAACTACACCTGCTTTGGGCAAAACAGCAAAGGATTGACCAATGTACGAGTGACCTTAGTGCGGAAAGGTATCCGAAATTTACTGGAACGTGTTGGGGATCTTTTATTTTATTTCTGATATCCTTCCCAAAATCTTCATCTGTGAAGAAATGCCAAGAGCGATGTCCTTCAATAGGCACGTGCCAAAAATCCATCCAAAACTCTCTAACAATTTCTAACATTTGTGAAGGGTTGATCATGTCTGACAAACCTTGATGAATTTTTTGAGAATGTCACTTGCGTGATGGATAGGGGCAGGTTAATGGATGTTGTCTATGTGGACTTCTAGAAGGTGTTTGATAAGGCCCCACACAGGAGATTATTGGCAGTAATGAACCATGTGGAATCAGAGGTGACCTTGTGACATGGGTTAGTAATTGGTTGTGACAGAGAGTAGTAGGGATAGAGGGTTTGTCCTCTGACTGGTGGGATATGATAAGTGATCTTCTCCAGGGATCTGTGCATTGTGTATCAGCTTTTCACAATGTATTTTAATAACCTGGATGTAGCTAAATGGTGGAGCAGGCTCAAGTGGCTGAATAGCCTACTCCTCTTCCTATGTAATGTGCTGTACTTCCACTGCCGCCCTTTGTGTGAAGAACGTATATCTTTGAAACAGGTAAAATATTAAGAAATGTCAAAGGATGCCATAAATGGAAGAGTTGGGTATTGGAGGAATGTTCTAGGAGGATAGAAAGTTGATATGTTGGAATGATGGTCCAGGGAGGATACTGAGTTAGGGGTATTGGAAGGATGGTCTAGAGATGAGAGAGATTGGGTATTGGAGGGATTGGCTAGGAAGGATGGGGAGGTGTACTTGAGGAGTGGTCAAGGGAGGGTGGAGAGGTTACTGGAGGAATGTGCTAGGAAGGATAGAGTAATGGGTATTAGAGGAATTGGTGAGAGGCGATAGAGTGCTCGTGGTACTAGAGGATGAGCACTGATGTGTGCAATACTATTTCCTCATCCTTCTGTCCTGTTCATCTAAAGCCATTCTGCTCCAACACAGTTTCCAGGGAGGTAATGCCCGATTTCTTAAAGCGACTGCTAACAGTATACTGACTTTCCCTAAAGACTCCAGTCAACTCCTTTGTGATTATCTTTTAGCTATATTCTACCTAATGTTTGGCCAAAGTTTATTGCTTTCCAAAGTCTTTTGGATCTCCTAATGCTGTAGAAGGTGCTTTATAAAGGCAAGTTATTTCTGTACTTTACATTATTTTGCTCTCCTTCTAACAAGTTGTTTTATCATTTCTTCACCCTCCCCCAGCTCCTAGTTATGCAGTTGAACTTGGCTCTGCATTAGGGATTACACTGCTGATACTGGTCACTTCAATCATTGTCTATCACTTCTGGTGGATCGAAATCGTACTGCTTTACCGACTATACTTTGGGACCGATGAGACAGGAGGTGAGGGAACCCTGAGGTTTAACAGTGAACGAGCTGTATTATTTGACATTATTGTACCTGCTTGAAAAGCTTGGAATTCCCAAAAGTGAATCCAAGAAATGAGAGTGCCCATTCCACGTAACACTACCGTTGCCATGGCTGTACAAGCTGGAGCTGCTCACGTTGAGCTCCGGATTTGACTGCCATGCTTTTCAGTTAATTTATATTAAAAACATTCTTCCCTCTTTCGCCCTTCTCGAAGGTGCTGATTCCTCACTGGCACTCAGCACCTTCCAGTAATTCACCCAAGTGATGGTTCTTCATGTACCTGTTGGCAGACTGCTGACCACAGTATCCCAGAGCCTGTCTACAAACATGTGCACTTATCACCATGGCCCAATGAACAAAGGTTTAGCTGGTACTTTATTCATCCTAGCCCAGGGCCATTGATATCAGTCCCTTCCTGACCACTGTCTAGGCTGCAGTCCACCTGGGATTGAGCCCAAGCCCCTTGGCTGTATTGAACCATCAGAGAGCTCTCTTGTTCTTGGATCCCCTTTGGATTAATGGTCCTTGTCTCTGGATTACTAGTCTTGTATAATCTAAGCACTCTGTTATCATCTCCTGTGTAAGTAACTGGGATGGCACAGGAAGGAAGGGTGACAGAAGGTGTTTGTACTGAAGCATTTTTTTTCTGTTTTTCTCTGCCTATTTACAGATGGGAAGGAGTACGATGTCTATGTGTCGTACGCAAGAAATGCCAAAGAGGAGGAGTTCGTCCTTACGACTCTTCAATCCGTTTTGGAAAATGAATATGGATACAAAGTCTGCATCTACGACAGGGACAGCCTCCCTGGTGGAAGTATGTACATGAATAACCAGAGTGGAGCTGCTTATTGTCCTCTTTAGAGGTCACTCTTATTATTTCCCCACGCACTTTCCCTCTGTTCTTCATTTCCCAAAAGCATTGACTCCCACCCAAGGAACTTCTATTGGACTTGAATAACTGATCATGATCAGGAATAAGAGCCCTGTTGAATGCCAACCCTCGCCCTTCTGTAAACCAAGGTGTTGCAGCCTAATTGTAGCACCGTCTTGATGCCGACCACACAGAGGTGAACTAGTGCAACACTGGTAAAGATCTGAACATTGCACCTTCTTGGACTGAGGCTCAGCATTTGCTGATTGCTTTTTCCTCTCCGCCTCCTCTTGGAGCCGATGGTTAAAAACATTCCCGCACGCAAGAAGGCACAAAGCTGTTTCCTTGTCTGTGCGAAGTTGGTCACCTGGGCTGTAACTATACCAATGCAATTGGCTTCAGCATCCTGGGCGGGAATAAAACATATAGAGGATCTGGATCGGCGCAGGCTTGGAGGGCCGAAGGGCCTGTTCCTGTGCTGTAATTTTCTTTGTTCTTTGTATATAGGGCACCTGGAACAGAGGAAAATGGGAACAGGAGTAGGCCATTCAGCCCTTCAAGCTTGTTCCACCATTTGCATTAAGCAAATCTTCCAATTTTCCAGACTGCAGTCAGCTCTTCACTTTTGTTCCCAGTGACTGATCCTGCTCACAACTGCTTGTCAATGACCCTGCTGGACAATTTTTATGTAAGGGCATCGGCTAAGAACTGGATCAGACTCGGTTCTCCAAGAGCTTGTTTAACTAACTGCGTGTCTCTCTCTAGTCTAGGCTAACAACTTAAGAAAGTGCTGGAGGGATGCTAGTCCCTTAGCAGCTCGGAGAAAATCAGGGGAATAGATTACTTGTTGAATGCCGATTCTTTTCATTTGATCTAAAGGTATCTCACTAACTTATTGATTATGGCATCGACTTTGCAGTTTGCTGGCTGAGAGTTTCATGTCCTAATCTTCAACTCCAGGGAGAGGGAGAGAATGAGGGTGGGGCACAAGAAAGGACATTCTCTATCTGGATCTATTTGTAGCCTGCCTCTTGCTGGCTATTCAGAGAAGCTTCGTCATACAGCAGAAGACACACTGTTTTGGTCTTGGCAACACTCTCCTGGCTGAAGGAGGCCACAAAGGTCAGAGTGTGCTCCTGGGAGTTCTGGAGAACAATTATTTCTCAGGAAATGTGGAGGGCTTGGCTACATGTCCTTTTCTGGTTTAACTTCACCCCAAAGAAGCAAGTCTTCTGGTGGGCCTTGACCTTTGCTCACTCTTCCCTTTCCGTTGACCCCACATTCATCCGATGTGGATTGGTAAAACCACAGATATTCCAACAACAACTTGCAGTTATATAGCGGCTTTAATGTAGCAAACCGTCTCAAGGCATTTTCAATCAAAACTTGACACCCCACCGAAGGAGATGACATCAGGACAAATGACCAAGCGTTTGGTCGAGGAGGTAGGTTTTCAGCAGCATCTTGAACGAGGAGAGAGAAGTAGAGATGCAGAGAGGTTTAGGGAGGAAATTCCAGAACTTGGGGTCCCTGGTAGCTGATGACATGGCCATCAATGGTGGAGCAATTAAAATTGAGGATGCTCAGGAAGTCCGAATTGGAGGAACGTAGAGATCTCGGAGGGTTGTAGGGCTGGAGGAGATTACAGAGATAGGGAGGGGTAAGGCCATGAAGGGACTTGAAAACAAGGATGAAAATGTTAAAATTGATGGGTTGTTGCACTGGGAGCCTTAAGGAAGCTGCCATTACTATTGTTGTTTATTCGGAAGTCCCCTACATATAGGAAAATAACTAGTTTCATCTTCCGGTGTGTTCCAATCCTGTGCATTAACTTCCATGCAGATACTGGTCTGACTCATTTGTTGTATTTCATAGTGGCCATGATCTTTGATCAACGGTTTCTATTCAATCTCCAAGCTCTATGAAAAATGGAATGTGTGATCCACAAGATTCCACATTTAGAGGGATGTAATTGGCTCAGGACATGGCGAAAATATGCCAGTAAGGTGGCTACTTTAGTACCATGACTGAACTAAGAAGCATTTGATGACCCTCCATTTATATCAAGGACCCTTCTCTCTCAAAGCACTGGTTATGTTCGGGTACGGTCTGTACTGGGGTAAGGTTCCACGGATACCAGCGTTCTTTTGGTATCTTGCCCACATGGACACTCTTCATGCATGAGCCTTGACGGTGAAAATTAAGTTATCGGGTTGTCCAACCTGGTGGGGCATCACAGCTGAGCCTGACCCTCTTCTGACCCCAGCATTTTCACAAGTTGGAAGAGAATTCAAATCTGACAACCAAATATGGTGTGCAACTTAATCCTTTTATAGTGTTCTGCCAAGTCTTTGACACAGGCAGTATCTCTAAGTGCTTGTTATATAGAGAAGTAAATGTATTTCCCATGTTGTTCCTCTGGGTAGAAATGTAATCTTTGTCAACCCCTTCAAGCCTGACTCTACAAATTGTGAACATAGAACATTACAGCGCAGCACAGGCCCTTCGGCCCTCGATGTTGCGCCGACCTGTGAAACCATCTGACCTACACTATTCCATTTTCATCCATATGTCTATCCAATGACCACTTAAATGCCCTTAAAGTTGGCGAGTCTACTACTGTTGCAGGCAGGGCGTTCCACGCCCCTACTACTCTCTGAGTAAAGAAACTACCTCTAACATCTGTCCTATATCTATCACCCCTCAACTTAAAGCTATGTCCCCTCGTGTTTGCCATCACCATCCGAGGAAAAAGACTCTCACTATCCACCCTATCTAACCCTCTGATTATCTTATATGTCTCTATTAAGTCACCTCTCCTCCTCCTTCTCTCTAACGAAAACAACCTCAAGTCCCTCAGCCTTTCCTCGTAAGACCTTCCCTCCATACCAGGCAACATCCTAGTAAATCTCCTCTGCACCCTTTCCAAAGCTTCCACATCCTTCCTGTAACGCGGTGACCAGAACTGCACGCAATACTCCAACGAGAGCTCCAAGCCTTTATAGGCCTCTAGTCATGCACACAAGATGATTCATTGTATCCAGATAAGTTATTGTGAACAAGAAAACCCAAAATGTCATAGGGTGGCGCAGTGGTTAGCACCGCAGCCTCACAGCTCCAGTGACCCGGGTTCAGTTCTGGGTACTGCCTGTGCAGAGTTTGCAAGTTCTCCCTGTGACTGCGTGGGTTTCTGCCGGGTGCTCCGGTTTCCTCCCACAGCCAAAGACTTGCAGGTTGATAGGTAAATTGGCCATTGTAAATTGCCCCTAGTGTAGGTAGGAGAATTGAGGGAAGGTGGGGATGTGGTAGGGAATATGGGATTAATGTAGGATTAGTATAAATGGGTGGTTGATGGTTGGCGCAGACTCGGTGGGCCGAAGGGCCTGTTTCAGTGCTGTATCTCTATGACTCTAATGAGGTAGATCCGACAAAATTTCCAGATGCCAACTTGTTTACCATTCAGGTGTATAACCATCTTGGCCACATTGTCCCACTTCTTATCGTTCTCTTGAGCCGCATTGCATTGACAGAGTTTAGTCAAACAGACTTGAATTGCACACGTTCTGAACTTTTAGCAAAAGCTAAACAGCTCAATCAGCTAAATTGTATCTGGACACATTAAAATGTAAAGCAACCTAGAAATGAACAACTTTATAACCATTTCATTATTCCAAGTTACAGTACAAATCTACAAGCCATTTACAAGCAAAAAGAAAGCAAAACTCTTAATCATGCAAGATTAAACCACATCCTAATCCTGTGTATTTATGCATTCATGCCTAGGGCAAAGTATGTGCCCCACAAAGAACAAAGAACAATACAGCACAGGAACAGGCCATTCGGCCCTCCAAGCCTGCGCCGATCTTGATGCCTGCCTAAACTAAAACCTTCTGCACTTCCGGGGACCGTATCCCTCTATTCCCATCCTATTCATGTATTTGTCAAGATGCCTCTTAAATGTCTCTATGGTACCTGCTTCCACCACCTCCCCCGGCAACAAGTTCCAGGCACTCGCCACCCTCTGTGTAAAGAACTTGCCTCGCACATCCCCTCTAAACTTTGCCCCTCTCACCTTAAACCTGTGTCCCCAAGTAAGTGACTCTTCCACCCTGGGAAAAAGCTTCTGACTATCCACTCTGTCCATGCCGCTCATAACTTTGTAAACCTCTATCATGTCGCCCCTCCACCTCCGTCGTTCCAGTGAAAACAATCCGAGTTTATCCAACCTCTCCTCATAGCTAATGCCCTCCAGACCAGGCAACATCCTGGTAAACCTCTTCTGTACCCTCTCCAAAGCCTCCACGTCCTTCTGGTAGTGTGGCGACCAGAATTGCACACACTATCCTAAGCAGGGTCATTGTACAGTAATCAGGAGCAGGAACCCAATGATGAACCAGACTAGTTGTGGTATCCTGACTGAACCCTTACATACACAAATCTTTGATGGCAGGACAAGTTGAAACAAAGCAGATGAGGTCCCTGGTTTTATAAATAGAGCCACAGACTACAAAAGCAAGGAAGTCAGGCTGAATTTCAAATGGTCTAACCGAGGTTCGATACAAGTTAAACATAACACTACAACATGGGAGGGTAGTGTAGGTGCGACAGTGTTTGATGTGAATGTTGACCATTATTCATCATCATCCTCCCCTAACATCTCCATCTTTTATTTCTTAGTCGTCACAGATGAGACATTGGCCTGTATCTGGAAAAGCAGGAGGCTGCTAGTGGTGCTGAGCCCGAATTACCTGGTAAATGGGACACAGACACTTTTGGAGCTGAAGGCTGGCACTGAGCACATGGCCAGCACTGGACAGATCAGAGTTATACTGGTGGAATTCATCCCAATGAGGAAAGTTCGCCATGTGGCAGAGCTGAGAAGGCTGAAGGCCGTGATGATGACCATCAAGTGGAAAGGGGAAAGGTCACAAGATCTGAGGAGCCGATTTTGGAAGCGGCTGCGGGTCGCCCTTCCCGTGAGAAGAAAAACGCAGACATCCAATAGGAAGAGCATTGGGCCAGCGCACAAAAAAACGTGATTCGCTAGTGCAGGAAAGGGACTCGCCCAGCCCATCTGTTTGAGAACCGTTCCGTTGCCAGCAAGTGTCTTAATATCCATGATGAAAAACAAGTGATGTGTCTACAGTTCTTGAAAATTCTACAAGAAGGTCAAACCATGTTCAAAACTTCAAAGGAAAAGAATTCTTCCTGTACATAATGCTCCACTTCAAAAATTCTTAAATAGCACAAACCAGGTGACAAATAAAAGGAACAAAGTTGCTTGTCACATCTTTAAACTGTTGTCAAACCCTTCATGATACACACCTTGGTGGGTGAGATGAGGTGCAGCTTGTAAACTTGACGAGCCTATTCTATTCCAACTCAATGAAAATCTTGCGTCTATATAAATGCAATGTAATGGAGTGCTATCAATCAAACCTTCACAGTGTTGTCTGATGGGTCTGACTGCTGAAGGACATTTGGCTTCAACCTCCCTGGAATTCCCAGTACAACACACAGCTGTTTCTTAAATGAGTTCAGTGTTTTGACGTCAACCATGTTCCAGCTGTTCACCACCCTTTGTGTAAACAAGTAACCTCCTGTTATCTGGCCGGTGTTTGCTTTTCATCCCGTGACATCCTAGAAATTCAACAAGCAATCCGATTCCAGAACCTTCAATTTGACTATTGAACTAATCAGATCCCAGAACCATCTCTGACTGAAATAACCATTCATGTTCCACCAAAATGCAGCCATTGTAATAGTTTCTCCCTACACCCAACTCAAAACCATAGCACATTAACCCAATGTTGAGTAATGTTTCAGAGAAAAGTCACAGGCTTGCCCATAAGCTTCCCCATCTCGCTTTCCAATTGCTCCCATGTCCTTACCCCCCACTCCCCACAACATGCAAAGTTAACTGCATTGATCTCTGACTGTGCCCTGCCAATGTCCAGATGGCTCCAGTCTGCAATAATGTCGGTTCTGGCCCAATTCAGGCTCAACATGAAGAACAGAAAAGCAAAAGAACAAAGTTAAAGACAAGCTAACTATTCCATCCCATCATGAGCTGCCCCACAACTGTTCTCTATCCCTCTTTTCTACCGTTTAATAAGGTGGATGAGTCATTGAGCCTTGGCCTAGGCTGTTGAAAGAAGTCGGGGAAGAGATGGCAAAGTAGTCAATGTGTGCCCTTTGGAGGATAAACGGTAACTTTGGAGTAGGTAGTCGAATGTCAGTTGGGATCACACACTTAGAACCTCTACTTACATTATTTTGTCTTGAGTTATTTAGAAATGGGTTCACTTTTGGAATATCTGACGATTAGAAACATAGACAATAGGAGCAGAAGTAGGCCATTCGGCCCTTCGAGCCTGCTCCGCCATTCATTATGATCATGGCTGATCATCCAACTCAGTAGCCTGTTCCCGCTTTCGCCCCATACCCTTTGATCTCTTTAGACCCAAGAGCTATATCTGACTCCTTCTTGAAAACATACAATGTTTTGGCCTCAACTGCTTTCTGTGGTAGCGAATTCCACAGGTTCACCACTCTCTGGGTGAAGAAATTTCTCCTCATCTCAGTCCTGAATAGTTTACCCCATATTCTTAGACTATGACCCCTGGTTCTGGACTCCCCCACCATCGGGAACATCCTTCCTGCACCTACCCTGTCAAGTCCTGTTAGAATTTTATAGGTTTTTATTGGTCCACTCAAGAATCTTACTATGATTATTAATATTAAACTGCTGAGATGATTGGCCTCCAACAGCCACAAACATCTTCCTTTTGTGCTAGGTATGACTCCAACCAGTGGAGAGTATTCCTCGATTCCCATTGGCTTCAATTTTGTTAGAGTTCCTTGATGCCACACTTGATCAAATGCTGCCTTGATGGCAAGGGTGGTCACTCACCTCACCTCGGGAACCAGTCTAGTAAACCGTCATTGCACTTATTCTATGGCAAGTATATCCTTCCTTAGGTAAGGGGACCAAAACTGTACACAGGACTCTAAGGTGTGATCTCACTAAGGCCTCTTATAATAGTAAGACTCCTTTATATTTAAACGCCAATCCGTTTGTAATAAAGGCTAACATACCATTTGCCTTCCCAGTTGCTTACTGTACCTTCATGTTAACTTTATGATTAGTGTACAAGGTTACGCTTTTTTTAAAATTCATTCATGGGAAGTGGGCGTCACTGGCTAGGCCAGCATTTATTGCCCATCCCTAATTGCCCTTGAGAAGGTGATGGTGAGCTGCCTTCTTGAACTGCTCCAGTCACTGGGATGTAGGTACACCCACAGTGCTGTTAGGAAGGGAGTTCCAGGATTTTGACCCAACGACAGTAAAGGAACGGCGATATAGTTCCAAGTCAGGATGGTGTGTGACTTGGACGGGAATTTGCAGGTGGTGGTGTTCCCATGCATTTGCTGCCCTTGTCCTTCTAGTTGGTGGAGGTCGCGGGTTTGGAAGGCGCTGTCTAAGGATCCTTGGTGCATTGCTGCAGTGCATCTTGTAGATGGTACACACTGCTGCCACTGTGCATTGGTGGTGGAGGGAGTGAATGTTTGTGGATGGGGTGCCAATCGAGCAGGTTGCTTTGTCCTGGATGGTGTTGAGATTCTTGAGTGTTGTTGGAGCTGCACCCATCCAGGCAAGTGGAGAGTATTCCATCACACTCCTGACTTGTGCCTTGGAGATGGTGGACAGGCTTTGGGGAATCAGGAGGTGAGTTACTCGCCACAGGATTCCTAGACTCTGACCTGCTCTTGTAGCCATGGTATTTATATGGCTACTCCAGTTCAGTTTCTGGTCAATGGTAGCCCCTAGGATGTTGATAGTGGGGGATTCAGCGATGGTGATACCGTTGAATGTCAAGGGGAGATGGTTAGATTCTCTCGTTGGCGATGGTCATTGCCTGGCACTTGTGTGGCGCAAATGTTACTTGCCACTTATCAGCCCAAGCCTGGATATTGTCCAGGTCTTGCTGCATTTCTACATGGACTGCTTCAGTATCTGAGGAGTCGCGATTGGTGCTGAACATTGTGCAAACATCAGTGAACATCCACACTTCTGACCTTGTGATTAAAGGAATGTCATTGATGAAGCAGCTGAAGATGGTTGGGCCTAGGACACTGTCCTGAGGAACTCCTGCAGTGATGTCCTGGAACTCAGATGATTAATCTCCAACAACCACAGCCATCTTCCTTTGCGCTAGGTATGACTAACAGCAGAGAGTTTTCCCCCGATTCCCATTGACTCCAGTTTTGCTAGGGCTCCTTGATGCTATACCCAGTCAAATGCTGCCTTGACGTCAAGGGCAGTCACTTTCACCTCATCTCTTGAGTTCAGCTCTTTTTTTGTCCATGTTTGAACCAAGGCTGTAATGAGGTCATGTGCTGAGTGGCCCTGTTGGAACCCAAACTGGGTATCACTGAGCAGGTTATTGCTAAGCAAGAGCTGTTTGATGGCACTGTTGATGACACCTTCCATCACTTTGCTGATGATTGAGAGTAGACTGATGGGGCAGTAATTGGCCGGGTTGGACTTGTCCTGCTTTTTATGTACAGGACATACCTGGGCAATTTTCCACATTGCCGGGTAGATGCCAGTGTTGTAGCGATACTGGAACAGCTTGGCTAGGGGTGCGGCAAGTTCTGGAGCACAGGTCTTCAGTACTATTGCCGGAATATTGTCAGGACCCATCGCCTTTGTAGTATCCAGTGCCTTCAGTTGTTTCTTGATATCACATGGAGTGAATCGAATTGGCTGAAGTCTGGTATCTGTAATGCTGCGGACTTCAGGAGGGGGCCGAGATGGATCATCAACTCGGCACTTCTGGCTGAAGATTGTTGCAAATGTTTCAGCCTTATCTTTCGCACTGATGTGCTGGGTACCCCCATCATTGAGGAGGGGGATATCTTTGGAGCCACCTCCTCCACATAATTGTTTAATTGTCCACCACCATTCACGGCTGGATGTGGCAGGACTGCAGAGTGGAGATCTGATCCGTTGGTTATGGGATCGCTTAGCTCTGTCTACTGCATGCTGCTTATGCAGTTTGGCACGCAAGTAGTCCTGGGTTGTAGATAATGCAGGTTGACACCTCATTTTGAGGTATGCCTGGTGCTGCTCCTGGCATGTCCTCCTGCATTCTTCATTGAACCAGGGTTGATCTCCTGGCTTGATGGTAATGGTAGAGTGGGGGATATGCCTAATGAGGTTATAGATTGTGGTTGAGTACAATTCTGCTGCTGCTGATGGCCCACAGCGCCTCATGGATGCCCAGTTTTGCATTGCTAGATCTGTTCAAAATCTATCCCATTTAGCACGGTGATAGTGCCACACAACACAATGGACGGTATCCTCAATGTGAAGGCGGGACTTCATCTCCACAAGGACTGTGTGGTGGTCACTCCTACCAATACAGTCATGGACAGAAGCATCTGCGGCAGGCAGATTGGTGAGAACAAGGTCAAGTATGTTTTTCCCTCTTGTTGGTTCTCTCACCACCTGACGCAGACCCAGTCTAGCAGCTATGTCCTTTAGGACTCAGCCAGCTCGGTCAGTAGTGGTGCTACCGAGCCACTCTTGGTGATGGATATTGAAGTCCCCCACCTAGAGTACATTTTGTGCCCTTGCCCCACTCAGTGCTTCCTCCAAGTGGTTCCTCCAAGTGGTGTTCAACATGGAGGAGTACTGACTCATCAACTGAGGGAGGGCAGTAGGTGGTAATTAGTAGGAGGTTACCATGCCTATGTTTGACCTGATGCCATGAGACTTCATGGGGTCCAGAGTCGATGTTGAGGACTCCCAGGACAACTCCCTCCCTACTGTAGACCACTGTCCCGCCACCTCTGCTGGGTCTGTCCTGCCAGTGGGACAGGACATACCCGGGGATGGTGATTGCAGTGTTTGGGACATTGTGTTTAAGGTATGATTCTGTGAGTATGACTGTGTCAGGCTGTTGCTTGACTAGTCTATGGGACAGCTCTCCCAACTTTGGCACAAGCCCCCAGATGTTAGTAAGGAGGACTTTGCAGGTTCGACGGGGCTGGGTTTGCCATTGTCGTTTCCCGTGCCTAGGTCAATGCCGGGTGGTCCGTCCGGTTTCATTCCTTTGTATTGACTTTGTAGCAGTTAGGTACAACTGAGTGGCTTGCTAGGCCATTTCAGAGGGCATGTAAGAGTTAACCACATTGCTGTGGGTCTGCAGTCACATGTCGGCCAGACCAGGCAAGGAAAGCAGATTTCCTTCCCTAAAGGACATTAGTGAACCAGATGGGTTTTTACAACAATCAACAATGGTTTCATGGCCATCATTAGACTAGCTTTTAATTCCAGATTTATTAATTAAATTCAAATTCCACCTTCTGCTGTGGTGGGATTTGAACCCATGTCTCCAGATCAATACCTTGGGTCTCTGGGTTACTAGTCCAGTGATAATACCACTACGCCACTGCCTCCCCATGTCCCTCTGAGTACCAACATTTCCCAATCTCTCACCTTTGAAAAAGTATTCAGCTTTTTTATTTTTCCTACCAAAGTGGTTAACTTTACACTTCTCCACATTATATTCCATCTGCCAATCAACCAACTCACTCACTTAACCAGTCTATATACCTTTGCAGCCTCTTTACATCATCCTCACAGCTTACATTCCCACCTAGCTTTGTATCGTCAGCAAAGTTCCCTCATCTAAGTCATTGATCTAGATTGTAAATAGCTGAGGCCCCAGCACTGATCCTTGTGCCACCCCACTAGTAACAGCCTGTCAACCTGAAAATGACCTGTTTATATCTACTCTCCATTTTCTATCTGTTAACCAATCCTCAATCCATGCTAATATATTATTTCCAAACCTGACTTATGTAATAACCTCTTGTGTGGCACCTTAATAATGGATAATAAGGAGATGACAGATGAATTGAACAGATATTTTGCATCGGTCTTCACTTTTGAGGATACAAGTAACATCCCAGTATTAGCTGTAAATCAGGAAATGTAAGTGAGGGAGGAACTCAAGAAAATTACAATCACCAGGGAAGTGGTACTGAACAAATTGTTGGAGCTGCGGGCTGACAAGTCCCCGGGTTCTGATGGACTTCATCCTTGGGTGTTAAAAGAAGTGGCTAGTGAAGTAGTTGATGTGTTAGTTTTAATTTTCCCTAGATTTGGGGAAGGTTCCGTTAGATTGGAAAATAGCAAATGTAACTCCTTTATTCCAAAAAGGAGGGAGACAGAAAGCAGGAAACTACATGCCAGTTAGCTTAACATCTGTCTTAGGGAAAATGTTAGAAGCTATTATTAAAGACATTACAGCAGGGCATTTAGAAAAATTCAAGGTAATCAGGCAGAATCAACATGATTTTCTGAAAGGGAAATCACGTTTAACCAATTTATTGGAGTTGTTTGAGGGAGTTACATGTACTGTGGATAAAGGGGAAACCGGTGGATGTATATTACTTAGATTTCCTGAAGGCATTTGATAAGGTGCCATTTCAAAGGTTATTGCAGAAAATAAAAGCTCATGGTGTAGGGGGTAACATATTGGCATGGATAGAAGATTGGTTAGCTAACAGGAAACAGAGTAGGCATAAATGGGTCATTTTCTGGTTGGCAAGATGTAACGAGTGGTGTGTCACAGGGATCTGTGTTGGGGCCTCAACTTTTTACAATTAATATAAATGAATTAGATGAAGGGACTGAAGGTATGGTTGCTGACACAAAGATAGGTAGGAAAATAACTTGTGAAGCGGACATAAGGGGACTAATAAGGGATATAGATAAATTAAGTGAGTGAGAAAAGACCTGGCAAATGGAGTATAATGTGGGGAAATGTGAAACTGTCCACTTTGGCAGGAGGAATAAAAAAAAGATGTATATTACCTAAATGGTGAGAGATTGCAGAGCTCTGAGATGCAGAGGGATCTGGGTGTCCTAATGCATGAATCACAAAAGATGAGAATGCAGGTACAGCACATAATTAGGAAAGTTCATAAAATGTTATTGTTTATAGTGAGGAGAATTGAATACAAAAGTAGGGAGGTTATTCTTCAGCTATTCAGGACATTGGTGAGACCACATCTGGAGTACTGTGTACAATACTGATCTCGTTTAGGAAGGATGTAAATGCATTGGAGACAGTACAGCGAAGGTTTACTAGACTAATATCTGGAATGGGCGGGCTGTCTTATGAGGAAAGATTGGACAAGCTAGGTTTGTATCCGCTGGAATTTAGAAGAGTAAGAGGTGACTTGATTGAAACACACAAGATCCTAAGGAGTCTTGACAGGGTGGATGTGGAAAGGATGTTTTCCCTTGAGGGAGAATCTAGAAAATAAGGGGTCGCCCATTTAACACCGAGATGAGGAGACATTTTTTCTCTTCAGGGTCGTGAGTCTTTGGAATTCTCTTCCTCAAAAGGCAGTGGAAGCAGAGTCTTTGAATATTTTTAAGGCAGAGGTAGATAGATTCTTGATAAGCAAGGGGGCGGATGGTTATCGGGGGTAGCTAGAAATGTGGAGTAATCAGTTCAGCCATGAACTTATTAACATGCGGAGCAGGCTCGAAGGGCCGAGTTGCCTACTCCTGCTCCTAATTCATATGTTTGTATGTACAATAGTGATTGTTGACTTTGATTTAAGCTTGGGCTGGTTGAGGTTGAAGAGTTTACCATCACTGCGATAAGTTATTACCACACCTGGGGGGAGCATGTCAGTACGAAGCTGCAGTGCTGCTGCAAGAAAGATTGAGAATATTGTTGGTGCAGAGACACGCCCCCACCCCCCTGCTGCTTGATGCCTGTTTTGAGAGGAAAGTAGTCTGTGGTGGAGCCATTGCATTTTACTGTTATTTGCATATTGTCATGTAGGAAATAGATGATGTTTATGAACTTAGCTGGACATCCATATCATTGTAAAGGGCAGTATTAATCACTGAGTTAGAGGCTTTTGTGAGACAGAAAAAAGCCATGTACAAAGAGATGTTCTGCTCTCTGCACTTTTCCTGATGTTGGAGTGCAGTGAAGATCATGTCAGTTGTTCCTCTAGCAGGTCAGAAACATCACTGGGACTCTGGAAGGACTTCCTCTGTAATTGGCGATGGGCAATTAAGTATCCTGGCTAGGACTTTGCCAACAGTTGAGAACAATGCTATGCCCTTTAGTTGCTATAGTTGGACTTGCCTACTTTCTTGAAGATTATGATCATCATGGCATTTGTAAGATCACTTGAAATTTCTTCATTCATCTGGAGCTTCACAGGTATCTGAGTGTGTTTCCTCCGTGTTTCAGTACTTCCACAGGGATATTGTCAGGACCAGGAGCTTTGTTGTTTTTTTTATCTGGTTGACAGCAATTATCACTTTGTCGAGCTTTGGATCATCATCTAGCTCACTTCTGATTGTATGTTTTTGGAGGTTCTCCAGCAGATGCATGTCCACTGTGGAGTCCTGATTGAGTAGTTCTACAAAGTGCTCATTCCAATGTGTGTTGATACTGTCCGTATCTTTGAGAAGAGTCTTGCCATCTTTAGATCTTACCAGTGTTGGTCCATGTGTTGAGGGTCTGTAGATCTCTTTGGTTGCCTTGAAAAAAGCGCATGTCATGCTTTCCAGCCAGGAGTCGAATTTCCTCAGCCTTCTCTGTTCTTCAAATCGCAGGTTGTTCTTTGATCTTCAGTTTTGGCTGTCTGGTGGGCGAGCTTCTTTTCTGTGGAGTTTTGATCCTGTTGCCAGGTTTGGTATGCTGTCCATTTGCAATTGATGGGTTTGCTTATTTCTGTATCACTCTCATCAGACCAGTCTTGTTATCTTTTAGTGGTGTGTCTGAGGATTTCTTGGCAGGTATGAGTAATGATGGATTTCTATGATTGCCCATCACCTGGGGCTAGTAATCCAGAGGCCTAAACTAATGAGCTGCAGACATGAGTTCCATTCCTATCATGGCAAATGGGGAATTTAATTTTAATTTAATTTAATCTGGAATAAAAAGCTAATATCAAATAGTAACCATGTAACTACTTAGTTGTCATTAAAAGCCATCTGACTCACTAAATGTCCTTTTTAAGGGAGGAAATTTGCTGTCCTTAACTGGTCTGACCGACATGTGACTCCAGATCCCCAGAGCAATGTGACTGACTCTTCACCGCCTTCTGAAATAGCCTAGCAAAGCCACTCAGTAGTCAAGACAGTGACTCACCACCTTCTCAAGCACAATTAAGATTGAGCAATAAATGCTGACTTTTCCAGTGATGCACACAGTGAGCAAATAAATTAAAAAAACGTTGAGCAGTTTTGATGTGATAAGGGTGATGTGCAGTTTACTTTCAGCTGATATTCAGTCACAAGGACTTCCTGGCATGGTTGCTGATGTTGCAGTTTCACCACTTCCTGTTGTGCAGGAAAGTGAATGCGCTCCATTTGCCCTCTAACCTTGTCTAGTCTATGCAGCCAAATTAATGTAGCCTGCACATTATGGGATATCTGAACCAGCCTCGCAAAGCTAGGATTGCAACTCTGCAAGTCTTCTTGGGAGATTTTCTCACCTGACCTCTGGCCTTCAACCGCACCGACCCCTCCACACTCCTGCCATTGCTCGGCCAACACGTCATTCCTTATGGTGCACACTCTTCCCATGTCCAATTGCAAAGTTAACAGACTCTTCAGTGCATGATGCAATCGGCCTCGCTGGTGTAGCTCTGAGGCTTTTATCCTTCACTCTCCCCCACTACTTCCATAATTCTACAATCTAATAAATGAAAATTCACATTGAAGAAAATACATCTGTAATGCCCTTTTTATAATTTTTCTTTTGCGTTTCTCGCAGCAGTGTTTGGGAGATTAACCTTCAAATTCCTGAAGGTTTCAGGACCATCCTGGAAAGTTTGGTAACCCTAGCCCAAAGTGGAGTGGGAGAGGGCAGACTGTGTCACAGTATGTAGAGGACTGAGGGGGCAGTCCCTCCCTCACAAAGACTGGTCCACAATGTACCATAACCTTACTGCTCTCCATTAGTGACTAACTGATGTTGTAATGGGAATGTACATTGGCCTTGGAAAATGAGAGTCTAAATGGGGTGGTGGAGCAAAGGGAGCTAGGGGTACTGATTCACAAATAACTGAAAGTAGTGACACTGGTCATAAAAAGTGCAGACAAAACTCCAGGTTTTATTCTAGAGAAATAAGAATTCAAAAGCACAGACATTGTGTTCAAATTATATAAAACCTTAGCTCGATCACCTGTGGAGTACTCTGCACAGTCCTGCTCTCTATATCACAAACAGGATATAGAGGCACCAGAAAATGTGCAAAAGAGATTGACGAGGATGATACCAGCATTGAGAGGTTTTTGCTGTCAGGAATGAATGAACAGCCTGAGGCTCTTTTCTCTAGAAAAGGCAAGACTGAGGGGTGTCCTGATAGAGATCTTTCAAATTATGGAAGGGTTTGATAGGGCAGATGTAGAGAAGATGTTTCTACTTTCAGGGGAGACCAGAATGCCATAAATAAAAGATAGTCACTAATAAATCCAATTGGGAATTCAGGAGAAACTTCTTTACCCAGAAAGTGGTGAGAATATGGAACTCGCTACCACAGGGAGTGGTTGAGGTGAATAGAATAGATGCATTTCAAGGGAAGTTGGATAAACACATGAGGGAGAAAGAAACAGTTATGTTAGGGTGAGATGAAGGCAAGTGGGAGGGTGCTATATGGCACATAGACCAGCTGTTTAAATGGCCTGTTTCTGTATTGGGGACGGAAATTTGTGTTCCTTAAAGCAAGGGACCAGAAGGTGGGGAGAACCTCTACGAGAATCAGGAGCTCTGGATAGAGTGGGATCGATGAGCTGAATGGCCTTTATTCATTTTGGGCTTCATGGAGTAAAAATCCTGCCATGCCACTCCTGGAGGTTGCTGCGAGCAAGTGCCACACAATTGCACACTCCCAGCCAAAGAGTTTCCGGATGAGGGACAGGATTTTGCAGTACTGCAAATTTCATTCAGTCCTATAGACATTAATTGTAAAGTCGTGCCAATGTTGATTGTTAATATTTCTTGCTTTGTAACTATTGTCCCTCGTCCCTCATCCCCATCCTTGGACAGATCCTCCCTCTTTCCCTTCCCTCCTATTCCTGAACTGTCCCTTCCCTCCCACCTTCTCTTCCTCTCCTTCTCCACCTTGGTTTCTTCCTCTTAGATGTGGTCGAAGGGTTCTTCAGTTTTATTGAGCAGAGTTGGTGGATTATCATTGTGCTGAGTCCCAAATACCTGATGGAGAGGAGTGTCTCCCTGCTGGAGTTCAAAGGCAGCTCCACCTGCCAGTGTCACGGCCACACCAAGATCATAATCATCAAGTACAAACCTGCCCGGGGCCTGAAACCTGAGCTGCTCCAGCTCCTCCAAGCCACCTTTTACGTTAAGTGGAAAGGGGAACAATCCAAGGAGATCAACTCCAGGTTCTAGAAAGTTCTGCGGCCAGCCTTGCTGTTGAGGACCCTGGCTGCCAGCTGGGTGGGCAGCTACTCCACCCTCTCAGATGATGCCACCACCACAGAGAAGCTACTGGCCAGAGCAAAACCTGCTTCCTGATCAGGCTGAGGCCTAGGCCAGCCCAGCGAGCATGCTCAGATACATGGAGTCAGCCTGTGTGAGATGCTGCAGTAACAACAGAGAAGCACAATGTTTTAGACTGGGCGTTGGGCAGCCTGGCTGGAAGACACGAACCTGCAAACCTGCCTTGGAAAAACTGCAGGGTTACTAGGACTACAATGTAAGCTAGGCCCTGCTCCAATCCTCCTCTCAACAGCCTACTGTTAAGTTACAGATATTAAGCTGTAGATGTAACCAATAACAAGGACCTTTATGTTCTTTAAAGTGAACTGGAAGATCTTAGGACCCCAGTCTTTTGTTTTAACGTCATTGCCCCTTGGTGCACATGATCAAGCACAGGTCAACCCTCCATTTCCTGTCCATTCCCCAACAAGGCTGCTTTGGTCAGCAGGATGCTCAGCACTGGTACCAGGCAGTGGGAGATCACCATTGGAACAGGAGTTAGCTCCCTCGAGCTTGTTCTATTGAAATCGGAGGAGGCTATTCAGCCCCTTGGGCTTGTTACATCGGAACAGGATTAGCTAATTGAAGAAGGTACAGAGGAAGTTTACCAGGATGGCATCAGGGATGAGGGACTTCCGTTGTGTGGAGAAACTGGAGAAGCTGTGGTTGTTCTCCTTAGAGCAGAGAAAGTTACAGGGAGACTGAGTAGAGGTGTTCACAGTTATAAAGGGTTTTCAAAAAGTAATTAGGGAGAAATTGTTTCCACTGGCAAGTGGGTTGGTGTCTAAGTGGTCATAGCTTTAAAATAATTGGCAAAAGAACTAGAAGGGAATTGAGAAATTTCTTCACACAGAGGGTTAAGAGCTGGAACAGACTACCTGAAAGCATGCTGAAATCAGACATTTACTTGAAGACCAATGTGCAGGGAAAATGCAGGGCGCTACAGTGCGGTTATTAGTTTAGTTTAGAGATACAGCACTGAAACAGGCCCTTCGGCCCACTGAGTCTGTGCCGACCATCAACCACCCATTTATACAAATCCTACACTAATTCCATATTTCTACCACATCCCCACCTGTCCCTATATTTTCCCTACCACCTACCTACACTAGGGGCAATTTCTAATGGCCAATTTACCTATCAACCTGCAAGTTTTTGGCATGTGGGAGGAAACCGGAGCACCCGGAGGAAACCCACGCAGACACAGGGAGAACTTGCAAACTCCACACGGGCAGCACCCAGAATTGAACCCGGGTCGCTGGAGCTGTGAGGCTGCAGTGCTAACCACTGCGCCGCTGTGCGCGGTTATGTAGGGGGTTTGAGGAATTAGATCCAGCAATGATGAAGGAACAGCCAACATATGTCCGAGTTGGGATGGTGTGTGACCTGGAGATAAACCATCCTGAGGAAGGTGTGATGGCTGGGAATAGCGGGTGATTGGACCATGTTTCTCGGAATGTTGCGGCAGCGTCAAACTGCGTATGAGGCTGGTTGGGCATCAATTGGCAATTCTTCAATTTTGTGGCTGCTAATCCTACCTGTGAAATCTTACCTCTTCCCTGTAATGCCCTTGTGTGATCACTGTATCCACTCTGTCCTACCCTTACTTGTCCTTATACCCTCCATATTCTACCCAATGTTTTCTCTGTGCCCCTCTATCCTACCCATACCTTATTCCAGCACTCTCAGTCCCCTCCTACCCTTCCCTTTTCCCTATACCTACCCACACACTCTGTATATTATCCTGTTGCCAAAGTGCAACAGTCTATAACCCATCTTGTGCCAATGCAGCCACAGAGTCTCATTGCTGACATTAATTACCAATCTTCAGTGAAATGTGCAGTGGCGGATGCTCTAAAATTTTCCAACTCCAGCTCAGAATAAACCAGCATGAAATGGCTTTCCCTAGACTGACATTCTCTTTTCGAAAAAAAACTTTATACACTTTGAAATGTGACAAATGCATGTCCTATGTCCAATGTGCATTTTGCCAACACACTTTTGGGGTTGTCGCACAGGAGGCACCCCCCCCACCCCCCATGTCTATATGCAAATTTATGGGTCAAGCTTGCACAGGATTGGTTAAAAGTGCATATGCACAAAGCAGCAATAAATCACAGCTGTACAAGTATGGAATGTACCAAGAAAAGGAGAGTTATTTTCAAGAGTTACCATATGCTAAGCTCATGACAAAATGCAGTGCAGTCAGTTGACAAATAGCTGAATGTGTCACATATTGGGTAAAAATTAAAAGCAGACAGTAAGGGTAAAGGGTAGTTATTCAGACTGAAAGGAAGGCTGAAAGCAGTGTTTCAGTGATCAGGGCTGGGACCATGGTTATTCCTAATTTACATTAATGATTTGGACAAGGGAACAAGTAATGTAATATAATTGTTATTAAAGTGGGATACAGCTAACACTGAGGAAGAATGCAACCTAATACATTCGAAAACTTGCAGACTGAGCAGTTAAGTGGCAAATGAAGCATACATAAATGTGGGCTGATGCAGTTTGGTTGGAAAAATGGAAACATCACCTGTGCATTGGGAAAGATTGAACAGATTGGGACTTTTAATTTGGAAAAGAGATGTAGAGGTGATCTGATAGACATCGTTAAAATTCTGAATACGTTGGACCAGGTAGATTGTTTTAGATTTAGATATACAGCACTGAAACAGGCCCTTCGGCCCACCGAGTCTGTGCCACCCATTAACCACCCATTTATACTAATCCTGCACTAATCCCATATTCCTACCACATCCTCACCTCTCCCTATATTCCCCTACCATGTACCTATACTAGTGGCAATTTATAATGGGCAATTCACCTATCAACCTGCAAGTCTTTTTGGCTGTGGGAGGAAACCCACGCAGACACAGGGAGAACTTGTAAACTCCACACAGGCAGTACCCAGAATTGAACCCGGGTCGCTGGAGCTGTGAGGCTGCAGTGCTAACCACTGCGCCACTGTGGAGTGAATGTTTCCACTTGTGAGAGAATCCAAAACTAGGGGCCATAAATCAAAGATAATTACTAATAAATCCAGCAGGTAAATAAAGAAAAATCTCTATACTCCAAGAGTGGTTAGAATGTGAAACTTGCTACCACAGAAATTGGCTGTGGCAAATCGTTTAGATGCTTTATAAAGGAAACTGAACAAGCACCTGGGAGAAAAGGGAATAGAAAGATGTGCTGAAAGGCTGAGATGAGGCAGATATGATAGGAGTAAGAGGTCTCATAAGAGACTGTTAGCTAAAGTTAAAGCTCATGGAATTGAAGGCAAATTATTGACCTGGATAGGAAATTGGCTAAGTGACAGGAGACAGAGAGTAAGGATAATGGGCAGGTCCTCTGATTGGCAGGCTGTGACTCGTGGTGTCCCGCAAGGATCTGTTTTAAGGCCTCAACTATTCACAGTATTTATTAACGACTTAGATGATGGGATAGAAAGCCACATATCCAAATTTGCCGATGATGGCATTGTAAGCTGTGTAGGTGGAAGCATAAAATTACAAAGAGATTAAATGAGGTTAAGTCAATGGGCAAAACTGTAGCAAATGGATTTCAATGTAGGAAAATCTGAGATCATCCACTTTGGACCTAAAAAGAATAGAACAGGGTACTTTCTAAATGGTGAAAAGCTAGAAACAATGGCGGTCCAAAGAGACTTGAGGGTCCAGGTACACAGATCATTAAAATGTCATAAACGGGTACAAAAAAATAATCAAAGACTAATGGAATGCTAGTCTTTATATTTAGAGGACGAGAATACAAGGGGGTAGAAGTCATGCTTCAGCTATACAAAGCCCTGGTTAGATCACACCTGGAGTTACTGGGAGCAGTTCTGGGCGTCTCACCTTAGGAAGGATATAATGGCCTTGGAGTGAGTGCAGTGTAGATTTACCAGAATGATACCTGGACAACAAGGGTTAAATTAGGAGAGATTACATAAATTAGGGTTATATTCCCTGGAATTTAGGAGGTTAACGGGCGATTTGATCAAAGTTTACAAGATATTGAAGGGAATAGATAGGGTAGATAGAAAGTATTTCTGCTAGTTGGGGAGTCTAGGATTGGGGGCATAGTCTAAAAATTGGAGCCAGACCTTTCAAGACTGAAATTATGAAACACTTCTACACACAAAGGACGGTACAAGTTTGAAACTCTCTTCTACAAACAGGAATAGAAGCTGGACCATTTGTTAAATTCAAAACCGAGATTGAAATATTTTTGCTAACCCAAGGTATTATGGGATATGGGGCAAAGGTGGGTATATGGAGTTCAGTCACAGATCAGCCATGATCTCACTGAATGGCGGAACAGGCTAGACACAGACTACTTGGGCCAAAATGCTTTCTGTGCTGTATACTCCATGTCATTCATATGAATGAAATAATGGGCCTTTAATTAGAACCAGCAATTATGGAATAAAATAGAGGAACTAAGAAATCATTTCAAATATGTTTTGAATATCCTTTTGCCTGCCATCTGGGATTCTTACCAAACTGAGAAGCTGAGTATTGGAGATAAGGTTTCTAACATAATACAGAAATAGTACATAAAAATTGCAAAACCTACGAGGCAATTATTCTCCTAGCTCTACATTTTATCTGTTTAAATTGTGAGTGACATTATCTCAGAAAAGTGTGAGCTTCACTAAAAAGCCAGTACCCCTCAGTCCTGTCCCACCCTACCCTCAGTACCGCCCCTCATCCCACCCCCTGTACCCCTGCTATTCCCACCCTCCTCATATATCTCATCCCACCCCCTCCACCTCATCCCTCCATCCCACCCCAAGTGTGACTGGGGTTACCAGGTGGATGTAGTCCTGAAGCTCTCATCACAATGACCTCCTGCTTCCAGCTGTCCTGCCTCCACACTCCTACCATTGGTCGCCTGACATGTCCATCCTCACTGTGCCCCACCTTCTTACAGCCAATCAGAAAACAAACAGATACCTGATTGGATAATTCTTGACTATCAGTCAAACAATTCCACCCCCTTCTCCAATATTTACATAATTAATATGCAAAAGTATTCAAATTAAATCAGAAAAAACCGCAAATGTTATTACCCCTTTGAATTTTCTCCAGGGTTTTCCTTGCCACTGTCTGCTGGGAGTTGGCAGTGTTGTGCCACCAAGTTGTGATCAGTTTAGTTAGCGTTGGGTGGCATTGCCTTGAGATCGAGCACTCGTTGATGGGAGATTGGAACTGGGGCAATTGGAGAGAAATACTGGAATGGTACCAGGGTGAGGGACTTCAGTTATGTGAAGAGACTGGAGAAACTAAGGTTGTTCTCCTTAGAGCAGAGAAGGTTAAAGGGAATTTGACAGAGTTGTTCAAAATTATAAAGGGTTTTGATAGCGTAAATAGGAAGAAACTGTTTCCAATGGCAGGAAGGTCGGTAACCAGAGGACAGAGATTTAAGATAATTGGCAAAAGAAACTGCAGAAATGAGTTATGATGAGATTGAATGCACTGTCTGAAAGGACAGTGGAAGCAGATTCAATGGTAACTTCCAAAAAGGAATTGGATAAATAATTGCAAAACAAATATTTTCAGAGCGTGGGGAGAAATTAGATAGCTCTTTCAAAGAGCTAACACAGGAGCGATGGGCAGAATGGCCTCCTTCTGTGTTGTACGATTCTATGAATTGTTGTGGTCAGACTGGTTACCCAATACCGGACTGAGGGTGACCTGCACAGGTTCATTATTGATTGAGGAGCCTGCCCTGACTGAACCCGAAGGGGTGCAGCCCCGTCACTGCAGACTGGGATCTCCCCTCTTGGTTTTAGGTAGCATTGCAAGCCAAAATCCCAATTGTGTCAGTAGCTGGATAGTGGGGACCTGCTCAGTGCCTTGTCCTGGGAATCTGTGTGGAACCCCCTATTGCACATCTGGAGCATCCTTGTGCCTTAGCTCTTGCCAAGTTGGCTTAGATAAATGAGCTGTGTCCCTCTCAGCATAGAGTGTAGAGAATGCAAATCCTACTCCCATGTATTGCTTAGATATTTGGTTTGAAGGCTCAGTGGGTTCATTCTCACCTCTGGGTCAGTAGGTTGTAGGAACATGTCCTGGTGTAGAGGCTTCAGTACATAATCCCAGTGCTGTACTGAGGGAGTGCTGTCATTTGCATAATATTAAACTGAAGCCCTATCAGCCCTTGCAGATGAATGTAAGAAATTCCAGAGCAGTTTTGAAAGAGAAGCGGAGTTCTCCCTCGTGTCCTGGCCAATATTTCCCTCAATCAACTCTTACCTTGTCACTGCGGGCGTTTACTGTGTGAAAATTGGTTGTTGTGTTTCCAACGGTGCTACAGCGACTACACTTCAAAACATACTTCATTGACTGTAAAGCACTTTGGGACATCCTGAGGTTGTGACAGGTGCTATATAAATGCAAGTCTATCTTTAAAAACGGTTAACTTTTATCAGATTCTCAGCTGAACTAAAATAATTGGCAGAGATGACTCATCCATGACATCTAGTGGTTCTTGAAATAATTACATCAGTGACATTCCCATTTTAACACAAGAGGCGGCAGCTCTTGAATCTTAGACTGAAAGAATGTCCGTCATTATATTTTACTGATGCCACGAACACTCAGCATTGCAGTATCTAGCTTCTTGTCTGCTATTAGTGGTGAAATAGCCCAGGCAATGACTGTCAGGGGGCTCACAGAGTGGTTGCTGTAGGAAATGGGGTAAATACTGCACTGCTGTAGTAGGGGAGATTCTTATGTAGTTCAGGCTGTGATATATTTAGGGAGATTTAGTCCGACCCTTTCTTTATATGAACGAAGCCTTTATACCCCAGGCCCCTTTTATTTTTGTCGAGGGGGGCCTTTATTCCTCAGGCCTCCTTTATATGTATTTTAAATAAATAAATGGATTAAAAACAGGTAAATAAAACAAAACTCAAATTAAAATGTCATTTTCAGCATCGGTGATGCACTCCAGCCCTTACGGCGCCCAATGGTCGCGGATGGCCTCAAGCGAACTGGTGGACACCGCATGCTCCTTCTCCAGGGACTCCCGGGCGCAAATGCAACCTCGGAAGAGGGGCAGGTAATCAGGGAGGACGGACCCCCCAACGGCCCACTGCATGGACCAGTGAATTGCCACTTTGGCTAGGCGCAGGAGCAGACTGACGAGGCGATCCTCCTCCCAGCCCACCCCTCTCCACACGGGTGATCAGGAGCTTGGGGCTGAAGCACAACCAAACCCTGAGGAGCAGCCCCCTTAAATACTCAAAGAGGGGCTGTAACCTCGCACGCTCCATATATACATGGAACACGGACTTGTCCAGGCTGCAGAAATTACAGGCGGCTTGGGAGTCAGTGAACCTGCTCAAAAGTTGATTGCGTTGGACTGCCCTGTGTGATACCCTCCGCCCCAGGTCCCTAATGTAAAGGGGAAGGACTCCTGCATAGAGACACCTCCACCGGGGTTTCCCCTCACCACCAGATGGCAGAGGACGGCAAGGGAGTGGAGAGTGTGCAGGAGCAGCCCGTACAGGAAACCCCTTCGCGCCGTGTGGAATGGCACGGAGGGCATTTCCAAGAGGCAGCTCAGGTTGTGTGGGATCGACTCCCGAAGAGGGTTTCGGGGCCTGGGTCCGATGAGCAGTTCCTGTCCGAGAGGGGGCCAGCTTGGCCGGGAGCGCTCCACACTCCCAAGCCCCCTCTCAGAGAGTTGCCTGTCTTTTACCGGGATCTATTCAGCCAGGAGCCGCTTGTCGTCCTGAAGACAGTGCCCCGGCGGAAAACATACGTCGCCAATGTACACATCTGTGGACAATATACAGGTATATATACAGGTATACAATACCTCAATATACAGGTATCTCTGTAGGGTCCGAAGATGGAGAGTCGCAGCCTGGGTGTGGACGCACAACAACGACTAACTGCCCTCCTCAATCGGGAGACTCAGTACTGAGGCAGAGACCCGTGATCCTCTTGCCGCAGAAGAAATCGATGAGCTTCTTCTGGATCTTGGTGGCAAATGCAGGGGGTGGGACCAAAGTGACCAATCGGTACCACAGCACCAAGGCCACCAGTTGGTTTATGACCAGCGCTCGACTCCTGTAGGAAAGCACTCGGAGCAGTCCTGTCCGGAGCGCCAGCTGAGTGGTGACTTGCGCCTCCAACTCCTGCCAGTTTGCCGGCCAGGCTTCCTCAATGGGGCTCAGGTGGGCTCCTAGATAGAGGAGGTACATGATGCTCCACACAAAAGGTGTCAACTCCTCCGGCAGGGAGCCAACCCGCACTGACCCACCAGGAGTCTGGAAAATTTCTGCCAATTGATCTTCACGCAGGATGCGGCAAAAAAGATCTGCTGGCACTCGCGCATCCTCCGCAAGTTAATAGGATCTTGTGGAGCATGTCATCGGTGTAAGACAAGAGGACCAGCCATATGCCCGGCCCACACAGAGCCAAACCCGGTAACCTCCTGCGAAACAGGGACAGGAATGGCTCCACGCAGATGGTATATAGTTTGTCAGATATCGGGCATCCCTGACATACTCCTCTCCCAAAACGAACTAGTGCCGTCAAGGACCTGTTAACTTTGACCAGACACACTGCAGCAGCGTATAAAAGTTGGACCTGGGCCAAAAAATGCGGTCTGAGTCCGAACTGATCTGAACTATTTGTGATCCACCCTGTCAAACGCCTTCTTCTGATTGAGGGAGAGAAAGGTGACCGACAGACCAGTCCGCTAGAAAAGATGGGTCAGGTCCTGGACCAGGTGGATGTTGTGCTGGATGGACCGGCTCAGAACCGTGTAGGACTGGTTGGGGTGGATCATGTGGGCTAGCACAGAGCCCAGGTGGGTAGACACAGCCCGGGCAAAGATCTTATAATCTGTGCTGATGAAGGAGACTGGATGCCAGTTCTAAAGCAAGCTGAGATCGCCCTCTTAGGCAGCAGGACGATGACCGCCCTGCACCAGGAGAGGGGCCTCTCCTCGCCGCCCGGCTTTCCCCCAGTACCCACGCATAATCGCCCTCCCAGGACATCCCAGAATGTCCTGAGGAACTCCACAGTCAGCCTGTCCAGCCCCAGGGATTTGCCTCTCGAGAACTGGTGGAGGGGGTTGGTCAGCTCCGTCAACGTTGAGCAGAGCCTCCAGTCCTTCAGCGACCCTCGGGCTGAACTTCAGCAGGTCCTCCCAGAAGACTCTGCATGTGTCCCGGCTGTACGGATCCGGAGAGAACAACGTGCCGTAATAGGTGCAGAATGAGAGGCCCATTACCTCTGGATCTGTAACTTAGGATCTGTCGTTGACCAGCAGTTTACAGACCCCCTGCCATTTTCCAGCGAGTAGAAGAAGGGTGAGGCATGGTCCAAATCTTCCAAGATCTGGATCCGCGACTGCAGGTCCCTCAGCGCGCCCTTCTTCTTTTTGTACACCTCTCACAGGGCTGGGACTGTGACGGCCTGATCAAGACGGGACTCCAAGTCGAGCACCTCCCGCTCCAGGCACCCAATCTCGGCTTCCTGCCTCTTGGTTAACCCCTTCGTGTACTCCTGACAGAAGACACAGATGTGAGTCTTTCCCACATCCCACAATAGCCTCAAGGAGGGGAAAGCCCCCGCTTCCTTCTCCATTTGGCCCAGAATTGACAGAACGTGTCCTGGAATCATTATTCCTCCAGCAGCTGGTTGTTAAAGTGCCAGTACGCGGACCCCGCCCACGTGCGGAGCAGAGTAACTCCACCCACACCAGGTGGTGTCTGAGCACAGCACCAGCTGCATGGTGGATGCTCAGATACAGGAGACGTACGCCTGCGAAATGTAGAAGCGGTCGATTCCGGACCCTCCTCCTCCAGACCTCCAGGTGAAGGCGCTGGAGTCAAGATGGAGATTTCGCCAGATGTCCACCAAGTTGAGGGAGCTGATCAGTTCAACTCCTCCACCGAAGCTTGGCTGTGCTGGGGACCGGACTGATCCCTCACCTCGAGGGTACAGTTAAGATCTCCCCCCACCACCCACCCCCGCTCCACCTCCCCCACCGAGGATGGTGCCTTCACCGCTATCGATAGACCTCAAGAAACGTGCTTGCAACGCGCATGGCCTGGGCACATACACATTCACAAAGTGGAGCGGCACGCTACCCAGGCAAACGGCGAGGTGGAGCAAGTGGCCTGGCACAAGCTCCTTGACCCCCAAGATCTCCGGCTGAAAAGGCGGGGCCAAAAGGATAACCACCCCACTAGAAATAGGGGTGAGGTGACGGGCCAGGTGGCTTCATCTCCCGGAACGGTGTGGGTTTCCTGCAGAAAGCTCACCGCATATCTCCCTTCCCTGAGGACTGAGAGGTTTTGAAATCTGCGGAGAGACCCCCTGCTGCTGTTGATGTTGAGGCTGGCTATGGTTATTGTCATGCTAGGCCCCCACCTGCCAAGAATGAGGCACATGAATTTCTCATGAACATTGATTTTAAATTGTTACTGGAGTGAGGGGAGGACTTGTTAAACAGATTGACCATGGCTGGAAGGGGCGTTTGCATATTGGCAGATGGTGATTGGAAGGACAAAGCAGCCATTCCCTGACATTCAACCCACAATGGACTTTTGATCACTAGACGTTGAAGATGGGGGAGTTCGCATTCCAGGTTGACTGCTAAGATGGCCGAATATACAAATGGACATGGCCAAACCAGCTAGTCACATGACTCTGACCCCACCCCTTCTGATCTGACCCCTTGCCATGTATCCACTATACCCTCTGACCTTCCCCTCTCTGATGCTGAACGTTCTATACTCAGCAAAGGTCTCAGTTTTATCCCCTTACGCCCCCACCTCAATTAATTCCGTGCTCGACATGACGTTGAGCTCTTCTTCCTTCGCCTTCGCCTCCGAGCTCATTTCTTTGACCAGGAGTCCTCCCCCGACCAGTAGACCCATTTATCCGCCTCCAGCATTCCCCCTCTACCTGGATCCATCCCTCTGGCCTCTTACCCGCTCTTGATCTTTTCATTGAAAACTGTCGGTGAGACATCGGCCGTCTCAATTTCTCTGCCCCCCTCACTCACTCTAACCAGCCCCCCTTTGAACTTGCCGCACTCCGTTCTCTCAGGTCTAACCCCGACATTGTCATCAATGCAGACAAGGGTGGTGCTGTTGTTGTATGGGGTACCGACCTCTACCTTGCAGAGGCTCAGCGCGAACTCTCAGACCCTTCTTCCTACCTCCCTCTGGACCATGACCCCACCACCGAACATCAAGCTACTGTCCAAAGGACTGTCACTGACCTCATCTCCTCTGAAGATCTTCCCTCTACAGCTTCCAACCTCATAGTCCCGCAACCCCAGACAGCCCGCCTCTACCTCCTTCCCAAAATCCACAAACAGGACAGTCCCGGCAGACCCATCGTTTCAGCCTGTACCTGTCCCACTGAACTTATTTCCTCCACAACTTGACTCTATCTTTTCTCCCCGATCCAGTTTCTTCCCACCGACATCCGTGAATCTTCTGACATCCTATGTCATTTTGACAATTTCCAGTTGCCTGGCCCCAACCGCCTCCTCTTCACTATGGACGTCCAATCTCTCGACACCTCCATCCCCCACCAGGACTGTTTGAGGGCTCTCCGCTTCTTCCTTGAACAGAGGCCCAACCAGTCCCCATCCACCACCACCCTCCTCTGCCTGGCTGAACTTGTTCTCACGTTGAACAACTTCTCCTTCAACTCCACTCACTTCCTTCAAGTAAATGGTGTTGCTATGGGTACCCGAATGGGTCCTAGTTATGCCTGTCTTTTTGTGGGATATGTTGAACATTCCTTGTTCCAGTCCTTCTCAGGCCCCCTCCCCCAACTCTTTTTCCGGTACATTGATGACTGTATCGGTGCCGTTTCCTGCTCCTGCCCGGAACTAGAAAACTTTATTAACTTTGCTTCTAATTTCCACCCTTCTCTCACCTTTACATGGTCCATCTCTGATACATCCCTTCTCTTCCTCAACCTCTCTGTCTCCATCTCTGGGGATAGGCTGTTTACTAATATTCATTATAAGCCCACCGACTCCCACAGCTACCTTTACTACACTTCTTCACACCCTGCCTCCTGTAAGGACTCCATTCCATTCTCCCAGTTTCTCCATCTCCGACACATCTGCTCTGATGATGGTACCTTTCATGACGGCACTTCTGATATGTCTTCCTTTTCCTCAACCGAGGATGCCCCCCCACTGTGATTGACAGGGCCCTCAACCATGTCCGGCCCATTTCCTGCACCTCTACCCTCACCCCTTCCCCTCCCTCCCAGAACCGTGACAGAGTTCCCCTTGTCCTCACTTTCCACCCCATCAGCCTCCAGATCCAAAGGATCATCTTCCACCACTTCTACCACATCCAGCGTGATGCCACTATCAAACGCATCTTCCCCTCCCTTCCCCTGAGAGCATTCCGAAGGGATCATTCCCTCCGTGACACCCTGGTCCACTCCTCCATTACCCCCACCACCTCGTCCCCTTCCCATGACACCTTCCCCTGCAATCGCAGGAGGTGTAATACCTGCCCATTTACCTCCTCTCTCCTCACTATCCAAGGCCCAAACACTCCTTTCAGGTGAAGCAACGATTTACTTGTACTTCTTTCAATGTAGTATACTGTATTCGCTGCTCACAATGTGGTCTCCTCTACACTGGGGAGACCAAATGCAGATTGGGTGACACTTTGCGGAGCACCCCCGCTCAGTCCATAAGCATGACACCGAGCTTCCGGTTGCTTGCCATTTCAACACATTCCCCTGCTCTCATGCCCACATCTCTGTCCTGGGATTGCTGCAGTGTTCCAGTGAAAATCAACGCAAGCTCGAGGAACAACATTTCATTTACCAATTAGGCACACTGCTGGACTGAACATTGACTTCAATAATTTCAGAGCATGGCAGGTTCCCCCTTTTGATGCTTAGTTATTTTTTTCTTTTTCCTTTTTTATTTGGTTATTTTATTTTAGGTTTTTCAGTTTGTGTAATTTGTTTCCACTGTGCTTACTCACTGTTTTGGTTTTATTAATGTCTTTTTTATGATGTGCCTGGTGTGCTCTGTGATTTACAGTCATTCGCACCCTCTCTGCACTAATGCTTTGTCTTTCAGCACACCATTAACATACCGTTCGCCTTTGTTGCATGAACTTCTGGTCAGTTATTCTCTGTGACCCTGTCCTATCAACACCTTCACCTTTGTCATCTCTTGCCCCACCCCTGTTTTATTTGCTTAAAACCTTTTACATTTCTAATATTTGTCAGTTCTGAAGAAGGGTCTCTGACCTGAAACATTAACTCTGTTTCTCTCTCCACAGATGCTGCCAGACCTGCTGAGTATTTCCAGCATTTCTTGTTTTTATTTAAGTCACATGACTAACCTGCTGGACAACCTGAGTTTTTTGAATTTGTACAAACAGTTTGGGAAGAAAGCTGTTTGCTCCTGGACTGAGAAGATCTCTCCTGTCTGCTCTCATCTCTTTCTCATAAGTCTCTGAACCCACCGAAGACACATGAACCCCAAGAGACAAAAACTCTTACAGTGAAAAAAGTTTAAGAATAATACTGGGCCCAAGTGAGAAGCAAGATCTACCTACAATCAAGGACTCTACAGTGAGCTAGAAGAACCATAACAATAACTCTTCACATATTGCCTCAAACCTTTCAACTTTATTTAGTCGAAGTGCCACAGGGGAGTGCAGTAGAGTCTGCACAAGTACCTGCAGGCAGGAGTGTCCTCTGGGACAAAGGGGAGATTAGCAAAGAATCCTCCCCCACTGTCAGAAAAAAGTGAACCACCCATCCCCTGAAGTCAAAACTCAGCATAGCACTGAAAGAGAGGTCAGCCCACTACTGACTCTCCTGAAAAAAAAAAACCTCAGCAGAAACAAAGACCCTAGGCAGCCATGGAAATGGACAAACAGAAGAGAAACTTTCCAAAAAGAAAGCCACATGTTTATTGGGTTGCCAAAAAGGGGGCAATTAAAGCAGCACTGGCACCAAGAGAAGACAGGCTGTAATATGTTTTAGGATTTATGAATGAATGAGAGAAATGCATGTGTTTTTCTGTACTTTACATTTTTCTCAACCCTTTTAATGAAATGCGCCTTTTCTCAAGTTGTATTTCATTCTGCTGGGTGTGGAGGTGTCATGCTAGACCCCCACCTGCTAAGAATGAGGCACATTAATTTTGTCATGAACATTGATTTTTAAATTGTTACTGGAGTGAGGGGAGGACTTGTTAAACAGATTGACCATGGCTGGAAGGGACATTTGCATATTTGCAGATGATGTTTGGAAGGACAAAGCAGCCATTCCCTGACATTCAACCGATAATGGACTTTTGATCACCAAACGTTGAAGGTGGGGAGCTCGCATTCCAGGTTGACTGCTAAGATGACCAAGTGCATGGTCAAACCAGCTAGTCACATGACTAAACTGCTGGGCAACCTGAGTTTTTTGAATTTGTACAGTTTGGGCAGAAGGCTGTTTGATCCGAGACTGAGATCTCTCCTGTCTGCTCCCATCTCTTTCTCACAAGCCTCTGAATCCACTGAAGACATATGAATCCCAAGAGAGAAAGGTCTCCTACAGCGAACAAGGTTTAAGAAGAATACTAGGCCCGAATGAAAAGCAGGATCTATCTACAATCAAGGACTCTACAGTGAGCTCGAAGAACTGTAACAACAACTCTTCAGATATTGCCTCAAACTTTTCCACTTTATTTTTCTTCTGCTTTTTTCTGCCTCTATTTGCAAGTGCAGATCACATACGTGTGCTAGCGTGGGGTGTGTCTTGTATCCATAGGCGTTAACCGAATTAGAGTTTAAGTTTAATAAATTTCAACTTTTCTTCTTTAAACCTAAGAAAGCCTGTTTGTGCTGGTTTCTTTGCCTTATAATTGGAAAGTGGTGAACAAGGATTCACCAAGGGGGAGCTCAACACACCAAAATATAAACAAAATACTGCGGATGCTGGAAATCTGAAATAAAAACAAGAAATGCTGGAAATACTCGGCAGGTCTGGCAGCATCTGTGGAAAGAGAAGCAGAGTTAACGTTTCGGGTCAGTGACCCTTCTTCGGAACTGACAAATATTAAAAATGTCACAGGTTATAAGCAAGTGAGGCGGGGGTGGGGCAAGAGATAACAAAGGAGAAGGTGTAGATTGGACAAGGCCACATAGCTGACCAAAAGGTCATGGAACAAAGGCAAGCAATATTTTAATGGTGTGTTGAAAGACAAAGCATTAGTGCAAATAGGGTTTTTAGTTTTTTTAGTTTTAGAGATACAGCACTGAAACAGGCCCTTCGGCCCACCGAGTCTGTGCCGACCATCAACCACCCATTTACACTAATCCTACACTAATCCCATATTCCTATCACATCCCCACCTGTCCCCATATATTTCCCTACCACCTACCTATACTAGGGGCAATTTATAATGGCCAATTAACCTATCAACCTGCAAGTCTTTGGCATGTGGGAGGAAACCGGAGCACCCGGAGGAAACCCACGCAGACGCAGGGAGAACTTGCAAACTCCGCAAGTGATGTCCGCAAGGGTGTTAACGGACTGAAGGTTGAACAGCAGCAAGTCTAAACATGAAAAAAAAACAGTGGGTAAGCAAACTGAACAAACTAAGATGAAATGAAATAAACATGAAAAATAAGATAGTCAAAAATGTAAAAAAGAAAAAATAACTAAAAATAAAAGTAAAATGGGGGGCTGTCATGCTCTGAAATTATTGAACTCAGTGTTCAGTCCGGCAGGCTGTAGTGTGCCGAATTGGTAAATGAGATGCTGTTCCTAGAGCTTGCGTTGATGTTCACTAGAACATTGCAGCAATCCCAGGACAGAGATGTGAGCATGAGAGCAGGGGGGAGTGTTGAAATGGCAAGCAACCGGAAGCTCAGGGTCCTGCTTGCCGACTGAGTGGAGGTGTTCCGCAAAGCGGTCACCCAGTCTGCGTTTTGTCTCCCCAATGTAGAGGAGACCACATTGCGAGCAGTGAATACAGCATACTACATTGAAAGAAATACAAGTAAATCGCTGCTTCACCTGAAAGGAGTGTTTGGGGCCTGGGATAGTGAAGAGAGAGGAGGTAAATGGGCAGGTATTACACCTCCTGCGATTGCAGGGGAAGGTGCCATGGGACGGGGAACGAGGTGGTGGGGGTAATGGAGGAGTGGACCAGGGTGTCGCGGAGGGAACGATCCCTTCGGAATGATGACAGGGGAAGGGAGGGGAAGATGCGTTCGGTAGTGGCATCACGCTGGAGGTGGCGGAAATGGCGGAGGATGATCCTTTGGATATGGAGGCTGATGGGGTGGAAAGTGGGGACAAGGGGAACCCTGTCACGGTTCTGGGAGGAGGGGAAGGGGTGAGGGTAGAGGCGCGGGAAATGGGCCGGACACAGTTGAGGGCCCTATCAACAACAGTGGGGGGAATCCTCGGTTGAGGAAAAAGGAGGTAATATCAGAAGCACCGTCATGGAAAGTAGCATCATCAGAGCAGATGCGTCGGAGACGGAGAAACTGGGAGAATGGAATGGAGTCTTTACAGGAGGTAGGGTGTGAAGAAGTGTAGTCGAGGCAGCAGTGGGAGTCGGTGGGCTTATAATGGATATTAGTAGACAACCTATCCCCAGAGATGGAGACAGAGAAGTTGAGGAAGGGAAGTGTCAGAGAGGGACCATGTAAAGGTGAGAGAAAGGTGGGAATTAGAAGCAAAGTTGATAAAGTTTTCCAGTTCGGGGCGGGAGCAGGAAACGGCACCGATACAGTCATCAATGTACCGGAAAAAGAGTTGGGGGAGGGGGCCTGGGTAGGACTGGAACAAAGAATGCTCGACATATCCCACAAAAAGACATGCATAACTAGGACCCGTGTGGGTATCCATAGCAACACCTTTTACTTGAAGGAAGTGAGTGGAGTTGAAGGAGAAGTTGTTCAATGTGAGAACAAGTTCAGCCAGGCGGAGGAGGGTGGTGGTGGATGGGGACTGGTTGGGCCTCTGTTCAAGGAAGAAGCGGAGAGCACTCAAACCATCCTGGTGGGGGATGGAGGTGTAGAGCAATTGGACATCCATAGTGCAGAGGAGGCGGTTGGGACCAGGAAACTGGAAATTGTCAAAATGACATAGGGCATCAGAAGAGTCACGGATGTAGGTGGGAAGAGTCTGGACCAGCGGAGAAAAGATAGAGTCAAGATAGGAAGAAATGAATTCAGTGGGGCAGGAGCAGGCTGAAACGATGGGTCTGCCGGGACAGTCCCGTTTGTGGATTTTGGGAAGGAGGTAGAAGTGGGCTGTCCGGGGTTGCGGGACTATGAGGTTGGAAGCTGTAGAGGGAAGATCTCCAGAGAAGATGAGGTCAGTCCTTTGGACAGTGGCTTGATGTTCGGTGGTGGGGTTATGGTCCAGAGGGAGGTTGGAAGAGGTGTCTGTGAGTTGAACTTCTGCAAGGTAGAGGTCGGTACGCCATACAACAACAGCACCATCCATGTCTGCAGGTTTGATGACCATGTCGGGGTTAGACCTGAGAGAATGGAGTGCCTCAAGTTCAGAGGGGGACAAGTTAGACTGAGGGGACAGAGAAATTGAGATGACCAATGTCTCGCCGACAGTTTTCAATGAAGAGATCAAGAGCGGGTAAGAGGCCAGGGTGAGGGGTCCAGGTAGAGGGAGAATGCTGGAGGCGGGTGAATGGGTCTGCTGGTTGAGGGGAGGACTCCTGGTCAAAGAAGTGAGCCCGGAGGTGGAGGCGACGGAAGAAGAGCTCAATATCACGCCGAGCGCGAAATTCATTGAGGTGGGGATGTAAGGGGATAAAACTGAGACCTTTGCTGAGTACAGAACGCTCAGCATCAGAGAGGGGGAGGTCCGAGGGTATAGTGAATACTGAATATAAGGAACTCTTGTGTGTTGATTCAGTGTTTATTCTCTTGCATTTAACATTCTTCTTGCAGATTCACACATACAAAGAAGTGATAAACTCCTTCCTGAGTCATCAGCGAAAGGACAGAGCACTGTTTCCAACTTGAACACGATCCAACTGTTTCCATTTTTAGAACTCTGAACTTCTCTATTTTGAAAGAACAATATGTATGGATCCATTGCCTAAACTTTCATTGAGTGATCAAACAAGGGATGTGGGGGTTATTACTCTGCAGGGAGCCATTCCCCAGAGTACTTAATGTGAGGTGTTAAAAGATGTTGGAAGATATAATTATCTCTAACTCATTGTTGTGGAAAGGGCATGAAGAGTGACTCAGGGCCTGGGCATTTAGAAATAAATGTGTCAGGTAGATTCTATCTCTGCCTCAAGGAACATTTCGAAGACTCAATGAATTTCTGCAGGTCATTTGGTCCCTATTTCACTGCACCATGTGGGTCAGTCTGCCTCAGTAACAGTACCCTGATCATGTTTGTTTTTCTTATTTAAAACATGAGCTAGAAATACACAACAACAAGAACAACAACTTATATTTATCTAGCACCTTTTATGAAATGTCCCAAGACTTGTTCACAGGAGCATTATAAAATAAACTATGACTTTGACACACCTAAGGACATATTAGGTCAGATGACCAAAAGCTTGGTCAAAGGCATGGGTTTTAATTAGTATCTTAAAGGAGGAAAGTGAGGCAGAGAGGTTTAGGGATGGAATTCCAGAGCTTAGGGCCTAGGCAACTGAAGGCGCGACCACCAATGGCAGAGCAATTAAAATTGAGGATGCTCAAGAGAGCAGAATTAGAGGAGCACAGAGATCTTGAAGGGTTTTTTAATGCTGTCGGCTGGAGGAGATTACAGAGTTAGGATGGAGGTGAGGCCATGGAGGGGAATTTTAAAATCAAGACGTTGCATGATCGGGAGACAACATAGGTCAGCAAGCACAGGGGTAATGGTTGAACTGCACTTGGTGCGAGTTAGGACATGGTAGCAGAGTTTTGGATGACCTCAGGTTTATGGAGGGTAGAATAAGAACATATGAACATAAGAAATAGGAGCAGAAGTACACCATACAGCCCGTTGAACCTGCTCTGCTTATGATCATGGCTGATCTTGGGCTTCAACTCCACTTTCCCACCCACTCCCCATATCCTTTGATTTCCTGAGAGACCAAAAATCTGTCCATCTCAGCCTTAAATATAACCAATAATGGCACATCCATCACCCTCTGGGGTAGGCAATTCCAAAGATCCACAGCCCTTGACGAAATTTCTCCTCATCTCAGTCCTAAATGATCGGCCCCTTATCCTGAAACTGTGCCCCCGTGTTCTAGATTCCCCAACCAGGGAAAACGACATCTCAGTATCTACCCTATTCCGCCCCTTCAGAATCTTGAATGTTTCAATGAGATCACCTCTCATTCTTCTAAATTCCAGAGAATATAAATCTAACTTACTTAGCCTCTCATCATAGGTCAACCTTTTCATCCCAGAGACCAATCTAGTGAACCTCCACTGCACTGCCTCCAATTCAAGTATATCCTTCCTTAAATATGGAGACCAAAATTGCACACAATATTCCAGATGTGGTCTCACCAAAGCCCCGTACAATTGTAGCAAGACTTCTTTATTCTTGTACTCCAATGCCATTTGCAATAAAATTCAACATTCCATTTGCTTTCCTAACAGCTTGCTGTACCTGCATGCAAACGTTCTGTATTCCTTGTACGAGTGCGCCCAAGTCTCTCTGAACATCAACATTTACAAGTTTCATACCTTTTAAAAAATATTCTTCTTTTCTATTCTTATGACCGAAGTGAATAACCTCACACTTCTCCACATTATATTCCATCTGTCACCTTGTTCCCCATTCACTTTGCCTGTCTACATCTCTTTGCAGCCTCTCTCTGTCCTTCCCACAGCTTGTATTTCCACCTAGCTTTGTATCGTCAGCAAACTTAGATACATTGCTCTCTGTCTCTTCATCTAAGTTGTCATGAGCCTGCTATGCTGAATGATGATTTTTAGTTCATCGGTTGGAAACCTATACTAAACCTTTAAAAATGAAAGCTGGAAATCTAAATTCAAATTTTAAAAAAGAAAGCGGCTGTGGTGGCCACTGCAATTTGCATTGAAATACCTCACATTCCAAGGTATCGAGGTGGTGACGCATGTCTGAATAGCCTTCATCAGGAACAATGGCTTGAGCAGTTTGAATGAGCTACCTGGTATCGCCTTCATTAGCAAGACATTCAAAGCCATCTTGGAACATTAATACTAGTGGAGGCAAACCTTAAGGGGTAAACATTGAAACAATAAGACCTGAGAGAGATTGGAATTCTTAGACTTGTATCTCATTAAAGTGCAAAAAAGAATACAGTGGGGCAAACATATGACAGTCTCTCCATCTGTGTGAAAACTTGGAGTTTCTTTTGGACACATCAGACAAGCATCTGAGTTTTAACCAGTGTGGGACTCAAGTGGTCAGTCTCTCTCTCTCTCTCCAGACAATGGTGTAAGTTCGAACCCTGTCTATGGGCTGCAAAACATCCAAGTCTATCATTGCCGCAGGCAGAGACTCCAGGGAGAAAACCATTTACATCAGTGTCTCCAAGAAAACCCTAAACCAGGTGGTGACTTCTACCAGCCAGAAACTTCAGGAACATGAGCTCAGCAGGAAGACCACTGATTTACCAGACTCCACAGACTGTATATTCTTTTATTTGTTCTGGACTCTAATCCAACCAATCTATTCTTCATCACTCTATAACCTATTTGTGTGTGTGTGATTTTTGTGTGTGTGTGTATGTGTGTTTGTGAAAGTTGGAGCATAGTTTATTATTTCTACTTAGATAGGATTTTAGTTTTAAGTACAATAAATTAACCTCTTTCTCATTTAAACTCAATGTTTGCTTCTTTTATGATCTAGCACCATAACAGTTTAAACACTCACTGAATTGGTAAGCACATCCACTGTTTAAAAGAAATAAACCTTGTTGTACTCAAACAAGGAGAGGGACAAGAGGGAACCCTTTCGACCCCTCCTCACCTGATCATAACAAAGCCATTAATATAGATTGTAATTAGCTGAGGTCCCAGCACTGATTCTTGCGGCACTCCACTAGCCACAGCCTGCCAACTTGAAAATGCCTCAGTTATCCCTATTCTCTGCTTTCTATTCATTTACCAATCATCTATCCATACTAATATATTACCCCCAACTCCATGACCTCTTATCTTGCATATTAACCTTTTGTGTGGCAGCTTATCAGATGCCTTTTGGAAATCCAGGTTTACTACGTCTACTGGTTCCCCTTTATCTACCCTACCAGTTACATCCTCAAAAAACTCTAATGAATATGTCAAACAGGATTTCCCTTTCATAAAACCATGTTGACCTGTTCTAATCATACTATGCTGTTCTAAGTGCATTAAGACTTCCTTAATAGCAGATTCCAGCACTTTCCCAATGACTGATGTCAGGCTAACTGGCCTGTAGTTCCCTGTTTGCTCTCTCCCTCCTTTCTTGAATAGCAGTGTTACATTTGCCAACTTCCAATCATAGCCAGCGCATCCACTATCACTGCATCTATTTCTTTTAGAACCCTAAGATGTAGGCCATCAGGTCCTGAGGATTTGTTGGAATTTAGTCCCTTGAGTTTCTCTGATGAAATTAATTACCTGAATTTCCTCACTCTTAGCCCCTAGGTTATCTTCTATTTCTGGTATGGAACTTGTATCTTCTACTGTGAAGATAGACACTAGATATTTGTTCAATGTCTCTGCCATTTCCTCATTCCCCATGATAATTTCTCCTGTCTCTGCTTCGAAGGCACTGATGTTTACTTTAGCTACTCTCTTCCTTTTTATATACTTCCAAAAGCATTTACAATCAGTGTTTTTATATTCCTGGTTAGTTTACTCTTATATTCTATCTTTTCCTTTTTTTAAATGAATACTTTGGTGGCCTTGGGCTGGTTTCTAAAACATTCCCAATCTTTAGACTTACTACTATTCTTTGCAACAATATAGTCTCTTTAATGCTATCCTTAACAAGGCACAGATGGATTGTTCTTGCTGAGTTTTTGTTTCTCAATGGAATGTATCTTTGTTGAACATTTTGAATTGGTTCTTTAAATGTTTCCCACTGTTTATTTGCTGCTATACGTTTTAGTCTATTTACCCAATCAACCTTAGCCAGCTCTCCCCTCATATCTACATATAAGGCTTTGTTTAAGTTTAAGATTCTTGTGTGTGATTGAAGTATGTCATTTTCAAATTTAATGTGGAATTCAATTATATTATGATCACTATTTACCAGTGGATCTTTTACTATGAGATTACCAATTAACCCGACAATACTAGATCTAAAAGTTTTTTTTTTCTAGTTGGTTCCACAGCATATTGCTCCAGGAAACTGTCATGAAAGCATTCTACAAACTCATCTTCCAGACCATCTTTGCTAATTTGATTGGTCCAGTCCATATGAAGCTAAAAGTCCTCCACAATTATTACATTGCTTTTTTTCCAAGCTTCAATAATTTCTGGTTTAATGCGCTGTCCAAAAGGATAACTACTTGTTTACTAGATGGATACCTGTAATGAGTGGGTTATCTTTTGAGGAAAGGTTGGTCAGACTGGGCTTGTTTTCATTGGAGTTTAGAAGAGTGAGGGGAGACTTGATTGAGATCCTGACCAGTCTTGACAAGTTGGATGTGGAAAGGATGTTTCTTCTTGTGGGTAAGTCCAGAACTAGGGGACACTGTTTTAAAATTAGGGGTCGCCCTTTCAGGACAGAGATGAGGAGAAATTTTTTTCTCTCCAAGGGTTGTGCGACTTTGGAACTCTCTGCCTCAGAAGGTGGTGGAGGCGGGGTCATTGAATTTTTTTAAGGCGGAGGGTGATAGATTCTTGTTAGGCAAGGAAATCAAGGGTTATCGGGGGTAGATGGGAGTGTAGAATTCTAAACACAATCAGATCAGCCATGATCTTATTGAATGGCGGAGCAGGTTTGAGGGGCAGAATGGCCAATTTCTGCTCCTAATTTGTATGTTCGTATGTACTGTTAGGGGGCCTATAAACCATTCCCACCAGCATTTTCTGACCCTTGCTAATCCTAATCTCCACCCATTCTGATTCTACTTCCTGATTTTCTGAGGCAAGATCCTTTCTCGCTAATGTCTTTATGTCATCCTTTATCATCAGGGCTGTTCCTCCTGCTTTTCCTCTCTGTCTGTCTTTTTGAAATATTGTATACCCTGGAATATTTATTTCCCAACCTTGGTCACCTTGTAACCATATCTCTGTAATGGCAATTAGTTATAAAACATTCATCTCTCTTTGTGCCACCAGTTCATCTTATTTTGGATGCTCCATGCATTCAGATAAAGTGACTTCACTTTTTTTTATTACTATTCCCTACGTGGACATTACTGTCTGATGTGCTATTACCATTAAACTCTCTGTCCCTTCCTGTCCCACTCAGCTTGTCTTTACCCACATTGATATACTTTTCTATTGCCTCAACATTTATCTTTGGATTTCTAAGTCTCCCTTCACCCGAACCCTCCTTCCACCTCTGTTAGTTTGAAGCTACTTTTCCCTACTCTGACAATATTTGCTGGCGCACTCTTATGTTTGTACACTGTGACCCTTCCAGTCACACTCTGGTTACCATTACCCATATCACTACCCTGTACTATTACTATGCCTTTTCTCTTTAAATTTCCAAATCTCCCCTCACGTGAACCCTCTCCCCACTATTTAGTTTAATGCCCTCTCTACAGAATGGGAGAGACCAGCCAGGAGTGTGTTGGAATAGTCAAATCTAGAGGCAACAAAGGCACGAATGAGGGTTTCAGCAGCAGATGAGCTGAGGCAGGGGCAGAGTCAGTGATGTGACGGAAGTTGAAATATGCGGTCTTAGTGATGGTGCGAATGTGTGGTCAGTAGATCATCTCGGGGTGAAATATGACATCTATGTTGTGAACAGACTCGTTTAATCTCAGACTGTTGCCAGGGTGAAGGATGAAGTCGGTGGTTGGAGAACAGAGTTTGGAGCAGGAACCGAAAACAATGGCTTTAGTCTTCCCAGTATTCAATAGGAGGGAATTCTGGCTCACCAAGTACTGGATGTCAGCAGGATTCCTCAATTCTAACCAGTATAACTTGAATAACCAGTCATGGCTAAGGGAGAAATGTTGGCTGATTCAGACCTGCATCTCTTTAAATATTGGCATTGGGTTGTGTCTTTAGGGTCTGCCTAAGCCACAGCAACAAGCAGACAGGAAGCACTCACAGACACACTACAGCTCTACTGACCTTCTTTACATTTCCCTCGCCACCTGCATTCCCATCTTGCACCCTCTGTAAACTTGAGATCATCCAAAATTCTGTTGCCCATATCCTAGCTCGCACCAAATCTCTTTCACCCATCACCCCTGTGCTCTCTGGCCTACATTGGCTCATTCTTGTTTTGAAGTCCCTCCTTTTAGTCACCGTTCAGAATGTCTCCTTTTCGTGGCTTGGTGTCAGATTTCATTTGATAATACTTCTGTGAAGTGCCATCGGATGTTAAAGGTGCTACATAAATGTGAGTTGTTATTCGCTTTGCGATGGTTACTACATTAAATATAAAGGCAAGCTATCATCAGTGGAGGGTCTAACTGGGATGGTGTGACCAAGGCTCAGAGTGGGGCTTGAACGCACAACCTGCTCCAAAGTCAGAGAGTGATCAACTGAGCAAAGGTGATCCAAGCAATTGCATCTCAGTGAGTTTCAACAGACCATCCAGCACCTAAAGCTCAGAACACAGAAAAGCTCATAATGCTATCTTTATTATTTGGAAAGATACAATTTACTCCAAAAGCACACGTCTTCTTTGTAAAGTTTACTGAAAGTTACCCGTGAGCGGGGAGGGGGGAAGGGGGGTGGGGGGGGGGGGGTCAGTTAATTTAGTCAATCTGATGACTTCTGTTCATCCAGGTTTTCCAGTTTTTCCTTGTGCCACTCAATGTTCTCCTGCAAACGCTTGACCTCCTTCTCTTGAGCAGAAATCTCCTCCTTGTAATGAGACTTCATCGTATCAATCAACTCCCTTTCCTTTTTCTTGAAGTACATTTCTTCCATTGCTTCCTCTCTTTTCGAAAAAGCCCCACCGCCCCTTCGGATCGCTCCATTGGACCTCATCCTGGTTCCCTCGCTCACCTGCCGAAACTGGCTTATGTTGAAGCCTGCCCAGACTTTGTTCAGAAGGATGCTCCTCAGGTTGAAGCCCAACAGACTCGTGGCCATTTCGGTGTTGTTAACATAAGATAAATGACCATCGCCACAGCAAGTCTGGCTTGGATGTGATTGTGATGTCAGAGGCCACAAGATTTAATTGGCCCTGAGTGGATTGTTGCCATGGTTTCAGCCATGAGATTTCAATCAATGGTTCAAGCCCCTCTTCTTAAAGACTTGAACCCAAGTTCTAGATTGACACTCCCCGTACAGCACTGAGGGAGCGCCGCACTGAGGGAGTGCTGCACTGAGGGAGTGCTGCACTGTCGGAGATGTCATCTTATGGATGAGACGTTTAAACCAAGGCACCCCCAACTACCTTGTCAGACGGACGTATTAGATCCCATTGCAATATTGTGGAGCGTCCTCCCTGGTGTCCTGATCAATATTTCTCCCTCAGTCAAAATCGCTTAATAAAACAGATTATCTGATCATTTATCACATTGGCTGTTGCATTCCCCTACATGACAACAGTGACCACACTTCAAAAGTACATAATTGGCTGTATAGCGCTTTGGGACTTCCTGAGGTTATGAAAGGCGATATACAAATGCAAGAATTTTCTTTCTGTCTGTCTCTCTCTCTCCTTTTATCTATTTGTGTCTATGTTGCATATGCGCACCTGCATCTCCATTTTTGTATGACTCTGCGTGTTTCTAACTATGTGTCTGTCTTTCTCTCTGCCTACTTGTGGGCGCCTCCATTTTGGTTTATCGCCCTTTGTTTCTCCACCTTGCTCTCTCTCTCTCTCTCTCTCTCCATCTGTGTCTCCATCTCTCTCTCTCTGGTGCTTTCTTTGTCTGTGTGTTTGCCTCTGTCTCAGTCTCTTACTTGTCACTGTGTGTCTTCTCTGTCTCTGTGCCTCTCTCTCTCTCTTGCGATCTGTTTGTTTGTCTCGGTTCAGCCTGTCTCTCTTTCTTTCTATTATTGATACTGTTAATATTCTGCTGAGGTACTGCTTGTTGTAATTTGATATTTCTCAGTTTATAATCCTTTGTGCACTTCTCAGCCTAATTACAGCCTCCCTCCTGGAATCTGTTTAAAGATACCTCATCTCTGGTTTAATGAAGCATTTCACAAATACTTGACCCTTGTGTGACCTGTGGCTCAGGGTGTACTGTCAGAACAGACATATTCATTCAGCTATCAAATGTGGCTTACCTGTGGGCAGGTGTGATGATGTCTGGTCACTCAGTGGGTGGGTGGGGGAGGGGGTCACGTTCTGTTTACCTTGCAACATCCTTCCAGGACTTGTGCAGAGTGTGAGTGTCCCGGACTAGATGCACCTCTCCCTGCCTCTCGCCGCCTAGCTCCTGACCTCAAACACCTAATTGTGTTATGTTGAGTTTATCTGGCTCACCTCCCAATGAAAGTGAAAAGAAAAAAGCAAGAAAGACTTGCATTTTTGTAGTACCTTTCACCACTTGAGGATGTCTCAAAGTGCTTTACAGTCAATCATATACTTTTTGAACTGCAGTCACTGTTGCAATATAAGAAAATTCCAGCCACTTTGTACACAGCAAAAGCGATCCCATAATGATCAGATAATTTGTTTTCTTTTGTGATTTTTCATTGAGGGATAAATGTTGGCCCAGGACACTGGGGACAACTCCCCTGCTCATCTTTGAAATAGTGGTCATGGGATACGAACATATGAACATACGAATTAGGAGCAGGAGTAGGCCACTTGGCCCCTCAAGACTGCTCCGCTAGTCAATAAGATTGTGGCTGGTCTGATTGTAACCTCAACTCCACATTCCCGCCTATCCCCGATAACCATTGCTTATCAAGAATCCATCTACCTCTGCCTTAAAAATATTCAAAGATTCTGCTTCCACTGCCTTTTGAGGAAGAGAATTCCAAAGACACACGACCCTCTGAGAGAAATAATGTTTCCTCATCTCTGTCTTAAATGGGCGACTCCTTATTTTTAAACAGTGACCCCTAGTTTTAGATTCTCCCACAAGGGGAAACATCCTTTCCACAACCACCCTGTCAAGACCCCTCAGGATCTTACATGTTTCAATCAAGTCACCTCTTACTCTTCTAAATTCCAGCAGATACAAGCCCAGCCTGTCCAATCTTTTCTCATCAGACAGCCTGCCCATTCCAGGTATTAGTCTAGATCTTTCTCATCCACCCATGAAGGCAGATAGGAGCCTCAGTTTTAACATCTCACCCAAAAGACAGCACCTCTAACAGTGCAGCACTCCCTCAGTACTGCACTGGGAGCGTCAGCCTGGAGATTATGTGTTCAAAGTCTCTAGAGTGGGACTTGAATCCACAACTTTCTGACTCAGAGGTGGGACAGCTGTCCATTTTAATTTTTTCTAATATTAAACTTATGCCATATTAATATAATTTACAATATTATGATCATTCCTTTGTATCGTACAAACCCCTTCACCAGTTTCCAACAAAAGAAACCAAGTCATGACTACCCCATGAACAATCTCACCCCCATTCCACCATTCCGCACAGTCATTCCTCCACCATTTATTAACAGTGTTACATCCGGGTGAGGAGGGGGTCTCGGGCTCTCCTTTCACCCTCCTCTGGTTTGACCGCAACAGGGTTTATTCTTTTAACACAGTGATTTAGCTTACCAGCTCAGTGAGCACTGGCTCACTGTTCCTCGAATATAATTACAAATGAACCAATCAGACAGGTTTTCTTGAGTTTAAACAAGAAAGATGTAAGTTTATTAACTTTATCAATCTTCTTCTGCTTCTTCGGCCTCCTTGTCTCGAGAGACAATGGGTAAGCACCTGGAGATGGTCAGTGGTTTCTGGAGCAGTGTCTGGAGTGGCTATAAAGGCCAATTCTAGAGTGAATTCTCTTCCATGGGCGCTGCAGATAAAATTGGTTGTCGGGGCTGTTACACAGTTGGCTCTCCCCTTGCGCTTCTGTCTTTTTTCCTGCCAACTAAGTCTCTTCGACTCGCCACTCTTTAGCCCCGCCTTTATGGCTGTCCGTCAGCTCTAGCGATCACTGGCAACTGACTCCCACAACTTGTGATCAATGTCACAGGACTTCATGTCACGTTTGCAGACGTCTTTAAAGCGGAGACATGGACAGCTTTATCAATCTAAACCAGTTACAATTACTAAAATCCGTGACGCAGCCATGCTCACACTCACACAAGAGGCACAAACACACACACAAATAGATACAGAGGAAAAACCCAAAGTTGAGAGGTTGGGGTAGCGTCCTAAATAAAAATGGAATTTAAAGACTGAAGTTTAGTCCCAGAGTCCTGAGTTGAAGTTGTAGTCCTGAAGTCTTCACTGGGCCACGTGCACAATACGGGGCATCTTCTCAAGGAAATGGCTGTAAGTTTAAACCAATATTTTGCATCGGTCTTCACAGTGGAGGACACTATAAACATCCCACAGATATCAGATAAGTAAGGAGCTAATGGGAGGAAAGATCTTGTAACAGTTTCTATCACCAGGGACAAAGTATTTGACAAACTAATGGGACTAAAGGCAGAGAAGTCGCCAGGATCTGGTGGCCTACATCCAAAGGTTTTAAAGGAAGTGGCTGCAGAGATAGTGGAGGCATTGGTTGAAATATTCCAGAACTCACTGGATTCCGGGAGGGTCCCAGCGGATTGGAAAACCGCTAACATGATGCTCCTATTCAAGAAGGGAAAGAGACAAAAAGCAGGAAACAAGAGGCCAGTCAGCCTAACATCGGTTGTTGGGAAAATGCTAGAGTCCATTATTAAGGAAGAAATAGCAGGACATTTAGAAAAGTTTAATGCAATCAAACCGAGTCAACATGGTTTTGTGAAAGGGAAATCATGTTTGACAAATTTGCTAGAGTTCTTTGAGGATATAACAAGCAGAGTTGATAAAGGAGACCTGTAGATGTCGTGTATTTGGATTTCCAGAAGGCATTCAATAAGATGCCACATAAAAGATTATTGCACAAGATAGGAGCCCATGGAATTGGGGGAAAAGTATTAGCATGGATTGAGGATTGGTTAACTCACGGAAGACAGAGAGTCGGGATTAATGGGTCTTTTTGAGTTTGGAAAGAGGTAACTAGTGGAGTGTCACAAGGATCAGTCCTAGGACCTCAATTATTTACTATCTATAGTAATGACTTGGAGGAGGGGGGCAGAGTGTAATATTTACAAATTTGCTAATGATACAAAAATAGGTGGGAGGGCATATTGTGATGAGGACATAAGGAATCTGCAAAGGGATATAGATAGGTTCAGTGAGTGGGCAAAAACTTGGTAGATGGAGTTTAATGTAGGAAAGTGTGAGGTCATGCACTTTAGTAGGAAGAATCAAAAGGCAGATTATTATTTAAATGCAAAGAGTCTTCAAAAAAGTGCAGCACAGAGGGATCTGGATGTTCTTGTGCATGAAACACAAAAAGTTAGCATGCAGGTGCAGCAAGTAATTAAGAAGGCAAATGGAATTTTGGCCTTTATTGCTAGGGGGTTAGAGTTTAAAAATAGGGAAGTCTCGTTACAACTGTACAGGGTGTTGGTGAGGCCGCACCTGGAGTACTGCGTACAGTTTTGGTCCCCGTATTTAAGAAAGGATATACTGGCATTGGAGGCAATTCAAAAGAGATTCACTCAGCTGATTCCTGGGATGAAGGGGTTGATTTATCAAGAACGGCTAAACAGGTTAGGCCTTTATTCATTAGAGTTTAGAAGAATGAGGGGTGATCCTATTGAAACATACAAGATTCTGAGGGCGCTTGACAGGGTAGATGTTGAGAAGATGTTTCCCCTAGTGGGGGAATCTCAAACTAGGGGACGTAGTTACAGAGTAAAGGGACATTCATTTAAAACTGAGATGCGAAGGAATTTCTTCTCTCAGAGGGTAGTGAATGTCTGGAATTGTCTACCCCAGAGGGTTGTGGATCACTGAAAGTATTTAAAGAGGAGGTAGATAGATTTTTGAAATATCGGGGAGTTGAGGGCTATGAGGATCTGGCATGAAAGAGGGGTTGAGGTCTGGGGCAGATCAGCCATGATCTTATTGAATGGCAGGGCAGGCTTGAGGGGCTGAATGGTCTACTCCTGCTCCTATTTCTTAGGTTCTCATGTTCTCCGTTTCTGGAAGGCAGAAGAGAAGCTTTATCCATGCCCCCATAGTTGTTGGCTGTGCTGGGCTGTAGGTTTGTAACTAAGGCTTTGCTGGAACTTTACTGGAGAGAGAGAGAGATATTGCAGCTCTCTTGCTGGCTTACAGTTACAGTCTCCTTCTGAGTCACAATTCACAAACTCCCAGAGTTACACAAGCAGTCATGTGATGGGACCACCGCTTTGTTTTTGAATCAGCATCTTCTGGAATGATCTTTGAAATTCAAGGTGGTTCAGACATACTTGGTCTATTTCCTCTAGGAAATAGTCTTCTTCTTCTTCTTAGGGAGTCCCTCGGGAACGAGGATGACTTTCTTCCACTCCAGGATTGTGGGTCCTTAGATTAGATTAGATTAGATTAGATTAGAGATACAGCACTGAAGCAGGCCCTTCGGCCCACCGAGTCTGTGCCGACCAGCAACCACCCATTTATACTAATCCTACACTAATCCCATATTCCTACCAAACATCCCCATCTGTCCCTATATTTCCCTACCACCTACCTATACTAGTGACAATTTATAATGACCAATTTACCTATCAACCTGCAAGTCTTTTGGCTTGTGGGAGGAAACCGGAGCACCCGGAGAAAACCCACGCAGACACAGGGAGAACTTGCAAACTCCACACAGGCAGTACCCAGAATCGAACCCGGGTCCCTGGAGCTGTGAGGCTGCAGTGCTAACCACTGCGCCACTGTGCCGCCCACTGTGACTGAATAGTCCAAATCTGGATCTGCACACACTGCTACAGGTGGGGTAGGTGGTGTTTGGTGAGGCGAGTGAATGGGATGCTTGAAATTCTGAACACTCCTTCCGTTGTTTGCACTTGGTCACTACCTGGGCATGTCTGTGATGGAATATAGGTATAATAGGTTTAATTAGGTAGAATCTAGATATAGTTAATATATTATACCTTTTAGAATTAGAGATTGAATAAATGGTCATTACCTTAGATCTAGGCTGTTCAGGAGTGAAATCACACAAAGAGCTGCAGATGCTGGGAGTCAATTGAAATTTTCACGATCAATATCAATAGATTTTTATTGGGTACAGGATTCAAGGCAGTTGGAGCAATGCTGGGGAAAATGGGATTGAGATGCAGATCAACCATGATCTAACTGAATGGCCTCCTCCTGTTCCTATGTTTCCTTAGCTAGTGTCATCAAATCTATTAATATCAGTTTTGAACATACTCAATGATGGAGCATCCACAACCATCTGGAGTAGATAATTCCAAAGAATCATAACAATTTATCCTGATCTCAGATTTAAACGATCGACCCTTATCCTGCAGCTGTGTCCCCAGGTTTGAGATTCCCCAGCTCGGGGAAACAACCTCTCAATGTCTAGCACCTTCAGAATCTTGTATGTTTCAATAAGATTGGCCCTTGATCGGCATCCCGTCCACCAGCTTAAACGTTGACTCCCTCCATCACCGGCACACAGTGGCTGCAGTGTGTACCATTGACCAGATGCACTGCAGCAACGTGCCAAGGTTTCTTCAACAGCACCCTCCAAACTCACGACCTCTACCACCCTGAAGGAGAAGGGCAGCAAGTGTATGGGAACACCATAACCTCCAAGTCTCCCTCCAAGTCACAACCATCCTGACTTGGAAATATATCATTGTTCCTTCATTACATCTGGGACAAAATCCTGGAACTCCCTCCCAAACAGCACTGTGGGTGTACCTATGCCACACTAACTGCAGTGGCTCAAGAAGGCAGCTCACCACCACCTTCTCAAGGGGAATTAGGGATAGGCAATAAATGCTAGTGACACCCACATCCCTTGAGCACATAAAAAAAAATTGATGAGATCAGTCTTGGGCACTCAATCATTTTCTTGTTGCCATCTTTGGAAGGTTATGCCAGAGGAAATTTGACAGCTGAAATTACAGGGAGGGAGCAGGCACTGAGATATGCTGTCAGTGGCTTTTGCTTTAGTAATTACACGTTAGGCTTTGGTGAGAAGCCGCACCTGTTATGGGAATTAAGTGAAGCACTGTGATGTGTTTAGGAGTCCTGGCGTGTGCAGGTTACACAATTGTAGCTTTGATAGGGGGCTGGGAAGCTTTGTGTAGACTTTGTGACAACTTTCTGTGCACCTGTTAAGACCATCTCATTTGATGCAAGGTGTAAAAATGAGTGCACAGCTGACAGAAGCAAGAGTCAATGTTTTCCTATCTTTGATTAACAGGAGTCTTTTGCCATCCAAACCTCTGCCACTCATATCTGAACTCAAACCAAGTCTGGTTCAGCCATCTCCTCCTTGTGCTCACTGACCTACACTGGCTCTCGGTTTGGCAATGCCTCGATTTTAAAATTCTCATCCTTGTTTTCAAGTCCCCACTTGGCCCTCGCCCCTCCCTGTCTCTGTAATGTCCTCCAGCCCTACAACCTTCCAAGATATCTGTGCTATTCCAATTCTGGCTTCTTAAATAAAATGTTCCAACTTTCCTATGGTTTAGTGGATGGCATCTCACCTCTGAATGAGAAGGTTGAGGGTTCAGGTCCCACTCCAGAGCTTTGAGCACATAATCTAGGCCAACACTACTGGGGAAGTGGTGTACTGTCTGGAGGTGCTATCTTTTGGACAACACATTAAACTGCGACCCTCTGCTTGCTTTCTATTGTGGTTGCAAAATATCCCCAGGTACTACTTTAAAGTAGGGCTTTCTGTGTGCAAATTTCTTGCTGCATTTCTCTACCATTTCCTCTCGTGGGGAATGAAGAACAAGGGCCATCATCTTAAAAATAGCGCTAGGCCGTTCGGGGTGATGGCAGGAAGCATTTTTTCACACACAGGCTACTGGAAATTTGGAACTCCGTCCCCAGAAAGCTGTAGTTGCTAGGATCAATTGGAGCTTTCAAGACTGAGATCGATAGAATGTTGTTGGGTAAAGGATATCGTGGGATGTGAAGCAAATACAGGTGAATGGAATTGAGATGTAGATCAGTCATGACCCAAAGGAATGGCAGGATGGCTCAAGGGGTTGAATGGCCTTCTCCTGCTCCTAATGTTTTTATGTTCCTTCCTCAACTAACACCACCAAAAGCAGATAAGCTGGTCCGCTATTTGTGGGATCTTGCTGTGTGCAAAATTGTGTGCCTAAATAACAATAGTGACTGATTCAAAGTAAATGATTTGCGATGTGAAGCACTTAAGGAGTGTTTCTGAGAGATGTGATAAGGCTCTGTGCGAACACAAGCCTTTCTATTTCTCTTTTCTCCTCGAGCACAGCAAGTGCAGCTGAGAGCTTGTCGGGGCAGAAAGTGAAAAGTGCATTCCATCCACGGTACTGACCTGCTTTGGATGAAAGAACAGCGAGAGACAGAGAGAGATGATAAAAAGAAAACTGAGTTGAGCAACATTTCCTGTTTTAATAATTTGCCAAGCAGCATCCCCTACAGAGAGTCTGAAGACAGAAAGTGTTGAAGTGTAGGAATGCAAGGACTGTTACCATCAGCATGGTAATAATTCAAAACATAAACTCCTTTCCAAGCACAATCCTTCACCAAACTGGACAAGTTCAGCTCCAGCTTGGACTCATCGGGGTGGAAAGAGATTGCATTTATATTGCTCCTTTTAACAATGACAGCAATAACTTGCATTGATATAGCACCTTTAATGTAGTAAAACGTCCCAAGACACTTCATAGAAACAATATTCAACAAAGTTTGACACCAAGGCACATAAGGAGATATTAGAACAGGTAGCATAAAGCTTGGGAGAGTTAGTGAGGTTTATAGAGGGAATTCTAGAGCTTAAAGCTTAAGCACTTGAAGGCACAGTTGCCAATGGTGGAGCAATAGAATCTATGCTTCTGTGACTACATGAATCAGGGATGTGGAGGAGGTTACAGAGATTGGATGGAGTGAGGCCATGGAGGGATTTGAAAACAAGATAAAATTGAGGCATTGATGGACTGGGAGCCAATGTAAGCCATCTAGTGCAGGGATCATGGGTGAACGGGACTTGGTGCCAGTTGGGATACAGGTAGCAGACATTTGAATGAGTTAAAGTTTAGTGGATGTCCCAAAGCAGTTTAAACTCAATGAAGTACTTTTGAAGTGTCGTCACTGTTTTAATGTGGGGAAACACAGTTGCCAATGTACACACAGCAAGCTCCCACAACCAGTCATGTGATAATGACCAAAGGTCTGTGTTTTTTTTAATGGCGTTGTTTGAGAGATAAATGCTGGCCAGGACATTTTTTTTTTATTTGTTCATGGGATGTGTGTGTCACTGGCTAGGCCAGCATTTATTGCCCACCTCTAATTGCCCTTAAACTGATTGGCTTGCTAGGCCATTTCAGCAGGTATTGTTGTGGGTCTGGAGTCACATGTAGGTCAGACCATGTAAGGATAGAAAATTTCCTTCCCTGAAGGACATTAGTGAACCAGATGGGTTTTTACAACAATTGACAATGGTTTAATGAACTAGCTTTTTTTTTTAAATTACAGATTTGTTCGTCAAATTCCAATTTCACCAGCTGCTGTGGTGGGATTCAAAGCCGTGTCCACAGAACACAAGCCTAGGCTTCTGGATTACTAGTCCGGTGACATTACCACTACATCACCGCCTCCCCTTGGGGAGAGCTCGCAGCTCTTTGAGATATTGCCATGCATAATTTGTATTATGTAACTATCCTCCACTTACTGCATCTTGCACAGTGGCGCAGTGGTTAGCACCGCAGCCTCACAGCTCCAGCGATCTGGGTTCAATTCCGGGTACTGCCTGTGTGGAGTTTGCAAGTTCTCCCTGTGTCTGCATGGGTTTCCTCCGGGTGCTCCGGTTTCCTCCCACAGCCAAAGACTTGCAGGTTGATAGGTTAATTGGCCATTGCAAATTGCCCCTAGTATAGGTAGGTGGTAGGGAAATATAGGGACAGGTAGGAATGTGGGATTATTGTAGGATTAGTATAAAAATGGGTGGTTGATGGTCGGCACAGACTCGGTGGGCCGAAGGGCCTGTTTCAGTGCTGTATCTCTCTAAATAACCCTGCTTTTATCAAGAGAAGCTGTGGTAGTTTTGGTCATGAGTCTTGTTTTGCTGTAGTTCATGGACACGCCATTTAATTTTTTTCAATTTTTCGTGGAATGTGGGCATCGCTGTCTAGGCCAGCATTTATTACCCATCCATAATTGCCCTTGAAAACGTTGCGGTGAAGCGCCTTCTTGAACCGCTGCAGTTCTTGTGCTGTTAGGGAGGGAGGTCCAGGATTTTGACCCAGTGACAGTGAAGGAACGGTGATACAGTTCCAAATCAGGATGGTGTGTGACTTTGAGAGGAACTTGCAGGTGGTGGTGTTCCCATGCATCTGCTGCCCTTGTCCTTCAAAGTGATAGAGGTCACGAGTTTGGAAGGTGCTGTCAAAGGAGCCTTGGTGAGTTGCTGCAGTGCATCTTGCAGATGATACACATTGCTGCCATTGTGCGTCGGTGGTGGAGGGAGTGAATGTTGAAGGTGGTGGATGGGGTGCCAATCAAGCGAGCTGCTTTATCCTGGATGATGTCAAGCTTCTTGAGTGTCATTGGAGCTGCACCCATCCAGGCAAGTGGAGAGTATTCCATCACACTCATGACTTGTGCCTTGTAGATGGTGGACAGGCACTGGGGAGACAGGAGTGAGTTACTCGCTGAAGAGTTCCTAGCCTCTGACCTGCTGTTATAGCCACAGCATTTATGTGCTTGGTCCAGTTCAGTTTCTGGTCAATGGTGACCTCCAGGATGTTGATAGTGGGGCATTCAGTGATGGTAATGCCATTGAACATCAAGGGAAGATGGTTAGATTCTCTGTTGTTTGAGATGGTCATTGCCTGGCACTTATGTGGCATAAATGTTTCTTGCCACTTATCAGCCCAAGCCTAGATATTGTCCAGGTCTTGCTGCATATGGACATAGGATGCTTCAGTATCTGAGGAGTCGCGAATGGTGCTGAACATTGTGCAGTTATCAGCGAACATCCCCACTTCTGACCTTATGATGGAGGGAAGATCAGTGATGAAGGTGCATAGAGATTGTTTGAATAGACTTGGTTTGTTCTTTGTTGAACAAATGGGCTCTGCTTGCTGAACGTCCTCCTGTTAGTCCCGCATCCACCATAGAGGCATTGGCTGACATCATCGTGTCAATACTCACCGGATAAATGATCTGGAGGACACGCTTTATATACTGATGATATTACATGGCCAACAAGAAAACGACTTGTAATCATACAACGCTTTCCTTATCGGATCTTTCAAAAAAACATCCCAACATGATTCACCTACAATTAATTACTTGCTTTTCAATGGTGTGCAGTGACTGTTGTTATAAAGGTTATGTCGAGCCATTTTGTGCACAGCAAGACTCACAAGCAGCAATGCAATGAAATATCAATTGATCTGCTTTTGATGATGTTGGTTCTGGGCTCTGCATTTGCGAGGTAACCAAGAGAACTTCTTACTCTTTTTGGAATATTGCCACAGCATCAATAACATCCACATATACAGGGCCAGGACTTCAGTTTAATATCTTATCTACATCCGGCGCAGACACGATGGCCCAAGTGGCCTCTTTCTGAGCCATAAACGTTCTATGATTCTGTGATTGATCTCGTGTTTTCTACATTGCCATGGTGACTACACTTCAAAAATACTTCATCGGCTGCAAAATGCTTTGGCAGGCCCTGAGATTGCACGATACATTATATACATGCAAGTTTTTCTTTCTAATGACAATTGCACTAATAACTAATGGGTGAGAGCTATTTTGCTAGCATTAAAGATGATATGGACCAACTAAACAGATGGTCTAAAGGACATTAACATGAGTACAATGAAGCAAGATTCATCAGTCAAGGATCGGTACTGTAACATGAAGAAAAAAGAAAGACTTGCATTTACATAGTCTTTCACAACCTCAGGATCTCTCAGAATGCTTTACAACCAATGAAATATTCCTGAGGTGCAGTCATTGTGGGAAAGATGGCAGCCAATTTTACACACTGCAAGCTCCCACGAACAGTGATATGATAATGACAAGATAATCTGTTTTTAGGGATGTTGATTCAGGGATAAATATTTCCCAGGATACTGGACAGAACTCCCTTCCTCTTCTTTGAATTAGTGTCCATTATGTCCACCCGAGAGGGCAGACGAGATTTAATGTTTCATCCAAAAGATGCCTTGCAACCTTTTACTAATTTAAAGGTGCTTTGTAAGTGCAAATTGTTTCTGCTGTCATTATTGCTGGAGTGCATTGATTAGACATTGTAGGTAACAATTGTGAACATCTTTCACTCCTGTTTAAGTACGTGCCAAGTTTACAGTTCAGCTGTCTTGAAAGATTTATTGATCTGGCAGTATGTGGGAGCTGAATGACTGGGCACGGTTGAAGTGAAAATTGCAGAAGCCTGTTGATTTAATAGTTGTAAATCAACTGGTGTTACTTTAACTTCCTCACCCTGACAGAGCCAAGTATCCCTTCAAACCAACCCCTGGGAGGTTATCAACAGCCAGCTTCTTTGTGTGTCAGACACGTACTTTATGATTCCACGAGAGCTCAGTGAACTCACCTACTGATGAGTTGAACCATTCAGCACAGAAAGCACCTCTGTGTTGAGGTGGCTGATCTTACGGGTTAAGGAGAAAAATATCAAACACTCTCTGGGCTGGTACAGCACGGGTAAGATACAGAGTAAAGCTCCCTCTATACTGTTCCATCAAACACTCTCAGGGCAGGTACAAATGCAGAACGAAGACAGTTTTACCTGGCCTACTTCCCGCTGTGTCTGTGCAGGGAGATGATCTCAATGGTCCAGTTCCCCTTTTAGGTTTCAATTGGGTTTCAATCAACTCTTCTGAGACCCAGTTTCTTAAAAAAATGTAAACTCATTGAACATTTCCCCATTTTAATTTTATTTAAATTGATAGCACAGTTGTAGACATGCTGATCCATGTTTTCTACAAATGCTTTCGATTTCCCAAAAATTGGGTCTGTTCAAACTGTGGATCGCAGCCAATGGAGGAAGTCCTAAGCGCCTTCCAATGCAGTTCATCTACAACAACAAAAACAACAACAACAACTTGCCTTTAAAGCAGTAAAATCTCACAAGGCACTTCACAGAAGCCACTATCAAGAATATAAGATCACTAGGAAATAAGAAATATGAGCAGGCATCGACCATACGGCCCCTCAAGGCTGCTCCACCATTCAATACAATCATGGCGGAACTTCTGCCTCAACTCCACATTCCCACCCCATGTCTGTTGATTCCCTGAGACATCAAAAATCTATTGATCTCAGCCTTAAATCTACTCAACGATGGAGTAAAGATGGATGGGTTGTCCACAACCCTCTGGAGTAGACAATTCCAAAGATTCATAACCATTTGAGCGAAGAAATTTCTTTTCATCTCAGTCCTAAATAATCGGCTCCTTATCCTGAAACTGAGACTCCATGTTCTAGATTCCCCAGCCAGGGGAAACAATCTTGCAGTGTCTACCCTCTCAAACCCCTTCAGAATCTTGTATGTTTCAATGAGATCACCTCTCATTCTTCTAAACTCCAGAGAGTATTGGCCCAATTTACTCAGCCTCTCATCATAGGTCAACCCCCTCATCCCAGAAAGCAATCTAATGAACCTTTGCTGTACTGCCTCCAAGGCAAGTATATCATTCCTAAATATGGAGACCAAAATTGCACACAGTATTCCAGATGTGGTCTCACCAAAGCCCTGTTCAATTGTAATAAGACTTTCATATTCTTGTACTTCAATCCACTTGTAATAAAGGCCAATTGTCCTCCTTATTGCTTGCTGTACCTGCATACTAACTTGTTGTGTTCCTTGTACGAGTACACTCAAGTCTCTTTGAACATCAACATTTACAATTCTCACACCTTTTAAAAAATATTCTGCTTTTCTATTCTTACTACCAAAGTGAATAACCTCACACTTCCCCACATGATACTCCATCTTCTACCTTGTAGCCCACTCACTTAACCTGCCTATATCTCTTTTCAGCCTCTTAGTGTTCTCCTCACAGCTTACATTCCCACCTAGCTTTGCATCGCCAGCAAACGTGGATACATTACTCTCAGTATCTTCGCCTAAGTCATTAACATATTTTGCAAATAGCTGAGGTCCCAGAACTGATTCTTGCAGCACTCCACTAGTTAAAGCCTGCCAACTTGAAAATGCCACGTTTATCTCTAGGCTACTTCCTGTCAGTTAACCAATCCTCCATCCATGCTAATATATTACACCTAACTCCATGAGCCCTTATCTTGTGAGGCACTTTATTGAATCCCTTTTGGAAATCCAAGTATACTACATCTACTGGTTCCCCTTTATCTACCCTACTAGTTACATCCTAAAAAAACTCTAATAAATTTGTCAAATATGATTTGCCTTTTACAAAATCATGTTGACTTTGTCTGCTCATACTATGATTTTCTAATGCATTGTTAAGACTTCCTTATCAGTAGATTCAAGCATTTTGTCAAGCTAACTGGCCTGTAATTCCCTATTTTCTTTCTTCCTCCTTTCTTGAATAGCAGTGTTACATTTACAAACTTCCAATCTGCTGGAGCTACTCTTGAAGCTAAAGAATTTTGCAAAATCATGACCAATGCATCAACCAACTCTACAACTACCTCTTTTAGAAGTCTAGGATGTAGGCCATCAGGTCCTGGGGATTTGTTGGCTTTTAGTCCCTGAAGTTTCTCAATAATTTTTCTCGGCTGATATTAATTACCTTAAGTTCCTCACTCTTATTAGCCCATTGGTTGCCCTTTACTTCTGATATGTAATTTGTCACTTCTACAGTGAAGATAGACACAAAATATTTGCTCAACATCTCTGCCATTTCATTGTTGCCCATCATCATTTCTCCTGTCTCTGCTTCTGAGGGACAAATGTTCACTTTAGCTACTCTCTTCCTTTGTATATACTTGCAAAAGCTCTTACAATCTGTTTTTATATTCCCGGCAGGTTTACTCTCTCATTCTATTTTTCCCTTTTTATCAACTTTTTGGTCGCCCTTTGCTAGTTTCTAAAAATCTCCCAATCCTTAGGCTTACAACATTTCTTTGCAACATTATTAGCCCCTTCTTTCAATCTAATACTATCCTTAATACCCCTAGTAAGCCACAATCGGATCTTTCTTGCTGAGTTTTTCTTTTTAATAGGAACATTGGAGCAGGAGTAGGCCATTCAGCCCATTGAGCCTGTTCTGCCATTCAATACGATCATGGCTGATCATCCACTTCAATGCCTTTTCCCAGATTATCCTCATATCCCTTTATGTCATTTGTATTTAGAAATCTGTCAATCTCTGCTTTAAACATACTCAATGACTGAGCTTCCACAGCCCTCTGGGGTAAAGAATTCCCTAGATTCACAATCCTCTGAGTAAAGAAATTTCTCCTCATCTCTGTCCTAAGTGGCTTCCCCCTTATTTTGAAATTGTGTCCCCTGGTTCTAGACTCCCCAACCAGGGGAAACATCTTAGCTGCATCTACCCTGTCAATCCCTTTAAGTATTTTGTATATTTCAATGAGATCACCTCTCATTTTTTGAAACTCTAGAGAATACAGGCCCAGTTTCCCCAGTCTCTCTTCATAGGACAGTCCCGTCATCCCAGGAAGAAGCCTGGTGAACCTTCGTTGCAGTCCCTCTATGGCAATAATATCCTTTCTAAGGTAAGGGGACCAAAACTGCAGGTGCAGCCTAAACAAGGTTCTATACAATTGAAGTAAGACTTCACTACTCCTGTACTCAAATCGTCTTGCAATAAAGGCCAATATACCATTAGCCTTCCTAATTGTTTGCTGCACCTGCATGCTAGCATTCAGTGACTTATTGACAAGGACACCCAGGTCCCTTTGTATAGCTACACTTTCTAATCTCTTACCATTTAAGAAATACTCTGCACATCTATTCCTCCTACCAAAATGGATAACCTCACATTTTTCCACATTATATTCCATCTGCCACATTCTTGCCCACTCATTAAGTCTGTCCAAATTCCCTTGAAGCTGCTTTGCATCTTCCTTACAACACACATTCCCACCTAGTTTTGTGTCATCCGCGAACTTGGAAATATTACATTTGGTCCCCACATCCAAATCATTGATACATATTGTGAACAGCTGGGACCCAAGTACTGATCCTTGCGGTATCCCACTAGTCACAGCCTGCCAATGTAAGAATGGCCTGTTTATTCCTACTCTCTGTTTTCTGCCTGTTAACCAATCCTTAATCCATGCCAGTATATTATCTCCTATCCCATGTGCTTTAACTTTGCTAAACAACTTCCTGTGGGGAACTTTATCAAAAGCTTTCTGAAAATCCAAATATACTACATCCACCAACTCCCCTTTATCAATTATGTTAGTATCATCCTCAAAATTCTCCAACAGGTTTATCAAACAGGATTTCCCATTCTTAAATCCAAGTTAACTATGCCTAATCAGATCATTATTATAGAAGTGTCCATTTATCACATCCTTTAGAATAGAATAGAATGTATTTTTGTTGAACATTTTGGATCTTTTAAAAAATGTGTCCCATTGTTTAGTTACCACCAAACCTTTCAGTCTGTTTACCCAATCAACTTTAGCCAACTTTCCCCTCATACCTATGTAATTTGCTTTGTTTAAGTTTCAGATTCTTGTTTGGGACTTGAGTATATGGCTCTCAAACTTAATATGGAATTCAGTTGTATTATGATCACTTTTTCACAGTGGACCTTTTACCATGAGATTACTAATTAACCCTGCCTCATTGCACAATGCTAGATCTAAAATACTTTTATCTATAGTTGGTTTCAAAAAGTATTGTTCCAAGAACCTGTGACAAAAGCATTCTACAAATTCATCTTCCAGATTATCTTTGTCAATTTGATTTGTCCGTCTATATGAAGATAAAAGTCCCCCAAAATTATTAATTGGCTTTGTTACAAGTTCCAACTATTTCTTGCTAATGCTCCATACAACTATATAACTACTGTTAGGGGGCTTAGAAACTATTCTCACCAGCATTATCTGACCCCTGTTATTCCTAATCTCCACCCATACTGATTCTACTTCCTCATTTTCTGAGCCAAAATCCTTTCTCACTAATGTCCTTATGTCATCCTTTATTATCAGGGCTGTTCCTCCACCTTTTCCTCTCTGCCTGTCTTTTTGCAATATTGTGTACCCTGGAATATTTATTTCCCAATCTTGGTCACCTTGTAACCATGTCTCTGTAATGACAATTAGATTGAAACCACTTACCTCTATTTGTGCCACTATTTAATCTATCTTATTATGAGAGCTTTGCTCATTCAGATAAAGAGCGTTTTTTTTATTACTATCTTTGCATGTACCTTATTGCTGATGTACTATTACTGTTAAACTCTCTGTCCCTTCCTGTCCCAATATGCTTGTCGTTTCCCAAATCTCTACACTGTTTTATTGCCTCGACTTTTCTTTTTAGGTTTTTAAATACACCTTCCCCTGACCCCTCCCCCTACTTTTAGTTTTAAGCCCTGTCCATGGCCCCAGTTATATGATTCACCAGGATACTGATCCCAACTCAGATTAAGGGGAGACAACCTCAATGGCACAGCTCCCTCCTTCTCAAGTACTGGTGCCAGTACCCCATGAATCTAAAGTGCTTCTTGCCACACTGTTCTTTGAGGCATGTGTTTAATTCTCAAATCTGCTTGTCCCTATGTAAATTAGCTCATGGTTCAGGTAGACATCCAGAGATTATTACCTTTGACGTTCTGCATTTTAATTTGGACCCTAACTCCCCAAATTCTCTCAACAGAACATCATTCCTAGTTCGACCTATGTCATCAATTCGAACATGGACCACAAGAACTTGATCCTCCCCCTCCCACTCCAAGTTCATCTCCAGCCATGAGGAGATGTCTTTAACCCTCCACCTCCCTGATGCCCTGCAATGTCTGCAGCTGGGATTCCAGCTCAACAACTCTGAGCCAAAGTTGCTCAAGCTGCATACACTCACCGTAGATATGATTATCTGGGATCGCAATGCTCTCCACTAACTCCCACATGTTGCTGTTATGCACACCACCTGGCCTGTCATGTCTGTCTAACTTACTAAATTAGTTTTTTAGTTTGATTAGTTACTAATTCAGTAAAGTAATAGCAAGTTACAGTCTCCTAGCTTAGAAACAAAAGAAAAACATTCACCAGCTACTGGAGGTAAAGCAGAAAGAATGAAAAGCAACTCCTCCTTCCCCCTCTGCACTGAATTCTCACTTGCACCAAATTCCCGACTTTCGCACTCTGTAATGAAGCACTCTGTTTCCTGATCACTCTGTGCTTCCCACTCAAGCAAACAAACAAACATTTGGCATCAAGCCACATTTGGAAATATTAGGACAGGTGACCAAAAGCTTGGTCAAAGGTAGGTTTTAAGGGGCATCTTAAAGGAGGAAAGAGAAGCAGAGAATTATAGTGTGGGAATTCCAGCACTGAGGGACTAGTCAGCTGAAGGCATGGCACCAATGGTGGCACCCCTCCACCGCCTTTGTTCGGCGGAGAGTTTCATCTGTTGTCTTTTTGTTATTAAAATAAAACCACCCAGTTTGTATATTTTGAAAATTGGGGGTGTGCAAGAGGGCAGAATTGAAGAAGCACAGAGATCTTGGAGACATGTAGGATGGAAGAGATTACAGAGATTAGGGAGGCAGTGAGACCAGGGAGGGATTTGAAAACCAGGATGATAATTTTAAAATCAAGGTGTTGTCAGACTTGGGACCAATGTAAGTAAGTGTGAACAGGGGTGAATGGGGCAGACCAAACTATCTTAACCCCATCCTTAGAGCACCTTCTATGTAAGAAATTTCCTACAGAAGCTCTCTTTAGCAGCTGCAGTGAGTCAGATTTTTACTTTAGTGAAAGCAAAATACTGCAGATGCTGGAAATCTGAAATAAAAACAGAGAGGCTGGAAATACTCAGCAGGTCTGGCAGCATCTCAGGAGAGAGAAGCAGAGTTAACATTTCAGGTCAGTGACCTTTCATCAGAACTGAAACGTTGGCTCTGCTTCTCTCTCCACGGCTGCCTGACCTGCTGAGTATTTCCAGCACTTTCTGTTTTTATTTCAGATTTTTATTCTGCGAGCTGTTAGTTCTGTTGGTTTTGGGGGGTTGATTTAACAATCTCAGACTCACTCCATTCATCCGCCTCTGAGTCTGATGTTTTAAAATGACAAAGGTTTTGAGGGAAACATTGAAACAGTTGTCAGTATTTCAGCCCTTGAACATATTTCACCATTCAATTAGACCATGGCAGATCTGTACCTCAACTGCATTTGTACCATATCAATTGATATCCTTAGCAAACAGCAGTCTATCGGTATCAATAAAAAAATGATTGAACAGAGTTGGCATCTGAACTGCATTTGGATCCAGATTGTTCAGCTGAAAGAATTGTATGCAAACGTACTGCACTAGGGTGCTCAATGGTCTGGTACAGCTGGTACAGCATTAGCAATCTATAAATTATGAGTTGGAATCCTACCAGGGTGATGTTGTGAAATAGAATTTCATAAATGTGATTAATTTTGGACTGGTGTCAGAAAAAAAGGATCTTGAAGCTGCCAGATTGTTTTAATGTCCGATAATAAAGAGAACCAGCCATCTCTATCTGGCCTTGGCTTACACGCGTCTCCAATCACACACTACGTGTCTTTAAAAGATTCATTCATGGGATGTGGGCTTTGCTGAAAAGACCAGCGTTTATTGCCCTGAGAAGGTGTTGGTGGGCCGCTGGAGACAGTCTGATACACTGAGTGCTTTGCTCGGCCATTTCAGAGGGCAGTTAAGAGTCAACCACATTGTGGGTCTGGAGCCACAGATACGACCAGACTGGGTAAGGACAACAGTTTTCTTCCCTAAAAAGAAATAATGAACTGGTTGAGTTTTTAGAACAATCCGACAGCTTCATGGTCACTTTTACTGATACTTGCATTTCCAGCTTTTAGTTTTGAAATTCTCAAACTGCCACAATGAATTATTCGCTCAGATCTCTGGATTATTTGTCTAGTAACATAACCACTATGACACTATATCCATCTGCTCTTAATGCCCTCGGAGCAAATGGGGATAGGCGATAAATGGGGTCTTACCTGTCTTACCCACATCAAAATGCAATTGTAGAACTATTCTATACCTGTAAATTGATTTGATAAATGTATGATTGAGGTTGAGGTATTTGATCATTTTTAATGAGAATTGGATTCAGCTGACTGAAGAATCTACAACAATGAGAGAATTCCCTTTATAAATTTCAAAGCCCTCAACATTAGTATTTTGACCCTATGTTCCCCTGCATCAATATTTACCCAGCTTTATCTTCATAGCATATGAACTGATAATGTAACCCAATAATGCCCTTTTCAACTCACCAAGCCTCCTTCGACAGCACCTTCCAAACCCATGACCTCTACCACTTAGAAGGACAAGTGCAGCAGATGCATGGGAACATCACCACTTGAAAGTTCCCCTCCAAATCACAAACCATCCTGATTTGGAACTATATCACCGTTCCTTCACTGTCACTGGGTCAGAATCCTGGATCTCCCTTCCTAACAGCACTGTGGGTGTACCTACACCAGATGGACTGCAGCAATACTGCAGTTCAAGAAAGCAGCTCACCACCACCTTCTCAAGGGCAAGTAGGGATGGACAACAAATGCTGGCCTTGTCAGCGATGCTCACATCCCACAAAAGAATTTAAAAAAATGCTACAGGCTCACACAGTGTAGCAGTGGAATCTCTAAGTAAATGTTCCTTTCCCGCTTGCACATGGCACATATTCTGTGGGATCTTGATGGGCAGCTCACAAGAAACAGACCACCCCTCATTGACAGATAGGAACATATGATCAGGAATAGACCTTGAACCATTCAATGAGATCATGCCTGATCTGTGATCTGACTCAATGGGCTGGATTATAAAGCCCCTCTGCTGTCAGGAATGTTGGCAGAGGGGGGCAATGAAGATTGGTGTGGCGGAGGCCCACCACTGATCCCGACGACAACAGGCCTTGTGCCGATCTCAGCGGCGACGGCGAGACCTCATGGCGGCCACCCCACCGCTCGGTGATGGGACCCCCATTTCAATATGTAAATTAATTTACATACTTGATTTAATGAGGGTACCATCACCTCCTTAATCACCGCACCGATCTTCATTCTGGCAGCTGGCAATGCCGCGCCTTCGAATCCCCATTCAAGGAAACATGGTGCAACACCCTATGGGGAGGGGGGAGAAGGATTTTTTCACTGTGTTCGGGTGGTGGGGGGAGCGAGGTGATAACGATGCGAATTGGTCGGGGCGGGTGATGGGAAGGGGTAAATGGCAAAGATATCGAACTTTGGGGGCGGTGTGGGGGGGAAGGTCAAATTCTCAGTATATGAATATTCCGGGAGGAAAATTACTGGTTAAGGAGAATATCACAGCTGTACTGCGGGAGGACACCTCGGAGGGGTCATGCAGCGAGGCAATATGGGTGGAGCTCAGGAATAGGAAGGGTGCAGTCACGATGTTGGGGGTTTACTACAGGCCTCCCAACAACCAGCGGGAGGTAGAGGAGCAGATACGTAGACAGATTTTGGAAAGATGTAAAGGTAACAGGGTTGTAGTGGTGGGTGATTTTAACTTCCCCAATAATGACTGGAATTCACTTAGTGCTAGGGGCTTAGATGGGGCAGAATTTGTAAGGAGCATCCAGGAGGGCTTCTTGAAACAATATGTAGATAGTCCATCTAGGGATGGGGCCGTACTGGACCTGGTATTGGGGAATGAGCCCGGCCAGGTGGTCGAAGTTTCAGTGGGGGAGCATTTCGGGAGCAGTGACCATAATTCCATAAGTTTTAAGGTACTTGTGGATAAGGATAAGAGTAGTCCTCAGGTGAAGGTGCTAAATTGGGGGAAGGCTAATTATAACAATATTAGGCAGGAACTGAAGAATTTAGATTGGGGGCGGCTGTTTGAGGGTAAATCAACATCTGACATGTGGGAGTCTTTCAAACGTCAGCTGATTAGAATCCAGGACCAGCATGTTCCTGTGAGGAAGACAGACAAGTTTGGCAAGTTTTGGGAAGCTTGGATAATGCGGGATATTGTGAGCCTAGTCAAAAAGAAAAAGGAAGTATTTGTAAGGGCTGGAAGGCGAGGAACAGACGAAGCACTTGAGGAATATAAAGACAGTAGGAAGGAACTTAAGCAAGGAGTTAGGAGGGCTAAAAGGGGCTTTTTATACATATATAAAGAGCAAGAGGGTAACCAGGGAAAGGGTTGGCCCACAGAAGGACAGAAGAGGGAATCTATGTGTGGAGCCAGAGGAAATGGGCGAGGTACCAAATGAGTACTTTGCATCAGTATTCACCAAGGAGAAGGACTTGGTGGATGATGAGCCTGGGGAAGGGAGTGTAGATAGTCTCAGTCATCTCATTATCAAAAAGGAGGAGGTGTTGGGTGTTTTGCAAAGCATTAAGGTAGATAAGTCCCCACGGCCTGATGGGATCTACCCTAGAATACTGAGGGAGGCAAGGGAAGAAATTGCTGGGGCCTTGACAGAAATCTTTGCATCCTCATTGGCTACAGGTGAGGTCCCAGAGGACTGGAGAATAACCAATGTTGTTCCTTTGTTTAAGAAGGGTGGCAAGGATAATCCAGGAAATTATAGGCCGGTGAGCCTTACGTCAGTGGTAGGGAAACTATTAGAGAGGATTATTCGGGACAGGATTTACTCCCAGTTGGAAACAAACAAACTTATTAGCGAGAGGCAGCATGGTTTTGTGAAGGGGAGGTCGTGTCTTACTAATTTGATTGAGTTTTTTGAGGAAGTGACGAAGATGATTGATGAAGGAAGGGCAGTGGATGTTATCTATATGGACTTCAGTAAAGCCTTTGACAAGGTCCTGCATGGCAGACTGGTACAAAAGGTGAAGTCACATGGGATCAGAGGTGAGCTGGCAAGATGGATACAGAACTGGCTCGGTCATAGAAGACAGAGGGTATCAGTGGATGGGTGTTTTTCTGAATGGAGGGATGTGACCAGTGGTGTTCCGCAGGGATCAGTGCTGGGACCTTTGCTGTTTGTAGTATATATAAATGATTTGGAGGAAAATGTAGCAGGTCTGATTAGTAAGTTTGCGGACGACACAAAGGTTGGGAGAGTTACGGATAATGATGAGGATTGTCAAAGGATACAGCAGGATATAGATCGGTTGGAGACTTGGGCGGAGAAATGGCAGATGGAGTTTAATCCGGACAAATGTGAGGTAATGCATTTTGGAAGGTCTAATGCAGGTGGGAGGTATACAGTCAATGGCAGAACCCTCAGCAGTATTGACAGGCAGAGAGATCTGGGCGTACAGGTCCACAGATCACTGAAAGTGGCAACGCAGGTGGATAAGGTAGTCAAGAAGGCATATGGCATGCTTGCCTTCATCGGTCGGGGCATAGAGTATAAAAATTGGCAAGTCATGTTGCAGCTGTACAGAACCTTAGTTAGGCCACACTTAGAATATTGCATGCAATTCTGGTCGCCACACTACCAGAAGGACGTGGAGGCTTTGGAGAGGGTACAGAGGAGGTTTACCAGGATGTTGCCTGGTCTGGAGGGCATTAGCTATGAGGGGAGGTTGGAAAAACTCGGATTGTTTTCACTGGAATGGCGGAGGTGGAGGGGAGACATGATAGAGGTTTACAAAGTTATGAGCGGCATGGACAGAGTGGATTGTCAGAAGCTTTTTCCCAGGGTGGAAGAGTCAGTTACTAGGGGACATAGGTTTAAGGTGCGAGGGCAAAGTTTAGAGGGGATGTGCGAGGCAAGTTTTTTACACAGAGGGTGGTGAGTGCCTGGAACGTGCTGCCAGGGGAGGTGGTGGAAGCAGATACGATAGCGACGTTTAAGAGACATCTTGACAAATACATGAATAGGAAGGGAATAGAGGGATATGGGCCCCGGAAGTGCAGAAGGTGTTAGGTTAGGCAGGCATCAAGATTGGCGCAGGCTTGGAGGGCCGAATGGCCTGTTCCTGTGCTGTACTGTTCTTTGTTCTTTGAAAAATGCACAAATGGTTTGAAATGCCATTGGCAGGGGAGTGGGGGGAATATGCTTGGAAAGGTAATGTAATTGTTTTTTGTGAAATGTTCACTTGCCTGACCCTTTAAATTTTAAATGTCCATTGAGGGCTGTAAGCCCTTTTAAAACGGCGCCGGTGACTGCGCATTGGTGCCAGATAACTTTGCCGTCGACAGCTCACCCATCCCCTCCACATGATCATGGTGGGTGGATGCCACGCCTGTGCAAATGAGCTGCCGTATTTGAAATCGCTGCGGCTCCGTGACGTGGTGCCCGTGCGGGCAGGCTGAATTCTTATTACGCCCGCCGCCTACTTTGGCGGCGGAGTCTTAAAATGCAGCCCCATATACCCATTGTTGCCCCAAATTTCTTAATACCTTTGGTGAAAAAAAATCTGTCAATCTCTGATTTAAAATTAACAACTGACCTCGCACCATTTGTTATTTGCATCAATTCTCCTCCTCTCCCTCAGTTTAGCAATTACATAGATACCGACAGGCAGCTTGACGCAGATAATTATGGTCCTTGAGACAATCTAAATGCGGAGGCCACAGGAGGGATTATTAAGATGAAGTGCAGTTGTCTCAGGTGCTAATTAAGCAATGATGGTGTTGAAGAACAGGATATTCTACCATCCTGCACCCAGTCACACTTCTTTGTATTCGCTGCTCGATGTGTCACAGGCCACTTGACTTGTCAGGGTAATTGGATATTGGATTTCATTCTCCTCTCCAGCAGCTTGCAAAATGATTTCCGTGCTTGTTTGAAAAGACTAACCCTCAGCAAGCAGCTGACCACGGATCTTTCATCGATCTGAACTGTTTCCGTTTGAAAGAAAAAGTTACATTTCTATATCGCCTGTCACCACACGACATCCCAAAGCGCTTTACAGCCAATAACACACTTTTGAAGTGTAGTCGCTGTTGTAATGCAGGAAACGTGGCAGCCAATTTATGCACAGAAAGCACCCACAAACAGCAATGTGGTAATGACCAGATCATCACTTTCTATGCCATTAATTGAGGGATAAATATTGGCCAGGACACCAGGGAGAAACTTCCCCGCTCTTCTGCAAAATAGTGCCATGAGATTGTTTACATCCACCTTAGAGAGCAGGCAGGGCCTCTGTTTAATGCCTCATGCAAAAGATGGCACCTCTGAGAGTGCAGTACTCCCTCAGCCCTGCACTAGAACATGAGCCTTGATTGGTGGGTTTAAGCGCCTGGGGTAAGACTTGAATCCACTAGCTACTGAGCCACTCAGACAGCATTGGAAGCAACCAGGTTAGCTGCAGAGCTGAGTGTGTGGATGAAAGTGTGGGGAGAGGATGAACAAGAAGGGACGGGGATCTTGTTTGTTTTATGAGCTTCTATCTACTCACCCAGAAATGTTAAATTCACTATATAAATGCAAGTTGTGTTTGCTTTTTCACCTTCCACAAAATTGACCTCATCCAATTACTGAACATATCCTCTGGTTGACAGGGCCCTCAACCATGTCTGGCCCATTTCCTGCACCTCTACCCTCACCCCTTCCCCTCCCTCCCAGAACCGCGACAGGATTCCCCTTGTCCTCACTTTCCACCCCACCAGCCTCCATATCCAAAGGATCATCCTCCGCCATTTTCGCCACATCCAGCGTGATGTCACTACCAAATGCATCTTCCCCTCCCCTCCCCGTCAGCATTCCGAAGGGATCATTCCCTCCATAACATCCTGGTTCATTCCCCAATTACCCCCAACACCTCGTCCCCTTCCCACGGCACCTTCCCATGCAATTGCAGGAGGTGTAATACCTGCCCTTTTACCTCCTCTCTCCTCACTATCCAAGGCCCCAAACACTTCTTTCAGGTGAAGCAGTGATTTACTTGTATTTCTTTCAAATTAGTATACTGTATTCGCTGCTCACAATGTGGTCTCCTCTACACTGGAGAGACCAAATGCAGATTGGGTGGCCGCTTTGCGGAACACCTCCGCTCAGTCCAAAAGCAGGACCCCGAGCTTCCTGTCGCCTGCCATTTCAATACACACCCCTGCTCTCATGCCCACATCTCTATCCTGGGATTGCTGCAGTGTTCCAGTGAACAACAACGCAAGCTCGAGGAACAGCATCTCATTTACCAATTAGGCACACTACAGCCTGCCGGACTGAACATTGAGTTCAATAATTTCAGAGCATGACGGGCCTCCCTTTTTATTTTTAGTTATTTTTTCTTTGCTCTTTTTTATTTGTTTATTTTAGTTTAGTTTGTTTCATCATTCATTTTTTTTACCACTGTTTTTTTCATGTTTGTGCTTTGGGCCAGGGCTGTTCATTTTTCTGTCCATTAACACCCTCTCTGTACCAACGCTTTGTCTTTCAGCACACCATTAACATACCGTTTGTCTTTACTCCATGACCTTCTGGTCAGTTATTCTCTGTGACCCTGTTCTATCAACACGTTTGAGGTGGGGGTGGGAGCAGAGGCCCTTGCCCTGTTCCCAAGCCCCACTGTCTCCACTCACTCTGATTGATAAAAGTTCCACTGTCTGTTTGTTTGTGGGAGCATAACATATTTTTACACACCTACATTTCTTGTCAGATCTGTCTAATCCAAATAGCTCGAAATGAACAAATGGAATTAAAATTGCCACCAAACAGCAGAAACTGGCATTGATTAATTTTCTTTTGCTGTGCAAGTTCCTCAGGAGGGGGAAACAGAAGCTTCTGGAAATGGGTGGTAGCTCCTCCAGCCTGTATCAGGTTAGACTTTCACTTCAGATGCTGCACCACATCTGAGGTACTGACATCTTATTTTCACTCCATCCTATCTTTTAACTACCTCAGCAACGTCTTCAATAATCTCTACCCCTTCTCCACATTGTAGAGCTATAGAATGTTCCAGCACAGGGACAAGCCATTCAGCCCATCAAGTCTGCAGCAGCACTTTTCTCCACACCCCTAACCAAATCCCAATTGTCCTGATCAGGCCCATTCTCTTTAATATTCCTCTTTTGCAAGCAACAATCTGATAGAGACAGTGGACAAGATGCAAAAGGTTTGACGAGGATGATTCCAGAACTGAGTGGTTGTAACTAACAGGAACTACTGAACAGACTGGGGCTCTTTTCTCTTGAAAAGAGAAGGCTGACCTGATTAAGGTCTTTAAAATTACCAAGCGATTTGATATGGTCTATGTAATGTTTCCATTTGAAGGCAGACTAAACCTAAGGACCATAAATATAACATATTCACTAAAAAAATCCATGAGGGAATTCAGGAGAAACTTCTTTACCCAGACAGTAGTGAGAATGTGGAACTTGCTACTAAAGGGAGCGGTTGAGGTGAATATTGTAGATACATTTAGGGGGAAGCTAGAGAAATAGATGAGGGAGAAAGGGATAGAAGCATATGCTGATAGGGTGGGATGAAGTACAGTGGAAAGAGGCTCGCAGAACCATAGAAAAGTTATGGCACAGTAGGAGGCCATTCAGCCCATCATGTCTGTACTGGCTGAAAAAACTAGCCGCCCAATCTAATCCCACCTTCCAGTACATGGTCCATAGCCTTGCAGGTTACAGCACTTCAGATGCAGGTCCAGATACCTTTTAAAAGAATTGAGGGTTTCTGCCTCCACCACCATTCCTGGCAGTGAATTCCAGACATCCACCACCCTCTGGGTGAAAAAGTTTTTCCTCATGTCCCCTCTAATCCTTCTACCAATCACATTAAATCTGTGCCCCCTGGTAATTGACCTCTCCGCCAGGGGAAACAGGTCCTTTCTGTCTACTCTACCTAGGCCTCTCATAATTTTGTACACCTCAATTAAGTCACACCTCAGCCTCCTCTGTTCTAAGGAAAACAACCCTAGCCGATCCAACCTTTCTTCATCAACTTTTAAGCCCTTGCAACATTCTTGTAAATTTTCTCTGTACTCTCTCCAGAGCAATTATGTCCTTTCTGTAATGTGGTGACCAGAACTGTATGCAATACTCCAGCTGGCCTAACCAGCGTTTTATACAGTTCCAGCATCACATCCCTGCTTTTGAATCCTATACCTCGGCCAATAAAGGAATGAATTCCATATGCCTTCTTCACCACTCTATCTACCTGTCCTGCCACCTTCAGGGACCTGTGGACATGCACTCCAAGGTCTCTCACTTCTTCTACCTCTCTCAATATCCTCCTGTTTATTGTGTATTCCCTCGCTTTGTTTGCCCTCCCCAAATGCATTACCTCACAATTCTCCGGATTGAATTCCATTTGCCACTTCTCCGCCCACTCAACCAAACCATTGATATCATTCTGGAGTCTACAGCTATCCTCTTCACTATGAACTGCATGGCCAATTCTTGTGTCATCTTCCCAATCATGCCTCCCACATTTAAGTCCAAATTATTAATATATACCACAAACAGCAAGCAACCCAACACTGAGCCCCGTGGAACGCCACTGGAAACAGCTTTCCATTCGCAAAACATCTGTCGACACTACCCTTTGTTTCCTGTCACTGAGCCAATTTTGGATTCAACTTGCTACATTCCCCTGTATCCCATGGTCTTTCATTTTTCTGACCAGTCTGCCAAGTGGGACCTTGTCAAATGCCTTATTAAAATACATGTAGACCACATCCACTGCACTACCCTCCTCACTCCTCCTTGTTACTTCCTCAAAAAATTCTATTAAGTTGTAAGACATGACCTTCCCTTAACAAATCCATGCTGACTATCCCTGATTAATCCATGCCTTTCTAAGTGGCAGTTTATCTCAGAATTGATTCTAATAATTTGCCCACCACTGAGGTCAGACTGACTGGCCTGTAATTATTTGGCCTATCCCTCACACCCTTTTTAAACAATGGTATAACGTTCGCAAACCTCGAATCGTCTGGTACCTCACCTGTATCTAGTGAGGATTTGAAGATGATCCTCAGAGCATCCGCTATTTCCTCCCTGGCTTCCTTTAACAACCTGGAATACAATCCATCTGGCCCTGGTGATTTGTCCACTTTCAAGGATGGCAAACCCTCTCGTACTTCCTCTCTCATTGTGCTTATCGTATCTAATGTTTCACACTCCTACTCTTATACTGCAATGTCTGCATCATCCCTCTCCTTTGTGAAGACAGAGACAAAAAACTCATTAAGAACCCTGATCTTCCGCATCCACGCATACGTTCCCTTGTACATCTCTGATAGGCCCTACCCTTTCCTTCGTTATTCTCTTGCTGTTAATGCACTGATAAAACATCTTTGAGTTTTTCTTGATTTTACCTGCCAATAATTTTTCATGTCCTCTCTGCTTTCCTAATTTACTTTTTTACTTCACTCCTGCACTTTCTGTACTCTTCTAAGCTTACTAAAGTATTAAGTTTTTTGTGACTGTCATAAGCTTTCTTTTTCTGCTTTATCTTACCCAGTAAGCTTCTAGATAACCGGGGGCTCAAGATTTGGCAGTACCACTCTTTTTCTTTGTGGGGACATGTCTACACTGTGCCTGTAGAATCTCGCTTTTGAATGCCTCCCATTCGTTTGCCACTGATTTTCCTTCAAGTAGTTGTGTCCAGTCCACTTTCGCCAGATCACCTCTCAGCTTTGTAAAATTTGCCTTCCCCCAATTTACTTTGTTTTGTGTTCTTAAAGCCCGGAGTGGGAATTAAAACCAGAACCTTGTAATTCAGTAGCAAGAGTACTACCAACTGAGCCACAGCTGACATAATGTATAGCAGTAAGCTCAGGGTGATGGGTGAAAGGGAGTTGATGCCAATTAGGACAGTAAGAGAGCCATGTTTCATGAGCTCAAGTTAATTAGGGGTGGTTCATGGTAAGCCAGCAAGGTGTGCATTGGAGTAGTCAAGTCTAGAGGTAACAAAGACATGGATGAGGATTTCAGCAGCAGATGAGCTAACGTGGGGCCAAGTTGGGCAACTTTACATGGATGGAAGTAAGTCGTCTTGAGATTGAGTGGACATGTGATTGGAAGCTCATCTTGAGGTCAAATACAACACCAAGGTTGCAGACCATTAATTTCTGGAAACCCCCCCAACAATCTGTCCTTGAGCTCAGCTTCATTCTCTTCATGATGTCCCCTGTAACATTAACCTAAGACCTGGTGGCAGGTTCCACGTGTACACTGTTAACAGCGCACTCCACATTGCCACCACCTCTCTTGTCCTCTGACGTAGCAATGTGCTGTCAGACAGTGCATCCAACATCCATTCTTCAATGAGCTCCAATTTCTCCCAGTTGAATATTGGGAAGACTAAAGCCATTTTCTTCAGCTCCCACCACAAATTCCATATAATTGCCAATGACTGACTTAAGCACACAAATCAAGGTCAACACTACAATGCAGTACTGAGGGTGGGCTACATGGGTTGGAGGGGCTGCCTTTTGGCTGAGGCGTTAAACTGAGGCCCCATCTTCCTGCTCTGGTGGGTGCAAAATATCCCATGGCACTATTTTGAAGCAGAGCAGTGGAGTTATCTGCGGTGTCCTCGGCCAATATTTATCCCACAATCTACATCACAAAAACAGATGATCTCGTCATTATCATATTGCTATTTGTGGGAGCTTGCTGTGTGCAAAACTGGCTGCAGTGTTTCCTACATTACAACAGTGAATACACTTCAAAAAGGACTTAATTGTCTACAAAGCACTTTGAGATATCCGGTGGTAATGGAAAGCGCTATATAAATGCAAATCTCTCTTTTTTATTCATACACACATCCTAAAAGGTGGCAGGACCAGCTGATAAGGTGGTTGAAAAAGCACATGGGTTACTTCGGGTTATAAATAGAGGAATAAAATATAAAAGCAAAGCAAAGAGATCATGCTAGAACTTTATAAATCACTGGTTCGGCTTCAGCTGGAGTATTGTAGATAATTCTGGGCTCCACACTTCAGAAAAGCTGAAAAGGCCTTAGAAAGCATCCAGAGAAGGTTTACCAGGACAGTACCAGGGATGAGGGACTTCAGTTATGAGGAAAGGTTGGAAAAGTTAGGACTGTTCTCCTTAGAACTGAGAAGGTTAGGAGATGACCTAATAGAGCTCTTTGAGATGATTTGATTTATTTGATTTGGAGATACAGCACTGAAGCAGGCCCTTCGGCCCACCGAGTCTGTGCCGACCATCAACCACCCATTTATACTAATCCTACACTAATCCCATATTCCTACCACATCCTCACCTGTTCCTATATTCCCCTACCATCTACCTATACTAGGGGCAATTTATAATGGCCAATTTACCTATCAACCTGCAAATCTTTGGCTGTGGGAGGAAACCGGAGCACCCGGAGAAAACCCACGCTGACACAGGGAGAACTTGCAAACTCCACACAGGCAGTACCCAGAATTGAACCCGGGTCGCTGGAGCTGTGAGGCTGCGGTGCTAACCACTGCACCACTGTGTCGCCCTGATGATGATGAGAGGTTTTGATAGAATAGATTGAGAAAAATTATTCTCTCTCATGAATGGGTGAATAAGCAGAGGTCATAGATTGAAAATCACAAGGCAAAATGTCTAGAGGGGAGATGAGGAGAGACTTTTCACTCAGAGAGCTGATGGGATCTGGAACACCCGACCTGAAAAGATGGTGAAAGTTGATTCCACAAATAATTGTGAAAGAATGTTGGACAGTTGTTTGAAGATGAAGAACTTACAGGGGTTACGGACAAAAAGCGGGAAAGTGGGACTAAATATGACTATTCTATCAAAGAGCCAGAACAGGGACAATGAGCTGCATGGCCTCCTGCTGTGCCGTACGTTACCAAGATTCTGTGAACCTGTAAGTACTCTTGTGTGCATTTCCTCAGGCTTCTCCCTCCCAGGCGCTGTAACTAAGGCAAAGGTTTGACGGGAAGATGCTTCATGCAAAGCGGCAGAGCAGAAGAAGAGGAAATTCACCCCCATATCTCATGCTGACACTTCCTGAAAGTTGGCAGCACCTGTCATCACCTGGCACAGTGTTTGGTGAGTTAGTAAGTTGCTTGTAGGTGGTTCTTTCTTTTGGGCCTCCTTATCTCGAGAGACAATGGATACGCGCCTGGAGGTGGTCAGTGGTTTGTGAAGCAGCGCCTGGAGTGGCTATAAAGGCCAATTCTGGAGTGACAGGCTCTTCCACAGGTGCTGCAGAGAAATTTGTTTGTTGGGGCTGTTGCACAGTTGGCTCTCCCCTTGCGCCTCTGTCTTTTTTCCTGCCAACTACTAAGTCTCTTCGACTCGCCACAATTTAGCCCTGTCTTTATGGCTGCCCGCCAGCTCTGGCGAATGCTGGCAACTGACTCCCACGACTTGTGATCAATGTCACACGATTTCATGTCGCGTTTGCAGACGTCTTTATAACGGAGACATGGACGGCCGGTGGGTCTGATACCAGTGGCGAGCTCGCTGTACAATGTGTCTTTGGGGATCCTGCCATCTTCCATGCGGCTCACATGGCCAAGCCATCTCAAGCGCCGCTGACTCAGTAGTGTGTATAAGCTGGGGATGTTGGCCGCTTCAAGGACTTCTGTGTTGGAGATATAGTCCTGCCACCTGATGCCAAGTATTCTCCGAAGGCAGCGAAGATGGAATGAATTGAGACGTCGCTCTTGGCTGGCATACGTTGTCCAGGCCTCGCTGCCGTAGAGCAAGGTACTGAGGACACAGGCCTGATACACTCGGACTTTTGTGTTCCGTGTCAGTGCGCCATTTTCCCACACTCTCTTGGCCAGTCTGAACATAGCAGTGGAAGCCTTACCCATGCGCTTGTTGATTTCTGCATCTAGAGACAGGTTACTGGTGATAGTTGAGCCTAGGTAGGTGAACTCTTGAACCACTTCCAGAGCGTGGTCGCCAATATTGATGGATGGAGCATTTCTGACATCCTGCCCCATGATGTTCGTTTTCTTGAGGCTGATGGTTAGGCCAAATTCATTGCAGGCAGACGCAAACCTGTCGATGAGACTCTGCAGGCATTCTTCAGTGTGAGATGTTAAAGCAGCATCGTCAGCAAAGAGGAGTTCTCTGATGAGGACTTTCCGTACTTTGGACTTCGCTCTTAGACGGGCAAGGTTGAACAACCTGCCCCCTGATCTTGTGTGGAGGAAAATTCCTTCTTCAGAGGATTTGAACGCATGTGAAAGCAGCAGGGAGAAGGTTAGTTAGTTAGTTAGTTAGTAAGTTAGTAAGTTGCTTGTAGGTGGTTACAGCTCAGATTACTGTCAATCCAGATTAGTCTATATTTAATTTCGTCCTGTTAATACTGTTAGGTTATTTCTCACCAGGAGACTGGGGCCTGGAGCAGATGCTCACTGTATAAGTGTAGCACGTACCACGTACATTTGTACTGCTACTTTTTTTGTGTAAATCTTCTTCCACTTTATTCTTTTTTGAAGGTGATACCTAACAGGAAAGATTGGGAAAGAGAATGTTGAGGGGTGATCTGATTGAGGGCTTTAAGATTATGAAGGGGTTTGATAGGGCAGCTGTAGAGATGGTGTGTCCACTTGAGGGCGAGACCAGAACTCGGATCCATAAATATATAAGATAGTCACTAATAAATCCAGCAAGGAATGCAGGTGAAAATTCTTTATCCAGAGAGTTGTGAGAATGTGGAACTCACTATCACAGGGAGTGGTTGAGGCAAATAGTGTAGAAAACTTTAAGAGGAATCTCGATAAGTAGATGAGGGAAAAAGGAATCGAAGAATATGTTGATAGGGTGAGGTGAAGTAATGTGAGAGGAGGTTCATGTGAAGCCTAAACATTGGCATGGACCTGTTGGACTGAATGGCCTGTCTCTGTACTTGATGCTTGTTATCAGGGGTGCAGACTGGCTCATGAAGGAAATGAGCTACTCCAAATGAACCTCCTCCCACCTTTCTTCATCTAAGCCCGTCAACATTATTTTTATGCCTTTCTCCTTCATGTACTGCTCCGGCTTTCCCAAAATGCCTCGATGCTATTCGCCTCAATGACTCCCTGTGGTAGCAAGTTCCCCATTCTAACCATTCTCTGGGTAAAGAAGTTTCTCCTGAATTCCCGATTGGATTTACTAGTAATTATCTTATATTTATGGGCCCTAGTTCTGGTCTCCACTACAAGTGGAAACACCTTCTTTACATCTACCCTGTCAAACGCCTTTCATATTTTTAAAGACCTCTATCGGGTCACCCCTCAGCCTTCTTTTTCCTAGAGAAAAGATCCCACAGGCTGTTTAATCTTTCCTGATTAGTATAACCTCTAGTATCATTATACTAAATCTTTTCTGCACCTTCTCCAGTGCCTCTGTAGCTGTTCTGTATTATAGAATCCAGAGCTGTGCACAGTATGCCAAGGGTGGTCTATCCAAGGCAATGCCACTACAAATCTCAGTGGAGTGTGGTGGAGGTGTGCCTGGAATTTGGCCAGAACCTGGAAACATTTCCAACGGCAGTAACCAGAGGACACAGATTTAAGATAATTTGTGAAATAACTGGGGGTGGGGTGGGCGGGGGCGTGGAAACAAGTATTTTTTTATGCAATGAGTTGTTTTGATCTGGAATACAGTGTCTGAAAGGACAGTGGAAGCAGATTCAATAGTAACTTTCAAAAAAGAATTGGAGAACTGCTTGAAAAGGAAAGGTTTGGTGGGCTTCAGGGAAAGAGTGGAGGACTGAGACTAATTGGATAGCTCTTTCAAAGTGCCAGCATTGGCAGACTGGGCTGAAGGGCCTCCTTGTGTGGGTAAGATTCTGCAATGTTGGGTTCCGGCCTATGCTGGAAGTTGCCATTGGGCCTAGCCAATATTTATCCTTCAATCACTGATACCGATTACTCATCACATTGCTGTTTATGGGAACTTCCTGTGCGTGACAACAAAATTACTTCAAAAGTTCTTCACTGTTTGGAAAGCACTTTGGAACATCCTGAGGTTGTTAAAGGTGCAATGGAAATGCATTTTCTTTCTTTATTTCTTGTACAGAGTAAAACCTCAACCCTGATCCTTATAGAGGCAGGGGCACCATCGAGGTGGAGCTTGAGCAAAGACTGAAGACTCCCAAGATGGAGAACATCCTAGTCTCTGTTCGCTCAGAAGCCTGGCACGGGACTGGAGGATGCAATGCTGAGTGGAATCAGAGAAGGAAGCTAGCCGGTGAGGAGGGGTCTGAGCCACCAGGGCAGTTACCCGAACCCCTGAAGAAGGATGAGCTTCATTTTCAAATGTCTGTCTTGGCCCCAGAGGGCTGGAAGGGTGGGAGGGGTTCTCTTTGGGGTCTCTGACACCTCCTATAACCCGACAACCCTCCGAGATCTCTGTGCTGCTCCAATTCTGGCTTCTTGTGCATTCCAATTTTCATCACTCCACCATTGACGGCCTTGCCTTCAGCTGCCTGAGGCCTAAACTCTGGGATTCCCTCCCTAAACCTCTCTGCATCTCTACCTATCTCTCCTTTAAGACGCTCCTAAAAACCTACCTCTTTAACTGCACTTTTGGTCACCTGTCCTAATATCTCCTTATTTGGTTCAGTGTCAAATATTTGATAATCAGTCCTTTGGAACACCTTGGGATCTTTCACTCTATTAAAAGGTGCTATATAAATGGAAGTTGTTGTCGGGGGTGTTGGGGTGCGGTGAGGTGTGGGCCAGGGGAGTCCCTAAAAATGGTTGCACACTGACCTCAACCTTTCTAGCTGGACAGTGATCAGCAGTGAGAACTATGGCTGATTCCTTCCCCACCCCTCACTGGACTAACTGATAGCTCTTTCAAAGAGGCAGCACAGGCACGATGGACTGAATGGCCTCCCTCTTTGCTGTATGTTTCTATTTGGTTTCAGCATTTTTCATTCCTGCAAATTTTCACCAACAGCTGATACTTTCCAATAATTCAGAGTGCTTGCTACTCTCTTCGCTAGGAGACTGGGTTGAGGCAAGGCTAAGATATGCACTTGCCCTGGAAAAAAGCACTTATAAATTCTGAAGACTTAAAATAACACTGGCAGACAAGCTTAATTAAAAAGACAGGGCTGAAAGAGTCGTTAGGGCAATCAGTGTTTCAGGGTTTATGACTTGAGGACAAAGGTAGTCTTTTATCAGTTATATTATTGCACTAAAAGTAATTAGCATGTTTGACACTAGTACAATTGTAAAGGAATTTAGAAAAAACGGCCTCACCTGCCTCCTGGGCTTTTACAGCCCTTGTACTAGATATGGGGAGTGTGCCAAAACAACTCGGTTAGCTGGCTGTTAATCCAGAGCCAGGAGCCTGTGTGCAGGGTGTAGACATTGCAAACTAATTGAGCTACAGTCAGAAGGAAGTGCAGTGCTGGTCACCCCCATTGGGAGAGGGAGGAGACCCGTGGGGGGGAATTCTTGCAATGCAGCTCTTCATATGGGAACAGGGCCGGAAAGGGAGTGTATCTCGGGGAAAAATCCTGGGCCAGACCTGCATCGTGGAATCCCCTCCCTAATTTAATGGCAATGTAACAACTCAACATAAAGACACAACATAACACGAGCATAAAACAGTGCAACATAACAAGGCAGATTGTTCCACCGAGCCTCTCCCTGTGCAAATGTTTAATGGGCTAAATTCCTCTGTGTGCACCTGTGCTAAAAAAAAGGGCACAGGTGAATTCAGTCGAAATGGAGCATCTTTCACAACCATAGGACATCCCAAAAGCTTTCGACAGCCAACGAAATGCTTTTGAAGTGTAGTCACTGCTGTGATGTAGGAAACGCGGCAGCCAATTTGCACACAGCAAGATCCCACCAACAATGAGATAACTAACCAGATATTCTGTTTTTTTAAACTGATGTTGCTTGAGGGATAAACATTAGCCAGGACACTGGGGAGAAACTCCCTTGCTCCTCTTCAAAATAGTGGCTGTGGGATCTTTTACTCTCACCTGAGAGGGTAGGTGAGTCCTCGGTTTAACATCTCATCCAAAGCACGGCACCTCCGACAGTGCAGCGCTGGGAGCGACAGCCTAGATTTTGTGCTCAAGTTTCTGGAGCAGGGCTCAAACACACAAATTTCTGACTCAGAGGTGAGGGTGCCACCCACTGAGCAACAGACTGACATGGATATGATAAATAAATGCACTCAGTTCTGAATCTAATAAATTAACTCTTTGTTGACAGCTCGCTTCAATGTTCTTAGACAACCCAACAAGCTGACCTTGGAGGGAGTTAACAATACAATAACAGATACTGGATAGTGATTTATGAGTTTAATGGAAGGTGTTTTGTAATACTGGTGAGGCAATTCCCCCAGACTGAGTAACAGCATCAAGCTCACTCCCAAGGAGTTGTTAGTTCTCAAATGATCGGTCACATGCTACTGAGCTAGAGGCAGCAGGGTAGACATCTCCCTGCTCACCTTTCCTGGAAGAAATTCTTGCCATGAAGGGAAAAGGCTTCTAATTGAGGACGTCGCCAAGGTTTAGGAAGAGTAAGAGGGGAGGCAGCCAGAAAGTGCTAATTAGTTGATGCCAAGGTTTTTGGTTTTAAAAGCCTGTTGATGGGAGGGGAATGGCAGATTGAGGGGCTGAAGGAGTTTCAATTTTGAGGTCCTGAGAAAGGATGAGTGTAGGAAATAAGGGGGTAGAATTTCAGCTTGCCATTCCAACATTGTTAGTGAGATCGCCCAAATATTACTTCAACAACTTGCATTTTTATAGCGCCCTTAACATAGTAAAATTTATTTATTTATTTAGAGATACAGCACTGAAACAGGCCCTTCGGCCCACCGAGTCTGTGCCGACCATCAACCACCCATTTATACTAATCCTACACTAATCCCATATTCCTACCACATCCCCACCTGTCCCTAAATTCCCCTGCCACCTACCTATACTAGGGGCAATTTATAATGGCCAATTTACCTATCAACCTGCAAGTCTATGGCTGTGGGAGGAAACCGGAGCACCCGGCGAAAACCCACGCAGACACAGGGAGAACTTGCAAACTCCACACAGGCAGTACCCGGAATTGAACCCGGGTCACTGGAGCTGTGAGGCTGCGGTGCTAACCACTGCGCCACTGTGCCACCCAAGGTGCTTCACAGGAGCGTTATCGAATAAAATTCGACACCAAGCCACATAAGGACATATCAGATAAGATGACCAAAAGCTTGGCTGAGGCAGCTTTTAGGGAGTGTCTCAAAGAGAAGAGATGGAGAGTCAGAGAGAGAGGTTTAGGGAGGATATTCCTCAGCTTACAGCCTGGGCAGCTGAAGGCACAGCCACCAATGGTAAAGTGATTCAAACTCAGGGATGTGCAAGAGGCCAGAATTGGAGGAGTGTGGAGATCTTGGAGGGTTGTATGGCTGGAGGAGGTTACAGAGATCGGGAGGGGACAAGGCCATGGAGGGATTGGAGCACGGCGATGAGAATTTTAAAATTGAGGCATTCTATTGTTTTCGATATTGGGCGGCCAATGCACATGGCCTGGGTGGGAAGGTGACAATCCAACCCACTAAGTGACTCAATTACAAAACAATAAGGATGCAGGGCGGAGCAAGAGAGTGAAGGGTGGGCTATCTGCAGCTGAAGAGAGACAATGGAGGAGAAAAGCAATAACCAATGTTACATTGATGTGCTAGAATCATACCGCACTGAAGGAGGCCATTCAGCCCATCTTGCCTGTGCTGGCTCTTTGGAAGAGCTGTCCAATCAGTCCCACAGTATCACCATCTCCATTGTTTTCCCATAACCTGGCAATATTTTTCATTTTATATCCAATTCCCTTTTGAATATACCATGGGTTCTGTTTCATGTACCTTGTAACCTTCGACTAATGGGACACCACAACACTTGGACACAAACCTTCCATTTATCCCATGGGTCGTCAGTTTCCCTGTTTTCCTCCTCATGTCGGTAAGGGGAAAATTTTGCCCATAGAGTAGAGGAATTCCTGGAGAGGTGAGACCACTTTACTTACACAAAAGCAAAATACTGTTGATGCTGGAAATCTGGAACTAAAAAAAATAGGGAGAATGCAGGAAATACTCAGCAGGTGGGGCAGCATCTGTGCTGAGAGAAACAGAATTTCAGGTCGATGACCCTTCATCAGAATTGGAAAATAGAAAAAAAAGACTTGCATTTCTGTAGTGCCTTTCACAAGCTCAGGATGTTTCAAAGTGCTTTACAGCCAATGAAGTATTTTGAAGTTTCGTCACTTTTGTAATGTAAGAAGCACAGCAGTCAATTTACAGACAGTAAGATCCCACAAACAGCAATATGTAATCTATTTTTTAGTTGTTGGTTGAGGGATAAACACTGGAGAGAACATCCTTACTCTTACCTTTTTTTTTGCAGCGGCAACAGGGAGAGCGAGGTGGCAGCTGGGTAAGTAAGTCCTATATATTTGGGCAGCGGCTGAACCCGATACACTACACCTGTAGTGTCTCCCACCCGCCCTTCTCCTCTAACCAAAAAAAAAGGACTCGGTGGTGTGCAGATAAGGTAAGGCTTTTTCTATTTCTTTTTTTTTCGTGTGATTTGTAAAAACTTTTCGTTCCTTTTTCATTTATCTAAGTTAAGACTAAGTTAAGCTTAAGATTAAAAATGGCAGGAGATCTCAGACCCGTGTTATGCTCCTCTTGCTCAATGTGGGAGCTCAGGGACACGGCTGATGTCCCTGACTCCTTCACGTGCTGGAAGTGTGTCCAGCTGCAGCTCTTGTTAGACCGCATGACGGCTCTGGAGCTGCGGATGGACTCACTTTGGAGCATCCGCGATGCTGAGGAGGTCATGGATAGCACGTTTAGCGAATTGGTCACACCGCAGATTAGGATTGCTGAGGGAGAAAGGAAATGGGTGACCAAAAGGCAGAGAAAGAGCAGGAAGGCAGCGCAGGTGTCCCCTGTGGTCATCTCCCTCCAAAACAGGTATACCGTTTTGGATACTGTTGAGGTAGATGGCTCACCAGGGGAAGGCAGCAGTAGCCAGGCTCATGGCACCGTGGCTGGCTCTGCTGTTCAGAGGGCGGGAGAAAGAGTGGAAAGGCTATAGTCATGGGGGATTCGATTGTAAGGGGAGTAGATAGGCGGTTCTGTGGTCGAAAACGAGACTCCCGAATGGTATGTTGCCTCCCAGGTGCATGGGTCAGGGATGTCTCAGATCGGCTGCAAAACATTCTGAAGGGGGAGGGTGAGCAGCCAGTTGTCGTTGTGCACATCGGCACCAATGATATAGGTAAAAAACGGGATGAGGTCCTACAAGCAGAATTTAGGGAGTTAGGAGCCAAGTTAAAAAGTAGGACCTCAGAGGTAGTAATCTCAGGATTGCTACCAGTGCCACGTGATAGTCAGAGTAGAAATGAAAGAATAGTCAGGATGAATGCGTGGCTTGAGAAATGGTGCAGGAGGGAGGGGTTCAGATTTTTGGGACATTGGGACCGGATCTGGGGGAGGTGGGACTATTACAAATTGGACGGTCTACACCTGGGCCGGACTGGAACCAATGTCCTTGGGGGTGCTTTTGCTAACGCTGTTGGGGAGGGTTTAAACTAATGTGGCAGGGGGATGGGAACCAAATGAGGAGGTCAGTGGACAGTAAGGAGGTAGTAACTAAAGCCTGTAAGGAACTAGATAATGAAGTCAGTGTGACTAAGGGGAAGAGTAGGTAGGGAACAGATGATGAACGCAAAGGGACTGGTGGTCTGAGGTGTATTTGTTTTAATGCAAGAAGTGTAGTAGGTAAGGCAGATGAACTTAGGGCTTGGATTAGTACCTGGGAGTATGATGTAATTGCTATTACTGAGACTTGGTTGAGGGAAGGGCACGATTGGCAACTAAATATCCCAGGATATCGATGCTTCAGGCGGGATAGAGAGGGCGGTAAAAGAGGTGGAGGAGTTGCATTACTGGTCAAAGAGGATATCACAGCTGTGCTGAAGGAGGGCACTATGGAGGACTCGAGCAGTGAGGCAATATGGGCAGAACTCAGAAATAGGAAGGGTGCAGTAACAATGTTGGGGCTGTACTATGGGCCTCCCACCAGCGAGCGTGAGATAGAGGTACAAATATGTAAACAGATTATGGAAAGATGCAGGAGCAACAGGGTGGTGGTGATAGGAGATTTTAATTTTCCCAACATTGACTGGGATTCACTTAGTGTAAGAGGTCTAGATGGAGCAGAATTTGTAAGGAGCATCCAGGAGGGTTTTCTAGAGCAGTATGTCAATAGTCCAACTCGGGAAGATGCCATACTGGACCTGGTGTTGGGGAATGAGCCCGGCCAGGTGGTTGAAGTTTCAGTAGGGGTCTACTTTGGGAATAGTGATCACAATTCCGTAAGTTTTAGAATATTCATGGACAAAGACGAGAGTGGTCCTAAAGGAAGAGTGCTAAATTGGGGGAAGGCCAACGATACCAAAATTCGACAGGAGCTGGGGACACCCTACCTCCTGTAAGGACTCCATTCCATTCTCCCAGTTTTTCCGTCTCCGACGCATCTGCTCTGATGATGCTACCTTCCATGACGGTGCTTCTGATATGACCTCCTTTTTCCTCAACCGAGGATTTCCCCCCACTGTGGTTGACAGGGCCCTCAACCGTGTCCGGCCCATTCCCCGCACCCCTACCCTTACCCCTTCCCCTCCCTCCCAGAACTGTGACAGGGTTCCCCTTGTCCTCACTTTTCATCCCACCAGCCTCCATATCCAAAGGATCATCCTCCGCCATTTCCGCCACATCCAGCGTGATGCCACTGCCAGTCGCATCTTCCTCTCCCTTCCCCTGTCAGCATTCCGAAGGGATCGTTCCCTCCGGGACACCCTGGTCCACTCCTCCATTACCCCCACCACCTTGTCCCCGTCCCATGGCACCTTCCCCTGCAATCGCAGGAGGTGTAATACCTGCCCATTTACCTCCTCTCTCCTCACTATCCCAGGCCCCAAACACTCCTTTCAGGTGAAGCAGCGATTTACTTGTACTTCTTTCAATGTACTATACTGTATTCGCTGCTCACAATGTGGTCTCCTCTACATTGGGGAGACCAAGCACAGACTGGGTGACCGCTTTGCGGAACATCTCCGCTCAGTCCGCAAGCAGGACCCTGAACTTCCGGTTGCTTGCCATTTCAACACTCCCCCCTGCTCTCATGCTCACATCTCTGTCCTGGGATTGCTGCAGTGTTCCAGTGAACATCAACGCAAGCTCGAGGAACAGCATCTCATTTACCGATTAGGCACACTACAGCCTGCCGGACTGAACATTGAGTTCAATAATTTCAGAGCATGACAGCCCCCCACTTTACTTTCATTTTTAGTTATTTTTTTCTTCCTTTTTTTTACATTCTTTTTTACATTTTTTACAATCTTTTTTGTGCATTTATTTCATTTCATCTTAGTTTGTTCAGTTTGCTTACCCACTGTTTTTTTTTCAGGTTTGCACTTGCTGCTGTTCAATATTCAGTGTATTAACAGCTAATCTGTACTAATGCTTTGTCTTTCAACACACCATTAACATATTGTTTGCCTTTGCTCCGTGACCTTTTGGTCAGCTATGTGGCCTGGTCCAATCTAGACCTCCTTTGTTATCTCTTGCCCCACCCCCACCTCACTTGCTTATAACCTGTGACTTTTCTAATATTTGTCAGTTCCGATGAAGGGTCACTGACCCGAAACGTTAACTCTGCTTCTCTTTCCACAGATGCTGCCAGACCTGCTGAGTGGTTCCAGCATTTCTTGTTTTTATTTCAGATTTCCAGCATCCGCAGTATTTTGTTTTTATTTGAATGTAGATTGGGAGCAGCTGTTTGAAGATATGTGGGAGGCTTTTAAAGAGAGGTTGATTAGCGTGCAGGAGAGACATGTTCCTGTGAAAATGAGGGATAGAAATGGCAAGATTAGGGAACCATGGATGACAGGTGAAATTGTGAGACTAGCTAAGAGGAAAAAGGAAGCATACATAAGGTCTAGGCGGCTGAAGAAAGACGAAGCTTTGGAAGAATATCGGGAATGTAGGACCAATCTGAAACGAGGAATTCAGAGGGCTAAAAGGGGTCATGAAATATCTTTAGCAAACAGGGTTAAGGAAAATCCCAAAGCCTTTTATTCATATATAAGGAGCAAGAGGGTAACTAGAGAAAGGATTGGCCCACTCAAGGACAAAGGAGAAAGATTATGCGTGGAGTCAGAGAAAATGGGTGAGATTCTAAACGAGTACTTTGCATCGGTATTCACCGAGGAGAGGGACATGACGGATGTTGAGGTTAGGGATAGATGTTTGATTACTCTAGGTCAAGTCGGCATAACGAGGGAGGAAGTGTTGGGTATTCTAAAGGGCATTAAGGTGGACAAGTCCCCAGGTCCGGATGGGATCTATCCCAGGTTACTGAGGGAAGCGAGAGAGGAAATAGCTGGGGCCTTAACAGATATCTTTGCAGCATCCTTAAACACGGGTGAGGTCCCGGAGGACTGGAGAATTGCTAATGTTGTCCCCTTGTTTAAGAAGGGTAGCAGGGATAATCCAGGTAATTATAGACCGGTGAGCCTGACGTCAGTGGTAGGGAAGCTGCTGGAGAAGATACTGACGGATAGGATCTATTCCCATTTGGAATAAAATGGGCTTATCAGTGATAGGCAACATGGTTTTGTGCAGGGAAGGTCATGTCTTACCAACTTAATAGAATTCTTTGAGGAAGTGACAAAGTTGATTGATGAGGGAAGGGCTGTAGATGTCATATACATGGACTTCAGTAAGGCGTTTGATAAGGTTCCCCATGGTAGGTTGATGGAGAAAGTGAAGTCGCATGGGGTCCAGGGTGTACTAGCTAGATGGATAAAGAACTGGCTGGGCAACAGGAGACAGAGAGTAGCAGTGGAAGTGAGTTTCTCAAAATGGAGACGTGTGACCAGTGGTGTTCCACAGGGATCCGTGCTGGGACCACTGTTGTTTGTGATATACATAAATGATTTGGAGGAAAGTTTAGGTGGTCTGATTAGCAAGTTTGCAGACGACACTAAGATTGGTGGAGTAGCAGATAGTGAAGGACTGTCAGAGAATACAGCAGAATATAGATAGATTGGAGAGTTGGGCAGAGAAATGGCAGATGGAGTGCAATCTGGGCAAATGCGAGGTGATGCATTTTGGAAGATCCAATTCAAGAGTGAACTATACAATAAAAATGGAAAAGTCCTGGGGAAAATTGATGTACAGAGAGATTTGGGTGTTCAGGTCCATTGTTCCCTGAAGGTGGCAACGCAGGTCAATAGAGTGGTCAAGAAGGCATACAACATGCTTTCCTTCATCGGACGAGGTATTGAGTATAAGAGTTGGCAGATCATGTGACAGTTGTATAAGACTTTGGTTCGGCCACATTTGGAATACTGCGTGCAGTTCTGGTCGCCACATTACCAAAAGGATGTAGATGCTTTGGAGAGGGTGCAGAGGAGGTTCACCAGGATGTTGCCTGGTATGGAGGGCGCTAGCTATGAAGAGAGGTTGAGTAGATTAGGATTATTTTCATTAGAAAGACGGAGGTTGAGGGGGGACCTGATTGAGGTGTACAAAATCATGAGAGGTATAGACAGGGTGGATAGCAAGAAGCTTTTTCCCAGAGTGGGGGATTCAATTACTAGGGGTCACGAGTTCAAAGTGAGAGGGGAAAAGTTTAGGGGGGATATCCGTGGAAAGTTCTTTACGCAGAGGGTGGTGGGTGCCTGGAACGCGTTGCCAGTGGAGGTGGTTGACGCGGGCACGATAGCGTCTTTTAAGATGTATCTAGACAGATACATGAATGGGCATGAAGCAAAGAGATACAGTCCCTTAGAAAATAGACGACACGTTTAGATAGAGGATCTGGATCGGCGCAGGCTTGGAGGGCCGAAGGGCCTGTTCCTGTGCTGTAATTTTCTTTGTTCTTTGTTCTTTTCTTTGTTCAAGCATGTCACTCAGCAGCTGCAGAGCACTGTGAGGGGCGGGGGGGGTTGAAAACCCAGAGGTCGTGGTCCATATCGGAAGGTATGGAAATAGGAGGATCGAGCAGATGAATGTGTAGCTGGTGAGATAGCGCAGGAGGGAGGGCTTTAGATTCCTGGGACATTGGGACTGGTTCTGGGGGAGATAAAACCTGTACAGGCAGGACGGGTTGCACCAATATCCTCATAGGGCGGTTTGCTAGTACTGTTGGGGAGGGTTTAAACTAACTTGGCAGGGGGATGGAAACAAGGATGTAGCATTCGGAAGGATAAATAAGGTGCACAAAGGATTGGGAGAAACAGCACTAGAGTAAGAAATCGTAAGATATTAGTGGGGTCAGACTCAAAAGTAATGCAGTGAAGTCTAAATTAGATTTGTAAATGCACAAAGCATGGTAAATAAGGTTGGTGAGCAGCAGGTGCAAAGAGACACACCGGAATACGATGTTGTGGCAATAACAGAGACCTGGTCAAAAAAGGGCAGGACTGAGTACTAAATATTGCTGGATACAAGGTGTTCAGGAAAGGTAGGGAAAGAAAGAAAGGAGGAGGGGTGGCAGTAATGATTAAGGAGAATATTACAGTGCTGGAGAGTAGGATATCCTGGAGGGATCATGGACTGACTCTCAAAGGACTTACAAAAGACTGAATCTATTTGGTTAGAGTTAAGAAACAACAGAGGTACCATTATAAGTTTGGGTGTATTCTATGGGTCACCAAACTAGTGGGAAGGATGTAGAGGAGCAAATTTGTAGGGAAATTACAGAGAGGTGCAAAATGAATGGAGTAGTGATAATGGGGAACTTCAATTATCCTATTTTAGACTGGCATGGTAACAGTGTATATGACAGCGAGGGGTAAAGTTTCTAAAGTGCTTTCAGGAGAATTTTCTTGACTCATGTTTCTGGCCCAACAAGGAAGGAGGCACCGTTGGATCTGGTTCGAAGGAATGAGGTGGGTCAAGTACATAAGAACATAAGAAATAGGAGCAAGAGTAGGCCATTCAGCCCTTCGAGCCCATTCTGCCATTGAATGAGATCATGGCTGATCTTCTACTTCAACACCATTTCCCTGCACTATCCCCGTAACCCTCGATGTTCTTAATATGTAGAAATCTATCAATCGCAGTCTTGAACATACTCAATGATTGAGCCTCCACAGCCCTCTGGGGCAGAGAATTACAAAGATTCACAAACCTCTGAGTGAAGAAATTCTTCCTCATCTCAGTCCTAAATAGCCTATCCCTTATTCTGAAACTGTGTCCCCTGGTTCTGGACTCCCCAGCCAGGGGAAACATCCTTCCTGCATCATCCCTGTTGAGCCCTGTACGTATTTTGTATGTTTGAATCAGATCAACTCTCATTCTTCTAAATTCCAGAGAATAAAGGCCTAGTCTATTTAATTTTTCCTCATAGGACAATCCCTCCAACCCAGGAATTAGTTTGATGAACCTTTGTTGCACTCCCTCTATAGCAAGTATATCTTTCCTTAGGTCATTCTTTTGCCTCCTTATCTCGAGAGACAATGGGTAAGCGCCTGGAGGTGGTCAGTGGTGTGTGGAGCAGCGCCTGGAGTGGCTATAAAGGCCAATTCTAGAGTGACAGGCTCTTCCACAGGTGCTGCAGAAAAATTTGATTGTCGGGGCTGTTACACAGTTGGCTCTTCCCTTGCGCCTCTGTCTTTTTTCCTGCCAGTTGATAAGTCTCTTCGACTCGCCACACTTTAGCCCCGCCTTTATGGCTGTCCGCCAGCTCTGGCGAACGCTGGCAACTGACTCCCACGACTTGTGATCAATGTCGCAGGATTTCATGTCGCGTTTGCAGACGTCTTTAAAGCGGAGACATGGACGGACGGTGGGTCTGATACCAGTGGCGAGCTTGCTGTACAACGTGTCTATGGGGATCCTGCCATCTTCCATGCGGCTCACATGGTCAAGCCATCTCAAGCGCCGCTGACTCAGTAGTGTGTATAAGCTGGGGATGTTGGCCGCCTCGAGGACTTCTGTGTTGGAGATACGGTCCTGCCACCTGATGCCAAATATTCTCCGGAGGCAGCGAAGATGGAATGAATTGAGACGTCGCACTTGGCTGACATACGTTGTCCAGGCCTCGCTGCCATAGAGCAAGGTACTGAGGACACAGGCTTGATACACTCGGACTTTGTGTTCCGTGTCAGTGCGCCATTTTCCCACACTCTCTTGGCCAGTCTGGACATAGCAGTGGAAGCCTTTCCCATGCGCTTGTTGATTTCTGCATCTAGAGACAGGTTACTGGTGATAGTTGAGCCTAGGTAGGTGAACTCTTGAAACATTTCCAGAGCGTGGTCACCAATATTGATGGATGGAGCATTTCTGACGTCCTGCCCCATGATGTTCGTTTTCTTGAGGCTGATGGTTAGGCCAAATTCATTGCAGACAGCCACAAACCTGTCGATGAGACTCTGCAGGCACTCTTCAGTGTGAGATGTTAAAGCAGCATCGTCAGCAAAGAGGAGTTCCCTGATGAGGACTTTCCGTACTTTGGACTTCGCTCTTAAGACGGGCAAGGTTGAACAACCTGCCCCCTGATCTTGTGTGGAGGAAAATTCCTTCTTCCGAGGACTTGAACGCATGTGAAAGCAGCAGGGAGAAGAAAATCCCAAAAAGTGTGGGTGCGAGAACACAGCCCTGTTTCACGCCACTCAGGATAGGAAAGGGGTCTGATGAGGAGCCACCATGTTGAATTGTGCCTTTCATATTGACATGGAATGAGGTGATGATACTTAGTAGCTTTGGTGGGCATCCAATCTTTTCTAGTAGACTGAAGAGACCACGTCTGCTGACGAGGTCAAAGGCTTTGGTGAGATCAATGAAAGCAATGTAGCGGGGCATCTGTTGTTCACGGCATTTCTCCTGTATCTGACGAAGGGAGAACAGCATGTCAACGGTCGATCTCTCTTGGTAAGGAGACCAAAACTGCACACAATACTCCAGATGCGGTCTCACCAAGGCCCTATATAATTGCAGTAAGACATCTTTACTCCTATACTCAAATATTCTTGTAATAAAGGCCAACATACCATTTGCCTTCTTAATTGCTTGCTGTACCTGCATGTTAGCTTTCAGTGACTCATGAACAAGGACACCCAAGTCCCTTTGTAATTCAACACTTCTCAGCCTCTCTCGCCTTTAAGAAATATTCTATTTGTTTTTCCTACCAAAGTGGATAACCTCACATTTCTCCACATTGTATTCCATCTGTCAAATTTTTGCCCAGTCACTTAGCCTCTCCAAGTTCCCTTGAAACAAGTTTGCATCCTCCTCACAACTCACACTTCCCCTAATTTAGCATTCTGCAAACTCAGAAATATTGCATTTAATCCCCACATCGAAATCATTGATATAGATTGTGAATAGCTGGGGCCCCAGCACTGATCCTTGCGGTATCCTGTTAGTCACAGCCTGTCAATCCAAAAATGACCCATTTATTCCTACTCTCCGTTTTCTGTCCGTTAACCAGTTCTCAGTCCAGGCCAGTATATTCCCCCCAATCTCATGTGCTTTAATTTGGTTACTAACCTCTTGTGTAGGACCTTATTAAAAGCTAGATCAAGTATCAGTAGGGAAACTTTCAGGAAACAGTGTTCATAGTACCATAAGGGTTAGTTTAGCTATGGAAAAGGACAAGGAGCAATGCAGAGTAAAAATAATTAATTGGGGGGAGGGCCAATTTCAATGGGGTGAGATTGGATCTGGCCCAGGTAAATTGAAATCAAAGATTGGCTGGCACAACTGTAACGGAACAATGGGCTGCCTTGAAAGAGGTGTTAGATTTTTTTAAATTTGTTCATGGGATGTTGGCATCACTGGCTAGGCCAGCATTTATTGTCCATTCCTAATTGCCCTTGAGAAGATGGTGGTGAGCTGCCTTCTTGAACCGCTGCAGTCCATGCGGTAAAGGCCGGCTCGGGTTTGCAAATGAAACCCGACCCGAGCCCAACAGAACCACATCCGATCCGAGCCCCACCCAGCCCGACCCGACCTGACTGTCAGTTAACCAACCTTCCATTTTTCACTTTGTTGCTGATCTGCACAAGCTTAAAATAACTGTGAAAAAAACACCTTTCTAGTCCAAAAATTACGTTAACAGTTGGAGCCACTCACCTGAGGTGATGCTAGTGTGTGTCCGACCCACCCTGACCCGACCCGAGCCCGAATGCCGGACCCAGAAGTGCAACCCAACCCGACCCAAACCCAACACATGTCATCGGGTCCAGTCGGGTTCGGGTTGGGTAGCTGGCCTTTACCATGCAGGTTGGGTACACCCACAGTGCTGTTCGGAAGGGACTTCCAGAATTTTGACCCAGCGACAGTGAAGGAACGGCGATATAGTTCCAAGTCAGGATGGTGTGTAGCTTGGAGGGGAACTTGCAGGTGGTGGTGTTCCCATGCGTCTGCTACCCTTGTCCTTCGAGGTGGTAGAGGGCACGGTTTGGAAGGTGCTGTTGAAGCAGCCTTGGTGCATTGGTGCAGTGCATCTTGTAGATGGTACACACTGCTGCCACTGTGCATTGGTGGTGGAGGGAGTGGATGTTTGTGGATGGGGTGCCAATCAAGCAGGCTGCTTTGTCCTGGATGGTGTCGAGCTTCTTGAGTGTTGTTGGAGCTGTACCCATCCAGGCAAGTAGAGAGTATTCCATCACACTCCTGACTTGTGCCTTGTAAATGGTGGACAGGCACTGGGGAGACAGGAGATGAGCTACTCACCACAGAATTCCCAGCCTCTGACCTGATCTTGTAGCCACGGTATTTATATGGCCACCCCATCATCCGCGCCTTGGCATGCATTTCCTCTCGCTTCTCTGCCAGATGTTGCCAGACCTCTGGCTGTAGCTGCAGCATTTCCCATGATGCTGCCGACATCAGAGGCACATCATGAGCCTGGGGCTCAGCAAGGGCCTGGCCTCACACAGTCCTCCCACTGTCGGAGGCCTGGGCTGTCACTGCCTCCGTCAACTGCTCAAGTGCACGTGCGCTGGGCTTACCAGGTTGTGTGTCCCGATCTAAACTCAAGTGCAAACCCACCGAGTGTGCACTGGTGGAAGGTGGAGGAGTATGAGGTGATATTGGACCCTCCGAGGTTCCTTCCTCCTCCTCAGAGGTGGCAGCTCCCATGCGGTCTTGGAAGCTGCCTGATATCCATTGGAGTTTAGAAGAATGAGAGGTGATCTTACATAAAGATAAGTTTCTGAGGAGACTTGACAGGGAAGATGTTTCCCCTTGTGGTGGAACCTCGAACTAGGGGGACACAGTTTAAAAATAAGGAGTCTCCCATTTAAGACAGAGATGAGGAGGAATTTCTTCTCCTCGAGGGTCGTTAATGTTTGGAATTGTCTTCCAGAGAGCAGTGGAGGCTGCGTCACTGAATATATTTAAGGCTGAGTTATAGATTTTTGATCGACAAGGGAGTCAAGGGTTATGGAGGCTGTTAGGAAAATGGAGTTAAGGCCATGATCAGATCAGCCATAATCTAATCGAATGGCAGAGCAGGCTCACGGAGCCGAATAGCCTACTCCTGCTCCTATTTCTTATGATCTTACACACTCCTTCTACTTTGTTGAAGGGGGAACAGTGGGTGGAAGCCCCATCTAGTGGTCAGGAACTGGCATGGTCCCTGAAATTAAACCAGGAGAATTGGAGAGACAGACACGAAGATTTTGGACAATCTTTTTGGTTCAGCTGGGACAGCTTTTGATAAACGAATCACATGTGCTAGCTCCAACGCATTTTTTACAAAGCCCAACAATTTTCTGCGCGCGTCATTCTGTAGTCAGGCAGCTTTTTTTCTTTATCCCTGCTCAAACAACAGTACTTCACGTCACGAAAAAATGTAACCAAATTCACAGCCGAACAACTTGGCCTGAGGTGGGTTAGAATTCACCTGGTCACTGCGTGTACTGACTTGTCAGTGCGTTCAGTATCTCAAAAAGGACACTTGTTGATTTTGCTAGATATGCTGACTAATCATAAAATAACACAGCACAGAAGCAGTCCATGTGGCCTTTTATGCCTGTATCAGCTCTTTGAAAAACTATCCAATTAGTTCTACCCCCGGCTACTCTTTCCCCCACAGCCCTGCAAATTTGTTCCTTTTCAAATATTTATCCAATTCTCTTTTGAAAGTTCCCATTGAAACTGCTTCCACCGCCCTTTCAGGCAGCACGTTCCAGATCACAACAACTCGCTGCATAAAAAAAAAATTCTCCTCGTTTTCCTCTGGTTCCTCTGCCAAGCGTGAAGAGTTTTGATAAAGTAAATACGGAGAAACTCTTCCCAATGGCTGAAGGGTCAGTAACCAGAGGGCACAGATTTAAGGCAATTGGCAAAAGAACCAAAGGCAACATGAGGAAAAACTTGTTTTTATACAACAAATGGTTAGTACTTGGAATGGATGGATACAGATTCAATAGTAGCCTTCAAAAGGGAATTGGATAAATACTTGAAAAGAAAAAAATTGCAGGAATATGGGGAAAGAGCAGGGAAGTGGGATTAACTTGATTGCTCAAGAGAGCTGACACAAACACAATGGATTGAATGGCCTCCTTCTGTGCTGTACTGTTCTCTGATTCTATTATTCTATATTTTATTTTATGACTTGGCAAAAATATAACAGTCAGATTACAAGTTGAATTTCCCTCATAACAACATAGGAATGGATGGGAAGTGACAAAGGTCCATCTAGTTCACCTTCTACCATCCTGGTAGTTACATGATATAATCATAATGGAGTTGGTGACCAATCACAGTGATCAATCTCTATCAATGAGTCTAGAACAGAGCCAGACATGAGGTGAGGAAAACCCCCTGTGACGGAGAGCTTCAGGAACCAGCCACCTGCTCCTCCCAAGCGTGGCACACTCACCAAACGTCACGCCTCAAATTACTCACACACTGGATCCCAAAATATTACTCTCCGAAATAAATCCATCGAATCCAATTTTCAGGTGTGAGATTTGGTGAGATGGTGGGATTTGAACTCACATTCTACCAGATTAATAGTCTCCAGGGAGACAGAGGAAGTAGTTAGCATTGATTCATGCAATGCAAGTTAGACAGAATGACACAGGAGTGAATGAGACCATTCAGCCCATCGAGTCAGTGCAGGTGTTTTCCTGCACACGATCCTCCTAGTTTAACTCTACTCTGCTCCCTATGCACTTCAACAGTTTTCTTTTGCAAAATATGACAATTTGCATTTATATAGCATCTTTAACATAGTAGAGAAGCGCAGGGTATTTCACAGAAGCAGTTTTGAACAGTTTGACAACGAGCTACATAAGGAGATATTAGGATAGGTGACCAAAAGGTTCTAAGGATTATTTGGTGAAAGATTGTAGAGGATGAAACTGGTCTTGGACACAAGCACAAATTCAGGCAATAGTGAATCTGCATTCAGTTTTACGCCCTGCCCGATTTCTATTTCCCAAAGTGCAGCAGCCAATGTGCACACAGTAAAATCCCCCAAAGTGGCAATCAGGCAAAATGACCAGTTAACTGAGGCTTTTTTTTATATTGGTGGTGTTGGTTGAGGGGGGGAATGTTGGCCAAGGCATTAGGTAAGACACCAGCTAAACGCCCTGGAAAATGTCACCCACTTACACCAGCTCCAACAATGTGAGACTCTCACTCATGTCTGCACTGGTGTCAGTCCAGTTGATGTGCCCAGATCCAGTGAGATTTGACCCCATAACCTTCTGCCTCAAACTGAACCAAAGGACCAACCACTGACCTGCACATTTCTTCTTTGATTTCCATCTTGTACCACTTTTTCATCCTGCAGGAAGTTTTGTTTCTTGCTGTATTGCATTTCCAGCTCGGTCTCCCATTCCATTTGGGATCCTCTATTTTTGACAACATTTTCCCCTCCCCCACTCAGAAGCATTGCTATCCCTATCACCCCCTCCCCCATCACTTCCCCAAACATAATGCTCCAACCATCATGAGTGTGGGGCAAGCTTGATGGAGCAGTTGGTCTTTTGCTATCCAACAATTTTGTATGTTTGTATTTCTTATCACATACATGAGCCACAGGAGTCTCATTTTAGCTGCTTAATTTGCATCACTTAATGTCCTGGCCCCATAATTTCTCACAGGGAATGGAGCTTCCAACCATCTCTGCCTTCTGTCTCCTCATCTCATGGTAATGAGGTGCTCTCCTGTTTCGGTTGTATGTAAACATTCAAATTGGTGTGACAATAGACTCGCTGCTTTTATTTCACACTCTGGAACCTTCAATCAAAAATATAACATTTCAGTAGCACGAGAAGATCAATGGAGTGTAATTGCTACAGCATGTTCATTCCCATCAGTGTGCTGTCTATTATATAATTAATAAAACATATCACCCACTTATAAAAAAAACTTGCATTTATTCAGCGTCTTTCAGAACCTCAGGACATCCCAAAGTGCTTCATGGCCAATGAAGCACGTTTGAAGTGTAGTTAATGTTGTAATGTAGGAAATGTGGCAGCCAATTTGCACATAGCAAGATCAAATAAGGTCACAAACAGCTGTGAGCTATGTAACCAGATAATATGTTTTAGTGAATGCTGGCTGAGGCATAAATATTGTCCAGGACACAAGGAAGAAGTTCCCTGCTTGTCTTTGAATAGTGGCCGTGGGATATTTTACATCCACCTGCAAGGGCAGTTGGGGCCTCAGTTTTAACATCTCATCTGAAAGGCGGCACCTCTGACAGGGCAGCACTCCCTCAGTACTGCAGCGGGAGCGTCAGCCCGGATTATGTGCTCAAATCTCTGGAGTGGGATTTGAACCTGCTACCTTCCTTCTCAGAGATGATAATGCTACCCACTACAAACTTTGGTGGGCAGATCATTGAAGGGCGTTGAGGGGGAGGGGGTGGGAAGAGTGCAGAATTGATTCCAGTATCACCACTGGGACCTCAAAAGATGGATTTTCAGCCACACTGACCCAGTGGGTGATGGAACACACCCTTGGTGGTAAACCAGGAATGAAGAACGAGCCAGCTTGTCAAGAACTCTGTATTGGCCCATCCGTTACCATCAAAGGCTCCTTATTCACACCCGCAAGACAATTCCTCCTTCATTACCCAAGTGTAGAACACCCCCCCACACTGCATTTACATGGGCTCCAGAGCCATGGAACTTGAATCAATCAGTAACCAGAGAGTCCAGATATGCAAACTGCCAACACTGTCAACCTCTGCGAAGGAAGAGAAAGGAATAAAGTTTTCTTTAATTTTTAAAGCAATAACACTTTTTAACTTTAAAAGATTACAGGCCATAAACCTGGGGGGTGGTGCTGCTGAATGATGCAGGAGCTTAGATCCTGGCTTTTCACCTCTGGGAGCTGCGTTCCAATCTAGAACCCCCACCCTACCCCATCCCTACCTGACTGGTTAAAAATTGGCTAACGATCTCCTACATGAAATGAATTTGACGCTCTCCATCTAATTCCTAATTCCTAAGGATTCTGCATTACTAGTCCAACAACAACTTGCATTTATAAAGCACCATTACAGTCGTAAAACTTTTCAAGGTGCTTCACAGGAGTATTATCAAACAAAACTTGACCCCAAGCCAAATAAGGAGATATTCCGACAGGTGACCAAAAACTTGGTGAAAGAGGTAGGTTTTAAGGAACATCTTAAAGGAGGAGAGGCAGGGAGGTGGAGAGGTTTGGGAAGAAATTCTGGAGCTTAGGGCCCAGGTGGCTGAAGGCACAGCAGTCAATGGTGGAGTGATTTAAATCAGGGATGCACAAGAGACCAGAATTGGAGGAGATCTTGGATGGTTGCTGGGTCAGAGAAGGTTATAGAGATGGAGAGAGGGTAAGGCTATGGGAGGATTTAGAAACGAGGATGAGTAATTTAACATTTAGTATAACAATCATTTGGCAGTCGAATCTGGGATCTTCAGCCTTGTCTTCTATGTTGGCTGATTTGGCTTGGTTGAATATTGTGGGTTTGCGGCTTGGAAAAGGGCTAGAAGGATCAAACCAAGACCAGTTACTACCAGCAGCTTGACCTCGAAAGCACCAGCATGGCCTCAATCAGGAGCTGTTTCTCATCGTACACCACGACCAAACCTTTAAGAGCATAAGTCCCGTGCTTGGAGAAAACCAGGAACCAGTAGATAATGAATCTCATGTTCAGTCCTCAGAGAAACTTGTGCTAACCTAGGCCCCTTTCCCTTTGTGCTCCTGGCTCTTTGAAGTGCGAATATTGTATAGTGGCTGGCAGGGGTCCAACTTGGCGTGTGTCTTGCATTGTTCGTAAGGAAAAGGAACATTCTGTGCGAGGTCAGGCACACTCCTCTCTCTCCATCACCTCAATAAAAAACACTGGTCAATTTTAGAAGATGACATATTTCCCTAAAGTGTATAGTGACCTAGTAATATCCCAGCTTGTTTGTTCACTCATTCATATCAAACTCCTCTTCAATTATTTCTAATATAAGTCAACTTTTTAACAGAATCCCATATTTTCTGAAGCAGGTAAACAACTTTGATATAATTTATGCTTGCAATTGTGTTACAATCTCGGGCAAAGAATTCAAGGGCTGCTTGAGAGATGTGTGCTAATCCCATTTTATCTTGCACTTTCATGCCGGTGAGTTGAGGTGAGGGAGGGCAGGGCACAGCAATGTTGTTCCTGCATTGAAACTAGTGGCAGCCAACAGGGAAGATCTGCATGCCAATGTACGTCAGCCTCAGTTCCAGAAGACGTATTCCTCCCCCATACACAGAAACACACACATATACATGCACACATGCACATGCATCACCCACACACAAGCACATGCATATACATGCACACACATGCATTCCATACATACAATCACACATGCATAGACACAAGTATACACATTCACACACACACACATTAATGCAGACTCACACTTATACACACGCCGTTATGACCGAGGCGGGAGGAGTGCATTGTTTACTCTAGTTCCACTTTTCCACGGGTCACAACATATATTTAAATTTTTTCCCACTTACCGATATGGTCAATCATAGACTCTATTTTTATCCCAGAATAAAATGCACCAACTAGGGTCCTTTAACAAACAACAAAATTATCAGTTTATTATAAAACAAGCCTTAACCAGTAATGACATAAAGCATAAACACACAGATTGAAATATTAAAGTTCCCTTTTTATCTTACCCCTGCACACTCATACACACACACATACACTGGTTAACTGGAAAAATGAAAGGATTTTTGTTTTTAGAGCTTTATTACAGACAAAAAAAACACTTGGGCTGAATACTTGCTCATGCATGAAGAAACAGCAGATGAGATATGCTGTGTTCAAAATTGGCATCTGAGTACACATAGATTGGGCACTGGGATCTTTTAGAACAGTTCTTGACTGGGGCATTGAGAATTAATTTAGCAGGCTTTTCTTCAAAGACAGGAGATGAGATGAGTTGATGCAGTGGACTTCTCAGGGTCTTTTAGAGATGCTGGAAACCTGATCACACACATGCATACACATATATACACACACACACACATGTGGTTGTGACTGAGGCGGGAGGAGTGCACTGTTTATTCTGGTCTTCTCTCCTTCCTTGGGAATTTTCTTCTCTTCTTGGAAATTCTCTTCTCTCCTTGGAGGTTTTGTCCCTTCTTATACAGTTCAACCCCAACTCAAAACAATTCAAAAGCAAATCCGACAACAGGAGGTCAGCCTTTTGATCTCCATCAGTCTTGACCTGTCACTTCTTTGTAAACAACTAGAAGTCAGGTGGTTTCCTGGAAAGGCTTGTATTCCTGACAAGACCTCTCAGTGCCCCTTTGAAAAACCACTTCCAGGGACTATTTTTCAAAGTCATGTGGCCTTTACATGACCCCCTTTGAAAACCCCAAAGTTAAACATTTCTTCAATCTTTCAAAAACAATTTAACAAAACACAGAAGCATTTTCGTAACAATGCATACACACATGCATACATATACATACACATGCACAGTGGCGCAGTGGTTAGCACCGCAGCCTCACAGCTCCAGCGACCTGGGTTCAATTCCGGGTACTGCCTGTGTGGAGTTTGCAAGTTCTCCCTGTGTCTGCGTGGGTTTCCTCCGGGTGCTCCGGTTTCCTCCCACATGCCAAAGACTTGCTGGTTGATAGGTTAATTGGCCATTATAAATTGCCCCTAGTATAGGTAGGTGGTAGGGAAATATAGGGACAGGTGGGGAAGTGGTAGGAATATGGAATTAGTGTAGGATTAGTATAAATGGGTGGTTGATGGTCGGCACAGACTCGGTGGGCCGAAGGGCCTGTTTCAGTGCTGTATAACTAAACTAAACTAAATTATAATGTATTAATTATGTTACTGAGGGGCTCTGTTTTTTGGATGGGAGATTAATGTACTAGAGTGATGGATTTCAAGGGAAGGTTAAGGTGCCATAGGGAGGGGCTTCGAGGGAGAGTTAATGTACCAGAGGAATGGGCTTTGATGGGCGAAATGGCCTTTTTCTGATCTTGATGTTCCTTCTGCTCATGCCTACAACACCAAATGAGATTATCTGTGGAAAGAACAGTTGCATTTCTATCATGGCTTTCCTGCTGTTTGCCATCATTGTGAATGATTGATTTCCCGTCTGTCAGAGAGTGAACTTTCTCCTAATGTCTCCTGTAGATGTTTAAGTAGATTGGGAGGGAGCAAGGAAGATGTCCAGAAGTAATGTCAATTGGGTTTCTTTCCCTGTCTTCTGAATAACGCAAGAACATCTCATGAGAAATGATCAACTGGCTCACCAAGTTCACTGCTTCTACAAACTATATTAAACCTGCCTCACCATCAAAACACATTTCATTTCCTATCCAGGCCTCCACCTCCACAAACAAAATAAAGTTGCGATTTCTGTCAAGAAAACAGGGAAAATGAAAATATTGATCCAATTGTAAAAGTTCACTTTGAACACAGGCCTTTTTAGTAACCCTCCGTGGGTGGCTCCAGTTGATAACCCTTTTCAGCCAACATGAATCCATCTCCAGACTGCATCGACTCGTGATCCTTGTACATGTCCTGACTGGTTTCCTCAAGTTGCGCTGGAATCCCATTATCCTGCAGTTAGGACCATGGATTGGACTTTCTGAGTTGATGTACACAGGGTGGGCCAGGGGAGGCCCTATCCACTGGCTGTGCAAATCCAGAAATTGTAGCCGGGCCATTACAAAATCTCTCCCTTACACCTTGTAGATGTTTCGAGAACAGTCTGGGGTAACAGCACATGGCAGTCCTTATGACTAGGTGAACAATGGACAAGTGCAGGGATTGATTTGCTCTGCAGGGAATTTCACGGTTCTGTCTGACTGCAGATGAGACACAGCAGCCCTTGTTTCTCCAACCTGGTGGAGCTGGCGCATTTTCAAAATGACCCAAGTCTCTGAAACCTCAGCTCTGAATAAAGAACAGACGGTACACCGTATCTTTTTGGAACTTCATAAACCCAAGCGTTGGCAACAGGTGCTGCTTCTCGATTGGAGATAACAGTTGCTCCAGGCCATTTATGTAAACTATTTCACAGTGGGCCATGTTCTTAATCTCAGGCAAAGGCAGAGGTCAGTTTAAGTCCATGCCAATCATTTCAAAAGACTTTTTTCAAATGGAACCAATGGTGTAGAATCAGAGAGTGTAACAGCACAGAGGCAGACCAGCCCTTCAAAATTAATCCCACTGTCCCTGCTCTTTCCCCACAGCCCTACAAATTCTCACCTCCAATTATTTATCCAATTCCCTTTTGAAGGTTACTATTGAATCTGCTTCCACCGCCCTTTCAGGCAGCGCGTTCCAGATCACAACAACTCGCCGCATCAAAAAAGTTTCCTCATATCGCCTCTGGTTCCTTTTCTAATCACATTAAATCTGTGTCCTCTGGCTATCAACCCCTCTGCCATTGGAAACAGTTTCTCACTGTTTACTCTGTCAGAACCCGTCATGGTGTGTTCTCATTGTGAGACAAAGGGTTTGTCTTTTTTTTATTTGTTCATGGGATGTGGGCATCGCTGGCCAGGCCAGCATTTATTGCCCATCCCTAATTGCCTTTGATTCTCAGAGGGCATTTAAGAGTCAATCACATTGCTGTGGATCTGGAGTCACACAAAGGCCAGACCAGGTAAGGACAGCAGATTTCCTTCCCTAAAAGACATTAATGAACAAGATAGGTTTTTACAACAATCGGCAATGATTTCATGGTTCCATTAAACTAGCTTTTTAGTTCCCGATTTATTAATTGAACTCAAATTTCGCTATCTGCCATGGTGAGATTCAAACTCATGTTTCCAGAGCACTAGTCTGGGCCTCTGGGCTACTAGTCCAGTGACATTACCACTACGCCACCACCTCCTCCTTGTAAACGGGGAGTGGCAATGATCACATTGTGCTGACAGTTTGTATGTCTCCAAATTTTTTGGGGAGACACAACCAACAAGATAAGGGGCATTTGCAATATCACCAGAATGATAGCAGGGCTGAAATGGTCAAAATACAAGGATAGGGCGTACAGATGAGGCTTTTTTTTAAAGCTTGTATTCCCTTAAGCATCGAAGACTAAGGGAGTTGCGGATTGGGGGAATCTAATTGATATGTTTAAGATAATGAAAGGATTCAATAGGGTAATACAGATCAACCTTGATGAACTGAACAGCAGACCAAGCTTGAGGGCTGAAGAGCCGACAGGTGTTCCTGTGCTCCTTGATACAATGTTAAACCAGCTATAGATTCCAGTTTGATCAAGGCCAGCAGTGTGCTGTTGCTCCTACTCTTCGCTGCAGCTTCCAATTTTACTTTTCTGAAGGTTAAGGGCATGTAGATTTGCTTCTGAAGAATGAAAAGTTTGAGGGATGTTGTGAGAGGATGGGACAAGGTTGAGCTCAAACAGAACAAAAAGGGATAAGCTTTTTGGATCAATTGTCCTTTCCCTCTAAATATTCTGAAAGTGATATAGTCCCAACAAAAGAAAGACCTGCATTTCTGTAGTGCCTTTCACAACCTCAGGTTGTCCCAAAGCACTGTATAGCCAATGAAGTACTTGCAAATTGTAGTCACTGTTGTGATGTAGGACACATGGCAGACAATTCTGCACAGCAAGCTCCCACAAACAGCAGTGTGATAATGATCAGATCATCCATTTTGAGTAATATTGGTTGAGGGACACTGGGGAGATCTCCCCTGCTCTTCTTTGAAACTATGGCCAGAGGAACGTTTATGTCCAGCTGAGAGGGCAGAGCAAGTTGTACATTCAGTCTCTCCACAAATATCTACTTTGACTGTGTCTGAAATAGGCAGGTTGCACCCAAGTCATCTCATAGAGGAGGCACTAGGAAGTCAAGACTCCTTCAGCAGCACCTTCCAAACCCACAGAAGGACAAGGGCAGAAAATACATGGGAACACCACCACCTGCAAGTTCCCCTCCAAGCCACACATCATCCTGACTTGGAACTATATCGCTGTTCCTTCACTGTCACTGGGTCAAAATACTGGAACTCCCTTCCTAACAGCACTGTGGGTGTGCCGACATCCTAAGGACTGTAGCTCACCACCACCTTCTCAAGGGCACTTAGGGATGGGCAATAAATGCTGGCCTAGCCAGAGATGCTCACATACCCAAGAACAAATAAGGAAAAAGTGGGCACCAGCCTTGGTGCATCACCCTTTCTGCAATCAGTACAACAGCTTCGGCTGAGGGCAGGGTAACAATGACCTAGAAGGTGTGGTTTGGGAGCAAGGATGTTACCCACCTGCTCCTACTCATTCCAATTAGTTACTGGGTTCTCTGCTCAATAATAAGCAACTCGTCACCAAAACCCGACTTTCCAGTGAGCATAGGCATAACATACATTAGGTAAGAACTTGGGAATCTAAATACATTTAAAATGATCTAATTGCCCTCTCCCAGGCACTCCCTTGCAAATTCCATCAGGAATGTAAATTATGTGACATTTTCTAAACCCCTCCTAGATGTTTCCTCATTGTTCATTCTGCAATTAATATTCCTCACAGACTGGGCAGGGATTTCTGTCTGGTACTCTGTAGTAGTGCCCATCTTTGATATGGATGCAACCACTGCTGGAAATGAGAGACAGATTGTGAAGGGGTGTGGGTGGAGGGGTGGGAGGGGGGGGGAGTTCTAAATTTCAGAATTGATTATGCCCCCTGCACCGAATAATAACAGATGGATTTGGCCACTGTTTCTGCTCTTTAAGACCATGCCAGAACCAAATTAGCTGGGCAGTTTGGTTGAGGAAGTACACGGGGAGTTTAGGTATAGCTGCACTGTTAATGTTGGTGGTCTGATGAGAGTGTGCTGCTATTCCTTCAAAATGTCTAAACCAAAGGAGCAATATGTGGCAGGCACCAGGTGCCTGTGGACTCAGCTCTCAATCAAACTGCTGCTTCCTCTAATTTGGTCAACCTACCCTCCTGATGGTGCAGACAGCTGCTGTACTGCGATTCCAAACTGACACCTCACTGGGAAAAAGATCCACATTGACCCCTCACTGACACACAGTTCCACATTGACCACTCACTGGGATACAGTTCCACACTGACCCCTCACTGAGATACTGTTCCACATTGACCCCTCACTGACATACAGTTCCACATTGACCAGTCACTGGGATGCAGTTCCACATTGACCCCTCACTGGGAAACAGTTCCACACTGACCACTCACTGGGAAACAGTTCCACATTGACCCTTCACTGAGATACAGTTCCACATTGACCCCTCACTGGGATGCAGTTCCACATTGACCCCTCACTGGGAAACAGTTCCACACTGACCACTCACTGGGATAAAGTTCCACATTGACCCCTCACTGGGATACAGTTCCACACTGACCCCTCACTGGGAAACAGTTCCACACTGACCCTCACTGGGAAACAGTTCCACACAGACCACTCACTGGGAAGCAGTTCCACATTGACCCCTCACTGGGATACAGTTCCACATTGACCAATCACTGGGATACAGTTATACACTGACCCCATACTGCGAAACTGTTAGACACTGACCCCTCACTGGGAAACAGTTCCATATTGACCCCTCACTGGGATACAGTTCCACACTGACCACTCACTGGGAAACAGTTCCACATTGACCCCTCACTGGGAGACAGTTACACACTGACCCCTTACTGCGAAACTGTTAGACACTGACCACTCACTGGGAAACAGTTCCATATTGACCCCTCACTGGGATATAGTTCCACACTGACCACTCACTGGGAAACAGTTCCACATTGACCACTCACTGGAATACAGTTCCACACTGACCACTCACAGGGAAACAGTTCCACATTGACCACTCACTGGGAAACAGTTCCACACTGACCCCTCACTGGGATACAGTTCCACACTGACCACTCACTGGGAAACAGTTCCACATTGACCCCTCACTGGGATACAGTTCCACATTGACCACTCACTGGGAAACAGTTCCACATTGAACACTCACTGGGATACAGTTCAACATTGACCACTCACTGGGATACAGTTACACACTGACCACTCACTGGGAAACAGTTCCACATTGACCACTCACTGAGATACAGTTCCACACTGACCACTCACTGTGAAACAGTTCCACACTGACCCCTCACTGGGATACAGTTCCACACTGACCAGTCACTGGGAAACAGTTCCACAAAGACCACTCACTGAGATACAGTTCCACACTGACCACTCACTGGGAAACAGTTCCACATTGACCACTCACTGGGATACAGTTCCACACTGACCCTCACTGGGAAACAGTTCCACACAGACCACTCACTGGGAAGCAGTTCCACATTGACCCCTCACTGGGATACAGTTCCACATTGACCACTCACCGGGATACAGTTATACACTGACCCCATACTGCGAAACTGTTAGACACTGACCCCTCACTGGGAAACAGTTCCATATTGACCCCTCACTGGGATACAGTTCCACACTGACCACTCACTGGGAAACAGTTCCACATTGACCCCTCACTGGAATACAGTTACACACTGACCACTCACTGGGAAACAGTTCCACATTGACCACTCACTGGGAAACAGTTCCACATTGACCCCTCACTGGGATACAGTTCCACACTGACCACTCACTGGGAAACAGTTCCACATTGACCCCTCACTGGGATACAGTTCCACATTGACCACTCACTGGGAAACAGTTCCACATTGACCACTCACTGCGATACAGTTACACACTGACCACTCACTGGGAAACAGTTCCACATTGACCACTCACTGAGATACAGTTCCACACTGACCCCTCACTGGGATACAGTTCCACACTGACCACTCACTGGGAAACAGTTCCACAAAGACCACTCACTGAGATACAGTTCCACACTGACCACTCACTGGGAAACAGTTCCACATTGACCACTCACTGGGATACAGTTCCACCCTGACCACTCACTGGGAAACAGTTCCACATTGACCACTCACTGGGATACAGTTCCACACTGACCCCTTGCTGGGAAACAGTTCCACACTGACCCCTTGCTGGGAAACAGTTCCACATTGACCCCTCACTGGGAAACAGTTCCACACTGACCACTCACTGGGAAACAGTTCCACACTGACCCCTCACTGAGATACAGTTCCACACTGACCCCTCACTGGGAAACAGTTCCATATTGACCCCTCACTGGGATACAGTTCCACACTGACCACTCACTGGGAAACAGTTCCACATTGACCACTCACTGGGATACAGTTCCACACTGACCACTCACTGGGAAACAGTTCCACATTGACCACTCACTGGGAAACAGTTCCACATTGACCACTCACTGAGATACAGTTCCAGACTGACCCCTCACTGAGATACAGTTCCACACTGACCCCTCACTGGGAAACAGTTCTATATTGACCCCTCACTGGGATACAGTTCCACACTGACCACTCACTGGGAAACAGTTCCACATTGACCACTCACTGAGATACAGTTCCACACTGACCACTCACTGTGAAACAGTTCCACACTGACCCCTCACTGGGATACAGTTCCACACTGACCAGTCACTGGGAAACAGTTCCACAAAGACCACTCACTGAGATACAGTTCCACACTGACCACTCACTGGGAAACAGTTCCACATTGACCACTCACTGGGATAGAGTTCCACACTGACCCTCACTGGGAAACAGTTCCACACAGACCACTCACTGGGAAGCAGTTCCACATTGACCCCTCACTGGGATACAGTTCCACATTGACCACTCACCGGGATACAGTTATACACTGACCCCATACTGCGAAACTGTTAGACACTGACCCCTCACTGGGAAACAGTTCCATATTGACCCCTCACTGGGATACAGTTCCACACTGACCACTCACTGGGAAACAGTTCCACATTGACCCCTCACTGGAATACAGTTACACACTGACCACTCACTGGGAAACAGTTCCACATTGACCACTCACTGGGAAACAGTTCCACACTGACCACTCACTGGGAAACAGTTCCACACTGACCCCTCACTGAGATACAGTTCCACACTGACCCCTCACTGGGAAACAGTTCCATATTGACCCCTCACTGGGATACAGTTCCACACTGACCACTCACTGGGAAACAGTTCCACATTGACCACTCACTGGGATACAGTTCCACACTGACCACTCACTGTGAAACAGTTCAACACTGACCCCTCACTGGGATACAGTTCCACACTGACCAGTCACTGGGAAACAGTTCCACAAAGACCACTCACTGAGATACAGTTCCACACTGACCACTCACTGGGAAACAGTTCCACATTGACCACTCACTGGGATACAGTTCCACACTGACCCTCACTGGGAAACAGTTCCACACAGACCACTCACTGGGAAGCAGTTCCACATTGACCCCTCACTGGGATACAGTTCCACATTGACCACTCACCGGGATACAGTTATACACTGACCCCATACTGCGAAACTGTTAGACACTGACCCCTCACTGGGAAACAGTTCCATATTGACCCCTCACTGGGATACAGTTCCACACTGACCACTCACTGGGAAACAGTTCCACATTGACCCCTCACTGGAATACAGTTACACACTGACCACTCACTGGGAAACAGTTCCACATTGACCACTCACTGGGAAACAGTTCCACATTGACCCCTCACTGGGATACAGTTCCACACTGACCACTCACTGGGAAACAGTTCCACATTGACCCCTCACTGGGATACAGTTCCACATTGACCACTCACTGGGAAACAGTTCCACATTGACCACTCACTGGGATACAGTTACACACTGACCACTCACTGGGAAACAGTTCCACATTGACCACTCACTGAGATACAGTTCCACACTGACCCCTCACTGGGATACAGTTCCACACTGACCACTCACTGGGAAACAGTTCCACAAAGACCACTCACTGAGATACAGTTCCACACTGACCACTCACTGGGAAACAGTTCCACATTGACCACTCACTTGGATACAGTTCCACACTGACCACTCACTGGGAAACAGTTCCACATTGACCACTCACTGGGATACAGTTCCACACTGACCCCTTGCTGGGAAACAGTTCCACACTGACCCCTTGCTGGGAAACAGTTCCACACTGACCACTCACTGGGAAACAGTTCCACACTGACCCCTCACTGAGATACAGTTCCACACTGACCCTCACTGGGAAACAGTTCCATATTGACCCCTCACTGGGATACAGTTCCACACTGACCACTCACTGGGAAACAGTTCCACATTGACCACTCACTGGGATACAGTTCCACACTGACCACTCACTGGGAAACAGTTCCACACTGACCACTCACTGGGAAACAGTTCCACATTGACCACTCACTGGGAAACAGTTCCACATTGACCCCTCACTGGGATACAGTTCCACACTGACCACTCACTGGGAAACAGTTCCACATTGACCCCTCACTGGGATACAGTTCCACATTGACCACTCACTGGGAAACAGTTCCACATTGACCACTCACTGGGATACAGTTACACACTGACCACTCACTGGGAAACAGTTCCACATTGACCACTCACTGAGATACAGTTCCACACTGACCCCTCACTGGGATACAGTTCCACACTGACCACTCACTGGGAAACAGTTCCACAAAGACCACTCACTGAGATACAGTTCCACACTGACCACTCACTGGGAAACAGTTCCACATTGACCACTCACTGGGATACAGTTCCACACTGACCACTCACTGGGAAACAGTTCCACATTGACCACTCACTGGGATACAGTTCCACACTGACCCCTTGCTGGGAAACAGTTCCACACTGACCCCTTGCTGGGAAACAGTTCCACATTGACCCCTCACTGGGAAACAGTTCCACACTGACCACTCACTGGGAAACAGTTCCACACTGACCCCTCACTGAGATACAGTTCCACACTGACCCCTCACTGGGAAACAGTTCCATATTGACCCCTCACTGGGATACAGTTCCACACTGACCACTCACTGGGAAACAGTTCCACATTGACCACTCACTGGGATACAGTTCCACACTGACCACTCACTGGGAAACAGTTCCACATTGACCACTCACTGGGAAACAGTTCCACATTGACCACTCACTGAGATACAGTTCCAGACTGACCCCTCACTGAGATACAGTTCCACACTGACCCCTCACTGGGAAACAGTTCTATATTGACCCCTCACTGGGATACAGTTCCACACTGACCACTCACTGGGAAACAGTTCCACATTGACCACTCACTGAGATACAGTTCCACACTGACCACTCACTGTGAAACAGTTCCACACTGACCCCTCACTGGGATACAGTTCCACACTGACCAGTCACTGGGAAACAGTTCCACAAAGACCACTCACTGAGATACAGTTCCACACTGACCACTCACTGGGAAACAGTTCCACATTGACCACTCACTGGGATACAGTTCCACACTGACCCTCACTGGGAAACAGTTCCACACAGACCACTCACTGGGAAGCAGTTCCACATTGACCCCTCACTGGGATACAGTTCCACATTGACCACTCACCGGGATACAGTTATACACTGACCCCATACTGCGAAACTGTTAGACACTGACCCCTCACTGGGAAACAGTTCCATATTGACCCCTCACTGGGATACAGTTCCACACTGACCACTCACTGGGAAACAGTTCCACATTGACCCCTCACTGGAATACAGTTACACACTGACCACTCACTGGGAAACAGTTCCACATTGACCACTCACTGGGAAACAGTTCCACATTGACCCCTCACTGGGATACAGTTCCACACTGACCACTCACTGGGAAACAGTTCCACATTGACCCCTCACTGGGATACAGTTCCACATTGACCACTCACTGGGAAACAGTTCCACATTGACCACTCACTGGGATACAGTTACACACTGACCACTCACTGGGAAACAGTTCCACATTGACCACTCACTGAGATACAGTTCCACACTGACCCCTCACTGGGATACAGTTCCACACTGACCACTCACTGGGAAACAGTTCCACAAAGACCACTCACTGAGATACAGTTCCACACTGACCACTCACTGGGAAACAGTTCCACATTGACCACTCACTGGGATACAGTTCCACACTGACCACTCACTGGGAAACAGTTCCACATTGACCACTCACTGGGATACAGTTCCACACTGACCCCTTGCTGGGAAACAGTTCCACACTGACCCCTTGCTGGGAAACAGTTCCACATTGACCCCTCACTGGGAAACAGTTCCACACTGACCACTCACTGGGAAACAGTTCCACACTGACCCCTCACTGAGATATAGTTCCACACTGACCCCTCACTGGGAAACAGTTCCATATTGACCCCTCACTGGGATACAGTTCCACACTGACCACTCACTGGGAAACAGTTCCACATTGACCACTCACTGGGATACAGTTCCACACTGACCACTCACTGGGAAACAGTTCCACATTGACCACTCACTGGGAAACAGTTCCACATTGACCACTCACTGAGATACAGTTCCAGACTGACCCCTCACTGAGATACAGTTCCACACTGACCCCTCACTGGGAAACAGTTCTATATTGACCCCTCACTGGGATACAGTTCCACACTGACCAATCACTGGGAAACAGTTCCACATTGACCACTCACTGGGATACAGTTCCACACTGACCACTCACTGGGAAACAGTTCCACATTGACCACTCACTGGGAAACAGTTCCACATTGACCACTCACTGAGATACAGTTCCACACTGACACCTCACTGGGATACAGTTCCACACTGACCACTCACTGGGAAAGAGTTCCACATTGACCACTCACTGAGATATAGTTCCACATTGACCACTCACTGGGAAACAGGTCCACACTGACCACTTACTGGGAAACAGCTCCACACTCAGCACTCACTGGGAAACAGTTCCACATTGACCACTCACTGGGATACAGTTCCACATTGACCACTCACTGGGATACAGTTCCACACTGACCACTCACTGGGAAACAGTTCCACACTGACCACTCACTGGGATACAGTTCCACACTGACCTCTTGCTGGGAAACAGTTCCACACTGACCCCTTGCTGGGATACAGTTCCACATTGACCCATCACTGGGAAACAGTTCCACACTGACCAATCACTGGGAAACAGTTCCACATTGACCCCTCACTGGGAAACAGTTCCACATTGACCACTCACTGGGATGCAGTTCCACATGGAACCCTCACTGGGATACAGTTCCACACTGACCCCTTGCTGGGAAACAGTTAGACACTGACCCCTCACTGGGAAACAGTTCAACATTGACCACTCACTGGGAAACAGTTCCACATTGACCACTCACTGAGATACAGTTCCACACTGACACCTCACTGGGATACAGTTCCACACTGACCACTCACTGGGAAACAGTTCCACATTGACCACTCACTGAGATACAGTTCCACACTGACCACTCACTGGGAAACAGTTCCACACTGACCCATCACTGAGATACAGTTCCACACTGACCCCTCACTGGGAAACAGTTCCATATTGACCCCTCACTGGGATACAGTTCCACACTGACCACTCACTGGGAAACAGTTCCACATTGACCACTCACTGGGATACAGTTCCACACTGACCACTCACTGGGAAACAGTTCCACATTGACGACTCACTGGGAAACAGTTCCACATTGACCACTCACTGAGATACAGTTCCAGACTGACCACTCACTGAGATATAGTTCCACACTGACCCCTCACTGGGAAACATTTCTAGATTGACCCCTCACTGGGATACAGTTCCACACTGACCACTCACTGGAAACAGTTCCACATTGACCTCTCACTGGGATACAGTTCCACAATGACCACTCACTGGGATACAGTTCCACATTGACCACTCACTGGGAAACAGTTCCACATTGACCACTCACTGAGATACAGTTCCACACTGACACCTCACTGGGATACAGTTCCACACTGACCACTCACTGGGAAAGAGTTCCACATTGACCACTCACTGGGATACAGTTCCACACTGACCACTCACTGGGAAACAGTTCCACATTGACCACTCACTGGGATACAGTTCCACACTGACCACTCACTGGGAAACAGTTCCACATTGACCACTCACTGGGAAACAGTTCCACATTGACCCCTCACTGGGATACAGTTCCACACTGACCACTCACTGGGAAACAGTTCCACATTGACCACTCACTGGGAGACAGTTACACACTGACCCCTTACTGCGAAACTGTTAGACACTGACCACTCACTGGGAAACAGTTCCATATTGACCCCTCACTGGGATATAGTTCCACACTGACCACTCACTGGGAAACAGTTCCACATTGACCACTCACTGGAATACAGTTCCACACTGACCACTCACAGGGAAACAGTTCCACATTGACCACTCACTGGGAAACAGTTCCACATTGACCCCTCACTGGGATACAGTTCCACACTGACCACTCACTGGGAAACAGTTCCACATTGACCCCTCACTGGGATACAGTTCCACATTGACCACTCACTGGGAAACAGTTCCACATTGAACACTCACTGGGATACAGTTCAACATTGACCACTCACTGGGATACAGATACACACTGACCACTCACTGGGAAACAGTTCCACATTGACCACTCACTGAGATACAGTTCCACACTGACCACTCACTGTGAAACAGTTCCACACTGACCCCTCACTGGGATACAGTTCCACACTGACCAGTCACTGGGAAACAGTTCCACAAAGACCACTCACTGAGATACAGTTCCACACTGACCACTCACTGGGAAACAGTTCCACATTGACCACTCACTGGGATACAGTTCCACACTGACCCTCACTGGGAAACAGTTCCACACAGACCACTCACTGGGAAGCAGTTCCACATTGACCCCTCACTGGGATACAGTTCCACATTGACCACTCACCGGGATACAGTTATACACTGACCCCATACTGCGAAACTGTTAGACACTGACCCCTCACTGGGAAACAGTTCCATATTAACCCCTCACTGGGATACAGTTCCACACTGACCACTCACTGCGAAACAGTTCCACATTGACCCCTCACTGGAATACAGTTACACACTGACCACTCACTGGGAAACAGTTCCACATTGACCACTCACTGGGAAACAGTTCCACATTGACCCCTCACTGGGATACAGTTCCACACTGACCACTCACTGGGAAACAGTTCCACATTGACCCCTCACTGGGATACAGTTCCACATTGACCACTCACTGGGAAACAGTTCCACATTGAACACTCACTGGGATACAGTTCAACATTGACCACTCACTGGGATACAGTTACACACTGACCACTCACTGGGAAACAGTTCCACATTGACCACTCACTGAGATACAGTTCCACACTGACCACTCACTGTGAAACAGTTCCACACTGACCCCTCACTGGGATACAGTTCCACACTGACCACTCACTGGGAAACAGTTCCACAAAGACCACTCACTGAGATACAGTTCCACACTGACCACTCACTGGGAAACAGTTCCACATTGACCACTCACTGGGATACAGTTCCACACTGACCACTCACTGGGAAACAGTTCCACATTGACCACTCACTGGGATACAGTTCCACACTGACCCCTTGCTGGGAAACAGTTCCACACTGACCCCTTGCTGGGAAACTGTTCCACATTGACCCCTCACTGGGAAACAGTTCCACACTGACCACTCACTGGGAAACAGTTCCACACTGACCCCTCACTGAGATACAGTTCCACACTGACCCCTCACTGGGAAACAGTTCCATATTGACCCCTCACGGGGATACAGTTCCACACTGACCACTCACTGGGCAACAGTTCCACATTGACCACTCACTGGGATACAGTTCCACACTGACCACTCACTGGGAAACAGTTCCACATTGACCACTCACTGGGAAACAGTTCCACATTGACCACTCACTGAGATACAGTTCCAGACTGACCCCTCACTGAGATACAGTTCCACACTGACCCCTCACTGGGAAACAGTTCTATATTGACCCCTCACTGGGATACAGTTCCACACTGACCACTCACTGGGAAACAGTTCCACATTGACCACTCACTGGGATACAGTTCCACACTGACCACTCACTGGGAAACAGTTCCACATTGACCACTCACTGGGAAACAGTTCCACATTGACCACTCACTGAGATACAGTTCCACACTGACACCTCACTGGGATACAGTTCCACACTGACCACTCACTGGGAAAGAGTTCCACATTGACCACTCACTGAGATACAGTTCCACACTGACCACTCACTGGGAAACAGTTCCACATTGACCACTCACTGGGATACAGTTCCACATTGACCACTCACTGAGATACAGTTCCACACTGACCACTCACTGGGAAACAGTTCCACACTGACCAGTCACTGAGATATAGTTCCACATTGACCACACACTGGGAAACAGGTCCACATTGACCACTTACTGGGAAACAGCTCCACACTCAGCACTCACTGGGAAACAGTTCCACATTGACCACTCACTGGGATACAGTTCCACACTGACCACTCACTGGGAAACAGTTCCACACTGACCACTCACTGGGATACAGTTCCACACTGACCTCTTGCTGGGAAACAGTTCCACACTGACCCCTTGCTGGGATACAGTTCCACATTGACCCCTCACTGGGAAACAGTTCCACACTGACCAATCACTGGGAAACAGTTCCACATTGACCCCTCACTGGGAAGCAGTTCCACATTGACCCCTCACTGGGATACAGTTCCACATTGACCAATCACTGGGATACAGTTATACACTGACCCCATACTGCGAAACTGTTAGACACTGACCCCTCACTGGGAAACAGTTCCATATTGACCCCTCACTGGGATACAGTTCCACACTGACCACTCACTGGGAAACAGTTCCACATTGACCCCTCACTGGGAGACAGTTACACACTGACCCCTTACTGCGAAACTGTTAGACACTGACCACTCACTGGGAAACAGTTCCATATTGACCCCTCACTGGGAAACAGTTCCACATTGACCACTCACTGGGATACAGTTCCACACTGACCACTCACTGGGAAACAGTTCCACATTGACCACTCACTGGGAGACTGTTACACACTGACCCCTTACTGCGAAACTGTTAGACACTGACCACTCACTGGGAAACAGTTCCATATTGACCCCTCACTGGGATATAGTTCCACACTGACCACTCACTGGGAAACAGTTCCACATTGACCACTCACTGGAATACAGTTCCACACTGACCACTCACAGGGAAACAGTTCCACATTGACCACTCACTGGGAAACAGTTCCACATTGACCCCTCACTGGGATACAGTTCCACACTGACCACTCACTGGGAAACAGTTCCACATTGACCCATCACTGGGATACAGTTCCACATTGACCACTCACTGGGAAACAGTTCCACATTGAACACTCACTGGGATACAGTTCAACATTGACCACTCACTGGGATACAGTTACACACTGACCACTCACTGGGAAACAGTTCCACATTGACCACTCACTGAGATACAGTTCCACACTGACCACTCACTGTGAAACAGTTCCACACTGACCCCTCACTGGGATACAGTTCCACACTGACCAGTCACTGGGAAACAGTTCCACAAAGACCACTCACTGAGATACAGTTCCACACTGACCACTCACTGGGAAACAGTTCCACATTGACCACTCACTGGGATACAGTTCCACACTGACCGTCACTGGGAAACAGTTCCACACAGACCACTCACTGGGAAGCAGTTCCACATTGACCCCTCACTGGGATACAGTTCCACATTGACCACTCACCGGGATACAGTTATACACTGACCCCATACTGCGAAACTGTTAGACACTGACCCCTCACTGGGAAACAGTTCCATATTGACCCCTCACTGGGATACAGTTCCACACTGACCACTCACTGGGAAACAGTTCCACATTGACCCCTCACTGGAATACAGTTACACACTGACCACTCACTGGGAAACAGTTCCACATTGACCACTCACTGGGAAACAGTTCCACATTGACCCCTCACTGGGATACAGTTCCACACTGACCACTCACTGGGAAACAGTTCCACATTGACCCCTCACTGGGATACAGTTCCACATTGACCACTCACTGGGAAACAGTTCCACATTGAAAACTCACTGGGATACAGTTCAACATTGACCACTCACTGGGAAACAGTTACACACTGACCACTCACTGGGAAACAGTTCCACATTGACCACTCACTGAGATACAGTTCCACACTGACCACTCACTGTGAAACAGTTCCACACTAACCCCTCACTGGGATACAGTTCCACACTGACCACTCACTGGGAAACAGTTCCACAAAGACCACTCACTGAGATACAGTTCCACACTGACCACTCACTGGGAAACAGTTCCACATTGACCACTCACTGGGATACAGTTCCACACTGACCACTCACTGGGAAACAGTTCCACATTGACCACTCACTGGGATACAGTTCCACACTGACCCCTTGCTGGGAAACAGTTCCACACTGACCCCTTGCTGGGAAACAGTTCCACATTGACCCCTCACTGGGAAACAGTTCCACACTGACCACTCACTGGGAAACAGTTCCACACTGACCCCTCACTGAGATACAGTTCCACACTGACCCCTCACTGGGAAACAGTTCCATATTGACCCCTCACTGGGATACAGTTCCACACTGACCACTCACTGGGAAACAGTTCCACATTGACCACTCACTGGGATACAGTTCCACACTGACCACTCACTGGGAAACAGTTCCACATTGACCACTCACTGGGAAACAGTTCCACATTGACCACTCACTGAGATACAGTTCCAGACTGACCCCTCACTGAGATACAGTTCCACACTGACCCCTCACTGGGAAACAGTTCTATATTGACCCCTCACTGGGATACAGTTCCACACTGACCACTCACTGGGAAACAGTTCCACATTGACCACTCACTGGGATACAGTTCCACACTGACCACTCACTGGGAAACAGTTCCACATTGACCACTCACTGGGAAACAGTTCCACATTGACCACTCACTGAGATACAGTTCCACACTGACACCTCACTGGGATACAGTTCCACACTGACCACTCACTGGGAAAGAGTTCCACATTGACCACTCACTGAGATACAGTTCCACACTGACCACTCACTGGGAAACAGTTCCACATTGACCACTCACTGGGATACAGTTCCACATTGACCACTCACTGAGATACAGTTCCACACTGACCACTCACTGGGAAACAGTTCCACACTGACCACTCACTGAGATATAGTTCCACATTGACCACTCACTGGGAAACAGGTCCACACTGACCACTTACTGGGAAACAGCTCCACACTCAGCACTCACTGGGAAACAGTTCCACATTGACCACTCACTGGGATACAGTTCCACACTGACCACTCACTGGGAAACAGTTCCACACTGACCACTCACTGGGATACAGTTCCACACTGACCTCTTGCTGGGAAACAGTTCCACACTGACCCCTTGCTGGGATACAGTTCCACATTGACCCCTCACTGGGAAACAGTTCCACACTGACCAATCACTGGGAAACAGTTCCACATTGACCCCTCACTGGGAAACAGTTCCACATTGACCACTCACTGGGATGCAGTTCCACATGGAACCCTCACTGGGATACAGTTCCACACTGACCCCTTGCTGGGAAACAGTTAGACACTGACCCCTCACTGGGAAACAGTTCCACATTGACCACTCACTGGGAAACAGTTCCACATTGACCACTCACTGAGATACAGTTCCACACTGACACCTCACTGGGATACAGTTCCACACTGACCACTCACTGGGAAACAGTTCCACATTGACCACTCACTGAGATACAGTTCCACACTGACCACTCACTGGGAAACAGTTCCACACTGACCCCTCACTGAGATACAGTTCCACACTGACCACTCACTGGGAAACAGTTCCACATTGACCACTCACTGGGATACAGTTCCACACTGACCACTCACTGGGAAACAGTTCCACATTGACCACTCACTGGGAAACAGTTCCACATTGACCACTCACTGAGATACAGTTCCAGACTGACCCCTCACTGAGATATAGTTCCACACTGACCACTCACTGGGAAAGAGTTCCACATTGACCACTCACTGAGATACAATTCCACACTGACCACTCACTGGGAAACAGTTCCACACTGACCACTCACTGGGATACAGTTCCACACTGACCTCTTGCTGGGAAACAGTTCCACACTGACCCCTTGCTGGGATACAGTTCCACATTGACCACTCACTGGGAAACAGTTCCACATTGACCACTCACTGAGATACAGTTCCACACTGACACCTCACTGGGATACAGTTGCACACTGACCACTCACTGGGAAAGAGTTCCACATTGACCACTCACTGAGATACAATTCCACACTGACCACTCACTGGGAAACAGTTCCACACTGACCACTCACTGGGATACAGTTCCACACTGACCTCTTGCTGGGAAACAGTTCCACACTGACCCCTTGCTGGGATACAGTTCCACATTGACCCCTCACTGGGAAACAGTTCCACACTGACCAATCACTGGGAAACAGTTCCACATTGACCCCTCACTAGGAAACAGTTCCACATTGACCACTCACTGGGATGCAGTTCCACATGGAACCCTCACTGGGATACAGTTCCACATTGACCACGCACTGGGATACAGTTCCACATTGACCACTCACTGAGATACAGTTCCACACTGACCACTCACTGGGAAACAGTTCCACACTGACCAGTCACTGAGATATAGTTCCACATTGACCACTCTCTGGGAAACAGGTCCACACTGACCACTCACTGGGAAACAGCTCCACACTGAGCACTCACTGGGAAACAGTTCCACATTGACCACTCACTGGGATACAGTTCCACATTGACCACTCACTGGGATACAGTTCCACACTGACCACTCACTGGGAAACAGTTCCACACTGACCACTCACTGGGATAAAGTTCCACACTGACCTCTTGCTGGGAAACAGTTCCACACTGACCAATTGCTGGGAAACAGTTCCACATTGACCCCTCACTGGGAAACAGTTCCACATTGACCACTCACTGGGATGCAGTTCCACATTGACCCCGCACTGGGAAACAGTTCCACACTGACCAATCACTGGGAAACAGTTCCACATTGACCACTCACTGGGAAACAGTTCCACATTGACCACTCACTGTGATGCAGTTCCACATGGAACCCTCACTGGGATACAGTTCCACACTGACCCCTTGCTGGGAAACAGTTAGACACTGACCCCTCACTGGGAAACAGTTCCACATTGACGACTCACTGAGATACAGTTCCACACTGACACCTCACTGGGAAACAGTTCCACACTGACCACTCACTGGGAAACAGTTCCACATTGACCACTCACTGAGATACAGTTCCACACTGACCACTCACTGGGAAACAGTTCCACATTGACCGCTCACTGGGATACAGTTCCACATTGACCACTCACTGAGATACAGTTCCACACTGACCACTCACTGGGATACAGTTCCACACTGACCACTCACTGGGAAACAGTTCCACACTGACCACTCACTGGGAAACAGGTCCACACTGACCCCTTGCTGGGAAACAGTTCCACACTGAGCACTCACTGGGAAACAGTTCCACATTGACCACTCACTGGGATGCAGTTCCACATTGACCCCTCACTGGGAAGCAGTTCCACACTGACCAATCACTGGGAAACAGTTCCACATTGACCCCTCACTGAGATGCAGTTCCACATGGAACCCTCACTGGGATACAGTTCCACACTGACCCCTTGCTGGGAAACAGTTCCACATTGACCCCTCACTGGGATACAGTTCCACACTGACCCCTCACTGGGAAACTGTTCCACATTGACCACTCACTGGGAAACAATTCCACACTGACCACTCACTGCGAAACAGTTCCACACTGACACCCCACTGGGAAACAGTTCCACATTGACCACTCACTGAGATATAGTTCCACACTGACCCCTCACTGGGAAACAGTTCGACACTGACCACCCACTGGGAAACATTTCCACATTGACCACTCACTGAGATACAGTTCCACACTGACCCCTCACTGGGAAACAGTTCCAAACTGACCATTCACTGGGAAACAGTTCCACACTGACCACTCAGTGTGAAACATTTCCACATTGACCACTCACGGAGATACAGTTCCACACTGACCCCTCACTGGGAAATAGTTCCACATTGACCACTCAGTGTGAAACATTTCCACATTGACCACTCACGGAGATACAGTTCCACACTGACCCCTCACTGGGAAATAGTTCCAAACTGACCACTCACTGGGAAACATGTACACACTGACTACTCACTGGGAAACAGTTCCACATTGACCACTCAGTGTGAAACATTTCCACATTGACCACTCACGGAGATACAGTTCCACACTGACCCCTCACTGGGAAATAGTTCCAAACTGAGCACTCACTGGGAAACAGGTACACACTGACTACTCACTGGGAAACAGTTCCACATTGACCACTCACTGAGATACAGTTCCACATTGACCCCTCAATGTGCAACAGTTCCACACTGACCACTCACTGGGAAACAGTTCCACATTGACCACTCACTGGGATACAGTTCCACATTAACCACTCACTGGGAAACAGTTCCACATTGACCAATCACTGAGATACAGTTCCACATTGACCCCTCACTGGGATGCATTTCCACACTGACCACTCACTGGGATACAGTTCCACACTGACCACCCGCTGGGAAACAGTTCCACATTGACCACTCACTGAGATACAGTTCCACATTGACCACTCACTGGGAAACAGTTCCACATTGACCACTCACTGGGATACAGTTCCACACTGACCACTCACTGGGAAACAGTTCCACATTGACCCCTCACTGGGAGACAGTTACTCACTGACCCCTTACTGCGAAACTGTTAGACACTGACCCCTTACTGGGAAACAGTTCCATATTGACCCCTCACTGGGATATAGTTCCACACTGACCACTCACTGGGAAACAGTTCCACATTGACCACTCACTGGAATACAGTTCCACACTGACCACTCACTGGGAAACAGTTCCACATTGACCACTCACTTGGAAACAGTTCCACATTGACCCCTCACTGGGATACAGTTCCACACTGACCACTCACTGGGAAACAGTTCCACATTGACCCCTCACTGGGATACAGTTCCACATTGACCACTCACTGGGATACAGTTCCACACTGACCACTCACTGGGAAACAGTTCCACATTGAACCCTCACTGGGATACAGTTCCACACTGACCACTCACTGGGAAACAGTTCCACATTGACCACTCACTGAGATACAGTTCCACACTGACACCTCACTCGGATACAGTTCCACACTGACCACTCACTGGGAAAGAGTTCCACATTGACCACTCACTGAGATACAATTCCACACTGACCACTCACTGGGAAACAGTTCCACATTGACCACTCACTGGGATACAGTTCCACATTGACCACTCACTGAGATACAGTTCCACACTGACCACTCACTGCGAAACAGTTCCACACTGACACCCCACTGGGAAACAGTTCCACATTGACCACTCACTGAGATATAGTTCCACACTGACCCCTCACTGGGAAACAGTTCGACACTGACCACCCACTGGGAAACATTTCCACATTGACCACTCACTGAGATACAGTTCCACACTGACCCCTCACTGGGAAACAGTTCCAAACTGACCATTCACTGGGAAACAGTTCCACACTGACCACTCAGTGTGAAACATTTCCACATTGACCACTCACGGAGATACAGTTCCACACTGACCCCTCACTGGGAAATAGTTCCACATTGACCACTCAGTGTGAAACATTTCCACATTGACCACTCACGGAGATACAGTTCCACACTGACCCCTCACTGGGAAATAGTTCCAAACTGACCACTCACTGGGAAACATGTACACACTGACTACTCACTGGGAAACAGTTCCACATTGACCACTCAGTGTGAAACATTTCCACATTGACCACTCACGGAGATACAGTTCCACACTGACCCCTCACTGGGAAATAGTTCCAAACTGAGCACTCACTGGGAAACAGGTACACACTGACTACTCACTGGGAAACAGTTCCACATTGACCACTCACTGAGATACAGTTCCACATTGACCCCTCAATGTGCAACAGTTCCACACTGACCACTCACTGGGAAACAGTTCCACATTGACCACTCACTGGGATACAGTTCCACATTAACCACTCACTGGGAAACAGTTCCACATTGACCAATCACTGAGATACAGTTCCACATTGACCCCTCACTGGGATGCATTTCCACACTGACCACTCACTGGGATACAGTTCCACACTGACCACCCGCTGGGAAACAGTTCCACATTGACCACTCACTGAGATACAGTTCCACATTGACCACTCACTGGGAAACAGTTCCACATTGACCACTCACTGGGATACAGTTCCACACTGACCACTCACTGGGAAACAGTTCCACATTGACCCCTCACTGGGAGACAGTTACACACTGACCCCTTACTGCGAAACTGTTAGACACTGACCCCTTACTGGGAAACAGTTCCATATTGACCCCTCACTGGGATATAGTTCCACACTGACCACTCACTGGGAAACAGTTCCACATTGACCACTCACTGGAATACAGTTCCACACTGACCACTCACTGGGAAACAGTTCCACATTGACCACTCACTTGGAAACAGTTCCACATTGACCCCTCACTGGGATACAGTTCCACACTGACCACTCACTGGGAAACAGTTCCACATTGACCCCTCACTGGGATACAGTTCCACATTGACCACTCACTGGGATACAGTTCCACACTGACCACTCACTGGGAAACAGTTCCACATTGAACCCTCACTGGGATACAGTTCCACACTGACCACTCACTGGGAAACAGTTCCACATTGACCACTCACTGAGATACAGTTCCACACTGACACCTCACTCGGATACAGTTCCACACTGACCACTCACTGGGAAAGAGTTCCACATTGACCACTCACTGAGATACAATTCCACACTGACCACTCACTGGGAAACAGTTCCACATTGACCACTCACTGGGATACAGTTCCACATTGACCACTCACTGAGATACAGTTCCACACTGACCACTCACTGGGAAACAGTTCCACACTGACCCCTTGCTGGGAAACAGTTCCACATTGACCCCTCACTGGGAAACAGTTCCACATTGACCACTCACTGTGATGCAGTTCCACATTGACCCCTCACTGGGAAACAGTTCCACATTGACCACTCACTGGGATACAGTTCCACATTGACCACTCACTGGGATACAGTTCCACACTGACCACTCACTGGGAAACAGTTCCACACTGACCACTCACTGGGATAAAGTTCCACACTGACCTCTTGCGGGGAAACAGTTCCATACTGACCAATTGCTGGGAAACAGTTCCACATTGACCCCTCACTGGGAAACAGTTCCACATTGACCACTCACTGGGATGCAGTTCCACATTGACCCCTCACTGGGAAACAGTTCCACACTGACCAATCACTGGGAAACAGTTCCACATTGACCACTCACTGGGAAACAGTTCCACATTGACCACTCACTGTGATGCAGTTCCACATGGAACCCTCACTGGGATACAGTTCCACATTAACCACTCACTGGGAAACAGTTCCACATTGACTACTCACTGAGATACAGTTCCACACTGACACCTCACTGGGATACAGTTGCACACTGACCACTCACTGGGAAACAGTTCCACATTGACCACTCACTGAGATACAGTTCCACACTGACCACTCACTGGGAAACAGTTCCACATTGACCACTCACTGGGATACAGTTCCATATTGACCACTCACTGAGATACAGTTCCACACTGACCACTCACTGGGATACAGTTCCACACTGACCACTCACTGGGAAACAGTTCCACACTGACCACTCACTGGGAAACAGGTCCACACTGACCCCTTGCTGGGAAACAGTTTCACACTGAGCACTCACTGGGAAACAGTTCCACACTGACCAATCACTGGGAAACAGTTCCACATTGACCCCTCACTGGGATGCAGTTCCACATGGAACCCTCACTGGGATACAGTTCCACACTGACCCCTTGCTGGGAAACAGTTCCACATTGACCCCTCACTGGGATACAGTTCCACACTGACCCCTCACTGGGAAACAGTTCCACATTGACCACTCACTGGGAAACAATTCCACACTGACCACTCACTGCGAAACAGTTCCACACTGACACCCCACTGGGAAACAGTTCCACATTGACCACTCACTGAGATATAGTTCCACACTGACCCCTCACTGGGAAACAGTTCGACACTGACCACCCACTGGGAAACATTTCCACATTGACCACTCACTGAGATACAGTTCCACACTGACCCCTCACTGGGAAACAGTTCCACACTGACCATTCACTGGGAAACAGTTCCACACTGAGCACTCACTGGGAAACAGTTCCACATTGACCACTCACTGGGATGCAGTTCCACATTGACCCCTCACTGGGAAACAGTTCCACACTGACCAATCACTGGGAAACAGTTCCACATTGACCCCTCACTGGGATGCAGTTCCACATGGAACGCTCACTGGGATACAGTTCCACACTGACCCCTTGCTGGGAAACAGTTCCACATTGAGCCCTCACTGGGATACAGTTCCACACTGACCCCTCACTGGGAAACAGTTCCACATTGACCACTCACTGGGAAACAATTCCACACTGACCACTCACTGCGAAACAGTTCCACACTGACACCCCACTGGGAAACAGTTCCACATTGACCACTCACTGAGATATAGTTCCACACTGACCCCTCACTGGGAAACAGTTCGACACTGACCACCCACTGGGAAACATTTCCACATTGACCACTCACTGAGATACAGTTCCACACTGACCCCTCACTGGGAAACAGTTCCAAACTGACCATTCACTGGGAAACAGTTCCACACTGACTACTCACTGGGAAACAGTTCCACATTGACCACTCAGTGTGAAACATTTCCACATTGACCACTCACTGAGATACAGTTCCACACTGACCCCTCACTGGGAAATAGTTCCAAACTGACCACTCACTGGGAAACAGGTACACACTGACTACTCACTGGGAAACAGTTCCACATTGACCACTCACTGAGATACAGTTCCACATTGACCCCTCAATGTGAAACAGTTCCACACTGACCACTCACTGGGAAACAGTTCCACATTGACCACTCACTGGGATACAGTTCCACATTAACCACTCACTGGGAAACAGTTCCACATTGACCACTCACTGAGATACAGTTCCACATTGACCACTCACTGGGATGCATTTCCACACTGACCACTCACTGGGATACAGTTCCACACTGACCACCCACTGGGAAACAGTTCCACATTGACCACTCACTGGGAAACAGTTCCACATTGACCACTCACTGAGATACAGTTCCACATTGACCCCTCACTGGGATGCATTTCCACACTGACCACTCACTGGGATACAGTTCCACACTGACCACCCACTGGGAAACAGTTCCACATTGACCACTCACTGGGAAACAGTTCCACATTGACCACTCACTGAGATACAGTTCCACACTGACCCCTCACTGAGATACAGTTCCAAACTGACCCCTCACTGGGAAACAGTTCTATATTGACTCCTCACTGGGATACAGTTGCACACTGACCACTCACTGGGAAACAGTTCCACATTGACCACTCACTGGGATACAGTTCCACACTGACCACTCACTGGGATACAGTTCCACATTGACCACTCACTGGGAAACAGTTCCACATTGACCACTCACTGAGATACAGTTCCACATTGACCACTCACTGGGATACAGTTCCACATTAACCACTCACTGAGATACAGTTCCACACTGACCACTCACTGGGAAACAGTTCCACATTGACCACTCACTGAGATATAGTTCCACATTGACCACTCACTGGGAAACAGTTCCACACTGACCACTCGCTGGGAAACAGTTCCACATTGACCACTCACTGGGAAACAGTTCCACACTGACCACTCACTGGGAAACAGTTCCACACTGACCCCTTGATGGGAAACAGTTCCACATTGACCCCTCACTGGGAAACAGTTCCACATTGACCACTCACTGTGATGCAGTTCCACATTGACCCCTCACTGGGAAACAGTTCCAAACTGACCAATCACTGGGATAATGTTCCACATTGACCCCTCACTGGGATACTGTTCCACACTGACCCCTCACTGGGAAACACTTCCACACTGACCCTCACTGGGAAACAGTTCCACACAGACCACTCACTGGGATACAGTTCCACATTGACCACTCACTGAGATACAGTTCCACACTGACCACTCACTGGGAAACAGTTCCACATTGACCACTCACTGGGATACAGTTCCACATTGACCACTCACTGGGATACAGTTCCACACTGACCACTCACTGGGAAACACTTCCACACTGACCCTCACTGGGAAACAGTTCCACATTGACCACTCACTGGGATACAGTTCCACATTGACCACTCACTGAGATACAGTTCCACACTGACCACTCACTGGGAAACAGTTCCACACTGACCCCTTGCTGGGAAACAGTTCCACATTGACCCCTCACTGGGAAACAGTTCCACATTGACCACTCACTGTGATGCAGTTCCACATTGACCCCTCACTGGGAAACAGTTCCACATTGACCACTCACTGGGATACAGTTCCACATTGACCACTCACTGGGATACAGTTCCACACTGACCACTCACTGGGAAACAGTTCCACACTGACCACTCACTGGGATAAAGTTCCACACTGACCTCTTGCGGGGAAACAGTTCCATACTGACCAATTGCTGGGAAACAGTTCCACATTGACCCCTCACTGGGAAACAGTTCCACATTGACCACTCACTGGGATGCAGTTCCACATTGACCCCTCACTGGGAAACAGTTCCACACTGACCAATCACTGGGAAACAGTTCCACATTGACCACTCACTGGGAAACAGTTCCACATTGACCACTCACTGTGATGCAGTTCCACATGGAACCCTCACTGGGATACAGTTCCACATTAACCACTCACTGGGAAACAGTTCCACATTGACTACTCACTGAGATACAGTTCCACACTGACACCTCACTGGGATACAGTTGCACACTGACCACTCACTGGGAAACAGTTCCACATTGACCACTCACTGAGATACAGTTCCACACTGACCACTCACTGGGAAACAGTTCCACATTGACCACTCACTGGGATACAGTTCCATATTGACCACTCACTGAGATACAGTTCCACACTGACCACTCACTGGGATACAGTTCCACACTGACCACTCACTGGGAAACAGTTCCACACTGACCACTCACTGGGAAACAGGTCCACACTGACCCCTTGCTGGGAAACAGTTTCACACTGAGCACTCACTGGGAAACAGTTCCACACTGACCAATCACTGGGAAACAGTTCCACATTGACCCCTCACTGGGATGCAGTTCCACATGGAACCCTCACTGGGATACAGTTCCACACTGACCCCTTGCTGGGAAACAGTTCCACATTGACCCCTCACTGGGATACAGTTCCACACTGACCCCTCACTGGGAAACAGTTCCACATTGACCACTCACTGGGAAACAATTCCACACTGACCACTCACTGCGAAACAGTTCCACACTGACACCCCACTGGGAAACAGTTCCACATTGACCACTCACTGAGATATAGTTCCACACTGACCCCTCACTGGGAAACAGTTCGACACTGACCACCCACTGGGAAACATTTCCACATTGACCACTCACTGAGATACAGTTCCACACTGACCCCTCACTGGGAAACAGTTCCACACTGACCATTCACTGGGAAACAGTTCCACACTGAGCACTCACTGGGAAACAGTTCCACATTGACCACTCACTGGGATGCAGTTCCACATTGACCCCTCACTGGGAAACAGTTCCACACTGACCAATCACTGGGAAACAGTTCCACATTGACCCCTCACTGGGATGCAGTTCCACATGGAACGCTCACTGGGATACAGTTCCACACTGACCCCTTGCTGGGAAACAGTTCCACATTGAGCCCTCACTGGGATACAGTTCCACACTGACCCCTCACTGGGAAACAGTTCCACATTGACCACTCACTGGGAAACAATTCCACACTGACCACTCACTGCGAAACAGTTCCACACTGACACCCCACTGGGAAACAGTTCCACATTGACCACTCACTGAGATATAGTTCCACACTGACCCCTCACTGGGAAACAGTTCGACACTGACCACCCACTGGGAAACATTTCCACATTGACCACTCACTGAGATACAGTTCCACACTGACCCCTCACTGGGAAACAGTTCCAAACTGACCATTCACTGGGAAACAGTTCCACACTGACTACTCACTGGGAAACAGTTCCACATTGACCACTCAGTGTGAAACATTTCCACATTGACCACTCACTGAGATACAGTTCCACACTGACCCCTCACTGGGAAATAGTTCCAAACTGACCACTCACTGGGAAACAGGTACACACTGACTACTCACTGGGAAACAGTTCCACATTGACCACTCACTGAGATACAGTTCCACATTGACCCCTCAATGTGAAACAGTTCCACACTGACCACTCACTGGGAAACAGTTCCACATTGACCACTCACTGGGATACAGTTCCACATTAACCACTCACTGGGAAACAGTTCCACATTGACCACTCACTGAGATACAGTTCCACATTGACCACTCACTGGGATGCATTTCCACACTGACCACTCACTGGGATACAGTTCCACACTGACCACCCACTGGGAAACAGTTCCACATTGACCACTCACTGGGAAACAGTTCCACATTGACCACTCACTGAGATACAGTTCCACATTGACCCCTCACTGGGATGCATTTCCACACTGACCACTCACTGGGATACAGTTCCACACTGACCACCCACTGGGAAACAGTTCCACATTGACCACTCACTGGGAAACAGTTCCACATTGACCACTCACTGAGATACAGTTCCACACTGACCCCTCACTGAGATACAGTTCCAAACTGACCCCTCACTGGGAAACAGTTCTATATTGACTCCTCACTGGGATACAGTTGCACACTGACCACTCACTGGGAAACAGTTCCACATTGACCACTCACTGGGATACAGTTCCACACTGACCACTCACTGGGATACAGTTCCACATTGACCACTCACTGGGAAACAGTTCCACATTGACCACTCACTGAGATACAGTTCCACATTGACCACTCACTGGGATACAGTTCCACATTAACCACTCACTGAGATACAGTTCCACACTGACCACTCACTGGGAAACAGTTCCACATTGACCACTCACTGAGATATAGTTCCACATTGACCACTCACTGGGAAACAGTTCCACACTGACCACTCGCTGGGAAACAGTTCCACATTGACCACTCACTGGGAAACAGTTCCACACTGACCACTCACTGGGAAACAGTTCCACACTGACCCCTTGATGGGAAACAGTTCCACATTGACCCCTCACTGGGAAACAGTTCCACATTGACCACTCACTGTGATGCAGTTCCACATTGACCCCTCACTGGGAAACAGTTCCAAACTGACCAATCACTGGGATAATGTTCCACATTGACCCCTCACTGGGATACTGTTCCACACTGACCCCTCACTGGGAAACACTTCCACACTGACCCTCACTGGGAAACAGTTCCACACAGACCACTCACTGGGAAGCAGTTCCACATTGACCCCTCACTGGGATACAGTTCCACATTGACCACTCACTGGGATACAGTTATACACTGACCCCATACTGCGAAACTGTTAGACACTGACCCCTCACTGGGAAACAGTTCCATATTGACCCCTCACTGGGATACAGTTCCACACTGACCACTCATTGGGAAAAAGTTCCACATTGACCCCTCACTGGGAGACAGTTACACACTGACCCCTTACTGCGAAACTGTTAGACACTGACCCCTTACTGGGAAACAGTTCCATATTGACCCCTCACTGGGATATAGTTCCACACTGACCACTCACTGGGAAACAGTTCCACATTGACCACTCACTGGAATACAGTTCCACACTGACCACTCACTGGGAAACAGTTCCACATTGACCACTCACTGGGAAACAGTTCCACATTGACCCCTCACTGGGATACAGTTCCACACTGACCACTCACTGGGAAACAGTTCCACATTGACCCCTCACTGGGATACAGTTCCACATTGACCACTCACTGGGATACAGTTCCACACTGACCACTCACTGGGAAACAGTTCCACATTGAACCCTCACTGGGATACAGTTCCACACTGACCACTCACTGGGAAACAGTTCCACAAAGACCACTCACTGAGATACAGTTCCACACTGACCACTCACTGGGAAACAGTTCCACATTGACCACTCACTGGGATACAGTTCCACACTGACCACTCACTGGGAAACAGTTCCACATTGACCACTCACTGGGATACAGTTCCACACTGACCCATTGCTGGGAAACAGATCCACACTGACCCCTTGCTGGGAAACAGTTCCACATTGACCCCTCACTGGGAAACAGTTCCACACTGACCACTCACTGGGAAACAGTTCCACACTGACCAGTCACTGAGATATAGTTCCACATTGACCACTCTCTGGGAAACAGGTCCACACTGACCACTCACTGGGAAACAGCTCCACACTGAGCACTCACTGGGAAACAGTTCCACATTGACCACTCACTGGGATACAGTTCCACATTGACCACTCACTGGGATACAGTTCCACACTGACCACTCACTGGGAAACAGTTCCACACTGACCACTCACTGGGATAAAGTTCCACACTGACCTCTTGCTGGGAAACAGGTCCACACTGACCAATTGCTGGGAAACAGTTCCACATTGACCCCTCACTGGGAAACAGTTCCACATTGACCACTCACTGGGATGCAGTTCCACATTGACCCCTCACTGGGAAACAGTTCCACACTGACCAATCACTGGGAAACAGTTCCACATTGACCACTCACTGGGAAACAGTTCCACATTGACCACTCACTGGGATACAGTTCCACACTGACCCCTTGCTGGGAAACAGTTAGACACTGACCCCTCACTGAGATACAGTTCCACACTGACACCTCACTGGGATACAGTTCCACACTGACCACTCACTGGGAAACAGTTCCACATTGACCACTCACTGGGATACAGTTCCACACTGACCCCTTGCTGGGAAACAGTTAGACACTGACCCCTCACTGGGAAACAGTTCCACATTGACTACTCACTGAGATACAGTTCCACACTGACACCTCACTGGGATACAGTTCCACACTGACCACTCACTGGGAAACAGTTCCACATTGACCACTCACTGAGATACAGTTCCACACTGACCACTCACTGGGAAACAGTTCCACATTGACCACTCACTGGGATACAGTTCCACATTGACCACTCACTGAGATACAGTTCCACACTGACCACTCACTGGGATACAGTTCCACACTGACCACTCACTGGGAAACAGTTCCACACTGACCACTCACTGGGAAACAGGTCCACACTGACCCCTTGCTGGGAAACAGTTCCACACTGAGCACTCACTGGGAAACAGTTCCACATTGACCACTCACTGGGATGCAGTTCCACATTGACCCCTCACTGGGAAACAGTTCCACACTGACCAATCACTGGGAAACAGTTCCACATTGACCCCTCACTGGGATGCAGTTCCACATGGAACCCTCACTGGGATACAGTTCCACACTGACCCCTTGCTGGGAAACAGTTCCACATTGACCCCTCACTGGGAAACAGTTCCACATTGACCACTCACTGGGAAACAATTCCACACTGACCACTCACTGCGAAACAGTTCCACACTGACACCCCACTGGGAAACAGTTCCACATTGACCACTCACTGAGATATCGTTCCACACTGACCCCTCACTGGGAAACAGTTCGACACTGACCACCCACTGGGAAACATTTCCACATTGACCACTCACTGAGATACAGTTCCACACTGACCCCTCACTGGGAAACAGTTCCAAACTGACCATTCACTGGGAAACAGTTCCACACTGACTACTCACTGGGAAACAGTTCCACATTGACCACTCAGTGTGAAACATTTCCACATTGACCACTCACTGAGATACAGTTCCACACTGACCCCTCACTGGGAAATAGTTCCAAACTGACCACTCACTGGGAAACAGGTACACACTGACTACTCACTGGGAAACAGTTCCACATTGACCACTCACTGAGATACAGTTCCACATTGACCCCTCAATGTGAAACAGTTCCACACTGACCACTCACTGGGAAACAGTTCCACATTGACCACTCACTGGGATACAGTTCCACATTAACCAATCACTGGGAAGCAGTTCCACATTGACCACTCACTGAGATACAGTTCCACATTGACCCCTCACTGGGATGCATTTCCACACTGACCACTCACTGGGATACAGTTCCACACTGACCACCCACTGGGAAACAGTTCCACATTGACCACTCACTGGGAAACAGTTCCACATTGACCACTCACTGAGATACAGTTCCACACTGACCCCTCACTGAGATACAGTTCCACACTGACCCCTCACTGGGAAACAGTTCTATATTGACTCCTCACTGGGATACAGTTGCACACTGACCACTCACTGGGAAACAGTTCCACATTGACCACTCACTGGGATACAGTTCCACACTGACCACTCACTGGGATACAGTTCCACATTGACCACTCACTGGGAAACATTTCCACATTGACCACTCACTGAGATACAGTTCCACACTGACCCCTCACTGGGATACAGTTCCACACTGACCACTCACTGGGAAACAGTTCCACATTGACCACTCACTGAGATACAGTTCCACACTGACCACTTATTGGGGAACAGTTCCACATTGACCACTCACTGGGATACAGTTCCACATTAACCACTCACTGAGATACAGTTCCACACTGATCACTCACTGGGAAACAGTTCCACATTGACCACTCACTGAGATATAGTTCCACATTGACCACTCACTGGGAAACAGTTTCACACTGACCTCTCGCTGGGAAACAGTTCCACACTGACCACTCACTGGGAAACAGTTCCACACTGACCACTCACTAGTAAACAGTTCCACACTGACCCCATGCTGGTTAACAGTTCCACATTGACCCCTCACTGGGAAACAGTTCCACATTGACCACTCACTGTGATGCAGTTCCACATTGACCCCTCACTGGGAAACAGTTCCAAACTGACCAATCACTGGGATAAAGTTCCACATTGACCCCTCACTGGGATACAGTTCCACACTGACCCCTCACTGGGAAACACTTCCACACTGACCCTCACTGGGAAACAGTTCCACACAGACCACTCACTGGGAAGCAGTTCCACATTGACCCCTCACTGGGATACAGTTCCACATTGACCACTCACTGGGATACAGTTATACACTGACCCCATACTGCGAAACTGTTAGACACTGACCCCTCACTGGGAAACAGTTCCATATTGACCCCTCACTGGGATACAGTTCCACACTGACCACTCATTGGGAAACAGTTACACACTGACCCCTTACTGCGAAACTGTTAGACACTGACCCCTTACTGGGAAACAGTTCCATATTGACCCCTCACTGGGATATAGTTCCACACTGACCACTCACTGGGAAACAGTTCCACATTGACCACTCACTGGAATACTGTTCCACACTGACCACTCACTGGGAAACAGTTCCACATTGACCACTCACTGGGAAACAGTTCCACATTGACCCCTCACTGGGATACAGTTCCACACTGACCACTCACTGGGAAACAGTTCCACATTGACCCCTCACTGGGATACAGTTCCACATTGACCACTCACTGGGATACAGTTCCACACTGACCACTCACTGGGAAACAGTTCCACATTGAACCCTCACTGGGATACAGTTCCACACTGACCACTCACTGGGAAACAGTTCCACAAAGACCACTCACTGAGATACAGTTCCACACTGACCACTCACTGGGAAACAGTTCCACATTGACCACTCACTGGGATACAGTTCCACACTGACCACTCACTGGGAAACAGTTCCACATTGACCACTCACTGGGATACAGTTCCACACTGACCCATTGCTGGGAAACAGTTCCACACTGACCCCTTGCTGGGAAAAAGTTCCAGATTGACCCTTCACTGGGAAACTGTTCCACACTGACCACTCACTGGGATACAGTTCCACATTGACCACTCACTGGGATACAGTTCCACACTGACCACTCACTCGGAAATTGTTCCACATTGACCACTCACTGGGATAAAGTTCCACACTGACCCCTTGCTGGGAAACAGTTCCACACTGACCCCTTGCTGGGAAACAGTTCCACATTGACCCCTCACTGGGATGCAGTTCCACATGGAACCCTCACTGGGATACAGTTCCACACTGACCCCTTGCTGGGAAACAGTTCCACATTGACCCCTCTCTGGGATACAGTTCCCCACTGACCCCTCACTGGGAAACAGTTCCACATTGACCACTCACTGGGAAACAATTCCACACTGACCACTCACTGCGAAACAGTTCCACACTGACACCCCACTGGGAAACAGTTCCACATTGACCACTCACTGAGATATAGTTCCACACTGACCCCTCACTGGGAAACAGTTCGACACTGACCACCCACTGGGAAACATTTCCACATTGACCACTCACTGAGATACAGTTCCACACTGACCCCTCACTGGGAAACAGTTCCAAACTGACCATTCACTGGGAAACAGTTCCACACTGACTACTCACTGGGAAACAGTTCCACATTGACCACTCAGTGTGAAACATTTCCACATTGACCACTCACTGAGATACAGTTCCACACTGACCCCTCACTGGGAAATAGTTCCAAACTGACCACTCACTGGGAAACAGGTACACACTGACTACTCACTGGGAAACAGTTCCACATTGACCACTCACTGAGATACAGTTCCACATTGACCCCTCAATGTGAAACAGTTCCACACTGACCACTCACTGGGAAACAGTTCCACATTGACCACTCACTGGGATACAGTTCCACATTAACCAATCACTGGGAAGCAGTTCCACATTGACCACTCACTGAGATACAGTTCCACATTGACCCCTCACTGGGATGCATTTCCACACTGACCACTCACTGGGATACAGTTCCACACTGACCACCCACTGGGAAACAGTTCCACATTGACCACTCACTGGGAAACAGTTCCACATTGACCACTCACTGAGATACAGTTCCACACTGACCCCTCACTGAGATACAGTTCCACACTGACCCCTCACTGGGAAACAGTTCTATATTGACTCCTCACTGGGATACAGTTGCACACTGACCACTCACTGGGAAACAGTTCCACATTGACCACTCACTGGGATACAGTTCCACATTGACCACTCACTAGGAAACATTTCCACATTGACCACTCACTGAGATACAGTTCCACACTGACCCCTCACTGGGATACAGTTCCACACTGACCACTCACTGGGAAACAGTTCCACATTGACCACTCACTGAGATACAGTTCCACACTGACCACTTATTGGGGAACAGTTCCACATTGACCACTCAGTGGGATACAGTTCCACATTAACCACTCACTGAGATACAGTTCCACACTGACCACTCACTGGGAAACAGTTCCACATTGACCACTCACTGAGATATAGTTCCACATTGACCACTCACTGGGAAACAGTTCCACACTGACCACTCGCTGGGAAACAGTTCCACACTGACCACTCACTGGGAAACAGTTCCACACTGACCACTCACTGGGAAACAGTTCCACACTGACCCCATGCTGGTTAACAGTTCCACATTGACCCCTCACTGGGAAACAGTTCCAAACTGACCAATCACTGGGATAAAGTTCCACATTGACCCCTCACTGGGAAACAGTTCCACACTGACCCCTCACTGGGAAACACTTCCACACTGACCCTCACTGGGAAACAGTTCCACACAGACCACTCACTGGGATACAGTTCCACATTGACCACTCACTGAGATACAGTTCCACACTGACCACTCACTGGGAAACAGTTCCACACTGACCAGTCACTGAGATATAGTTCCACACTGACCCCTTGCTGGGAAACAGTTCCAGATTGACCACTCACTGGGAAACAGCTCCACACTGAGCACTCACTGGGATACAGTTCCACACTGACCACTCACTGGGAAACAGTTCCACACTGACCACTCACTGGGATAAAGTTCCACACTGACCTCTTGCTGGGAAACAGTTCCACATTGACCCCTCACTGGGAAACAGTTCCACATTGACCACTCACTGGGATGCAGTTCCACATTGACCCCTCACTGGGAAACAGTTCCACACTGACCAATCACTGGGAAACAGTTCCACATTGACCACTCACTGGGAAACAGTTCCACATTGACCACTCACTGTGATGCAGTTCCACATGGAACCCTCACTGGGATACAGTTCCACATTGACCACTCACTGGGATACAGTTCCACACTGACCCCTTGCTGGGAAACAGTTAGACACTGACCCCTCACTGAGATACAGTTCCACACTGACACCTCACTGGGATACAGTTCCACACTGACCACTCACTGGGAAACAGTTCCACATTGACCACTCACTGGGATACAGTTCCACACTGACCCCTTGCTGGGAAACAGTTAGACACTGACCCCTCACTGGGAAACAGTTCCACATTGACTACTCACTGAGATACAGTTCCACACTGACACCTCACTGGGATACAGTTCCACACTGACCACTCACTGGGAAACAGTTCCACATTGACCACTCACTGGGATACAGTTCCACATTGACCACTCACTGAGATACAGTTCCACACTGACCACTCACTGGGATACAGTTCCACACTGACCACTCACTGGGAAACAGTTCCACACTGACCACTCACTGGGAAACAGGTCCACACTGACCGCTTGCTGGGAAACAGTTCCACACTGAGCACTCACTGGGAAACAGTTCCACATTGACCACTCACTGGGATGCAGTTCCACATTGACCCCTCACTGGGAAACAGTTCCACACTGACCAATCACTGGGAAACAGTTCCACATTGACCCCTCACTGGGATGCAGTTCCACATGGAACCCTCACTGGGATACAGTTCCACACTGACCCCTTGCTGGGGAACAGTTCCACATTGACCCCTCACTGGGATACAGTTCCACACTGACCCCTCACTGGGAAACAGTTCCACATTGACCACTCACTGGGAAACAATTCCACACTGACCACTCACTGCGAAACAGTTCCACACTGACACCCCACTGGGAAACAGTTCCACATTGACCACTCACTGAGATATAGTTCCACACTGACCCCTCACTGGGAAACAGTTCGACACTGACCACCCACTGGGAAACATTTCCACATTGACCACTCACTGAGATACAGTTCCACACTGACCCCTCACTGGGAAACAGTTCCAAACTGACCATTCACTGGGAAACAGTTCCACACTGACTACTCACTGGGAAACAGTTCCACATTGACCACTCAGTGTGAAACATTTCCACATTGACCACTCACTGAGATACAGTTCCACACTGACCCCTCACTGGGAAATAGTTCCAAACTGACCACTCACTGGGAAACAGGTACACACTGACTACTCACTGGGAAACAGTTCCACATTGACCACTCACTGAGATACAGTTCCACATTGACCCCTCAATGTGAAACAGTTCCACACTGACCACTCACTGGGAAACAGTTCCACATTGACCACTCACTGGGATACAGTTCCACATTAACCAATCACTGGGAAGCAGTTCCACATTGACCACTCACTGAGATACAGTTCCACATTGACCCCTCACTGGGATGCATTTCCACACTGACCACTCAATGGGATACAGTTCCACACTGACCACCCACTGGGAAACAGTTCCACATTGACCACTCACTGGGAAACAGTTCCACATTGACCACTCACTGAGATACAGTTCCACACTGACCCCTCACTGAGATACAGTTCCACACTGACCCCTCACTGGGAAACAGTTCTATATTGACTCCTCACTGGGATACAGTTGCACACTGACCACTCACTGGGAAACAGTTCCACATTGACCACTCACTGGGATACAGTTCCACACTGACCACTCACTGGGATACAGTTCCACATTGACCACTCACTGGGAAACATTTCCACATTGACCACTCACTGAGATACAGTTCCACACTGACCCCTCACTGGGATACAGTTCCACACTGACCACTCACTGGGAAACAGTTCCACATTGACCACTCACTGAGATACAGTTCCACACTGACCACTTATTGGGGAACAGTTCCACATTGACCACTCAGTGGGATACAGTTCCACATTAACCACTCACTGAGATACAGTTCCACACTGACCACTCACTGGGAAACAGTTCCACATTGACCACTCACTGAGATATAGTTCCACATTGACCACTCACTGGGAAACAGTTCCACACTGACCACTCGCTGGGAAACAGTTCCACACTGACCACTCACTGGGAAACAGTTCCACACTGACCACTCACTGGGAAACAGTTCCACACTGACCCCATGCTGGTTAACAGTTCCACATTGACCCCTCACTGGGAAACAGTTCCAAACTGACCAATCACTGGGATAAAGTTCCACATTGACCCCTCACTGGGAAACAGTTCCACACTGACCCCTCACTGGGAAACACTTCCACACTGACCCTCACTGGGAAACAGTTCCACACAGACCACTCACTGGGATACAGTTCCACATTGACCACTCACTGAGATACAGTTCCACACTGACCACTCACTGGGAAACAGTTCCACACTGACCAGTCACTGAGATATAGTTCCACACTGACCCCTTGCTGGGAAACAGTTCCAGATTGACCACTCACTGGGAAACAGCTCCACACTGAGCACTCACTGGGATACAGTTCCACACTGACCACTCACTGGGAAACAGTTCCACACTGACTACTCACTGGGAAACAGTTCCACATTGACCACTCAGTGTGAAACATTTCCACATTGACCACTCACTGAGATACAGTTCCACACTGACCCCTCACTGGGAAATAGTTCCAAACTGACCACTCACTGGGAAACAGGTACACACTGACTACTCACTGGGAAACAGTTCCACATTGACCACTCACTGAGATACAGTTCCACATTGACCACTCACTGGGAAACAGTTCCACATTGACCACTCACTGTGATGCAGTTCCACATGGAACCCTCACTGGGATACAGTTCCACATTGACCACTCACTGGGATACAGTTCCACACTGACCCCTTGCTGGGAAACAGTTAGACACTGACCCCTCACTGAGATACAGTTCCACACTGACACCTCACTGGGATACAGTTCCACACTGACCACTCACTGGGAAACAGTTCCACATTGACCACTCACTGGGATACAGTTCCACACTGACCCCTTGCTGGGAAACAGTTAGACACTGACCCCTCACTGGGAAACAGTTCCACATTGACTACTCACTGAGATACAGTTCCACACTGACACCTCACTGGGATACAGTTCCACACTGACCACTCACTGGGAAACAGTTCCACATTGACCACTCACTGGGATACAGTTCCACATTGACCACTCACTGAGATACAGTTCCACACTGACCACTCACTGGGATACAGTTCCACACTGACCACTCACTGGGAAACAGTTCCACACTGACCACTCACTGGGAAACAGGTCCACACTGACCGCTTGCTGGGAAACAGTTCCACACTGAGCACTCACTGGGAAACAGTTCCACATTGACCACTCACTGGGATGCAGTTCCACATTGACCCCTCACTGGGAAACAGTTCCACACTGACCAATCACTGGGAAACAGTTCCACATTGACCCCTCACTGGGATGCAGTTCCACATGGAACCCTCACTGGGATACAGTTCCACACTGACCCCTTGCTGGGAAACAGTTCCACATTGACCCCTCACTGGGATACAGTTCCACACTGACCCCTCACTGGGAAACAGTTCCACATTGACCACTCACTGGGAAACAATTCCACACTGACCACTCACTGCGAAACAGTTCCACACTGACACCCCACTGGGAAACAGTTCCACATTGACCACTCACTGAGATATAGTTCCACACTGACCCCTCACTGGGAAACAGTTCGACACTGACCACCCACTGGGAAACATTTCCACATTGACCACTCACTGAGATACAGTTCCACACTGACCCCTCACTGGGAAACAGTTCCAAACTGACCATTCACTGGGAAGCAGTTCCACACTGACTACTCACTGGGAAACAGTTCCACATTGACCACTCAGTGTGAAACATTTCCACATTGACCACTCACTGAGATACAGTTCCACACTGACCCCTCACTGGGAAATAGTTCCAAACTGACCACTCACTGGGAAACAGGTACACACTGACTACTCACTGGGAAACAGTTCCACATTGACCACTCACTGAGATACAGTTCCACATTGACCCCTCAATGTGAAACAGTTCCACACTGACCACTCACTGGGAAACAGTTCCACATTGACCACTCACTGGGATACAGTTCCACATTAACCAATCACTGGGAAGCAGTTCCACATTGACCACTCACTGAGATACAGTTCCACATTGACCCCTCACTGGGATGCATTTCCACACTGACCACTCACTGGGATACAGTTCCACACTGACCACCCACTGGGAAACAGTTCCACATTGACCACTCACTGGGAAACAGTTCCACATTGACCACTCACTGAGATACAGTTCCACACTGACCCCTCACTGAGATACAGTTCCACACTGACCCCTCACTGGGAAACAGTTCTATATTGACTCCTCACTGGGATACAGTTGCACACTGACCACTCACTGGGAAACAGTTCCACATTGACCACTCACTGGGATACAGTTCCACACTGACCACTCACTGGGATACAGTTCCACATTGACCACTCACTGGGAAACATTTCCACATTGACCACTCACTGAGATACAGTTCCACACTGACCCCTCACTGGGATACAGTTCCACACTGACCACTCACTGGGAAACAGTTCCACATTGACCACTCACTGAGATACAGTTCCACACTGACCACTTATTGGGGAACAGTTCCACATTGACCACTCACTGGGATACAGTTCCACATTAACCACTCACTGAGATACAGTTCCACACTGATCACTCACTGGGAAACAGTTCCACATTGACCACTCACTGAGATATAGTTCCACATTGACCACTCACTGGGAAACAGTTCCACACTGACCACTCGCTGGGAAACAGTTCCACACTGACCACTCACTGGGAAACAGTTCCACACTGACCACTCACTGGGAAACAGTTCCACACTGACCCCATGCTGGTTAACAGTTCCACATTGACCCCTCACTGGGAAACAGTTCCACATTGACCACTCACTGTGATGCAGTTCCACATTGACCCCTCACTGGGAAACAGTTCCAAACTGACCAATCTCTGGGATAAAGTTCCACATTGACCCCTCACTGGGATACAGTTCCACACTGACCCCTCACTGGGAAACACTTCCACACTGACCCTCACTGGGAAACAGTTCCACACAGACCACTCACTGGGAAGCAGTTCCACATTGACCCCTCACTGGGATACAGTTCCACATTGACCACTCACTGGGATACAGTTATACACTGACCCCATACTGCGAAACTGTTAGACACTGACCCCTCACTGGGAAACAGTTCCTTATTGACCCCTCACTGGGATACAGTTCCACACTGACCACTCATTGGGAAACAGTTCCACATTGACCCCTCACTGGGAGACAGTTACACACTGACCCCTTACTGCGAAACTGTTAGACACTGACCCCTTACTGGGAAACAGTTCCATATTGACCCCTCACTGGGATATAGTTCCACACTGACCACTCACTGGGAAACAGTTCCACATTGACCACTCACTGGAATACAGTTCCACACTGACCACTCACTGGGAAACAGTTCCACATTGACCACTCACTGGGAAACAGTTCCACATTGACCCCTCACTGGGATACAGTTCCACACTGACCACTCACTGGGAAACAGTTCCACATTGACCCCTCACTGGGATACAGTTCCACATTGACCACTCACTGGGATACAGTTCCACACTGACCACTCACTGGGAAACAGTTCCACATTGAACCCTCACTGGGATACAGTTCCACACTGACCACTCACTGGGAAACAGTTCCACAAAGACCACTCACTGAGATACAGTTCCACACTGACCACTCACTGGGAAACAGTTCCACATTGACCACTCACTGGGATACAGTTCCACACTGACCACTCACTGGGATACAGTTCCACACTGACCCATTGCTGGGAAACAGTTCCACACTGACCCCTTGCTGGGAAACAGTTCCAGATTGACCCCTCACTGGGAAACTGTTCCACACTGACCACTCACTGGGATACAGTTCCACATTGACCACTCACTGGGATACAGTTCCACACTGACCACTCACTCGGAAACAGTTCCACATTGACCACTCACTGGGATAAAGTTCCACACTGACCCTTTGCTGGGAAACAGTTCCACACTGACCCCTTGCTGGGAAACAGTTCCACATTGACCCCTCACTGGGATGCAGTTCCACATGGAACCCTCACTGGGATACAGTTCCACACTGACCCCTTGCTGGGAAACAGTTCCACATTGACCCCTCACTGGGATACAGTTCCACACTGACCCCTCACTGGGAAACAGTTCCACATTGACCACTCACTGGGAAACAATTCCACACTGACCACTCACTGCGAAACAGTTCCACACTGACACCCCACTGGGAAACAGTTCCACATTGACCACTCACTGAGATATAGTTCCACACTGACCCCTCACTGGGAAACAGTTCGACACTGACCACCCACTGGGAAACATTTCCACATTGACCACTCACTGAGATACAGTTCCACACTGACCCCTCACTGGGAAACAGTTCCAAACTGACCATTCACTGGGAAACAGTTCCACACTGACTACTCACTGGGAAACAGTTCCACATTGACCACTCAGTGTGAAACATTTCCACATTGACCACTCACTGAGATACAGTTCCACACTGACCCCTCACTGGGAAATAGTTCCAAACTGACCACTCACTGGGAAACAGGTACACACTGACTACTCACTGGGAAACAGTTCCACATTGACCACTCACTGAGATACAGTTCCACATTGACCCCTCAATGTGAAACAGTTCCACACTGACCACTCACTGGGAAACAGTTCCACATTGACCACTCACTGGGATACAGTTCCACATTAACCAATCACTGGGAAGCAGTTCCACATTGACCACTCACTGAGATACAGTTCCACATTGACCCCTCACTGGGATGCATTTCCACACTGACCACTCACTGGGATACAGTTCCACACTGACCACCCACTGGGAAACAGTTCCACATTGACCACTCACTGGGAAACAGTTCCACATCGACCACTCACTGAGATACAGTTCCACACTGACCCCTCACTGAGATACAGTTCCACACTGACCCCTCACTGGGAAACATTTCCACATTGACCACTCACTGAGATACAGTTCCACACTGACCCCTCACTGGGAAACAGTTCCAAACTGACCATTCACTGGGAAACAGTTCCACACTGACTACTCACTGGGAAACAGTTCCACATTGACCACTCAGTGTGAAACATTTCCACATTGACCACTCACTGAGATACAGTTCCACACTGACCCCTCACTGGGAAATAGTTCCAAACTGACCACTCACTGGGAAACAGGTACACACTGACTACTCACTGGGAAACAGTTCCACATTGACCACTCACTGAGATACAGTTCCACATTGACCCCTCAATGTGAAACAGTTCCACACTGACCACTCACTGGGAAACAGTTCCACATTGACCACTCACTGGGATACAGTTCCACATTAGCCAATCACTGGGAAGCAGTTCCACATTGACCACTCACTGAGATACAGTTCCACATTGACCCCTCACTGGGATGCATTTCCACACTGACCACTCACTGGGATGCAGTTCCACACTGACCACCCACTGGGAAACAGTTCCACATTGACCACTCACTGGGAAACAGTTCCACATTGACCACTCACTGAGATACAGTTCCACACTGACCCCTCACTGAGATACAGTTCCACACTGACCCCTCACTGGGAAACAGTTCTATATTGACTCCTCACTGGGATACAGTTGCACACTGACCACTCACTGGGAAACAGTTCCACATTGACCACTCACTGGGGTACAGTTCCACACTGACGACTCACTGGGATACAGTTCCACATTGACCACTCACTGGGAAACATTTCCACATTGACCACTCACTGAGATACAGTTCCACACTGACCCCTCACTGGGATACAGTTCCACACTGACCACTCACTGGGAAACAGTTCCACATTGACCACTCACTGAGATACAGTTCCACACTGACCACTTATTGGGGAACAGTTCCACATTGACCACTCACTGGGATACAGTTCCACATTAACCACTCACTGAGATACAGTTCCACACTGATCACTCACTGGGAAACAGTTCCACATTGACCACTCACTGAGATATAGTTCCACATTGACCACTCACTGGGAAACAGTTCCACACTGACCACTCGCTGGGAAACAGTTCCACACTGACCACTCACTGGGAAACAGTTCCACACTGACCACTCACTAGTAAACAGTTCCACACTGACCCCATGCTGGTTAACAGTTCCACATTGACCCCTCACTGGGAAACAGTTCCACATTGACCACTCACTGTGATGCAGTTCCACATTGACCCCTCACTGGGAAACAGTTCCAAACTGACCAATCACTGGGATAAAGTTCCACATTGACCCCTCACTGGGATACAGTTCCACACTGACCCCTCACTGGGAAACACTTCCACACTGACCCTCACTGGGAAACAGTTCCACACAGACCACTCACTGGGAAGCAGTTCCACATTGACCCCTCACTGGGATACAGTTCCACATTGACCACTCACTGGGATACAGTTATACACTGACCCCATACTGCGAAACTGTTAGACACTGACCCCTCACTGGGAAACAGTTCCATATTGACCCCTCACTGGGATACAGTTCCACACTGACCACTCATTGGGAAACAGTTCCACATTGACCCCTCACTGGGAGACAGTTACACACTGACCCCTTACTGCGAAACTGTTAGACACTGACCCCTTACTGGGAAACAGTTCCATATTGACCCCTCACTGGGATATAGTTCCACACTGACCACTCACTGGGAAACAGTTCCACATTGACCACTCACTGGAATACAGTTCCACACTGACCACTCACTGGGAAACAGTTCCACATTGACCACTCACTGGGAAACAGTTCCACATTGACCCCTCACTGGGATACAGTTCCACACTGACCACTCACTGGGAAACAGTTCCACATTGACCCCTCACTGGGATACAGTTCCACATTGACCACTCACTGGGATACAGTTCCACACTGACCACTCACTGGGAAACAGTTCCACATTGAACCCTCACTGGGATACAGTTCCACACTGACCACTCACTGGGAAACAGTTCCACAAAGACCACTCACTGAGATACAGTTCCACACTGACCACTCACTGGGAAACAGTTCCACATTGACCACTCACTGGGATACAGTTCCACACTGACCACTCACTGGGAAACAGTTCCACATTGACCACTCACTGGGATACAGTTCCACACTGACCCATTGCTGGGAAACAGTTCCACACTGACCCCTTGCTGGGAAAAAGTTCCAGATTGACCCCTCACTGGGAAACTGTTCCACACTGACCACTCACTGGGATACAGTTCCACATTGACCACTCACTGGGATACAGTTCCACACTGACCACTCACTCGGAAATTGTTCCACATTGACCACTCACTGGGATAAAGTTCCACACTGACCCCTTGCTGGGAAACAGTTCCACATTGACCCCTCACTGGGATGCAGTTCCACATGGAACCCTCACTGGGATACAGTTCCACACTGACCCCTTGCTGGGAAACAGTTCCACATTGACCCCTCACTGGGATACAGTTCCACACACATCCCTCACTGGGAAACAGTTCCACATTGACCACTCACTGGGAAACAATTCCACACTGACCACTCACTGCGAAACAGTTCCACACTGACACCCCACTGGGAAACAGTTCCACATTGACCACTCACTGAGATATAGTTCCACACTGACCCCTCACTGGGAAACAGTTCGACACTGACCACCCACTGGGAAACATTTCCACATTGACCACACACTGAGATACAGTTCCACACTGACCCCTCACTGGGAAACAGTTCCAAACTGACCATTCACTGGGAAACAGTTCCACACTGACTACTCACTGGGAAACAGTTCCACATTGACCACTCAGTGTGAAACATTTCCACATTGACCACTCACTGAGATACAGTTCCACACTGACCCCTCACTGGGAAATAGTTCCAAACTGACCACTCACTGGGAAACAGGTACACACTGACTACTCACTGGGAAACAGTTCCACATTGACCACTCACTGAGATACAGTTCCACATTGACCCCTCACAGTTCCGAAGAAGGGTCACTGACCCGAAACGTTAACTCTGCTTCTCTTTCCACAGATGCTGCCAGACCTGCTGAGTGAATCCAGCATTTCTTGTTTTTGTTACAGTTCCACATTGACCCCTCACTGGGATGCATTTCCACACTGACCACTCACTGGGATACAGTTCCACACTGACCACCCACTGGGAAACAGTTCCACATTGACCACTCACTGGGAAACAGTTCCACATTGACCACTCACTGAGATACAGTTCCACACTGACCCCTCACTGAGATACAGTTCCACACTGACCCCTCACTGGGAAACAGTTCTATATTGACTCCTCACTGGGATACAGTTGCACACTGACCACTCACTGGGAAACAGTTCCACATTGACCACTCACTGGGATACAGTTCCACATTGACCACTCACTAGGAAACATTTCCACATTGACCACTCACTGAGATACAGTTCCACACTGACCCCTCACTGGGATACAGTTCCACACTGACCACTCACTGGGAAACAGTTCCACATTGACCACTCACTGAGATACAGTTCCACACTGACCACTTATTGGGGAACAGTTCCACATTGACCACTCACTGGGATACAGTTCCACATTAACCACTCACTGAGATACAGTTCCACACTGACCACTCACTGGGAAACAGTTCCACATTGACCACTCACTGAGATATAGTTCCACATTGACCACTCACTGGGAAACAGTTCCACACTGACCACTCGCTGCGAAACAGTTCCACACTGACCACTCACTGGGAAACAGTTCCACACTGACCACTCACTGGGAAACAGTTCCACACTGACCCCATGCTGGTTAACAGTTCCACATTGACCCCTCACTGGGAAACAGTTCCAAACTGACCAATCACTGGGATAAAGTTCCACATTGACCCCTCACTGGGAAACAGTTCCACACTGACCCCTCACTGGGAAACACTTCCACACTGACCCTCACTGGGAAACAGTTCCACACAGACCACTCACTGGGATACAGTTCCACATTGACCACTCACTGAGATACAGTTCCACACTGACCACTCACTGGGAAACAGTTCCACACTGACCAGTCACTGAGATATAGTTCCACACTGACCCCTTGCTGGGAAACAGTTCCAGATTGACCACTCACTGGGAAACAGCTCCACACTGAGCACTCACTGGGATACAGTTCCACACTGACCACTCACTGGGAAACAGTTCCACACTGACCACTCACTGGGATAAAGTTCCACACTGACCTCTTGCTGGGAAATAGTTCCACACTGACCAATTGCTGGGAAACAGTTCCACATTGACCCCTCACTGGGAAACAGTTACACATTGACCACTCACTGGGATGCAGTTCCACATTGACCCCTCACTGGGAAACAGTTCCACACTGACCAATCACTGGGAAACAGTTCCACATTGACCACTCACTGGGAAACAGTTCCACATTGACCACTCACTGTGATGCAGTTCCACATGGAACCCTCACTGGGATACAGTTCCACATTGACCACTCACTGGGATACAGTTCCACACTGACCCCTTGCTGGGAAACAGTTAGACACTGACCCCTCACTGAGATACAGTTCCACACTGACACCTCACTGGGATACAGTTCCACACTGACCACTCACTGGGAAACAGTTCCACATTGACCACTCACTGGGATACAGTTCCACACTGACCCCTTGCTGGGAAACAGTTAGACACTGACCCCTCACTGGGAAACAGTTCCACATTGACTACTCACTGAGATACAGTTCCACACTGACACCTCACTGGGATACAGTTCCACACTGACCACTCACTGGGAAACAGTTCCACATTGACCACTCACTGGGATACAGTTCCACATTGACCACTCACTGAGATACAGTTCCACACTGACCACTCACTGGGATACAGTTCCACACTGACCACTCACTGGGAAACAGTTCCACACTGACCACTCACTGGGAAACAGGTCCACACTGACCCATTGCTGGGAAACAGTTCCACACTGAGCACTCACTGGGAAACAGTTCCACATTGACCACTCACTGGGATGCAGTTCCACATTGACCCCTCACTGGGAAACAGTTCCACACTGACCAATCACTGGGAAACAGTTCCACATTGACCCCTCACTGGGATGCAGTTCCACATGGAACCCTCACTGGGATACAGTTCCACACTGACCCCTTGCTGGGAAACAGTTCCACATTGACCCCTCACTGGGATACAGTTCCACACTGACCCCTCACTGGGAAACAGTTCCACATTGACCACTCACTGGGAAACAATTCCACACTGACCACTCACTGCGAAACAGTTCCACACTGACACCCCACTGGGAAACAGTTCCACATTGACCACTCACTGAGATATAGTTCCACACTGACCCCTCACTGGGAAACAGTTCGACACTGACCACCCACTGGGAAACATTTCCACATTGACCACTCACTGAGATACAGTTCCACACTGACCCCTCACTGGGAAACAGTTCCAAACTGACCATTCACTGGGAAACAGTTCCACACTGACTACTCACTGGGAAACAGTTCCACATTGACCACTCAGTGAGATACAGTTCCACACTGACCCCTCACTGGGAAATATTTCCAAACTGACCACTCACTGGGAAACAGGTACACACTGACTACTCACTGGGAAACAGTTCCACATTGACCACTCACTGAGATACAGTTCCACATTGACCCCTCAATGTGAAACAGTTCCACACTGACCACTCACTGGGAAACAGTTCCACATTGACCACTCACTGGGATACAGTTCCACATTAACCAATCACTGGGAAGCAGTTCCACATTGACCACTCACTGAGATACAGTTCCACATTGACCCCTCACTGGGATGCATTTCCACACTGACCACTCACTGGGATACAGTTCCACACTGACCACCCACTGGGAAACAGTTCCACATTGACCACTCACTGGGAAACAGTTCCACATTGACCACTCACTGAGATACAGTTCCACACTGACCCCTCACTGAGATACAGTTCCACACTGACCCCTCACTGGGAAACAGTTCTATATTGACTCCTCACTGGGATACAGTTGCACACTGACCACTCACTGGGAAACAGTTCCACATTGACCACTCACTGGGATACAGTTCCACACTGACCACTCACTGGGATACAGTTCCACATTGACCACTCACTGGGAAACATTTCCACATTGACCACTCACTGAGATACAGTTCCACACTGACCCCTCACTGGGATACAGTTCCACACTGACCACTCACTGGGAAACAGTTCCACATTGACCACTCACTGAGATACAGTTCCACACTGACCACTTATTGGGGAACAGTTCCACATTGACCACTCACTGGGATACAGTTCCACATTAACCACTCACTGAGATACAGTTCCACACTGATCACTCACTGGGAAACAGTTCCACATTGACCACTCACTGAGATATAGTTCCACATTGACCACTCACTGGGAAACAGTTCCACACTGACCACTCGCTGGGAAACAGTTCCACACTGACCACTCACTGGGAAACATTTCCACACTGACCACTCACTGGGAAACAGTTCCACACTGACCCCATGCTGGTTAACAGTTCCACATTGACCCCTCACTGGGAAACAGTTCCACATTGACCACTCACTGTGATGCAGTTCCACATTGACCCCTCACTGGGAAACAGTTCCAAACTGACCAATCTCTGGGATAAAGTTCCACATTGACCCCTCACTGGGATACAGTTCCACACTGACCCCTCACTGGGAAACACTTCCACACTGACCCTCACTGGGAAACAGTTCCACACAGACCACTCACTGGTAAGCAGTTCCACATTGACCCCTCACTGGGATACATTTCCACATTGACCACTCACTGGGATACAGTTATACACTGACCCCATACTGCGAAACTGTTAGACACTGACCCCTCACTGGGAAACAGTTCCTTATTGACCCCTCACTGGGATACAGTTCCACACTGACCACTCATTGGGAAACAGTTCCACATTGACCCCTCACTGGGAGACAGTTACACACTGACCCCTTACTGCGAAACTGTTAGACACTGACCCCTTACTGGGAAACAGTTCCATATTGACCCCTCACTGGGATATAGTTCCACACTGACCACTCACTGGGAAACAGTTCCACATTGACCACTCACTGGAATACAGTTCCACACTGACCACTCACTGGGAAACAGTTCCACATTGACCACTCACTGGGAAACAGTTCCACATTGACCCCTCACTGGGATACAGTTCCACACTGACCACTCACTGGGAAACAGTTCCACATTGACCCCTCACTGGGATACAGTTCCACATTGACCACTCACTGGGATACAGTTCCACACTGACCACTCACTGGGAAACAGTTCCACATTGAACCCTCACTGGGATACAGTTCCACACTGACCACTCACTGGGAAACAGTTCCACAAAGACCACTCACTGAGATACAGTTCCACACTGACCACTCACTGGGAAACAGTTCCACATTGACCACTCACTGGGATACAGTTCCACACTGACCACTCACTGGGAAACAGTTCCACATTGACCATTCACTGGGATACAGTTCCACACTGACCCATTGCTGGGAAACAGTTCCACACTGACCCCTTGCTGGGAAACAGTTGCAGATTGACCCCTCACTGGGAAACTGTTCCACACTGACCACTCACTGGGATACAGTTCCACATTGACCACTCACTGGGATACAGTTCCACACTGACCACTCACTCGGAAACAGTTCCACATTGACCACTCACTGGGATAAAGTTCCACACTGACCCCTTGCTGGGAAACAGTTCCACACTGACCCCTTGCTGGGAAACAGTTCCACATTGACCCCTCACTGGGATGCAGTTCCACATGGAACCCTCACTGGGATACAGTTCCACACTGACCCCTTGCTGGGAAACAGTTCCACATTGACCCCTCACTGGGATACAGTTCCACACTGACCCCTCACTGGGAAACAGTTCCACATTGACCACTCACTGGGAAACAATTCCACACTGACCACTCACTGCGAAACAGTTCCACACTGACACCCCACTGGGAAACAGTTCCACATTGACCACTCACTGAGATATAGTTCCACACTGACCCCTCACTGGGAAACAGTTCGACACTGACCACCCACTGGGAAACATTTCCACATTGACCACTCACTGAGATACAGTTCCACACTGACCCCTCACTGGGAAACAGTTCCAAACTGACCATTCACTGGGAAACAGTTCCACACTGACTACTCACTGGGAAACAGTTCCACATTGACCACTCAGTGTGAAACATTTCCACATTGACCACTCACTGAGATACAGTTCCACACTGACCCCTCACTGGGAAATAGTTCCAAACTGACCACTCACTGGGAAACAGGTACACACTGACTACTCACTGGGAAACAGTTCCACATTGACCACTCACTGAGATACAGTTCCACATTGACCCCTCAATGTGAAACAGTTCCACACTGACCACTCACTGGGAAACAGTTCCACATTGACCACTCACTGGGATACAGTTCCACATTAACCAATCACTGGGAAGCAGTTCCACATTGACCACTCACTGAGATACAGTTCCACATTGACCCCTCACTGGGATGCATTTCCACACTGACCACTCACTGGGATACAGTTCCACACTGACCACCCACTGGGAAACAGTTCCACATTGACCACTCACTGGGAAACAGTTCCACATTGACCACTCACTGAGATACAGTTCCACACTGACCCCTCACTGAGATACAGTTCCACACTGACCCCTCACTGGGAAACAGTTCTATATTGACTCCTCACTGGGATACAGTTGCACACTGACCACTCACTGGGAAACAGTTCCACATTGACCACTCACTGGGATACAGTTCCACATTGACCACTCACTGGGAAACATTTCCACATTGACCACTCACTGAGATACAGTTCCACACTGACCCCTCACTGGGATACAGTTCCACACTGACCACTCACTGGGAAACAGTTCCACATTGACCACTCACTGAGATACAGTTCCACACTGACCACTTATTGGGATACAGTTCCACATTAACCACTCACTGAGATACAGTTCCACACTGACCACTCACTCGGAAACAGTTGCACATTGACCACTCACTGAGATATCGTTCCACATTGACCACTCACTGGGAAACAGTTCCACACTGACCACTCGCTGGGAAACAGTTCCACACTGACCACTCACTGGGAAACAGTTCCACACTGACCACTCACTGGGAAACAGTTCCACACTGACCCCATGCTGGTTAACAGTTCCACATTGACCCCTCACTGGGAAACAGTTCCACATTGACCACTCACTGTGATGCAGTTCCACATTGACCCCTCACTGGGAAACAGTTCCAAACTGACCAATCACTGGGATAAAGTTCCACATTGACCCCTCACTGGGATACAGTTCCACACTGACCCCTCACTGGGAAACACTTCCACACTGACCCTCACTGGGAATCAGTTCCACACAGACCACTCACTGGGAAGCAGTTCCACATTGACCCCTCACTGGGATACAGTTCCACATTGACCACTCACTGGGATACAGTTATACACTGACCCCATACTGCGAAACTGTTAGACACTGACCCCTCACTGGGAAACAGTTCCATATTGACCCCTCACTGGGATACAGTTCCACACTGACCACTCATTGGGAAACAGTTCCACATTGACCCCTCACTGGGAGACAGTTACACACTGACCCCTCACTGCGAAACTGTTAGACACTGACCCCTTACTGGGAAACAGTTCTATATTGACCCCTCACTGGGATATAGTTCCACACTGACCACTCACTGGGAAACAGTTCCACATTGACCACTCACTGGAATACAGTTCCACACTGACCACTCACTGGGAAACAGTTCCACATTGACCACTCACTGTGAAACAGTTCCACATTGACCCCTCACTGGGATACAGTTCCACATTGACCACTCACTGGGAAACAGTTCCACATTGACCCCTCACTGGGATACAGTTCCACATTGACCACTCACTGGGATACAGTTCCACACTGACCACTCACTGGGAAACAGTTCCACATTGAACCCTCACTGGGATACAGTTCCACACTGACCACTCACTGGGAAACAGTTCCACAAAGACCACTCACTGAGATACAGTTCCACACTGACCACTCACTGGGAAACAGTTCCACATTGACCACTCACTGGGATACAGTTCCACACTGACCACTCACTGGGAAACAGTTCCACATTGACCACTCACTGGGATACAGTTCCACACTGACCCATTGCTGGGAAACAGTTCCACACTGACCCCTTGCTGGGAAACAGTTCCAGATTGACCCCTCACTGGGAAACTGTTCCACACTGACCACTCACTGGGATACAGTTCCACATTGACCACTCACTGGGATACAGTTCCACACTGACCACTCACTGGGAAACAGTTCCACATTGACCACTCACTGGGATAAAGTTCCACACTGACCCCTTGCTGGGAAACAGTTCCACACTGACCCCTTGCTGGGAAACAGTTCCACATTGACCCCTCACTGGGAAACAGTTCCACACTGACCACTCACTGGGAAACAGTTCCACACTGACCCCTCACTGAGATACAGTTCCACACTGACCCCTCACAGGGAAACAGTTCCACATTGACCCCTCACTGGGATACAGTTCCACACTGACCACTCACTGGGAAACAGTTCCACATTGACCACTCACTGGGATACAGTTCCACACTGACCACTCAATGGGAAACAGTTCCACATTGACCACTCACTGGGAAACAGTTCCACATTGACCACTCACTGAGATACAGTTCCAGACTGACCCATCACTGAGATACAGTTCCACACTGACCCCTCACTGGGAAACAGTTCTATATTGACCCCTCACTGGGATACAGTTCCACACTGACCACTCACTGGGAAACAGTTCCACATTGACCACTCACTGGGATACAGTTCCACACTGACCACTCACTGGGATACAGTTCCACATTGACCACTCACTGGGAAACAGTTCCACATTGACCACTCACTGAGATACAGTTCCACACTGACACCTCACTGGGATACAGTTCCACACTGACCACTCACTGGGAAAGAGTTCCACATTGACCACTCACTGAGATGCAGTTCCACACTGACCACTCACTGGGAAACAGTTCCACATTGACCACTCACTGGGATACAGTTCCACATTGACCACTCACTGAGATACAGTTCCACACTGACCACTCACTGGGAAACAGTTCCACACTGACCACTTACTGAGATATAGTTCCACATTGACCACTCACTGGGAAACAGGTCCACACTGACCACTCAGTGGGAAACAGTTCCACACTGAGCACTCACTGGGAAACAGTTCCACATTGATCACTCACTGGGATACAGTTCCACCTTGACCACTCACTGGGATACAGTTCCACACTGACCACTCACTGGGAAACAGTTCCACACTGACCACTCACTGAGATATAGTTCCACATTGACCACTCACTGGGAAACAGGTCCACACTGACCTCTCACTGGGAAACAGTTCCACACTGAGCACTCACTGGTAAACAGTTCCACATTGACCACTCACTGGGATACAGTTCCACATTGACCACTCACTGGGATACAGTTCCACACTGACCACTCACTGGGAAACAGTTCCACACTGACAACTCACTGGGAAACAGTTCCACACTCACCTCTTGCTGGGAAACAGTTCCACATTGACCCCTCACTGGGAAACAGTTCCACATTGACCACTCACTGGGATGCAGTTCCACATTGACCCCTCACTGGGAAACAGTTCCACACTGACCAATCACTGGGAAACAGTTCCACATTGACCCCTCACTGGGAAACAGTTCCACACTGACCAATCACTGGGAAACAGTTCCACATTGACCACTCACTGGGATGCAGTTCCACATTGACCCCTCACTGGGAAACAGTTCCACACTGACCAATCACTGGGAAACAGTTCCACATTGACCACTCACTGGGATGCAGTTCCACATGGAACCCTCACTGGGATACAGTTCCACACTGACCCCTTGCTGGGAAACAGTTAGACACTGATCCCTCATTGGGAAACAGTTCCACATTGACCACTCATTGGGATGCAGTTCCACATGGAACCCTCACTGGGATACAGTTCCACACTGACCCCTTGCTGGGAAACAGTTAGACACTGATCCCTCACTGGGAAACAGTTCCACATTGACTACTCACTGAGATACAGTTCCACACTGACACCTCACTGGGATACAGTTCCACACCGACCACTCACTGGGAAACAGTTCCACATTGACCACTCACTGAGATACAGTTCCACACTGACCACTCACTGGGAAACAGTTCCACATTGACCACTCACTGGGATACAGTTCCACATTGACACCTCAATGAGATACAGTTCCACACTGACCACTCACTGGGAAACAGTTCCACACTGACCACTCACTGAGATATCGTTCCACATTGACCACTCACTGGGAAACAGGTCCACACTGACCACTCACTGGGAAACAGTTCCACACTGAGCACTCACTGGGAAACAGTTCCACATTGACCACTCACTGGGATACAGTTCCACACTGACAACTCACTGGGAAACAGTTCCACACTGACCACTCACTGGGAAACAGTTCCACACTGACCCCTTGCTGGGAAACAGTTCCACACTGACCCCTTGCTGGGAAACAGTTCCACATTGACCACTCACTGGGATGCAGTTCCACATTGACCCCTCACTGGGAAACAGTTCCACACTGACCAATCACTGGGAAACAGTTCCACATTGACCCTCACTGGGAAACAGTTCCACATTGACCACTCACTGGGATGCAGTTCCACATGGAACCCTCACTGGGATACAGTTCCACATTGACCCCTCACTGTGATACAGTTCCACACTGACCCCTCACTGGGAAACAGTTCCACATTGACCACTCACTGGGAAACAATTCCACACTGACCACTCACTGCGAAACAGTTCCACACTGACACCTCACTGGGAAACAGTTCCACATTGACCACTCACTGAGATATAGTTCCACACTGACCCCTCACTGGGAAACAGTTCGACACCGACCACCCACTGGGAAACATTTCCACATTGACCACTCACTGAGATACAGTTCCACACTGACCCCTCACTGGGAAACAGTTCCAAACTGACCATTCACTGGGAAACAGTTCCACACTGATTACTCACTGGGAAACAGTTCCACATTGACCACTCACTGTGAAACATTTCCACATTGACCAAACACTGAGATACAGTTCCACACTGACCCCTCACTGGGAAATAGTTCCAAACTGACCACTCACTGGGAAACAGGTACACCCTGACTACTCACTGGGAAACAGTTCCACATTGACCACTCACTGAGATACAGTTCCACATTGACCCCTCAATGTCAAACAGTTCCACACTGACCACTCACTGGGAAACAGATCCACATTGACCACTCACTGGGATACAGTTCCACATTAACCACTCACTGGGAAACAGTTCCACATTGACCACTCACTGAGATACAGTTCCACATTGACCCCTCACTGGGATGCATTTCCACACTGACCACTCACTGGGATACAGCTCCACACTGACCACCCACTGGGAAAAAGTTCCACATTGACCACTCACTGGGAAACAGTTCCACACTCACCTCTTGCTGGGAAACAGTTCCACACTGACCCCTTGCTGGGAAACAGTTCCACATTGACCCCTCACTGGGAAACAGTTCCACACTCACCTCTTGCTGGGAAACAGTTCCACACTGACCCCTTGCTGGGAAACAGTTCCACATTGACCCCTCACTGGGAAACAGTTCCACATTGACCACTCACTGGGATGCAGTTCCACATTGACCCCTCACTGGGAAACAGTTCCACACTGACCCCTCACTGGGAAACAGTTCCACATTGACCCCTCACTGGGAAACAGTTCCACATTGACCACTCACTGGGATGCAGTTCCACATGGAACCCTCACTGGGATACAGTTCCACACTGACCCCTTGCTGGGAAACAGTTAGACACTGATCCCTCACTGGGAAACAGTTCCACATTGACCACTCACTGGGATGCAGTTCCACATGAACCCTCACTGGGATACAGTTCCACACTGACCCCTTGCTGGGAAACAGTTAGGCACTGATCCCTCACTGGGAAACAGTTCCACATTGACCACTCACTGGGATGCAGTTCCACATGAACCCTCACTGGGATACAGTTCCACACTGACCCCTTGCTGGGAAACAGTTCCACATTGACACCTCACTGAGATACAGTTCCACACTGACCACTCACTGGGAAACAGTTCCACACTGACCACTCACTGAGATATCGTTCCACATTGACCACTCACTGGGAAACAGGTCCACACTGACCACTCACTGGGAAACAGTTCCACACTGAGCACTCACTGGGAAACAGTTCCACATTGACCACTCACTGGGATACAGTTCCACACTGACAACTCACTGGGAAACAGTTCCACACTGACCACTCTCTGGGAAACAGTTCCACACTGACCCCTTGCTGGGAAACAGTTCCACACTGACCCCTTGCTGGGAAACAGTTCCACATTGACCACTCACTGGGATGCAGTTCCACATTGACCCCTCACTGGGAAACAGTTCCACATTGACCCCTCACTGGGAAACAGTTCCACATTGACCACTCACTGGGATGCAGTTCCACATGGAACCCTCACTGGGATACAGTTCCACATTGACCCCTCACTGGGATACAGTTCCACACTGACCCCTCACTGGGAAACAGTTCCACATTGACCACTCACTGGGAAACAATTCCACACTGACCACTCACTGCGAAACAGTTCCACACTGACACCTCACTGGGAAACAGTTCCACATTGAGCACTCACTGAGATATAGTTCCACACTGACCCCTCACTGGGAAACAGTTCGACACCGACCACCCACTGGGAAACATTTCCACATTGACCACTCACTGAGATACAGTTCCACACTGACCCCTCACTGGGAAACAGGTCCAAACTGACCATTCACTGGGAAACAGTTCCACACTGATTACTCACTGGGAAACAGTTCCACATTGACCACTCACTGTGAAACATTTCCACATTGACCACTCACTGCGAAACAGTTCCACACTGACACCTCACTGGGAAACAGTTCCACATTGACCACTCACTGAGATATAGTTCCACACTGACCCCTCACTGGGAAACAGTTCGACACTGACCACCCACTGGGAAACATTTCCACATTGACCACTCACTGAGATACAGTTCCACACTGACCCCTCACTGGGAAACAGTTCCAAACTGACCATTCACTGGGAAACAGTTCCACACTGATTACTCACTGGGAAACAGTTCCACATTGACCACTCAGTGTGAAACATTTCCACATTGACCAAACACTGACATACAGTTCCACACTGACCCCTCACTGGGAAATAGTTCCAAACTGACCACTCACTGGGAAACAGGTACACACTGACTACTCACTGGGAAACAGTTCCACATTGACCACTCACTGAGATACAGTTCCACATTGACCCCTCAATGTGAAACAGTTCCACACTGACCACTCACTGGGAAACAGATCCACATTGACCACTCACTGGGATACAGTTCCACATTAACCACTCACTGGGAAACAGTTCCACATTGACCACTCACTGAGATACAGTTCCACATTGACCCCTCACTGGGATGCATTTCCACACTGACCACTCACTGGGATACAGTTCCACACTGACCACCCACTGGGAAAAAGTTCCACATTGACCACTCACTGGGAAACAGTTCCACATTGACCACTCACTGAGATACAGTTCCACACTGACCCCTCACTGAGATACAGTTCCACACTGACCCCTCACTGGGAAACAGTTCTATATTGACTCCTCACTGGGATACAGTTCCACACTGACCACTCACTGGGAAACAGTTCCACATTGACCACTCACTGGGATACAGTTCCACACTGACCACTCACTGGGATACAGTTCCACATTGACCACTCACTGGGAAACAGTTCCACATTGACCACTCACTGAGATACAGTTCCACAATGACCCCTCACTGGGATACAGTTCCACACTGACCACTCACTGGGAAACAGTTCCACATTGACCACTCACTGAGATACAGTTCCACACTGACCACTTATTGGGGAACAGTTCCACATTGACCACTCACTGGGATACAGTTCCACATTGACCACTCACTGAGATACAGTTCCACACTGACACCTCACTGGGAAACAGTTCCACATTGACCACTCACTGAGATATAGTTCCACACTGACCCCTCACTGGGAAACAGTTCGACACCGACCACCCACTGGGAAACATTTCCACATTGACCACTCACTGAGATACAGTTCCACACTGACCCCTCACTGGGAAACAGTTCCAAACTGACCATTCACTGGGAAACAGTTCCACACTGATTACTCACTGGGAAACAGTTCCACATTGACCACTCACTGTGAAACATTTCCACATTGACCAAACACTGAGATACAGTTCCACACTGACCCCTCACTGGGAAATAGTTCCAAACTGACCACTCACTGGGAAACAGGTACACCCTGACTACTCACTGGGAAACAGTTCCACATTGACCACTCACTGAGATACAGTTCCACATTGACCCCTCAATGTCAAACAGTTCCACACTGACCACTCACTGGGAAACAGATCCACATTGACCACTCACTGGGATACAGTTCCACATTAACCACTCACTGGGAAACAGTTCCATATTGACCACTCACTGAGATACAGTTCCACATTGACCCCTCACTGGGATGCATTTCCACACTGACCACTCACTGGGATACAGCTCCACACTGACCACCCACTGGGAAAAAGTTCCACATTGACCACTCACTGGGAAACAGTTCCACACTCACCTCTTGCTGGGAAACAGTTCCACACTGACCCCTTGCTGGGAAACAGTTCCACATTGACCCCTCACTGGGAAACAGTTCCACACTCACCTCTTGCTGGGAAACAGTTCCACACTGACCCCTTGCTGGGAAACAGTTCCACATTGACCCCTCACTGGGAAACAGTTCCACATTGACCACTCACTGGGATGCAGTTCCACATTGACCCCTCACTGGGAAACAGTTCCACACTGACCCCTCACTGGGAAACAGTTCCACATTGACCCCTCACTGGGAAACAGTTCCACATTGACCACTCACTGGGATGCAGTTCCACATGGAACCCTCACTGGGATACAGTTCCACACTGACCCCTTGCTGGGAAACAGTTAGACACTGATCCCTCACTGGGAAACAGTTCCACATTGACCACTCACTGGGATGCAGTTCCACATGAACCCTCACTGGGATACAGTTCCACACTGACCCCTTGCTGGGAAACAGTTAGGCACTGATCCCTCACTGGGAAACAGTTCCACATTGACCACTCACTGGGATGCAGTTCCACATGAACCCTCACTGGGATACAGTTCCACACTGACCCCTTGCTGGGAAACAGTTCCACATTGACACCTCACTGAGATACAGTTCCACACTGACCACTCACTGGGAAACAGTTCCACACTGACCACTCACTGAGATATCGTTCCACATTGACCACTCACTGGGAAACAGGTCCACACTGACCACTCACTGGGAAACAGTTCCACACTGAGCACTCACTGGGAAACAGTTCCACATTGACCACTCACTGGGATACAGTTCCACACTGACAACTCACTGGGAAACAGTTCCACACTGACCACTCTCTGGGAAACAGTTCCACACTGACCCCTTGCTGGGAAACAGTTCCACACTGACCCCTTGCTGGGAAACAGTTCCACATTGACCACTCACTGGGATGCAGTTCCACATTGACCCCTCACTGGGAAACAGTTCCACATTGACCCCTCACTGGGAAACAGTTCCACATTGACCACTCACTGGGATGCAGTTCCACATGGAACCCTCACTGGGATACAGTTCCACATTGACCCCTCACTGGGATACAGTTCCACACTGACCCCTCACTGGGAAACAGTTCCACATTGACCACTCACTGGGAAACAATTCCACACTGACCACTCACTGCGAAACAGTTCCACACTGACACCTCACTGGGAAACAGTTCCACATTGACCACTCACTGAGATATAGTTCCACACTGACCCCTCACTGGGAAACAGTTCGACACCGACCACCCACTGGGAAACATTTCCACATTGACCACTCACTGAGATACAGTTCCACACTGACCCCTCACTGGGAAACAGGTCCAAACTGACCATTCACTGGGAAACAGTTCCACACTGATTACTCACTGGGAAACAGTTCCACATTGACCACTCACTGTGAAACATTTCCACATTGACCACTCACTGAGATACAGTTCCACACTGACCCCTCACTGGGAAACAGCTCCACATTGACCACTCACTGCGAAACAGTTCCACACTGACACCTCACTGGGAAACAGTTCCACATTGACCACTCACTGAGATATAGTTCCACACTGACCCCTCACTGGGAAACAGTTCGACACTGACCACCCACTGGGAAACATTTCCACATTGACCACTCACTGAGATACAGTTCCACACTGACCCCTCACTGGGAAACAGTTCCAAACTGACCATTCACTGGGAAGCAGTTCCACACTGATTACTCAGTGGGAAACAGTTCCACATTGACCACTCAGTGTGAAACATTTCCACATTGACCAAACACTGACATACAGTTCCACACTGACCCCTCACTGGGAAATAGTTCCAAACTGACCACTCACTGGGAAACAGGTACACACTGACTACTCACTGGGAAACAGTTCCACATTGACCACTCACTGAGATACAGTTCCACATTGACCCCTCAATGTGAAACAGTTCCACACTGACCACTCACTGGGAAACAGATCCACATTGACCACTCACTGGGATACAGTTCCACATTAACCACTCACTGGGAAACAGTTCCACATTGACCACTCACTGAGATACAGTTCCACATTGACCCCTCACTGGGATGCATTTCCACACTGACCACTCACTGGGATACAGTTCCACACTGACCACCCACTGGGAAAAAGTTCCACATTGACCACTCACTGGGAAACAGTTCCACATTGACCACTCACTGAGATACAGTTCCACACTGACCCCTCACTGAGATACAGTTCCACACTGACCCCTCACTGGGAAACAGTTCTATATTGACTCCTCACTGGGATACAGTTCCACACTGACCACTCACTGGGAAACAGTTCCACATTGACCACTCACTGGGATACAGTTCCACACTTACCACTCACTGGGATACAGTTCCACATTGACCACTCACTGGGAAACAGTTCCACATTGACCACTCACTGAGATACAGTTCCACAATGACCCCTCACTGGGATACAGTTCCACACTGACCACTCACTGGGAAGCAGTTCCACATTGACCACTCACTGAGATACAGTTCCACACTGACCACTTATTGGGGAACAGTTCCACATTGACCACTCACTGGGATACAGTTCCACATTGACCACTCACTGAGATACAGTTCCACACTGACCAATCACTGGGAAACAGTTCCACATTGACCACTTACTGAGATATAGTTCCACATTGACCACTCACTGGGAAACAGTTCCACACTGACCACTCACTGCGAAACAGTTCCACATTGACCACTCACTGGGATACAGTTCCACATTGACCACTCACTGGGATACAGTTCCACACTGACCACTCACTGGGAGACAGTTCCACACTGACCACTCACTGGAAACAGTTCCACACTGACCCCTTGCTGGGAAACAGTTCCACATTGACCCCTCACTGGGAAACAGTTCCACATTGACCACTCACTGTGATGCAGTTCCACATTGACCCCTCACTGGGAAACAGTTCCACATTGACCATTCACTGGGAAACACTTCCACATTGACCACTCACTGAGATGCAGTTCCACACTGACCCCTCACTGAGATACAGTTCCCCACTGACCCCTCACTGGGAAACAGTTCTATTTTGACCCCTCACTGGGATACAGTTCCACACTGACCACTCACTGGGAAACAGTTCCACATTGACCACTCACTGAGATACAGTTCCACATTGACCACTCACTGGGATACAGTTCCACACTGACCACTCACTGGGAAACAGTTCCACATTGACCACTCACTGGGATACAGTCCCACACTGACCCCTTGCTGGGAAACAGTTCCACACTGACCACTCACTGGGATACAGTTCCACATTGACCCCTCACTGGGAAACAGTTCCACACTGACCACTCACTGGGAAATAGTTCCAATCTGACCACTCACCGGGAAACAGTTCCACATTGACCACTCACTGGGTTACAGTTCCACACTGACCCCTTACTGGGAAACAGTTCCACATTGACCCCTCACTGGGAAACAGTTCCACATTGACCACTCACTGGGAAACAGATCCACACTGACCCCTCACTGGGATGCAGTTCCACATTGACCCCTCACTGGGAAACAGTTCCACACTGACCACTCACTGGGAAACAGTTCCACACTGTGCACACACTGGGAAACAGTTCCACACTGACCCCTCACTGAGATACAATTCCACACTGACCCCTCACTGGGAAACAGTTCCATATTGACCCCTCACTGGGAAACAGTTCCACATTGACCCCTCACTGGGAAACAGTTCCACATTGACCACTCACTGGGATGCAGTTCCACATGGAACCCTCACTGGGATACAGTTCCACACTGACCCCTTGCTGGGAAACAGTTAGACACTGATCCCTCACTGGGAAACAGTTCCACATTGACAACTCACTGGGATGCAGTTCCACATGGAACCCTCACTGGGATACAGTTCCACACTGACCCCTTGCTGGGAAACAGTTAGACACTGATCCCTCACTGGGAAACAGTTCCACATTGACTACTCACTGAGATACAGTTCCACACTGACACCTCACTGGGATACAGTTCCACACTGACCACTCACTGGGAAACAGTTCCACATTGACCACTCACTGAGATACAGTTCCACACTGACCACTCACTGGGAAACAGTTCCACATTGACCACTCACTGGGATACAGTTCCACATTGACACCTCACTGAGATACAGTTCCACACTGACCACTCACTGGGAAACAGTTCCACACTGACCACTCACTGAGATCGTTCCATATTGACCACTCACTGGGAAACAGTTCCACACTGACCACTCACTGGGAAACAATTCCACACTGACCACTCACTGCGAAACAGTTCCACACTGACACCTCACTGGGAAACAGTTCCACATTGACCACTCACTGAGATATAGTTCCACACTGACCCCTCACTGGGAAACAGTTCGACACCGACAACCCACTGGTAAACATTTCCACATTGACCACTCACTGAGATACAGTTCCACACTGACCCCTCACTGGGAAACAGTTCCAAACTGACCATTCACTGGGAAACAGTTCCACACTGATTACTCACTGGGAAACAGTTCCACATTGACCACTCACTGTGAAACATTTCCACATTGACCAAACACTGAGATACAGTTCCACACTGACCCCTCACTGGGAAATAGTTCCAAACTGACCACTCACTGGGAAACAGTTCCACATTGTCCCCTCACTGGGAAACAGTTCTATATTGACTCCTCACTGGGATACAGTTCCACACTGACCCCTCACTGGGAAACAGTTCTATATTGACTCCTCACTGGGATACAGTTCCACACTGACCACTCACTGGGAAACAGTTCCACATTGACCACTCACTGGGATACAGTTCCACACTGAACACTCACTGGGATACAGTTCCACATTGACCACTCACTGGGAAACAGTTCCACATTGACCACTCACTGGGAAACAGTTCCACACTGACCACTTGCTGGGAAACAGTTCCACATTGACCCCTCACTGGGAAACAGTTCCACATTGACCACTCACTGTAATGCAGTTCCACATTGACCCCTCACTGGGAAACAGTTCCACACTGACCAATCACTGGGAAACAGTTCCACATTGACCATTCACTGGGAAACAGTTCCACATTGACCACTCACTGAGATGCAGTTCCACACTGACCCCTCACTGAGATACAGTTCCCCACTGACCCCTCACTGGGAAACAGTTCTATTTTGACCCCTCACTGGGATACAGTTCCACACTGACCACTCACTGGGAAACAGTTCCACATTGACCACTCACTGAGATACAGTTCCACATTGACCACTCACTGGGATACAGTTCCACACTGACCACTCACTGGGAAACAGTTCCACATTGACCACTCACTGGGATACAGTCCCACACTGACCCCTTGCTGGGAAACAGTTCCACACTGACCACTCACTGGGATACAGTTCCACATTGACCCCTCACTGGGAAACAGTTCCACACTGACCACTCACTGGGAAATAGTTCCAATCTGACCACTCACCGGGAAACAGTTCCACATTGACCACTCACTGGGTTACAGTTCCACACTGACCCCTTACTGGGAAACAGTTCCACATTGACCCCTCACTGGGAAACAGTTCCACATTGACCACTCACTGGGAAACAGATCCACACTGACCCCTCACTGGGATGCAGTTCCACATTGACCCCTCACTGGGAAACAGTTCCACACTGACCACTCACTGGGAAACAGTTCCACACTGTGCACACACTGGGAAACAGTTCCACACTGACCCCTCACTGAGATACAATTCCACACTGACCCCTCACTGGGAAACAGTTCCATATTGACCCCTCACTGGGAAACAGTTCCACATTGACCCCTCACTGGGAAACAGTTCCACATTGACCACTCACTGGGATGCAGTTCCACATGGAACCCTCACTGGGATACAGTTCCACACTGACCCCTTGCTGGGAAACAGTTAGACACTGATCCCTCACTGGGAAACAGTTCCACATTGACAACTCACTGGGATGCAGTTCCACATGGAACCCTCACTGGGATACAGTTCCACACTGACCCCTTGCTGGGAAACAGTTAGACACTGATCCCTCACTGGGAAACAGTTCCACATTGACTACTCACTGAGATACAGTTCCACACTGACACCTCACTGGGATACAGTTCCACACTGACCACTCACTGGGAAACAGTTCCACATTGACCACTCACTGAGATACAGTTCCACACTGACCACTCACTGGGAAACAGTTCCACATTGACCACTCACTGGGATACAGTTCCACATTGACACCTCACTGAGATACAGTTCCACACTGACCACTCACTGGGAAACAGTTCCACACTGACCACTCACTGAGATCGTTCCATATTGACCACTCACTGGGAAACAGTTCCACACTGACCACTCACTGGGAAACAATTCCACACTGACCACTCACTGCGAAACAGTTCCACACTGACACCTCACTGGGAAACAGTTCCACATTGACCACTCACTGAGATATAGTTCCACACTGACCCCTCACTGGGAAACAGTTCGACACCGACCACCCACTGGTAAACATTTCCACATTGACCACTCACTGAGATACAGTTCCACACTGACCCCTCACTGGGAAACAGTTCCAAACTGACCATTCACTGGGAAACAGTTCCACACTGATTACTCACTGGGAAACAGTTCCACATTGACCACTCACTGTGAAACATTTCCACATTGACCAAACACTGAGATACAGTTCCACACTGACCCCTCACTGGGAAATAGTTCCAAACTGACCACTCACTGGGAAACAGTTCCACATTGTCCCCTCACTGGGAAACAGTTCTATATTGACTCCTCACTGGGATACAGTTCCACACTGACCCCTCACTGGGAAACAGTTCTATATTGACTCCTCACTGGGATACAGTTCCACACTGACCACTCACTGGGAAACAGTTCCACATTGACCACTCACTGGGATACAGTTCCACACTGAACACTCACTGGGATACAGTTCCACATTGACCACTCACTGGGAAACAGTTCCACATTGACCACTCACTGGGAAACAGTTCCACACTGACCACTTGCTGGGAAACAGTTCCACATTGACCCCTCACTGGGAAACAGTTCCACATTGACCACTCACTGTAATGCAGTTCCACATTGACCCCTCACTGGGAAACAGTTCCACACTGACCAATCACTGGGAAACAGTTCCACATTGACCATTCACTGGGAAACAGTTCCACATTGACCACTCACTGAGATGCAGTTCCACACTGACCCCTCACTGAGATACAGTTCCCCACTGACCCCTCACTGGGAAACAGTTCTATTTTGACCCCTCACTGGGATACAGTTCCACACTGACCACTCACTGGGAAACAGTTCCACATTGACCACTCACTGACATACAGTTCCACACTGACCACTCACTGGGATACAGTTCCACATTGACCACTCACTGGGAAACAGTTCCACATTGACCACTCACTGAGATACAGTTCCACACTGACCCCTCACTGGGAAACAGTTCCACACTGACCACTCACTAGGAAACAGTTCCACATTGAACACTCACTGAGATACAGTTACACAATGACCAATTATTGGGGCACAGTTCCACATTGACCACTGACTGGGATACAGTTCCACATTGACCACTCACTGAGATACAGTTCCACACTGACCCCTCACTGGGAAACAGTTCCACATTGACCACTCACTGAGATATAGTTCCACATTGACCACTCACTGGGAAACAGTTCCACGCTGACCACTCACTGGGAAACAGTTCCACATTGACCACTCACTGGGATACAGTTCCACATTGACCACTCACTGGGATACAGTTCCACACTGACCACTCACTGGGAAACAGTTCCACATTGACCACTCACTGAGATACAGTTCCACATTGACCACTCACTGGGATACAGTTCCACACTGACCACTCACTGGGAAACAGTTCCACATTGACCACTCACTGGGATACAGTCCCACACTGACCCCTTGCTGGGAAATAGTTCCACACTGACCCCTTGCTGGGAAACAGTTCCACATTGACCCCTCACTGGGAAACAGTTCCACACTGACCACTCACTGGGAAACAGTTCCACACTGACCAATCACCGGGAAACAGTTCCACATTGACCACTCACTGGGTTACAGTTCCACACTGACCCCTTGCTGGGAAACAGTTCCACACTGACCCCTTGCTGGGAAACAGTTCCACATTGACCCCTCACTGGGAAACAGTTCCACACTGACCACTCACTGGGAAACAGTTCCACACTGACCCCTCACTGGGATGCAGTTCCACATTGACCCCTCACTGGGAAAAAGTTCCACACTGACCACTCACTGGGAAACAGTTCCACACTGAGCACTCACTGGGAAACAGTTCCACACTGACCCCTCACTGAGATACAGTTCCACACTGACCCCTCACTGGGAAACAGTTCCATATTGACCCCTCACTGGGATACAGTTCCACACTGACCACTCACTGGGAAACAGTTCCACATTGACCACTCACTGGGATACAGTTCCACACTGACCACTCACTGGGAAACAGTTCCACATTGACCACTCACTGGGAAACAGTTCCACATTGACCACTCACTGAGATACAGTTCCAGACTGACCCTTCACTGAGATACAGTTCCACACTGACCACTCACTGGGAAACAGTTCTATATTGACCCCTCACTGGGATACATTTCCACACTGACCACTCACTGGGAAACAGTTCCACATTGACCACTCACTGGGATACAGTTCCACACTGACCACTCACTGGGAAACAGTTCCACACTGACCACTCACTGGGAAACAGTTCCACACTGACCCCTTGCTGGGAAACAGTTCCACACTGACCCCTTGCTGTGAAACAGTTCCACATTGACCACTCACTGGGATGCAGTTCCACATTGACCCCTCACTGGGAAACAGTTCCACACTGACCAATCACTGGGAAACAGTTCCACATTGACCCCTCACTGGGAAACAGTTCCACATTGACCACTCACTGGGATGCAGTTCCACATGGAACCCTCACTGGGAAACAGTTCCACATTGACCACTCACTGAGATACAGTTCCACACTGACCCCTCACTGGGAAACAGTTCCACATTGACCCCTCACTGGGAAACAATTCCACACTGACCACTCACTGCGAAACCGTTCCACACTGACACCTCACTGGGAAACAGTTCCACATTGACCACTCACTGAGATATAGTTCCACACTGACCCCTCACTGGGAAACAGTTCGACACCGACCACCCACTGGGAAACATTTCCACATTGACCACTCACTGAGATACAGTTCCACACTGACCCCTCACTGGGAAACAGTTCCAAACTGACCATTCACTGGGAAACAGTTCAACACTGATTACTCACTGGGAAACAGTTCCACATTGACCACTCACTGTGAAACATTTCCACATTGACCAAACACTGAGATACAGTTCCACACTGACCCCTCACTGGGAAATAGTTCCAAACTGACCACTCACTGGGAAACAGGTACACACTGACTACTCACTGGGAAACAGTTCCACATTGACCACTCACTGAGATACAGTTCCACATTGACCCCTCAATGTGAAACAGTTCCACACTGACCACTCACTGGGAAACAGATCCACATTGACCACTTACTGGGATACAGTTCCACATTAACCACTCACTGGGAAACAGTTCCACATTGACCACTCACTGAGATACATTTCCACATTGACCACTCACTGAGATATAGTTCCACATTGACCACTCACAGGAAAACAGTTCCACACTGACCCCTCACTGAGATACAGTTCCACACTGACCCCTCACTGGGAAACAGTTCTATATTGACTCCTCACTGGGATACAGTTCCACACTGACCACTCACTGGGAAACAGTTCCACATTGACCACTCACTGGGATACAGTTCCACACTGACCACTCACTGGGATACAGTTCCACATTGACCACTCACTGGGAAACAGTTCCACATTGACCACTCACTGACATACAGTTCCACACTGATCCCTCACTGGGATACAGTTCCACACTGACCACTTATTGGGGAACAGTTCCACATTGACCACTCACTGGGATACAGTTCCACATTGACCACTCACTGAGATACAGTTCCACACTGACCACTCACTGGGAAACAGTTCCACATTGACCACTCACTGAGATATAGTTCCACATTGACCACCCACTGGGAAACAGTTCCACACTGACCACTCACTGCGAAACAGTTCCACATTGACCACTCACTGGGATACAGTTCCACATTGACCACTCACTGGGATACATTTCCACACTGACCACTCACTGAGATATAGTTCCACATTGACCACTCACTGGGAAACAGTTCCACGCTGACCACTCACTGGGAAACAGTTCCACATTGACCACTCACTGGGATACAGTTCCACATTGACCACTCACTGGGATACAGTTCCACACTGACCACTCACTGGGAAACAGTTCCACATTGACCACTCACTGAGATACAGTTCCACATTGACCACTCACTGGGATACAGTTCCACACTGACCACTCACTGGGAAACAGTTCCACATTGACCACTCACTGGGATACAGTCCCACACTGACCCCTTGCTGGGAAACAGTTCCACATTGACCCCTTACTGGGAAACAGTTCCACACTGACCACTCACTGGGAAACAGTTCCACACTGACCACTCACCGGGTAACAGTTCCACATTGACCACTCACTGGGATACAGTTCCACACTGACCCCTTGCTGGGAAACAGTTCCACACTGACCCCTTGCTGGGAAACAGTTCCACATTGACCCCTCACTGGGAAACAGTTCCACACTGACCACTCACTGGGAAACAGTTCCACACTGAGCACTCACTGGGAAACAGTTCCACACTGATCCCTCACTGAGATACAGTTCCACACTGACCCCTCACTGGGAAACAGTTCCATATTGACCCCTCACTGAGATACAGTTCCACATTGACCACTCACTGGGATACAGTTCCACACTGACCACTCACTGGGAAACAGTTCCACATTGACCACTCACTGGGATACAGTCCGACACTGACCCCTTGCTGGGAAACAGTTCCACACTGACCCCTTGCTGGGAAACAGTTCCACATTGACCCCTCACTGGGATACAGTTCCACACTGACCACTCACTGGGAAACAGTTCCACATTGACCACTCACTGGGATACAGTTCCACACTGACCACTCACTGGGAAACAGTTCCACATTGACCACTCACTGGGAAACAGTTCCACATTGACCACTCACTGAGATACAGTTCCAGACTGACCCTTCACTGAGATACAGTTCCACACTGACCCCTCACTGGGAAACAGTTCTATATTGACCCCTCACTGGGATACATTTCCACACTGACCACTCACTGGGAAACAGTTCCACATTGACCACTCACTGGGATACAGTTCCACACTGACCACTCACTGGGAAACAGTTCCACACTGACCACTCACTGGGAAACAGTTCCACACTGACCCCTTGCTGGGAAACAGTTCCACACTGACCCCTTGCTGGGAAACAGTTCAACATTGACCACTCACTGGGATGCAGTTCCACATTGACCCCTCACTGGGAAACAGTTCCACACTGACCAATCACTGGGAAACAGTTCCACATTGACCCCTCACTGGGAAACAGTTCCACATTGACCACTCACTGGGATGCAGTTCCACATGGAACCCTCACTGGGATACAGTTCCACATTGACCCCTCACTGGGATACAGTTCCATACTGACCCCTCACTGGGAAACAGTTCCACATTGACCACTCACTGGGAAACAATTCCACACTCACCAATCACTGCGAAACAGTTCCACACTGACATCTCACTGGGAAACAGTTCCACATTGACCACTCACTGGGTTACAGTTCCACACTGACCCCTTGCTGGGAAACAGTTCCACACTGACCCCTTGCTGGGAAACAGTTCCACATTGACCCCTCACTGGGAAACAGTTCCACACTGACCACTCACTGGGAAACAGTTCCACACTGACCCCTCACTGGGATGCAGTTCCACATTGACCCCTCACTGGGAAAAAGTTCCACACTGACCACTCACTGGGAAACAGTTCCACACTGAGCACTCACTGGGAAACAGTTCCACACTGACCCCTCACTGAGATACAGTTCCACACTGACCCCTCACTGGGAACCAGTTCCATATTGACCCCTCACTGGGATACAGTTCCACACTGACCACTCACTGGGAAACAGTTCCACATTGACCACTCACTGGGATACAGTTCCACACTGACCACTCACTGGGAAACAGTTCCACATTGACCACTCACTGGGAAACAGTTCCACATTGACCACTCACTGGGATACAGTTCCACATTGACCACTCACTGGGATACAGTTCCACACTGACCACTCACTGGGAAACAGTTCCACATTGACCACTCACTGAGATACAGTTCCACATTGACCACTCACTGGGATACAGTTCCACACTGACCACTCACTGGGAAACAGTTCCACATTGACCACTCACTGGGATACAGTCCCACACTGACCCCTTGCTGGGAAACAGTTCCACATTGACCCCTTACTGGGAAACAGTTCCACACTGACCACTCACTGGGAAACAGTTCCACACTGACCACTCACCGGGTAACAGTTCCACATTGACCACTCACTGGGATACAGTTCCACACTGACCCCTTGCTGGGAAACAGTTCCACACTGACCCCTTGCTGGGAAACAGTTCCACATTGACCCCTCACTGGGAAACAGTTCCACACTGACCACTCACTGGGAAACAGTTCCACACTGAGCACTCACTGGGAAACAGTTCCACACTGATCCCTCACTGAGATACAGTTCCACACTGACCCCTCACTGGGAAACAGTTCCATATTGACCCCTCACTGAGATACAGTTCCACATTGACCACTCACTGGGATACAGTTCCACACTGACCACTCACTGGGAAACAGTTCCACATTGACCACTCACTGGGATACAGTCCGACACTGACCCCTTGCTGGGAAACAGTTCCACACTGACCCCTTGCTGGGAAACAGTTCCACATTGACCCCTCACTGGGATACAGTTCCACACTGACCACTCACTGGGAAACAGTTCCACATTGACCACTCACTGGGATACAGTTCCACACTGACCACTCACTGGGAAACAGTTCCACATTGACCACTCACTGGGAAACAGTTCCACATTGACCACTCACTGAGATACAGTTCCAGACTGACCCTTCACTGAGATACAGTTCCACACTGACCCCTCACTGGGAAACAGTTCTATATTGACCCCTCACTGGGATACATTTCCACACTGACCACTCACTGGGAAACAGTTCCACATTGACCACTCACTGGGATACAGTTCCACACTGACCACTCACTGGGAAACAGTTCCACACTGACCACTCACTGGGAAACAGTTCCACACTGACCCCTTGCTGGGAAACAGTTCCACACTGACCCCTTGCTGGGAAACAGTTCAACATTGACCACTCACTGGGATGCAGTTCCACATTGACCCCTCACTGGGAAACAGTTCCACACTGACCAATCACTGGGAAACAGTTCCACATTGACCCCTCACTGGGAAACAGTTCCACATTGACCACTCACTGGGATGCAGTTCCACATGGAACCCTCACTGGGATACAGTTCCACATTGACCCCTCACTGGGATACAGTTCCATACTGACCCCTCACTGGGAAACAGTTCCACATTGACCACTCACTGGGAAACAATTCCACACTCACCAATCACTGCGAAACAGTTCCACACTGACACCTCACTGGGAAACAGTTCCACATTGACCACTCACTGGGTTACAGTTCCACACTGACCCCTTGCTGGGAAACAGTTCCACACTGACCCCTTGCTGGGAAACAGTTCCACATTGACCCCTCACTGGGAAACAGTTCCACACTGACCACTCACTGGGAAACAGTTCCACACTGACCCCTCACTGGGATGCAGTTCCACATTGACCCCTCACTGGGATACAGTTCCACATTGACCACTCACTGGGATACAGTTCCACACTGACCACTCACTGGGAAACAGTTCCACATTGACCACTCACTGGGATACAGTCCGACACTGACCCCTTGCTGGGAAACAGTTCCACACTGACCCCTTGCTGGGAAACAGTTCCACATTGACCCCTCACTGGGATACAGTTCCACACTGACCACTCACTGGGAAACAGTTCCACATTGACCACTCACTGGGATACAGTTCCACACTGACCACTCACTGGGAAACAGTTCCACATTGACCACTCACTGGGAAACAGTTCCACATTGACCACTCACTGAGATACAGTTCCAGACTGACCCTTCACTGAGATACAGTTCCACACTGACCCCTCACTGGGAAACAGTTCTATATTGACCCCTCACTGGGATACATTTCCACACTGACCACTCACTGGGAAACAGTTCCACATTGACCACTCACTGGGATACAGTTCCACACTGACCACTCACTGGGAAACAGTTCCACACTGACCACTCACTGGGAAACAGTTCCACACTGACCCCTTGCTGGGAAACAGTTCCACACTGACCCCTTGCTGGGAAACAGTTCAACATTGACCACTCACTGGGATGCAGTTCCACATTGACCCCTCACTGGGAAACAGTTCCACACTGACCAATCACTGGGAAACAGTTCCACATTGACCCCTCACTGGGAAACAGTTCCACATTGACCACTCACTGGGATGCAGTTCCACATGGAACCCTCACTGGGATACAGTTCCACATTGACCCCTCACTGGGATACAGTTCCATACTGACCCCTCACTGGGAAACAGTTCCACATTGACCACTCACTGGGAAACAATTCCACACTCACCAATCACTGCGAAACAGTTCCACACTGACACCTCACTGGGAAACAGTTCCACATTGACCACTCACTGGGTTACAGTTCCACACTGACCCCTTGCTGGGAAACAGTTCCACACTGACCCCTTGCTGGGAAACAGTTCCACATTGACCCCTCACTGGGAAACAGTTCCACACTGACCACTCACTGGGAAACAGTTCCACACTGACCCCTCACTGGGATGCAGTTCCACATTGACCCCTCACTGGGAAAAAGTTCCACACTGACCACTCACTGGGAAACAGTTCCACACTGAGCACTCACTGGGAAACAGTTCCACACTGACCCCTCACTGAGATACAGTTCCACACTGACCCCTCACTGGGAACCAGTTCCATATTGACCCCTCACTGGGATACAGTTCCACACTGACCACTCACTGGGAAACAGTTCCACATTGACCACTCACTGGGATACAGTTCCACACTGACCACTCACTGGGAAACAGTTCCACATTGACCACTCACTGGGAAACAGTTCCACATTGACCACTCACTGAGATATAGTTCCAGACTGACCCTTCACTGAGATACAGTTCCACACTGACCACTCACTGGGAAACAGTTCTATATTGACCCCTCACTGGGATACATTTCCACACTGACCACTCACTGGGAAACAGTTCCACATTGACCACTCACTGGGATACAGTTCCACACTGACCACTCACTGGGAAACAGTTCCACACTGACCACTCACTGGGAAACAGTTCCACACTGACCCCTTGCTGGGAAACAGTTCCACACTGACCCCTTGCTGTGAAACAGTTCTACATTGACCACTCACTGGGATGCAGTTCCACATTGACCCCTCACTGGGAAACAGTTCCACACTGACCAATCACTGGGAAACAGTTCCACATTGACCCCTCACTGGGAAACAGTTCCACATTGACCACTCACTGGGATGCAGTTCCACATGGAACCCTCACTGGGAAACAGTTCCACATTGACCACTCACTGAGATACAGTTCCACACTGACCCCTCACTGGGAAACAGTTCCACATTGACCCCTCACTGGGAAACAATTCCACACTGACCACTCACTGCGAAACCGTTCCACACTGACACCTCACTGGGAAACAGTTCCACATTGACCACTCACTGAGATATAGTTCCACACTGACCCCTCACTGGGAAACAGTTCGACACCGACCACCCACTGGGAAACATTTCCACATTGACCACTCACTGAGATACAGTTCCACACTGACCCCTCACTGGGAAACAGTTCCAAACTGACCATTCACTGGGAAACAGTTCAACACTGATTACTCACTGGGAAACAGTTCCACATTGACCACTCACTGTGAAACATTTCCACATTGACCAAACACTGAGATACAGTTCCACACTGACCCCTCACTGGGAAATAGTTCCAAACTGACCACTCACTGGGAAACAGGTACACACTGACTACTCACTGGGAAACAGTTCCACATTGACCACTCACTGAGATACAGTTCCACATTGACCCCTCAATGTGAAACAGTTCCACACTGACCACTCACTGGGAAACAGATCCACATTGACCACTTACTGGGATACAGTTCCACATTAACCACTCACTGGGAAACAGTTCCACATTGACCACTCACTGAGATACAGTTCCACATTGACCACTCACTGAGATATAGTTCCACATTGACCACTCACAGGAAAACAGTTCCACACTGACCCCTCACTGAGATACAGTTCCACACTGACCCCTCACTGGGAAACAGTTCTATATTGACTCCTCACTGGGATACAGTTCCACACTGACCACTCACTGGGAAACAGTTCCACATTGACCACTCACTGGGATACAGTTCCACACTGACCACTCACTGGGATACAGTTCCACATTGACCACTCACTGGGAAACAGTTCCACATTGACCACTCACTGACATACAGTTCCACACTGATCCCTCACTGGGATACAGTTCCACACTGACCACTCACTGGGAAACAGTTCCACCATGACCACTCACTGAGATACAGTTCCACACTGACCACTTATTGGGGAACAGTTCCACATTGACCACTCACTGGGATACAGTTCCACATTGACCACTCACTGAGATACAGTTCCACACTGACCACTCACTGGGAAACAGTTCCACATTGACCACTCACTGAGATATAGTTCCACATTGACCACCCACTGGGAAACAGTTCCACACTGACCACTCACTGCGAAACAGTTCCACATTGACCACTCACTGGGATACAGTTCCACATTGACCACTCACTGGGATACATTTCCACACTGACCACTCACTGAGATATAGTTCCACATTGACCACTCACTGGGAAACAGTTCCACGCTGACCACTCACTGGGAAACAGTTCCACATTGACCACTCACTGGGATACAGTTCCACATTGACCACTCACTGGGATACAGTTCCACACTGACCACTCACTGGGAAACAGTTCCACATTGACCACTCACTGAGATACAGTTCCACATTGACCACTCACTGGGATACAGTTCCACACTGACCACTCACTGGGAAACAGTTCCACATTGACCACTCACTGGGATACAGTCCCACACTGACCCCTTGCTGGGAAACAGTTCCACATTGACCCCTTACTGGGAAACAGTTCCACACTGACCACTCACTGGGAAACAGTTCCACACTGACCACTCACCGGGTAACAGTTCCACATTGACCCCTCACTGGGATACAGTTCCACACTGACCCCTTGCTGGGAAACAGTTCCACACTGACCCCTTGCTGGGAAACAGTTCCACATTGACCCCTCACTGGGAAACAGTTCCACACTGACCACTCACTGGGAAACAGTTCCACACTGAGCACTCACTGGGAAACAGTTCCACACTGACCCCTCACTGAGATACAGTTCCACACTGACCCCTCACTGGGAAACAGTTCCATATTGACCCCTCACTGAGATACAGTTCCACATTGACCACTCACTGGGATACAGTTCCACACTGACCACTCACTGGGAAACAGTTCCACATTGACCACTCACTGGGATACAGTCCGACACTGACCCCTTGCTGGGAAACAGTTCCACACTGACCCCTTGCTGGGAAACAGTTCCACATTGACCCCTCACTGGGATACAGTTCCACACTGACCACTCACTGGGAAACAGTTCCACGTTGACCACTCACTGGGATACAGTTCCACACTGACCACTCACTGGGAAACAGTTCCACATTGACCACTCACTGGGAAACAGTTCCACATTGACCACTCACTGAGATACAGTTCCAGACTGACCCTTCACTGAGATACAGTTCCACACTGACCCCTCACTGGGAAACAGTTCTATATTGACCCCTCACTGGGATACATTTCCACACTGACCACTCACTGGGAAACAGTTCCACATTGACCACTCACTGGGATACAGTTCCACACTGACCACTCACTGGGAAACAGTTCCACACTGACCACTCACTGGGAAACAGTTCCACACTGACCCCTTGCTGGGAAACAGTTCCACACTGACCCCTTGCTGGGAAACAGTTCAACATTGACCACTCACTGGGATGCAGTTCCACATTGACCCCTCACTGGGAAACAGTTCCACACTGACCAATCACTGGGAAACAGTTCCACATTGACTCCTCACTGGGAAACAGTTCCACATTGACCACTCACTGGGATGCAGTTCCACATGGAACCCTCACTGGGATACAGTTCCACATTGACCCCTCACTGGGATACAGTTCCATACTGACCCCTCACTGGGAAACAGTTCCACATTGACCACTCACTGGGAAACAATTCCACACTCACCACTCACTGCGAAACAGTTCCACACTGACACCTCACTGGGAAACAGTTCCACATTGACCACTCACTGAGATATAGTTCCACACTGACCCCTCACCTGGAAACAGTTCGACACCGACCACCCACTGGGAAACATTTCCACATTGACCACTCACTGAGATACAGTTCCACACTGACCCCTCACTGGGAAACAGTTCCAAACTGACCATTCACTGGGAAACAGTTCAACACTGATTACTCACTGGGAAACAGTTCCACATTGACCACTCACTGTGAAACATTTCCACATTGACCAAACACTGAGATACAGTTCCACACTGACCCCTCACTGGGAAATAGTTCCAAACTGACCACTCACTGGGAAACAGGTACACACGGACTACTCACTGGGAAACAGTTCCACATTGACCACTCACTGAGATACAGTTCCACACTGACCGCTCACTGGGAAACAGATCCACATTGACCACTTACTGGGATACAGTTCCACATTAACCACTCACTGGGAAACAGTTCCACATTGACCACTCACTGAGATACAGTTCCACACTGACCACTCACTGGGAAACAGTTCCACATTGACCACTCACTGAGATATAGTTCCACATTGACCACTCACTGGGAAACAGTTCCACACTGACCCCTCACTGAGATACAGTTCCACACTGACCCCTCACTGGGAAACAGTTCTATATTGACTCCTCACTGGGATACAGTTCCACACTGACCACTCACTGGGAAACAGTTCCACATTGACCACTCACTGGGATACAGTTCCACACTGACCACTCACTGGGATACAGTTCCACATTGACCACTCACTGGGAAACAGTTCAACATTGACCACTCACTGACATACAGTTCCACACTGACCCCTCACTGGGATACAGTTCCACACTGACCACTCACTGGGAAACAGTTCCACATTGACCACTTATTGGGGAACAGTTCCACATTGACCACTCACTGGGATACAGTTCCACATTGACCACTCACTGAGATACAGTTCCACACTGACCACCCACTGGGAAACAGTTCCACATTGACCACTCACTGAGATATAGTTCCACATTGACCACTCACTGGGAAACAGTTCCGCACTGACCACTCACTGCGAAACAGTTCCACATTGACCACTCACTGGGATACATTTCCACATTGACCACTCACTGGGATACATTTCCACACTGAACACTCACTGAGATATAGTTCCACATTGACCACTCACTGGGAAACAGTTCCACGCTGACCACTCACTGGGAAACAGTTCCACATTGACCACTCACTGGGATACAGTTCCACATTGACCACTCACTGGGATACAGTTCCACACTGACCACTCACTGGGAAACAGTTCCACATTGACCACTCACTGAGATACAGTTCCACATTGACCACTCACTGGGATACAGTTCCACACTGACCACTCACTGGGAAACAGTTCCACATTGACCACTCATTGGGATACAGTCCCACACTGACCCCTTGCTGGGAAACAGTTCCACATTGACCCCTCACTGGGAAACAGTTCCACACTGACCACTCACTGGGAAACAGTTCCACACTGACCACTCACCAGGAAACAGTTCCACATTGACCACTCACTGGGATACAGTTCCACACTGACCCCTTGCTGGGAAACAGTTCCACACTGACCCCTTGCTGGGAAACAGTTCCACATTGACCCCTCACTGGGAAACAGTTCCACACTGACCACTCACTGGGAAACAGTTCCACACTGAGCACTCACTGGGAAACAGTTCCACACTGACCCCTCACTGAGATACAGTTCCACACTGACCCCTCACTGGGAAACAGTTCCATATTGACCCCTCACTGAGATACAGTTCCACATTGACCACTCACTGGGATACAGTTCCACACTGACCACTCACTGGGAAACAGTTCCACATGACCACTCAATGGGATACAGTCCCACACTGACCCCTTGCTGGGAAACAGTTCCACACTGACCCCTTGCTGGGAAACAGTTCCACATTGACCCCTCACTGGGAAACAGTTCCACACTGACCACTCACTGGGAAACAGTTCCACACTGACCACTCACCGGGAAACAGTTCCACATTGACCACTCACTGGGATACAGTTCCACACTGACCCCTTGCTGGGAAACAGTTCCACACTGACCCCTTGCTGCGAAACAGTTCCACATTGACCCCTCACTGGGAAACAGTTCCACACTGACCACTCACTGGGAAACAGATCCACACTGACCCCTCACTGGGATGCAGTTCCACATTGACCCCTCACTGGGAAACAGTTCCACACTGACCACTCACTGGGAAACAGTTCCACACTGAGCACTCACTGGGAAACAGTTCCACACTGACCACTCACTGGGAAACAGATCCACACTGACCCCTCACTGGGATGCAGTTCCACATTGACCCCTCACTGGAAAACAGTTCCACACTGACCCCTCACTGGGAAACAGTTCCATATTGACCCCTCACTGGGATACAGTTCCACACTGACCACTCACTGGGAAACAGTTCCACATTGACCACTCACTGGGATACAGTTCCACACTGACCACTCACTGGGAAACAGTTCCACGTTGACCACTCACTGGGAAACAGTTCCACATTGACCACTCACTGAGATACAGTTCCAGACTGACCCTTCACTGAGATACAGTTCCACACTGACCCCTCACTGGGAAACAGTTCTGTATTGACCCCTCACTGGGATACATTTCCACACTGACCACTCACTGGGAAACAGTTCCACATTGACCACTCACTGGGATACAGCTCCACACTGACCACTCACTGGGAAACAGTTCCACACTGACCACTCACTGGCAAACAGTTCCACACTGACCCCTTGCTGGGAAACAGTTCCACACTGACCCCTTGCTGGGAAACAGTTCCACATTGACCACTCACTGGGATGCAGTTCCACATTGACCCCTCACTGGGAAACAGTTCCACACTGACCAATCACTGGGAAACAGTTCCACATTGACCCCTCACTGGGAAACAGTTCCACATTGACCACTCACTGGGATGCAGTTCCACAAGGAACCCTCACTGGGATACAGTTCCACATTGACCCCTCACTGGGATACAGTTCCACACTGACCCCACACTGGGAAACAGTTCCACATTGACCACTCACTGGGAAACAATTCCACACTCACCACTCACTGCGAAACAGTTCCACACTGACAGCTCACTGGGAAACAGTTCCACATTGACCCCTCACTGAGATATAGTTCCACACTGAACCCTCACTGGGAAACAGTTCGACACCGACCACCCACTGGGAAACATTTCCACATTGACCACTCACTGAGATACAGTTCCACACTGACCCCTCACTGGGAAACAGTTCCAAACTGACCATTCACTGGGAAACAGTTCCACACTGATTACTCACTGGGAAACAGTTCCCCATTGACCACTCACTGTGAAACATTTCCACATTGACCAAACACTAAGATACAGTTCCACACTGACCCCTCACTGGGAAATAGTTCCAAACTGACCACTCACTGGGAAACAGGTACACACTGACTACTCACTGGGAAACAGTTCCACATTGACCACTCACTGAGATACAGTTCCACATTGACCCCTCAATGTGAAACAGTTCCACACTGACCACTCACTGGGAAACAGATCCACATTGACCACTCACTGGGATACAGTTCCACATTAACCACTCACTGGGAAACAGTTCCACATTGACCACTCACTGAGATACAGTTCCACATTGACCCCTCACTGGGATGCATTTCTACACTGACCACTCACTGGGATACAGTTCCACACTGACCACCCACTGGGAAACAGTTCCACATTGACCACTCACTGGGAAACAGTTCCACATTGACCACTCACTGAGATACAGTTCCACACTGACCCCTCACTGAGATACAGTTCCACACTGACCCCTCACTGGGAAACAGTTCTATATTGACTCCTCACTGGGATACAGTTTCACACTGACCACTCACTGGGAAACAGTTCCACATTGACCACTCACTGGGAAACAGTTCCACATTGACCACTCACTGAGATACAGTTCCACACTGACCCCTCACTGGGATACAGTTCCACACTGACCACTCACTGGGAAACAGTTCCACATTGACCACTCACTGAGATACAGTTCCACACTGACCACTTATTGGGGAACAGTTCCACATTGACCACTCACTGGGATACAATTCCACATTGACCACTCACTGAGATACAGTTCCACACTGACCACTCACTGGGAAACAGTTCCACATTGACCACTCACTGAGATATAGTTCCACATTGACCACTCACTGGGAAACAGTTCCACACTGACCTCTCACTGCGAAACAGTTCCACATTGAACACTCACTGGGATACAGTTCCACATTGACCACTCACTGGGATACATTTCCACACTGACCACTCACTGAGATATAGTTCCACATTGACCACTCACTGGGAAACAGTTCCGCGCTGACCACTCACTGGGAAACAGTTCCACATTGACCACTCACTGGGATACAGTTCCACATTGACCACTCACTGGGATACAGTTCCACACTGACCACTCACTGGGAAACAGTTCCACATTGACCACTCACTGAGATACAGTTCCACATTGACCACTCACTGGGATACAGTTCCACACTGATCACTCACTGGGAAACAGTTCCACATTGACCACTCACTGGGATACAGTCCCACACTGACCCCTTGCTGGGAAACAGTTCCACACTGACCCCTTGCTGGGAAACAGTTCCACATTGACCCCTCACTGGGAAACAGTTCCACACTGACCACTCACTGGGAAACAGTTCCACACTGACCACTCACCGGGAAACAGTTCCACATTGACCACTCACTGGGATACAGTTCCACACTGACCCCTTGCTGGGAAACAGTTCCACACTGACCCCTTGCTGGGAAACAGTTCCACAGTGACCCCTCACTGGGAAACAGTTCCACTCTGACCACTCACTGGGAAACAGATCCACACTGACCCCTCACTGGGATGCAGTTCCACATTGACCTCTCACTGGGAAACAGTTCCACACTGACCACTCACTGGGAAACAGTTCCACACTGAGCACTCACTGGGAAACAGTTCCACACTGACCCCTCACTGAGATACAGTTCCACACTGACCCCTCACTGGGAAACAGTTCCATATTGACCCCTCACTGGGATACAGTTCCACACTGACCACTCACTGGGAAACAGTTCCACATTGACCACTCACTGGGATACAGTTCCACACTGACCACTCACTGGGAAACAGTTCCACATTGACCACTCACTGGGAAACAGTTCCACATTGACCACTCACTGAGATACAGTTCCAGACTGACCCTTCACTGAGATACAGTTCCACACTGACCCCTCACTGGGAAACAGTTCTATATTGACCCCTCACTGGGATACATTTCCACACTGACCACTCACTGGGAAACAGTTCCACATTGACCACTCACTGGGATACAGTTCCACACTGACCACTCACTGGGAAACAGTTCCACACTGACCACTCACTGGGAAACAGTTCCACACTGACCCCTTGTTGGAAAACAGTTCCACACTGACCCCTTGCTGGGCAACAGTTCCACATTGACCACTCAAAGGGATGCAGTTCCACATTGACCCCTCACTGGGAAACAGTTCCACACTGACCAATCACTGGGAAACAGTTCCACATTGGCCCCTCACTGGGAAACAGTTCCACATTGACCACTCACTGGGATGCAGTTCCACATGGAACCCTCACTGGGATACAGTTCCACATTGACCCCTCACTGGGATACAGTTCCACACTGACCCCTCACTGGGAAACAGTTCCACACTGACCAATCACTGGGAAACAGTTGCACATTGACCCCTCACTGGCAAACAGTTCCACATTAACCACTCACTGGGATGCAGTTCCACATGGAACCCTCACTGGGATACAGTTCCACATTGACCCCTCACTGGGATACAGTTCCACACTGACCCCTCACTGGGAAACAGTTCCACATTGACCACTCACTGTGAAACATTTCCACATTGACCAAACACTGAGATACAGTTCCACACTGACCCCTCACTGGGAAATAGTTCCAAACTGACCACTCACTGGGAAACAGGTACACACTGACTACTCACTGGGAAACAGTTCCACATTGACCACTCACTGAGATACAGTTCCACATTGACCCCTCAATGTGAAACAGGTCCACACTGACCACTCACTGGGAAACAGATCCACATTGACCACTCACTGGGATACAGTTCCACATTAACCACTCACTGGGAAACAGTTCCACATTGACCACTCACTGAGATACAGTTCCACATTGACCCCTCACTGGGATGCATTTCCACACTGACCACTCACTGGGATACAGTTCCACACTGACCACCCACTGGAAAACAGTTCCACATTGACCACTCACTGGGAAACAGTTCCACATTGACCACTCACTGAGATACAGTTCCACACTGACCCCTCACTGAGATACAGTTCCACACTGACCCCTCACTGGGAAACAGTTCTATATTGACTCCTCACTGGGATACAGTTCCACACTGACCACTCACTGGGAAACAGTTCCACATTGACCACTCACTGGGTTACAGTTCCACACTGACCACTCACTGGGATACAGTTCCACATTGACCACTCACTGGGAAACAGTTCCACATTGACCACTCACTGAGATACAGTTCCACACTGACCCCTCACTGGGATACAGTTCCACACTGACCACTCACTGGGAAACAGTTCCACATTGACCACTCACTGAGATACAGTTCCACACTGACCACTTATTGGGGAACAGTTCCACATTGACCACTCACTGGGCTACAGTTCCACATTGACCACTCACTGAGATACAGTTCCACACAGACCACTCACTGGGAAACAGTTCCACATTGACCACTCACGGGGATAGAGTTCCACATTGACCACTCACTGGGAAACAGTTCCACACTGACCACTCACTGCGAAACAGTTCCACATTGACCACTCACTGGGATACAGTTCCACATTGACCACTCACTGGGATACAGTTCCACACTGACCACTCACTGGGAAACTGTTCCACACTGACCACTCACTGGGAAACAGTTCCACACTGACCCCTTGCTGGGAAACAGTTCCACATTGACCCCTCACTGGGAAACAGTTCCACATTGACCCCTCACTGGGAAACAGTTCCACACTGACCAATCACTGGGAAATAGTTCCACATTGACCATTCACTGGGAAACAGTTCCACATTGACCACTCACTGAGATGCAGTTCCACACTGACCCCTCACTGAGATACAGTTCCCCACTGACCCCTCACTGGGAAACAGTTCTATTTTGACCCCTCACTGGGATACAGTTCCACACTGACCACTCACTGGGAAAAAGTTCCACATTGACAACTCACTGAGATACAGTTCCACACTGACCCCTCACTGGGAAACAGTTCCACACTGACCACTCACTAGGAAACAGTTCCACATTGAACACTCACTGAGATACAGTTCCACAATGACCACTGATTGGGGCACAGTTCCACATTGACCACTCACTGAGATACAGTTCCACACTGACCCCTCACTGGGAAACAGTTCCACACTGACCACTCACTAGGAAACAGTTCCACATTGAACACTCACTGAGATACAGTTCCACAATGACCACTGATTGGGGCACAGTTCCACATTGAACACTCACTGAGATACAGTTCCACAATGACCACTGATTGGGGCACAGTTCCACATTGACCACTCACTGGGATACAGTTCCACATTGACCACTCACTGAGATACAGTTCCACACTGACCCCTCACTGGGAAACAGTTCCACATTGACCACTCATTGGGAAACAGTTCCACGCTGACCACTCACTGGGAAACAGTTCCACATTGACCACTCACTGGGATACAGTTCCACACTGACCACTCACTGGGAAACAGTTCCACATTGACCACTCACTGAGATACAGTTCCACATTGACCACTCACTGGGAAACAGTTCCACATTGACCACTCACTGGGATACAGTCCCACACTGACCCCTTGCTGGGAAACAGTTCCACACTGACCCCTTGCTGGGAAACAGTTCCACATTGACCCCTCACTGGGAAACAGTTCCACACTGACCACTCACTGGGAAACAGTTCCACACTGACCACTCACCGGGAAACAGTTCCACATTGACCACTCACTGGGATACAGTTCCACACTGACCCCTTGCTGGGAAACAGTTCCACACTGACCCCTTGCTGCGAAACAGTTCCACATTGACCCCTCACTGGGAAACAGTTCCACACTGACCACTCACTGGGAAACAGATCCACACTGACCCCTCACTGGGATGCAGTTCCACATTGACCCCTCACTGGGAAACAGTTCCACACTGACCACTCACTGGGAAACAGTTCCTCACTGAGCACTCACTGGGAAACAGTTCCACACTGACCCCTCACTGAGATACAGTTCCACACTGACCCCTCACTGGGAAACAGTTCCATATTGACCCCTCACTGCGATACAGTTCCACACTGACCACTCACTGGGAAACAGATCCACATTGACCACTCACTGGGATACAGTTCCACATTGACCACTCACTGGGAAACAGTTCCATATTGACCCCTCACTGCGATACAGTTCCACACTGACCACTCACTGAGATACAGTTCCACACTGACCCCTCACTGGGAAACAGTTCCATATTGACCCCTCACTGCGATACAGTTCCACACTGACCACTCACTGGGAAACAGATCCACATTGACCACTCACTGGGATACAGTTCCACACTGACCACTCACTGGGAAACAGTTCCACATTGACCACTCACTGGGAAACAGTTCCACATTGACCACTCACTGAGATACAGTTCCAGACTGACCCTGCACTGAGATACAGTTCCACACTGACCCCTCACTGGGAAACAGTTCTATATTGACCCCTCACTGGGATAGATTTCCACACTGATCACTCACTGGGAAACAGTTCCACATTGACCACTCACTGGGAAACAGTTCCACACTGACCACTCACTGGGAAACAGTTCCACATTGACCACTCACTGAGATACAGTTCCACACTGACCACTCACTGGGAAACAGTTCCACACTGACCACTCACTGGGAAACAGTTCCACACTGAGCACTCACTGGGAAACAGTTCCACATTGACCACTCAATGGGATACAGTTCCACATTGACCACTCACTGGGATACAGTTCCACACTGACCACTCACTGGGAAACAGTTCCACACTGACCACTCACTGGGAAACAGTTCCACACTGACCCCTTGCTGGGAAACAGTTCCACACTGACCCCTTGCTGGGAAACAGTTCCACATTGGCCCCTCACTGGGAAACAGTTCCACATTGACCACTCACTGGGATGCAGTTCCACACTGACCACTCACTGGGAAACTGTTCCACACTGACCACTCACTGGGAAACAGTTCCACACTGACCCCTTGCTGGGAAACAGTTCCACATTGACCCCTCACTGGGAAACAGTTCCACACTGACCACTCACTGGGATACAGTTCCACACTGACCAATCACTGGGAAACAGTTCCACACTGACCAATCACTGGGAAACAGTTCCACATTGACCACTCACTGGGATACAGTTCCACATTGACCACTCACTGGGATACAGTTCCACACTGACCACTCACTGGGAAACAGTTCCACATTGACCACTCACTGAGATACAGTTCCACATTGACCACTCACTGGGATACAGTTCCACACTGACCACTCACTGGGAAACAGTTCCACATTGACCACTCACTGGGATACAGTCCCACACTGACCCCTTGCTGGGAAACAGTTCCACACTGACCCCTTGCTGGGAAACAGTTCCACATTGACCCCTCACTGGGAAACAGTTCCACACTGACCACTCACTGGGAAACAGTTCCACACTGACCACTCACCGGGAAACAGTTCCACATTGACCACTCACTGGGATACAGTTCCACACTGACCCCTTGCTGGGAAACAGTTCCACACTGACCCCTTGCTGCGAAACAGTTCCACATTGACCCCTCACTGGGAATCAGTTCCACACTGACCACTCACTGGGAAACAGATCCACACTGACCCCTCACTGGGATGCAGTTCCACATTGACCCCTCACTGGGAAGCAGTTCCACACTGACCACTCACTGGGAAACAGTTCCTCACTGAGCACTCACTGGGAAACAGTTCCACACTGACCCCTCACTGAGATACAGTTCCACACTGACCCCTCACTGGGAAACAGTTCCATATTGACCCCTCACTGCGATACAGTTCCACACTGACCACTCACTGGGAAACAGATCCACATTGACCACTCACTGGGATACAGTTCCACACTGACCACTCACTGGGAACCGGTTCCACATTGACCACTCACTGGGAAACATTTCCACATTGACCACTCACTGAGATACAGTTCCAGACTGACCCTTCACTGAGATACAGTTCCACACTGACCCCTCACTGGGAAACAGTTCTATATTGACCCCTCACTGGGATACATTTCCACACTGACCACTCACTGCGAAACAGTTCCACATTGACCACTCACTGGGAAACAGTTCCACACTGACCACTGACTGGGAAACAGTTCCACATTGACCACTCACTGAGATACAGTTCCACACTGACCACTCACTGGGAAACAGTTCCACACTGACCACTCACTGGGAAACAGTTCCACACTGAGCACTCACTGGGAAACAGTTCCACATTGACCACTCAATGGGATACAGTTCCACATTGACCACTCACTTGGATACAGTTCCACACTGACCACTCACTGGGAAACAGTTCCACACTGACCACTCACTGGGAAACAGTTCCACACTGACCCCTTGCTGGGAAACTGTTCCACACTGACCCCTTGCTGGGAAACAGTTCCACATTGGCCCCTCACTGGGAAACAGTTCCACATTGACCACTCACTGGGATGCAGTTCCACATTGAACCCTAACTGGGAAACAGTTCCACACTGACCAATCACTGGGAAACAGTTCCACATTGACCCCTCACTGGGAAACAGTTCAACATTGACCACTCACTGGGATGCAGTTCCACATTCAACCCTCACTGGGATACAGTTCCACACTGACCCCTTGCTGGGAAACAGTTCCACATTGACCCCTCACTGGGATACAGTTCCACACTGACCCCTCACTGGGAAACAGTTCCACACTAACCCCTCACTGGGAAACAATTCCACACTGACCACTCACTGCGAAACAGTTCCACATTGACCACTCACTGGGAAACAGTTCCACATTGACCACTCACTGAGATACAGTTCCACATTGACCCCTCACTGGGAAACAGTTCCACACTGAGCAATCACTGGGAAACAGTTCCACATTGACCATTCACTGGGAAACAGTTCCACATTGACCACTCACTGAGATGCAGTTCCACACTGACCCCTCACTGAGATACAGTTCCCCACTGACCCCTCACTGGGAAACAGTTCTATTTTGACCCCTCACTGGGATACAGTTCCACACTGACCACTGACTGGGAAACAGTTCCACATTGACCACTCACTGGGATACAGTTCCACACTGACCACTCACTGGGATACAGTTCCACATTGACCACTCACTGGGAAAAAGTTCCACATTGACCACTCACTGAGATACAGTTCCACACTTACCCCTCACTGGGAAACAGTTCCACACTGACCACTCACTAGGAAACAGTTCCACATTGAACACTCACTGAGATACAGTTCCACAATGACCACTGATTGGGGCACAGTTCCACATTGACCACTCACTGGGATACAGTTCCACATTGACCACTCACTGAGATACAGTTCCACACTGACCCCTCACTGGGAAACAGTTCCACATTGACCACTCACTGAGATATAGTTCCACATTGACCACTCACTGGGAAACAGTTCCACGCTGACCACTCACTGGGAAACAGTTCCACATTGACCACTCACTGGGATACAGTTCCACATTGACCACTCACTGGGAAACAGTTCCACACTGACCACTCACTGGGAAACAGTTCCACATTGACCACTCACTGAGATACAGTTCCACATTGACCACTCACTGGGATACAGTCCCACACTGACCCCTTGCTGGGAAACAGTTCCACACTGACCCCTTGCTGGGAAACAGTTCCACATTGACCCCTCACTGGGAAACAGTTCCACACTGACCACTCACTGGGAAACAGTTCCACACTGACCACTCACCGGGAAACAGTTCCACATTGACCACTCACTGGGATACAGTTCCACACTGACCCCTTGCTGGGAAACAGTTCGACACTGACCCCTTGCTGTGAAACAGTTCCACATTGACCCCTCACTGGGAAACAGTTCCACACTGACCACTCACTGGGAAACAGATCCACACTGACCCCTCACTGGGATGCAGTTCCACATTGACCCCTCACTGGGAAACAGTTCCACACTGACCACTCACTGGGAAACAGTTCCACACTGAGCACTCACTTGGAAACAGTTCCACACTGACCCCTCACTGAGATACAGTTCCACACTGACCCCTCACTGGGAAACAGTTCCATATTGACCCCTCACTGCGATACAGTTCCACACTGACCACTCACTGGGAAACAGATCCACATTGACCACTCACTGGGATACAGTTCCACACTGACCACTCACTGGGAAACAGTTCCACATTGACCACTCACTGGGAAACAGTTCCACATTGACCACTCACTGAGATACAGTTCCAGACTGACCCTTCACTGAGATACAGTTCCACACTGACCCCTCACTGGGCAACAGTTCTATATTGACCCCTCACTGGGATACATTTCCACACTGACCACTCACTGGGAAACAGTTCCACATTGACCACTCACTGGGATACAGTTGCACACTGACCACTCACTGGGAAACAGTTCCACATTGACCACTCACTGAGATACAGTTCCACACTGACCACTCACTGGGAAACAGTTCCACTCTGACCACTCACTGGGAAACAGTTCCACACTGAGCACTCACTGGGAAACAGTTCCACATTGACCACTCAATGGGATACAGTTCCACATTGACCACTCACTGGGATACAGTTCCACACTGACCACTCACTGGGAAACAGTTCCACACTGACCCCTTGCTGGGAAACAGTTCCACACTGACCCCTTGCTGGGAAACAGTTCCACATTGACCACTCACAGGGATGCAGTTTTACATTGACCACTCACTGGGATACAGTTCCACACTGACCCCTTGCTGGGAAACAGTTCCACATTGACCCCTCACTGGGATACAGTTCCACACTGACCCCTCACTGGGAAACAGTTCCACACTGACCCCTCACTGAGATATAGTTCCACATTCACCACTCACTGGGAAACAGTTCCACACTGACCAATCACTGGGAAACAGTTCCACATTGACCCCTCACTGGGAAACAGTTCAACATTGACCACTCACTGGGATGCAGTTCCACATGGAACCCTCACTGGGATACAGTTCCACACTGACCCCTTGCTGGGAAACAGTTCCACATTGACCCCTCACTGGGATACAGTTCCACACTGACCCCTCACTGGGAAACAGTTCCACACTGACCCCTCACTGGGAAACAATTCCACACTGACCACTCACTGCGAAACAGTTCCACACTGACCCCTCACTGGGAAACAGTTCCACATTGACCACTCACTGAGATACAGTTCCACACTGACCCCTCACTGGGAAACAGTTCCACACTGACCACTCACTGGGAAACATTTCCACATTGACCACTCAATGAGATACAGTTCCACACTGACCCCTCACTGGGAAACAGTTCTATATTGACCCCTCACTGGGATACAGTTCCACACTGATCACTCACTGGGAAACAGTTCCACATTGACCCCTCACTGGGATACAGTTCCACACTGACCCCTCACTGGGAAACAGTTCCAAACTGACCACTCACTGAGATATAGTTCCACATTCACCACTCACTGGGAAACAGTTCCACACTGACCACTCACTGGGAAACAGTTCCACATTGACCACTCACTGGGATACAGTTCCACATTGACCACTAACTGGGATATAGTTCCACACTGACCACTCACTGGGAAACAGTTCCACACTGACCACTCACTGGGAAACAGTTCCACATTGACCCCTCACTGGGAAACAGTTCCACATTGACCTCTCACTGGGATGCAGTTCCACATTGACCCCTCACTGGGAAACAGTTCCACACTGACCAATCACTGGGAAACAGTTCCACATTGACCACTCACTGGGAAACAGTTCCACATTGACCACTCACTGGGAAACAGTTCCACATTGACCACTCACTGAGATACAGTTCCACACTGACCCCTCACAGAGATACAGTTCCACACTGACCCCTCACTGGGAAACAGTTCTATTTTGACCCCTCACTGGGATACAGTTCCACACTGACCCCTCACTGGGAAACAGTTCTATTTTGACCCCTCACTGGGATACAGTTCCACACTGAACACTCACAGGGAATCAGTTCCACATTGACCACTCACTGGGATACAGTTCCACACTGACCACTCACTGGGATACAGTTCCACATTGACCACTCACTGGGAAACAGTTCCACATTGACCACTCACTGAGATACAGTTCCACTCTGACCCCTCACTGGGATACAGTTCCACACTGACCACTCACTGGGAAACAGTTCCACATTGACCACTCACTGAGATACAGTTCCACACTGACCACTTATTGGGGAACAGTTCCACATTGACCACTCACTGGGAAACATTTCCACATTGACCACTCAATGAGATACAGTTCCACACTGACCCCTCACTGGGAAACAGTTCTATATTGACCCCTCACTGGGATACAGTTCCACATTGATCACTCACTGGGAAACAGTTCCACATTGACCCCTCACTGGGATACAGTTCCACACTGACCACTCACTGGGAAACAGTTCCACACTGACCCCTCACTGGGAAACAATTCCACACTGACCACTCACTGAGATACAGTTCCACACTGACCCCTCACTGGGAAACAGTTCCAAACTGACCACTCACTGAGATATATTTCCACATTGACCACTCACTGGGAAATAGTTCCACATTGATCAATCACTGGGACACAGTTCCACATTGACCACTAACTGGGATATAGTTCCACACTGACCACTCACTGGGAAACAGTTCCACACTGACCACTCACTGGGAAACAGTTCCACACTGACCCCTTGCTGGGAAACAGTTCCACACTGACCCCTTGCTGGGAAACAGTTCCACATTGACCCCTCACTGGGAAACAGTTCCACATTGACCTCTCACTGGGATGCAGTTCCACATTGACCCCTCACTGGGAAACAGTTCCACACTGACCAATCACTGGGAAACAGTTCCACATTGACCACTCACTGGGAAACAGTTCCACATTGACCACTCACTGAGATACAGTTCCACACTGACCCCTCACAGAGATACAGTTCCACACTGACCCCTCACTGGGAAACAGTTCTATTTTGACCCCTCACTGGGATACAGTTCCACACTGAACACTCACTGGGAAACAGGTCCACATTGACCACTCACTGGGATACAGTTCCACACTGACCACTCACTGGGATACAGTTCCACATTGACCACTCACTGGGAAACATTTCCACATTGACCACTAACTGAGATAAAGTTCCACACAGACCCCTCACTGGGATACAGTTCCACACTGACCACTCACTGGGAAACAGTTCCACATTGACCACTCACTGAGATACAGTTCCACACTGACCACTTATTGGGGAACAGTTCCACATTGACCACTCACTGGGATACAGTTCCCCACTGACCACTCACTGGGAAACAGTTCCACATTGACCACTCACTGGGATACAGTTCCACATTGACCACTAACTGGGATATAGTTCCACACTGACCACTCACTGGGAAACAGTTCCACACTGACCACTCACTGGGAAACAGTTCCACATTGACCCCTCACTGGGAAACAGTTCCACATTGACCTCTCACTGGGATGTAGTTCCACATTGACCCCTCACTGGGAAACAGTTCCACACTGACCAATCACTGGGAAACAGTTCCACATTGACCACTCACTGGGAAACAGTTCCACATTGACCACTCACTGAGATACAGTTCCACACTGACCCCTCACAGAGATACAGTTCCACACTGACCCCTCACTGGGAAACAGTTCTATTTTGACCCCTCACTGGGATACAGTTCCACACTGACCCCTCACTGGGAAACAGTTCTATTTTGACCCCTCACTGGGATACAGTTCCACACTGAACACTCACTGGGAAACAGTTCCACATTGACCACTCCCTGGGATACAGTTCCACACTGACCACTCACTGGGATACAGTTCCACATTGACCACTCACTGGGAAACAGTTCCACATTGACCACTCACTGAGATACAGTTCCACTCTGACCCCACACTGGGATACAGTTCCACACTGACCACTCACTGGGAAACAGTTCCACATTGACCACTCACTGAGATACAGTTCCACACTGACCACTTATTGGGGAACAGTTCCACATTGACCACTCACTGGGAAACATTTCCACATTGACCACTCAATGAGATACAGTTCCACACTGACCCCTCACTGGGAAACAGTTCTATATTGACCCCTCACTGGGATACAGTTCCACACTGATCACTGACTGGGAAACAGTTCCACATTGACCCCTCACTGGGATACAGTTCCACACTGACCACTCACTGGGAAACAGTTCCACACTGACCCCTCACTGGGAAACAATTCCACACTGACCACTCACTGAGATACAGTTCCACACTGACCCCTCACTGGGAAACAGTTCCAAACTGACCACTCACAGAGATATAGTTCCACATTGACCACTCACTGGGAAATAGTTCCACACTGAACACTCACTGGGAAACAGTTCCACATTGATCAATCACTGGGATACATTTCCACATTGACCACTAACTGGGATATAGTTCCACACTGACCACTCACTGGGAAACAGTTCCACACTGACCACTCACTGGGAAACAGTTCCACACTGACCCCTTGCTGGGAAACAGTTCCACACTGACCCCTTGCTGGGAAACAGTTCCACATTGACCCCTCACTGTGAAACAGTTCCACATTGACCACTCACTGGGATGCAGTTCCACATTGACCCCTCACTGGGAAACATTTCCACACTGACCAATCAATGGGAAACAGTTCCACATTGACCACTCACTGGGAAACAGTTCCACATTGACCACTCACTGAGATACAGTTCCACACTGACCCCTCACAGAGATACAGTTCCACACTGACCCCTCACTGGGAAACAGTTCTATTTTGACCCCTCACTGGGATACAGTTCCACACTGAACACTCACTGGGAAACAGTTCCACATTGACCACTCACTGGGATACAGTTCCACACTGAACACTCACTGGGATACAGTTCCACATTGACCACTCACTGGGAAACAGTTCCACATTGACCACTAACTGAGATAAAGTTCCACTCTGACCCCTCACTGGGATACAGTTCCACACTGACCACTCACTGGGAAACAGCTCCACATTGACCACTCACTGAGATACAGTTCCACACTGACCACTTATTGGGGAACAGTTCCACATTGACCACTCACTGGGATACAGTTCCACATTGACCACTCACGGAGATACAGTTTCACACTGAACACTCACTGGGAAACAGTTCCACATTGACCACTCACTGAGATATAGTTCCACATTGACCACTCACTGGGAAACAGTTCCACACTGACCACTCACTGCTAAACAGTTCCACATTGACCACTCACTGGGATACAGTTCCACATTGACCACTCACTGGGATACAGTTCCACACTGACCACTCACTGGGAAACAGTTCCACACTGACCCCTTGCTGGGAAACAGTTCCACATTGACCCCTCACTGGGAAACAGTTCCACATTGACCCCTCACTGGGAAACAGTTCCACACTGACCAATCACTGGGAAGCAGTTCCACATTGACCCCTCACTGGGAAACAGTTCCACATTGACCACTCACTGGGATGCAGTTCCACATGGAACCCTCACTGGGATACAGTTCCACACTGACCCCTTGCTGGGAAACAGTTCCACATTGACCCCTCACTGGGATACAGTTCAACACTGACCCCTCACTGGGAAACAGTTCCACACTGACCACTCACTGCGAAACAGTTCCACATTGACCCCTCACTGGGAAACAGTTCCACATTGACCACTCACTGGGATACAGTTCCACACTGACCCCTCACTGGGAAACAGTTCCACACTGACCACTCACTGGGAAACATTTCCACATTGACCACTCACTGAGATACAGTTCCACACTGACCACTCACTGGGAACCAGTTCCACACTGAACACTCGCTGGGAAACAGTTCCACATTGTCCACTCACTGAGATACAGTTCCACATTGACCCCTCACTGTGAAACAGTTCCACACTGACCACTCACTGGGAAACAGTTCCAAATTGACCCCTCACTGGGATACAGTTCAACACTGACCCCTCACTGGGAAACAGTTCCACACTGACCACTCAAAGCGAAACAGTTCCACATTGACCCCTCACTGGGAAACAGTTCCACATTGACCACTCACTGGGATACAGTTCCACACTGACCCCTCACTGGGAAACAGTTCCACACTGACCACTCACTGGGAAACATTTCCACATTGACCACTCACTGAGATACAGTTCCACACTGACCCATCACTGGGAAACAGTTCCACACTGAACACTCGCTGGGAAACAGTTCCACATTGACCACTCACTGAGCTACAGTTCCACACTGACCCCTCACAGAGATACAGTTCCACACTGACCCCTCACTGGGAAACAGTTCTATTTTGACCCCTCACTGGTATACAGTTCCACACTGAACACTCACTGGGAAACAGTTCCACATTGACCACTCACTGGGATACAGTTCCACACAGACCATTCACTGGGATACAGTTCCACATTGACCACTCACTGGGAAACAGTTCCACATTGACCACTCACTGAGACACAGTTCCACATTGACCACTCACTGGGATACAGTTCCACACTGACCACTCACTGGGAAACAGTTCCACATTGACCACTCACTGAGATACAGTTCCACACTGACCACTTATTGGGGAACAGTTCCACATTGACCACACACTGGGATACAGTTCCACATTGACCACTGACGGAGAAACAGTTCCACACTGACCACTCACTGGGAAACAGTTCCACATTGACCACTCACTGAGATATAGTTCCACATTGACCACTCACTGGGAAACAGTTCCACACTGACCACTCAGTGCGAAACAGTTCCACATTGACCACTCACTGGGATACAGTTGCACATTGACCACTCACTGGGATACAGTTCCACACTGACCACTCACTGGGATACAGTTCCACACGGACCACTCACTGGGAAACAGTTCCACACTGACCCCTTGCTGGGAAACAGTTCCACATTGACCCCTCACTGGGAAACTGTTCCACATTCACCCCTCACTGGGAAACAGTTCCACATCGACCAATCACTGGGAAACAGTTCCACATTGACCCCTCACTGGGAAACAGTTCCACATTGACGACTCACTGGGATGCAGTTCCACATGGAACCCCCACTGGGATACAGTTCCACACTGACCCCTTGCTGGGAAACAGTTCCACATTGACCCCTCACTGGGATACAGTTCAACACTGACCCCTCACTGGGAAACAGTTCCACACTGACCACTCACTGCGAAACAGTTCCACATTGACCCCTCACTGGGAAACAGTTCCACATTGACCACTCACTGGGATACAGTTCCACACTGACCCCTCACTGGGAAACAGTTCCACACTGACCACTCACTGGGAAACATTTCCACATTGACCACTCACTGAGATACAGTTCCACACTGACCCATCACTGGAAAACAGTTCCACACTGAACACTCGCTGGGAAACAGTTCCACATTGACCACTCACTGAGATACAGTTCCACATTGACCCCTCACTGTGAAACAGTTCCACACTGACCACTCACTGGGAAACAGTTCCACATTGACCACTCACTGGGATACAGTTCCACACTGACCACTCACTGGGAAACAGTTCCACATTGACCACTCACTGAGATACAGTTCCACATTGACCCTCACTGGGAAACAGTTCCACACTGACCACTCACTGGGATACAGTTCCACACTGACCCCTCACTGGGAAACAGTTCCACACTGACCACTCACTGGGAAACAGTTCCACATGGACCACTCACTGAGATACAGTTCCACACTGACCCCTCACTGGGAAACAGTTCCACATTGACCACTCACTGGGATGCAGTTCCACATGGAACCCTCACTGGGATACAGTTCCACATTGACCACTCACTGGGATGCAGTTCCACATGGAACCCTCACTGGGATACAGTTCCACACTGACCACTCACTGGGATACAGTTCCACATTGACCACTCACTGGGATGCAGTTCCACATGGAACCCTCACTGGGATACAGTTCCACACTGACCCCTTGCTGGGAAACAGTTCCACATTGACCCCTCACTGGGATACAGTTCAACACTGACCCCTCACTGGGAAACAGTTCCACATTGACCACTCACTGGGATACAGTTCCACACTGACCCCTCACTGGGAAACAGTTCCACACTGACCACTCACTGGGAAACATTTCCACTATGACCACTCACTGAGATACAGTTCCACACTGACCCATCACTGGGAAACAGTTCCACACTGACCACTCGCTGGGAAACAGTTCCACATTGACCACTCACTGAGATACAGTTCCACATTGACCCCTCACTGTGAAACAGTTCCACACTGACCACTCACAGGGAAACAGTTCCACATTGACCCCTCACTGGGAAACAGTTCCACACTGACCAATCACTGGGAAACATTTCCACACTGACCAATCACTGGGAAACAGTTCCACATTGACCCCTCACTGGGAAACAGTTCCACATTGACCACTCACTGAGATACAGTTCCACACTGACCCCTCACAGAGATACAGTTCCACACTGACCCCTCACTGGGAAACAGTTCTATTTTGACCCCTCACTGGTATACAGTTCCACACTGAACACTCACTGGGAAACAGTTCCACATTGACAACTCACTGGGATACAGTTCCACACTGACCACTCACTGGGATACAGTTCCACATTGACCACTCACTGGGAAACAGTTCCACATTGACCACTCACTGAGATACAGTTCCACATTGACCACTCACTGGGATACAGTTCCACACTGACCACTCACTGGGAAACAGTTCCACATTGACCACTCACTGAGATACAGTTCCACACTGAACACTTATTGGGGAACAGTTCCACATTGACCACTCACTGGGATACAGTTCCACATTGACCACTCACGGAGATACAGTTCCATACTGACCACTCACTGGGAAACAGTTCCACATTGACCACTCACTGAGATATAGTTCCACATTGACCACTCACTGGGAAACTGTTCCACACTGACCACTCACTGCGAAACAGTTCCACATTGACCACTCACTGGGATACAGTTGCACATTGACCACTCACTGGGATACAGTTCCACACTGACCACTCACTGGGAAACAGTTCCACACGGACCCCTTGCTGGGAAACAGTTCCACATTGACCCCTCACTGGGAAACAGTTCCACATTGACCCCTCACAGGGAAACAGTTCCACACTGACCAATCACTGGGCAACAGTTCCACATTGACCCCTCACTGGGAAAAAGTTCCACATTGACCACTCACTGGGATGCAGTTCCACATGGAACCCCCACTGGGATACAGTTCCACACTGACCCCTTGCTGGGAAACAGTTCCACATTGACCCCTCACTGGGATACAGTTCAACACTGACCCCTCACTGGGAAACAGTTCCACACTGACCACTCACTGCGAAACAGTTCCACATTGACCCCTCACTGGGAAACAGTTCCACATTGACCACTCACTGGGATACAGTTCCACACTGACCCCTCACTGGGAAACAGTTCCACACTGACCACTCACTGGGAAACATTTCCACATTGACCACTCACTGAGATACAGTTCCACACTGACCCATCACTGGAAAACAGTTCCACACTGAACACTAGCTGGGAAACAGTTCCACATTGACCACTCACTGAGATACAGTTCCACATTGACCCCTCACTGTGAAACAGTTCCACACTGACCACTCACTGGGAAACAGTTCCACATTGACCACTCACTGGGATACAGTTCCACACTGACCACTCACTGGGAAACAGTTCCACATTGACCACTCACTGAGATACAGTTCCACATTGACCCTCACTGGGAAACAGTTCCACACTGACCACTCACTGGGATACAGTTCCACACTGACCTCTCACTGGGAAACAGTTCCACACTGAACACTTATTGGGGAACAGTTCCACATTGACCACTCACTGGGATACAGTTCCACATTGACCACTCACGGAGATACAGTTCCATACTGACCACTCACTGGGAAACAGTTCCACATTGACCACTCACTGAGATATAGTTCCACATTGACCACTCACTGGGAAACTGTTCCACACTGACCACTCACTGCGAAACAGTTCCACATTGACCACTCACTGGGATACAGTTGCACATTGACCACTCACTGGGATACAGTTCCACACTGACCACTCACTGGGAAACAGTTCCACACGGACCCCTTGCTGGGAAACAGTTCCACATTGACCCCTCACTGGGAAACAGTTCCACATTGACCCCTCACAGGGAAACAGTTCCACACTGACCAATCACTGGGCAACAGTTCCACATTGACCCCTCACTGGGAAAAAGTTCCACATTGACCACTCACTGGGATGCAGTTCCACATGGAACCCCCACTGGGATACAGTTCCACACTGACCCCTTGCTGGGAAACAGTTCCACATTGACCCCTCACTGGGATACAGTTCAACACTGACCCCTCACTGGGAAACAGTTCCACACTGACCACTCACTGCGAAACAGTTCCACATTGACCCCTCACTGGGAAACAGTTCCACATTGACCACTCACTGGGATACAGTTCCACACTGACCCCTCACTGGGAAACAGTTCCACACTGACCACTCACTGGGAAACATTTCCACATTGACCACTCACTGAGATACAGTTCCAAACTGACCCATCACTGGAAAACAGTTCCACACTGAACACTAGCTGGGAAACAGTTCCACATTGACCACTCACTGAGATACAGTTCCACATTGACCCCTCACTGTGAAACAGTTCCACACTGACCACTCACTGGGAAACAGTTCCACATTGACCACTCACTGGGATACAGTTCCACACTGACCACTCACTGGGAAACAGTTCCACATTGACCACTCACTGAGATACAGTTCCACATTGACCCTCACTGGGAAACAGTTCCACACTGACCACTCACTGGGATACAGTTCCACACTGACCTCTCACTGGGAAACAGTTCCACACTGACCACTCACTGGGAAACAGTTCCACACTGACCACTCACTGGGATACAGTTCAACATTGACCACTCACAGGGATGCAGTTCCACATGGAACCCTCACTGGGATACAGTTCCACACTGACCCCTTGCTGGGAAACAGTTCCACATTGACCCCACACTGGGATACAGTTCAACACTGACCCCTCACTGGGAAACAGTTCCACACTGACCACTCACTGCGAAACAGTTCCACATTGACCCCTCACTGGGAAACAGTTCCGCATTGACCACTCACTGGGATACAGTTCCACACTGACCCCTCACTGGGAAACAGTTCCACACTGACCACTCACTGGGAAACATTTCCACATTGACCACTCACTGAGATACAGTTCCACACTGACCCATCACTGGGAAACAGTTCCACACTGACCACTCGCTGGGAAACAGTTCCACATTGACCACTCACTGAGATACAGTTCCACATTGACCCCTCACTGTGAAACAGTTCCACACTGACAACTCACAGGGAAACAGTTCCACATTGACCCCTCACTGGGAAACAGTTCCACACTGACCAATCACTGGGAAACAGTTCCACATTGACCCCTCACTGGGAAACAGTTCCACATTGACCACTCACTGGGATGCAGTTCCAAACGGAACCCTCACTGGGATACAGTTCCACACTGACCCCTTGCTGGGAAACAGTTCCACATTGACCCCTCACTGGGATACAGTTCAACACTGACCCCTCACTGGGAAACAGTTCCACACTGACCACTCACTGCGAAACAGTTCCACATTGACCCCTCACTGGGAAACAGTTCCACATTGACCACTCACTGGGATACAGTTCCACACTGACCCCTCACTGGGAAACAGTTCCACACTGAGCACTCACTGGGAATCATTTCCACATTGACCACTCACTGAGATACAGTTCCACACTGACCCATCACTGGGAAACAGTTCCACACTGACCACTCGCTGGGAAACAGTTCCACATTGACCACTCACTGGGATACAGTTCCACACTGACCACTCACTGGGAAACAGTTCCACATTGACCACTCACTGAGATACAGTTCCACATTGACCCTCACTGGGATGCAGTTCCACATGGAACCCTCACTGGGATACAGTTCCACACTGACCCCTTGCTGGGAAACAGTTCCACATTGACCCCTCACTGGGATGCAGTTCAACACTGACGCCTCACTGGGAAACAGTTCCACACTGACCACTCACTGCGAAACAGTTCCACATGGACCCCTCACTGGGAAACAGTTCCACATTGACCACTCACTGGGATACAGTTCCACACTGACCCCTCAATGGGAAACAATTCCACACTGACCACTCACTGGGAAACATTTCCACATTGACCACTCACTGAGATACAGTTCCACACTGACCCATCACTGGGAAACAGTTCCACACTGACCACTCGCTGGGAAACAGTTCCACATTGACCCCTCACTGAGATACAGTTCCACATTGACCCCTCACTGTGAAACAGTTCCACACTGACCACTCACTGGGAAACATTTCCACATTGACCACTCACTGGGATACAGTTCCACACTGACCACTCACTGGGAAACAGTTCCACATTGACCATTCACTGAGATACAGTTCCACATTGACCCTCACTGGGAAACAGTTCCACACTGACCACTCACTGGGATACAGTTCCACACTGACCCCTCACTGGGAAACAGTTCCACACTGACCACTCACTGGGATACAGTTCCACATTGACCACTCACTGGGATGCAGTTCCACAAGGAACCCTCACTGGGATACAGTTCCACACTGACCCCTTGCTGGGAAACAGTTCCACATTGACCCCTCACTGGGATACAGTTCAACACTGACCCCTCACTGGGAAACAGTTCCAAACAGACCCGTCACTGGGAAACAGTTCCACACTGACCACGCACTGCGAAACAGTTCCACATTGACCCCTCACTGGGAAACAGTTCCACATTGACCACTCACTGGGATACAGTTCCACACTGACCACTCACTGGGAAACAGTTCCACACTGACCACTCACTGGGAAACATTTCCACATTGACCACTCACTGAGATATAGTTCCACATTGACCACTCACTGGGAAACAGTTCCACACTGACCACTCACTGGGAAACAGTTCCACATTGACCACTCACTGAGATACAGTTCCAGATTGACCCCTCACTGGGAAACAGTTCCACAATGAGCCCTCACTGGGAAACAGTTCCACACTGACCACTCACTGGGATACAGTTCCACATTGACCACTCACTGGGATACAGTTCCACACTGACCACTCACTGGGAAACAGTTCCACACAGACCAATCACTGGGAAACAGTTCCACATTGACCACTCACTGTGACACAGTTCCACACTGACCACTCACTGGGAAACAGTTCCACATTGACCACTCACTGAGATACAGTTCCACACTGACCCCTCACTGGGAAACAGTTCCACACTGACCACTCACTGGGATACAGTTCCACATTGAACACTCACTGGGATACAGTTCCACACTGACCACTCACTGGGAAACAGTTCCACACTGACCAATCACTGGGAAACAGTTCCACATTGACCACTCACTGGGATGCAGTTCCACATTGACCCCTCACTGGGATACAGTTCCACATTGACCCCTCACTGGGAAACAGTTCCTCACTGACCCCTCACTGGGAAACAGTTCCACACTGACCACTCACTGCGAAACAGTTCCACACTGACCCCTCACTGGGAAACAGTTCCACATTGACCTCTCACTGAGATACAGTTCCACACTGACCCCTCACTGGGATGCAGTTCCACATTGACCCCTCACTGGGATACAGTTCAACACTGACCCCTCACTGGGAAACAGTTCCACACTGACCCGTCACTGGGAAACAGTTCCACACTGACCACTCACTGCGAAACAGTGCCACATTGACCCCTCACTGGGAAACATTTCCACATTGATCACTCACTGGGATACAGTTCCACACTGACCACTCACTGGGAAACAGTTCCACACTGACCACTCACTGGGAAACATTTCCACATTGACCACTCACTGAGATACAGTTCCACACTGACCCATCACTGGGAAACAGTTCCACACTGACCACTCACTGGGAAACAGTTCCACATTGACCACTCACTGAGATACAGTTCCACATTGACCCTCACTGGGATGCAGTTCCACATTGACCACTCACGGAGATACAGTTCCATACTGACCACTCACTGGGAAACAGTTCCACATTGACCACTCACTGAGATATAGTTCCACATTGACCACTCACTGGGAAACTGTTCCACACTGACCACTCACTGCGAAACAGTTCCACATTGACCACTCACTGGGATACAGTTGCACATTGACCACTCACTGGGATACAGTTCCACACTGACCACTCACTGGGAAACAGTTCCACACTGACCCCTCACTGGGAAACAGTTCCACATTGACCCCTCACAGGGAAACAGTTCCACACTGACCAATCACTGGGCAACAGTTCCACATTGACCCCTCACTGGGAAAAAGTTCCACATTGACCACTCACTGGGATGCAGTTCCACATGGAACCCCCACTGGGATACAGTTCCACACTGACCCCTTGCTGGGAAACAGTTCCACATTGACCCCTCACTGGGATACAGTTCAACACTGACCCCTCACTGGGAAACAGTTCCACACTGACCACTCACTGCGAAACAGTTCCACATTGACCCCTCACTGGGAAACAGTTCCACATTGACCACTCACTGGGATACAGTTCCACACTGACCCCTCACTGGGAAACAGTTCCACACTGACCACTCACTGGGAAACATTTCCACATTGACCACTCACTGAGATACAGTTCCACACTGACCCATCACTGGAAAACAGTTCCACACTGAACACTAGCTGGGAAACAGTTACACATTGACCACTCACTGAGATACAGTTCCACATTGACCCCTCACTGTGAAACAGTTCCACACTGACCACTCACTGGGAAACAGTTCCACATTGACCACTCACTGGGATACAGTTCCACACTGACCACTCACTGGGAAACAGTTCCACATTGACCACTCACTGAGATACAGTTCCACATTGACCCTCACTGGGAAACAGTTCCACACTGACCACTCACTGGGATACAGTTCCACACTGACCTCTCACTGGGAAACAGTTCCACACTGACCACTCACTGGGAAACAGTTCCACACTGACCACTCACTGGGAAACAGTTCCACATTGACCACTCACTGAGATACAGTTCCAGATTGACCCCTCACTGGGAAACAGTTCCACACTGACCACTCACTGGGATACAGTTCCACATTGACCACTCACTGGGATACAGTTCCACACTGACCACTCACTGGAAACAGTTCCACACAGACCAATCACTGGGAAACAGTTCCACATTGACCACTCACTGTGACACAGTTCCACACTGACCACTCACTGGGAAACAGTTCCACATTGACCACTCACTGAGATACAGTTCCACACTGACCCCTCACTGGGAAACAGTTCCACACTGACCACTCACTGGGATACAGTTCCACATTGAACACTCACTGGGATACAGTTCCACACTGACCACTCACTGGGAAACAGTTCCACACTGACCAATCACTGGGAAACAGTTCCACATTGACCACTCACTGGGATGCAGTTCCACATTGACCCCTCACTGGGATACAGTTCCACATTGACCCCTCACTGGGAAACAGTTCCTCACTGACCCCTCACTGGGAAACAGTTCCACACTGACCACTCACTGCGAAACAGTTCCACACTGACCCCTCACTGGGAAACAGTTCCACATTGACCTCTCACTGAGATACAGTTCCACACTGACCCCTCACTGGGATGCAGTTCCACATTGACCCCTCACTGGGATACAGTTCAACACTGACCCCTCACTGGGAAACAGTTCCACACTGACCCGTCACTGGGAAACAGTTCCACACTGACCACTCACTGCGAAACAGTGCCACATTGACCCCTCACTGGGAAACATTTCCACATTGATCACTCACTGGGATACAGTTCCACACTGACCACTCACTGGGAAACAGTTCCACACTGACCACTCACTGGGAAACATTTCCACATTGACCACTCACTGAGATACAGTTCCACACTGACCCATCACTGGGAAACAGTTCCACACTGACCACTCACTGGGAAACAGTTCCACATTGACCACTCACTGAGATACAGTTCCACATTGACCCTCACTGGGATGCAGTTCCACATTGACCACTCACGGAGATACAGTTCCATACTGACCACTCACTGGGAAACAGTTCCACATTGACCACTCACTGAGATATAGTTCCACATTGACCACTCACTGGGAAACTGTTCCACACTGACCACTCACTGCGAAACAGTTCCACATTGACCACTCACTGGGATACAGTTGCACATTGACCACTCACTGGGATACAGTTCCACACTGACCACTCACTGGGAAACAGTTCCACACTGACCCCTTGCTGGGAAACAGTTCCACATTGACCCCTCACTGGGAAACAGTTCCACATTGACCCCTCACAGGGAAACAGTTCCACACTGACCAATCACTGGGCAACAGTTCCACATTGACCCCTCACTGGGAAAAAGTTCCACATTGACCACTCACTGGGATGCAGTTCCACATGGAACCCCCACTGGGATACAGTTCCACACTGACCCATCACTGGGAAACAGTTCCACACTGACCACTCACTGGGAAACAGTTCCACATTGACCACTCACTGAGATACAGTTCCACATTGACCCTCACTGGGATGCAGTTCCACATTGACCACTCACGGAGATACAGTTCCATACTGACCACTCACTGGGAAACAGTTCCACATTGACCACTCACTGAGATATAGTTCCACATTGACCACTCACTGGGAAACTGTTCCACACTGACCACTCACTGCGAAACAGTTCCACATTGACCACTCACTGGGATACAGTTGCACATTGACCACTCACTGGGATACAGTTCCACACTGACCTCTCACTGGGAAACAGTTCCACACTGACCCCTTGCTGGGAAACAGTTCCACATTGACCCCTCACTGGGAAACAGTTCCACATTGACCCCTCACAGGGAAACAGTTCCACACTGACCAATCACTGGGCAACAGTTCCACATTGACCCCTCACTGGGAAAAAGTTCCACATTGACCACTCACTGGGATGCAGTTACACATGGAACCCCCACTGGGATACAGTTCCACACTGACCCCTTGCTGGGAAACAGTTCCACATTGACCCCTCACTGGGATACAGTTCAACACTGACCCCTCACTGGGAAACAGTTCCACACTGACCACTCACTGCGAAACAGTTCCACATTGACCCCTCACTGGGAAACAGTTCCACATTGACCACTCACTGGGATACAGTTCCACACTGACCCCTCACTGGGAAACAGTTCCACACTGACCACTCACTGGGAAACATTTCCACATTGACCACTCACTGAGATACAGTTCCACACTGACCCATCACTGGAAAACAGTTCCACACTGAACACTAGCTGGGAAACAGTTACACATTGACCACTCACTGAGATACAGTTCCACATTGACCCCTCACTGTGAAACAGTTCCACACTGACCACTCACTGGGAAACAGTTCCACATTGACCACTCACTGGGATACAGTTCCACACTGACCACTCACTGGGAAACAGTTCCACATTGACCACTCACTGAGATACAGTTCCACATTGACCCTCACTGGGAAACAGTTCCACACTGACCACTCACTGGGATACAGTTCCACACTGACTTCTCACTGGGAAACAGTTCCACACTGACCACTCACTGGGAAACAGTTCCACACTGACCACTCACTGGGAAACAGTTCCACATTGACCACTCACTGAGATACAGTTCCAGATTGACCCCTCACTGGGAAACAGTTCCACACTGACCACTCACTGGGATACAGTTCCACATTGACCACTCACTGGGATACAGTTCCACACTGACCACTCACTGGGAAACAGTTCCACACAGACCAATCACTGGGAAACAGTTCCACATTGACCACTCACTGTGACACAGTTCCACACTGACCACTCACTGGGAAACAGTTCCACATTGACCACTCACTGAGATACAGTTCCACACTGACCCCTCACTGGGAAACAGTTCCACACTGACCACTCACTGGGATACAGTTCCACATTGAACACTCACTGGGATACAGTTCCACACTGACCACTCACTGGGAAACAGTTCCACACTGACCAATCACTGGGAAACAGTTCCACATTGACCACTCACTGGGATGCAGTTCCACATTGACCCCTCACTGGGATACAGTTCCACATTGACCCCTCACTGGGAAACAGTTCCTCACTGACCCCTCACTGGGAAACAGTTCCACACTGACCACTCACTGCGAAACAGTTCCACACTGACCCCTCACTGGGAAACAGTTCCACATTGACCTCTCACTGAGATACAGTTCCACACTGACCCCTCACTGGGATGCAGTTCCACATTGACCCCTCACTGGGATACAGTTCAACACTGACCCCTCACTGGGAAACAGTTCCACACTGACCCGTCACTGGGAAACAGTTCCACACTGACCACTCACTGCGAAACAGTGCCACATTGACCCCTCACTGGGAAACATTTCCACATTGATCACTCACTGGGATACAGTTCCACACTGACCACTCACTGGGAAACAGTTCCACACTGACCACTCACTGGGAAACATTTCCACATTGACCACTCACTGAGATACAGTTCCACACTGACCCATCACTGGGAAACAGTTCCACACTGACCACTCACTGGGAAACAGTTCCACATTGACCACTCACTGAGATACAGTTCCACATTGACCCTCACTGGGATGCAGTTCCACATTGACCACTCACGGAGATACATTTCCATACTGACCACTCACTGGGAAACAGTTCCACATTGACCACTCACTGAGATATAGTTCCACATTGACCACTCACTGGGAAACTGTTCCACACTGACCACTCACTGCGAAACAGTTCCACATTGACCACTCACTGGGATACAGTTGCACATTGACCACTCACTGGGATACAGTTCCACACTGACCACTCACTGGGAAACAGTTCCACACTGACCCCTTGCTGGGAAACAGTTCCACATTGACCCCTCACTGGGAAACAGTTCCACATTGACCCCTCACAGGGAAACAGTTCCACACTGACCAATCACTGGGCAACAGTTCCACATTGACCCCTCACTGGGAAAAAGTTCCACATTGACCACTCACTGGGATGCAGTTCCACATGGAACCCCCACTGGGATACAGTTCCACACTGACCCCTTGCTGGGAAACAGTTCCACATTGACCCCTCACTGGGATACAGTTCAACACTGACCCCTCACTGGGAAACAGTTCCACACTGACCACTCACTGCGAAACAGTTCCACATTGACCCCTCACTGGGAAACAGTTACACATTGACCACTCACTGGGATACAGTTCCACACTGACCCCTCACTGGGAAACAGTTCCACACTGACCACTCACTGGGAAACATTTCCACATTGACCACTCACTGAGATACAGTTCCACACTGACCCATCACTGGAAAACAGTTCCACACTGAACACTAGCTGGGAAACAGTTCCACATTGACCACTCACTGAGATACAGTTCCACATTGACCCCTCACTGTGAAACAGTTCCACACTGACCACTCACTGGGAAACAGTTCCACATTGACCACTCACTGGGATACAGTTCCACACTGACCACTCACTGGGAAACAGTTCCACATTGACCACTCACTGAGATACAGTTCCACATTGACCCTCACTGGGAAACAGTTCCACACTGACCACTCACTGGGATACAGTTCCACACTGACCTCTCACTGGGAAACAGTTCCACACTGACCACTCACTGGGAAACAGTTCCACACTGACCACTCACTGGGATACAGTTCCACATTGACCACTCACAGGGATGCAGTTCCACTTGGAACCCTCACTGGGATACAGTTCCACACTGACCCCTTGCTGGGAAACAGTTCCACATTGACCCCACACTGGGATACAGTTCAACACTGACCCCTCACTGGGAAACAGTTCCACACTGACCACTCACTGCGAAACAGTTCCACATTGACCCCTCACTGGGAAACAGTTCCGCATTGACCACTCACTGGGATACAGTTCCACACTGACCCCTCACTGGGAAACAGTTCCACACTGACCACTCACTGGGAAACATTTCCACATTGACCACTCACTGAGATACAGTTCCACACTGACCCATCACTGGGAAACAGTTCCACACTGACCACTCGCTGGGAAACAGTTCCACATTGACCACTCACTGAGATACAGTTCCACATTGACCCCTCACTGTGAAACAGTTCCACACTGACCACTCACAGGGAAACAGTTCCACATTGACCCCTCACTGGGAAACAGTTCCACACTGACCAATCACTGGGAAACAGTTCCACATTGACCCCTCACTGGGAAACAGTTCCACATTGACCACTCACTGGGATGCAGTTCCAAACGGAACCCTCACTGGGATACAGTTCCACACTGACCCCTTGCTGGGAAACAGTTCCACATTGACCCCTCACTGGGATACAGTTCAACACTGACCCCTCACTGGGAAACAGTTCCACACTGACCACTCACTGCGAAACAGTTCCACATTGACCCCTCACTGGGAAACAGTTCCACATTGACCACTCACTGAGATACAGTTCCACACTGACCCCTCACTGGGAAACAGTTCCACACTGACCACTCACTGCGAAACAGTTCCACATTGACCCCTCACTGGGAAACAGTTCCACATTGACCACTCACTGAGATACAGTTCCACACTGACCCCTCACTGGGAAACAGTTCCACACTGACCACTCACTGGGATACAGTTCCACATTGAACACTCACTGGGATACAGTTCCACACTGACCACTCACTGGGAAACAGTTCCACACTGACCAATCACTGGGAAACAGTTCCACATTGACCACTCACTGGGATGCAGTTCCACATTGACCCCTCACTGGGATACAGTTCCACATTGACCCCTCACTGGGAAACAGTTCCTCACTGACCCCTCACTGGGAAACAGTTCCACACTGACCACTCACTGCGAAACAGTTCCACACTGACCCCTCACTGGGAAACAGTTCCACATTGACCTCTCACTGAGATACAGTTCCACACTGACCCCTCACTGGGATGCAGTTCCACATTGACCCCTCACTGGGATACAGTTCAACACTGACCCCTCACTGGGAAACAGTTCCACACTGACCCGTCACTGGGAAACAGTTCCACACTGACCACTCACTGCGAAACAGTGCCACATTGACCCCTCACTGGGAAACATTTCCACATTGATCACTCACTGGGATACAGTTCCACACTGACCACTCACTGGGAAACAGTTCCACACTGACCACTCACTGGGAAACATTTCCACATTGACCACTCACTGAGATACAGTTCCACACTGACCCATCACTGGGAAACAGTTCCACACTGACCACTCACTGGGAAACAGTTCCACATTGACCACTCACTGAGATACAGTTCCACATTGACCCTCACTGGGATGCAGTTCCACATTGACCACTCACGGAGATACAGTTCCATACTGACCACTCATTGGGAAACAGTTCCACATTGACCACTCACTGAGATATAGTTCCACATTGACCACTCACTGGGAAACTGTTCCACACTGACCACTCACTGCGAAACAGTTCCACATTGACCACTCACTGGGATACAGTTGCACATTGACCACTCACTGGGATACAGTTCCACACTGACCACTCACTGGGAAACAGTTCCACACTGACCCCTTGCTGGGAAACAGTTCCACATTGACCCCTCACTGGGAAACAGTTCCACATTGACCCCTCACAGGGAAACAGTTCCACACTGACCAATCACTGGGCAACAGTTCCACATTGACCCCTCACTGGGAAAAAGTTCCACATTGACCACTCACTGGGATGCAGTTCCACATGGAACCCCCACTGGGATACAGTTCCACACTGACCCCTTGCTGGGAAACAGTTCCACATTGACCCCTCACTGGGATACAGTTCAACACTGAACCCTCACTGGGAAACAGTTCCACACTGACCACTCACTGCGAAACAGTTCCACATTGACCCCTCACTGGGAAACAGTTCCACATTGACCACTCACTGGGATACAGTTCCACACTGACCCCTCACTGGGAAACAGTTCCACACTGACCACTCACTGGGAAACATTTCCACATTGACCACTCACTGAGATACAGTTCCACGCTGACCCATCAATGGAAAACAGTTCCACACTGAACACTAGCTGGGAAACAGTTCCACATTGACCACTCACTGAGATACAGTTCCACATTGACCCCTCACTGTGAAACAGTTCCACACTGACCACTCACTGGGAAACAGTTCCACATTGACCACTCACTGGGATACAGTTCCACACTGACCACTCACTGGGAAACAGTTCCACATTGACCACTCACTGAGATACAGTTCCGCATTGACCCTCACTGGGAAACAGTTCCACACTGACCACTCACTGGGATACAGTTCCACACTGACCTCTCACTGGGAAACAGTTCCACACTGACCACTCACTGGGAAACAGTTCCACACTGACCACTCACTGGGATACAGTTCAACATTGACCACTCACAGGGATGCAGTTCCACATGGAACCCTCACTGGGATACAGTTCCACACTGACCCCTTGCTGGGAAACAGTTCCACATTGACCCCACACTGGGATACAGTTCAACACTGACCCCTCACTGGGAAACAGTTCCACACTGACCACTCACTGCGAAACAGTTCCACATTGACCCCTCACTGGGAAACAGTTCCGCATTGACCACTCACTGGGATACAGTTCCACACTGACCCCTCACTGGGAAACAGTTCCACACTGACCACTCACTGGGAAACATTTCCACATTGACCACTCACTGAGATACAGTTCCACACTGACCCATCACTGGGAAACAGTTCCACACTGACCACTCGCTGGGAAACAGTTCCACATTGACCACTCACTGAGATACAGTTCCACATTGACCCCTCACTGTGAAACAGTTCCACACTGACCACTCACAGGGAAACAGTTCCACATTGACCCCTCACTGGGAAACAGTTCCACACTGACCAATCACTGGGAAACAGTTCCACATTGACCCCTCACTGGGAAACAGTTCCACATTGACCACTCACTGGGATGCAGTTCCAAACGGAACCCTCACTGGGTTACAGTTCCACACTGACCCCTTGCTGGGAAACAGTTCCACATTGACCCCTCACTGGGATACAGTTCAACACTGACCCCTCACTGGGAAACAGTTCCACACTGACCACTCACTGCGAAACAGTTCCACATTGACCCCTCACTGGGAAACAGTTCCACATTGACCACTCACTGGGATACAGTTCCACACTGACCCGTCACTGGGAAACAGTTCCACACTGAGCACTCACTGGGAATCATTTCCACATTGACCACTCACTGAGATACAGTTCCACACTGACCCATCACTGGGAAACAGTTCCACACTGACCACTCGCTGGGAAACAGTTCCACATTGACCACTCATTGAGATACAGTTCCACATTGACCCCTGACTGTGAAACAGTTCCACACTGACCACTCACTGGGAAACAGTTCCACATTGACCACTCACTGGGATACAGTTCCACACTGACCACTCACTGGGAAACAGTTCCACATTGACCACTCACTGAGATACAGTTCCACATTGACCCTCACTGGGATGCAGTTCCACATGGAACCCTCACTGGGATACAGTTCCACACTGACCCCTTGCTGGGAAACAGTTCCACATTGACCCCTCACTGGGATGCAGTTCAACACTGACGCCTCACTGGGAAACAGTTCCACACTGACCACTCACTGCGAAACAGTTCCACATGGACCCCTCACTGGGAAACAGTTCCACATTGACCACTCACTGGGATACAGTTCCACACTGACCCCTCAATGGGAAACAATTCCACACTGACCACTCACTGGGAAACATTTCCACATTGACCACTCACTGAGATACAGTTCCACACTGACCCATCACTGGGAAACAGTTCCACACTGACCACTCGCTGGGAAACAGTTCCACATTGACCCCTCACTGAGATACAGTTCCACATTGACCCCTCACTGTGAAACAGTTCCACACTGACCACTCACTGGGAAACATTTCCACATTGACCACTCACTGGGATACAGTTCCACACTGAGCACTCACTGGGAAACAGTTCCACATTGACCATTCACTGAGATACAGTTCCACATTGACCCTCACTGGGAAACAGTTCCACACTGACCACTCACTGGGATACAGTTCCACACTGACCCCTCACTGGGAAACAGTTCCACACTGACCACTCACTGGGATACAGTTCCACATTGACCACTCACTGGGATGCAGTTCCACAAGGAACCCTCACTGGGATACAGTTCCACACTGACCCCTTGCTGGGAAACAGTTCCACATTGACCCCTCACTGGGATACAGTTCAACACTGACCCCTCACTGGGAAACAGTTCCAAACAGACCCGTCACTGGGAAACAGTTCCACACTGACCACGCACTGCGAAACAGTTCCACATTGACACCTCACTGGGAAACAGTTCCACATTGACCACTCACTGGGATACAGTTCCAGACTGACCACTCACTGGGAAACAGTTCCACACTGACCACTCACTGGGAAACATTTCCACATTGACCACTCACTGAGATATAGTTCCACATTGACCACTCACTGGGAAACAGTTCCACACTGACCACTCACTGGGAAACAGTTCCACATTGACCACTCACTGAGATACAGTTCCAGATTGACCCCTCACTGGGAAACAGTTCCACAATGACCCCTCACTGGGAAACAGTTCCACACTGACCACTCACTGGGATACAGTTCCACATTGACCACTCACTGGGATACAGTTCCACACTGACCACTCACTGGGAAACAGTTCCACACAGACCAATCACTGGGAAACAGTTCCACATTGACCACTCACTGTGACACAGTTCCACACTGACCACTCACTGGGAAACAGTTCCACATTGACCACTCACTGAGATACAGTTCCACACTGACCACTCACTGGGAAACAGTTCCACACTGACCACTCACTGGGATACAGTTCCACATTGAACACTCACTGGGATACAGTTCCACACTGACCACTCACTGGGAAACAGTTCCACACTGACCAATCACTGGGAAACAGTTCCACATTGACCCCTCACTGGGAAACAGTTCCACATTGACCACTCACTGGGATGCAGTTCCACATTGACCCCTCACTGGGATACAGTTCCACATTGACCCCTCACTGGGAAACAGTTCCTCACTGACCCCTCACTGGGAAACAGTTCCACACTGACCACTCACTGAGATACAGTTCCACACTGACCCCTCACTGGGAAACAGTTCCACATTGACCCCTCACTGGGATACAGTTCCACATTGACCCCTCACTGGGAAACAGTTCCTCACTGACCCCTCACTGGGAAACAGTTCCACACTGACCACTCACTGCGAAACAGTTCCACACTGACCCCTCACTGGGAAACAGTTCCACATTGACCTCTCACTGAGATACAGTTCCACACTGACCCCTCACTGGGATGCAGTTCCACATTGACCCCTCACTGGGATACAGTTCAACACTGACCCGTCACTGGGAAACAGTTCCACACTGACCACTCACTGCGAAACAGTGCCACATTGACCCCTCACTGGGAAACATTTCCACATTGACCACTCACTGGGATACAGTTCCACACTGACCACTCACTGGGAAACAGTTCCACACTGACCACTCACTGGGAAACATTTCCACATTGACCACTCACTGAGATACAGTTCCACACTGACCCATCACTGGGAAACAGTTCCACACTGACCACTCACTGGGAAACAGTTCCACATTGACCACTCACTGAGATACAGTTCCACATTGACCACTCACTGCGAAACAGTTCCACACTGACCACTCACTGGGAAACAGTTCCACATTGACCACTCACTGAGATACAGTTCCACACTGACCACTCACTGGGAAACAGTTCCACACTGACCACTCGCTGGGAAACAGTTCCACATTGACCACTCACTGAGATACAGTTCCACATTGACCCCTCACTGTGAAACAGTTCCACACTGACCACTCACAGGGAAACAGTTCCACATTGACCCCTCACTGGGAAACAGTTCCACACTGACCACTCACTGGGATGCAGTTCCAAATGGAACCGTCACTGGGATACAGTTCCACACTGACCCCTTGCTGGGAAACAGTTCAACATTGACCCCTCACTGGGATACAGTTCAACACTGACCCCTCACTGGGAAACAGTTCCACACTGACCACTCACTGCGAAACAGTTCCACATTGACCCCTCACTGGGAAACAGTTCCACATTGACCACTCACTGGGATACAGTTCCACACTGACCCCTCACTGGGAAACAGTTCCACACTGAGCACTCACTGGGAATCATTTCCACATTGACCACTCACTGAGATACAGTTCCACATTGACCCCTCTCTGTGAAACAGTTCCACACTGACCACTCGCTGGGAAACAGTTCCACATTGACCACTCACTGAGATACAGTTCCACATTGACCCCTCTCTGTGAAACAGTTCCACACTGACCACTCACTGGGAAACAGTTCCACATTGACCACGCACTGGGATACAGTTCCACACTGCCCACTCACTGGGAAACAGTTCCACATTGACCACTCACTGAGATACAGTTCCACATTGACCCTCACTGGGATGCAGTTCCACATGGAACACTCACTGGGATACAGTTCCACACTGACCCCTTGCTGGGAAACAGTTCCACATTGACCCCTCACTGGGATACAGTTCAACACTGACGCCTCACTGGGAAACAGTTCCACACTGACCACTCACTGCGAAACAGTTCCACATGGACCCCTCACTGGGAAACAGTTCCACATTGACCACTCACTGGGATACAGTTCCACACTGACCCCTCAATGGGAAACAGTTCCACACTGACCACTGACTGGGAAACATTTCCACATTGACCACTCACTGAGAAACAGTTCCACACTGACCCATCACTGGGAAACAGTTCCACACTGACCACTCGCTGGGAAACAGTTCCACACTGACCACTCACTGAGATACAGTTCCACATTGACCCCTCACTGTGAAACAGTTCCACACTGACCACTCACTGGGAAACATTTCCACATTGACCACTCACTGGGATACAGTTCCACACTGACCACTCACTGGGAAACAGTTCCACATTGACCACTCACTGAGATACAGTTCCACACTGACCCCTCACAGAGATACAGTTCCACACTGACCCCTCACTGGGAAACAGTTCTATTTTGACCCCTCACTGGTATACAGTTCCACACTGAACACTCACTGGGAAACAGTTCCACATTGACCACTCACTGGGATACAGTTCCACACAGACCATTCACTGGGATACAGTTCCACATTGACCACTCACTGGGAAACAGTTCCACATTGACCACTCACTGAGATACAGTTGCACATTGACCACTCACTGGGATACAGTTCCACACTGACCACTCACTGGGAAACAGTTCCACATTGACCACTCACTGAGGTACAGTTCCACACTGACCACTTATTGGGGAACAGTTCCACATTGACCACACACTGGGATACAGTTCCACATTGACCACTCACGGAGAAACAGTTCCACACTGACCACTCACTGGGAAACAGTTCCACATTGACCACTCACTGAGATATAGTTCCACATTGACCACTCACTGGGAAACAGTTCCACACTGACCACTCAGTGCGAAACAGTTCCACATTGACCACTCACTGGGATACAGTTGCACATTGACCACTCACTGGGATACAGTTCCACACTGACCACTCACTGGGATACAGTTCCACACGGACCACTCACTGGGAAACAGTTCCACACTGACCCCTTGCTGGGAAACAGTTCCACATTGACCCCTCACTGGGAAACTGTTCCACATTGACCCCTCACTGGGAAACAGTTCCACACCGACCAATCACTGGGAAACAGTTCCACATTGACCCCTCACTGGGAAACAGTTCCACATTGACGACTCACTGGGATGCAGTTCCACATGGAACCCCCACTGGGATACAGTTCCACACTGACCCCTTGCTGGGAAACAGTTCCACATTGACCCCTCACTGGGATACAGTTCAACACTGACCCCTCACTGGGAAACAGTTCCACACTGACCACTCACTGCGAAACAGTTCCACATTGACCCCTCACTGGGAAACAGTTCCACATTGACCACTCACTGGGATACAGTTCCACACTGACCCCTCACTGGGAAACAGTTCCACACTGACCACTCACTGGGAAACATTTCCACATTGACCACTCACTGAGATACAGTTCCACACTGACCCATCACTGGAAAACAGTTCCACACTGAACACTCGCTGGGAAACAGTTCCACATTGACCACTCACTGAGATACAGTTCCACATTGACCCCTCACTGTGAAACAGTTCCACACTGACCACTCACGGGGAAACAGTTCCACATTGACCACTCACTGGGATACAGTTCCACACTGACCACTCACTGGGAAACAGTTCCACATTGACCACTCACTGAGATACAGTTCCACATTGACCCTCACTGGGAAACAGTTCCACACTGACCACTCACTGGGATACAGTTCCACACTGACCCCTCACTGGGAAACAGTTCCACACTGACCACTCACTGGGAAACAGTTCCACATGGACCACTCACTGAGATACAGTTCCACACTGACCCCTCACTGGGAAACAGTTCCACACTGACCACTCACTGGGATACAGTTCCACATTGACCACTCACTGGGATGCAGTTCCACATGGAACCCTCACTGGGATACAGTTCCACACTGACCCCTTGCTGGGAAACAGTTCCACATTGACCCCTCACTGGGATACAGTTCAACACTGACGCCTCACTGGGAAACAGTTCCACACTGACCACTCACTGCGAAACAGTTCCACATGGACCCCTCACTGGGAAACAGTTCCACATTGACCACTCACTGGGATACAGTTCCACACTGACCCCTCAATAGGAAACAGTTCCACACTGACCACTGACTGGGAAACATTTCCACATTGACCACTCACTGAGAAACAGTTCCACACTGACCCATCACTGGGAAACAGTTCCACACTGACCACTCGCTGGGAAACAGTTCCACATTGACCACTCACTGAGATACAGTTCCACATTGACCCCTCACTGTGAAACAGTTCCACACTGACCACTCACTGGGAAACATTTCCACATTGACCACTCACTGGGATACAGTTCCACACTGACCACTCACTGGGAAACAGTTCCACATTGACCACTCACTGAGATACAGTTCCACACTGACCCCTCACAGAGATACAGTTCCACACTGACCCCTCACTGGGAAACAGTTCTATTTTGACCCCTCACTGGTATACAGTTCCACACTGAACACTCACTGGGAAACAGTTCCACATTGACCACTCACTGGGATACAGTTCCACACAGACCATTCACTGGGATACAGTTCCACATTGACGACTCACTGGGAAACAGTTCCACATTGACCACTCACTGAGATACAGTTGCACATTGACCACTCACTGGGATACAGTTCCACACTGACCACTCACTGGGAAACAGTTCCACATTGACCACTCACTGAGGTACAGTTCCACACTGACCACTTATTGGGGAACAGTTCCACATTGACCACACACTGGGATACAGTTCCACATTGACCACTCACGGAGAAACAGTTCCACACTGACCACTCACTGGGAAACAGTTCCACATTGACCACTCACTGAGATATAGTTCCACATTGACCACTCACTGGGAAACAGTTCCACACTGACCACTCAGTGCGAAACAGTTCCACATTGACCACTCACTGGGATACAGTTGCACATTGACCACTCACTGGGATACAGTTCCACACTGACCACTCACTGGGATACAGTTCCACACGGACCACTCACTGGGAAACAGTTCCACACTGACCCCTTGCTGGGAAACAGTTCCACATTGACCCCTCACTGGGAAACTGTTCCACATTGACCCCTCACTGGGAAACAGTTCCACACCGACCAATCACTGGGAAACAGTTCCACATTGACCCCTCACTGGGAAACAGTTCCACATTGACGACTCACTGGGATGCAGTTCCACATGGAACCCCCACTGGGATACAGTTCCACACTGACCCCTTGCTGGGAAACAGTTCCACATTGACCCCTCACTGGGATACAGTTCAACACTGACCCCTCACTGGGAATCAGTTCCACACTGACCACTCACTGCGAAACAGTTCCACATTGACCCCTCACTGGGAAACAGTTCCACATTGACCACTCACTGGGATACAGTTCCACACTGACCCCTCACTGGGAAACAGTTCCACACTGACCACTCACTGGGAAACATTTCCACATTGACCACTCACTGAGATACAGTTCCACACTGACCCATCACTGGAAAACAGTTCCACACTGAACACTCGCTGGGAAACAGTTCCACATTGACCACTCACTGAGATACAGTTCCACATTGACCCCTCACTGTGAAACAGTTCCACACTGACCACTCACTGGGAAACAGTTCCACATTGACCACTCACTGGGATACAGTTCCACACTGACCACTCACTGGGAAACAGTTCCACATTGACCACTCACTGAGATACAGTTCCACATTGACCCTCACTGGGAAACAGTTCCACACTGACCACTCACTGGGATACAGTTCCACACTGACCCCTCACTGGGAAACAGTTCCACACTGACCACTCACTGGGAAACAGTTCCACATGGACCACTCACTGAGATACAGTTCCACACTGACCCCTCACTGGGAAACAGTTCCACACTGACCACTCACTGGGATACAGTTCCACATTGACCACTCACTGGGATGCAGTTCCACATGGAACCCTCACTGGGATACAGTTCCACACTGACCCCTTGCTGGGAAACAGTTCCACATTGACCACTCACTGAGATACAGTTCCACATTGACCCTCACTGGGATGCAGTTCCACATGGAACCCTCACTGGGATACAGTTCCACACTGACCCCTTGCTGGGAAACAGTTCCACATTGACCCCTCACTGGGATACAGTTCAACACTGACGCCTCACTGGGAAACAGTTCCACACTGACCACTCACTGCGAAACAGTTCCACATGGACCCCTCACTGGGAAACAGTTCCACATTGACCACTCACTGGGATACAGTTCCACACTGACCCCTCAATAGGAAACAGTTCCACACTGACCACTGACTGGGAAACATTTCCACATTGACCACTCACTGAGAAACAGTTCCACACTGACCCATCACTGGGAAACAGTTCCACACTGACCACTCGCTGGGAAACAGTTCCACATTGACCACTCACTGAGATACAGTTCCACATTGACCCCTCACTGTGAAACAGTTCCACACTGACCACTCACTGGGAAACATTTCCACATTGACCACTCACTGGGATACAGTTCCACACTGACCACTCACTGGGAAACAGTTCCACATTGACCACTCACTGAGATACAGTTCCACACTGACCCCTCACAGAGATACAGTTCCACACTGACCCCTCACTGGGAAACAGTTCTATTTTGACCCCTCACTGGTATACAGTTCCACACTGAACACTCACTGGGAAACAGTTCCACATTGACCACTCACTGGGATACAGTTCCACACAGACCATTCACTGGGATACAGTTCCACATTGACCACTCACTGGGAAACAGTTCCACATTGACCACTCACTGAGATACAGTTCCACATTGACCACTCACTGGGATACAGTTCCACACTGACCACTCACTGGGAAACAGTTCCACATTGACCACTCACTGAGATACAGTTCCACACTGACCACTTATTGGGGAACAGTTCCACATTGACCACACACTGGGATACAGTTCCACATTGACCACTGACGGAGAAACAGTTCCACACTGACCACTCACTGGGAAACAGTTCCACATTGACCACTCACTGAGATATAGTTCCACATTGACCACTCACTGGGAAACAGTTCCACACTGACCACTCAGTGCGAAACAGTTCCACATTGACCACTCACTGGGATACAGTTGCACATTGACCACTCACTGGGATACAGTTCCACACTGACCACTCACTGGGATACAGTTCCACACGGACCACTCACTGGGAAACAGTTCCACACTGACCCCTTGCTGGGAAACAGTTCCACATTGACCCCTCACTGGGAAATTGTTCCACATTGACCCCTCACTGGGAAACAGTTCCACACCGACCAATCACTGGGAAACAGTTCCACATTGACCCCTCACTGGGAAACAGTTCCACATTGACGACTCACTGGGATGCAGTTCCACATGGAACCCCCACTGGGATACAGTTCCACACTGACCCCTTGCTGGGAAACAGTTCCACATTGACCCCTCACTGGGATACAGTTCAACACTGACCCCTCACTGGGAAACAGTTCCACACTGACCACTCACTGCGAAACAGTTCCACATTGACCCCTCACTGGGAAACAGTTCCACATTGACCACTCACTGGGATACAGTTCCACACTGACCCCTCACTGGGAAACAGTTCCACACTGACCACTCACTGGGAAACATTTCCACATTGACCACTCACTGAGATACAGTTCCACACTGACCCATCACTGGAAAACAGTTCCACACTGAACACTCGCTGGGAAACAGTTCCACATTGACCACTCACTGAGATACAGTTCCACATTGACCCCTCACTGTGAAACAGTTCCACACTGACCACTCACTGGGAAACAGTTCCACATTGACCACTCACTGGGATACAGTTCCACACTGACCACTCACTGGGAAACAGTTCCACATTGACCACTCACTGAGATACAGTTCCACATTGACCCTCACTGGGAAACAGTTCCACACTGACCACTCACTGGGATACAGTTCCACACTGACCCCTCACTGGGAAACAGTTCCACACTGACCACTCACTGGGAAACAGTTCCACATGGACCACTCACTGAGATACAGTTCCACACTGACCCCTCACTGGGAAACAGTTCCACACTGACCACTCACTGGGATACAGTTCCACATTGACCACTCACTGGGATGCAGTTCCACATGGAACCCTCTCTGGGATACAGTTCCACACTGACCCCTTGCTGGGAAACAGTTCCACATTGACCCCTCACTGGGATACAGTTCAACACAGACCCCTCACTGGGAAACAGTTCCACACTGACCACTCACTGCGAAACAGTTCCACATTGACCCCTCACTGGGAAACAGTTCCACATTGACCACTCACTGGGATACAGTTCCACACTGACCCCTCACTGGGAAACAGTTCCACACTGACCACTCACTGGGAAACATTTCCACTATGACCACTCACTGAGATACAGTTCCACACTGACCCATCACTGGGAAACAGTTCCACACTGACCACTCGCTGGGAAACAGTTCCACATTGACCACTCACTGAGATACAGTTCCACATTGACCCCTCACTGTGAAACAGTTCCACACTGACCACTCACAGGGAAACAGTTCCACATTGACCCCTCACTGGGAAACAGTTCCACACTGACCAATCACTGGGAAACAGTTCCACATTGACCCCTCACTGGGAAACAGTTCCACATTGACCACTCACTGAGATACAGTTCCACACTGACCCCTCACAGAGATACAGTTCCACACTGACCCCTCACTGGGAAACAGTTCTATTTTGACCCCTCACTGGTATACAGTTCCACACTGAACACTCACTGGGAAACAGTTCCACATTGACAACTCACTGGGATACAGTTCCACACTGACCACTCACTGGGATACGGTTCCACATTGACCACTCACTGGGAAACAGTTCCACATTGACCACTCACTGAGATACAGTTCCACATTGACCACTCACTGGGATACAGTTCCACACTGACCACTCACTGGGAAACAGTTCCACATTGACCACTCACTGAGATACAGTTCCACACTGAACACTTATTGGGGAACAGTTCCACATTGACCACTCACTGGGATACAGTTCCACATTGACCACTCACGGAGATACAGTTCCATACTGACCACTCACTGGGAAACAGTTCCACATTGACCACTCACTGAGATATAGTTCCACATTGACCACTCACTGGGAAACTGTTCCACACTGACCACTCACTGCGAAACAGTTCCACATTGACCACTCACTGGGATACAGTTGCACATTGACCACTCACTGGGATACAGTTCCACACTGACCACTCACTGGGATACAGTTCCACACTGACCACTCACTGGGAAACAGTTCCACACTGACCCCTTGCTGGGAAACAGTTCCACATTGACCCCTCACTGGGAAACAGTTCCACATTGACCCCTCACAGGGAAACAGTTCCACACTGACCAATCACTGGGAAACAGTTCCACATTGACCCCTCACTGGGAAAAAGTTCCACATTGACCACTCACTGGGATGCAGTTCCACATGGAACCCCCACTGGGATACAGTTCCACACTGACCCCTTGCTGGGAAACAGTTCCACATTGACCCCTCACTGGGATACAGTTCAACACTGACCCCTCACTGGGAAACAGTTCCACACTGACCACTCACTGCGAAACAGTTCCACATTGACCCCTCACTGGGAAACAGTTCCACATTGACCACTCACTGGGATACAGTTCCACACTGACCCCTCACTGGGAAACAGTTCCACACTGACCACTCACTGGGAAACATTTCCACATTGACCACTCACTGAGATACAGTTCCACACTGACCCATCTCTGGAAAACAGTTCCACACTGAACACTAGCTGGGAAACAGTTCCACATTGACCACTCACTGAGATACAGTTCCACATTGACCCCTCACTGTGAAACAGTTCCACACTGACCACTCACTGGGAAACAGTTCCACATTGACCACTCACTGAGATACAGTTCCACATTGACCCTCACTGGGAAACAGTTCCACACTGACCACTCACTGGGATACAGTTCCACACTGACCTCTCACTGGGAAACAGTTCCACACTGACCACTCACTGGGAAACAGTTCCACATGGACCACTCACTGAGATACAGTTCCACACTGACCCCATACTGGGAAACAGTTCCACACTGACCACTCACTGGGATACAGTTCAACATTGACCACTCACTGGGATGCAGTTCCACATGGAACCCTCACTGGGATACAGTTCCACACTGACCCCTTGCTGGGAAACAGTTCCACATTGACCCCACACTGGGATACAGTTCAACACTGACCCCTCACTGGGAAACAGTTGCACACTGACCACTCACTGCGAAACAGTTCCACATTGACCCCTCACTGGGAAACAGTTCCGCATTGACCACTCACTGGGATACAGTTCCACACTGACCACTCACTGGGAAACAGTTCCACACTGACCACTCACTGAGATACAGTTCCACACTGACCCATCACTGGGAAACAGTTCCACACTGACCACTCGCTGGGAAACAGTTCCACATTGACCACTCACTGAGATACAGTTCCACATTGACCCCTCACTGTGAAACAGTTCCACACTGACCACTCACAGGGAAACAGTTCCACATTGACCCCTCACTGGGAAACAGTTCCACACTGACCAATCACTGGGAAACAGTTCCACATTGACCCCTCACTGGGAAACAGTTCCACATTGACCACTCACTGGGATGCAGTTCCAAACGGAACCCTCACTGGGATACAGTTCCACACTGACCCCTTGCTGGGAAACAGTTCCACATTGACCCCTCACTGGGATACAGTTCAACACTGACCCCTCACTGGGAAACAGTTCCACACTGACCACTCACTGCGAAACAGTTCCACATTGACCCCTCACTGGGAAACAGTTCCACATTGACCACTCACTGGGATACAGTTCCACACTGACCCCTCACTGGGAAACAGTTCCACACTGAGCACTCACTGGGAATCATTTCCACATTGACCACTCACTGAGATACAGTTCCACACTGACCCATCACTGGGAAACAGTTCCACACTGACCACTCGCTGGCAAACAGTTCCACATTGACCACTCACTGAGATACAGTTCCACATTGACCCCTGACTGTGAAACAGTTCCACACTGACCACTCACTGGGAAACAGTTCCACATTGACCACTCACTGGGATACAGTTCCACACTGACCACTCACTGGGAAACAGTTCCACATTGACCACTCACTGAGATACAGTTCCACATTGACCCTCACTGGGATGCAGTTCCACATGGAACCCTCACTGGGATACAGTTCCACACTGACCCCTTGCTGGGAAACAGTTCCACATTGACCCCTCACTGGGATGCAGTTCAACACTGACGCCTCACTGGGAAACAGTTCCACACTGACCACTCACTGCGAAACAGTTCCACATGGACCCCTCACTGGGAAACAGTTCCACATTGACCACTCACTGGGATACAGTTCCACACTGACCCCTCAATGGGAAACAATTCCACACTGACCACTCACTGGGAAACATTTCCACATTGACCACTCACTGAGATACAGTTCCACACTGACCCATCACTGGGAAACAGTTCCACACTGACCACTCGCTGGGAAACAGTTCCACATTGACCACTCACTGAGATACAGTTCCACATTGACCCCTCACTGTGAAACAGTTCCACACTGACCACTCACTGGGAAACATTTCCACATTGACCACTCACTGGGATACAGTTCCACACTGACCACTCACTGGGAAACAGTTCCACATTGACCATTCACTGAGATACAGTTCCACATTGACCCTCACTGGGAAACAGTTCCACACTGACCACTCACTGGGATACAGTTCCACACTGACCCCTCACTGGGAAACAGTTCCACACTGACCACTCACTGGGATACAGTTCCACACTGACCACTCACTGGGATGCAGTTCCACATGGAACCCTCACTGGGATACAGTTCCACACTGACCCCTTGCTGGGAAACAGTTCCACATTGACCCCTCACTGGGATACAGTTCAACACTGACCCCTCACTGGGAAACAGTTCCACACTGACCACGCACTGCGAAACAGTTCCACATTGACCCCTCACTGGGAAACAGTTCCACATTGACCACTCACTGGGATACAGTTCCACACTGACCACTCACTGGGAAACAGTTCCACACTGACCACTCACTGGGAAACATTTCCACATTGACCACTCACTGAGATATAGTTCCACATTGACCACTCACTGGGAAACAGTTCCACACTGACCACTCACTGGGAAACAGTTCCACATTGACCACTCACTGAGATACAGTTCCAGATTGACCCCTCACTGGGAAACAGTTCCACAATGACCCCTCACTGGGAAACAGTTCCACACTGACCACTCACTGGGATACAGTTCCACATTGACCACTCACTGGGATACAGTTCCACACTGACCACTCACTGGGAAACAGTTCCACACAGACCAATCACTGGGAAACAGTTCCACATTGACCACTCACTGTGACACAGTTCCACACTGAACACTCGCTGGGAAACAGTTCCACATTGACCACTCACTGAGATACAGTTCCACATTGACCCCTCACTGTGAAACAGTTCCACACTGACCACTCACTGGGAAACAGTTCCACATTGACCACTCACTGGGATACAGTTCCACACTGACCACTCACTGGGAAACAGTTCCACATTGACCACTCACTGAGATACAGTTCCACATTGACCCTCACTGGGAAACAGTTCCACACTGACCACTCACTGGGATACAGTTCCACACTGACCCCTCACTGGGAAACAGTTCCACACTGACCACTCACTGGGAAACAGTTCCACATGGACCACTCACTGAGATACAGTTCCACACTGACCCCTCACTGGGAAACAGTTCCACACTGACCACTCACTGGGATACAGTTCCACATTGACCACTCACTGGGATGCAGTTCCACATGGAACCCTCACTGGGATACAGTTCCACACTGACCACTTGCTGGGAAACAGTTCCACATTGACCACTCACTGAGATACAGTTCCACATTGACCCTCACTGGGATGCAGTTCCACATGGAACCCTCACTGGGATACAGTTCCACACTGACCCCTTGCTGGGAAACAGTTCCACATTGACCCCTCACTGGGATACAGTTCAACACTGACGCCTCACTGGGAAACAGTTCCACACTGACCACTCACTGCGAAACAGTTCCACATGGACCCCTCACTGGGAAACAGTTCCACATTGACCACTCACTGGGATACAGTTCCACACTGACCCCTCAATAGGAAACAGTTCCACACTGACCACTGACTGGGAAACATTTCCACATTGACCACTCACTGAGAAACAGTTCCACACTGACCCATCACTGGGAAACAGTTCCACACTGACCACTCGCTGGGAAACAGTTCCACATTGACCACTCACTGAGATACAGTTCCACATTGACCCCTCACTGTGAAACAGTTCCACACTGACCACTCACTGGGAAACATTTCCACATTGACCACTCACTGGGATACAGTTCCACACTGACCACTCACTGGGAAACAGTTCCACATTGACCACTCACTGAGATACAGTTCCACACTGACCCCTCACAGAGATACAGTTCCACACTGACCCCTCACTGGGAAACAGTTCTATTTTGACCCCTCACTGGTATACAGTTCCACACTGAACACTCACTGGGAAACAGTTCCACATTGACCACTCACTGGGATACAGTTCCACACAGACCATTCACTGGGATACAGTTCCACATTGACCACTCACTGGGAAACAGTTCCACATTGACCACTCACTGAGATACAGTTCCACATTGACCACTCACTGGGATACAGTTCCACACTGACCACTCACTGGGAAACAGTTCCACATTGACCACTCACTGAGATACAGTTCCACACTGACCACTTATTGGGGAACAGTTCCACATTGACCACACACTGGGATACAGTTCCACATTGACCACTCACGGAGAAACAGTTCCACACTGACCACTCACTGGGAAACAGTTCCACATTGACCACTCACTGAGATATAGTTCCACATTGACCACTCACTGGGAAACAGTTCCACACTGACCACTCAGTGCGAAACAGTTCCACATTGACCACTCACTGGGATACAGTTGCACATTGACCACTCACTGGGATACAGTTCCACACTGACCACTCACTGGGATACAGTTCCACACGGACCACTCACTGGGAAACAGCTCCACACTGACCCCTTGCTGGGAAACAGTTCCACATTGACCCCTCACTGGGAAACTGTTCCACATTGACCCCTCACTGGGAAACAGTTCCACACCGACCAATCACTGGGAAACAGTTCCACATTGACCCCTCACTGGGAAACAGTTCCACATTGACGACTCACTGGGATGCAGTTCCACATGGAACCCCCACTGGGATACAGTTCCACACTGACCCCTTGCTGGGAAACAGTTCCACATTGACCCCTCACTGGGATACAGTTCAACACTGACCCCTCACTGGGAAACAGTTCCACACTGACCACTCACTGCGAAACAGTTCCACATTGACCCCTCACTGGGAAACAGTTCCACATTGACCACTCACTGGGATACAGTTCCACACTGACCCCTCACTGGGAAACAGTTCCACACTGACCACTCACTGGGAAACATTTCCACATTGACCACTCACTGAGATACAGTTCCACACTGACCCATCACTGGAAAACAGTTCCACACTGAACACTCGCTGGGAAACAGTTCCACATTGACCACTCACTGAGATACAGTTCCACATTGACCCCTCACTGTGAAACAGTTCCACACTGACCACTCACTGGGAAACAGTTCCACATTGACCACTCACTGGGATACAGTTCCACACTGACCACTCACTGGGAAACAGTTCCACATTGACCACTCACTGAGATACAGTTCCACATTGACCCTCACTGGGAAACAGTTCCACACTGACCACTCACTGGGATACAGTTCCACACTGACCCCTCACTGGGAAACAGTTCCACACTGACCACTCACTGGGAAACAGTTCCACATGGACCACTCACTGAGATACAGTTCCACACTGACCCCTCACTGGGAAACAGTTCCACACTGACCACTCACTGGGATACAGTTCCACATTGACCACTCACTGGGATGCAGTTCCACATGGAACCCTCACTGGGATACAGTTCCACACTGACCCCTTGCTGGGAAACAGTTCCACATTGACCCCTCACTGGGATACAGTTCAACACTGACCCCTCACTGGGAAACAGTTCCACACTGACCACTCACTGCGAAACAGTTCCACATTGACCCCTCACTGGGAAACAGTTCCACATTGACCACTCACTGGGATACAGTTCCACACTGACCCCTCACTGGGAAACAGTTCCACACTGACCACTCACTGGGAAACATTTCCACTATGACCACTCACTGAGATACAGTTCCACACTGACCCATCACTGGGAAACAGTTCCACACTGACCACTCGCTGGGAAACAGTTCCACATTGACCACTCACTGAGATACAGTTCCACATTGACCCCTCACTGTGAAACAGTTCCACACTGACCACTCACAGGGAAACAGTTCCACATTGACCCCTCACTGGGAAACAGTTCCACACTGACCAATCACTGGGAAACAGTTCCACATTGACCCCTCACTGGGAAACAGTTCCACATTGACCACTCACTCAGATACAGTTCCACACTGACCCCTCACAGAGATACAGTTCCACACTGACCCCTCACTGGGAAACAGTTCAATTTTGACCCCTCACTGGTATACAGTTCCACACTGAACACTCACTGGGAAACAGTTCCACATTGACAACTCACTGGGATACAGTTCCACACTGACCACTCACTGGGATACGGTTCCACATTGACCACTCACTGGGAAACAGTTCCACATTGACCACTCACTGAGATACAGTTCCACATTGACCACTCACTGGGATACAGTTCCACACTGACCACTCACTGGGAAACAGTTCCACATTGACCACTCACTGAGATACAGTTCCACACTGAACACTTATTGGGGAACAGTTCCACATTGACCACTCACTGGGATACAGTTCCACATTGACCACTCACGGAGATACAGTTCCATACTGACCACTCACTGGGAAAGAGTTCCACATTGACCACTCACTGAGATATAGTTCCACATTGACCACTCACTGGGAAACTGTTCCACACTGACCACTCACTGCGAAACAGTTCCACATTGACCACTCACTGGGATACAGTTGCACATTGACCACTCACTGGGATACAGTTCCACACTGACCACTCACTGGGAAACAGTTCCACACTGACCCCTTGCTGGGAAACAGTTCCACATTGACCCCTCACTGGGAAACAGTTCCACATTGACCCCTCACAGGGAAACAGTTCCACACTGACCAATCACTGGGAAACAGTTCCACATTGACCCCTCACTGGGAAAAAGTTCCACATTGACCACTCACTGGGATGCAGTTCCACATGGAACCCCCACTGGGATACAGTTCCACACTGACCCCTTGCTGGGAAACAGTTCCACATTGACCCCTCACTGGGATACAGTTCAACACTGACCCCTCACTGGGAAACAGTTCCACACTGACCACTCACTGCGAAACAGTTCCACATTGACCCCTCACTGGGAAACAGTTCCACATTGACCACTCACTGGGATACAGTTCCACACTGACCCCTCACTGGGAAACAGTTCCACACTGACCACTCACTGGGAAACATTTCCACATTGACCACTCACTGAGATACAGTTCCACACTGACCCATCACTGGAAAACAGTTCCACACTGAACACTAGCTGGGAAACAGTTCCACATTGACCACTCACTGAGATACAGTTCCACATTGACCCCTCACTGTGAAACAGTTCCACACTGACCACTCACTGGGAAACAGTTCCACATTGACCACTCACTGAGATACAGTTCCACATTGACCCTCACTGGGAAACAGTTCCACACTGACCACTCACTGGGATACAGTTCCACACTGACCTCTCACTGGGAAACAGTTCCACACTGACCACTCACTGGGAAACAGTTCCACATGGACCACTCACTGAGATACAGTTCCACACTGACCCCATACTGGGAAACAGTTCCACACTGACCACTCACTGGGATACAGTTCCACATGGACCACTCACTGAGATACAGTTCCACACTGACCCCATACTGGGAAACAGTTCCACACTGACCACTCACTGGGATACAGTTCCACACTGACCTCTCACTGGGAAACAGTTCCACACTGACCACTCACTGGGAAACAGTTCCACATGGACCACTCACTGAGATACAGTTCCACACTGACCCCATACTGGGAAACAGTTCCACACTGACCACTCACTGGGATACAGTTCAACATTGACCACTCACTGGGATGCAGTTCCACATGGAACCCTCACTGGGATACAGTTCCACACTGACCCCTTGCTGGGAAACAATTCCACATTGACCCCACACTGGGATACAGTTCAACACTGACCCCTCACTGGGAAACAGTTGCACACTGACCACTCACTGCGAAACAGTTCCACATTGACCCCTCACTGGGAAACAGTTCCGCATTGACCACTCACTGGGATACAGTTCCACACTGACCCCTCACTGGGAAACAGTTCCACACTGACCACTCACTGGGAAACATTTCCACATTGACCACTCACTGAGATACAGTTCCACACTGACCCATCACTGGGAAACAGTTCCACATTGACCCCTCACTGGGAAACAGTTCCACATTGACCACTCACTGGGATACAGTTCCACACTGACCCCTCACTGGGAAACAGTTCCACACTGACCACTCACTGAGATACAGTTCCACACTGACCCATCACTGGGAAACAGTTCCACACTGACCACTCGCTGGGAAACAGTTCCACATTGACCACTCACTGAGATACAGTTCCACATTGACCCCTGACTGTGAAACAGTTCCACACTGACCAGTCACTGGGAAACAGTTCCACATTGACCACTCACTGGGATACAGTTCCACACTGACCACTCACTGGGAAACAGTTCCACATTGACCACTCACTGAGATACAGTTCCACATTGACCCTCACTGGGATGCAGTTCCACATGGAACCCTCACTGGGATACAGTTCCACACTGACCCCTTGCTGGGAAACAGTTCCACATTGACCCCTCACTGGGATGCAGTTCAACACTGACGCCTCACTGGGAAACAGTTCCACACTGACCACTCACTGCGAAACAGTTCCACATGGACCCCTCACTGGGAAACAGTTCCACATTGACCACTCACTGGGATACAGTTCCACACTGACCCCTCAATGGGAAACAATTCCACACTGACCACTCACTGGGAAACATTTCCACATTGACCACTCACTGAGATACAGTTCCACACTGACCAATCACTGGGAAACAGTTCCACACTGACCACTCGCTGGGAAACAGTTCCACATTGACCACTCACTGAGATACAGTTCCACATTGACCCCTCACTGTGAAACAGTTCCACACTGACCACTCACTGGGAAACATTTCCACATTGACCACTCACTGGGATACAGTTCCACACTGACCACTCACTGGGAAACAGTTCCACATTGACCATTCACTGAGATACAGTTCCACATTGACCCTCACTGGGAAACAGTTCCACACTGACCACTCACTGGGATACAGTTCCACACTGACCCCTCACTGGGAAACAGTTCCACACTGACCACTCACTGGGATACAGTTCCACACTGACCACTCACTGGGATGCAGTTCCACATGGAACCCTCACTGGGATACAGTTCCACACTGACCCCTTGCTGGGAAACAGTTCCACATTGACCCCTCACTGGGATACAGTTCAACACTGACCCCTCACTGGGAAACAGTTCCACACAGACCCGTCACTGGGAAACAGTTCCACACTGACCACGCACTGCGAAACAGTTCCACATTGACCACTCACTGGGAAACAGTTCCACATTGACCACTCACTGGGATACAGTTCCACACTGACCACTCACTGGGAAACAGTTCCACACTGACCACTCACTGGGAAACATTTCCACATTGACCACTCACTGAGATATAGTTCCACATTGACCACTCACTGGGAAACAGTTCCACACTGACCACTCACTGGGAAACAGTTCCACATTGACCACTCACTGAGATACAGTTCCAGATTGACCCCTCACTGGGAAACAGTTCCACAATGACCCCTCACTGGGAAACAGTTCCACACTGACCACTCACTGGGATACAGTTCCACATTGACCACTCACTGGGATACAGTTCCACACTGACCACTCACTGGGAAACAGTTCCACACAGACCAATCACTGGGAAACAGTTCCACATTGACCACTCACTGTGACACAGTTCCACACTGACCACTCACTGGGAAACAGTTCCACATTGACCACTCACTGAGATACAGTTCCACACTGACCCCTCACTGGGAAACAGTTCCACACTGACCACTCACTGGGATACAGTTCCACATTGACGACTCACTGGGATACAGTTCCACGCTGACCACTCACTGGGAAACAGTTCCACACTGACCAATCACTGGGAAACAGTTCCACATTGACCCCTCACTGGGAAACAGTTCCACATTGACCACTCACTGGGATGCAGTTCCACATTGACCCCTCACTGGGATACAGTTCCACATTGACCCCTCACTGGGAAACAGTTCCTCACTGACCCCTCACTGGGAAACAGTTCCACACTGACCCCTCACTGGGAAACAGTTCCACATTTACCTCTCACTGAGATACAGTTCCACATTGACCCCTCACTGGGATGCAGTTCCACATTGACCCCTCACTGGGATACAGTTCAACACCGACCCCTCACTGGGAAACAGTTCCACACTGACCCGTCACTGGGAAACAGTTCCACACTGACCACTCACTGCGAAACAGTGCCACATTGACCCCTCACTGGGAAACATTTCCACATTGACCACTCACTGGGATACAGTTCCACACTGACCACTCACTGGGAAACAGTTCCACACTGACCACTCACTGGGAAACATTTCCACATTGACCACTCACTGAGATACATTTCCACACTGACCCATCACTGGGAAACAGTTCCACACTGACCACTCACTGGGAAACAGTTCCACATTGACCACTCACTGAGATACAGTTCCACATTGACCACTCACTGCGAAACAGTTCCACACTGACCACTCACTGGGAAACAGTTCCACATTGACCACTCACTGAGATACAGTTCCACACTGACCACTCACTGGGAAACAGTTCCACACTGACCACTCGCTGGGAAACAGTTCCACATTGACCACTCACTGAGATACAGTTCCACATTGACCCCTCACTGTGAAACAGTTCCACACTGAGCACTCACTGGGAATCATTTCCACATTGACCACTCACTGAGATACAGTTCCACACTGACCCATCACTCGGAAACAGTTCCACACTGACCACTCACTGGGAAACAGTTCCACATTGACCACTCACTGAGATACAGTTCCACATTGACCCCTCTCTGTGAAACAGTTCCACACTGACCACTCACTGGGAAACAGTTCCACATTGACCACGCACTGGGATACAGTTCCACACTGACCACTCACTGGGAAACAGTTCCACATTGACCACTCACTGAGATACAGTTCCACATTGACCCTCACTGGGATGCAGTTCCACATGGAACCCTCACTGGGATACAATTCCACACTGACCCCTTGCTGGGAAACAGATCCACATTGACCCCTCACTGGGATACAGTTCAACACTGACGCCTCACTGGGAAACAGTTCCACACTGACCACTCACTGCGAAACAGTTCCACATGGACCCCTCACTGGGAAACAGTTCCACATTGACCACTCACTGGGATACAGTTCCACACTGACCCCTCAATGGGAAACAGTTCCACACTGAGCACTGACTGGGAAACATTTCCACATTGACCACTCACTGAGAAACAGTTCCACACTGACCCATCATTGGGAAACAGTTCCACACTGACCACTCGCTGGGAAACAGTTCCACATTGACCACTCACTGAGATACAGTTCCACATTGACCCCTCACTGTGAAACAGTTCCACACTGACCACTCACTGGGAAACATTTCCACATTGACCACTCACTGGGATACAGTTCCACACTGACCACTCACTGGGAAACAGTTCCACATTGACCATTCACTGAGATACAGTTCCACATTGACCCTCACTGGGAAACAGTTCCACACTGACCACTCACTGAGATACAGTTCCACACTGACCCCTCAGTGGGAAACAGTTCCACACTGACCACTCACTGGGATACAGTTCCACATTGACCACTCACTGGGATGCAGTTCCACATGGAACCCTCACTGGGATACAGTTCCACACTGACACCTTGCTGGGAAACAGTTCCACATTGACCCCTCACTGGGATACAGTTCAACACTGACCCCTCACTGCGAAACAGTTCCACACTGACCCGTCACTGGGAAACAGTTCCACACTGACCACTCACTGCGAAACAGTTCCACATTGACCACTCACTGGGATACAGTTCCACACTGACCACTCACTGGGAAACAGTTCCACACTGAGCACTCACTGGGAAACATTTCCACATTGACCACTCACTGAGATACAGTTCCACATTGACCACTCACTGAGATACAGTTCCACATTGACCACTCACTGGGAAACAGTTCCACATTGACCACTCACTGAGATACAGTTCCACATTGACCACTCACTGTGAAACAGTTCCACACTGACCACTCACTGGGAAACAGTTCCACATTGACCACTCACTGAGATACAGTTCCAGATTGACCCCTCACTGGGAAACAGTTCCACAATGACCCCTCACTGGGAAACAGTTCCACACTGACCACTCACTGGGATACAGTTCCACATTGACCACTCACTGGGATACAGTTCCACACTGACCACTCACTGGGAAACAGTTCCACACAGACCAATCACTGGGAAACAGTTCCACATTCACCACTCACTGTGAAACAGTTCCACACTGACCACTCACTGGGAAACAGTTCCACATTGACCACTCACTGAGATACAGTTCCACACTGACCCCTCACTGGGAAACAGTTCCACACTGACCACTCACTGGGATACAGTTCCACATTGACCATTCACTGGGATACAGTTCCACACTGACCACTCACTGGGAAACAGTTCCACACTGACCAATCACTGGGAAACAGTTCCACATTGACCCCTCACTGGGAAACAGTTCCACATTGACCACTCACAGGGATGCAGTTCCACATTGACCCCTCACTGGGATACAGTTCCACATTGACCCCTCACTGGGAAATTGTTCCTCATTGACCCCTCACTGGGAAACAATTCCACACTGACCACTCACTGCGAAACAGTTCCACACTGACCCCTCACTGGGAAACAGTTCCACATTGACCTCTCACTGAGATACAGTTCCACACTGACCCCTCACTGGGATGCAGTTCCACATTGACCGCTCACTGGGAAACAGTTCCACACTGACCAATCACTAGGAAACAGTTCCACATTGACCCCTCACTGGGAAACAGTTCCACATTGACCACTCACTGGGATGCAGTTCCACATGGAACTCTCACTGGGATACAGTTCCACATTGACGCCTCACTGCAAAACAGTTCCACACTGACCCCTCACTGGGAAACAATTCCACACTGACCCCTTGCTGGGAAACAGTTCCACACTGACCCCTTGCTGGGAAACAGTTCCACATTGACCCCTCACTGGGAAACAGTTCCACATTGACCTCTCACTGGGATGCAGTTCCACATTGACCCCTCACTGGGAAACAGTTCCACATTGACCTCTCACTGGGATGCAGTTCCACATTGACCCCTCACTGGGATACAGTTCCACACTGAACACTCACTGGGAAACAGTTCTATTTTGACCCCTCACTGGGATACAGTTCCACACTGAACACTCACTGGGAAACAGTTCCACATTGACCACTCACTGGGATACAGTTCCACATTGACCACACACTGGGAAACAGTTCCACATTGACCACTCACTGAGATACAGTTCCACACTGACCCCTCACTGGGATACAGTTCCACACTGACCACTCACTGGGAAACAGTTCCACATTGACCACTCACTGAGATACAGTTCCACACTGACCACTTATTGGGGAACAGTTCCACATTGACCACTCACTGGGATACAGTTCCACATTGACGACTCACTGAGATACAGTTCCACACTGACCACTCACTGGGAAACAGTTCCACATTGACCACTCACTGAGATATAGTTCCACATTGACCACTCACTGGGAAACAGTTCCACACTGACCACTCACTGCGAAACAGTTCCACATTGACCACTCACTGGGATACAGTTCCACATTGACCACTCACTGGGATACAGTTCCACACTGACCACTCACTGGGAAACAGTTCCACACTGACCATTCACTGGGGAACAGTTCCACACTGACCCCTTGCTGGGAAACAGTTCCACATTGACCCCTCACTGGGAAACAGTTCCACACTGACCCCTCACTGGGAAACAGTTCCACATTGAACACTCACTGAGAAACAATTCCACATTGACCCCTCACTGGGAAACAGTTCCACACTGACCAATCACTGGGAAACAGTTCCACACTGACCCCTCACTGGAAACAGTTCTATTTTGACCCCTCACTGGGATACAGTTCCACACTGAACACTCACTGGGAAACAGTTCTATTTTGACCCCTCACTGGGATACAGTTCCACACTGAACAATCACTGGGAAACAGTTCCACATTGACCACTCACTGGGATACAGTTCCACATTGACCACTCACTGGGAAACAGTTCCACATTGACCACTCACTGAGATACAGTTCCAGATTGACCCCTCACTGGGAAACAGTTCCACAATGACCCCTCACTGGGAAACAGTTCCACACTGACCACTCACTGGGATACAGTTCCACATTGACCACTCACTGGGATACAGTTCCACACTGACCACTCACTGGGAAACAGTTCCACACAGACCAATCACTGGGAAACAGTTCCACATTCACCACTCACTGTGAAACAGTTCCACACTGACCACTCACTGGGAAACAGTTCCACATTGACCACTCACTGAGATACAGTTCCACACTGACCCCTCACTGGGAAACAGTTCCACACTGACCACTCACTGGGATACAGTTCCACATTGACCATTCACTGGGATACAGTTCCACACTGACCACTCACTGGGAAACAGTTCCACACTGACCAATCACTGGGAAACAGTTCCACATTGACCCCTCACTGGGAAACAGTTCCACATTGACCACTCACAGGGATGCAGTTCCACATTGACCCCTCACTGGGAAATTGTTCCTCCTTGACCCCTCACTGGGAAACAATTCCACACTGACCACTCACTGCGAAACAGTTCCACACTGACCCCTCACTGGGAAACAGTTCCACATTGACCTCTCACTGAGATACAGTTCCACACTGACCCCTCACTGGGATGCAGTTCCACATTGACCGCTCACTGGGAAACAGTTCCACACTGACCAATCACTAGGAAACAGTTCCACATTGACCCCTCACTGGGAAACAGTTCCACATTGACCACTCACTGGGATGCAGTTCCACATGGAACTCTCACTGGGATACAGTTCCACATTGACGCCTCACTGCGAAACAGTTCCACACTGACCCCTCACTGGGAAACAATTCCACACTGACCCCTTGCTGGGAAACAGTTCCACACTGACCCCTTGCTGGGAAACAGTTCCACATTGACCCCTCACTGGGAAACAGTTCCACATTGACCTCTCACTGGGATGCAGTTCCACATTGACCCCTCACTGGGAAACAGTTCCACATTGACCTCTCACTGGGATGCAGTTCCACATTGACCCCTCACTGGGATACAGTTCCACACTGAACACTCACTGGGAAACAGTTCTATTTTGACCCCTCACTGGGATACAGTTCCACACTGAACACTCACTGGGAAACAGTTCCACATTGACCACTCACTGGGATACAGTTCCACATTGACCACTCACTGGGAAACAGTTCCACATTGACCACTCACTGAGATACAGTTCCACACTGACCCCCCACTGGGATACAGTTCCACACTGACCACTCACTGGGAAACAGTTCCACATTGACCACTCACTGAGATACAGTTCCACACTGACCACTTATTGGGGAACAGTTCCACATTGACCACTCACTGGGATACAGTTCCACATTGACGACTCACTGAGATACAGTTCCACACTGACCACTCACTGGGAAACAGTTCCACATTGACCACTCACTGAGATATAGTTCCACATTGACCACTCACTGGGAAACAGTTCCACACTGACCACTCACTGCGAAACAGTTCCACATTGACCACTCACTGGGATACAGTTCCACATTGACCACTCACTGGGATACAGTTCCACACTGACCACTCACTGGGAAACAGTTCCACACTGACCATTCACTGGGGAACAGTTCCACACTGACCCCTTGCTGGGAAACAGTTCCACATTGACCCCTCACTGGGAAACAGTTCCACACTGACCCCTCACTGGGAAACAGTTCCACATTGAACACTCACTGAGAAACAATTCCACATTGACCCCTCACTGGGAAACAGTTCCACACTGACCAATCACTGGGAAACAGTTCCACACTGACCCCTCACTGGAAACAGTTCTATTTTGACCCCTCACTGGGATACAGTTCCACACTGAACACTCACTGGGAAACAGTTCTATTTTGACCCCTCACTGGGATACAGTTCCACACTGAACAATCACTGGGAAACAGTTCCACATTGACCACTCACTGGGATACAGTTCCACATTGACCACTCACTGGGAAACAGTTCCACATTGACCACTCACTGAGATACAGTTCCACACTGACCCCTCACTGGGATACAGTTCCACACTGACCACTCACTGGGAAACAGTTCCACATTGACCACTCACTGAGATACAGTTCCACACTGACCACTTATTGGGGAACAGTTCCACATTGACCACTCACTGGGATACAGTTCCACATTGACCACTCACTGAGATACAGTTCCACACTGACCACTCACTGGGAAACAGTTCCACATTGACCACTCACTGAGATATAGTTCCACATTGACCACTCACTGGGAAACAGTTCCACACTGACCACTCACTGCGAAACAGTTCCACATTGACCTCTCACTGGGATACAGTTCCACATTGACCACTCACTGGGATACAGTTCCACACTGACCACTCACTGGGAAACAGTTCCACACTGACCACTCACTGGGGAACAGTTCCACACTGACCCCTTGCTGGGAAACAGTTCCACATTGACCCCTCACTGGGAAACAGTTCCACATTGACCACTCACTGGGAAACAGTTCCACACTGACCAATCACTGGGAAACAGTTCCACATTGACCCCTCACTGGGAAACAGTTCCACATTGAACACTCACTGGGATGCAGTTCCACATGGAACCCTCACTGGGATACAGTTCCACACAGACCCTTGCTGGGAAACAGTTCCACATTGACCCCTCACTGGGATACAGTTCAACACTGACCCCTCACTGGGAAACAGTTCCACACTGACCCCTCACTGGGAAACAGTTCCACACTGACCACTCAGTGGGAAACAGTTCCACATTGACCCCTCACTGGGAAACAGTTCCACATTGACCACTCACTGAGATACAGATCCACACTGACCCCTCACTGTGAAACAGTTCCACACTGACCACTCACTGGGAAACAGTTCCACATTGACCACTCACTGGGATACAGTTCCACACTGACCACTCACTGGGAAACAGTTCCACATTGACCACTCACTGAGATACAGTTCCACATTGACCACTCACTGGGATACAGTTCCACATTGACCACTCACTGGGAAACAGTTCCACACTGACCACTCACTGGGAAACAGTTCCACATTGACCACTCACTGAGATACAGTTCCACACTGACCCCTCACTGGGAAACAGTTCCACACTGACCACTCACTGGGATACAGTTCCACATTGACCACTCACTGGGATACAGTTCCACATTGACCCCTCACTGTGAAACAGTTCCACACTGACCACTCACTGGGAAACAGTTCCACATTGACCACTCACTGGGATACAGTTCCACACTGACCACTCACTGGGAAACAGTTCCACATTGACCACTCACTGAGATACAGTTCCACATTGACCCTCACTGGGAAACAGTTCCACACAGACCACTCACTGGGATACAGTTCCACATTGACCACTCACTGGGAAACAGTTCCACACTGACCACTCACTGGGAAACAGTTCCACATTGACCACTCACTGAGATACAGTGCCACACTGACCCCTCACTGGGAAACAGTTCCACACTGACCACTCACTGGGATACAGTTCCACATTGACCAATCACTGGGATGCAGTTCCACATGGAACCCTCCCTGGGATACAGTTCCACACTGACCCCTTGCTGGGAAACTGTTCCACATTGACCCCTCACTGGGATACAGTTCAACACTAACCCCTCATTGGGAAACAGTTCCACACTGACCCGTCACTGGGAAACAGTTCCACACTGACCACTCACTGCGAAACAGTTCCACATTGACCCCTCACTGGGAAACAGTTCCACGTTGACCATACACTGGGATACAGTTCCACACTGACCACTCACTGGGAAACAGTTCCACACTGAACTCTTGCTGGGAAACAGTTCCACACTGACCCCTTGCTGGGAAACAGTTCCACATTGACCACTCAATGGGAAACAGTTCCACATTGACCACTCACTGGGAAACAGTTCCACATTGACCACTCACTGAGATACAGTTCCACACTGACCCCTCACTGAGATACAGTTCCACACAGACCCCTCACTGGGAAACAGTTCTATTTTGACCCCTCACTGGGATACAGTTCCACACTGAACACTCACTGGGAAACAGTTCCACATTGACCACTCACTGGGATACAGTTCCACATTGACCAATCACTGGGAAACAGTTCCACATTGACCACTCACTGAGATACAGTTCCACACTGACCCCTCACTGGGATACAGTTCAACACTGACCACTCACTGGGAAACAGTTCCACATTGACCACTCACTGAGATACAGTTCCACACTGACCACTTATTGGGGAACAGTTCCACATTGACCACTCACTGGGATACAGTTCCACATTGACCACTCACTGGGATACAGTTCCACACTGACCACTCACTGGGAAACAGTTCCACATTGACCACTCACTGAGATATAGTTCCACATTGACCACTCACTGGGAAACAGTTCCACACTGACCACTCACTGCGAAACAGTTCCACATTGACCACTCACTGGGATACAGTTCCACATTGACCACTCACTGGGATACAGTTCCACACTGACCACTCACTGGGAAACAGTTCCACACTGACCAATCACTGGGAAACAGTTCCACATTGACACCTCACTGGGAAACAGTTCCACATTGACCACTCACTGGGATACAGTTCCACATTGTCCCCTCACTGGGAAACAGTTCCACACTGACCCCTCACTGGGAAACAATTCCACACTGACCACTCACTGCGAAACAGTTCCACACTGACCCCTCACTGGGAAACAGTTCCACACTGACCACTCACTGGGAAACATTTCCACATTGACCACTCACTGAGATACAGTTCCACACTGACCCCTCACTGGGAAACAGTTCCACACTGACCACTCACTGGGAAACAGATACACACTGACGTCTCACTGGGAAACAGTTCCACATTGACCACTCACTGAGATACAGTTCCACATTGACCCCTCACTTTGAAACAGTTCCACACTGACCACTCACAGGGAAACAGTTCCGCATTGACCACTCACTGGGATACAGTTCCACACTGACCACTCACTGGGAAACAGTTCCACATTGACCACTCACTGAGATACAGTTCCACACTGACCCCTCACTGGGAAACAGTTCTATATTGACCCCTCACTGGTATACAGTTCCACACTGATCACTCACTGGGAAACAGTTCCACATTGACCACTCACTGGGATACAGTTCCACACTGACCACTCACTGGGGGAAGCAGTTCCACACTGACCCCTTGCTGGAAAACAGTTCCACATTGACCCCTCACTGAGATACAGTTCCACACTGACCCCTCACTGGGAAACAGTTCCACATGGACCACTCACTGAGATACAGTTCCACACTGACCCCTCACTGGGAAACAGTTCCACATTGACCACTCACTGAGATACAGTTCCACACTGACCCCTCACTGGGAAACAGTTCCACACTGACCACTCACTGCGAAACAGTTCCACACTGACCCCTCACTGGGAAACAGTTCCACATGGACCACTCACTGAGATACAGTTCCACACTGACCCCTCACTGGGAAACAGTTCCACATTGACCACTCACTGAGATACAGTTCCACACTGACCCCTCACTGGGAAACAGTTCCACACTGACCACTCACTGGGAAACAGTTCCACACTGACTACTCACTGGGAAACAGTTCCGCATTGACCCCTCACTGGGAAACAGTTCCACACTGACCACTCACTGGGAAACAGTTCCACACTGACCACTCACTGGGAAACAGTTCCACATTGACCACTCACTGAGATACAGTTCCACACTGACCCCTCACTGGGAAACAGTTCCACACTGACCACTCACTGGGATACAGTTCCACATTGACCCCTCACTGGGATACAGTTCCACACTGACAACTCACTGGGAAACAGTTCCACATTGACCACTCACTGAGATACAGTTCCACACTGACCACTCACTGGGAAACAGTTCCACATTGACCACTCACTGGGATACAGTTCCACACTGACCACTCACTGGGAAACAGTTCCAAATTGACCACTCACTGGGAAACAGTTCCACATTGACCACTCACTGGGAAACAGTTCCACAGTGACCACTCACTGGGAAACAGTTCCACATTGACCACTCACTGAGATACAGTTCCACACTGACCCCTCACTGGGAAACAGTTCCACACTGACCACTCACTGGGAAACATTTCCACATTGACCACCCACGGAGATACAGTTCCACACTGACCCCTCACTGGGAAACAGTTCCACACTGACCACTCACTGGGAAACAGTTCCACACTGACCACTCACTGGGAAACAGTTCCACATTGACCACTCACTGAGATACAGTTCCTCATTGACCCCTCACTGTGAAACAGTTCCACACAGACCACTCACTGGGAAACAGTTCCACATTGACCACTCACTGGGATACAGTTCCACACTGACCACTCATTGGGATACAGTTCCACATTGACCACTCACTGGGAAACAGTTCCACACTGACCACTCACTGGGAAACAGTTCCACACTGACCACTCACTGGGATACAGTTCCACTCTGACCACTCACTGGGATACAGTTCCACACTGACTACTCACTGGGAAACAGTTCCACACTGACCACCCCCTGGGAAACAGTTCCACACCGACCCCTCACTGGGAAACAGTTCCACAATGACCACTCACTGAGATACAGTTCCACACTGACCCCTCACTGGGAAACAGTTCCAAACTGAGCACTCACTGGGATACAGTTCCACACTGACCACTCACTGGGAAACAGTTCTACACTGACCCCTCACTGGGAAACAGTTCCACAATGACCACTCACTGAGATACAGTTCCACACTGACCCCTCACTGGGAAACAGTTCCACACTGACCACTCACTGAGATACAGTGCCACATTGACCACTCACTGGGAAACACTTCCACACTGACCACTCACTGGGAAACAGGTCCACACTGACCCCTCACTGGGAAACATTTCCACACTGACCACTCACTGGGATACTGTTCCACACTGACCCCTCACTGGGAAACAGTTCCACACTGACCACTCACTGGGATACAGTTCCACACTGAGCACTCACTGGGAAACATTTCCACATTGACCACTCACTGAGATACAGTTCCTCATTGACCACTCACTGGGAAACAGTTCCACACTGACCACTCACTGGGAAACAGTTCCACACTGACCACTCACTGGGAAACAGTTCCACATTGACCAATCACTGAGATACACTTCCACACTGACCACTCACTGGGAAACAGTTCCACACTGACCACTCACTGGGAAACAGTTCCACACTGACCCCTCACTGGGAAGCAGTTCCACAATGACCTCTCACTGAGATACAGTTCCACACTGACCCCTCACTGGGAAACAGTTCCACACTGACCAATCACTGGGATACAGTTCCACACTGACCACTCACTGGGAAACAGTTCCACACTGACCACTCACTGGGAAACAGTTCCACATTGACCACTCACTGAGATACAGTTCCACACTGACCCCTCACTGGGATACAGTTCCACACTGAACACTCACTGGGAAACAGTTCCACATTGACCACTCACTGGGATACAGTTCCACATTGACCAATCACTGGGAAACAGTTCCACATTGACCACTCACTGAGATACAGTTCCACACTGACCCCTCACTGGGATACAGTTCAACACTGACCACTCACTGGGAAACAGTTCCACATTGACCACTCACTGAGATACAGTTCCACACTGACCACTTATTGGGGAACAGTTCCACATTGACCACTCACTGGGATACAGTTCCACATTGACCACTCACTGGGATACAGTTCCACACTGACCACTCACTGGGAAACAGTTCCACATTGACCACTCACTGAGATATAGTTCCACATTGACCACTCACTGGGAAACAGTTCCACACTGACCACTCACTGCGAAACAGTTCCACATTGACCACTCACTGGGATACAGTTCCACATTGACCACTCACTGGGATACAGTTCCACACTGACCACTCACTGGGAAACAGTTCCACACTGACCAATCACTGGGAAACAGTTCCACATTGACCCCTCACTGGGAAACAGTTCCACATTGACCACTCACTGGGATACAGTTCCACATTGTCCCCTCACTGGGAAACAGTTCCACACTGACCCCTCACTGGGAAACAATTCCACACTGACCACTCACTGCGAAACAGTTCCACACTGACCCCTCACTGGGAAACAGTTCCACACTGACCACTCACTGGGAAACATTTCCACATTGACCACTCACTGAGATACAGTTCCACACTGACCCCTCACTGGGAAACAGTTCCACACTGACCACTCACTGGGAAACAGATACACACTGACGTCTCACTGGGAAACAGTTCCACATTGACCACTCACTGAGATACAGTTCCACATTGACCCCTCACTTTGAAACAGTTCCACACTGACCACTCACTGGGAAACAGTTCCGCATTGACCACTCACTGGGATACAGTTCCACACTGACCACTCACTGGGAAACAGTTCCACATTGACCACTCACTGAGATACAGTTCCACACTGACCCCTCACTGGGAAACAGTTCTATATTGACCCCTCACTGGTATACAGTTCCACACTGATCACTCACTGGGAAACAGTTCCACATTGACCACTCACTGGGATACAGTTCCACACTGACCACTCACTGGGATACAGTTCCACATTGACCACTCACAGGGAAACAGTTCCACATTGACCACTCACTGAGATACAGTTCCACACTGACCCCTCACTGGGATACAGTTCCACACTGACAACTCACTGGGAAACAGTTCCACATTGACCACTCACTGAGATACAGTTCCACACTGAGCACTCTCTGGGAAACAGTTCCACATTGACCACTCACTGGGATGCAGTTCCACATTGACCACTCACTGAGATACAGTTCCACACTGACCACTCACTGGGAAACAGTTCCACATTGACCACTCACTGAGATATAGTTCCACATTGACCACTCACTGGGAAACAGTTTCACACTGACCACTCACTGGGAAACAATTCCACACTGACCACTCACTGGGAAACAGTTCCACATTGACCACTCACTGGGATACAGTTCCACATTGACCACTCACTGGGATACAGTTCCACACTGACCGCTCACTGGGAAACAGTTCCACACTGACCACTCACTGGGAAACAGTTCCACAGTGACCCCTTGCAGGGAAGCAGTTCCACACTGACCCCTTGCTGGAAAACAGTTCCACATTGACCCCTCACTGGGAAACAGTTCCACACTGACCAATCACTGGGATGCAGTTCCACATGGAACACTCACTGGGAAACAGTTCTACACTGACCCCTCACTGGGAAACAGTTCCACATGGACCACTCACTGAGATACAGTTCCACACTGACCCCTCACTGGGAAACAGTTCCACATTGACCACTCACTGAGATACAGTTCCACACTGACCCCTCACTGGGAAACAGTTCCACACTGACCACTCACTGGGAAACAGTTCCACACTGACTACTCACTGGGAAACAGTTCCGCATTGACCCCTCACTGGGAAACAGTTCCACACTGACCACTCACTGGGAAACAGTTCCACACTGACCACTCACTGGGAAACAGTTCCACATTGACCACTCACTGAGATACAGTTCCACACTGACCCCTCACTGGGAAACAGTTCCACACTGACCACTCACTGGGATACAGTTCCACATTGACCCCTCACTGGGATACAGTTCCACACTGACAACTCACTGGGAAACAGTTCCACATTGACCACTCACTGAGATACAGTTCCACACTGACCACTCACTGGGAAACAGTTCCACATTGACCACTCACTGGGATACAGTTCCACACTGACCACTCACTGGGAAACAGTTCCAAATTGACCACTCACTGGGAAACAGTTCCACATTGACCACTCACTGGGAAACAGTTCCACAGTGACCACTCACTGGGAAACAGTTCCACATTGACCACTCACTGAGATACAGTTCCACACTGACCCCACACTGGGAAACAGTTCCACACTGACCACTCACTGGGAAACATTTCCACATTGACCACCCACGGAGATACAGTTCCACACTGACCCCTCACTGGGAAACAGTTCCACACTGACCACTCACTGGGAAACAGTTCCACACTGACCACTCACTGGGAAACAGTTCCACATTGACCACTCACTGAGATACAGTTCCTCATTGACCCCTCACTGTGAAACAGTTCCACACAGACCACTCACTGGGAAACAGTTCCACATTGACCACTCACTGGGATACAGTTCCACACTGACCACTCATTGGGATACAGTTCCACATTGACCACTCACTGGGAAACAGTTCCACACTGACCACTCACTGGGAAACAGTTCCACACTGACCACTCACTGGGATACAGTTCCACTCTGACCACTCACTGGGATACAGTTCCACACTGACCACTCACTGGGAAACAGTTCCACACTGACCACCCCCTGGGAAACAGTTCCACACCGACCCCTCACTGGGAAACAGTTCCACAATGACCACTCACTGAGATACAGTTCCACACTGACCCCTCACTGGGAAACAGTTCCAAACTGAGCACTCACTGGGATACAGTTCCACACTGACCACTCACTGGGAAACAGTTCTACACTGACCCCTCACTGGGAAACAGTTCCACAATGACCACTCACTGAGATACAGTTCCACACTGACCCCTCACTGGGAAACAGTTCCACACTGACCACTCACTGAGATACAGTTCCACATTGACCACTCACTGGGAAACACTTCCACACTGACCACTCACTGGGAAACAGGTCCACACTGACCCCTCACTGGGAAACATTTCCACACTGACCACTCACTGGGATACTGTTCCACACTGACCCCTCACTGGGAAACAGTTCCACACTGACCACTCACTGGGATACAGTTCCACACTGAGCACTCACTGGGAAACATTTCCACATTGACCACTCACTGAGATACAGTTCCTCATTGACCACTCACTGGGAAACAGTTCCACACTGACCACTCACTGGGAAACAGTTCCACACTGACCACTCACTGGGAAACAGTTCCACATTGACCAATCACTGAGATACACTTCCACACTGACCACTCACTGGGAAACAGTTCCACACTGACCACTCACTGGGAAACAGTTCCACACTGACCCCTCACTGGGAAGCAGTTCCACAATGACCTCTCACTGAGATACAGTTCCACACTGACCCCTCACTGGGAAACAGTTCCACACTGACCAATCACTGGGATACAGTTCCACACTGACCACTCACTGGGAAACAGTTCCACACTGACCACTCACTGGGAAACAGTTCCACATTGACCACTCACTGAGATACAGTTCCACAGTGACCCCTCACTGGGATACAGTTCCACATTGACCACTCACTGAGATACAGTTCCACATTGACCACTCACTGGGAAACAGTTCCACACTGACGACTCACTGGGAAACAGTTCCACACTGACCCCTCACTGGGAAACAGTTCCACACTGACCACTCACTGAGATACATTTCCACACTGACACCTCACTGGGAAACAGTTCCACACTGACCACTCACTGGGAAACAGTTCCACAATTACCACTCACTGAGATACAGATCCACACTGACCCCTCACTGGGAAACAGTTCCACACTGACCACTCACTGGGATACAGTTCCACAATGACCACTCACTCGGAAACAGTTCCACACTGACCACTCACTGGGATACAGTTCCACACTGACCTCTCACTGAGATACAGTTCCACATTGACCACTCACTGTGATACAGTTCCACACTGACCACTCACTGAGATACAGTTCCACATTGACCACTCACTGGGAAACAGTTCCACATTGACCGCTCACTGAGATACAGTTCCACACTGACCACTCACTGTGATACAGTTCCACACTGACCACTCACTGAGATACAGTTCCACACTGACCACTCACAGGGAAACAGTTCGACACAGACCCCTCACTGGGATACAGTTCCACACTGACCACTCACTGAGATACAGTTCCACATTGACCACTCACTGGGATACAGTTCCACATTGACATCTCACTGGGAAACAGTTCCACACTGGCCACTCACTGGGAAACAGTTCCACACTGACCACTCACTGAGATACAGTTCCACATTGACCACTCACTGGATTACAGTTCCACATTGACCACTCACTGGGAAACAGTTCCACACTGACCACTCACTGGGATGCAGTTCCACATTGACCACTCACTGAGATACAGTTCCACATTGACCACTCACTGGGATACAGTTCCACACTGACCACACACTGAGATACAGTTCCACACTGACCCCTCACTGGGAAACTGTTCCACACTGACCACTCACTGGGAAACAGTTCCACATTGACCACTCACTGAGATACAGTTCCACACTGACCCCTCACTGGGAAACAGTTCCACACTGACCACTCACTGGGAAAAAGTTCCAAACTGAGCACTCACTGGGATACAGTTCCACATTGACCACTCACTGAGATACAGTTCCTCATTGACCACTCACTGGGAAACAGTTCCACACTGACCACTCACTGGGATACCGTTCCACACTGACCCCTCACTGGGAAACAGTTCCACACTGACCACTCACTGGGATGCAGTTCCCCATTGACCATTCACTGAGATACAGTTCCACATTGACCACTCGATGGGATACAGTTCCACACTGACCACTCACTGAGATACAGTTCCACACTGACCCCTCACTGGGAAACAGTTCCACACTGACCCCTCACTGGGATACAGTTCCACACTGACCACTCACTGAGATACAGTTCCACACTGACCACTCACTGGGAAACAGTTCCAAATTGACCACTCACTGGGAAACAGTTCCACACTGACCACTCACTGGGAAACAGTTCCACAGTGACCACTCACTGGGATACAGTTCCACATTGACCACTCACTGGGATACAGTTCCACAATGACCACTCACTGGGAAACAGTTCCACACTGACCACTCACTGGGAAACAGTTCCACATTGACCACTCACTGGGAAACAGTTCCACATTGACCACTCACTGGGATGCATTTCCACATTGACCCCTCACTGGGAAACATTACCACACTGACCACTCACTGGGAAACAGTTCCACATTGACCACTCACTGGGATGCAGTTCCACATTGACCCCTCACTGGGATACAGTTCCACACTGACCCCTCACTGGGAAACATTTCCACATTGACCACTCACTGGGAAACAGTTCCACACTGACCCCTCACTGGGAAACAGTTCCACACTGACCACTCACTGAGATACAGTTCCACATTGACCACACACTGGATTACAGTTCCACATTGACCACTCACTGGGAAACAGTTCCACACTGACCACTCACTGGGATGCAGTTCCACATTGACCACTCACTGAGATACAGTTCCACATTGACCACTCACTGGGATACAGTTCCACACTGACCACACACTGAGATACAGTTCCACACTGACCCCTCACTGGGAAACTGTTCCACACTGACCACTCACTGGGAAACAGTTCCACATTGACCACTCACTGAGATACAGTTCCACACTGACCCCTCACTGGGAAACAGTTCCACACTGACCACTCACTGGGAAAAAGTTCCAAACTGAGCACTCACTGGGATACAGTTCCACATTGACCACTCACTGAGATACAGTTCCACATTGACCACTCACTGGGAAACAGTTCCACACTGACCACTCACTGGGATACCGTTCCACACTGACCCCTCACTGGGAAACAGTTCCACACTGACCACTCACTGGGATGCAGTTCCACATTGACCATTCACTGAGATACAGTTCCACATTGACCACTCGATGGGATACAGTTCCACACTGACCACTCACTGAGATACAGTTCCACACTGACCCCTCACTGGGAAACAGTTCCACACTGACCCCTCACTGGGATACAGTTCCACACTGACCACTCACTGAGATACAGTTCCACACTGACCACTCACTGGGAAACAGTTCCAAATTGACCACTCACTGGGAAACAGTTCCACACTGACCACTCACTGGGAAACAGTTCCACAGTGACCACTCACTGGGATACAGTTCCACATTGACCACTCACTGGGATACAGTTCCACAATGACCACTCACTGGGAAACAGTTCCACACTGACCACTCACTGGGAAACAGTTCCACATTGACCACTCACTGGGAAACAGTTCCACATTGACCACTCACTGGGATGCATTTCCACATTGACCCCTCACTGGGAAACATTACCACACTGACCACTCACTGGGAAACAGTTCCACATTGACCACTCACTGGGATGCAGTTCCACATTGACCCCTCACTGGGATACAGTTCCACACTGACCCCTCACTGGGAAACATTTCCACATTGACCACTCACTGGGAAACAGTTCCACACTGACCCCTCACTGGGAAACAGTTCCACACTGACCACTCACTGGGAAACAGTTCCACACTGATCACTCACTGGAAAACAGTTCCACATTGACCCCTCGCTGGGAAAAAGTTCCACATTGACCCCTCACTGGGATACAGTTCCACACTGACCCTTCACTGGGAAACAGTTCCACACTGACCCCTCACTGGGAAACAGTTCCACACTGACCACTCACTGGGAAACAGTTCCACACTTACCACTCACTGGAAAACAGTTCCACGTTGACCCGTTGCTGGGAAACAGTTCCACATTGACCACTCACTGAGATACAGTTCCACACTGACCACTCACTGGGAAACAGTTCCACACTGACCACTCACTGGGAAACAGTTCCACATTGACCCCTTGCTGGGAAACAGTTCCACATTGTCCCCTCACGGGGATACAGTTCCACACTGACCACTCACTGGGAAACAGTTCCACATTGACCCCTCAGATGGATACAGTTCCACACTGACCGCTCACTGGGAGACAGTTCCACACTGACCGCTCACTGGGAAACAGTTCCACATTGAACCCTCACTGGGATACAGTTCCACACTGACCACTCACTGGGAAACAGTTCCACATTGACCCCTCACTGGGAAGCAGTTCAACACTGACCACTCACTGGGAAACAGTTCCACATTGACCACTCACTGAGATACAGTTCCACATTGACCACTCATGGGGATACAGTTCCACATTGACCACTCACTGGGAAACATTTCCACATTGACCACCCACGGAGATACAGTTCCACACTGACCCCTCACTGGGAAACAGTTCCACACTGACCACTCACTGGGAAACAGTTCCACACTGACCACTCACTGGGAAACAGTTCCACATTGACCACTCACTGAGATACAGTTCCTCATTGACCCCTCACTGTGAAACAGTTCCACACAGACCACTCACTGGGAAACAGTTCCACATTGACCACTCACTGGGATACAGTTCCACACTGACCACTCATTGGGATACAGTTCCACATTGACCACTCACTGGGAAACAGTTCCACACTGACCACTCACTGGGAAACATTTCCACACTGACCACTCACTGGGATACAGTTCCACTCTGACCACTCACTGGGATACAGTTCCACACTGACCACTCACTGGGAAACAGTTCCACACTGACCACCCCCTGGGAAACAGTTCCACACCGACCCCTCACTGGGAAACAGTTCCACAATGACCACTCACTGAGATACAGTTCCACACTGACCCCTCACTGGGAAACAGTTCCAAACTGAGCACTCACTGGGATACAGTTCCACACTGACCACTCACTGGGAAACAGTTCTACACTGACCCCTCACTGGGAAACAGTTCCACAATGACCACTCACTGAGATACAGTTCCACACTGACCCCTCACTGGGAAACAGTTCCACACTGACCACTCACTGAGATACAGTTCCACATTGACCAATCACTGGGAAACACTTCCACACTGACCACTCACTGGGAAACAGGTCCACACTGACCCCTCACTGGGAAACATTTCCACACTGACCACTCACTGGGATACTGTTCCACACTGACCCCTCACTGGGAAACAGTTCCACACTGACCACTCACTGGGATACAGTTCCACACTGAGCACTCACTGGGAAACATTTCCACATTGACCACTCACTGAGATACAGTTCCTCATTGACCACTCACTGGGAAACAGTTCCACACTGACCACTCACTGGGAAACAGTTCCACACTGACCACTCACTGGGAAACAGTTCCACATTGACCAATCACTGAGATACACTTCCACACTGACCACTCACTGGGAAACAGTTCCACACTGACCACTCACTGGGAAACAGTTCCACACTGACCCCTCACTGGGAAGCAGTTCCACAATGACCTCTCACTGAGATACAGTTCCACACTGACCCCTCACTGGGAAACAGTTCCACACTGACCAATCACTGGGATACAGTTCCACACTGACCACTCACTGGGAAACAGTTCCACACTGACCACTCACTGGGAAACAGTTCCACATTGACCACTCACTGAGATACAGTTCCACACTGACCCCTCATTGGGATACAGTTCCACATTGACCACTCACTGAGATACAGTTCCACATTGACCACTCACTGGGAAACAGTTCCACACTGACGACTCACTGGGAAACAGTTCCACACTGACCCCTCACTGGGAAACAGTTCCACACTGACCACTCACTGAGATACATTTCCACACTGACACCTCACTGGGAAACAGTTCCACACTGACCACTCACTGGGAAACATTTCCACAATTACCACTCACTGAGATACAGATCCACACTGACCCCTCACTGGGAAACAGTTCCACACTGACCACTCACTGGGATACAGTTCCACAATGACCACTCACTCGGAAACAGTTCCACACTGACCACTCACTGGGATACAGTTCCACACTGACCTCTCACTGAGATACAGTTCCACATTGACCACTCACTGTGATACAGTTCCACACTGACCACTCACTGAGATACAGTTCCACATTGACCACTCACTGGGAAACAGTTCCACATTGACCGCTCACTGAGATACAGTTCCACACTGACCACTCACTGTGATACAGTTCCACACTGACCACTCACTGAGATACAGTTCCACACTGACCACTCACAGGGAAACAGTTCGACACAGACCCCTCACTGGGATACAGTTCCACACTGACCACTCACTGAGATACAGTTCCACATTGACCACTCACTGGGATACAGTTCCACATTGACATCTCACTGGGAAACAGTTCCACACTGGCCACTCACTGGGAAACAGTTCCACACTGACCACTCACTGAGATACAGTTCCACATTGACCACACACTGGATTACAGTTCCACATTGACCACTCACTGGGAAACAGTTCCACACTGACCACTCACTGGGATGCAGTTCCACATTGACCACTCACTGAGATACAGTTCCACATTGACCACTCACTGGGATACAGTTCCACACTGACCACACACTGAGATACAGTTCCACACTGACCCCTCACTGGGAAACTGTTCCACACTGACCACTCACTGGGAAACAGTTCCACATTGACCACTCACTGAGATACAGTTCCACACTGACCCCTCACTGGGAAACAGTTCCACACTGACCACTCACTGGGAAAAAGTTCCAAACTGAGCACTCACTGGGATACAGTTCCACATTGACCACTCACTGAGATACAGTTCCACATTGACCACTCACTGGGAAACAGTTCCACACTGACCACTCACTGGGATACCGTTCCACACTGACCCCTCACTGGGAAACAGTTCCACACTGACCACTCACTGGGATGCAGTTCCACATTGACCATTCACTGAGATACAGTTCCACATTGACCACTCGATGGGATACAGTTCCACACTGACCACTCACTGAGATACAGTTCCACACTGACCCCTCACTGGGAAACAGTTCCACACTGACCCCTCACTGGGATACAGTTCCACACTGACCACTCACTGAGATACAGTTCCACACTGACCACTCACTGGGAAACAGTTCCAAATTGACCACTCACTGGGAAACAGTTCCACACTGACCACTCACTGGGAAACAGTTCCACAGTGACCACTCACTGGGATACAGTTCCACATTGACCACTCACTGGGATACAGTTCCACAATGACCACTCACTGGGAAACAGTTCCACACTGACCACTCACTGGGAAACAGTTCCACATTGACCACTCACTGGGAAACAGTTCCACATTGACCACTCACTGGGATGCATTTCCACATTGACCCCTCACTGGGAAACATTACCACACTGACCACTCACTGGGAAACAGTTCCACATTGACCACTCACTGGGATGCAGTTCCACATTGACCCCTCACTGGGATACAGTTCCACACTGACCCCTCACTGGGAAACATTTCCACATTGACCACTCACTGGGAAACAGTTCCACACTGACCCCTCACTGGGAAACAGTTCCACACTGACCACTCACTGGGAAACAGTTCCACACTGATCACTCACTGGAAAACAGTTCCACATTGACCCCTCGCTGGGAAAAAGTTCCACATTGACCCCTCACTGGGATACAGTTCCACACTGACCCTTCACTGGGAAACAGTTCCACACTGACCCCTCACTGGGAAACAGTTCCACACTGACCACTCACTGGGAAACAGTTCCACACTTACCACTCACTGGAAAACAGTTCCACGTTGACCCGTTGCTGGGAAACAGTTCCACATTGACCACTCACTGAGATACAGTTCCACACTGACCACTCACTGGGAAACAGTTCCACACTGACCACTCACTGGGAAACAGTTCCACATTGACCCCTTGCTGGGAAACAGTTCCACATTGTCCCCTCACGGGGATACAGTTCCACACTGACCACTCACTGGGAAACAGTTCCACATTGACCCCTCAGATGGATACAGTTCCACACTGACCGCTCACTGGGATACAGTTCCACACTGACCGCTCACTGGGAAACAGTTCCACATTGAACCCTCACTGGGATACAGTTCCACACTGACCACTCACTGGGAAACAGTTCCACATTGACCCCTCACTGGGAAGCAGTTCAACACTGACCACTGACTGGGAAACAGTTCCACATTGACCACTCACTGAGATACAGTTCCACATTGACCACTCACGGGGATACAGTTCCACATTGACCACTCACTGGTAAACAGTTCCACACTGACCACTCACTGAGATACAGTTCCACATTGACCACTCACTGGGAAACAGTTCCACACTGACCACTCACTGGGAAACAGTTCCACACTGACCTCTCACTGGGAAACAGTTCCACATTGACCACTCACTGAGATACAGTTCCACACTGACCCCTCACTGGGAAACAGTTCCACATTGACCACTCACTGGGATACAGTTCCACACTGACTACTCACTGAGATACAGTTCCACACTGACCCCTCACTGGGAAACAGTTCCACATTGACCACTCACTGGGATACAGTTCCACACTGACCAATCACTGAGATACAGTTCCACACTGACCCCTCACTGGGAAACTGTTCCACACTGACCACTCACTGGGAAACAGTTCCACATTGACCACTCACTGAGATACAGTTCCACACTGACCCCTCACTGGGAAACAGTTCCACACTGACCACTCACTGGGAAAAAGTTGCAAACTGAGCACTCACTGGGATACAGTTCCACATTGACCACTCACTGAGATACAGTTCCACATTGACCACTCACTGGGAAACAGTTCCACACTGACCACTCACTGGGATACCGTTCCACACTGACCCATCACTGGGAAACAGTTCCACACTGACCACTCACTGGGATGCAGTTCCACATTGACCACTCACTGAGATACAGTTCCACATGGACCCCTCGCTGGGAGACAGTTCCACACTGACCCCTCACTGCGATACCGTTCCACATTGACCCCTCACTAAGATAAAGTTCCACACTGACCCCTCACTGGGATACAGTTCCACATTAACCCTTAACTGGGATACAGTTCCACACTGACCCCTCCCTGGGATACAGTTCCACACTGACCCCTCCCTGGGATACAGTTCCACACTGACCCCTTGCTGGGATACAGTTCCACATTGACCCCTCACTGAGATACTGTTCCACACTGACCCCTCACTGAGATACTGTTCCACACTGACCCCTCCCTGGGATACAGTTCCACATTGACTCCTCGCTAAGACACAGTTCCACACTGACCCCTCACTGAGATACTGTTCGACACTGACCCCTCGCTGGGATACAGTTCCACATTGACCCCTCGCTGGGAGACAGTTCCACAGTGACCCCTCACTGGGATACAGTTCCACATTGACCCCTCACTAAGATAAAGTTCCACACTGACCCCTCACTGGGGAACAGTACCACATTGACCCTTTTCTGGGATACAGTTCCACACTGACCCCTCACTGGGATACAGTTCCACATTGACCCCTCACTAAGATAAAGTTCCACACTGAACCCTTACTGGGATACAGTTCCACACTGACTCCTTGCTGGGATACAGTTCCACACTGACCCCTCACTGAGAGACAATTCCACACTGGCCCCTCACTGGGATACTGTTCCACACTGACCCTTCACTGGGATACAGTTCCACACTGACCCCTCACTGGGATACAGTTCCAGATTGACCCTTCACTGGGATGCAGTTCCACACTGACCCCTCACTGGGATACAGTTCCACACTGACACCTCACTGGGATACAGTTCCACACTGAACCCTCACTGAGAGACAATTCCACACTGGCCCCTCACTGGGATACTGTTCAACACTGACCCTTCACTGGGATACAGTTCCACACTGACCCCTCACTGGGATACAGTTCCACATTGACCCTTCACTGGGATGCAGTTCCACACTGACCCCTCACTGGGATACAGTTCCACACTGACTCCTTGCTGGGATGCAGTTCCACACTGAACCCTTACTGGGATACAGTTCCACACTGACTCCTTGCTGGGATACAGTTCCACACTGGCCCCTCACTGGGATACAGTTCCACACTGACCCCTCACTGGGATACTGTTCCACACTGACCCTTCACTGGGATACTGTTCCACACTGACCCTTCACTGGGATACAGTTCCACACTGACCCCTCACTGAGATACAGTTCCACACTGACCCCTCACTGGGATACAGTTCCACATTGACCCTTCACTGGGATACAGTTCCACACTGAACCCTCCCTGGGATACAGTTCCACACTGACCCCTCACTGGGATACAGTTCCACACTGACCCCTCACTGAGATACAGTTCCACACTGACCCCTCACTGGGATACAGTTCCACATTGACCCTTAACTGGGATACAGTTCCTCACTGACCCCTCCCTGGGATACAGTTCCACACTGACCCCTCCCTGGGATACAGTTCCACACTGAACCCTCACTGAGAGACAATTCCACACTGGCCCCTCACTGGGATACTGTTCAACACTGACCCTTCACTGGGATACAGTTCCACACTGACCCCTCACGGGGATACAGTTCCACATTGACCACTCACTGGGAAACAGTTCCACACTGACCACTCACTGAGATACAGTTCCACATTGACCACTCACTGGGAAACAGTTCCACACTGACCACTCACTGGGAAACAGTTCCACACTGACCTCTCACTGGGAAACAGTTCCACATTGACCACTCACTGAGATACAGTTCCACACTGACCCCTCACTGGGAAACAGTTCCACATTGACCACTCACTGGGATACAGTTCCACACTGACCCCTCACTGGGAAACAGTTCCACACTGACCCCTCACTGGGAAACAGTTCCACGTTGACCACTCACTGGAAAACAGTTCCACATTGACCACTCACTGGGATACAGTTCCTTACTGACCCCTCACTGGGAAACAGTTCCACACTGACCACTCACTGGGAAACAGTTCCACATTGACCACTCACTGGGATACAGTTCCACACTGACCCCTCACTGGGAAACTGTTCCACACTGACCACTCACTGGGATACAGTTCCACACTGACCACTCACTGGGAAACAGTTCCACACTGACCACTCACTGGGATACAGTTCCACACTGACCATTCACTGGGAAACAGTTCCACATTGACCACTCACTGAGATACAGTTCCACATTGACCACTCACTGGGATACAGTTCCACATTGACCCCTCGCTAAGACACAGTTCCACACTGACCCCTCACTGAGATACTGTTCCACACTGACCCCTCGCTGGGATACAGTTCCACATTGACCCCTCGCTGGGAGACAGTTCCACACTGACCCCTCACTGCGATACAGTTCCACATTGACCCCTCACTAAGATAAAGTTCCACACTGACCCCTCACTGGGATACAGTTCCACATTGACCCTTAACTGGGATACAGTTCCACACTGACCCCTCCCTGGGATACAGTTCCACACTGACCCCTCCCTGGGATACAGTTCCACACTGACCCCTTGCTGGGATACAGTTCCACATTGACCCCTCACTGAGATACTGTTCCACACTGACCCCTCACTGAGATACTGTTCCACACTGACCCCTCCCTGGGATACAGTTCCACATTGACCCCTCACTGGGATACAGTTCCACATTGACTCCTCGCTAAGACACAGTTCCACACTGACCCCTCACTGAGATACTGTTCCACACTGACCCCTCGCTGGGATACAGTTCCACATTGACCCCTCGCTGGTAGACAGTTCCACAGTGACCCCTCACTGGGATACAGTTCCACATTGACCCCTCACTAAGATAAAGTTCCACACTGACCCCTCACTGGGGAACAGTACCACATTGACCCTTTTCTGGGATACAGTTCCACACTGACCCCTCACTGGGATACAGTTCCACATTGACCCCTCACTAAGATAAAGTTCCACACTGAACCCTTACTGGGATACAGTTCCACACTGACTCCTTGCTGGGATACAGTTCCACACTGACCCCTCACTGAGAGACAATTCCACACTGGCCCCTCACTGGGATACTGTTCCACACTGACCCTTCACTGGGATACAGTTCCACACTGACCCCTCACTGGGATACAGTTACAGATTGACCCTTCACTGGGATGCAGTTCCACACTGACCCCTCACTGGGATACAGTTCCACACTGACCCCTCACTGGGATACAGTTCCACACTGAACCCTCACTGAGAGACAATTCCACACTGGCCCCTCACTGGGATACTGTTCAACACTGACCCTTCACTGGGATACAGTTCCACACTGACCCCTCACTGGGATACAGTTCCACATTGACCCTTCACTGGGATGCAGTTCCACACTGACCCCTCACTGGGATACAGTTCCACACTGACTCCTTGCTGGGATGCAGTTCCACACTGAACCCTTACTGGGATACAGTTCCACACTGACTCCTTGCTGGGATACAGTTCCACACTGGCCCCTCACTGGGATACAGTTCCACACTGACCCCTCACTGGGATACTGTTCCACACTGACCCTTCACTGGGATACTGTTCCACACTGACCCTTCACTGGGATACAGTTCCACACTGACCCCTCACTGAGATACAGTTCCACACTGACCCCTCACTGGGATACAGTTCCACATTGACCCTTCACTGGGATACAGTTCCACACTGAACCCTCCCTGGGATACAGTTCCACACTGACCCCTCACTGGGATACAGTTCCACACTGACCCCTCAATGAGATACAGTTCCACACTGACCCCTCACTGGGATACAGTTCCACATTGACCCTTAACTGGGATACAGTTCCTCACTGACCCCTCCCTGGGATACAGTTCCACACTGACCCCTCCCTGGGATACAGTTCCACACTGAACCCTTACTGGGATACAGTTCCACACTGACTCCTTGCTGGGATACAGTTCCACACTGGCCCCTCACTGGGATACAGTTCCACACTGACCCCTCACTGGGATACTGTTTCACACTGACCCTTCACTGGGATACTGTTCCACACTGACCCTTCACTGGGATACAGTTCCACACTGACCACTCACTGAGATACAGTTCCACACTGACCCCTCTCTGGGATACAGTTCCACATTGACCCTTCACTGGGATACAGTTCCACACTGACCCCTCTCTGGGATACAGTTCCACACTGACCCCTTCCTGGGATTCAGTTTCACACTGACCCCTCCCTGGGATACAGTTCCACACTGACCCCTTGCTGGGATACAGTTCCACATTGATCCCTCACTGGGATACAGTTCCACACCGGCCCCTTGCTGGGATACAGTTCCACATTGACCCCTCACTGGGATACAGTTCCACATTGATCCCTATTTGGGATACAGTTCCACACCGGCCCCTTGCTGGGATACAGTTCCACATTGACCCCTCACTGGGATACAGTTCCATACTGACCCCTCACTGGGAAACAGTTCCACACTGACCACTCACTGGGAAACAGTTCCACATTGACCACTCACTGGGATACAGTTCCACACTGACCCCTCACTGGGAAACTGTTCCACACTGACCACTCACTGGGATACAGTTCCACACTGACCACTCACTGGGAAACAGTTCCACACTGACCACTCACTGGGATACAGTTCCACACTGACCATTCACTGGGAAACAGTTCCACATTGACCACTCACTGAGATACAGTTCCACATTGACCACTCACTGGGATACAGTTCCACATTGACCCCTCGCTAAGACACAGTTCCACACTGACCCCTCACTGAGATACTGTTCCACACTGACCCCTCGCTGGGATACAGTTCCACATTGACCCCTCGCTGGGAGACAGTTCCACAGTGACCCCTCACTGGGATACAGTTCCACATTGACCCTTTTCTGGGATACAGTTCCACACTGACCCCTCACTGGGATACAGTTCCACATTGACCCCTCACTAAGATAAAGTTCCACACTGAACCCTTACTGGGATACAGTTCCACACTGACCCCTCACTGAGAGACAATTCCACACTGGCCCCTCACTGGGATACTGTTCCACACTGACCCCTCACTGAGAGACAATTCCACACTGGCCCCTCACTGGGATACTGTTCCACACTGACCCTTCACTGGGATACAGTTCCACACTGACCCCTCACTGGGATACAGTTCCACATTGACCCTTCACTGGGATGCAGTTCCACACTGACCCCTCACTGGGATACAGTTCCACACTGACTCCTTGCTGGGATGCAGTTCCACACTGAACCCTTACTGGGATACAGTTCCACACTGACTCCTTGCTGGGATACAGTTCCACACTGGCCCCTCACTGGGATACAGTTCCACACTGACCCCTCACTGGGATACTGTTCCACACTGACCCCTCACTGGGATACAGTTCCACACTGACCCCTCGCTGGGATACAGTTCCACATTGACCCCTCGCTGGGAGACAGTTCCACACTGACCCCTCACTGCGATACAGTTCCACATTGACCCCTCACTAAGATAAAGTTCCACACTGACCCCTCACTGGGATACAGTTCCACATTAACCCTTAACTGGGATACAGTTCCACACTGACCCCTCCCTGGGATACAGTTCCACACTGACCCCTCCCTGGGATACAGTTCCACACTGACCCCTTGCTGGGATACAGTTCCACATTGACCCCTCACTGAGATACTGTTCCACACTGACCCCTCACTGAGATACTTTTCCACACTGACCCCTCCCTGGGATACAGTTCCACATTGACCCCTCACTGGGATACAGTTCCACATTGACTCCTCGCTAAGACACAGTTCCACACTGACCCCTCACTGAGATACTGTTCGACACTGACCCCTCGCTGGGATACAGTTCCACATTGACCCCTCGCTGGGAGACAGTTCCACAGTGACCCCTCACTGGGATACAGTTCCACATTGACCCCTCACTAAGATAAAGTTCCACACTGACCCCTCACTGGGGAACAGTACCACATTGACCCTTTTCTGGGATACAGTTCCACACTGACCCCTCACTGGGATACAGTTCCACATTGACCCCTCACTAAGATAAAGTTCCACACTGAACCCTTACTGGGATACAGTTCCACACTGACTCCTTGCTGGGATACAGTTCCACACTGACCCCTCACTGAGAGACAATTCCACACTGGCCCCTCACTGGGATACTGTTCCACACTGACCCTTCACTGGGATACAGTTCCACACTGACCCCTCACTGGGATACAGTTCCAGATTGACCCTTCACTGGGATGCAGTTCCACACTGACCCCTCACTGGGATACAGTTCCACACTGACACCTCACTGGGATACAGTTCCACACTGAACCCTCACTGAGAGACAATTCCACACTGGCCCCTCACTGGGATACTGTTCAACACTGACCCTTCACTGGGATACAGTTCCACACTGACCCCTCACTGGGATACAGTTCCACATTGACCCTTCACTGGGATGCAGTTCCACACTGACCCCTCACTGGGATACAGTTCCACACTGACTCCTTGCTGGGATGCAGTTCCACACTGAACCCTTACTGGGATACAGTTCCACACTGACTCCTTGCTGGGATACAGTTCCACACTGGCCCCTCACTGGGATACAGTTCCACACTGACCCCTCACTGGGATACTGTTCCACACTGACCCTTCACTGGGATACTGTTCCACACTGACCCTTCACTGGGATACAGTTCCACACTGACCCCTCACTGAGATACAGTTCCACACTGACCCCTCACTGGGATACAGTTCCACATTGACCCTTCACTGGGATACAGTTCCACACTGAACCCTCCCTGGGATACAGTTCCACACTGACCCCTCACTGGGATACAGTTCCACACTGACCCCTCACTGAGATACAGTTCCACACTGACCCCTCACTGGGATACAGTTCCACATTGACCCTTAACTGGGATACAGTTCCTCACTGACCACTCACTGGGATACAGTTCCACACTGACCCCTCCCTGGGATACAGTTCCACACTGAACCCTCACTGAGAGACAATTCCACACTGGCCCCTCACTGGGATACTGTTCAACACTGACCCTTCACTGGGATACAGTTCCACACTGACCCCTCACGGGGATACAGTTCCACATTGACCACTCACTGGGAAACAGTTCCACACTGACCACTCACTGAGATACAGTTCCACATTGACCACTCACTGGGAAACAGTTCCACACTGACCACTCACTGGGAAACAGTTCCACACTGACCTCTCACTGGGAAACAGTTCCACATTGACCACTCACTGAGATACAGTTCCACACTGACCCCTCACTGGGATACAGTTCCACACTGACCCCTCAATGAGATACAGTTCCACACTGACCCCTCACTGGGATACAGTTCCACATTGACCCTTAACTGGGATACAGTTCCTCACTGACCCCTCCCTGGGATACAGTTCCACACTGACCCCTCCCTGGGATACAGTTCCACACTGAACCCTTACTGGGATACAGTTCCACACTGACTCCTTGCTGGGATACAGTTCCACACTGGCCCCTCACTGGGATACAGTTCCACACTGACCCCTCACTGGGATACTGTTCCACACTGACCCCTCACTGGGATACAGTTCCACACTGACCCCTCGCTGGGATACAGTTCCACATTGACCCCTCGCTGGGAGACAGTTCCACACTGACCCCTCACTGCGATACAGTTCCACATTGACCCCTCACTAAGATAAAGTTCCACACTGACCCCTCACTGGGATACAGTTCCACATTAACCCTTAACTGGGATACAGTTCCACACTGACCCCTCCCTGGGATACAGTTCCACACTGACCCCTCCCTGGGATACAGTTCCACACTGACCCCTTGCTGGGATACAGTTCCACATTGACCCCTCACTGAGATACTGTTCCACACTGACCCCTCACTGAGATACTTTTCCACACTGACCCCTCCCTGGGATACAGTTCCACATTGACCCCTCACTGGGATACAGTTCCACATTGACTCCTCGCTAAGACACAGTTCCACACTGACCCCTCACTGAGATACTGTTCGACACTGACCCCTCGCTGGGATACAGTTCCACATTGACCCCTCGCTGGGAGACAGTTCCACAGTGACCCCTCACTGGGATACAGTTCCACATTGACCCCTCACTAAGATAAAGTTCCACACTGACCCCTCACTGGGGAACAGTACCACATTGACCCTTTTCTGGGATACAGTTCCACACTGACCCCTCACTGGGATACAGTTCCACATTGACCCCTCACTAAGATAAAGTTCCACACTGAACCCTTACTGGGATACAGTTCCACACTGACTCCTTGCTGGGATACAGTTCCACACTGACCCCTCACTGAGAGACAATTCCACACTGGCCCCTCACTGGGATACTGTTCCACACTGACCCTTCACTGGGATACAGTTCCACACTGACCCCTCACTGGGATACAGTTCCAGATTGACCCTTCACTGGGATGCAGTTCCACACTGACCCCTCACTGGGATACAGTTCCACACTGACACCTCACTGGGATACAGTTCCACACTGAACCCTCACTGAGAGACAATTCCACACTGGCCCCTCACTGGGATACTGTTCAACACTGACCCTTCACTGGGATACAGTTCCACACTGACCCCTCACTGGGATACAGTTCCACATTGACCCTTCACTGGGATGCAGTTCCACACTGACCCCTCACTGGGATACAGTTCCACACTGACTCCTTGCTGGGATGCAGTTCCACACTGAACCCTTACTGGGATACAGTTCCACACTGACTCCTTGCTGGGATACAGTTCCACACTGGCCCCTCACTGGGATACAGTTCCACACTGACCCCTCACTGGGATACTGTTCCACACTGACCCTTCACTGGGATACTGTTCCACACTGACCCTTCACTGGGATACAGTTCCACACTGACCCCTCACTGAGATACAGTTCCACACTGACCCCTCACTGGGATACAGTTCCACATTGACCCTTCACTGGGATACAGTTCCACACTGAACCCTCCCTGGGATACAGTTCCACACTGACCCCTCACTGGGATACAGTTCCACACTGACCCCTCACTGAGATACAGTTCCACACTGACCCCTCACTGGGATACAGTTCCACATTGACCCTTAACTGGGATACAGTTCCTCACTGACCACTCACTGGGATACAGTTCCACACTGACCCCTCCCTGGGATACAGTTCCACACTGAACCCTCACTGAGAGACAATTCCACACTGGCCCCTCACTGGGATACTGTTCAACACTGACCCTTCACTGGGATACAGTTCCACACTGACCCCTCACGGGGATACAGTTCCACATTGACCACTCACTGGGAAACAGTTCCACACTGACCACTCACTGAGATACAGTTCCACATTGACCACTCACTGGGAAACAGTTCCACACTGACCACTCACTGGGAAACAGTTCCACACTGACCTCTCACTGGGAAACAGTTCCACATTGACCACTCACTGAGATACAGTTCCACACTGACCCCTCACTGGGAAACAGTTCCACATTGACCACTCACTGGGATACAGTTCCACACTGACCCCTCACTGGGAAACAGTTCCACACTGACCCCTCACTGGGAAACAGTTCCACGTTGACCACTCACTGGAAAACAGTTCCACATTGACCACTCACTGGGATACAGTTCCTTACTGACCCCTCACTGGGAAACAGTTCCACACTGACCACTCACTGGGAAACAGTTCCACATTGACCACTCACTGGGATACAGTTCCACACTGACCCCTCACTGGGAAACTGTTCCACACTGACCACTCACTGGGATACAGTTCCACACTGACCACTCACTGGGAAACAGTTCCACACTGACCACTCACTGGGATACAGTTCCACACTGACCATTCACTGGGAAACAGTTCCACATTGACCACTCACTGAGATACAGTTCCACATTGACCACTCACTGGGATACAGTTCCACATTGACCCCTCGCTAAGACACAGTTCCACACTGACCCCTCACTGAGATACTGTTCCACACTGACCCCTCGCTGGGATACAGTTCCACATTGACCCCTCGCTGGGAGACAGTTCCACACTGACCCCTCACTGCGATACAGTTCCACATTGACCCCTCACTAAGATAAAGTTCCACACTGACCCCTCACTGGGATACAGTTCCACATTGACCCTTAACTGGGATACAGTTCCACACTGACCCCTCCCTGGGATACAGTTCCACACTGACCCCTCCCTGGGATACAGTTCCACACTGACCCCTTGCTGGGATACAGTTCCACATTGACCCCTCACTGAGATACTGTTCCACACTGACCCCTCACTGAGATACTGTTCCACACTGACCCCTCCCTGGGATACAGTTCCACATTGACCCCTCACTGGGATACAGTTCCACATTGACTCCTCGCTAAGACACAGTTCCACACTGACCCCTCACTGAGATACTGTTCCACACTGACCCCTCGCTGGGATACAGTTCCACATTGACCCCTCGCTGGTAGACAGTTCCACAGTGACCCCTCACTGGGATACAGTTCCACATTGACCCCTCACTAAGATAAAGTTCCACACTGACCCCTCACTGGGGAACAGTACCACATTGACCCTTTTCTGGGATACAGTTCCACACTGACCCCTCACTGGGATACAGTTCCACATTGACCCCTCACTAAGATAAAGTTCCACACTGAACCCTTACTGGGATACAGTTCCACACTGACTCCTTGCTGGGATACAGTTCCACACTGACCCCTCACTGAGAGACAATTCCACACTGGCCCCTCACTGGGATACTGTTCCACACTGACCCTTCACTGGGATACAGTTCCACACTGACCCCTCACTGGGATACAGTTCCAGATTGACCCTTCACTGGGATGCAGTTCCACACTGACCCCTCACTGGGATACAGTTCCACACTGACCCCTCACTGGGATACAGTTCCACACTGAACCCTCACTGAGAGACAATTCCACACTGGCCCCTCACTGGGATACTGTTCAACACTGACCCTTCACTGGGATACAGTTCCACACTGACCCCTCACTGGGATACAGTTCCACATTGACCCTTCACTGGGATGCAGTTCCACACTGACCCCTCACTGGGATACAGTTCCACACTGACTCCTTGCTGGGATACAGTTCCACACTGGCCCCTCACTGGGATACAGTTCCACACTGACCCCTCACTGGGATACTGTTCCACACTGACCCTTCACTGGGATACTGTTCCACACTGACCCTTCACTGGGATACAGTTCCACACTGACCCCTCACTGAGATACAGTTCCACACTGACCCCTCACTGGGATACAGTTCCACATTGACCCTTCACTGGGATACAGTTCCACACTGAACCCTCCCTGGGATACAGTTCCACACTGACCCCTCACTGGGATACAGTTCCACACTGACCCCTCAATGAGATACAGTTCCACACTGACCCCTCACTGGGATACAGTTCCACATTGACCCTTAACTGGGATACAGTTCCTCACTGACCCCTCCCTGGGATACAGTTCCACACTGACCCCTCCCTGGGATACAGTTCCACACTGAACCCTTACTGGGATACAGTTCCACACTGACTCCTTGCTGGGATACAGTTCCACACTGGCCCCTCACTGGGATACAGTTCCACACTGACCCCTCACTGGGATACTGTTCCACACTGACCCTTCACTGGGATACAGTTCCACACTGACCACTCACTGAGATACAGTTCCACACTGACCCCTCTCTGGGATACAGTTCCACATTGACCCTTCACTGGGATACAGTTCCACACTGACCCCTCTCTGGGATACAGTTCCACACTGACCCCTTCCTGGGATACAGTTTCACACTGACCCCTCCCTGGGATACAGTTCCACACTGACCCCTTGCTGGGATACAGTTCCACATTGATCCCTCACTGGGATACAGTTCCACACCGGCCCCTTGCTGGGATACAGTTCCACATTGACCCCTCACTGGGATACAGTTCCACATTGATCCCTCACTGGGATACAGTTCCACACCGGCCCCTTGCTGGGATACAGTTCCACATTGACCCCTCACTGGGATACAGTTCCACACTGACTCCTCACTGAGATACAATTCCACACTGACCCCTCTCTGGGATACAGTTCCACACTGACCCCTTGCTGGGATACAGTTCCACATTGATCCCTCACTGGGATACAGTTCCACACTGACCCCTTGCTGGGATACAGTTCCACATTGATCCCTCACTGGGATACAGTTCCACACCGGCCCCTTGCTGGGATACAGTTCCACATTGACCCCTCACTGGGATACAGTTCCACACTGACTCCTCACTGAGATACAATTCCACACTGACCCCTCTCTGGGATACAGTTCCACATTGACCCTTCACTGGGATACAGTTCCACACTGACCCCTCTCTGGGATACAGTTCCACACTGACCCCTCCCTGGGATACAGTTCCACACTGACCCCTTGCTGGGATACAGTTCCACATTGACCCCTCACTGGGATACAGTTCCACACTGACCCCTCACTGAGATACAGTTCCACATTGACCCCTCACTAAGATACAGTTCCACACAGATGCCTCGCTGGGATACAGTTCCACATTGACCCCTCACTGGGATATAGTTGCAAACTGACCCCTTGGAGGGATACAGTTCCACACTGACCCCTCGGTAGGATACAGTTCCACATTAACCCCTCACTGGGATACAGTTCCACACTGACCCCTCGGTAGGATACAGTTCCACACTGACCCCTCACTGGGATACAGTTCCACACTGACCCCTCACTGAGATACAGTTCCACACTGACCCCTCACTGGGATACAGTTCCACATTGACCCTTAACTGGGATTCAGTTCCTCACTGACCCCTCCCTGGGATACAGTTCCACACTGACCCCTCCCTGGGATACAGTTCCACACTGAACCCTTACTGGGATACAGTTCCACATTGACCCTTCACTGGGATACAGTTCCACACTGACCCCTCTCTGGGATACAGTTCCACACTGACCCCTCACTGGGATACAGTTCCACATTGATCCCTCACTGGGATACAGTTCCACACCGGCCCCTTGCTGGGATACAGTTCCACACTGACCCCTCAGTGAGATACAATTCCACACTGACCCCTCCCTGGGATACAGTTCCACACTAACCCCTCACTGAGATACAGTTCCACATTGACCCCTCACTGAGGTACAGTTCCACACAGATGCCTCGCTGGGATACAGTTCCACATTGACCCCTCACTGGGATATAGTTGCAAACTGACCCCTCGGTGGGATACAGTTCCACATTGACCCCTCACTGGGATACAGTTGTACACTGACCCCTCGGTAGGATACAGTTCCACATTGACCCCTCACTGGGATACAGTTGCTAACTGACCCCTCGGTAGGATACAGTTCCACACTGACTCCTCAGCGGGGTACAGTTGCACATTGACCCCTCACTGGGATACAGTTGCAAACTGACCCCTCGGTAGGATACAGTTCCACACTGACTCCTCAGCGGGGTACAGTTCTGTACATTGTCCTCTGATACCTTGTTTTCTTTTGTTCTTTCATGGGATGTGGGCGTTGCTGGCAACACCAACTTTTTTTGCCCAACGCTATTTGCCATTGACAACTGAGTGGCTTGCTCGGTTATTTCAAAGGGCATTTCTGAGTCAACTCCATTGCTGTTGCTCTGGAGTCATATGTAGTCCAGACCAGGTAAGGACAGCAGATTTCCTTCCCTGAAGAGTATTAGTGAACGAGTTGGATTTTTACGACAATCAACGATAGTTTCATGACACCATTACTGAGACTAGCTTTAAGTTCCAGCTTTGTATTAATTAATTTAATTTATTGAATTTAAATTCCACCAGCTGCCCTGGTCAAATTTGAACCATTGTCCCCAGAATATTAGCCTAGGCTTCTGGATTTCTAGTTGAGTGACATTACCCCTACACCAGCATCTCCCCCCTGAGCTTGCCTTGCCTGTAATTGCACTGGCAGATTCACAGTATCACAAAATTGTTGCTGTGCCGAAGGAGGCCATTTGGCCCATCGTGTCTATACCAGCTCTCCAAATTAGTAATTCACCTAATGCCATTCCCCCGCCTTCTCCCTGTAACCCAGTACATTTTTCCTTTTCGATTGAACCTGCCTCCACCACACACTCAGGCAGTGCATTCCAGATCCGAACCACTCACTGTGTGAAGAAGATTTTCCTCATGTCGTTTTTGCTTCTTTTGCCAATTACTTTAAATCTCTGCTCTCTTGTTCTCGATCCTTTCACGAGTGGGAACAGTTTTTCTCCATCTACTCTGTCCAGACCCCTCATGATTTTGAATGCCTTTATCAAATCTCTTCTCAGCCTTTCTTCTCCAAGGAAAACAGTCTCCAATTTTCCTTGATACCTGAAGTTCCTCATCCCTGGAACCATTCTCATGGATCTTTTCTGCACTTTCTCCAAAGCCTTCACATCTTTCCCAAAGTGCGGTGCCCAGAACTGGACACAGTACTCCAGCTGAGGCCGAACTAGTGTCTTATACAAGTTCGACATAACTTCCTTGCTCTTGTACTCTATGCCCCTATTAATAAAGCCCAGGATATGGTATGCTTTATTAACTGCTCTCTCAACCTGTCCTGCCATCTTCAATGATTTTTGCACATATACCCCCAGGTCCATCTGCTCTTGCACCCCCTTTAGAGGTGTACCCTTTATGTTATATTGTCTCTCCACGTTTTTCCTACCAAAATGAATGGCTTCACATTTCTCCGCATTGAACTTCATCTGCCACCTGTCTGTCCATTCCACCAACTTGTCTACGTCCTTTTGAAGTTCTACACTATCCTCCTCACAGTTCACAATGCTTCCAAGTTTCGTATCATCTGCATATTTTGAAATTGTGCCCTGTACACCAAGGTCTAGGTCATTAATATATATCAGGAAAAACAAGGGTCTCAACACTGACCCTGGGAAACTCCATTACAAACCTTCCTCCAGCCCAAAGAACATCCATTAACCATTACTCTTTGTTTCTTGTCACACAGTCTTTTTCATATCCATGTTGCTACTGTCCCTTTTATTTCATGAGCTATAACTTTGCTCACAAGTCTGTTGTGTGGCACTGTATCAAATGCCTTTTGATAGTCCATGTACACCACATCAACAGCATTGCCCTCATCAACCCTCTCTTTTACCTCTTCAAAAAACTCCAGCAAGTTAGTTAAACATGATTTTCCCTTAAAGATTCTGTGCTGGCTTTCCTTAATTAACCCACATTTGTCCCTATGACTATTAATTTGGTTTCGAATTATTGTTTCCAGAAGTTTCCTCATCACCAAAGTTAAACTGACTGGCCTGTAGTTGATGGGCTTATCTTTACATCCTTTTTGGAATAAGGGTGTAACATTTGCAATTCTCCAATCCTCTGTCACCACCCCTGAGTTTAAGGAAGACTGGAAAATTATGGCCAGTGCCTCTGCGATTTCCACCCTCACTTCCCTCAGTATCCTTGGATGCATCTCATCTGGCCCCTGGTGGTTTATCAACTTTAAGTGTAGACAGCCTATCTAATACCTCCTCCATATCAATTTTAAATCCTTCTAGTGTGTCAATGACCTCCTCTTTCACTGCAGTCTGGGTAGCATCTTCTTCCTTGGTAAAGACAGATGCAAAGAATTCATTTAATACCTCAGCTATTCCCCCTGCCTCCATGCGTAAATCCCCCTTTTGGTCCCAATTGGCCCTACTCCACCTTTTACCACCCTTTTACTATTTATATGTCTGTAGAAGACTTTGGGATTCCCTTTTATGCTAGCTACCAGTCTCTTTTCATACTCTCTCTTTGCATCTCTTATTTGATTTTTCTCACCCCCTCTGAACCTTTTTTATTCAGCATGGTTCTCCATTGTATTATCTTCCTGACATCTAACACAAGCACACTTTTTCTTCTTCATCTTCATCTCTATCTCACATGTCTGGATATTGAGTGAGGGTTGGATTACACGCACGGATGGGTTCAGCATCAAGTTTGCTCCTGCCATCACCCAATGGCTGCACAATTGCCACTTTCAGCACCGATAACTTGGTCATGACCACAAGCAGGAATCCTGCCAGGTTTCCCGCACCCTAGTACTCTTTGGCTAACCGATGTGACTTTATTGCCCATGGAGCTGAGATCTGCTATCTCCCCTGAAAGTTCCTCATAGACTTTAATCAGTTTGGAAATGGATAATCTCCTTTTCGGACACGGCTTGACCGTGCTATCCAAACACTGAAGGGTTCATGGCTCTAGTAGATTAACAGAGTAGAACTTCACTAAAAGCTGTTGCTCAATTCAGTAAGAGTAAAGTGAGACCCTGAATTGTCAGGGACCCCATCGAACGTGGGACGGGCTACAGAACCAACCAATCAACACTTTTTATGACCTCAGATAATCCCAAAGCACATTACAGTATTTCTGAAGTGTGGACACTGATATAGGAAATGCAGCAGCCAATGTGTGCACAGCAAGCTCCCACAAACAGCAATGTGATAATGACAAGATAATCTATTTAATCTGTATTATTGATGTGTCGTAGGATTGTCGTCAGCATCCTTCCATCTTTGTGAGATGATGGACATGCAGCAAATTCATTGGCAATGGGATAGTTTCACAGGATGTGCTTTTGCTGATGGCTGAATCTGTGAGAGGCAGGTTCTGCCACAAGTGTCACATATGAGGTGGTTATCAGGTCCCATTGTGGGGTGCTATTTTCAGCATTGGCGCCTGCTGTCAAGCTGCTGTAGCCACTGATCGTCATGGTGGCGCACACCGTCGCCAGTTCCCTCTGTTGTTGGTTAGTGTCTCCCATGTGTGAAAATCAATGTTTAGATGTTTGCAATGTTTGCAAGCAGCCTTGAAGCAGAGCTTTGGGCATCGAACTGGTCTTCTGGCTTCGGCTACCTCCTCATATAGAATTCACTTGGGAATGCGTCCTTCTTCCATCCTGTGAATGTGCCTGAGCCAGTGAAGTCGCCTCTGTTTAATGAGTGGAAGCATACTTGGAAGGTTTGCCTTCGAGAGAATGGTCACATTTTGACCTTGCATGAAATGCTGAGAATGTGCCGCAGACATCGAAGATGAAAATCTTTGGGCTTCCTTTCTTGATCACTCGAAATCGTTCATGCTTCACAGCTGTAAAACAAGGTGCTGAGAGCACAGGCCTCATAAACAGCATCTTGGTCCTATGGGTCAGCTTGTCATTTGTCCATGCACGTTTCGTGAGTCGGCCAAAGGTGGTAACTGCTTGCCTTATGCATGTGTTGCGATTTGCATCAAGAGTTAGATTGTCTGTTACCTTGGATCCAAGATAGCAAAAACCATTTCCAGTGGAGTGTTGTTTAGTATGATCAAAGGTGGAGATGTGAAACCCTGTCCCATAACAACAGTCTTCTTGACACTTATAGTCAGGGAAAACAGGTTATAGGCATGGGAGGCTAGTGCAGCATCATTTTATTGATGTCGGTTAAGGGATAAATATAGGTCCAGGGAGCTCCCCTGCTCTTCTTTGAAATAGTACCACAGGATCTTTCATGTCCACCTGAGACAGCAGATGTGGCCCATATTTTAATATCTCCCAATAGAAACCACCTCTGACAATGCAGCACCTGCTCAGTACTGCACTGGGAGCATCAGCATAGATTGTGTATTCAAGTCTTGAAAGTAGGACTTGAACCCACAACTTTCTAACTTAGGAGGCAAGAGTGCTACCCACTGAGTCACCTGTATAAGCTTCTCTCATCTGGCTGGATTGATGGTCTGAGAAGATACTTCAATCTCTCCCCACTCTCTGACTGACTGTTTATTTATTTGACCTTCAATTGTAAAGCTGCCCATTGGAGCTTCAAAGCAACAAGAAGTGCAGAGTAAAACCTTCACTGGGTGTCAGATGCCCTCGCGTGTGTGTGCATCAAGGCAAGCTTCATATTGGTCACCAATGATCAGCCCCCCTGCGGATTTCCCCTGGTTACTGATACATCCATGTCCATGCCACATTTTACTGCCTGTGTCACATTCAGTGACTGACCAGGAGGAGCCCAGTGCACACTGCGTTAAACATTAAACTCTTGCAATGCACTGGAATCCACTTAATCAGATGGGCCGTTGCTTGGATTTAATGCAGGCTGTGGCATTTATGTATCTGTTTTATGGGAGGTCAGACCCCGTGCTTGTGTCTGTCATGCTGTCTGAATGCAGCCCAAGTTACAGTTTCACAGTGTTCCCATAAAGGAGGAGAATCATTTATTTACTGCGTTCAGTGGCATCACTGAATCGTATGCTTCCGATGTTCTACTGAAAGGAGATTCAACTCGCAGAATCTTACAGCACAGAAGGAGGCCATTCGATCCATCATGCCTGTGTCAGCTCTTTGAAAGTGCTATCCGATTAGTCCCACTCCCCCTCCTCTTTCCCCAGAGTCCTGCAAATTTTTCCTTTTCAGTTGTTTGAGATAGTGCCGTGGGATCTATTTTGAGAGGGCAGACAGGGGCCACAGTTTAATGAAAGATGGCACCTCCAGTAGTGCAGTACTCCCTCAGGACTGCGCTGGAGTTTCAGCGAGATTATGTGATCATGTCTCTGGAGTGGAACTTGAACCCATAACCTCTAAGTCCGAGGCAAAGTGTTAACCACTGAGCCACAGCTGACCCCACTGAGATTTGTATTGAATAGATACTGAGGGTACTGTGCTCAGTTCTGGTCTCTGTATTATAAAAAGGAAACAGAGGCACTGGAAAAGGTGCTAAAAATGATTTACCAGCATGATACCAGATCTGAGAGATTATAACTATCTGGAAAGACTGAATAGACTGGGGCTCCTTTCTCTAGAAAAGAGAAGTGAGAGGTGACTTGATAGAGGTCTATAAGGGTTTGATAGAATACAAGTAGAGATGTTTCCACTTGTTTGGGGAGTCCAAAACTAGGGGACATAAATGTAAGATAGTCCCTAACAAATCCAACAGGGAATTCAGGAGAAACTTCTTTATCCAGAGAGTGGCACATAAACAACGGCACAGACCTATTAGAAGGAATACTCACCTTTTCACACTCAATGCAATTCTGGAAACCACATCTTATAAAATTTAAGTCTGGCTGCGTACATTACAAACTTGGCCTAAACATCAGCAAAGGAGCTGAATTCCAGATGTGAGGCGAGACTGATTGCCCCTAACATCAAGGCATCTTTTGACCGAGTGTGGCATTAAGGAACCCAAATAAAATTGAAGCCAATGGGAATCGGGGAAAACTCTCCATGGTTGGAGTCATACCTAGCACAAAGGAATCATCTTAGCCCAGATTATCATCGCAGGAGTTCCTCAGGTTACTGTTCTAGGCCCCAGCTGCTTCATCAATGACCTTCCCTCCATCATAAGCTTAGAAGTGGGTATGTTATAGAGTCATAGAGTCGTACAGCATAGAAACAGGCCCTTTGGCCCACTGCGTCCATGCCGACCATCATGCCTATCTATACTAATCCCACCTGCCTGCATTAATTCCATATCCCTCTATGCCTTGCTCATTCAAGTACCTGTCCAGATGCCTCTTAAATGTCGCTACTGTTCCTGCCTCTACCACCTCCTTGGCAGCTCATTCCAGATACTCACTATTCTTTGTGTGAAAAATTTATCCCTTTGATCCCCTTTAAACCTCCTCCCTCTCACCTTAAATCTATTCCCTCTAGTTTTCGTCATCCCTACCATGGGAAACAGACTCTGGCTATCTACCCTATCTATGCCTCTCATAGTTTTATATACCGCTATCATGTCCCCTCTCAGCCTCCTTCGCTCCAGGGAAAACAGACCCAGCCTATCCAATCTATCTTTATAACTCAAGCCCTCCAAACTAGGCAACATCCTTGTGAATCTTTTCTGCACCCTCTCTAGCTTAATCACATCTTTCCTGTAGTACGGTGGCCAGAACTGCACACAGTACTCCAAATGCGGCCTAACCAACGTTATGTACAACTGTAACATGACGTCCCAACTCTTGTGCTTAACGCCTCAGCTGATGAAGGCAAGCATGCCATATGCCTTCTTCACCACCCTGTCTACCTGTGATGCCACTTTCAGGGAACTATGTACTTGCACCTCAAGGTCTCTCTGCTCAACAACACTCCCCAGGGCTCTGCCATTCACTGTATATGTCCTGCCCTGGTTTAACTTCCCAAAATGCATCACTTCACACTTGTCTGCGTTAAATTCCATTTGCCAATCCCTTGCCCACTTTCCCAGTTGATCTATATCCTGTTGTAACCGTAGACAACCTTCTTCACTGTCCACTGTACCACCAATTTTGGTGTCATCTGCAAACTTACTAATCATGCCCCTTACATTCACATCCAAGTCATTAATATATATGACAAACAACAGAGGGCCCAGCACCGATCCCTGCGGCACACCACTGGTCACCGGCCTCCAATCTGAAAAACAACCCTCCACTACCACCCTCTGCCTATCACCAAGCCAATTTTGTATCCAATTTGCTAGTTCACCCTGGATCCCATGTGTTTGAACCTTCTGGACCAGGCTGCCATGCGGGACCTTGTCAAAGGCCTTACTAAAGCCCATGTAGACAACGTCCATCGCCCTGCCCTCGTCAATCCTCTTGGTCACCTCCTCAAAAAACTGAATCAAATTCGTGAGACATGATTTCCCATGCACAAAGCCATGCTGACTATCCCTAATCAGACCTTGCCTTTCCAGATGCATATAAATCCTGTCTCTCAGAATCCCTTCCAATAACTTTCCCACCACTGATGTAAGGCTCACCAGCCTGTAGTTCCCTGGCTTATCCCTGCTGCCCTTCTTAAATAAAGACACAACATTAGCTATCCTCCAGTCTTCCGGTACCTCACCCGTGGCTAACAATGATACAAAAATCTCTGCCAGGGCCCCAACAATCTCCTCCCTTGCTTCCCATAGCATCCTAGGATACACCTGGTCAGGTCCTGGGGATTTATCCACCTTAATGCGCTTCAAAACCTCCAACACCTCCTCCTTTGTAATGTTGATATGCTAGAGGATATTGGTGTTCGCTCCCTTGAACTCATTAGCTTCCATGTCCTTCTCCATGGTAAATACGGATGAAAAATATTCATTTAAGACCTCGTCCATTTCCCGTGGCTCCACACATAGATTGCCACACTGATCCTTAAGGATCTCTCTCCCTAGCTACTCTTTTACTCTTAATATACTTATAGAATCTTTTAGGATTCTCCTTTATCTTATCTGCCAGGGAAATCTCATGGCCCCTTTTCGCCCTCCTAATTTCCTTCTTAAGTGTAGTCCTACATCCCTTATACTCCTCGAGGGACTCGCTTGATCCCAGCTGCCTATACCTGACATATGCCTCCTTCTTTGTCCTGGCCAGACCCTTAATATCCCTCGTCAACCAAGGTTCCTAAACCTGCCAGCCTTGCCCTTCCATCTAACAGGAACATGCCGGCCCTGAATGCTTCCTATCTCAATTTTAAAAGCCTCCCACTTGCCAAACATCCCTTTACCTGTAAACAGCCTCTTCCAATCAACTTTTGAGAGTTCCTGTCTGATGCCATCGAAATTAGCCTTCCCCCAAATTAGGACTTCAACCTGAGGACCAGTCCTATCCTTTTCCATAACTATCTTGAAGCTAATTGAGTTATGATCACTGGTCTCAAAGTGCTCCCCCACTGACACATCAACCACCTGCCCAGCCTCATTTCCTAAGAGGAGGTTGAGTGTAGCCCCTTCTCTAGTAGGGCCATCCACATACTGCTTCAGAAAACTATCCTGGACACACTTAACAAATTCTTCCCCATCTGATACCTTAGCACTAAGGCAGTCCCAGTCAATATTAGGGAAGTTAAAATCACCTACTATTACAACCCTATAATTCCTACACCTATCTGTGATTTCCCGACATATATGCTCCTCCAATTCCCTCTGACTATTGGGGGGCCTATAGTATAATCCCATCAAAGTGATCACCCCTTTCTTATTTCTAAGTTCTACCCATATGGCCTTGCTGGACATTCCCCCCGGGATATCCTCTCTATGTACTGCTGTGATGTCCTCCCTAATCAATTGTGCAACTCCCCCTCCTCTCTTACCTCCACCTCTGTCACACCAGAAGCATCGGTACCCCGGAACATTGAGCTGCCAGTCCTGCCCATCCCTCAACCACGTTTCCATAATAGCTATAATATCACAATCCCATGTACTGATCCATGCCCTGACTTCATCTGCCTTACCTGTAAGGCTTCTTGCAATAAAGTAAATGCAGTTTAGCCTACCAGACCTTCTACGCTCCCTGTCCTGCCCCTGCCCGGCCTGCCTACTGGACTTGCTTGTTTTAACCTGTACATTTGCCTCAACCATCTCATCGGAGAGACTACTACTTTGGGTCCCACCCCCCTGCCAGACTAGTTTAAACCCTCCCGAGTAGTGCTAGCAAACCTCCCCGCAAGGATATTGGTCCCCTTCCAGTTCAGATGCAACCTGTCCCTCTTGTACAAGTCACCCCTGCACCAGAAGAGATCCCAATGATCCAATGTTCGTATATTGTTGCACAATGTTCAGTACATTCACAACTCCTCAGATACTGAAGCAGCCCATGTCCACATGCAGCAAGACCTAGACAACATTCAGACTTGGGCTGATAAGTGGCAAGTAACGTTCATGGTACACGAGTGCCAGGCAATGACCATATTCGACAAGAGATCGTCTAACCGCCTTCCCTTAGCATTAAACAGCATAACCATCACTAAATCACCATTGACCAGAACTTTAACTGGATGTGCCATATAAATACTATGGCTGGGTATTCTGCATCAAGTGACTCACCTCAAGACTCCCCAAAGCCTGTCCACCATCTACAAGGCACAAGTCAGGAGTGTGATGAAATATTCTCCAATTGCCTGGATGGATGCAGCTCCAACAACACTCAAGAAGCTCAACACCATCCAGAACAAAGAAACCTGCTTGATTGGCACACCACCTATCACTTCAAATATTCACTCCCTCCACCAGCAGTGCACAGTGGCAGCAAAGTGTACCATATACTGCAGCAACTCACCAAGGCTCCTTTGACAGCACCTTCCAAACCCACAACCTCTACCACCTAGCAGGACAAGGGCAGCAAGCATATGGGAACACGACCACCTGCAAAGTTCTCCTCTAAGTCACACAACACCCTGACATGGAACTAGATCACTGTTCCTTCATCATCGGCGAATCAAGATCCTGGAACTCCCTCCCTAGCAGTACTCTGGGTGTACCTAAACCACATGGACTGTAGCAAGAATTGGCTCATTATTATCTTCTCAACGGCAATTAGGGACAGGCAATAAATGCTGGACTTTTTTTCTATTGGGATGTGGGTGTCGCTGGCTAGGCCAGCATTTATTGCCCATCCCTAATTGCCCTTGTGAAGGTGGTGGTGAGCTGCCTTCTTGAACCGCTGCAGTCCTTGTGAGGTAGGTACACCCACAGTGCTGTTAGGAAGGGAGTTCCATGATTTTGACCCAGCGACAGTGAAGGAATGGCGATATAGTTCCAAGTCAGGATGGTGTGTGACTTGGATGGGAACTTGCAGGTAGTGGTGTTCCCATGCATCTGCTGCTCTTGTCCTTCGAGGTGGTAGAGGTTGCAGGTTTAGATTAGATTAGATTAGATTAGAGATACAGCACTGAAACAGGCCCTTCGGCCCACCGAGTCTGTGCCGACCATCAACCACCCATTTATACTAATCCTACACTAATCCCATATTCCTACCAAACATCCCCACCTGTCCCTATATTTCCCTACCACATACCTATACTCGTGACAATTTATAATGGCCAATTTACCTATCAACCTGCAAGTCTTTTGGCTTGTGGGAGGAAACCAGAGCACCCGGAGAAAACCCACGCAGACACAGGGAGAACTTGCAAACTCCACACAGGCAGTACCCAGAATCGAACCCGGTTCCCTGGAGCTGTGAGGCTGCAGTGCTAACCACTGCGCCACTGTGCCGCGTTTGGAAGGTGCTGTCTCAGGAGACATGGTGCGTTGCTGCAGTGCATCTTGTAGATGGTACACACTGTTGCCACTGTGCATCGGTGGTGGAGGGAGTGAATGTTAGTGAATGGTGTGCCAATCAAGCGGGCTGCTTTGTCCTGGATGGTGTTGAGCTTCTTGAGTGTTGTTGGAGCTGCACCCATCCAGGCAAGTGGAGAGTATTCCATCACACTCCTGACTTGTGCCTTGTAGATGGTGGACAGGCTTTGGGGAGTCAGGAGGTGAGTTACTCGCCGCAGGATTCCTAGCCTCTGACTTGCTCTTGTAGCCACGGTATTTATATGGCGACTCCAGTTCAGTTTCTGGTCAATGGTAACCTCTAGGATGTTGGTAGTGGGGGATTCAGCGATGGTAATGCCATTGAATGTCATGGGGAGATGGTTAGATTCTCTCTTGTTGGAGATGGTCATTGCCTGGCATTTGTGTGGCGCAAGTGTTACTTGCCACTTATCAGCCCAAGCCTGGATATTGTCCAGGTCTTGCTGCATTTTTACACGGACTGCTTCAGTATCTGAGGAGTCGCGAATGGTGCTGAACATTGTGCAATCATCAGTGAACATCCCCACTTCTGACCTTATAATTGAAGGAAGGGCATCGATGAAGCAGCTGAAGATGGTTGGGCCTAGGACACTACTCTGCGGAACTCCTGCAGTGATGTCCTGGAGCTGAGATGATTGACCTCCAACAACCACAGCCATCTTCCTTTGCACTAGGTATGACTCCAACCAGCAGAGTGTTTTCCCCCTGATTCCCATTGACTCCAGTTTTGCTGGGGCTCCTTGATGCCATACTCGGTCAAATGCTGCCTTGATGTCAAGGGCAGTCACTCTCACCTCACCTCACCTTACTAGCAAGATTCCCTCTTCACTGTGTGTATGCGCGGCCACACAGCAATTGGGAATGTACGTGCAGGGAACAAGCAACGCTCTCTTTAAAATACACTCATGCACAGCTGTGCATCAGTCTTAAAGAGACTATACAGTGCAGCAAGCTGGTCGGCGTACAACAAACAGAAGTTAAAGGGAACATTGCCTACCAGTGGTGCCACATCTCATGAACAAATATAAACAAAAAAAGCAGAATCCCCAAACCATTTGCAGTTTTGTTGTCACAGTTAAGGCATGTCAGCAGGCCCTGTTTGATCAGACTGATCTGATCCTGTTCTAACATACTCACTGCAGTGTGCAGACACAAACTGAATCGACATCCCAGCAATTACAGCCACACATGCCACACAATTGTCTTCATTTAGTGTGCCACCACTCACCTCCAGCAATTGTGGGGTGGCGGGCAGGTCCCTTTAATTACTGAGCTATGTAATAGCATAAAATTCTGAGATCTCTGTTGCTCTTCTACTGTCCTTCAACACTATGGTGCAGTGAGGATAATCAGCTACCAGTTCTCGCCAGGGTGATAGTGGCTGGGAGTTTGTCTTGGCGACGGGTGTCTTGACCACCGCAAAAGTGCTGGCGAGACCGTGTCGCCTTCTCTGGTGAAGGCCCGCCAAATCAAATTAAATGAGGCCGGCCTTCCCATGATCAAGAACCCTCGTGATGGAAGTACTGCCCTCTGAGAGCTATTGGCCAATCAGAGGCCAGCAGCTATTTAACTGAGCAGCGCCAGCATGGAGGCAGTGGCTGCCACCGGTACCGGACTCACCGGAGGCGCTGGAAACAAGCCATCGGTGAGTCTCAGCGAGAGGGGCTTCACAGGGGTGGGGGTTGCGGGGGAGGGAGGTGTAGGGGGTTCAGCAGCAAGGGCAGGGGGGTGCCCCTCAGCTTGACACCCCCCCACCCAATGTCAGGTCCCTCGTTCAAACACTAAGTGCCTTTTAACGAGGGACCCCCACCTCCCCACCACAACCCCACACCCCCTGGAGCCTGCAAGCAACTCGCACAATTTGCTTGGTCTGCTCCCCGTGCAGCTACTGGCCTACCCGCTGCTGGGCTAATTTCAGTGACGGCAGGATGAGTGAGGCCTTCCCGACCCAGACTTAATTTGGGTGGAGGCAGGAAGATGGCTGGGTTCCCCCCTTCACCGCCAGATTATATGCTCTCCCCGCCTCCAAACCCAGGGCATAAAATTCCCCCCAATATATCATTTGAAGATTTACAGAGGTTCACTTTACTTCATTAAGACACATGTCAATGTTGCAATTGAGCAACTGGTTAGGCCCAACCTTAGATGACAGTTACTCCACAAGACGGAGTTTGTACGATGGCAATCAGCTGCAAAACAACCTCAACACAAGTAACTGTTTTCCTTTTAGTATTTGATGCTGGATTATTAGAAACCCCAAGTCGGACCAGGAGGAAGCCATTTAACCCGTTGAGCCTGATCTGCGACTTAACTCCATATACCCTCCAAACCTTTGGTTAAAAAGAACTATTAATTTCAGATATAACATGAACAATTGATCAGGCATCAATTGCTGTTTGCAAAAGAAAGTTCCAAACTTCTACCACCCTTTGCACATGGAAGTGTTTCCTGACTGCACTCCTGAAAGGCCTAGCTCTAAATTACCGATTATGTCCCTAGTCTGAGACGCCCAAACTAGCTGAAATAGAACAAATGTTTTCTTTTTACAAAGAGGGTTGTGCAGAAACCTCAGTGATCCAAATACCAAAAGTGTACAAAAGTTAACAATGCCGCAAATCAGCATTTAATGAATTATGATTTAACTCGTCGTCACTCAAGCATCAAACCACAGCCCACTGGTGTTTTGACAGATGTGAATGAGTCTCCTCGCATAGTCTGGATATTATAGCATTTTGGAATCTTAAATATTTATGAGCTAGGCAAAATCACTTGTTCTAAAGAAAGCCATGGGTTGATGCCCATCCTGATTGCACCTCACAGAAATAACAACAACTTATATTTATTTAGCATCTTTAATGTAACAAAATGTTCCAAGGACTTCACAACATGTGACACCAAGCCACATATGCCATTGTCTACATGCAGCAAGACCTGGACAATATCCAGGCTTGAGCTGATAAGTGGCAAATAACATTCATGCCAGGCAATGATCATCTACAGCAAGAGAGAGTCTAACCATCTCCCCTTGACATTAAATGGCATTACCATCACTGAATCCCCCACTATCAACATCCTGGGGGTTACCATTGACCAGAAACTGAACTGGAGTAGCCATATAAATACTGTGGCTACAAGAGCCGTCAGCTGGCAATTCTGTGGCAAATAACTCACCTCTTGACTCCCCAAAGCCTGTCCACCGTCTACAAGGTATAAGTCAGGAGTGTGATGGAATACTCTCCACTCGAGGGACTGAGAACAAGAGGGCACAGATTTAAGGTCATTGGCAAAAGATGCAATAACAATATGAGGAAAAACTTTTTCATACAGCGAGTGGTTAGAATCTGGAATGCACTGCCTCAGAGTGTGGTGGAGGCAGGTTCAATTGATGCATTCAAGAGGGAATTGGATTGTTATCAGATAAGGAAGAATGTGTAGGGCTACTGGAAGAAGGCCGGGGAGTGGTACTAGGTAAATTGCTAATTTGGCGAGCCAGCACAGACACGATAGGCTGAATGGCCTCCTGCCATGCTGTAACAATTCTATGATTCACTTGCCTGGGTGGGTGGAGCTCCAAGAACCCTCAAAAAGCTCAACACCATCCAGGACAAAGCAGCCCACTTGATCAGCACCACATCCACCACTTTAAACATTCATTCCCTCCACCACCAACGCACAGTGGCAACTGTGTTTACCATCTACAAGATGCACTGCAGCAACTCACCAAGGCTCTTTCGACAGCACCTTCCAAACCCGCAACCTCTACCTAGAAAGACAAGGGCAGCGGATGCATGGGAACACCACCACCTGCAAGTTCTCCTCCAAGTCATACACCATCCTGACTTGGGACTATATCGCCGTTCCTTCACTGTCGCTGGGTCAAAATCCTGGAACTCCCTTCCTAACAGCACTGTGAGTGTACCTACACCAGATGAATTGCTATGGCAGTTAAGGATTAAATGCTGGCCTTGCCAATGACGCTCACGTCCCAAAAATGTGTACAAGAAAAAAAGCAGGCAGCTGCAGTGGGTATTTTGCTCACAGCAAGATCCCACAAACAACAATGGGGTGAATGGCAAAGGTATTGGTTGAAAGGAAAATGTTGGACCTGTTCTCCTTTGAATGGTGTCATGGAATCCTTAAAAATAGTTTAATGTATCTGAAGTGCAGCCCTGTCAACAATGCGGCACTCCTTCAGTATTGCACTGGACGTCAGCCTAGGTTATGCACTCAAGTCTCTGCAGCATGGCTTTGAACACATAGCCTTCTGAATCAGAGGAGTCAGATTTTGCTCTTTATGAGGATTATCGCACCATCATGGGCCATTTGAACAACCTGCAGGATCTCTAGTTTCAGACCCATACCATGGCTGCACCTTCTGTCTAAAGAAAATGGGTCAATATCACTCTTGCGACCAGAGTCTTTTGGCTGCAGATGGAGACCAGGAGCTAGAAGTGTTCGACCGTCTCAAAACATCCTCAAAGGGGCCTTTCAACTAAAGACGCTCACCCTTCTGTCTTCAATAATTCAAATTATTGGCTGATTCAATTTTGATCCAATGCAAAAAATACCATTTTGAAGTTCCAGGAGTTGATTGTAATTATCTATTTACTGTCACAGTCTTTCTACTGAAACCTTCCAGTGGACAACTGAACAAAATACTCACAACTCGAAGAACAGCATGGAGGATTGTATCAGGCTTCAGCAAAACACTGACAAACTGGTGAAATTGGCTGTCACACGGCAGGTGAATTTTAATTCAGACAAGTGTGACATTGTGTAATTTTGGGTGGAAAACTAGGGCAGACAATTTAAACTAAACGGTACAATTTTAAAGTGGAGGCAGGAACATTACTGTGCTCCTCCAATTCTGGTCTCTTGTGCATCCCGCACTCCTTTCACACCACCGTTGGCGGCTGTGCATTCGGCTGCCGAGTTCTGCAGGTCTGCCAGTTCTGGTGAAAGGTCACAGACCTGAAATGTTAACGTTGTCCCTCTCTCCACAGATGCTGCCTGACCTGCTGTGTAATTCCAGCACTTTCTGTTTCTGTCTCCTCAGGTCTGGAGTTCCCTAAATCTCTGTGACTCTCCACCTCCGATGAAACTCACCTCTTTGATCAAGTGGCCTCTCCCGAAATCATCGTCTTGTCTCATCGTTGATTTTTGTCTGATTGCGTATCTGCAAAGCAGCTTCGGGCATTTTTCTACATTAGTGGTGCTATATAAATGCAAGTTGTTATTGGTGCAAGCGGCTGCATTTTCTTTTCAAAGTGGTTGCCTCTTAGTTGCCCTCTGAAGTGGCCCAGCAAGCCATGCAGTTGTATCAAACTATCAGTGGTTCTCAAGGCAACTAGGGAAGGGAAATAAATGTCAGCCTTGCCAGAGTCACCCAGCCCCAAGAATGAATGAAAGGTCTTTTTACTAACTTGTTATCGGGATGTGGGCAATGCCAGGTATATTGCCCATGCCTAGCTGGATGAGATAGTGCTGGTTCTCCATAACAATTGAATGGCATGCTCAGACATTAAGAATCCACCAGAGATATGGAGAAAGAGTGGAGTATTGGGACAAATTGGATAGCACTTTCAAAGAGTTCGCACAGGCACGATGGGCCAAATGGCCTCCTTCTGTGCTGTATGACTCCATTTGTAAACTAGACCAGCTGGGACTGAGGTGGCTTCCTTCTGAAAAATAGGCCATTAATTGAAGTTTTACAACAATTTAGCAGACGTATTGAATTCACAACTTGCCCAGATGGGATGTGAGTTCACAGTTGTTGGGTTACTAAGCCTGTATTAAAGCCACTACACTACAGAATCTGGACTCTGCGGTGCAAGTCTAATCCATTCAGGGCTGGACTATCCGAGTCAGCGAGTCCAAGGGAAGAGAAGTTGTGGGACCACCTGCAGTGGTTCAAGAGGAAGGTTCATCACCACCTTCTCAAGGATAGGGAATTGCCAGTGAGGGCCACATCCCGAGAATGAGTAACAAAATAAAGAGAAGCCCCACATTCTTCGATTCTGGGATCTCAAGTGTTCAAAACAACCAAATAAAGGATAACACATAGTTCTCTCAAGCTGCACCTCATAAATCTCATTAAACAGTCCAGCTATAGCTGAGCTTTGTACCGCACCCAGAGGGACACTGAGTGCCCAGGCGTGTGGGCACCTAGCAGCCACAGAAGTGGAATTTTCAAAGCACTTGTAGGGCCTACAGTTAACACAATGTGCAGTGAGCTCCCCTATTTTAAAGGAGCTATGATCTTTTTAGAGAAAGTCCAACAAGCCGATCTATGTATATGTGTGCGTGTGTCTTTGAGTTTGTGACTTTGTATGTGTTTTTTCTTGTGTAAGCACATGTGTATGCTTGCGTGAGTCTGCGTGTACACATGTGCGTGTCTGTGATTGCGTACATGTGAGAAAGTGTGTCAGTATGTGTGCGTATATGAAGAGATTTTAGTATGTCATTTAAATCCAATTAATACATTATCTAAAGGAATACAGCATAGTGTTACTGGCGATTGCAGTTCACAATTAGAATAACAGCATCAAGGAAGAGCTTTGTCCGCACACAGCCAGACTATAGGCTCAGTCAGCACTTAGTCTCAAAGGGTCAATATCACCACCATTTGCAAAGCCATCACGTGATTTTTAAAAATTTCTTCAGGGGATTGGGCATCGCTGGCTAGGCCAGCATTATTGCCCATCACTAATTGCTCTTGAGAAGGTGGCAGTGAGCTGATGGTAGAATCACAATCTTGTTAGCGAATAAACACATCCAGGGAACGAGAGGCCTCCTTCCGCCCCCTCGAATCTTGGCGTAGAGATTCCTGCAGCCCCGTTTTGCTGTAGTAAGCACAGTAGGTGAAACTCTGACTGCCAGTTTAGCTCGTTGCTGACGCTAGTTAGACCACAGCTGGAGTACTGTGTACAGTTCTGGTCACCACAATATAGGAAGGGTGTGATTGCAGTGGAGAGGGTGCACAGGAGATTCTCCAGGATGGTGCCTGGGCTGGAGCAGGCTAGGGCTGTTTTCCTTAGAGCAGAGGAGGCTGAGGGGGGAGCTGATTGAGGTATACAAAATTATGGGGGGCATTGATAGGGTAGATTGGAAGAGACTTTTTCCCTCAGCAGAGGGGTCAATTACCAGGGGGCATAGCTTTAAGGTAAGGGGCAGGAGGTTTAGAGGGGATTTGAGGAAAACCCTTTTCACCCAGAAGGTGGTTGGAATCTGGAACACACTGCCTGAAGGGGTGGTAGAGGCAGCAACCCTCACAACATTCAAGATGTATTTAGATGAGCACTTGAATCGTCAGAGCATACAAGGCTACGGGCCAAGTGCTGGAAAATGGAATTAGAATAGAGAGGCTTGATGGCTGGCGCAGACACGATGTGCTGAAGGGCCTGTTTCTGTGCTGTATAACTCTATGACTGGGCCCAGAATCCCAGAGACAGGGTCATTGGAGGAAAGGGATGGCTGCCCCTCTCATTTTAGGTGCTTCTCAGGTATCTGCCCAAATGGGGTGGCAAGGTGGGTGTGGGGAACAGGAGCTGAGGATGAAAATTGAAGCATCACTGCTGAGAAACTGGAACGAAGCCCCCGCCTCCATATCTGTTAAGGAAGCATGCTTCAGGCTGGGGTTTCCTTCCCTTGGCCCTGGAAGAGTTGGAAATGGCAGGGTTTTCTGGTGGGGAGAATAATTGCCCCAGTTCTGCTTCTTTCAGTGAAGTCATGATAGGAGACGTTTCCCATCTTCGTGGCCTCCGGATATACAAAAGTGTTTTGCAGCCAATGCAATATTTTTTGAAGTGTAGTCATTGTTGTAATGTAGGAAAGGTGGCAGCCAATTTGGGCACAGCAAGCTCCCAGAAATAGCAATGTGATAGTGACCACATTAGCTGTTTATAGAGATGCTGTGTGAAGGATTAATATTGGTCCAGGACACGGAGTTACCCCCAAGCGTAAATCTAATTCTCAGTTCAGTACCTGGCACTCGTGGTAATGTGCTTGATCCCTTAATAAACCTTCCAATGGAAGAAATAAAATGCTTCCAACTGCCTCATTCATGGGTCAAGAATTGACCCTGGGTTTATGCCCCCTTGTTAGTGATTCACCAGTCAGTTGAAAATAATCCTTCACCATTTAGCTTCTCAGACTTTTCACAACTTTCAGCATTTCAATTCGATCTTTCCTTTAACCTTTTCCTGCTCCATTTCGTTCTCCGTAGTTTGTAGACAGGTATTTATGCAGTGGAACATTTTGGGCAAGACAAGGGTTAAAATATTTCCATGGTTCCAGGTGACCTGAGACCGCCTGCTCAGGTTTTGGCAAATCGGCACAGTCGTCATGCTTCACCAAGCTGATGGGCTCATTTACAAATCAATTTCCATCTCTCTGCGACCCAGTCAGTGGAGGCCACGTGGGTAGTTGGGGGCGGGGGAGAGGGGCTGGTGTGGGGGAAGAGGATGTAGGGGAGTGGTGGACGGGGCCTGAAATTCACGGTACGTTACAGTTGGCAGATTGAAGGCTGCAGTTACTCAATCTATCTGACGGTTGGCAAGACACAGGCCCGAGAGTCGGAGCCAGTCTTGGACCCACACAGAGCTGGACTGACGTCAAAGCCCAAAGCAGCCTCAGTTGATAGTGTACTCCTTGCCACATCGCTTAGATAAGCCTGAGGCAAAGCATTTGAAAAGGAGCCATGCTTCCTTCAATAGCAGTGACTGTAAATAAGCTGTGTTCTTAATTCCGCCAGGTCACTCTGCCACTTTACAGTGATCCAACCTCCCTTATTTACCATCAGGTCATACATCAAATGCATTGCCTCCTATTAGATCAACATGCAGTAAACTGTAAACATTTGTTAATTCATCAAGAGCAGCTTTGCAGGTCAAATATAGGCCACTTGGGAATTCCAGCAGTAATGACATTGAGCTGCATAAGGAGATTTTAGGGCAGGTGACAAAAAGCTTGGTCAGAGAGATCAGTTTTAAGGAGTGTCTTAAAGGAAGAGAGAGAGGTAGAGAGGTGAAGAGGTTTAGGGAGGGAATCCCCGAGTTTAGAGCCCAGGCAGCTGAAGACACTGGCACTAGTGTTGGAGCGATGGAAATCATGGATGCAGAAGAGGTCAGAATTGGAGGAATGCAGAGATCTCGGAGGGTTGTATGGCTGGAGGAGCTTTCAGAGATAGGGAGGGGTGAGGCCATAGAGGGATTTGAAAACAAAAGGATGAGATTTTAAAATCAGAGAGTTGCCGGACTCAGAGTCAAAGTAGGTCAGTGAGCACAGGGGCGATGGGGGAATGGGACTTGGTGCGAATTCGGACCCAGGCAGCAGAGTTTCGGACGAGCTCAGGTTTACAGAAAACCATCAGAGTCAGAGAGGGATGTACTACCAACTGGGCCAAGCTGACATTGAAGGGACCGGGTCCCTCCACCCAGCAGGTTGCACAACTGTGGGAGCCTTCAACAAGATCTTCCCTCCATTCATTTAATTTTAACAGATGTAATATGATGGGAAGTGTCCTTGATTTGCTGACATGCTGGGCTGAATTTTGGTGGAATGGAGCAAGTCCCAACATCAAGCTTCAAATCGGGTCGCGTGGTCGCACAGGTGGACAGCAAGACACGATACCGGATTTTGCCAGCAGTGTCTAATTAATGGCCGGGGGGCGGGGGAGCCGGCATGAACAGGTGGAAGTCCCGGAAGGTGGAACGCAGGCACCATATTTAAAGGGACGGCAGCACTCAGTTTAAAGGTATCACATATAGAGGCACCTGGAAAGGAGACTAAACAAGGGTTGCTTTCAAGGAATAGCTGCTGTTAGAGGAAGAGTGGCTCCCAGGTTTAGTGATGCCTCCCTGGAGGGCATGGAAGGGCTTTTCCCAGTCAATAAGACCAAGAAGCCAGCAAGCCTCACCAAGAAGTCATGGCTGGAGGTCGCGGAGGAAGTCAGCAGCCATGGTTGCAGTGCCACAAGCGATTCAATGACCTGTTGCATTCTGGCAGGGTGAGTGCACCGTGTTATACCAAGCTCACAGCCCTGGATGGCTCAAAAGGCACCAATGAAATGTGAGATGAGGTTGATGATCCAGGCATTGGGCATGACCAGGCACCAGCGTTCACAGTGAAACGTATAGCAGCCTCACAGCAGAGACAGGAGACCAGTAGCAGCCACTATATGAAGAAACAGTGTCACATCTTTCTGGTGCACCCTCACCCAGCGCAGATACTTGCACGTAGTTGGCATTCAGTTAGAAAAGGTGGCACCAGCTGGCAAGTACAACACTGAAGCGCACAAGCAGCTAACAGAGGCAGTGCAGATGCCACACTGCACTGGAGGACTGAGGAAGGGTCCGGCAATGCTCAGCTTCACGCAGATGGCAAACTTCGGGAGTCATCATCAAAGCGGCAGATGCCGGAGCAGCAGTCCATAATATGTGGAAATCTGTTGGAATTCCCAGAGGCTGTTCATACACATGCACAGAGGAAGGAGGAGTCCATCCATGCCCTGAGAGAGTGGCAGCCCACCCGTGTGGATGCAGGAGGTACATGCTGACCTGCATACCATTGCCTCATCCATGGGCACTGTGGAGTGATGGGTGGGCGAGATGGGCCTGGGATGCCTGGATCCTTTGGCAGGGGCTCCAGTGCTCTAGAAGTGCAGGGAAGGACCAACGGGCCTTGAAAGGGTGGAGGAGCAGCTGCCTGAAGCCCCCATGAGCTCCTCTCAAGGCAGTCTTGGTGTTGACAATGGCTCCTCAGCCCCTTTGACAGTGACACCTTCACTTCATGAAGCCACGATGACAGAGGTGCAAAGGTGCAGGTGACCCCCTCCTGGTGCCGGGGCCCTCAAAACCTCAGCCATCGAAAGAACGAATACTGTGGTCATCTAAAGCACCAGAACAGAAAGGAAAACAGCCTGTCTCCACCTCAACTGCATGCAATGGAACAGCATAATGTAGGAGCACCTGTAAGCATCGCGCCAAACGGCTAATTGAACTTGGGTCTCAGCAGGTGATAGTTTATTGTGTAATGTCAAAGATTTGGTTCAATGTGTAAAATGAAAGGTGATACCTTGCTTCAGATAATGTTTCAAGTACTCATTTCTGCACCATTGGGCCATCACTAGCTAGTGAGCTCTTGAGAAGGAGATAATGAAAAGGTCTGCACTGCATGAGGGCAACGATGAGTGTATGCCTTGGTGTCCTGTTATGAAAGACCAATTGAAATGATAAGGGCATTCAAGGAAATGCCACCAAAGCTGTGAGGGAGAAGCGTTTACATGGGCGTTTAAGGTAGGCTCAGGAGAAATGGGTCTGTATGAGTGATTCACCTGTCTTCCTGACACACATGTCAATACCCGTTGGCATTGGCCCCTCTGTTCATTGCCATTGGCCACGTGGTCTCGAGCCCTCTCCAAATCCTCCTCGGAGGAGGAGGAGGCTGCTCAGCTCAAGGAGTTCCTCATTCTCTAATGTTACTCCCATCTGCAGTGCCAGGTTGTGCAGAGCACAGCAAACTACAACAATGCATCAAATCCTTGGCGTGTACTGCAGGGTTCCCCCTGAGCTATCCATGCACTGGATTATGGCCTGCTCAATGGTTGCCATTGTAGTCACATGGCACCACTTGTAGGTGCCTTCTGCCTCTGCATTGAGGTGCTGCACAGGCGTAAGGAGCCATGTCTTCAGAGCACAGCCCTCGTCACCCAATATCCATCCACGAAGGCATTCGGGTGGCCTGAAAAGCTGAGGCACCTGGAACCGTCTCAGGATGCAGGAGTTGTGACAGCTTCCCAGAAACCTTACACACATCTGCAGGATCTGTTTGAGACGGTCACACATGAGTTGTACATTCAGTGAGTGCAAACCCTTCCTGTTCACATAGGCTCCTGACTGTTCTGTGGGAGACTTGATGACCACATGTGTGCAGTTGATTATCCCCTGCATCTGGAGGAATCCAGTGATGGCCCCAAATCCAAGTACTGGCCCAGCCTGACTGGCCTGATCTGTGAGAAAGCATATGCCTCTGGTACAAGGCATCTGTGAGCAGCCTGATCTAGCAATGGACCACTGACTGGGAGATCCCACAGATAGCTTCAGAGAATCCCTGGAATGATCCTTAGGGGTAAAAGTAGGAAGCATGGTGACCTTCACTGCCATGAGCATTGAGTGACGATCACATCCACTGGCCTCAAATCCTCCTCCAGCATTGCACACCGTTCCAACACCACCTGCCTGCACAGCCACAGTCCTCATAGACACTGATACTCCAACATCTTCATGTAGCAGAGTCTTTGGCTTCAAACCTTTTTGGCTGGGTAGCGCCTTCTGTGTCCAGGAGCTTCCAATCGCACCCATTTCCGCCCTCCTCGTCCCCTTTCACCCTCATGAGGCTGCTGCTCCTCTGGGTGTTGCAGCCCCGCACCCAGTGACTGCACCGGTCTCTCTCCCTTTCATTCTCCTCCTCATTGGAGGAGACAAAATCTGAGCAGATGAGTCCCACTGCTAATTGAAGTGCTCACATCTCAAAGCTTCCCAATCCCCTAACTCTGCATGCATGAGTTGCACATCAGAGAGACCCTTCCAAAATTCTGCCTTGAAGTGTGTGCCTACTTGGCAGTACCTCCATTCTCTCCCTCCTGTCCTTTAATGCTTTTCACCCTCCCTGTCTTGCAACGCTGCAGCTCTCAATGGTTTCCACTTCCAGCCACCGCTCACCTGTCACTAATCTCTCTCCTCCTTACAGCTGGCGAGCTGCAGGAGTTCTGTGGATCCTGTGCACCACTGGTAAAATGTAAAAACCTCTTCAAAATAGCATTCAATTGGCTTCTTAACTGGCTTAATTGCCTGCCTGCCGCCACTACGCACACCCTTGACCCCACCGTCTGACCGCCTCTGGAAAAATTGACCAGCAGCGGGAACGTGTCAGGGTTCTATTTCCCCGCCATTTTACCAGACCTCTCCTCCAATCCCAACGCCCATGGCCAGTAAACTTCAGCCCACTGTGAGTGGGCATGGATTTGAGATAAGGCCAAATGTTTAAGATGTTCTTTATCAACAATGTTCTTGCCTTCCGTCTTTTAAACAGTCGTGTGTAACTGGGGTCTAATTTCAGAGTGATCTTGATGCTGATTATTGTTAATTAAAAGTTAGCCCACTTGATCTTAAAAAGAACCTAATATTTTTACAGTACCTTTTTATGACCTCACGACGTCCCAAAGCACCTTACAGCCAATGAAATACCTTTCAAGTCTTGTATTGTAGTGTGAGAAACGCAGCAGTCAATTTGTACACAGCAATCTCCCACAAACAGCAATGTGAAAATGACGAAATAATCTGTTCTAGTAATGTTTGTTGAGGGATAAATATTGGCCCAAGAAATTGGGGGATAACTGCCCTGTTCTCCTTGGATTAATACCATGGGAGCTTTGGTGTCCACCTGAGAAAGCAGACAGGGGCTTGGTACAACGTCTCATCAGAAAGGTAGCACCTCTGACAGTGCAGCAGTCCTTCTGTCCTGCACTGACACATCAGCCTGGAACATGTATTCAAGTTCCTGCAGTGGGACTTAGAAGCAAGAGTGCTACACATTAACTACAATCAGGACTGCAATTGTAGCCATCATTAAAGATCTGTTTCCTAGTTTTAATCTCACATGACACTTTCTGATATGGGTTCAAGCATTCACTGGTATTGGGTCAAAAACACCAGACAAGCCAACAACTGGTAATTTTAACCCAGTATTTCAGCAATTGGATCTGATTAGTGGCAGCAGTGTGTACCATCTACAAGATGCACTGCAGCAATGCACCAAGGATTCTTAGACACAACCTTCCACACCCGCGACCTCTACCAACTAGAAGGACAAGAGCAGCAAATGCATGGGAACACCACCACCTGCAAGTTCCCCTCCAAGTCACACACCATCCCGACTTGGAACTATATCGCCGTTCCTTCACTGTTGCTGGGACAAAATCCTGGAACTCCCTTCCTAACAGCACTGTGGGTATACCTACCCCAAATGGACTGCAGCGGTTCAAGAAGGCAGCTCACCACCACCTTCTCAAGTGCAATTAGGGATGGGCAATAAATGCTGGCCTAGCCAGCGACGCCCACATCCCTGAATGAATAAACAAAAAAATTAGAAAGCACATGGTTATGAGTTATTATAAAAGTACTTCAATTCCTGCATCAAAGTCCCTGTGTTGGACTTGCCAACCCTCAGGACGGGCCAAGAGTCGCCAGGAAATAAAGATAATTCACTACAGCAAGCAAAAATCCAAGTGAACATTGCTGGGGCATTCATAAGAAAACTGCAAGTTCTTTTTAAATATTCTTTGAACACTTTCATTTATTAGTTGGAAAAATATAGGAGATGGGTCAAATTGGCTGTTCGACTGACAGTCAAGAATCATCAAATCGGGTAACAAAGACTCTGTTCACTTTACACTTGGTGTGGGAAGGTGATGCATCGCAAGGATGGATGTGTTGGGCGACCAATGGCAGGAATGAGAGGGCGCGGGACATGCAGAAGTGAGAGATCATGTGATGAAATCTCCAGGAATGCATCCAACCGGAGCTGGCAACCTATGAACCATCTTCAATATCACAACACGACTATAGGGCATTGGAAGGTGGGGGGGGAGGGGGCGGGGCTGCCCAATGCTCAGATTAATCCAGTCATGATGGTGAGCAAACCATTGCTTGTTGTGCACAGCTCCCATCTGTACCTAAAATGACCTTTGCCTTTTAGAGTCATTGTTAGGAGGCCATTCAGCCCATCGAGACCATGCCAGTTCTCTGCGGAGAAATCCAGTCAGTCCCTCTCCCCGTTCAATCCCCATAGCCCGTCAGTTTATTTCCATCAATTGTCCATCCAATCTCCTATTGAAATCATTGATTGTCATCAATGATTGCACCACCCTCGTGGGCAGCGAGTTCCAGGTCATTACCACCCACTGCGTAAAAATCTCCCCTCAATCTCCTTTGCTTCAAGGAGAAAAACCCCAGTTTTTCCAACCTAACCTTGTAACTGAAATCCCCCATCCAAGGAACCATTCTGGTAAATCTCCTCTGCACTCTCTCAAGGACCCTCGCATCATCTTGAAGTGGGGTGACCAGAACTGGACCACAATACTCAAGTTGGGGCCCAACCAGAGCTTAATAATGGCTCAGCATAACTTCCCTGCTTTTGTACTCAATACCTCTATTTATGAAGCCTAAGATTCAACATGCTTTGCAAACCACTCTCTCAATATGTCCTGTCACCTTCAAAGATCGATGCACATGCATCCCCAGGTCCCTCTGTTCCTGTACACTCTTTAGAACTGTACCATTAAGTCTATATTACCTCACCTTATCCTTTCTGCCAAAATGCAAAACCTCACACTTGTTAGAAATTCCATCTGCCACCTGTCTGCCCATTCTACTCACCTATCCATGTCCTGTTGCTGGCAATTCATATCATCCTCACTGCTTGCCTTTCCTCCAAGTTTGGTATCATTGGCATATTTTGTATTTCAAGATACAAGTCATTTATATATAGCAAAAAATGCAGTTGGCCCAGCACTGATCCTTGGGGAACACCACGATTAACCATAATAATAAAAGCAAAATACTGATGATGCTGGAAATCTGAAATAAAAATAGAAAGTGCTGAAAATATTCAACAGGTCTGGCAGTCTATGGAGAGAGAAGCACAGTTAACTTTCAGGTCTGTGACCTTTCATCAGAACTGGGAAAAGTTAGAAATGTAATGGGCTTTCAGCAAGTGAAAAGGGAAGAACAACAAAAAGGAAGGCATGTGATAGGGTAGAGGACAGGAGAGATTAATGACAGAGATGACACACAACAAAAGGCAAAGGGAATGCTAATAGTTGTAGTAATAGTTGTAGTTTTACCACTATCTACCATCCTTCAGGCTGAAAAACGACCATTTGCCACATCTCGCTTTTCTCTGTCCTTAAGCCAATTTCTTTTCAACCCATTGGACACTGGCCCTCCCATTCCATGAGCCTCAATTTTGTTAACCAGACTTTTATGTGGTACTTTATCAAACACTTTCTTAAAATCCATATAGACAACATCCACTGCATTCCCTTCATCAACATTCTCTGTTACTTCATCAAAAAATTCAATTCGATTACCCCATCATGATCTGTCATTTCCAAATCCGTGCTGGTTATCCTTAATTAACTCAAACTCTCCAAGTGTTTGTTGATATTTTCCCTGATTATTATTTCTAAAACCTTATCCGCCACTGATGTTAAACTAACTGGCCTGTAGTTCCTAAGACTGTCCTTACACCCTTTCTTGAATAACGGTGTCACATTTGCCACTCTCCAATCCTCTGGCACCTCCTCTATATTTAGGGAAAATTGGAAGATTATGGAAAACCCCTCCGTTATCTCCACCCCCACTTCCTTTAGCAACCTGGGATGCAAGCCCTCTAGACCAGGTGACTTATCTACCCTACGCATAGTCATCCTTTCTAGTACCTCCTCACTCTCAATTTTTACCCTATCCATTGCCTCAACTCTATTTTGTCAGATTCCTCTTCCTTAGTGTTACGGACAGATGGGAAGCAGTGTGGGTGACTTCTACTTTTCACCTCTCAATAGACTGCAGATAGTGTTTTAATAATAGTGTTTTAGTCCCTGAGTGTTTTAAGGGTCAAATAAATAGACAAATGACAGGTCTTCTCATAGATTACACAATAATCAAAAAATATTCACAACTTCACCCAGCATTCAGATACACACATACACGCAAGAATTGCTAGAGCAGAGAGTGGTAGCATTCAATTAGAGTCCAATTGTTGTAAAAGAGTTTGCTGTTTTAAAAAACCTTTAGAAGCTTTTCGGGAGGAAATCTTTCAGTGGTGCAGGCCTGAATGTACATTGTCCTAAAGGAGGAAGTGTCGCAGGCTCCATGTGGTTTAGCCTCAATCCGAAGTGATGGTGCAAATCCTGGTTCACTTTTGTAGATGGGGGAGTTCCAAAGTCACCTTGCAATTTCTCTGCTGCAGTAGTTAAAAGATGTTATCAGCAGGGCTCCTGCTTAGCTGGAAAGGTCTCACAGATGTTCTGGCTGGAAAAGGCCTTCTCTGGCTGCTCCCTCTCCAGGGAGATACCTTTAAAGGTAGAAACTTGTCAGGCTGGGCTGTCGGTCAGCTGACTAAGGGCTCTTTCCCCAAGGTGATTCATGCAATGTTCCAGGATAGGGGAACCATTGTTACATGCTGGCATCTGAATGTGGTCCATTCTGCTAAAGGGGTGCTATTTCACACCTATGATTTTAGTCTTGGCTGTGGAGTCAGTCTGTCTGTAAAAGTCTTTGTTAGCTCCATTCCTGCAGATAGCTGTCGTTAGGATGGAAAGGGCTGTTTTCCATTTAAATAGTTTTCCCCAAAGCTAATTCAGGCGTGGATAATGGGTTTCGTCTTCAACAGACAAACATGTTTATTGGAAGTACAGGAGGGGGTCACCTGACCTCTACTCCATTTTGTCTGTGGCACGTGTGTCCATTTCTTTGTAGAACAGTTCTACAATTGACTTTTATTTCATAATTCCTCCAGTTCCCTTCATATTTCATCACTGATCTCTCTGTGAACGTGACACTTAATAAACACCAATTCAAAGTACCCATTAAGTATTCAAGTAGCACAGATGAGAACTGGGCCCAAGTATGTCAAGCATTTATCCCAAGAAAGCACAGATCAGAAGGTCTAACTTCCACCTCCAACGGGATCACTCAGTACCGAACAAGAGCAGAAGCTCTGACTGATTTCCCCTCTTCCTAGCCCAGGGGATGCTAAGAACAATTGCCAGGGATGGAGGTGCCTCATGACACCCAAAGACTTCACTTTGGGCTCTTTGTCTGGTGGGCAAAGTCACCAAATGTTTAGCTCTGGACCACCAGGAGCCTAGACTCTGTTCTCTGCTCCCACTTTCAGTTTCAATAGAAAATCGCACGAAAGCATTGCAACCAGTGTTCCAAATTCATGTCTTTGGACTAAGTCAAATCCACTTTGTTTATCATTGAATGGTTTAAGACTGAATCACATTTAAAAAAATTTGTTCATGGGATGCAGGCGTCTCTGGCTAGCCTAGTATTTATTGAATATCGTTAATTGCTCTTGAGAAGGTAGTGGTGAGCTGCCTTCTTGAACCGCTGCAGTCCATGTGGGGTAGACACACCCACAGTGCTGTTAGGAAGCAAGTTGCAGGATTTTGACCCAGCGACAGTGAAGGAACGGCGATATAGTTCTAAGTCAGGATAGTGTGTGACTTGGAGGGGAACTTGCAGGTGGTGGTGTTCCCATGCATCTGCCGCCCTTGTCCTTCGAGGTGGTAGAGGTTGCAGGTTTGGAAGGTGCTGTCGAAGTAGCCTCGGAGAGTTGCTGCAGTGCATCTTGTAGATGGTACACACTGCTGCCAATATACGTTGGCGGTCAAGGGAGTGAATGTTGAAGGTGGTGCCAATGGGGTGCCAATCAAGCAGGCTGCTTTGTCCTGGATGGAGTTGAGCTTCTTGAGTGTTGTTGGAGCTGCACCCATCCAGGCACATGGAGAGTATTCCATCACACTCCTGACTTGTGCCTTGTAGATGGTGGGCAGACATTGGGGAGATTGGAGGTGAGTTACTCATCGCAGAATTCCCAGCCTCCGACCTGCTCTTGTAGCCACAGGACTTATGTGGTTGGTGCAGTTCAGTTTCTGGTCAATGGTAAGCCCCCAGGATGTTGATAGTGGGGGATTCAGCAATGGTAATGCCGTTGAACATCAAGGGGAGATGGTAAGATTCTCTCTCGTTTGACATAGTCAGTGACTGACACTTGTGTGGTGCGAATGTTACTTGCCACTTATTTTCGCAAACCTGAATGTTGTCCAGGTCTTGCTGCATATGGATATGCACTGCTTCAGTATCGAAGGAGTTGCGAATGGTGTTGAACGTTGTGCAATCTTCAGCCAACATTCCCACTTCTGACCTTATGATAGAGGGAAGGTCATTGATGAAACAGCTGAAGATGGTTGGGCCTAGGACACTGCCCTGAGAAACTCCTGCAGTGATGTCCTAGGGCTGAGATGATTGACCTCCAACAACCACAACCATCTTCCTTTGCGCTGGGTATGACTCCAACCAGCGGAGAGTTTTCCCTTGATTCCCATTAACTTCAGTTTTGCTAGGGCTCCTTGATGCCAAATGCTGCCTTGATGTCAAGGGCAGTCACTCCCACCTCACCTCTGGAATTCAGCTCTTTTGTCCATGTTTGGACCAAGGCTGTAATGAGGTCAGGAGCTGAGCAGCACTGGCAAAACCCAAACTGAGCGTCAGTGAGCAGGTTATTGCTGACTAAGTGCCGCTTGGTAGCACTGTCGACGACTCCTTCCATCATTTTGCTGATGATCAGGAGTAGACTGATAGGGTGGTAATTGGCTGGGTTGGATTTGTCCTGCTTTTTGTGTACAGGACATACCTGGGCAATTTTCCACGTTGCCGGGTAGATGCCAGTGTTGTAGTTCTACTGGACCAGCTTGACTAGGAGTGCAGCTAGTTCTGGAGCACAAGTCTTCAGTGCTATTGCCAGAATGTTGTCAGGGCCCATAGCCTTTGCAGTATCCAGTGCCTTCAGCCGTTTCTGGATATCACGTGGAATGAATCAGATTGGCTGAAGACTGGCATTTGTGATGCTGGGGACCTCACGAGGAGACTGAGAGGGACCATCAACCCAACACGTTGAAGATGGCTGCAAATGCTTCAGCCTTGTCTTTTGCACTGATGTGCTGGGCTCCCCCATCATTGAGGATGGGGATATTTATGGAGCCTCCTCCTCCTGTTAGTCATTTAATTGTCCACCATCATTAACGACTGGATGTGGTAGGACTGCAGAGTTTAGATCTGATCCATTGGTTGTCGGATCACTTAGCTCTGTCTATTGCATGCCGCTTCCACTGTTTAACATGCAAGTAGTCCTGTATTGTATCTTCACCAGGCTGACATCTCATTTTTAGGTATGCCTGGTGCTGCTCCTGGCATGCTCTCCTGCACTCTTCATTGAACCAAGGTTGGTCCCCTGGCTTGATGGTAATGGTAGCGTGGGGAATATGCCTGGCCATGAGGTTACAGATAGTAGTTGAATACATTTCTGCTGCTGCTGATGGTCTACAGCGACTCATGGATGCCCAGTTTTAAGTTGCTAGATCTGTTTGAAATCTATCCCAATAGCACGGTGGTAGTGCCACACAACACAATGGAGGATGTCCTCAGTGTGAAGACGGGATTTCGTCTCCATGAGGACTGTGCGGTGGTCACTCCTACCAATACTGTCATGGACAGATGCAACTGCAACAGGTAGATTGGTGAGGACGAGGTCAAGTAGGTTTTTCCCTCTTGTTGGTTCCCTCACCAGCTGCCGCAGATGCACTCGAGCAGCTATGTCCTTTAGGACTCGGTCAGTAGTGGTGCTACTGAGTTACTCTTGGTGATGAACATTGAAGTCCCCAACACAGAGTACATCCTGTGCCCTTGCTAACCTCAGCGCTTTTTCCAATTGGTGTTCAACATGGAGTAGCACTGATTCATCAGCCAAAGGTGGGGGTGGCAGTGGTGTGGTAGGTGATAGTCAACAGGAGGTTTCTGTTGTTCCCACATCCAAATCATTTATATAGATTATGAACAGCTCTGACCCCAGCACTGATCCTTGCGGTATCGCACTAACAGCCTGCCATCTTGAGAATGACCCATTTATACCTGTTCTGTTTTCTGTCTTTAACCAATTGTCAATCCATACCTAATCCCAAGTGCTTTAATTTTGTTTACTAACCTTCTGTGTGGGACCTTATCAAAAACCTTCTGAAAATCCAAATATACCACATCCACTGGTTCTCCTTTATCTATGCTGCAAGTAATATACTCCAAAAACTCCAACAGGGTTGTCAAACATGATTTTCCTTTCATAATTCCATGTTGACTCTGCTCAATCATATCACTATTTTCTAAGTGTTTAGTTATCACATCCTTTATAAGTTCTAACATTTTCCCTCCTACTGACATCAAACTAACAGGTCTGTAGTTCCCCGTTTTCTCTCTCCCTCCTTTCTTAAATAGTGGGGTTACATTTGCTACTTTCTAGTCTGCAGGAACCTTTCCAGAATCTATAGAATTTTGAAAGATAACCACCAATGGATCCACTATCTCTACAGCCACCTCTTTCAACACTCTGGGATGTAGCTCATCTGGTCCAGGGATTCATAAACCTTCAATCCTGTTAATTTCTTGGTTATTAAGTCTTTCTTAATACTAATTTCTTTCAGTTCCTCATTTTCCCCAGTATTTCTGGGAGGTTTTCTGTATCTTGCTCCCTGAAGACAGACACAAAGTAATTGTTTAGTTTCTCCGTCATTGCCCTATTCTCCATCATAAATTCTCTTGTCTCCACCTGTAATGGACCCACATTTATTCTTGCTAATCTTTTATTTTTCACATACCTAAAGAAGCTTATACAGTCTGCCTTTATATTTCTCATTAGCTTGTATTCATAATCTCTTTCTCTTTTCTTTATCAGTTTCTTGGTCATCCTTTTCTGGATTCCAAATTGTTCCCAATCCTTGGGCTTACCACTTCTTCTGGCAACCTTATAAGCCATTTCCTTTGATCCAATGCAGTCTTTGTTAGCCACGGTTGATTCATCTTTCCTGCTGGGTTTCTGCATCTTAGTGGATTGTATATTTGTAGTAGACCATGTAATATTTCTTTAAATACTAGCCATTGCCTTTTTTTTGTTCTTTCTTGGGATGTGCGCGTCACTGACAAGGTCAGCATTTGTTGCCCATCCCTAATTGCCCTTGACCTGGGTGGCTTGCAAGGCCATTTCAGAGAGCAGTTAATAGTCGACTACATTGCTGTGGGTCTGGAGTCACATGTAGGCCAGACCAGGTAAGGATGGCAGATTTCCTTCCCTAAGGGACATTAGTGAACCAGATGGGTTTTTACGACAATCGGTGATAGTTTCATAGCACCATAACTGAGGCTGGCTTTCAATTCCAATTCCAATTCCAAATTCCCAGCTGCCGAGGTGGGATTTGAATCCATGTCCCCAGGGCATTAGCCCAGGCTTCTGGATTACCAGTCCAGCGACATTACCACTATGCCACCGCCTGTCTACTATCAAGTCGTTTAGTGTATTTTCCTAATCCACCATAGCCAACTTTCCCCTCATACCTTCATGGTTTCCTTTGCTAAGATTTAAGACCCTAGTTTCAGAATGAACTATATCACTTTCAAACTTAATGTAAAATTCTATCATATTATGGTCACTATTTCCCAAAGGTTCCTTTACAGCAAGGTTATTAATTAGCCCTTTCAAATTACATTATACTAAATCTAAAATAGCCTAATCCATAGTTGGTTCTTCAACTTACCACTCCAGGAACCCAACTCATACACACTCCAGGAATTCATCCTCCACAGCATTAGTGCTGATTAGGTTTACCCGGTCTACATGTAAATTGAAGTCGCTCATTATTACTGTATTATCCAAGTTACATGCACCTCTAATTTCCCGATTTATACCGTGCCCAACATTACCACTACTGTTTGGTGGCCTATAAACACCTCCAACCAATGTTTGCTTCCCCTTGTTGCTTCTTAGCTCCACCCAAATTGATTCTACGTCTTGATCCTTTGATCTAAGATCCTCTCTCACTAAAGTTTTGATCTCATCCCTTATTAAGAGCGTTACCCCACCTCCTTTTCCTTTTTGCCTATCCTTCCGAAATGATGAATATCCTTGAATATCCAGTTCCCAGTCTTGGTCACCCTTTAACCATATCTCTAATAGCAATTAAATGATACCAATTTACCTTAATTTGTGCTTTCAAATCATCTACCTTATTGCAAATGCTGTGTGCACTCAGATAGAGTGCCCTTAACTTTGTCTTTTGTACATTATTACGCATTCTGATCCTATTTGATGCTTGCCTTCACTTTGTCTGTTTTCTAATTTTGCTTACTATTTTTCTTCTTCCATTTACCGGTTTTGCTTCCTTTCGGTTTTCCCTTCCTGCCACACTCAGATTATCAATCCCATTATCACTACCGCTCTCTCTGAATTATCACATCTTCCCTCACTTGATCCCTTGCCTCCACTATTTAGTTTAAAGCACTTTCTACTGCCCTAGTTATACGACTTGCTGGAACACTGGTCCCAGTATGGTTCAGGTGAAGACCGTCCCAATGGTACAGCTCCCACTTTCACCAGAACTGGTGCCAGTGCCCAATGAATCGAAACCCATTTCTCCCACACTAATCTTTGAGCTCCGCATTTAACTCTTTAATCTTATTTACCCCACTCCAATTTTCTCGTGGCTCAGGTAATAATCCAGAGACTATTACCTTTGAGGTTCTGCTTTTTAATTTAGCCTCTAGCTCTCATACTCTCTATGCAGAATCTCTTTCCTAGTCCTATCTATGTTGTTGGTACCCACATGGACCATGACAACTGGAGCCTTCCCCTCCCACTGCAAGTTCTTCTCCAGCCCTGAGCAGATGTCCTGAACCCTGGCACTGGGCAGGGAACACAGCCTGTTGGACTCTCGCCCTTGGCTGCCGAGAACTGTGTCTAGCCCCCTGACTATACTGTCCCCTACTGCCGCTACATTCCCACTACTATTTACTCCCCCCCACTTGAATAGTTTCCTGTACCATGGTCAGTTTGCTCATCCACCCTGCAGCCCTCTCTCTCATCCATACAAGCTGAAAGAACCTCAAAACCATTGGAAAATTGCAAGAGCTGAGGCTCCTTTACTCTTCCTTCTGGATCCCCTTACCTGCCTCACTCACAGTTACACCCTCTTGTCCCTGACACTGAGCAAATCAGAAGATGCTATCCTATGGGATGTAACAGCCTTCTGGAACAAAGTGTCCAGGTAACTCTCCCCCTCCCTGATGCATCACAGTGTCTGTAGCTCGGCCTCCAGCTCATCCATGCTGATCTGAAGCTCCTTGAGGTGAGGATCTCCTGACCTCTACTGAGGAAATCTGGTAGGAGGGAAGGATCTGTGCAGAGATTGGCTATGGCAGGTCTCATTTATAACATGTTCCAAAAATTACACTTGCAAAAACCTTCCTGGGACTGAAGACCAACATGAACAATCAAACAAGTCATGAGTGAAATACAATCCCAGTCATACTGAAGTGTTTTTGCAACAATCCAGTGCAACAGATATCACGTGATGGGAGAGTCTGAGCTGCTGAGTTCAAATAGGTTTCAATACAATGAAAACCAACTCCTTCTTGTAACATAAACAACACACACAATGCAGGTCTTCTTTGATCTTAATACCAAAATAGTAGCCTTTTCAAATGGATTCAAGAATGCTGCAATAGCGCTATTCAACATAGGAATAGGGACTGTTGAAAGAGCTGGGGTTTGCATGTGACAGTGAAATGTTTTACTTGTTCCAGTGTCTGGCAATCATAATGTTCACCGTGCGGCATTGGGAAGAGGGTGCAAAACCAAACAGTTTGTTTGGAGCCAATTGACCACTTGAAGCAAAGGTGGGAAACAGGCCAGTGTGTCAACTTGACCAGAGTAGGAATGGGTAGTAAGAAAAGTTTAAAGTTAAGTGGGCGTGCATCCGTTGAAAAGCTGGACCCAGGCCATAGTTCAGTCTCAGTGCAAACAGAAAACAATAGCTTGTGTTTCTATCCTATCCTTCACAACTTGCATTTATATAGCACCTTTAATGTAGTAAAAACGTCCCAAGGTGCTTCTGTCAGAAGCGTCAAATAAAATTTGTTACTGAGCTACATAAGGAGATATTAAGACAGGTGTGTAAAAGCATGGTCAAAGAGGTAGGTTTTAAGGAGTGTCTTTAAAGGAGGAAAGAGAGGTAGAGAGGTGGAGAGGTTTATTGAGGGAATTCCAGAGCTTAGGGCCCAGGCAGCTGAAGGCAGACTACCAATAGTGCAGCAGTGGAAATCGGGGATGCACAAGAGACCAGAATTAGAGGAGCGCAGAGATCACGGAGGGTTGTAGGTCACACAACAAAATAGCCCAAGACAGTTTGCAAAGGGGACGTCTGAGCAAGAAGTGAGAAAGGAGGTTAGGAAGTGCGGCAGCCAATTTGTGCACAGCAAGCTCCCACAAACAGCAATATGATAATCCAAGACTCCTTAGACAGCACCTTCCAAACCCACAACCTCTACCACCTAGCAGGACAAGGGCAGCAGATGCATGGGAACACCACCACCTGCAAGTTCCCCTCCAAGCCACACACCATCCTGACTTGGAACTATATCGTGTTCCTTCACTGTCGCTGGGTCAAAATCCTGGAACTCCCTTCCTAACAGCACTGTGGGTGTACTTACCCCACATGGACTGCAGCGGTTCAAAGAGGTCACCACCACCTTCTCAAGGGCAGTTAGGGATGGGCAATAAATGCAGTGCTAGCCAGCGACGCCCACATCCCATGAATTAATAAAAACAAAAATCACCAGATAATCTGTTTCAGTGATACTGGCTGAGGGATAAATATTGGCCAGGACACCGGCAGAACTCTCGTCCACTTCTTTTCATTAGTTGCCGTGGCATCCTTTACATCCACCTGAATTTAATATTGCATCGGAAAGACAATATATATACTGCCCTGGTCGTGTCAGCCTAGACTACTGGCTTAAGTCTCTGGAGTAGGACTATGAACCCCCAACCTTCTGACTCAAGAGGCAAGAATGCTACCCACTGAGCCACAGCTGACTCCTAATTTTGAAGAAGAGAGGTAGTGAGATGACATGGTATAGAGAGCGAGTTCCTGAATGCGGAGACATAATGTTTGAAGGTCGCTATTGCCCATGATGGAATAGCTGGCAGGGCACATACACAGTTGACCAGAGCTGACAAAATACACAGGATTGTGGAGCTGAAAAGGATTGTGGAGCTGAAAATGATTGTCTGAAAACACGTCTGGTTACTTTAACTACGTCTATTTGAGAAACATTTCATCTCAATTCAATGACACTTTGTGGTAGCATGGTATTGCTAGTCAATTGTAAAACTGTTTTATGGCAACAAGCTCTCATTTACTGCAACAAAAACAAAAAGTGCTGGAAATACTCAGCAGATCTGGCAGCTCTCGTTTACTGTTTATTTTCGGCTAGCCAAACAGTAAATCTGTTCATGAGACACTATTGTGACCTAATAGCCTGAACTTTAATTCATTTTTAATACGGTGACACACTCTCTTCAGTTGTGGCTCAGTGGTAGCACTCTCACCTCCGAGTCTGAAGGTTGTGGTTTGCCAACCCTATTCCAGAGACTGGAGCACAAAGTCTAAGCCGATACTCCCAGTGTAGCATTGAGGGAGTGTTTCGCTGTTGGAGGTCTCTGACTTTTAGATGGAGATTGTGATCCAATGTCCAGGTGATCCAGTTGATCTTAGCGATCTCACAACACTAGCCAAAGAACAGCAAGGAGCTCTCCTGAATCCTGTCCGACATTGTCCCCTGCCCCTGGCCGCATGGTCTTCATCTGTGCTGTATGAGTCTATGGTTCTATGAATGTGGAGGTGCATTTAAAAATGACAGTGGAACTAGAAATCTGGAGATGAGGAAGTAGTTAGTAAATAATTACTGAGAAAGGGGAGATATCTCAGTCAGATATCAGATCTCAAAGGAAAATAGAAGAGCAAACAAACAGCATGTAAATAACAACAGATTATAGTTTTATAAGATCAAACACTCTTAAAATAGACATTGTTCCCCCTGGGCTCTTAAAGGTGGAGGGAACTAGAATTAGTGAAACTTTGATGGACACTTTTTGTAAGTTTGTAAAATTCAGGAGGGATTCAGAAGAATTGGAAAGTTACAAATTGTTTTGTATCTGTTTGAAATTCTTTACACAACTACAGGATGTCCCGAAGCACCTCACATCCAATTAAGCACATTATTTTTGAAGTTGTGCTATTGTAATGTAAAATTACAAAGCAATATTGATAGACTAAGGGAATGGGCAAAATTGGCAAATGGATTTCAATGTAGACAAATGTGAGATCATCCACTTTGGACCTGAAAAGGATATAACAGGGTACTCTCTAAATGGTGAATAGCTAGGAACAGTGGAGGTTCAAAGAGACTTGGGGTCCAAGTACACAGATCATTAAAATGTCATAAGCAGCTCAAAAAATAGTCAAAAAGACTAATGGTATGCTGGCCTTTATATCTAGCAGACTAGAATACAAGGGGGTAGAGGTCCTGTGGGCGGCACAGTGGCGCAGTGGTTAGCATCGCAGCCTCACAGCTCCAGCGACCCGGGTTCAATTCTGGGTACTGCCTGTGTGGAGTTTGCAAGTTCTCCCTGTGTCTGCGTGGGTTTTCGCCGGGTGCTCCAGTTTCCTCCCACCACCAAAAGACTTGCAGGTTAATCGGTAAATTGGCCATTATAAATTGCCCCTAGTATAGGTTGGTGGTAGGGGAATAGAGGGACAGGTGGGGATGTGTTAGGAATATGGGATTAGTGTAGGATTAGTATAAATGGGTGGCTGATGGTCGGCACAGACTCGGTGGGCCGAAGGGCCTGTTTCAGTGCTGTATCGCCAAATACAAAAATAAATAAATAAAAAATAAATTTTTAAAAAGTCATGCTTCAGATGTACAAAGCCCTGGTTAGATCACACCTTTAATACCCTGAGTAGGTCTGGACACAACACCTTAGGAAAGATATATTGACTTTGAAGGGAGTGCAGCATGGATTTATTAGAATGTTACTTGAACTGCAAGGGTTAATTTACAAAGAGTGATTACACAAACTAGGGCTATATTTCCTGGAATTTGAAAGGTTAAGGGGTGATTTGATAAACATTTTCAAGATATTAAGGGAACAAATAGGGCAGATAGAGAGATACTATTCCCAATGGTTGGGGAGTCGAATACCAGGTATAGTCTCAAAATTAGAGCAAGACCTTTCAGGAGTGAAATTAAGAAACAGTTCTACACACAAAGGGTGGTAGAAAATTGAAACTCTTTTCCACAAACAGCAATTGATCAACTGTTAATTTTAAAACTGAGATTGATAGATTTTTGTAAACCAAAGGTATTACAAGATATGGGGAAAAGGTGGGTATATGGAGTTAGGTCACATTTCAGCCATAATCTCATTGAATGGTGGAATAGGCTCGAGGGGGGAAATGTCCTCCTCCTGTTCCGATCTAATATGGAGCCAATTTGCACAGAGCAAACTCCCATAAGCATTAATTAATTTTTTTTTTGTTCTTTCATGGGATGTGGGCATCGCTGGCAAGACCAGCATTTGTTGCCCATCCCTAATTGCCCTCGAGAAGGATTCCTTTTATTCGTTTGTGGGATGTGGGTGTCGCTGGCTAGGCCAGCATTTATTGCTCATCCCTAATTGCCCTTGAACTGAGTGGCTTGCTAGGCCACTTCAGAGGACATTTAAGAGTCAACCACAAGGTGGTGGCGAGCTGCCTTCTTGAACCGTTGCAGTATCTGGTGTAGGTACACCCACAGTGCTGTTAAGAAGGGAGTTCCAAGTTTTTGACCAGGTAATCAATGTTAGTGATCTTGGTTGAAGGAATAAATATTGGCCAGGACACTGGGGGGGATCTCCCCTGCTCTTCTTTGGATAATGGAATAGGATCCTTTCTGTCCATCCAAAAGAGAGCACTCATCAGTACTGCACTGGCGGCAACCAAAACATTGCACTCAAATCGCTGGAGTGACATTTGAACCTATGACCACCAGGCTATAATGTGAGAGTGCTACCCATTGAGCCTTGGGTGACTCGAAAGCTGTACCAAGGAATGGTGGATATGGAATTCTGAAAGGATGGGCTCAAATGGGAGGAAGGGTCTTCATCTAAATCATTCCCTTCTTGTTAAAAAGAAAGTCAGTGAAATCTATCCATGTCAAAAGGATGGATTTTTTCACCTTGATGGCTCCTACAACAAGAGCAATTATTTCTATCACACCCTTAACATAGTAAAATGTCCCAAGGCACTTCACAGGTGCATGTATAAGACAGAAATCTGACACCCAGTCACATAGGGTAATATCCGGGCAGGGGACCACTGATGAACAGGTAAAGACCCTCTGATCCATCCAGTCTGCCCTGCAGAATTTGTGGTACCTTGTACATCACACTCTCCTCTCCCCCCCCCACCCAAAATAAAATGCGCTCCCTTGGGCGAGGTGAAAACAACAGATTAAAAACCCAGGCTAATCTGGGCGGAAAATCTGGGAAATTCCTTTCTGACCCATCGAGGCAATCAAACGAATACAGGAGATCCCTCTACCCCTGAATTCCCTGCAGTACCTGCCCTTGTATAAGAGGTGATGTACCACCTCAAGCAGAAACAGGTCCAGCTCTCGCTAGAAGGAACTCAGTGAATCAGCATCCAATACACAAAGCAGCAAACTGTTCCAGTGATCCATTATTCTCTGAGGAAAGAACCACCTCCTGCCATCTAACCTGGATCTGGCCTCGTAGAACTGATAATTGTGACCCCTTTGTTCTCCCCAAACTATATAAAGAGGTAAGTTTTGATTTTCAGAATTGATATCTTTATTTAATTTTTCATTTGCAGTATCAATTTCAGCCAGTGATGTGTGACTTTTTTGACAGCTGCAGTAATGTTTGTACGAATTGTGTTCCAATTGCTTCTTGCCTCTGCGGGGTTTCGCGAGTTAAAACCTTTACCTGCTGGAATGTAGATGAACAAGATGTGGTTTTCATTACACAATATTAAAATACCTCCAGACCAGACACATCTCTTCTGGATCAGCAAATTTAATTTATTTAATACTAAGACAGATCTAGCAATTATTCCCACCACCTGTCATTTAAAAGCAAATCATAATTTTCAAGGGATTGAGGGTGAGTTTAAAAAAAAGCAGAAATGAAACAAAAAGATCCTTGCATGTTTTCTAACACAGTGACATTGTGTGCTTGGCTGTGACTTAATGGGGCTGAACAGAGGGGGTCGGAGGGCGGGACTGCACACGTGTGAAGCCGGTGAATTAGAACGAGCACAATGGCTGGGCAGTTCCCGAACATGTCAAAAAATGCTGCTGACCAAAAGGGGGTGGGAAGGGAAGAGCTCCTCAGGGTCCTAGTGCCCTCTGAGTTGATTGTTTTTCAGAATGGAGGGAAGTGTGCAGTGGTGTCTCCTCCAGGGGTCTACGCTGAGACCACCAGCCTGTCTAATTTATATTAATGCCCTGGACTTGGGAATGTAAACAATGAATCATAGAATCACAGAATGGTTACAGCACAGAAGGAGATCATTGGGCCCACGGTGTCCATGCCAGCTCTCTGCAAGAGGACCTCACTCAGTTCCACCACCATCCCCACCCCTCAGCTTTTCCCACAGCCCTGCAAATGTTTTCTCTTCTGACAATTATCCAATTCCCTTTCAAAAGCCACGATTCAATCTGCCTCCATCACACTCTCAGGCAGTGCATTCCAGATCTTAACCACTCGCTGTGTAAACACGTTTTTTCTCATGTCACCGTTTCTTCTTTTGCCAATCATTTTAAATCGGTGTCTTCTGTTTCTCGCCCCTTCAGTTAACAGGAAGGGTTTTTTCCCCTATCTACTCTATCCAGACCCCTCATGATTTTGAACACCTCTATCAAATCTCTTCTCAACCTTCTCTTCTCTAAGGAGAACAGCCCCAGCCTTGCTAATCTAACCACGTAACTGAAGTTTCTCATCACTGGAACAATTCTCGTGAATCTTTTCTGCACCCTCTCTAATGACTTCACATTCTTCCTGAAGTATGGTGGCCTGAAGTGGACACAATGTTCCAGTTGAGGCCAAACCTGTATTTTATTCAGGTTCATCATAACTTCCTTGTTTTTATACTCTATGCCCCTATTTATAAAGCTCAGGATCCCATATGCTTTATTAACCACTTTCTCAACCTGCCCTGCCAACTTCAATAATTTGCGCACATATAACCCCAGATCCTAAAGAGTGGCTTGGGTATAAAATTAAAACCTGACCCAGGTCCGACCCGACCACATCCAACCCAAACCCGACCTAAGCCCTTTAAATTTTTTTGCACCCGACACGAATCTCCTTCATCCGTTCCGGCAGCAGGCTATCCGTGCAGCTGCAGTTGTGGGGAATCTTGTGTAAGCCAGATCCCGTGACTTCCCAGAAGCAGTGTCCAGCCCGACCCGAGCCCGAATGCTGGACTCGGAATATAGACCGGACCCGAACCCGACGCGTGTAGTCGGGTCTAGTCGGGTTCGGGTCGGGTAGCCAGGCATTACCAGGTCCCTCTACTCCTGCATCCCTTTTACAATAGTACCCTTTATTTTATATTGCTCTCCTCGTTCCTACCAAAATGAATCACTTCACAATTCTCTGCATTGAATTTCATTTGCCACTTGTCCACCCATTTCACCAATCTGTCAATCTCCTTTTGAAGTTCGACATTATCCTCCTCATAGTTCCAATTTTGTGTCATCTGCAAATTTTGATATCGTGCCATGTACACCCAAGTCTATGGCATTAATATATAACAAGAAAAGCAGTGATCCTAACACTGACCCCTGCAGAACCCCACTGTATACCTTCCTCCAGTGCAAAAGACAACCATTCAACAATACTCTGTTTCCTGTCACGCTGCCAATTTCGTATCCATGCTGCTACTGTCCCTTTTATTCCATGGGCTCTAACTTTGCTGACAAGCCTGTTATGTGGCACTTTATCAAATGTCTTTTGGAAGTCCATGTACACCACATCAACCACAATACCCTCATCAACCCTCTCTGTTAGCTTATCAAAAAAACTCAAGCAAGTTAGTTAAAACATGATTTGTCCTTAACAAATATATGCTGGCTTTCCTAATTAATCCACATTTGTCCAAGTGACTGTTAATTTTGTCCCAAATTATCGTTTCTAAAATCTTTCCCACCACCGAGGTTAAACAGACTCCTTACATCCTTTTTTTTTTAGGAGGTTAGTAACAAACATCCGGAGGGCACAGACGGATGAAATTGGGCAGACACATGGCAAATGGAATTTTTAACACAGAGAAGTGTGAAGCAATTCATTCCGGTAAAGAGTATATGGAGAGGCAATATGAACTAAGTGGTACATGATACAATTTAAAAGGGGTTACAGGAACAGGGAGACCTAGAGCTGTTTGTACATCAATCTTTGCAGATGCCACTTGAGGAAGGCTGTTAAAAAAGGCATATGGGATCCTTGGCTTTATAAATAGCACAAAAGCAAGCAAGTTATACAAAACCTTTATAAAACACTGGTTAGACCCCAACTGGAGTATTGTGTCCAATTCTGAGCTGCAGAATTTAGGAAGAATGTCAAGACCTTGGAGGAGAGGGTTCAGAGGGCATTTACTAGAATGGTACTACTGATGTGGGACTTCGGTTATGTGGAAGAGACTGGAGAAGCTCGAGTTGTTTTCCTTAGAGCAGAGAAAGTTAAAGGAAGATTTACTAGAGGTGTTCAAAATCATGAAGAGTTTTGAAAGAAGAATAAGGAGAAACTGTTCCAAGTGGCAGAAGGATCTGTAACCAGAGGGCATAGATTGAAGGTGATTGGCAAAAGAACCAGAGACAATATGAGCCAATTATATTTTGCACAGCAAGTTAGGATGATCTGGAACGCGCTGCCTGAAAGGGCGGTGGAAGCAGATTCAATAGTAACTTTCAAAAGGGAATTGGATAAATACTTGAAAGGAAAAAAATTACAAGACTCTGGGGAAAGAGTAAGGGAAGGAGATTAATTGAATAGCTTTTTCAAAGAGCTGTCACAGGCATGATAGGCCAAACAGTCTCCTTCTTTGGAATATCATTCTATGATTCTACGCTCCAATTGCACAGTCTACAGCAGAAAAACAGGCCATTTGGCCCAACTGGTCGATCCTGGCATTTATGCCCTACACTAATCTCCTTCCATCCTACTTCACCTCATCATATCAGCATATAATTTTCCTTTCTCCCACATGAGCCCTTCTTTAGTTCCATTTAAATGTATCTATGCTATTCACCTCAACTAGTCCATGTGGTGGTGAGTTCCACATTCTCAACACTCTCTGGTCAAAGAAGTTGCTCCTGAATTCCCTATTGGATTTATTAGTGACTATCGCATATTTATGGCCCATAGTTCAGGTCTCCCCCATAAGTGGAAATGTCTACCCTATTGAATACTTCATAATCTTAAAGACCTCAATCAGGTCTTTATTCAAACACGTGGAGGCTGGAACTCAGGTTGCGCCGTCCGACACCAAAATGAGGTAAGCCCGAGGCACACCCAATATTTACCATGCATCTTGTTTATCATAGAGTTGTGGAACGGTTACAGCACAGGAGGAGGCCATTCGGCCCATCGTGTCCATGCCAGCACTCTGTAAGAGCTACTCAGCTAGTCCCACTCCCCTGCCTTTTCCCCATAACTCTGCAATTTTTTTCTCTTCAGATAATTATCCAATGCCCTTTTGAAAACAATGATTGAATCTGCCTTCACTAGTCGCTCAGGCAATGCATTCTGTACCTTAACCACTCGCTGCATAAAATGGTTTTTCCTCATGTCACTTCTGGTTCTTTTGCCTTAAATCTTAAATCAACGTCCTCTGGTTCTCAACCCTTCCACAAATGGAACAGTTTCTCCCTATCTACTCTGTCCAGACCCCTCATGATTTTGAACACCTTTATCAACTCATCTCAACCTTCTCTTCTCTTTGCGAATCTGTCCGTGTAACTGAAGTCTCTCATACCCAGAACCATTCTCACAAATCTTTTCTGCAACCTCCCTAATACCTTCACATCCTGTCTAAAGTGTGGTGCCCAGAATTGGACACAACACTCCAGTTAAGGTCAAACCCGTGTTTCATAAAGGTTCACCATAACTTTCCTGCTTTTGTACTCAATGCCTCTGTTTATAAAGCTCAGGATCCTGTATGCAAACATACGAATTAGGAGCAGGAGTAGGCCACTCGATCCCTTGAGCCTGCTCCACCATTCAATAAGATCATGGCTGATCAGCTTGTAACTTCAACTCCACATTCCTGCCTACTCCCAATAACCTTTCACCCCTTGGTTACCAAGAATTGATCTACCTCTGCCTTAAAAATATTCAAAGAATCTGCTTCCACCGCCTTTTGAGGAAGACTCACGACCCACTGAGAGAAAAATCTCTCATCTCTGATTTAAATGAGTGACCCCTTATTTTTAAACAGTGACCCCTAGTTCTAAATCGTCCCACAAGAGAAAACATCCTTTCCACATCCGCCCTGTCAAGACCCCTCAGGATCTTATATGGTTCAATCAAGTCGCCTCTTACTTTTCTAAACTCCAGCGGATACAAGCCTAGCCTGTCCAATCTTTCCTCATAAGACATCCTGCCCATTCCAGGTATTAGTCTCGTAAACCTTCTCTGAACTGCTTCCAATGCATTTACATCCTTCCTTGAATAAGGAGACCAATACTGTACACAGTACTCCAAATGTGGTCTCATCAATGCCCTGTATAACTGAAGCATAGCCTCCCTATTTTTGTATTCAATTCCCCTCGCGATAAACAATAACATTCTATTAGCTTTCCTAATTACTTGCTGTACCTGAATACTAACCTTTTGCGATTCACGCACTAGGACACCCAGATCCCGCTGCATCACGGAGCTCTGCAATCTCTCACCATTTAGATAATATGCTTCTTTTTTACTCTTCCTGTCAAAATGGACAATTTCACATTTTCCCACATTATACTCCATTTGCCAGATTTTTGCCCACTCACTTAACCTATCTATATCGCTTTGTAGCCTCCTTATGTCCTCTTCACAAGTTACTTTCCTACCTATCTTTGTGTCATCAGCAAATTTAGCAACCATACCTTCAGTCCCTTCATTCAAGTCATTTATATAAATTGTAAAAAGTTGAGGCCCCAGCACAAATCCCTGTGGCACACCACTCATTACATCTTGCCAACCAGAAAATGACCTATTTATGCCTGCTCTCTGTTTCATGTTAGCTAGCCAATCTTCTATCCATGCCAATATGTTACCCCCTACACCATGAGCTTTTATTTTCCACAACAACCTTTGATGCGGCACCTTATCCAATGCCTTCTGGAAATCTAAATACAGTACATCCACCAGTTTCCTTTTATCCACAGCACATGTTACTTCTTCAAAGAACTCCAATAAATTACTTAGACATGATTTCCCTTCATAAAACCATGTGGACTCTGCCTGATTACCGTAAATTTTTCTAAGTACCCTGCTAAAAATTCTTTAATAATAGCTTCTAACATTTTCTCTATGACAGATGTTAAGCTAACCGGCCTGTAGTTTCCTGCTTATTGTCTCCCTCCCCTTTTGAATAAAAGAATTACATTCGCTATTTTCCAATCCAATGGAACCTTCCCCGAGTCTAGGGAATTTTGGAAAATTAAAACCAACGCGTCAACTATCTCACTAGCCACTTCTTTTAGGACCATAGGGTGAAGTCCATGAGGACCCGGGGACTTGTCAGCCCATAGTTCCAACAATTCAGTCAGTACCACTTCCATGGTGATTGTAATTTTCTTGGGTTCCTCGCTCCCTTCCATTTCCTGATTTACAGCTATTTCTGGGATGTTACTTGGATCCTCTATAGTGAAGACCAATGCAAAATATCTGTTCAATTCGTCTGCCATCCCCTTATTTTCCAGTATTAATTCTCCAGACCAGTGCTCACTTTGTTAACTATGTTCTTTTTAAAATATCTATAGAAACTCTTACTATCTGTTTTTATATTTCTAGCTAGCTTTCTCTAGCACTCTAATTTTTCCCTTCTTATTATTCTTTGAGTCATTCTTTGCTGTTTTTTATATTCTGTCCAATCTTCTGACCTGCCACCCATCTTTGCGCAATTATATGCTTTTTCTTTAAGTTTGATCCTATCTTTATACTTTTTAGTTAACCATGGATGGTGGGTCCTTCCCTTGGAATTTTTCTTTCTCATTGGAATGTATCTATTCTGTGTATTCTGAAATATCCCCTTACATGTCTGCCACTGCATCTCTATTGTCCTATCCCTTAACCTAATTTGCCAGTTCACTTTAGCTAGCTCTGTTTTCATGCCCTCATAATTGCCCTTATTTAAGTGTAAAATACTAGTCTCAAATCCACTCTTCTCTCCCTCAAACTGAATGTAAATTTCAATCATATTATGATTGCTGCTGCCTAGGGGTGCCTTCACTATGAGGTCATTAATTAATCCTATCTCATTGCACAATACCAGGTCTAGTATAGCCTGCTCTCTGGTTGGCTCCAGAACATGCTGTTCTAAGAAACTATCCCAAAAACCTTCTATGAACTCCTCATCGAGTCTACCTTTGCCCATCTGATTTTTTCCAGTCTATATGTAGATTAAAACCCCCATGAGTATTGCCATACCTCTCTGACAAGCTCCCATTATTTCTTCCTTTGTACCCCATCCTACCTTGTGGTTACTGTTAGGGGGCCAGTACACCACTCCCACAAGTGACTCATTATCTTTATCATGCCTTATTAACCGCTTTCTCAACCTGCCCTGCCACCTTTAATGATTTGTGCACATATATCACCACGTCCCTCTGCTCCTGCACCCCCTTTAGAATTGTACCCTTTATTGCCTCTCCTCATTCTTCCCACCAAATGAATCACTTCACACTTCTCTGCATTAAATTTCATCTGCCAATTCCATCAGTCTGTCTATGTCCTCTTGAAGTTTATCACTGTCCTCCTCACAGTTCACAATACTTCCAAGATTTGTACCACCCGCAAATTTTGAAATTATGCCCTGCACACCCAAATCTAGGTCATCAGTATATCAATATATTATTTAAATGTGAGCAGCAAACTGCAGATGCAGGTGGGACCTGGGCAGGGGAGGGATGATCAAGAGGTGAAAACGGGTCGGAATGACAGGTTTCCTTCCCTAAAGGATATTAGTGAACCAGTTGGGTTTTTAACCACAATCCTACGTTCACAAGCTTGCCATTACCAGATTTTTTTTTTAAAGAACTGAATTCCAGCTCTCAAAATGTTCTGATGGGACTTGAACTCGTTCTCTAAATTCCTAGCCCAGCTATAGGTAACTAATCGGGTAGCACTCAAGCCTCTGAGTCAGGAGGTTGTAGACCCACTCCAGGCATTTAAGCACATAGTCCAGGCAGACACTGCCAGTGCCAGTACTGAGGGAGTGCTGCACTGTTGGAAGTGCTGACTTCAAATGATTCATTACAACCAACACCCTGTCTGCCCTCTCAGGTAGATGTAAAGGGGCAGGAGAGTTCTTCCCAATGTCCTGGGTAATATTGATCCCTCAACAATTACCACTAAAACAGGTGATCTGTTCATTTATTTAATTTCTGTTTGTGGGAGCTTGCTGTGCACAAATTGTAAAATGTGCTATATTTGTAATAGTGAAGCCAGCTGAAGTCTGCTACAATAACGAACTGAAATAAAGTGATGAGTGTTAGTACACTGCCTCTTTTTATCTGAAATATTCAGTTGTTTAGATAGCAGCTGTCGAGATTGTAAACCTACCAGCTGATACCTGGCTGGTGGTTAAAGCATTCACTTTGCATACCTGTGATCACTGGTCTGAGTCTGAGGGCAGCCTGACACTGGCTACACAGTGAAGGAGGTTCAGTCATTCTAGCCAGGGGTACTTGCCAGAGCTGTATTCCAGAACTGAACACCTGACTACGGAACTAAAAGGGAAACATCAGCACCTCGGCCTGGCAACCCAGCACTGCAGGGGCTTCAATGGAGTGGGTCCATGAAGATTAATAGCATCATTCAACTCACCTTACACCTGACATCAAGAAAAAGGGGAGTCCTGTGAGGTGGTGCTCAGAGGGGATCTCACTGAGGTAAATACAATAGGAAAAAGTGAGCCTGTGCAACACTGATTCAAACTAAACTGTGACAGTAGGAGAATGGGCCAGACTGAGGGGGCAGTGGGACATAGACATGTTATTGCAACTTTACCCAGCATTCAGTTCCCTTTGCTGTCGTGTATGAAGGCACAGTCAAGAAGGTAATGTCAAAACTGGACTGGGATTTGAGGGCAAAAGACATAATATGTCCCACAGAGCATTTTAAGCAGGAACATAGGGACAAGAGACAGAGTCAGCGAATTATTATGGCACAGAAGGAGGCCATTTGGCTTATCTAGACCATGCTCAAACAGGCCATTCAGCCCCGAGACCGTGTTCTGCTATTCAAGCAGATCATGTCTGAACGGCATCTTAACTGCATTTATGGGCCTTTTGTTCCACCTGGGGTTTTGGGGGTAATTTTAATCTAATCCATTCTCTCCCATATTGGAAAGCAAAGTCAGAAAGGGTGTGAAATGAATGGTCAATCTGATCCTGCGGGTTAGGTTAAGGTTAACCCCCTTAGGTTTTTGACATCAGATTTTGTGGAACTTTTTTTTTATTCATTCACTGGGCATCGCTGGCCAGGCCAATATTTATTGCCCATCCCTAATTGCCCTTGAGAAGGTGGCGGTGAGCTGCCTTCTTGAACCGAAGCAGTCCATGTGGGGTAGGCACACCCACAGTGCTGTTAGCAAGGGAGTTCCAGGATTTTGACCCAGCGACAGTGAAGGAACGGGGATATAGTTCCAAGTCAGGATGGTGTGTGACTTGGAGGGGAACTTGTAGGTGGTGGTGTTCCCATGTCTCTGCTGCCCTTGTCCTTCTAGGTGGAAAAGGTCGCAGGTTTGGAAGGAGGCTTGGTGAGTTGTTGCAGTGCACCTTGTAGAGGGCACACACTGCTGCCACTGTGCAGCAGTGATGGAGGGAATGAATGTTTAAGGTGGTGGATAGGGTGCCTATCAAGCAGGCTGCCTAGTCCTGGATGGCGTTGAGCTTCTTGAGTGTTGTTGGAGCTGCACCCATCCAGGCAAGTGGAGAGTATTCCAACACACTCCTGACTTGTGCCTTGTAGATGGTGGACAGGCTTTGGGGAAATAGGAGGTGTGTTACTCGCCGCAGGATTCCTAGCCTCTGACCTGCTCTTGTAGCCACGGTATTTATATGGCTACTCCAGTTCAGTTTCTGGTCAATGGTAGCCCCGAGGATGTTGATAGTGGGGGATTCAGCAATGGTAATGCCATTGAATGTCAAGGGGAGATTGTTAGATTCTCTCTTGTTGGAGATGGTCATTGCCTGGCACTAGTGTGGCGTGAATGTTACTTGCCAATTACCAGGCCAAACCTGAATGCTATCTAGGTGTTACTGCATGTAGACACAGACTGCTTTAATATCTGAGGAGTTGTAAATGGAACTGAACATATGAACATATGAATTAGGAGTAGGAGTAGGCCATTCACCCCTTGAGTCTGCTCCGTCATTTGATAAGATCATGGCTGATCTGAATGTGGCCTCACCTGCACTTTCCTTTCTGCCCCCCACACCTGACGCCTCTGTCTATCAAGAATCAAACACTGAAATCATCAGTGAACATCCCCATTTCTGACCATATGATGGAGGGAAGGTCATTGATGAAACAGCTGAAGATGGTTGGATCTAGGACACTGCCCTGAGGAACTTCTGCAGAGACTGGGACTAGGATGACTGGCCTCCAACAACCACAACCATCTTCCTCTGCGTTAGGTATGACTCCAACCAGTAGAGTTCCCCCCCCCGATTCCCACTGACTTCATGTTTGCTCGGGCCCCTTGATGCCACAACTGGTCAAGTGCTGCCTTGATGTAAAGGGCAGTCACTCTCACCTCACCTCTGGATTTCAGCTCTTTTGTCCAGGTTTGGACCAAGGCTGCAAGTGGCCCTGGTGGAACCCAAACTGAGCAAACTGATCAGATTATTGCTGAGTAAGTGCCGCTGGATAGCACTGTCGATGACACCTTCCATCACTTTGCTGATGAATGGAGCAGACTGATAGGGAGGTAATTGGCTGGATTGGCTTTGTCTTGCTTCTTACGGTCATGTTTGAAAACAACGTAACAGGAACTAGTGCATCATTGACTGTAAAGCACTTTGGAGAGTCCTGCGGTCAGCAAAGGTGTTATATAAACGTAAGTTCATTCTTCACTGTAATTTCAAGTGTGAAACTTAGAAAAGAAAAAAATTCTTATAAGTAAAAAGTATCCTCTGAACCCAGTTGCTTATTTTGTTTGCAAACTTTTGCAAGTCTATAAATACACACTAGTGGGAAGGGTGTGGGGGTGTGAGTGTGTGGTCATTTTTCTGTCCCTGCAGCCCTGTTTGCACTTAAAAAATGGGGCACACATGGGGCTGGATTTGAGCATGGATAACAAGTGGGAACAAACCCCTGGGCTCCCTCCTGCCAAAGCTCTCCTCGGTCCTCAATCCAGACACCAGACAGCTCCGACTGATAAAAGGTAAAACCTGTGATAACAAAGGAAAAGGATAGAATTTGCATTTATATAGTGCCTTCCACAACCTCAGGATGTCCCACAATGCTTTACAGTCTATGAAATACATTTTGAAGTGTAGTCACTGTTGTAAGAAACACGGCAGCCAATTTGCACACAGTAACTCCCACAAACAGCACCGCAAGAGTGATCTGATGATCAGTTACAATGATATTGGTTGAGGGAGAACACCCCACTCTCCTTCAAATAATGCCACGAGATCCTATACATCCTGAGAGAACAGATAGGATCTCAGTTTAACGTCCTATCTGACAACAGCATGACTGTCAATGCAGCACTCCCTCAGTACTGTACTGGAGTGTTAACCTAGATTTTGTGCTCAGGTCTCTGGAATGGGATATAAATCCAAACCTTCTGAGTCAGTGGTGAGAGTGCTACCCACTGAGCCATGACTGACACTTTAATAAGTGCAAATTGGGGTCAAATGGCATGGTATAATTCCACAACCCCACTTCATCTCTATCTCGCCAGTCTCTGCTCCTGCCTACAGATTACCAGTGGCACCAGGCACTTGCACTGATATTTCTTTCACAATTTGGAAACTGGGGCTCAGCCACCTCGCATCCCCCCAACACTCTATCTCCCCCCCACACTCCCCTCCCATCCCCCTCACACTCTCTCTCCCCCCACACTCCCCTCCCATCCCACCCACACTCTCTCTCCCCCCACACTCCCCTCCCATCCCAACCACACTCTCTCACCCTCACCACACTCCCCTCCCAGCAACCCCCCACACTCTCTCTCCCCCCCACACCCCCCTCCCATCACCCCCCCACACTCTCTCTCCCCCCCACACTCCCCTCCCATCCCCCCCACACTCCCTCACCCTCCCCACACTACCCTCCCAGCAACCCCCCACACTCTCTCTCCCCCCACAGTCACCTCCCATCCCCCGCACACTCTCTCTCCCCCCCCAACCCACCTCCCATCCCCCCACACTCTCTCTCCCCCCACACTCACCTCCCATCCCCCCACATTCTCTCTACCCCCCACACCCGCCTCCCATCCCCCCCACACACTCTCTCCGCACACCCCTCTCCCATCCCCCCCACATTATCTCTCCCCCCCACACTCACCTCCCATCCCACCACACTCTCTCTCCCCCCACACTCACCTCCCATCCCCCCCACACTCTCCCCCCCCCACACCCGCCTCCTATCCCCCCCACACTCTCTCTCCCCCCACACCCGCCTCCTATCATCCCCACACTCTCCCCCCCACACCCACCTCCCATCCCCCCCACACTCTCTCTCTCCCCCCCCACACCCGCCTCCTATCCCCCCCACACCCACCTCCCATCCCCCCCACACACTCTCCCCCCGCCACACCCGCCTCCTATCCCCCCCACACCCACCTCCCATCCCCCCCACACTCTCTCCCCCGCCACACCCGCCTCCTATCACCCCACACTCTCCCCCCCCCACAACCACCTCCCACCACCCCCACTCTCTCCCTCCCCACACTCTCTCTCCCCCCCAACCCACCTCACATCCTGCCCACAGTCTCTCTCCCCCCACACCCGCCTCCCATCCCCCCCAACCCACCTCCCATCCCCCCCCACAATCACCTCCCATCCCCCCCACACTCTCCATCCCCCCCAACCCGCCTCCCATCCTCCCCACACTCTCTCTCCCCCCCACACACACCTCCCATCCCCCCCACTCTCTCCCCCCCCCCCACACGCTCTCTCCCTCCCAACCCACCTCCCATCCCCTCCACACTCACCTCCCATCCCCCCACAATCTCTCTCCCCCCCACAGTCACCTCCCACCCCCCCCACACTCTCCATCCCCCCCAACCCGCCTCCCATCCTCCCCACACTCTCTCCCCCCCCACACCCACCTCCCATCCTCCCCACACTCTCTTCCCCCCACACCCACCTCCCATCCCCCCCACACTCTCTCTCCCCCCACACTCAACTCCCATCCCCCCCACACTCTCTCTCCCCCCACACCCACCTCCCATTCCCCCACACTCTCTCCCCTCCACAGTCTCTCCCCCCCCACACCCACCTCCCATCCCCCCCACACTCTCTCCCCCCCACACTCTCTCTCCCCCCACAATCACCTCCCATCCCCCCCAAACTCTCTCTCCCCCCCACACTCACCTCCCATCCCCCCCCCCCCACTCTCTCTCTCCCCCCCCACACGCACCTCCCATCCCCCCACACTCTCTCCCCCCCACAGTCTCTCCCCCCCCACACCCACCTCCCATCCCCCCCTCACTCTCTCCCCCCCACACTCTCTCTCCCCCCACACTCACCTCCCATCCCCCCCACATTCTCTCTCCCCCCACACTCTCTCTCCCCCCACACTCACCTCCCATCCCCCCCACACTCTCTCTCCCCCCACACTCACCTCCCATCCCCCCCACACTCTCTCTCCCCCCCACACTCTCCTCCCATCACCCCCACACTCTCTCTCCCCCCCAACCCGCCTCCCATCCCCCCCACACTCTCTCTCCCCCCCACACTCACCTCCCATCCCCCCCACACTTACCTCCCATCCCCCCCACACCCTCTCTCCCCCCCACACTCACCTCCCATCCCCCCCACACTCTCTCTCCCCCACACACTCACCTCCCATCCCCCCCACACTTACCTCCCATCCCCCCCACACCCTCTCTCCCCCTCACACTCACCTCCCATCCCCCCCACACTTACCTCCCATCCCCCCCCCACACTCTCTCTCCCCCCCACACTCACCTCCCATCCCCCCCACACTCACCTCCCACCCCCCCACACTCTCTCTCCCCCACACTCACCTCCCATCCCCCCCACACTCTCTCGCCCCCCACACTCACCTCCCATCCCCCCACACTCTCTCTCCCCCGACACTCACCTCCCATCCCCCCCACACTCTCTCGCCCCCCACACTCACCACCCACCCCCCCACACTCTCTCTCCCCCACACTCACCTCCCATCCCCCCCACACTCTCTCTCCCCCACACTCACCTCCCATCCCCCCCACACTCTCTCGCCACCCACACTCACCTCCCACCCCCCCACACTCTCTCTCCCCCACACTCACCTCCCATCCCCCCCACACTCTCTCTCCCCCCACACTCACCTCCCATCCCCCCCACACTCTCTCTCCCCTGACACTCACCTCCCATCCCCCCCACACTCTCTCGCCCCCCACACTCACCTCCCACCCCCCCACACTCTCTCTCCCCCCACACTCTCTCTCCCCCCACACTCACCTCCCATCCCCCCCACACTCTCTCTCCCCCCACACTCTCTCTCCCCCCACACTCATCTACCATCCCCCCCAACTCTCTCCACCCCCACACACTCTCTCCCCCACAACCCGCCTCCCACCCCCCCCAACACTCTCTCCCCCCCCCCAACCCGCCTCCCATCCTCCCCACACTCTCTCTCCCCCACACCCACCTCCCATCCCCCCTACACTTACCTCCCATCCCCCCCACACTCTCTCTCCCCCACACTCACCTCCCATCCCCCCCACACTTACCTCCCATCCCCCCACACTCTCTCTCCCCCACACCCACCTCCCATCCCCCCCACACTCTCTCTCCCCCACACCCACCTCCCATCCCCCCCACACTCACCTCCCATTCCCCCACACTTACCTCCCATCCCCCCCACCCTCTCTCTCTCCCCACACTCACCTCCCATCACCCCCACCCTCTCTCTCTCCCCACACTCACCTCCCATCACCCCCACATTCTCTCTCCCCCACACCCACCTCCCATCCCCCCCACACTCACCTCCCATCCCCCCAACACTCTCTCTCCCCCACACCCACCTCCCATCCCCCCCACACTCTCTCTCCACCACACCCACCTCCCATCCCCCCCACACTCACCTCCCATCCCCCCACCCTCTCTCTCTCCCCACACTCACCTCCCATCACCCCCACATTCTCTCTCCCCCACACCCACCTCCCATCCCCCCCACACTCACCTCCCATCCCCCCCACACTCTCTCTCCCCCACACCCACCTCCCATCCCGCCCACACTCTCTCTCCCCCACACCCACCTCCCATCCCCCCCACACTCACCTCCCACCCCCCCCACACTCTCTCGCCCCCCACACTCACCTCCCATCCCCCTCATACACTCTCTCCCCCCCAACCCGTCTCCCATCCCCCCCACCCTCTCTCTCTCCCCACACTCACATCCCATCCCCCTCACACACTCTCTCCCCCCCAACCCGCCTCCCATCCCCCCAACCCTCTCTCTCTCCCCACACTCACCTCCCATCCCCCCCACACTCTCTCTCCCCCCACACTCACCTCCCATCCTCCCCACACTCTATCCGCCCCACACTCACCTCCCATCCCCCCCACACTCTCTCGCCCCCCCCCCACACTCACCTCCCATCACCCACCCCCCACTCTCTCCCCCCCCACACACTCTTTCCCCCACAACCCGCCTCCCATCCCCCCACACTCTCTCTCCCCCCCAACCCGCCTCCCATCCTCCCCACACTCTCTCTCCCCCACAACCCGCCTCCCATCCCCCCACACTCTCTCTCCCCCCCAACCCGCCTCCCATCCTCCCCACACTCTCTCTCCCCCACACCCACCTCCCATCCCCCCCACACTCTCTCTCCCCCACACCCACCTCCCATCCCCCCCACACTTACCTCCCATCCCCCCCACACTCTCTCTCCCCCCCAACCCGCCTCCCATCCTCCCCACACTCTCTCTCCCCCACACCCACCTCCCATCCCCCCACACTCTCTCTCCCCCCCAACCCGCCTCCCATCCTCCCCACACTCTCTCTCCCCCACACCCACCTCCCATCCCCCCCACACTCACCTCCCATCCCCCCCACACTTACCTCCCATCCCCCCACACTCTCTCTCCCCCACACCCACCTCCCATTCCCCCCACACTCTCTCTCCCCCACACCCACCTCCCATCCCCCCCACACTCACCTCCCATTCCCCCACACTTACCTCCCATCCCCCCCACCCTCTCTCTCTCCCCACACTCACCTCCCATCACCCCCACCCTCTCTCTCTCCCCACACTCACCTCCCATCACCCCCACATTCTCTCTCCCCCACACCCACCTTCCATCCCCCACACTTACCTCCCATCCCCCCCACCCTCTCTCTCTCCCCACACTCACCTCCCATCACCCCCACATTCTCTCTACCCCACACACACCTCCCATCCACCCCACACTCACCTCCCATACCCCCCACACTCTCTCTCCCCCACACCCACCTCCCATATCCCCACACTCTCTCTCCCCCACACCCACCTCCCATCCCCCCCACACTCACCTCCCATCCCCCCCACCCTCTCTCTCTCCCCACACTCACCTCCCATCCCCCCCACACTCTCTCGCCCCCCACACTCACATCCGATCCCCCTCACACACTCTCTCCCCACAAACCCGTCTCCCATCCCCCCCACCCTCTCTCTCTCCCCACACTCACATCCCATCCCCCTCACACACTCTCTCCCCCCCAACCCGCCTCCCATCCCCCCAACCCTCTCTCTCTCCCCACACTCACCTCCCATCCCCCCCACACTCTCTCTCCCCCCACACTCACCTCCCATCCTCCCCACACTCTCTCCCCCCCACACTCACCTCCCATCCTCCCCACACTCTCTCTACCCCCCCCCCCACACTCACCTCCCATTCCCCCCACACATTCTCTCCCCCCCAACCCGCCTCCCATCCTCCCCACCCTCTCTCTCCCCCCACACTCACCTCCCATCCCACTCACACACTCTCTCCCCCCCAACACGCCTCCCATCCCCCCCACCCTCTCTCTCCCCCCACACTCACCTCCCATCCCCCCCACACTCTCTCTCCCCCCACACTCACCTCCCATCCCCCCCCACGCTCACTCTCCCCCCACACTCACCTCCCATCCTCCCCACGCTCTCTCTCCCCCCACACTCACCTCCCATCCCCCCCACACTCTCTCTCCCCCCACACTCACCTCCCATCCCCCCCACACTCTCTCTCCCCCCACACTCACCTCCCATCCCCCCCACACACTCTCTCCCCCCACACTCACCTCCCATCCCCCTCACACACTCTCTCACCCCCAACCCACCTCCCATCCCCCCCACACTCTCACTCCCCACACTCACCTCCCATCCACCCACACTCTCTCTCCCCCCACACTCTCTCTCCCCCCACACTCACCTCCCATCCCCCCCACACTCTCTCTCCCCCCCACACTCGCCTCCCATCACCCCCACACTCTCTCTCCCCCCCAACCCGCCTCCCATCCCCCCCACACTCTCTCTCCCCCCCACACTCACCTCCCATCACCCCCACACTCACCTCCCATCCCCCCCACACTCACCTCCCATCCCCCCCACTCTCTCTCTCCACCCCACACTCTCTCTCCCCCACACACTCACCTCCCATCCCCCCCACACTTACCTCCCATCCCCCCCACACCCTCTCTCCCCCCCACACTTACCTCCCATCCCCCCCCACACTCTCTCTCCCCCCCACACTCACCTCCCATCCCCCCCACACTCACCTCCCACCCCCCCACACTCTCTCTCCCCCACACTCACCTCCCATCCCCCCCACACTCTATCGCCCCCCACACTCACCTCCCATCCCCCCACACTCTCTCTCCCCCGACACTCACCTCCCATCCCCCCCACACTCTCTCGCCCCCCACACTCACCTCCCACCCCCCCACACTCTCTCTCCCCCACACTCACCTCCCATCCCCCCCACACTCTCTCGCCCCCCGCACTCACCTCCCACCCCCCCACACTCTCTCTCCCCCACACTCTCTCTCCCCCACACTCACCTCCCACCCCCCCACACTCTCTCTCCCCCACACTCACCTCCCATCCCCCCCACACTCTCTCTCCCCCCACACTCACCTCCCATCCCCCCCACACTCTCTCACCCCCCACACTCACCTCCCACCCCCCCACACTCTCTCTCCCCCACACTCACCTCCCATCCCCCCCACACTCTCTCGACCCCACACTCACCTCCCACCCCCCCCCACACTCTCTCTCCCCCCACACTCTCTCTCCCCCCACACTCACCTCCCATCCCCCCCACACTCTCTCTCCCCCCACACTCTCTCTCCCCCCACACTCACCTCCCATCCCCCCCAACTCTCTCCACCCCCACACACTCTCTCCCCCACAACCCGCCTCCCATCCCCCCCACACTCTCTCTCCCCCCCAACCCGCCTCCCATCCTCCCCACACTCTCTCTCCCCCACACCCACCTCCCATCCCCCCTACACTTACCTCCCATCCCGCCCACACTCTCTCTCCCCCACACCCACCTCCCATCCCCCCCACACTCTCTCTCCCCCACACCCACCTCCCATCCCCCCCACACTCACCTCCCATTCCCCCACACTTACCTCCCATCCCCCCCACCCTCTCTCTCTCCCCACACTCACCTCCCATCACCCCCACCCTCTCTCTCTCCCCACACTCACCTCCCATCACCCCCACATTCTCTCTCCCCCACACCCACCTCCCATCCCCCCCACACTCACCTCCCATTCCCCCCACACTCTCTCTCCCCCACACCCACCTCCCATCCCCCCCACACTCTCTCTCCACCACACCCACCTCCCATCCCCCCCACACTCACCTCCCATCCCCCCACCCTCTCTCTCTCCCCACACTCACCTCCCATCACCCCCACATTCTCTCTCCCCCACACCCACCTCCCATCCCCCCCACACTCACCTCCCATCCCCCCACACTCTCTCTCCCCCACACCCACCTCCCATCCCCCCCACACTCTCTCTCCCCCACACCCACCTCCCATCCCCCCCACATTCACCTCCCACCCCCCCCACACTCTCTCGCCCCCCACACTCACCTCCCATCCCCCTCACACACTCTCTCCCCCCCAACCCATCTCCCATCCCCCCCACCCTCTCTCTCTCCCCACACTCACATCCCATCCCACTCACACACTCTCTCCCCCCCAACCCGCCTCCCATCCCCCCAACCCTCTCTCTCTCCCCACACTCACCTCCCATCCCCCCCACACTCTCTCTCCCCCCACACTCACCTCCCATCCCCCCCACACTCTCTCGCCCCCCCCCCCCACACTCACCTCCCATCACCCCCCCCCCACTCTCTCCCCCCCCACACACTCTTTCCCCCACAACCCGCCTCCCATCCCCCCACACTCTCTCTCCCCCCCAACCCGCCTCCCATCCTCCCCACACTCTCTCTCCCCCACACCCACCTCCCATCCCCCCCACACTTACCTCCCATCCCCCCCACACTCTCTCTCCCCCCCAACCCGCCTCCCATCCTCCCCACACTCTCTCTCCCCAACACCCACCTCCCATCCCCCCACACTCTCTCTCCCCCCCAACCCGCCTCCCATCCTCCCCACACTCTCTCTCCCCCACACCCACCTCCCATCCCCCCCACACTCACCTCCCATCCCCCCCACACTTACCTCCCATCCCCCCACACTCTCTCTCCCCCACACCCACCTCCCATTCCCCCCACTCTCTCTCTCCCCCACACCCACCTCCCATTCCCCCCACACTCTCTCTCCCCCACACCCACCTCCAATCCCCCCCACACTCACCTCCCATTCCCCCACACTTACCTCCCATCCCCCCCACCCTCTCTCTCTCCCCACACTCACCTCCCATCACCCCCACCCTCTCTATCTCCCCACACTCACCTCCCATCCCCCCCACACTCTCTCTCCCCCACACCCACCTCCCATATCCCCACACTCTCTCTCCCCCACACCCACCTCCCATCCCCCCCACACTCACCTCCCATCCCCCCCACCCTCTCTCTCTCCCCACACTCACCTCCCATCCCCCCCACACTCTCTCGCCCCCCACACTCACATCCGATCCCCCTCACACACTCTCTCCCCACAAACCCGTCTCCCATCCCCCCAACCCTCTCTCTCTCCCCACACTCACCTCCCATCCCCCCCACACTCTCTCTCCCCCCACACTCACCTCCCATCCTCCCCACACTCTCTCCCCCCCCACACTCACCTCCCATCCTCCCCACACTCTCTCTACCCCCCCCACACTCACCTCCCATTCCCCCCACACATTCTCTCCCCCCCAACCCGCCTCCCATCCTCCCCACCCTCTCTCTCCCCCCACACTCACCTCCCATCCCACTCACACACTCTCTCCCCCCCAACACGCCTCCCATCCCCCCCACCCTCTCTCTCTCCCCACACTCACCTCCCATCCCCCCCACACTCTCTCTGCCCCCCACACTCACCTCCCATCCCCCTCACACACTCTCTCCCCCCCAACCCGCCTCCCATCTCCCCCACACTCTCTCTCTCCCCACACTCACCTCCCATCCCCCCCCCACACTCTCTCTCCCCCCACACTCACCTCCCATCCCCCCCACACTCTCTCTCCCCCCACACTCACCTCCCATTCCCCCCACACTCTCTCTCCCCCCACACTCACCTCCCATCCCCCCCACGCTCTCTCTCCCCCCACACTCACCTCCCATCCTCCCCACGCTCTCTCTCCCCTCACACTCACCTCCCATCCCCCCCACACTCTCTCTCCCCCCACACTCACCTCCCATCCCCCCCACACTCTCTCTCCCCCCACACTCACCTCCCATCCCCCCCACACACTCTCTCCCCCCACACTCACCTCCCATCCCCCTCACACACTCTCTCACCCCCAACCCGCCTCCCATCCCCCCCACACTCTCTCCCCCCACACTCACCTCCCATCCCCCTCACACACTCTCTCACCCCCAACCCGCCTCCCATCCCCCCCACACTCTCTCCCCCCACACTCACCTCCCATCCCCCCCACACTCTCTCTCCCCCCACACTCTCTCTCCCCCCACACTCACCTCCCATCCCCCCCCACACTCTCTCTCCCCCCACACTCACCTCCCATCCCCCCCACACTCTCTCTCCCCCCCACACTCGCCTCCCATCACCCCCACACTCTCTCTCCCCCCCAACCCGCCTCCCATCCCCCCCACACTCTCTCTCCCCCCACACTCACCTCCCATCCCCCCCACACTCTCTCTCCCCCCCACACTCGCCTCCCATCACCCCCACACTCTCTCTCCCCCCCAACCCGCCTCCCATCCCCCCCACACTCTCTCTCCCCCCCACACTCACCTCCCATCCCCCCCACACTCACCTCCCATCCCCCCCACTCTCTCTCTCCACCCCACACTCTCTCTCCCCCACACACTCACCTCCCATCCCCCCCACACTTACCTCCCATCCCCCCCACACCCTCTCTCCCCCTCACACTCACCTCCCATCCCCCCCACACTCACCTCCCATCCCCCCCACACTTACCTCCCATCCCCCCCCACACTCTCTCTCCCCCCCACACTCACCTCCCATCCCCCCCACACTCACCTCCCACCCCCCCACACTCTCTCTCCCCCATACTCACCTCCCATCCCCCCCACACTCTCTCGCCCCCCACACTCACCTCCCATCCCCCCACACTCTCTCTCCCCCGACACTCACCTCCCATCCCCCCCACACTCTCTCGCCCCCCACACTCACCTCCCACCCCCCCACACTCTCTCTCCCCCACACTCACCTCCCATCCCCCCCACACTCTCTCGCCCCCCTCACTCACCTCCCACCCCCCCACACTCTCTCTCCCCCACACTCACCTCCCACCCCCCCACACTCTCTCTCCCCCACACTCACCTCCCATCACCCCCACATTCTCTCTCCCCCACACCCACCTCCCATCCCCCCCACACTCACCTCCCATCCCCCCCACACTCTCTCTCCCCCCACACTCACCTCCCATCCCCCCCACACTCTCTCACCCCCCACACTCACCTCCCACCCCCCCACACTCTCTCTCCCCCACACTCACCTCCCATCCCCCCCACACTCTCTCGCCCCCCACACTCACCTCCCACCCCCCCACACTCTCTCTCCCCCACACTCACCTCCCATCCCCCCCACACTCTCTCGCCCCCCTCACTCACCTCCCACCCCCCCACACTCTCTCTCCCCCACACTCACCTCCCATCCCCCCCACACTCTCTCTCCCCCACACTCACCTCCCACCCCCCCACACTCTCTCTCCCCCACACTCACCTCCCATCCCCCCCACACTCTCTCTCCCCCCACACTCACCTCCCACCCCCCCCACACTCTCTCTCCCCCACACTCACCTCCCACCCCCCCCACACTCTCTCTCCCCCACACTCACCTCCCATCCCCCCCACACTCTCTCTCCCCCCCCACACACACCTCCCACCCCCCCACACTCTCTCTCCCCCACACTCACCTCCCATCCCCCCCACACTCTCTCGACCCCACACTCACCTCCCACCCCCCCACACTCTCTCTCCCCCCACACTCTCTCTCCCCCCACACTCACCTCCCATCCCCCCCAACTCTCTCCACCCCCACACACTCTCTCCCCCACAACCCGCCTCCCATCCCCCCCACACTCTCTCTCCCCCCCAACCCGCCTCCCATCCTCCCCACACTCTCTCTCCCCCACACCCACCTCCCATCCCCCCCACACTCTCTCTCCCCCCCAACCCGCCTCCCATCCTCCCCACACTCTCTCTCCCCCACACCCACCTCCCATCCCCCCTACACTTACCTCCCATCCCCCCCACACTCTCTCTCCCCCACACCCACCTCCCATCCCCCCCCACACTCTCTCTCCCCCACACCCACCTCCCATCCCCCCCACACTCACCTCCCATTCCCCCACACTCACCTCCCATCCTCCCCACGCTCTCTCTCCCCCCACACTCACCTCCCATTCCCCCACACTTACCTCCCATCACCCCCACCCTCTCTCTCTCCCCACACTCACCTCCCATCACCCCCACATTCTCACTCCCCCACACCCACCTCCCATCCCCCCCACACTCACCTCCCATCCCCCCCACACTCTCTCTCCCCCACACCCACCTCCCATCCCCCCCACACTCTCTCTCCCCCCCACACTCACCTCCCATCCCCCCCACACTCACCTCCCACCCCCCCACACTCTCTCTCCCCCATACTCACCTCCCATCCCCCCCACACTCTCTCGCCCCCCACACTCACCTCCCATCCCCCCACACTCTCTCTCCCCCGACACTCACCTCCCATCCCCCCCACACTCTCTCGCCCCCCACACTCACCTCCCACCCCCCCACACTCTCTCTCCCCCACACTCACCTCCCATCCCCCCCACACTCTCTCGCCCCCCTCACTCACCTCCCACCCCCCCACACTCTCTCTCCCCCACACTCACCTCCCACCCCCCCACACTCTCTCTCCCCCACACTCACCTCCCATCACCCCCACATTCTCTCTCCCCCACACCCACCTCCCATCCCCCCCACACTCACCTCCCATCCCCCCCACACTCTCTCTCCCCCCACACTCACCTCCCATCCCCCCCACACTCTCTCACCCCCCACACTCACCTCCCACCCCCCCACACTCTCTCTCCCCCACACTCACCTCCCATCCCCCCCACACTCTCTCGCCCCCCACACTCACCTCCCACCCCCCCACACTCTCTCTCCCCCACACTCACCTCCCATCCCCCCCACACTCTCTCGCCCCCCTCACTCACCTCCCACCCCCCCACACTCTCTCTCCCCCACACTCACCTCCCATCCCCCCCACACTCTCTCTCCCCCACACTCACCTCCCACCCCCCCACACTCTCTCTCCCCCACACTCACCTCCCATCCCCCCCACACTCTCTCTCCCCCCACACTCACCTCCCACCCCCCCCACACTCTCTCTCCCCCACACTCACCTCCCACCCCCCCCACACTCTCTCTCCCCCACACTCACCTCCCATCCCCCCCACACTCTCTCTCCCCCCCCACACACACCTCCCACCCCCCCACACTCTCTCTCCCCCACACTCACCTCCCATCCCCCCCACACTCTCTCGACCCCACACTCACCTCCCACCCCCCCCACACTCTCTCTCCCCCCACACTCTCTCTCCCCCCACACTCACCTCCCATCCCCCCCAACTCTCTCCACCCCCACACACTCTCTCCCCCACAACCCGCCTCCCATCCCCCCCACACTCTCTCTCCCCCCCAACCCGCCTCCCATCCTCCCCACACTCTCTCTCCCCCACACCCACCTCCCATCCCCCCCACACTCTCTCTCCCCCCCCAACCCGCCTCCCATCCTCCCCACACTCTCTCTCCCCCACACCCACCTCCCATCCCCCCTACACTTACCTCCCATCCCCCCCCACACTCTCTCTCCCCCACACCCACCTCCCATCCCCCCCACACTCTCTCTCCCCCACACCCACCTCCCATCCCCCCCACACTCACCTCCCATTCCCCCACACTCACCTCCCATCCTCCCCACGCTCTCTCTCCCCCCACACTCACCTCCCATTCCCCCACACTTACCTCCCATCACCCCCACCCTCTCTCTCTCCCCACACTCACCTCCCATCACCCCCACATTCTCACTCCCCCACACCCACCTCCCATCCCCCCCACACTCACCTCCCATCCCCCCCACACTCTCTCTCCCCCACACCCACCTCCCATCCCCCCCACACTCTCTCTCCACCACACCCACCTCCCATCCCCCCCACACTCACCTCCCATCCCCCCACCCTCTCTCTCTCCCCACACTCACCTCCCATCACCCCCACATTCTCTCTCCCCCACACCCACCTCCCATCCCCCCCACACTCACCTCCCATCCCCCCCACACTCTCTCTCCCCCACACCCACCTCCCATCCCCCCCCACACTCTCTCTCCCCCACACCCACCTCCCATCCCCCCCACACTCACCTCCCACCCCCCCCCCCACACTCTCTCACCCCCCACACTCACCTCCCATCCCCCTCACACACTCTCTCCCCCCCAACTCGTCTCCCATCCCCCCCACCCTCTCTCTCTCCCCACACTCACCTCCCATCCCCCCCACACTCTCTCTCCCCCCACACTCACCTCCCATCCTCCCCACACTCTATCCGTCCCACACTCACCTCCCATCCCCCCCACACTCTCTCGCCCCCCCCCCCACACTCACCTCCCATCACCCCCCCCCACTCTCTCCCCCCCCACACACTCTTTCCCCCACAACCCGCCTCCCATCCCCCCACACTCTCTCTCCCCCCCAACCCGCCTCCCATCCTCCCCACACTCTCTCTCCCCCACACCCACCTCCCATCCCCCCCACACTCTCTCTCCCCCCCAACCCGCCTCCCATCCTCCCCAGACTCTCTCTCCCCCACACCCACCTCCCATCCCCCCCACACTTACCTCCCATCCCCCCCACACTCTCTCTCCCCCCCAACCCGCCTCCCATCCTCCCCACACTCCCTCTCCCCCACACCCACCTCCCATCCCCCCACACTCTCTCTCCCCCCCAACCCGCCTCCCATCCTCCCCACACTCTCTCTCCCCCACACCCACCTCCCATCCCCCCCACACTCACCTCCCATCCCCCCCACACTTACCTCCCATCCCCCCACACTCTCTCTCCCCCACACCCACCTCCCATTCCCCCACACTCTCTCTCCCCCACACCCACCTCCCATCCCCCCCACACTCACCTCCCATTCCCCCACACTTACCTCCCATCCCCCCCACCCTCTCTCTCTCCCCACACTCACCTCCCATCACCCCCACCCTCTCTCTCTCCCCACACTCACCTCCCATCACCCCCACATTCTCTCTCCCCCACACCCACCTCCCATCCCCCACACTTACCTCCCATCCCCCCCACCCTCTCTCTCTCCCCACACTCACCTCCCATCACCCCCACATTCTCTCTACCCCACACCCACCTCCCATCCACCCCACACTCACCTCCCATCCCCCCCACACTCTGTCTCCCCCACACCCACCTCCCATATCCCCACACTCTCTCTCCCCCACACCCACCTCCCATCCCCCCCACACTCACCTCCCATCCCCCCCACCCTCTCTCTCTCCCCACACTCACCTCCCATCCCCCCCACACTCTCTCGCCCCCCACACTCACATCCGATCCCCCTCACACACTCTCTCCCCACAAACCCGTCTCCCATCCCCCCCACCCTCTCTCTCTCCCCACACTCACATCCCATCCCCCTCACACACTCTCTCCCCCCCAACCCGCCTCCCATCCCCCCAACCCTCTCTCTCTCCCCACACTCACCTCCCATCCCCCCCACACTCTCTCTCCCCCCACACTCACCTCCCATCCTCCCCACACTCTCTCCCCCCCACACTCACCTCCCATCCCCCCACAATCTCTCTACCCCCCCCACACTCACCTCCCATTCCCCCCACACATTCTCTCCCCCCCAACCCGCCTCCCATCCTCCCCACCCTCTCTCTCCCCCCACACTCACCTCCCATCCCACTCACACACTCTCTCCCCCCCAACACGCCTCCCATCCCCCCCACCCTCTCTCTCTCCCCACACTCACCTCCCATCCCCCCCACACTCTCTCTCCCCCATACTCACCTCCCATCCCCCCCACACTCTCTCGCCCCCCACACTCACCTCCCATCCCCCCACACTCTCTCTCCCCCGACACTCACCTCCCATCCCCCCCACACTCTCTCGCCCCCCACAATCACCTCCCACCCCCCCCACTCTCTCTCCCCCACACTCACCTCCCATCCCCCCCACACTCTCTCGCCCCCCTCACTCACCTCCCACCCCCCCACACTCTCTCTCCCCCACACTCACCTCCCATCCCCCCCACACTCTCTCTCCCCCACACTCACCTCCCACCCCCCCACACTCTCTCTCCCCCACACTCACCTGCCATCACCCCCACATTCTCTCTCCCCCACACCCACCTCCCATCCCCCCCACACTCACCTCCCATCCCCCCCACACTCTCTCTCCCCCCACACTCACCTCCCATCCCCCCCACACTCTCTCACCCCCCACACTCACCTCCCACCCCCCCACACTCTCTCTCCCCCACACTCACCTCCCAACCCCCCCACACTCTCTCGCCCCCCACACTCACCTCCCACCCCCCCACACTCTCTCTCCCCCACACTCACCTCCCATCCCCCCCACACTCTCTCGCCCCCCTCACTCACCTCCCACCCCCCCACACTCTCTCTCCCCCACACTCACCTCCCATCCCCCCCACACTCTCTCTCCCCCACACTCACCTCCCACCCCCCCACACTCTCTCTCCCCCACACTCACCTCCCATCACCCCCACATTCTCTCTCCCCCACACCCACCTCCCATCCCCCCCACACTCACCTCCCATCCCCCCCACACTCTCTCTCCCCCCCACACTCACCTCCCACCCCCCCACACTCTCTCTCCCCCACACTCACCTCCCACCCCCCCACACTCTCTCGCCCCCCACACTCACCTCCCACCCCCCCCACACTCTCTCTCCCCCACACTCACCTCCCACCCCCCCACACTCTCTCTCCCCCACACTCACCTCCCATCCCCCCCACACTCTCTCTCCCCCCACACTCACCTCCCACCCCCCCCACACTCTCTCTCCCCCACACTCACCTCCCACCCCCCCCACACTCTCTCTCCCCCACACTCACCTCCCATCCCCCCCACACTCTCTCTCCCCCCCACACTCACCTCCCACCCCCCCACACTCTCTCTCCCCCACACTCACCTCCCACCCCCCCACACTCTCTCTCCCCCCACTCACCTCACCCCCACACTCTCCTCCCACCCCCCACACTCTCTCACCCCCACCCCCCACACTCACCTCCCTCCCCCCACACTCTCTCTCCCCCACACCTCACCTCCCATCCCCCCCACACTCTCTCCACCCCCACACACTCTCTCCCCCACAACCCGCCTCCCATCCCCCCACACTCTCTCTCCCCCCCAACCCGCCTCCCATCCTCCCCACACTCTCTCTCCCCCACACCCACCTCCCATCCCCCCCACACTCTCTCTCCCCCCCAACCCGCCTCCCATCCTCCCCACACTCTCTCTCCCCCACACCCACCTCCCATCCCCCCTACACTTACCTCCCATCCCCCCCACACTCTCTCTCCCCCACACCCACCTCCCATCCCCCCCACACTCTCTCTCCCCCACACCCACCTCCCATCCCCCCCACACTCACCTCCCATTCCCCCACACTTACCTCCCATCCCCCCCACCCTCTCTCTCTCCCCACACTCACCTCCCATCACCCCCACCCTCTCTCTCTCCCCACACTCACCTCCCATCACCCCCACATTCTCACTCCCCCACACCCACCTCCCATCCCCCCCACACTCACCTCCCATCCCCCCCACACTCTCTCTCCCCCACACCCACCTCCCATCCCCCCCACACTCTCTCTCCACCACACCCACCTCCCATCCCCCCCACACTCACCTCCCATTCCCCCACCCTCTCTCTCTCCCCACACTCACCTCCCATCACCCCCACATTCTCTCTCCCCCACACCCACCTCCCATCCCCCCCACACTCACCTGCCATCCCCCCCACACTCTCTCTCCCCCACACCCACCTCCCATCCCCCCCACACTCTCTCTCCCCCACACCCACCTCCCATCTCCCCCACACTCACCTCCCACCCCCCCCACACTCTCTCACCCCCCACACTCACCTCCCATCCCCCTCACACACTCTCTCCCCCCCAACTCGTCTCCCATCCCCCCCACCCTCTCTCTCTCCCCACACTCACATCCCATCCCCCTCACACACTCTCTCCCCCCCAACCCGCCTCCCATCCCCCCAACCCTCTCTGTCTCCCCACACTCACCTCCCATCCCCCCCACACTCTCTCTCCCCCCACACTCACCTCCCATCCTCCCCACACTCTATCCGCCCCACACTCACCTCCCATCCCCCCCACACTCTCTCGCCCCCCCCACACTCACCTCCCATCACCCCCCCCACTCTCTCCCCCCCCACACACTCTTTCCCCCACAACCCGCCTCCCATCCTCCCCACACTCTCTCTCCCCCACACCCACCTCCCATCCCCCCCACACTCTCTCTCCCCCCCAACCCGCCTCCCATCCTCCCCAGACTCTCTCTCCCCCACACCCACCTCCCATCCCCCCCACACTTACCTCCCATCCCCCCCACACTCTCTCTCCCCCCCAACCCGCCTCCCATCCTCCCCACACTCCCTCTCCCCCACACCCACCTCATATCCCCCCACACTCTCTCTCCCCCCCAACCCGCCTCCCATCCTCCCCACACTCTCTCTCCCCCACACCCACCTCCCATCCCCCCCACACTCACCTCCCATCCCCCCCACACTTACCTCCCATCCCCCCACACTCTCTCTCCCCCACACCCACCTCCCATTCCCCCCACACTCTCTCTCCCCCACACCCACCTCCCATCCCCCCCACACTCACCTCCCATTCCCCCACACTTACCTCCCATCCCCCCCACCCTCTCTCTCTCCCCACACTCACCTCCCATCACCCCCACCCTCTCTCTCTCCCCACACTCACCTCCCATCACCCCCACATTCTCTCTCCCCCACACCCACCTCCCATCCCCCACACTTACCTCCCATCCCCCCCACCCTCTCTCTCTCCCCACACTCACCTCCCATCACCCCCACATTCTCTCTACCCCACACCCACCTCCCATCCACCCCACACTCACCTCCCATCCCCCCCACACTCTCTCTCCCCACACCCACCTCCCATATCCCCACACTCTCTCTCCCCCACACCCACCTCCCATCCCCCCCACACTCACCTCCCATCCCCCCCACCCTCTCTCTCTCCCCACACTCACCTCCCATCCCCCCCACACTCTCTCGCCCCCCACACTCACATCCGATCCCCCTCACACACTCTCTCCCCACAAACCCGTCTCCCATCCCCCCCACCCTCTCTCTCTCCCCACACTCACCTCCCATCCCCCCCACACTCTCTCTCCCCCCACACTCACCTCCCATCCTCCCCACACTCTCTCCCCCCCACACTCACCTCCCATCCCCCCACACTCTCTCTACCCCCCCCACACTCACCTCCCATTCCCCCCACACATTCTCTCCCCCCCAACCCGCCTCCCATCCTCCCCACCCTCTCTCTCCCCCCACACTCACCTCCCATCCCACTCACACACTCTCTCCCCCCCAACACGCCTCCCATCCCCCCCACCCTCTCTCTCTCCCCACACTCACCTCCCATCCCCCCCACACTCTCTCTGCCCCCCACACTCACCTCCCATCCCCCTCACACACTCTCTCCCCCCCAACCCGCCTCCCATCTCCCCCACACTCTCTCTCTCCCCACACTCACCTCCCATCCCCCCCACACTCTCTATCCCCCCACACTCACCTCCCATCCCCCCCACACTCTCTCTCCCCCCACACTCACCTCCCATCCCCCCCACACTCTCTCTCCCCCCACACTCACCTCCCATCCCCCCCACGCTCTCTCTCCCCCCACACTCACCTCCCATCCTCCCCACGCTCTCTCTCCCCCCACACTCACCTCCCATCCCCCCCACACTCTCTCTCCCCCCACACTCACCTCCCATCCCCCCCACACTCTCTCTCCCCCCACACTCACCTCCCATCCCCCCCACACACTCTCTCCTCCCACACTCACCTCCCATCCCCCTCACACACTCTCTCACCCCCAACCCGCCTCCCATCCCCCCCACCCTCTCTCTCTCCCCACACTCACCTCCCATCCCCCCCACACTCTCTCTCCCCCCACACTCACCTCCCATCCCCCCCACACTCTCTCCCCCCACACTCACCTCCCATCCCCCCCACACTCTCTCCCCCCCCACACTCACCTCCCATCCCCCCCACCCTCACCCCCCCCCCCACACTCACCTCCCATCCCCCCCACACTCTCTCTCCCCCCCCACACTCACCTCCCATCCCCCTCACACACTCTCTCCCCCCCAACCCGCCTCCCATCCCCCCCACCCTCTCTCTCTCCCCACACTCACCTCCCATCCCCCCCACCCTCTCTCTCCCCCTTCCCCACCACTGCTACATCTTGAACGTGAATACTCTACTGTCTGGATAAAGACAATGCATCATCCACATCCTTCAAAATGCATTGCAATAAATTCATAAAACTCTATTATGCCCTACGTGTGACACCTCTTCATCAACTGATCTCTTTATGGCTTAACTGAGATATGACTGAGTGAGCTGTCCTATTCTGATAGTCAAATTATTGCCAAAAACAAGAATCGAGATTTTATAATGTCTCTGTCGTGTGGCTGATAATACACAACCATCTGAAAGGACAAAGGGCAGGTTTGTGCTTCTGGCATCTGGTGGGATTTCCCCACACACCCCATTGTTTCCAGATACTCTTGATGGGGCTTTTTTTTTGTACCCACAGCTAACTGAGAATGTGGCCTCTTTTGCCTGGTGTCCTGGATCTAGCCAGGCAACGTCCTCAGAAGATAACCCAGTCCTGATGTTGGTTAGCTCTCACCTGACAAGTTGGCCTGTCTCTTTTGCGATGAGGCGCTGTGTGCTTCCAACATTTTCTATCTTCAGGGTAGTTTAAATGGTTTTAAGTAATAATTCTAAGATGAGGTATTTTATCTTTATTCATTCCTGGAATATGGGTGGCTCCAGGAAGGCCAAATCAGGAGTAGGCCATTCAGTCCCTCCTTGGCTGATCTCTACCTCAACTCTATATTCCTGCCTTGATTCTTCAGAACATTTATCATCATACACTGGTTGGAGTCATACATAGCACAAGGAAAGATAGTTGTTGTTGTTTGAGACCAATCATCTCAGCCCCAGGAAATCCTCCGAGTAGTGTCCTGGGCCCAACCATCTTCAACTGCTTCATCAATAACCTTCCCTCCATCACAAGGTCAGAAGTGGGGATGTTTGCTGATAATTGCAGAGTCTTCAGTTCCATTCACAACTCCTCAGATACCGAAGCATTGTGTGTTCACATGCAGCAAGACCTGGACAACAATAAGGTTTGGGCTGATAAGTGGCAAGCAGCATTCACACCACACAATTGCCAGCAACAGGAGAGAGAGTCTAACCATCTCCCCTTGACACTCAAGAGGATTACCAACATCAAATTCCCCACCGCCCCGCACCCCACACCATCCACATCCTGGGGGTTACCATTGACCATGAATTTTACTGCACACAAATACTGTGCAAGAGCAGGTCAGAAGGCAGGAATTCTGCGATAAGTAACTCACCTCCTTAAAGCCCTCAAGGCACAGGTCAGGAATGTGATGGAATACTCTCCACTTGCCTGCAAGAGTGCAGCTCCAACAACACTCAAGAAGCTCAACACCATCCAGGACAAAGCATCCCGCTTGCTTGGAAGCACAGTGGCAGCAGTGTGTCCTATCTACAAAATGCACTGCAACAATTTGCCAAGGCTCCTTCGACAGCACCTTCCAAACTTGTGACCTTTACTGCTGGGAGAACAAGGGTAGCAGACACATGGGAACCCCACCACCTGCAAATTCCCCTCCAAGTCACACACCATCTGACTTGGAAATATATTGTCGTTCCTTCATTGTCGCTGGGTCAAATCCTGGAACTCCTTCTCTGGCAGCAGCGGTTCAAGAAGGCAATTTACCACCAAGTTCTCAAGAGCAGTTCGGGATGGGCACTAAACAACAAAGCACACACCTTATGAACAAACAAAAAAAGGATTCTCCTGTGAATCTGATTGTGGGCCGCCTTCTTGAATCTCAGCAGTCCATGAGGTGATGTTGCTCCCACAGTGCTGTCAGGGAGGGAGTTCCACGATTTTGACCCAGTTACGATGAAGTAATGGCGATATATTTCCAAGCTGACATGGTGTAACTTGGAGTGGAACTTGAAGGTAATGGTATTACTACACTCCTGCTGCCCTTGTTTTCAGGTGGCGGAGGTCACAGGTTCTAAAGGTCACCTTATATACATCATAAATACAGAATAGACAATGGGTAGAAAAGGTTAATCCAATTCACTACTTCAAGACAGTAAGACAGGGTGACACATATTAAAATTGGTTAGGGGCTTACTTATAAAACAAGGGCTGGATTTTACCAAGGGCTTTGGAATCCCGATGTGGGTCTGAAAAGCAGGTCCCAAGTCCACGTTTGCCAGCAGCAGGACTAGCTCGGTGATTTTACCGCAGTCAGACTCCTAATTGGCCGCCTGATGACTTGGCATTCAATTAAGGACACCGGGGGGCTCCTGATGCTGCCGGCCCAACCAGAGGGCAGCAACAGCCCCCACCAGGGAAGGTGGGCGCCGCTGAGGCAGGTTGGGGACCATGAGGGTGCATCAACATGGTAGCACACTCAGACAGGTAATTAAAAATTAAAATTTAGGGAGCTAAGATCAATAGGTCCTGCGGGACAAAGAGGAATCCCCTCCGGGGGATCGTTGGGGCAACATGGGGGGGGGGCTGCTTTTCCTGCCCGTGGCCCCTTCATTGGATCATGGAGCCTCTGGCTCTGATGGCCCCCACTTGGGCTGCTGTAGGGAGACCGCTTCCATGAAGTTGGCAGCTTCCCCACGTACTGGAACAGCTTGGCTAGGGGTGCGGCAAGTTCTGGAGCACAGGTCTTCAGTATTATTGCCGGAATATTGTCAGGACCCATAGCTTTTGCGGTATCCAGTGCCTTCAGTCATTTCTTGATATCACGCAGAGTGAATCGAACTGGCTGAAGTCTGGCATCTGTAATGCTGGGGAGTTCAAAAGGGGTCCGAGATGGATCATCAACCCGGCACTTCTGGCTGAAGATTGTTGCAAATGCTTCTGCCTTATATTTCTCACTGATGTGCTGGGCTCCCCCATCATTGAGGAGGGGGATATTTGTGGAGCCACCTCCTCCAGTTAGTTGTTTCATTGTCCACCACCATTCATGACTGGATGTGGCAGGACTGCAGAGCTTAGATCTGATCCGTTGGTCATGGGATCGTTTAGCTCTGTCTATTGCATGCTGCTTATGCAGTTTGGCATGCAAATAGTCCTGGGTTGTAGCTTCACAGGTTGACACCTCATTTTGAGGTATCCCTGGTGCTGCTCCTGGCATGCCGTCCTGCAGTCTTCATTGAGCCAGGGTTGGTCTCCTGACTCGATGGTAATGGTAGAGTGGGGGATTAGAGGTTATAGATTGGAGTTGAGTATAATTCTGCTACTGCTGATGGCCCACAGCACCTCATGGATGCCCAGTTTGCTTGCTAGATCTATTCGAAATCTATCCCATTTAGCACGGTGGTAGTGCCACACAACACGATGGACGGTATCCTCAATGTGAAGGCGGGACTTTGTCTCCACAAGGACTGTGCGGTGGTCACTCCTACCAATACAGTCATGGACAGAAGCATCTGCGGCAGGCAGATTGGTGAGGACAAGGTCAAGTATGTTTTTCCCTCGTGTTGGTTCCCTCACCACCTGCCAAGTATTGGAAGACCAAAGACATTATCTTTTGTTCCCACCACAAACCTCATTCCCTCGGAACAGACTCCATCCTTCGCCCCTGCCTCAGCTCATCTGCTGCTGAGACCCTCATCAGTGCCTTCGCTGCCTCTAGACTTGACAAATCCATTTTTGTCCAGGCTGCCCTCCCATCTTCCACCCTACCTAAACTAGAGGTCATCAAAACTCGACTTCCCATATCCTAATTCACACCAAGTCTCAATCACCCAGCGCCCATGTGTTCGCTGACCTGGTTATCAACACAGCAATACCTCCATTGTAAAAACGTCATCCTTATTTTCAAATCCCTCCCTAACCTCTCCCCCCTCCCTACCTCTGTAACCTCTTCCAAACTTTTGAGATCTCTGCACTCCTCCTTCTGGCATCTTGCACATCTACCCTTCAGCCATTGGAAACAGTTTCCCTTTATTTACTCAAACCAAACTCTTCATGATTTTGAACACCTCTGTCAAAATCTCCTCTAAGCCTTCTCTGCTCTAAGGAAAACAAAATCGCCAATCTATCTTGGCAACTGAAATCCCTCATCCCTGGTATGATCCAAGTAAATCTCTTCTGTACCCGCTCCAAAGCTTTCAAATCCTTCCTTAAGGTGCTGGTTTTAGCTGTGGCTCAGTTTTTCTTTTATTTATTCATGGGATGTGGGCGTCGCTGGCTAGGCCAGCATTTATTGCCCATCCCTAACTGCCCTTGAGAAGGTGGTGGTGCACTCACATTGTTGTTAGGAAGGGAGTTCCAGGATTTTGACCCAGCGACAGTGAAGGAACGGCGATATAGTTCCAAGTGAGAATGATGTGTGTCTTGGAGGTGGTGGTGTTCCCATGCATCTGCTGCCCTTGTCCTTCCAGGTGGTAGAGGTCGTGCGTTTGGAAGGTGCTATGGGTCTGGAGTCATATGTAGGCCAGACCAGGCAAGGACAGCAGATTTCCTTCCCTAAAGGACATTAGTGAACCAGATGGATTTTTACAACAATTGGCAATGGTTTCACAAGGTTTTAATTCCAGATTTTTTATCAATTGAATTCAAATTTCACCATCTGCATGTCCTCAGAGCATTAGTCTGGGCCTCTGGATTACCAGCCCTAGTGACAGTACCACAATGCCACCGCCTCCCCAAGTTGGCAACACTCTTGTGACAAAGTCACAAAGTAGTGGGTTTAAGTACCACAGGTGATACTCCAGTGCAGTACTGAGGGAGTGCTGCACTGTCAAAGGTGATGTTCTGGGAATGAGACATTAAACTGAGGCCCCATCCACCCTCTCAGATGGAACAGCAGGGGAGTTATCCCTCGTGTCCGAGCCAATATTTATCCCTCAATCAACATTATATACAACAGATTATTTGCTCATTACAACATTGCTGTTTTTTGAGATCTTGCTGTGTGCAAATTAGCTGCCACATTTCCTACATTACAACAAAGGCTGCACTTTAAAAGTACTTAATTGTCTGTAAAGCACTTTGTGGCATTGGATGGTTATAAAAGTCACTATAGAAATGCAAATCATTCCAGATTGGGAAACAATACCTCAGCTGGAGCCAAACTCGTGCTTTATACAAGTTTAGCATTATCTGTTGAATTCTGTACAAACTGAAGTATGGAGGAGCAGCCTGGAGGATTATTGAGCGGGGTGGGAGGGCGGTCAAAGATGGTTGACTAATGCTAGCCTTTTTGGAATAAAGGTCAATTCATGTCACTGGGACTGGGCCAGCATCATCAAGAGATAGTCTCTAACCAGTATTGAGCATAACAGGAGCAAATCCAAGCTTGAACTGAACAAATTGATAAAAATCTGCTGGTAGCAGGAGACTGCTTGAAGTAGACAAGAGGATTTTAGTGTACTTACACTGCCATAAAACAGCCACATTCCAGCACAGGGACTGTATCAGCAGCCAGCAGGTGCAGAGTTACTGATAAACCCATTCATTAAGAGGAGTAGGTTAATCAACAATAGACTGTGATTTTAGCTTTATTCAGATGTAACTTATTGAGAGCGGTATATGAAGTCCACACTTTTATAACAGAAATGTTGACTCACTGCCCACACACTTTTTTATATATAATCCAGTTTGAATACAGAGTATGTTGTTCTTACACTTGTCCCCCAGTTAGATGATTGTGTACAATTTTAGGTGCCTGATTATAGAAAAGATGTTCAGCCATAGCGAGGGCATGGTGTGGATTCACCAGAGGAATGGCAAGCTCCAGTTATGAGGAGACTTGAAAATACTGCAACTGTTTCCAGTGGAGCAGACAAGGACTAAGTGGAGATTTAACCATGCTTTTTAAGTGATGAAGAGTTTTGATAGTGAACAGGAAAAGGCTATTTCCTCTGGTTGAGGAGTCAGTGATGAGGGGCCATCAATTTAAAATTGTCACTATGAAAGGAAGGAGGGAGTTTAGGAAAAAACCTTACACAGGCAGTTGTTGAAGCATGGAATGGTTTGCCACAGGAATATTTGGGGCAGAGACCATGGCATATTTTATTTTCAAAAGGAAGATAGAACTAATCCAGGGAATTATAGACCAGTTAACTTAACATCAATGGTAGGAAATGTTCTATATTTGGTTCTTTATACTGCCACAGTATAGAGTCTAGCCGGAGAGGTTCTTAGACTGTAATTTTTAAACATTATTCTTTATTGTATAGTAACTATATACACTCCACACTAGACTGTGTGTCTCCTTCAAAAGCCATTCTGCAACTGTTCTTGAGTCTCTTCCACATGATCTCTTGCCTCATCATGGTGGGCAGTAATCTTTACATTCTCTCAAGATTAACTCTTTGATACCCTTATCCTACATCTCCCAACAAGTCTTTATCCCAATATAAATTTACATACATTCACTTTTTTATCTACATTCTACCCCCCGCCCCCCCACCCCCCAAGTCTCTGACTTCATAGTTTCAACCTATCAGGAAGCTTCACAACTCTCCCTGATCTTGTTGTCGTCAAATGTGGAAGATTGATTGTGTTTCTCTGATCCCTTGTTTCTTGATTTGGACAGCCTTCGTTGAGGTTTGTAGCATTCAGTGCTTTTTGAATTTTTAGTTCATCATCTGAGTTGTTTGAATGTATGACGTCATTGATATAAAGGAATAAGATTCCTTCTATTTCTCCGTATAAAACCTTCTTGAGTTCGTACTAGATAAGATCGCTGTTGATTCTCATCTTTCTGGAGAATTACCCCCTCTCTATTTTAGTCTCGTGCCCATAACTTTTGCCCTTCTGACAACTTTGTTAGGTTTCTTGTACGGTATCTTCTGTTATCATTATGGGTCTGTTTGTTTCGATACGACTTTTCTTTGTCTTGTACTTTCTGATAATCCTTACTTTGCAATCCTGGAAGTAATTCCTTGGGTAGAATTGGAAGTTGTTTTGAAGTCTTCTTCCCATTAAGAGTTCTGATGCGCTAATCCACACAGTAATGGAGTAGAACAAAAGAAAATTACAGCACAGGAACAGGCCCTTCGGCCCTCCAAGCCTGCGCCAATCCAGATCCTCTATCTAAACATGTCGCCTATTTTCTAAGGGTCTGTATCTCTTTTCTTCCTGCCCATTCATGTATCTGTCTAGATACATCTTAAAAGACGCCATCGTGCCCGCATCTACCACCTCCGCTGGCAACGCGTTCCAGGCACCCACCACCCTCTGCGTAAAGAACTTTCCACGCATATCCCCCCTAAACTTTTCCCCTTTCACTTTGAACTCGTGTCCTCTAGTAATTGAATCCCCCACTCTGGGAAAAAGCCTCTTGCTATCCACCCTGTCTATACCTCTCATGATTTTGTACACCTCAATCAGGTCCCCCCTCAACCTCCGTCTTTCTAATGAAAATAATCCTAATCTACTCAACCTCTCTTCATAGCTAGCGCCCTCCGTACCAGGCAACATCCTGGTGAACCTCCTCTGCACCCTCTCCAAAGCATCCACATCCTTTTGGTAATGTGGCGACCAGAACTGCACGCAGTATTCCAAATGTGGCCGAACCAAAGTCCTATACAACTGTAACATGACCTGCCAACTCTTGTACTCAATACCCCGTCCGATGAAGGAAAGCATGCCGTATGCCTTCTTGACCACTCTATTTACCTGCGTTGCCACCTTCAGGGAACAGTGGACCTGAACACCCAAATCTCTCTGGACATCAATTTTCCCCAGGACTTTTCCATTTACTGTATAGTTCACTCTTGAATTGGATCTTCCAAAATGCATCACCTCGCATTTGCCCTGATTGAACTCCATCTGCCATTTCTCTGCCCAACTCTCCAATCTATCTATATTCTGCTGTATTCTCTGACAGTCCCTTTCACTATCTGCTACTCCACCAATCTTAGTGTCGTCTGCAAACTTGCTAATCAGTCCACCTATACTTTCCTCCAAATCATTAATGTATATCACAAACAACAGTGGTCCCAGCACGGATCCCTGTGGAACACCACTGGTCACACGTCTCCATTTTGAGAAACTCCCCTCTACTGCTACTCTCTGTCTCCTGTTGCCCAGCCAGTTCTTTATCCATCTAGCTAGTACACCTTGGACCCCATGCGACTTCACTTTCTCCATCAGCCTGCCATGGGGAACCTTATCAAACGCCTTACTGAAGTCCATGTATATGACATCGACAGCCCTTCCCTCATCAATCAACTTTGTCACTTCCTCAAAGAATTCTATTAAGTTGGTAAGACATGACCTTCCCTGCACAAAACCATGTTGCCTATCACTGATAAGCCCATTTTCTTCCAAATGGGAATAGATCCTATCCCTCAGTATCTTCTCCAGCAACTTCCCTACCACTGACGTCAGGCTCACCGGTCTATAATTATCTGGATTATCCCTGCTACCCTTCTTAAACAAGGGGAGAACATTAGCAATTCTCCAGTCCTCCGGGACCTCACCCGTGTTTAAGGATGCTGCAAAGATATCTGTTAAGGCCCCAGCTATTTCCTCTCTCGCTTCCCTCAGTAACCTGGGATAGATCCCATCCGGACCTGGGGACTTATCCACCTTAATGCCCTTTAGAATACCCAACACTTCCTCCCTCCTTATGCCGACTTGACCTAGAGTAATCAAACATCTGTTCATAACCTCAACATCCGTCATGTCCCTCTCCTCGGTGAATACCGATGCAAAGTACTCGTTTAGAATCTCACCCATTTTCTCTGAGTCCAAGCATAACATTCCTCCTTTGTCCTTTAGTGGGCCAATCCTTTCTCTAGTTACCCTCTTTCTCCTTATATATGAAAGAAAGGCTTTGGGATTTTCTTTAACCCTGTTTGCTAAAGATATTTCATGACCCCTTTTAGCCCTCTTAATTCCTCGTTTCAGATTGCTCCTACATTCCCGATATTCTTTCAAAGCTTCGTCTTTCATCAGCCGCCTAGACCTTATGTATGCTTCCTTTTTCCTCTTAGCTAGTCTCACAATTTCACCTGTCAAAAGTAGTTCTGAATGTCAGTAGTGCTAACTGGAAATCTTGATTTTTCAGCAACATAGTTTTAATGGTTCTGACTGCTTGCTCAGCTTCTCCATTTGATTGTGGATACTTAGGAGAGCTTGTTAGGTGAACAAATCCACATTCTTCTGCAAAGTGCGTGAAGTAATCATTTGCAAATTGTGGTCCATTGTCAGATACTATCTGATTAGGTATACATGTGTTGCGAAAACTTCTTGTAAAACTCTGATGACTACTTCAGTTGTTGTTGTCTGCGTCTGCTTAACTTCGATCCATCTTGAGAAGTAATCAACTATAATTAGGTAGGATTTTCCCTCAAAGAAGAATAAATTCATCGACAACCGTTCCCAGGGTCTAGTTGGGAATTGGGTTGAAAGTAGTGATTCTCTTTGATCTTGTTTGTGTACCTGACAAATTTGTTGCACTTGATTCTTCCCAAGTTCTCTGTCCATGTAGCACTCCTGTAGGAACTTACTGCATTTCTCTTTCTTGCTCTTGTAGTCTTTGAGCACCATTGCGGGCTATGCTGTGTTGTGCGGGTTCTCTCCACATTGTGCGGGCTCTCTGGCAGAATCTGGACTCTCTGCCATGCTCAGGTCAAGTTGGGGACTCTCCCTCTGTCCTGACTCCTGTATTCTTCTTGTTTATTTTCTTAACTTTCTAGATAATATGAACGTCAATACAAGCTCTTCTACTTAAGAGTGAGAACTCCTGATTTCTTAGGACAGTGTTTCTAATATCTGCTTTCTGTTATATTGAAGCGTCACTTGTAACTTCCCCTTTACTTCAAGTACAACACCTCCTGGGCCATATAACTGAGTTTCTGTTGGTTGCAGAACATGTGTGGATAATCACGGCTCTTTATCTGACAGGACCGTCACACTTGTTCCTGCATCGAGTTTGAAATTAGTGATATGTCCGTTGACATATACGTCTGCTGACCAAAATGAGAAAATATTTCGATTTGTCTGCTGCAGGAGGTTGCATGACTTCATTTACCTCTCTATTCTTAACTACTTTACTTTTCCTTTAGAGATTGGGGTAGTCGAGATTTTATTTCAGCACATCTTACTGAAATGCCTTATTTTTCTGCAATAAAAGTACTCTGCTCTATTGGCAGGACATTGTTCACACCTGTGGGAAGTTTATGCACTGCGGCACTGGCAGGGTTTAAAGCAGTCTTTCACTCTTCTCCTACATCCCTCACCACCCCCATCACTACCCCACACAGTTTACCATTTTTCCTGGTGCCTCTTGTTCAGCACTCTGGTAAAGGAACTGAACTGTTACAGGAGGTTTCCTGTACCAAGATCTTTCCTCACCTCGCAGGATTGGTCTGTTATTCCTGTGCAAGTTGAAGTAGGAATCACAAGCTTTTAAGACTTTGGCAAATTTGGCTGATGTTTCATCAACACATTGTCTTGTTATTATATCACAGCTACAGTACCAATTAAATATAATATATTCACTTGCACTGTTTCAGACTCGCTGTCCAATTTCAATGCAATTCTGTATCTGAGGAACCTTTCTCTCCATGGTCCCCAGTTTCAAGTCTGTTTTGATCCATAAAAAAAAAAAATTTATCGACTTTTTAGAGTGTCCCCTTTTAAGAAACTCTTTTTTCAGGCTAGCTTGCTTTGATGGAGTATAGCAGGAGCTTGAGAGTGTTCCCTGTTTGTTTTTTATATAGGTTCTCTAGGGGTTTTCCCTTTCCATAAGCAGTTCACTGAAATGTTTACATAGCTGCCTATTGGAATTGACAGAGCAGTTTGATAGACAGTTCAAGGGTTTTCCCCTTTGCTTTCTGAGAGCAAGAGATTATTTATTTACCTCAAGCTTGACTGCTTTAATGATTTTTTTTCCTCAGCTTTGCTGTGTTAATGGAGATTCTACTGTGTCCGGCGATTTTCTGCACTTTTTTCTTCATTATTGGGCTTTTTTTTTTACAGTTTGCGTGCTTTTTAGGGTTTTCCCGCTTTTCGCCCTCACATTCAGCCCAAGTGAAGGAGTGTGATTTCCCTTTTCTTCTCCTCTCGCTCACACGGAGCCTTTAATAAAATTAATTTTTTAAGGTCTTCAAAGGCTTTTTTTTTAAAACAAGGATTTCTTGATCGCCCGCACAATGTCTCACTCGATCGCTTGCTTTTCAGCCACGCTTCTGTTCTCTGGAGCTTTTCTCTGCCTTCTATGGCATATAGTTTGTTTTTTTCTCTTCAGCCACTTGTTTAAAATTTCTTCTCTTCTGCCTGAAGGATGATTGTTGCTTCAAATTTTCTCTTCTGGGTATAGGACGTCAATCCCACTGCTGTTCACAATGTTCACAATATTTGGTTATTTGTGCTGTCACTATATAGAGTCCAACCAGAGAGGTTCTTAGACTGTATTGTTCAAACATTAATCTTTATTGTATAGTATAAACTCCACACTTGCCTGTGTGTCTCCTTCAAAAGTCACAATGTAACTGTTCTTGGGTCTGTCCCACATGATCTCTTACCTCATTATGGTGGGCGATAATCTTTACATTCTCTCAGGATTACCCTTATACTACAGGAAAGATACTATAATCTTTGCTAAAAGATCAGATAACAAAACATTTAGAGACAGAGACTGTAATAAAAGCTAGCATGGATTTTAAAAAGGTCACCCTTAACCAATCTTATTGAATTCTTTGAAGAATTCAATAAGTTTGAAACTTTGAAAAGGAATTGGATGAATATTTGAAGGGGAAAATTTGTGAGGACACTGAGTTTGGATAGTGTCACCCAAATCATACAAAAGCCTGACATACTGACACCTAAAGATGACAAATTATTCTATTGTTTCGCTGTATCGCAGTGAGATGAGTCAGTGTAAGATTGTGCACAAATGTTCTTTCTGAGGATGGCTGTCCCACAAGCACTGCAATATTAGCAGCAATTAGGGAACCTGTCCGTCAAGAAGGGAGCTTCTTCTCTCACATTAAAACAAAATGTGTCTGACCACCAAAAATAAATGTTTTCTTTAAAAAACTGCCACAACTTGGCAGCACGAGTGGATGAGTTTATTGACGATGTCAGAGAGTTGAGTGCCTGCCCTCAACACCTGGTGCATGTGGCACTGCACTGTCAGGGTATTGATTCCAAACCTGTGCCAATCTGGATTAGAGTCAGTCAAGCTCAAGATCTTTCAGGCAATCTAAAGGAGAAATAAATTACTTAATCCAAGTAACTGGCAAAGGTAACATCTCGCCTGACTGATCGATGTTTATCGAACATCTTTGATGCCAAAAGAAATGCTTCATCACTAATCTAATCAAACTTATTGACAATTAATGTAGTGGAATAGAGAGGTGAATTGAAAATTCTTTCACAGGGAAATATATTCCAGAATACAGTGTCTTGTCACATTGTGCGAAACACTGTTTTGATGGGAAGGAGTTTCCAAAGGCAGGAGGATCAGCAACCAGAGGACATAGATGTAAGATAATTAGCAAAAGAACCAGAGGGGAGATGAGGACAAAATATTTAATCAGTAAGTTGTGATGACCTGCAGTGCACTTCCTGAAAGGGCAATGGAATTAGATTCACTAGTAACTTCCAAAAGGGAATTGGATAAATTGAAGGGTAAAAACTTAGATTAATGGGAAACACGTCAGGGAATGGGACTGATTGGAGAGCTCTATCAAAGAACTGGCACAGGCATGATAGGCTGAATGGCCTCCATCAATACTGTATCATTCTATGATTCTATGAAGTAACAGAAAGAGTAGACAAGGGCACTGCAGTCAATGTGGTGGATATAGATTTTCAGAAGGCCTTTGATAAGGTGACATCTAACAGGTTGACTACAATGGTCAGGAAGTGTGCAGTCAGGGGTTAGGAAGTGGAATGGATTAAAAGATGGCTACAAAACAGAAAACAGAGTGTGAGAATTAAGGTAAGTTTCTCAGACTGGCAGAAATGGAAAATTGTGTCCACCGGGGATACATGCTGGTGCTCACCATATACTTAAATAATTTGGACTCAGAAATTGGAAGTCCAGTGTCTAAATTTGAAGATGATTCTAAATTGGGTGCGGGGGGTGGGGGTGTATAGCTAATAATGTGGAAAACTGCACCAAAATGCAGGAAGACATAAAGAGGCTTGGAAGCTGGGCAGATAAATGGAAAAGTGTGAGGTGATTCATTTCGGTAGAAAGAATAATGAGGCCACTTATTCCTTGGAAGGTAAAGAAGTAAATGGAGTAGAGGAGAAAAAGAGATCTGGGATTACAGATACAGAGATCACTAATAATAGCAACTCAAGTTGATAACGTCATACAGAGTGCAAACAAAGCGCAGGGTTCATTTCTAGAGGAATGGAATCTAAAAGCAAGGGGCTAATATTAAATTTATATAGAACCTTGGTTAGACCACACTGTGGGCAGTTCTAGGGCTGAATTTTCCTGGCCCTGTAGAGGCACAGGAGCCGAGAAGATAGTAGGGAGCCATGTTGGGACAGCTGTCCCATGCAGTCCGACCTCCAGGACCGGGAACCGGGCCGGCTGCTCGCTGCACAGAGGCGGGCAGACAATTAGTCCAGTTAAGGCCCCACTTATGGGCCATTTTGCAATGGTGCCGGTATTTTCTTGGCATTGGAGTGACTCACCTCCACCCTCCTGTTGAGTGCGGAGGTCACCAGCTCAATTGAAGCGACCCCCCAGCAGCAAGTTAAGTGACCATCAGAAGCAGAGGCTCCATTTCCAATGATGAGGCCGCGGGGATATAAGGCCACAAACGCTACTCCTGTGGAGGGATTTTCCCCTCCACCTTGATGGCTCTTCCAGCCTCAGGCCTCTTTATTTGATGACTTCACTACAGACAACCCAGGGCACCTCCATGTTGAGGCACCATTGCGTTTGCCTGCCTGCCTCAGCAATGCCCAGCTCTCCCGGTGAGGCTGCTGGCCTGACATCACTGTGGGCCCTCTAATTGGGCCTGTAGCTTCGGGAGCCCACCCACCGTCCTTAATAGGATGACGAGTGTGGAGGCAGCCAATTAGGGGACAGCCAATTATGAGGCCGCCACCGGGAAGGTTGCGCCGGCAGCCACACTGAACACATGGGCGAGCGCGGGACCCCCCCACGTGCGCCTGACGGCGGAGTCCTGATGCCCGCTGGAAAATTCAGCCCCTGGTCTCCATACTACAAAAAAAGATATTGAAGCACTGAAGAAAGTGTAGAAAAGATTTACAAGCATGTTACCAGAACTGAGAGGTTATAACTATCAGGAAAGACTGAGCTGGCTGGGGCTCGTTTTTCTGGAAGAGATAGTTAAGGGGTGACCAGAAAGGGGCATTTAAAATGATGAAGAGTTGTGATAGAGTGGATGTGAAGAAATTGTTCTCACTTGTAGGTGAGTCCAGAACAAGGGGGCACAAATATAAGATAGCCACTGAATAAAGAATTTAGAAAGATTAGTTTGGGATTGATACAGGGCTATGGGGAAAGAGTGGGACAGTGGGATAAGATTGGGATTAGTACAGTGCTATGAGGAGAGAGCAGAGCAGTGGGATTAGTTTGGGATTGATACAGCGATATGGAGGGAAAGTGGGACAGTGGGCTTAGTTTGGAATTGATGTAGGGCTATGGGGAGAAAGTGAGACAGTGGAATTAATATGGGATTGATACAGGGCTATGGGGAGAAAGTGGAACAGTGGGATAAATCTGGGATTGATACAGGGCTATGGGGAGAAAGTGGGACAGTGGGATTAGTCTGGGATTGAGACAGGGCTATGGGGAGAAAGTGGGACAAGTATGGGATTGATACAGGGCTATGGGGAGAAAGTGGGACAGTGGGATTAGTATGGGATTGATACAGGGCTATGGGGAGAAAGTGGGACAGTGGGATAAATCTGGGATTGATACAGGGCTATGGGGAGAAAGTGGGACAGTGGGATTAGTCTGGGATTGAGACAGGGCTATGGGGAGAAAGTGGGACAGTGGGATTAGTCTGGGATTGAGACAGGGCTATGGGGAGAAAGTGGGACAAGTATGGGATTGATACAGGGCTATGGGGAGAAAGTGGGACAGTGGGATTAGTATGGGATTGATACAGGGCTATGGGGAGAAAGTGGGACAGTGGGATAAATCTGGGATTGATACAGGGCTATGGGGAGAAAGTGGGACAGTGGGATTAGTCTGGGATTGAGACAGGGCTATGGGGAGAAAGTGGGACAGTGGGATTAGTCTGGGATTGATACAGGGCTATGGGGAGAAAGTGGGACAAGTATGGGATTGATACAGGGCTATGGGGAGAAAGTGGGACAGTGGGATTAGTATGGGATTGATACAGGGCTATGGGGAGAAAGTGAGACAGTGGAATTAATATGGGATTGATACAGGACTATGGGGAGAAAGTGGAACAGTGGGATAAATCTGGGATTGATACAGGGCTATGGGGAGAAAGTGGGACAGTGGGATTAGTCTGGGATTGAGACAGGGCTATGGGGAGAAAGTGGGACAGTGGGATTAGTCTGGGATTGATACAGGGCTATGGGGAGAAGGTGGGACAAGTATGGGATTGATACAGGGCTATGGGGAGAAAGTGGGACAGTGGGATTAGTCTGGGATTGATACAGGGCTATGGGGAGAAAGTGGGACAAGTATGGGATTGATACAGGGCTATGGGGAGAAAGTGGGACAGTGGGATTAGTATGGGATTGATACAGGGCTATGGGGAGAAAGTGAGACAGTGGAATTAATATGGGATTGATACAGGGCTATGGGGAGAAAGTGGAACAGTGGGATAAATCTGGGATTGATACAGGGCTATGGGGAGAAAGTGGGACAGTGGGATTAGTCTGGGATTGAGACAGGGCTATGGGGAGAAAGTGGGACAGTGGGATTAGTCTGGGATTGATACAGGGCTATGGGGAGAAAGTGGGACAAGTATGGGATTGATACAGGGCTATGGGGAGAAAGTGGGACAGTGGGATTAGTATGGGATTGATACAGGGCTATGGGGAGAAAGTGGGACAATGGGATTAGTTTGGGATTGTTTTATAAAAGAGCCAGCACAGATACAATGGAATGAATGGCCTCTCTCCTTTGGCGTAAATGTCAATGGTTCTGGAAATTAAGTTATTTTCCCTTAATTTTTTTAACTTCTTCATTAATCTGCTCTCCTCACATCTCCTGCAGTTATGATTCATGCTGGCTACAGTTCCTGAGCACCCATCTGTCTAGCAATACCACTGGGGCCAAGTGCACTTTCTACTTTCAATGCTATTAATATTTTCAACAGAATTTCCTGTTTTTTTGAATAATTATCTCCAGTAAAGCCTCCTCCATTCGCCCCTTCAGTGCCCACTTACATCTCCCTCTATAAACACTGAGGCAAAATACTTTTTATGTGGGTCAGCTGTGGTTCAAGGCTGACACACCAGTGCAGTACTGAGGGGGTGCTGCACTGTCAGAAGTGTGGTCTTTTGTATGAGACATTAAACCGAGGCCCCATCTGCCTACTCAGGTCAGAGAGGAATTTCGCAGATTTTTATCCGGCTTTTTGCCTCCACCAGGGACCAGATGGTCTTATCCTGTCCATCATTGTTCACATGTTCATAACTAGATACTACATTAAAAGTTCGGTTCAGGATAGAAGACAAGAATGTGCACATTGTATCAGTACAGTAGCATGGTGGTTATGTTAAAGATAAAAGCAAAATACTGCAGATGCTGGAAATCTGAAATAAAAACAAGAAATGCTGGAAATACTCAGCAGGTCTGGCAGCATCTGTGGAGAGAGAAGCAGAGTTAACGTTTCAGGTCAGTGACCCTTCATCAGAACTGCATTTAGAATTGCTGCAGTGTAGGAATTCAAAGACTTGGATTAATGAGTCAGAGGCATCAGTTCAGATCCCACTACAGTAAATGGGGAACTTAAATTCAGTTAATTGAATAAAACTGCAAAAAAAAAGCTAGTATCAGTAATGGTGACCATATAACTACCACATTTTAGTAAAAACCCAGCTAGTTCAATAATGTCCTCTAGGGCAGGAAATCTGCCATCCTTACCCAGTCTGGCCTACTTGTGGTGACACCCACAACAGTGTGCTTGACTCTTAATTGCCCTCTGAAATGGCCCAGCAAGCCACATAATTGTATCACAACCCCCACAAATAACCATAACCCATATGGATCGCAGTGGTTCAAGAAGATGGCTCACCACCAGCTTCTCAAGGGCAATTAGAGATAGTCAATATATACTTTCCATCCCACCAGCCTCCACATCCAAAGGATTTTCCTCCGCCATTTTCACCATGTCCACCGTGATGCCACTACCAAACGCATCTTTCCCTCGCCTCCCCTGTCAGCATTACAAAGGGATTGTTCCCTCCACGACACCCTGGTCCACTCCTCCATTACCCCCTACACCTCGTCCCCATTGACATTTATGGCACCTTCCCTTGCAATCGCAGCAGAGGGGTCAATAACCAGGGACCTAGAGTTAAGGTAAGGGGCAGGAGGTTTAGAGGGGATTCAAGGAAAAGTTTTTTCACCCAGAGGGTGGTTGGAATCTGGAACACACTGCCTGAAGGGTTGGTAGAGCCATGAACCCTCACAACATTTAAGAAGTATTTAGATGAGCACATGAAACACCATAGCATACAAGGCTAGGGGCCAAGTGCTGGAAAATGGGATTAGAATAGTTAAGTGCTTGATGGCCGGCACAAACACGATGGGCTGAAGGGTCTGTTTCTGTGCTATGTAACTCTATGACTCTAACTGCCCTTTTACCTCCTCTCTCCTCACTCTCCCAGGCCCAATACACTCCTTTCAGGAGAAGCAGCGATTTACTTGTACTTCTTTCAATATAGTATACCGTATTCGCTGCTCACAATGAGGAGACCAAACACAGACTGCGTGACCGCTTTGTGGAATACCTCCACTCAGTCTGTAAACCTGATCCCGAGCTTCCGGTCACGTGCCATTTCAGCACACCTCCCTGCTCTCACGCCCACATCTCTGTCCTGGGATTGCTGCAGTGTTCCAGTGAACACCAACACAAGCTCGAGGAACAGCATCTCATTTATCGATTAGGCACACTACAGCCTGCCGGACTGAACATTGAGTTCAATCATTTCAGAGCATGACGGGCCCCCCTTTTTTTTAGTTTTACTTTGTATTTTTATTTGTATTTTATTTTATTTTAGTTTGTTTCATCATTACACCTTTTTTTTTTTTACCATGTGCCGGTCCAGTTTTTTTCATTTTTTTTCATGTTTTTGCTTTTGACTAGGGCTTTCATTATTCTGTCATTTAACACACTCTCTGCACTAACGCTTTGTATTTCAAAACACCATTAACACACTCTTTGTCTTTGCCTTTGCCCCATGACCTCCTTGTCAGTTGTTATTCTCTGTGACCCTCTGTGCTATCAATACCTTCCCATTTGTTCTCTTTTGCTCCAAACACACTTTATTTGCTTAAAACCTATTACTTTTCTAACCTTTGCCAGTTCTGATGTAAGGTCACTGACCTGAAACGTTAACTCTGCTTCTCTCTCCACAGATGCTGCCAGACCTGCTGAGTATTTCCAGCATTTGTTTGGTTTTATTAAGTCAATATATACTGGCCTTGCCAGTGACACCCACATCTGGTGAATGAACAAAAAAAGTTGTGTTTTACCTGAATGGACAGGAAAGGGTGGGACCAGGCAAAGTTTATTCTGAGGACTCAACAGGGAATAGTTTTGTTCGTGCCAGTGTTCAGTCGACAGACGTTCAGGCTCAACTTGATGCTGGGAATGCAGTCTCAATGATGTTATTGAGAAGCTTTGGATCAACTTCCATATGTAAGCCAAAGGCATCTAGCTTCACCTCCCCACCATCGTACATTCAACAATTGCGGAGTCAGGGGCAGTGGTAGAGAGGTTAAGTGCTTGCCCTCTAATTGCATATCTGCCGCGCCCCTAGCCAAGCTGTTCCAGTACAGCTACAACACTGGCATCTCTCCGGCAATGTGGAAAATTACCAGGTCTGTCCTGTACACAAAAAGCAGGACAAGTCCAACCAAGCCAATTACCGCCCCATCAGTCTACTTTCGATCACCATTAAAGTGATGGAAAGTGTCGTCGACAGGGCTATCAAGCGGCATTTGCTTAGCAATAACCTGCTCAGTGACGCTCAGTTTGGGTTCCGCCAGGGCCAGTCAGCTCCAGACCTCATTACAGCCTTGGTTCAAACATGGACAAAAGAGCTGAACTCAAGAGGTGAGGTGAGAGTGACTGCCCTTGACATCAAGGCAGCATTTGACCAGATATGGCGTCAAGGCGCCCCTAGCAAAACTGAAGTCAATGGGAATCAGGGAGAAAACTCTCCACTGGTTGGAATCATACCTAGCGCAAAGGAAGATGGTTGTGGTTGCTGGAGGTCAATCATCTGAGCCCCAGGACATCCTCAGGATAGTGTCCTCGGCCCAACCATCTTCAGCTGCTTCATCAATGACCTTTTCCTCCATCATACATCATAAGTGGGGATGGTTACTGATGAATGTGCAATGTTCAGCACCATTCGCAACTCCTCAGATACTGAAGCAGAACATGTAGAAATGCAGCAAGACCTGGACAATATCCGGGCTTGGGCTGATAAGTGGTAAGAAACATTCGCACCACATAAGTGCCAGTCAATGACTATCTCAAACAAGAGAGAATCTAACCATCTCCCCTTGACATTCAATGGCATTACGATCACTGAATTCCCCCACTATCAGCATCCTGGGGGTTACCATTGACCAGAAACTGAACTGGAGTAGCCATAAAAATATTGTGGCCACAAGAGCAGGTCAGAGGCTAGGAATCCTGCGGCGAGTAACTCACCTCCTGACTCCCCAAAGCCCGTCCACCATCTACAAGGCATAAGTCAGGGGTGTGATGGAATACTCTCCACTTGCCTGGATGGGTGCAACTCCAACAACACTCAAAGAGCTCAACACCATCCAGGACAAAGCAGCCCACTTGATTGGCACCCCATCCACAGACATTCACTCCATCCACCATCAATGCACAGTGGCAGCAGTGTGTACCATCTACAAGAGGCACTGCAGCAACGCACCAAGGCTCCTTAGACAACACCTACCAAACCCGCGACCTCTACCAACTAGTAGGACAAGGGCAGCAAATACATGGGAACACCACAACCTGCAAGTTCCCCTCCAAGTCACACACCATCCTGACTTGGAACTATATTGCCGTTCCTTCACTGTTGCTGGGTCAAAATCCTGGAACTCCCTTCCTAACAGCACTGTGGGTGTACCTACCCCACATGGACTGCAACGGTTCAAGAAGGCAGCTCACCATCACCTTCTCAAGGGCAATTTGAGATGGGCCAGCAACACCCATATCTCATGAACGAATCAAAGAAAATTACTCAATGCTTATAGATAGTACCACTAGGAATGAACTGATATGTCAGGAATAAAGGAGAGGGACTTGGATGGAACCTTTGGACGGGCTACAAGTGATCAAATGGGCAGAGGTCACTTTGGGTGATGCGCTGTCAACATTAGGGCAGGTAACTGAGTGTAAGGATGAAAGGGCAGTGTCACTACGATGGACCATGGAGTGAAGGAGGATGGAGTGAGTATCCACACAGAGGGTTAAGGTTATGGTAAGCATTAGGGTTGGAGGATTGGAGGTCTAGCATGAGTATTATAGAGAAGTTGTTTCGATGTCAATCAAGTAGAGTATCTTTAGAATTTTTGCTGTGATTCAATCAGTAACTAACCTGTCGTAGTAACTATGCAAAACCAAATGGGTTAACAATGCTGCTAAACTTGGACAAGCTGAAGACAAAGATCTATGCATAAAGCCTAGACATTGGTTTGGGACATGCTGTCCTAGCAAAAGATTATCTGATGGGCAAGGCATTGATATCACTGCAATAATAATCACAGAATTTTCTCAAAGTGTGGGTATTGTAACAACTGTGTGATTGGTTATCTCAACAGCATATTCTGTGCGGCTATAACACAGGCTTGTATTTATACAGTGTCTTATCATATCTCTCAGAGACGCCTCAAAGCACTCCACATGCAATGAATTACTTCGAGCTGCAGTGACTGTTTTTTTGTCGGCAAGCACAGTAGCCATTTTACACACAGAAAGATCCCATGAGTAACACTGAGATGTAGGGTCAGTTGATGTTATGTTTGGTGATGAGGGCGAAATTGCACTTCTACTTTCTGCTACATAGTCTTTCTGTTTCCAAATAATACCCTGCAGTGTATTTCTACATTCATTTTATTACCATTAAGTTGCTCTTTCTCAGTTTCATAGGAACAGGAGGACATTCAGCCCCTTGAGCCTGTTCCGCCATTCAATTAGATCAAGGCTGATCTGCTTCTTAACTCTATTCACCTGCACTGGTTGTGTAACCCTCAATAATCTTGCCTAGCAAAAATCTATCAGGCTCAGTTTTGAAATTTTCAGTTCCAGATTTCCACTACCCTTTGTGTGAAGAAGTGCTTCCTGACATCACCCCTGAACAACCTGGCTCCAATTTTAATTTTAAGGTTATGCCTCCTTGCTCTAGACTCCTCCCTGCCCCCTCCAGAGGAAATGGTGTTTCTCTATCAACTCCTTTAATTACATAGTATTGCATGGAACATAAACAGACCATTTAGCCCCACAGGTGTCTGCGGGTGTTCGTGCTCCACATGAGCCTCCTCCCACCTGGTTTTTGGGTGGGGTGGAGAGTGTATAATTGTGTGGGGCAAAATGGACAGACCAGGGGTGCTTTTCCTCTCCATCATTATTTGAAAGGCAGCACCCCATCAATGGGAGCATCAGCCTGGATATGGTACTGAAATCACTGGAATGGGAATTGAACCCACTACCTCTGACTCAATGGTAAGAGTGCACTACCCACTGAGCTACTGCTCTATAATATTAAACAGCACATTCATGTCACTGCCTTAAAAGAAAAGAAACTTGCAGAAGCGATATTCCATTTTCATCCAAGCTTTCCAAGCCCAGAGCATTGTACTGCAAATATACATCTTGCTTCACAGTTCCATAGAGTCAGAGTCATTATGGCACAGAAGGAGACCCTTTGGCCCATTGAGTTCATGCCGTATTTAATGGCCTAGACAATGTGTCAGCTTGGATTTCAGCCAATTGACTGTTTAACTTTCAGCGTTATGGGCACAGTGAATATTTTCACTTGCTGTCAGTCATGAGCCAGCACTGGACCTGCCAATAACAGCACCTGCTCACCCCTGCATTTTAACATTACTTTCTTTATTCGTTCATGGTATGTGAGCATTGCTGGTAAAGCCAGTATTTATTGCCCATCCCTAATTGCTGTTGAAAAGGTGAGCTGCCTTCTAGAACCACTGCAGTCCATGTGGATTATAGTTTTTCATTGTGGTTTTGATATAACTGAATGGCTTACTTGGCCTTTTCAGAGGGCAGTTATTGTTCTGTTTCTCTTTCTTTAACACAAACACACTAACCACACCAGGAGGATTGGTAACTAAACTAAGTAGGTTCCTTATTTGAAGAGATGGAACTAAATACAATGGGCTGGATTTTATAGAGCCCTCGATGTCGGGTTCTGTGGCAGAGGAGGCATGAAGATTGCTCCGGATGAGACCCTCCATGGACCTCGATGCCAGCAGGACCTGGCGCAATATTGCCAGCAGCAGGGTGGCCTCATGGCAACACCCCCCACCCCCACCCCCACCCCCCCCACCCACTGCCGTGCAGTGATGGGACTGCCATTTAAATATTTAAATAAATTAACTTACCTGAATAAATGAGTCTCCCATCACCTGCTGATGTCCCACTGTGATCTCCACCCCGGCAGCTGGAACTGCCACGACTTTGGATCACCACGCTTGGAATCATAGTGGCTCTTTGGCATGCGGCCCGCACGGGCAGGGAGACCGCCATGTTTTTCACCCACCGCCATTCGGCCCAATAACTTGGAGGTTCACTAACACGCCTGGTCTCTCTGACTACTCCTAACTTCTGCTCAATGATTACATAAGTATATACATCACATCCTGGCTGGTGATAGACAGCAGTTTTAGACATACCCCTTAAAGGTATACCACAACATCCCCCTTTTTTCTAACTTAATGTTGTATCCTTGAATAATCAGAACTATTTGCATTACATCAGTTAAAACTGTAATATTTCAGTATATAATTGTACAAAGTGATAAACCTATGAGTCTCTGAAGCATAATAGTGGTTTAATACGCCCAGACTTGTTTACTGTGAAGTTGGTTTGAGATTGCTTCATGTTCTCACAACTCTGGTTGTCTGTAGGAGTGTTGTGTTTGGATCGTGTCTTCGATCATGTTCAACTTGCGATTGGGCTACTTTGTTTTTCTTGTTCTGGTACTTCCCTGATTTAGCATCAATTTCTTTGCAATGTCATGCTGTTAAGCATTCATACTCGTTAAGGTCATGGTTCTGGACAGACATTTATGATACTTTCTGCTGGATTCCATGTTCCATTGGTTGGGTGTTGTACTCGTACTTTGTGTCTGATGTTTAAATTGGATAATTTTTGTAATCAAAGGAATTCCTTCTTCAGGGTGCTGAGTTACTCTGTTTGAACTCTCAGTTCTGAGATGATATCCCTCTCCCTCTGAAGGTCCATTCTGTAGTGCCCTTCTCCATTTCTTCTCGATCTTCATAAAAGTCTCCAGTTGGACCCTGCAATGCCTTGTTGGCTTCTTTGATCATCTTGATTTTGGCTTTGACTCACTGAGTTTGTAGCCCAGCTAATGCAGTGCCTGCTCCTGCTCATCATAGATCATCTGCAGTTGTCCCTGTGGTCTGTTGTCTTCGCTATTATCATGTCGGTGCCATGAAAGGTGTCCAAGGTCAGGTGGCTGTACTCTGGAAGGCCTGCAATCGCTGGACCTGTTGTGTCCACGACATCGAATATCTGGACTGACCGTGGTGAGTCATTGTAGCAAACATTCAAGTGCAATGGATCCCAGTGATGGAATTTCTGAGCTGTTATAGGCTGTGAGCTTGGCAGCAGTTGGTTGAGCCATCACTTTCCACTTCTGTGGGTACAAGCCTTTCAGAATGCGAAGTAGGAGAATGTTCGCACTCGCACCTGTGTCAATTTTTGTCCATAGCGTTTGCTTCCCAGGCTTCCGTGGGCATAACAATGTGAAAAGTGCCAAAGGCTTCTGATAGTACCACAGCATCAACATGTTCTGTGATGTTGTCTGCATGGAATGTCTGCTCACTGTGTGTGTCACCGCTCTGGTCATCCTCATCATCCAATCTTGCTGTCTGGCTGGTCATTTCATAGATTTGCTGCTGGATATCCAGTATGGTCCCTTTGCTTGTTGCAATGCTGTACCTGTCTTGCATCTGCCTCTGGCTTATCCTGGTGTCGAGCTACCTGTTCTGGCTTTGGCTTCCTGCATTGACCATTCCAGTGCCCTCTGGTGCCACATGCCTTGCATATGTCGTGGAAATCTGGGCAATTTTTAGGTGCATGTATGAGACTGCACTGCCTGTATGGCTTACCAGGTTTATTTGAATTGATTACATGAGTATATATATCATATCCTGTCTGGTGATACCAGTTTTAGACACACCTCTTAAAAGGTATATCACAACAGTTTGGAGTCAACCACATTGCTGTGGGTCTTGCATCACATATAGGCCAGACCAGGTAGAGACAGCAGATTTCCTTCCCCTAAAGGGCATTAAAGATAACCTGAGTAGTTACATGGTCAGTACTACTGATACTAACTTTTTAACTCCAGTTTAATGTATTAACTGAATTTAAATTCACCAGCTACAATGGCAGGATTTGAATTTGTGTCTCTGGATCGTCAGTTCAGGCCTCTGAGTTACTTGCCCTGTAGTTTAACCATTCTGCTGATGTATCGCAATTAACACGGTACAGTGGGCGAGGGTAAATTTACCTTAACCTAGCCCACCCAGCAGCAATCTGATAGGATCGGACTGGCTGCCCTGTTTTACACCTCCCCCACCTCCACTGACTATTTTACTTTCTGTTGACTCCGGGTGTCAGCTGTGGCTTAATGGGTCACACTCTTGTCTCTGAGTCAGAAATTTGTGGGTTTAATTCCCACTCCAGAGACTTAGGCCCATAAATTAGGCTAATTCTCCAAGTGCAGTACTGAGGGAGCACTGCACTACTGGAGGTGCCATCTTTGGCTGCGACTGTCTGCCCTCTCAGGTGGATGTAAAAGATCCCACGGCAGTATTTGAAAAAGAGCAGGGAGCTCCCTCAGGGTCCTGGCCAATATATATCCCACAGCAAACATCACTAAAACAGATTACCTGGTCAGCTATCTCATTATTGCTGGTGCTATTATTGCTGTTCATGAGATTTTGCTGTGTGTAACTGGGCTGCTACATTTCCCTGCATTAGAGAGAACAAGGGGACATAATCTTAAAATTGGAGCTGTGCTGTTCAGGGGTGATGTCAGGAAGAACTTCTTCACACAAAGGCTAGTGCAAATCTGGAACTCTCTCCCCCAAAAGGCTGTGGATGTTGGGGGATAATTGAAGATCTGAAGACTGAGATTATAAGGTGTTTGCTCGGCAAGAGTATCAAGGGATATGGAGCAAAGGTGGGTAAATGGAGATAAGATACAGATTAGCCGTGTTCTAATTGAATAGCGGAACAGGGTGGAGGGGCTGAATAGCCTAATGCTGTTTCAATGATTCTATGCAGGGTCACTTGTGGGGCTTAATGACTAAACTCACACTGTCTACAATCACAGGGTGCACTGCTAAACACCCTGTCTCTTTCCATGGTGGGACCATCCTATGTTTTGGACCATTGAGCTTGCACCAACCAAACAAGTGGAATTCCAGACCACTCCACACCACCGCTCCATGCCATGTGTATTGAACCCACAACCAGCTGGCTCAGAGAAGCATGAAACCACTGAGCCAAGTCTGACATGTAATTAACAATCCCATGGAAGAAAGGCAGGGTGTTTTCCCAATGGCCTGACCAACATTCTATCCTCCCAGCTCCCTTCAATAAGTCAAGCTGACTTACCTATTGTGTTATGTGTAAGCTGTCTTTATTAATGTCTTTATTAACTGGGTCAACCAATCTTCTCCTATTATTCCAGGATATAGGATTTGGACCATGTCTGGTCTTGCATTTTCAAATTCCTCCATGACCTCGTCCTTCCCTATCTCTGCAATCTCCTCCAACTGTAAACCCTCCAAGATCTCTGCGCTCCTCTAATTCTGGCCTCTTGAACATCTCTGATTTTCATCGCTCCACCATTGGCATCCGTGCCTTCAGCTGCCTGGATCCTGAACTCCGGAATTCCCCCCCTAAACCACTCTACCTCTCTCTTCTCCTTTCAATCGCTCCTTAAAACTGACCTCTTCGGTTAGGTTTTTGGTCACCTGTCCTTCTTAAGTGGCTCGGCGTCAAGTTTTGTTTGAAAAATCATTCCTGGGAAACATATTAGGCTGTTTTACTATGTTAAAGATGCTATATAAATGCAAGTTGTTGTTGTCCTATTTTGTCATTTTAAAAAGTTCCATCAGGACAACATCTCTGGGTTTGACTTGTCTGGAACGAAGCTGCTAGCTGCCTTTTCCTCTCCAACTAACTCCCTGTGGAAGGCACTGAGTAAAAATACTTGCTAACCTGCCCTCCGAAGCCCAAGGGAGCAATTAGAAAGGGATTAGGGGTGGCGATTGCTCTGATCTCGGTGGTTAGTTTGGTCTGTACCAAGTCAGTCCAAACATAGCTTCCTCGTTAAGGATAGTAAGATGAATAAATGCTGGTGAACAGCTGGCGCTAGTGTTTCTTACACTTATAAAGTCTCTATAGCCATGTAATCATAGAGTGAGTAGCCTGTAGAGTGAAGATCATTGCAAAGGGAAAAGTCAAGTCTGCCTGGGGGCAGCTGACATCACCCACTAAACACCAAAGGAAGGAATGATGAGAAAATAAACGAGAGGGGAAAGAGAGACAGTGGTTGTAGGGTTCATTCTGAGCCAGTTTCTGATTCCTTCCTGGTGTCAGTTTCCTGATCTGTATCAATGAGCTCTGTAATCCTGTCAATTAGAACAAAATACCAATTAGCCAGTAATCATCCCCTGTACTGTTCACCCCCGAGACACCTCCACTACTGATTACACAGGAAAGCAGCGCAGACCACACACCTGTCCCTTCACTACCTGAATGCTGGTCCGGACTGTCTTTAATCACTATATTCCCATTTCGATAATCCTATTGTAAAGAAAATGCAATGTTTGTAGCGAATGCTTACACGGTCTGAAAAGACAGTTGGAAGCAAATTCAATCCTAACTGTCAAAACGGGATTAGGTAAGTACCTGAAAAAAGAAATGTGCAGGACTATGGGGGAAAAGAGCAGGGGGCAGTGGAACTAACTGAATAGTTCTTTCAAAGAGCCAGCACAGGCACGATGGGCCGAATGGTCTCATTCTGTGCGGTATGATTCTATGAAAGCATCTGCAAAAATTGATATGAACAAACTATGCGAACATAATATAAAACATATACAAAAATGTGTGCAATATTTATTCAACCGTTCTATCCGGACAATGTTCCAAAAAGAAATAGATGTAACAAATTATATGAAAAATATTATGTGATGTATCCAAACAAAATCCTGGAAAAGTGATATGCAAAACATGATACACAAAGATTCTGCAAAAATTAAATCCCAAAGAATTAGAAACAAAAACGATTAAAAGCTATGGAAAGGAATATCAAATAGGCGTAAGCATATGCAAAAAAAGAAATGAAACCTATGCCGAAGAAATTAAATGCAAACAACCCTTTGTCCGCACCAAAGGGCATCATTTTTAAGTTCATTAATAAAGTCAGTTTTTAAAAAAAGCCTCCCCCTTGCTCAGATTTGTTTTTGCTAAATACAGAGGGAATCTTCATTCAGTCCGTGCAGCAATATACACAGCCATTTGAAAAGATCAACTGTGAAAGCATTAAAATATAAAAAACGTACCAACAAAACACGAGCCTGGGGAAAGGTAAATCGGATAAAACAGAGTCAGGTAGGCTCATGTCAAAATGCAAAATGTACCCTTTACATTTTTGGTGGGAGTTTCAAATTCCGACTTAAAGTGATGTTCGTCTCTAAATCCCCTATCTCACCCTTGGAGTAAGAGAAACGAGTGATTAACAAATATGTGTTGGATCAGGATGGGAACATTACCTCTATATACAGCAGAGGAGTTAAGTTAAACTCACCTGTACTCTCCGGAACTAGAAACTGGGTGTCGGAGAAGCTTCCCGTTGTTTCTTGTGAAGTTGTCACTCATTGCTGCAGAAAACCTTCTTCAGGTCCAGCTAAGTGGAACTGACCGTGTTACCGTATTGTGTCCTGTGTATCTGGAATATTGGTCACTGAGTGCATCAGGTAGCTATCCTCGCACGGCAGAAAGGGTGACCACAACCGGCGTGAGTTGTGCTGATTCTTTTGCGGTACAGTGGACCTGGGACCTTCACACACTCTCTGTGAAATGAGGACATTGTCTGACAGCAGAAGAAAGAATGATGGTGCCCAATCCTCAATTCCAACGTCCAGCTTCCTCCATCAATGACCAGCTCTCCATTACTGATATCCAGTTTCCTATTGCTGGTGTGTAGCTTTTCTTTATTGGTTATCCAAGATCCCATTTTGTCCTTGCCATCCTCCCCCTACCTAGCTAAGGTAAAGGAATGTTTGATTGCTTCCTCAGTATTGTGCACAAGTCACTACTTAATCTAGCTGCAGCACCTCCACTGCAGGCATGGTGTAGTTACAGCGTGACTAGTTTACATACAGAATTATAAATGGGAAGGAATTTATAACGGAAATAGTTGCAGAAAGTGCCCACAAATGTAGATATATGATTATGGTCAGGCATGGAATGAACAGCAGAGAAAACCATCAGTGCAGGTCTGTTGGGCTAAATGGCTTTTCCTGTATTACAGCATTCTATGAATCTACTGTATGATTCTATAGCTACATCTTAATGCAAAAAATTACATAAATAAGGATCAATTTATAAACACCTTGCTCTGAATTTTGGATTTATTTAGTGAGTCTATATTGTGTGACATGATTTCTTAGGATTCATGTAGAAAACTCTCAGCTCTGGCAGGAAGTGATTTTATTCATTTATTCAGAGATACAGCACTGAAACAGGCCCTTCGGCCCACCAAGACTGTGCTGACCATCAACTACCCATTTAAACTAATCCTACATTAATCCCATATTCCTTACCATATCCCCACAATTCTCCTACCACCTACCTACACTAGGGACAATTTACAATAGCCAATTTACCTATCAGCCTGCAAGTCTTTGGCTGTGGGAGGAAACCAGAGCACCTGGCAGAAACCCGCACGGTCACAGGGAGAACTTGCAAACTCTGTACCCAGAACTTTTGTCTTTGGGACAATATTGTAAAATGTGTGATATCAATTCAGCCAGCAGTTACACATCTCTCCCCATTTTCATTTCCATTAAGGCCATTGAATGGTAGTCACCCATCTTCCACTCTCAGCCAAGGTCAAAAGTAGCCCCAGTCCCCGGGATGTAATGGTTAGTGTACCCAGAACTGAACCCAGGTCGCTGGAGCTGTGAGGCTGTGGTGCTAACCACTGTGCTGCCCCGGTCTTCGTGAATCTGACTTGGCAAACCATTTTTTCACTTTTACTCCAATGATGTGAAAAGTCTCTAATTTATCAATACTATGGTTAATGTTCCTCTCAAGGTTCTTCTCTTGTCTTTCCCAAAGTTGCAAATCTGCTGTTCGTCTTCTTATATCCTCACTCTGTTGAAATCAAGACACATCACATCAACTACAACATTGACTTATTCTTTTACCTGCAGCTTACCATAATGGAGTTTACCTCCTTTAGTCTTCCCTTTGTCCTATGGTCGATATAATTTGAAACTCAAGCTTGGTCCTATTTAACCATTACATCCTGGGGCTACTTTTGATCTTGGCTGAGAGTGGAAGATGGGTGACTACGATTCAATGGCCTCAATGGAAATGAAAATGGGGAGAGATGTGTAACTGCCGGCTGAATTGATATCACACATTTTACAATATTGTCCCAAAAACAAAATTATCAGCTCTTCAAAGCAATTTATCGTATGTCAAGCATTTTCTTCTGTTTCTGAGATGTCACAAGGTTGCTGTATAAATACAAATCTTTCTCAGTTTACCTCATCCATCTCTTCTACTCTTTGCAGCCTAGGCAAAGTCCTGCACTATGGGCATTGGTCCTTGAGCTTGCTTTGCAGGGACATGAGTTTGAAAAGTTGGACTGCATTTTCATTATCACTACATTATCTGCAAATGACATAACAAAGATCAATACAGGTGAGGATGGCGTTTCAGCCTCTTGAAATTACTCTAGTTTTTTTTTTGCCTCTGTTGCACTACCCAGAGACGGTTTGAATTATCAATCACTCTGCATGAAGAAATATTTTCTGATATCAATCCTGAACTTGCCTTTATTCAGTTTGTACCCATATATCCCTGTCCTACACACTCATGATTCAATTGAAAATAGTTCTCAGGTTATTCTATTAAATTCCACCTAGAACTTGCATTATAAGACCCCCTCAATTTTCCCACCATTCAAAGCAGAACAGTCAAAGTTAGTCGAACAACATAGGGACATAGTAACACATTCAACCTCTCCAGCCTGTTCCAATATTCACTTATGGCTGTTCTGTACCTGCCTTAGTTCCCTCATTAACCGTGCCTAACAAAAATCTATCAAGCTCAGTTTTGAAATTTTCATTTGGAACCCCAGCGTCAACAACTTTTTGGGGAAGAGAGTTCCAGATTTCCTCTACCCTTTGTGTGAAGAAGTGCTTCCTGACATCACCCCTGAACAGCCTGGCTCGAATTTTAAGGTTATGCCACCTTGTTCTGGACTCCCCCAACCAGAGGAAATGGTTTCTCTCTATCTACCTTATTAAATCCATTATTCATCTTAAACACCTCAATTAAATCACCTTTTAAACTTCTATACACGCGGGAATACAAGCCCAGTCTATGCAACTTGTCCTCATAATTTAACCCTTTCAGCCCTAGTATCATTCTGGTGAATCTACACTGCACAACCTGCAAGGCCAGTATATCCTTCCTGAGCTTATGTGCCCAGAACTGAATGCAGTTACTTTGAATGTGGTCTAACCAGAGCTTTATATAACTGTAACATAACTTCTAGTTCTTTGTTTTCTAGCCCTCTTGACATAAAGAGTGGTATTCCATTAGCCTTTTCAATTAATTTGTGTACCTGTCCATGAGCTCTTCGTGATTTCAGTACTTGGACTGCTAAATCTGTCTGTTCATCAACAGTTCCTAGCTTCTTTCCATTTAGAAAATACTCCAATCTCTCTTACTTTGATGACTTCATCTCTAGGCTTTGGTTGTTCTCCTTATGCCTTGGTCACCAGAGCTAAATATAGTGTTTCATTGTGATTTAACGTGTGTTTCTAGTAATCTAATATAAAACAAGTTTTCCAATATTTTTCAGTAAAACAATGTCCCCGTTAATAGGAAATATAAATGTCAACAGTTTAGTGACTGGGGAGAGGCAGAGGTCACTGGATCAAAACACTAATTGAAGAAGAATTAGTGTTCCCTCCACCCCTTTAAACGTTGTCCTTATCATCCTTTAAAAGTCAAATTACATGAATTAATAACAAGGGAACAGAAAGTAAACACTTCAGACTGAACTTCATTTAGACATTGCCATGGCAACCAGTGAGTGATTACAAGGTGTGCCTTATTTACTTTGAAGCCCAGCTTCTGAATCTAGGTTTTTATGGTTGGGTAATACCTGGGCCAGTCTTACAGCAATTCATTAGTGATATCTACCTTTCGAGGCAGGGTCAATGTACAGGTTTCTACCCCCATACCTGACCACAAGGTATCTGACCTTTCATCCAAATTTTTTTTTTCTGTATACTGGATGAATTTCATGCTTAATAGTCAGTAGGATCAGTCTGCTGACGGTAAAGACCCAATGTGAAATTTGTTTTTTCAGTCCCAACCCAATTTTAAGTGAGCATTGGCCGAAAGCAAAGAACTACCCAAATGTCATGATTATCTTGACACTGAATGTGCAACCCAAGGTTGGCTGTCATATGAGTTGGGAAAATGTAGCATTGAAAGATACTGGGGATACTGGAGCAAGGGAATTGAAGAGGAAATTTGGTAAAGATTTTTAAAATGTTGAAGGGTTTGCTAGACTGAATATGCTAAGGCTAATGCTTCAGTTTGAGGAGTCAGTGAAAACGGGCAAATCAATTTACAATTGTCACTCAGATAGTGAGGAGCAGCGTTAAGAGACCTCTCCTTGCACAGAGCGTTGGAGCTGCAAATGCGTTGCTCCAGAGAGTAGCTAAGGCAGGGACCATTGCATCTTATACTCAAAACTGGAAGAAGATTTGATCAGAAGCAGACACAGGGTTATAAGGAGAGCACAGGGCAGTGGAATTATTTTTGTGTCATTCTAGCAAAGAGCCAGCAGAATGCTCTGCTATAAACCTCCATGGTTCTATGTCGCAAATGTAGGTTATTGTGAGTTTGGACCAGACGATTATTGGGAAACTAGGGAGCAATCTTTACATTCTAGCTAATCCGTGCTGTACCTGTCCTGGGAGTGTTTGATGGGGACAGTGTAGATGGAGCTGCACTCTATATTTAACATGTAGAGTGGTGGGTGCGTGGAATGCGCTGCCAGCGGTGGTAGTAGAAGCAGATACATTAGGGGCATTTAAGCGACTCTTGGATAGGTACATGGATGATAGTAGAATGAAGGGTAGGTAGATACTTAGATCTTAGAGTAGGTTAAAGGTTCGGCACAACATCGTGGGCCGAAGGGCCTGTACTGTGCTGTACTGTTCTATGTTCTATATGCTGTACCTGCCATTGGAGTGTTTGATGGGACAGTGTAGAGGAGATTTACTCTGTATCTAACCTGTGCGGTACCTTCCAGGGGAATGCTCAGGAATAATTTTTGCCTCTCCCTCCTTCCGTGACAAAGTTTAATTAAGCACCCCACACCCCTGTCTCAAACATTGAGTGGCGGCTGTGTGATCTTCCAATGAAAAGCCGTCAAATTATGCACAAAAGTTCCAGACGTGAGTATGGCCATTGAGTTGTGTCATACTACTGTCAATGGGACGATATAATTTATTGCTACATCTTTCAACCACTTGAGCAGTTTAACTCTCATCAATAATTGTCCAGGGTTGTTCTTGGCTTGCAGCCTGTTTATGTGCTCAAACTGATTCCCTCAGGAGGATGGCTCCAAAATTTTAGCAATCTCAGTCTTGAAACCTCCAATTGTCTCCCCCCACCCCCCTACCCCACCAACCCATCTACAGCCTTTTATGGGAGAAAATTCCAGATTTCCCTCCACTGCAGCAGTGACTACATTTCAAAAGTACATCATTGCTTGTGGACCGTTTTGGGAAATCTTGAAGCCAAGACAAGGTGCCATAATAATGCAATGAGTAATTTTTAAGCTGTGATTTTTTTTTTGCATAATGAATGAAAGACTGGTGAATGGCTTTGAGGACCAGTTCAGCCCTGGTCTACTTGAGGGTGGAGCAGGCTTGAGGGACTGAATGGCCTTCTCCTGTTCCTGTGTTCCTGTTCTTTACTACTGTGACTTTTTATTTTGAATAGTGGACGAAAAAAATCAGAAACAAAACATAATTAGTCATTTTAATTTTCTTATGTTTCAGACAGAATGGAACTGAAGTTGTACAAAAATGTTTACATCCAATTAGAGTTTAAAGTTTCACAAACATTGGCACAGACAGTAAAAAAAAAGCTGAGTTAATTCTTACAAAAATGTTAAAACTATACAAAATACACAATTATATACAATTGTTAATTCCGCAGTTAGAAATTCAGGTTAAAATCGCTCACATCTCCAGCCTCCTCATCTGTGATTCCCAGATTAGAGACTGTGGTTTATGGATTGGGGCAGTGCTTCTGAGTTTTATTAGGGCATTGATGTAATTAAAAGTTCTGTTTTGAGCTCAGCCCATCTCTCCTGGCAGTTCTTGGAGTTAGCTGTCTGTAGAGGTAAATTCAGGAGTTATATTTCTTACAGTGAAGTACAAAGTTGAAAGGCACACAATGCAGGAGACTGTAGTGATTGGTTAAGAATATAACTGAGCTCAGTGCCTCTCAACTATTTAATTGGATAAACCGGGAAGGATTCCTGCTCCTGTTTACTCATCTCTATCCACTGACTCCTGCTGGAAGCGCATGTGTGGCTGGCAGGCCAATGTCAGGACTGGGCTTGATGGTGACGCCTTCCAGAGTTGAGTATCCCACCAAAATACATTGCATAGACACACAAAGAATAACAACCTGATGGAGGTTCTGGAGGGTGGTCTATGCCTATCAAATTATATTGGGACCAAAGGGTCAGCAGCTTCAGGAGAGATGGAAAGAAAGTAGAGAGAGATAGAGAAATATGGGAGGGAGGGTGAGAGAGAAAGAGAGAAGGGAGTGAGAGGGGAGGTGGTGGTATAGTGGTAATGTCACTGGACTAGTAGAGATACAGCACTGAAATAGGCCCTTCGGCCCACCGAGTCTGTGCTGACCATCAACCACCCATTTATACTAATCCTACACTAAATTGTGGCGAGTCGAAGAGACTTAGTAGTTGGCAGGAAAAAAGACAGAGGCGCAAGGGGAGAGCCAACTGTGCAACAGCCCCAACAAACAAATTTCTCTGCAGCACCTGTGGAAGAGCCTGTCACTCCAGAATTGGCCTTTATAGCCACTCCAGGCGCTGCTTCACAAACCACTGACCACCTCCAGGCGCGTATCCATTGTCTCTCGAGATAAGGAGGCCCAAAAGAAAGAAAGAAACACTAATTCCATATTCCTACCACATCCCCACCTGTCCCTATATTTCCCTACCACCTACCTATACTAGGGGCAATTGTTAATGGCCAATTTACCTATCAACCTGCAAGTCTTTGGCATGTGGGAGGAAACCGGAGCACCCGGAGGAAACCCACGCAGACACAGGGAGAACTTGCAAACTCCACACAGGCAGGACACAGAATTGAACCCGGGTCGCTGGAGCTGGGAGGCTGCGGTGCTAACCACTGCGCCACTGTGCCGCCCGTGGATGAGCAATAAATGCTGGCCTTTCCAGTGATGCCCACATCCCACAAACGAATAAAAAAGGTGAGAGAATGTGATAAAGAGAGAGATAGAGATGAATAGGGAGAGAAAGGAGAGAAATATAGGGAGACAGAGAAGTGGAGAGAAAGAGATGGAGGGAGAGACAGAGGTGTGGAGAGAGATAAAATTGAGAGAGATGAGAAAACAGAGATGGAGAGAATGAGAGCGATGAACAGAGGGAGAGGTGGAGACAAAGCGAGAAATGGAGGAAAAGAGATGGGACAGAAACAGAAAGATGGGCAACAGAGAGATGGGGAGAGAGAACAGACAGCTGGGCAGACAGAGACAGTGAGTGTGGTGAGAGAGAGAATTGAGATGTGAGAGAGAAAGAGAGGCAGACACAATTTTCTTGCCTCCTCTTCTGTCTCCTTACCAGTGTACAATCCTAGGCATTGTAGATATTGGGCACCTTCCAGTATCTTACCCAGTTGACCAGTAGTCATGTGTGAGCCTACAAGGCAAGTGTCAACAGACTATTAGACAATGGGAGCCATCACAGCTGAGTCTGACCTGGTCTGTCCCAAACGCAGACATCCTTCCAGCAGTCATCACCAAAGAGCGAACAGGAGGAGGAACCCTAACTGAACATTCGTTCCCTAGCACGGGGGTGCCAGAGCCAAGCATACATCCATCCCAGGCCAGTCCTGGCTGAGTTCAGTTATCACAGCATGAGTTAATAATACCTGATCTGTGTGGTTCAGCCACTCACTGGACAAACTTAATGAGCTCGGGGAGCTGACAGCTGTTCCTCAGTCACTGACTGGCTTGGAGCACAAGCCCATCTTGATGTCAGCCATGACTCAGTGACATGACTCACTTGTCTCTGAGTCAGTAAATTATAGGTTTAAAGCCCACTCCAGAGACTTAAGCACCAAACCTAGGCTATAGTGCAATATTGAGGGAGTCCTGCGCTGTCAGAAGTGCCATCCTAATGATGAGGCCTTAAACCAAGGCCACCAGCTGCCCTCTCTCAGGGGGAGGTAAAAAAATCCCATGGCACTACTTTGAAGATGAACAGAGGAGTTCTCCACAGTGCCCTGATCAATTTATCCCTCAAACAAAATCATTAAAAAAATTTATGCTCTGATCGTTCTGTTTGTGGGAGCTTGCTGTACTCACATTGGTTTCTACATTACAACAGTGACTACATTTCAGAAAGAACTCCATTGGCTTGTGAAGTGCTTTGGACATCCTGAAGTTTTAAAAGGTGCTAGAGCAATGCAAGTATTTCTTCAGGCAATCAGGTTTGGTAAAATGTTTTGAGTCTGACACTGGTAATGGGAAAGTTAATGTTATAAAACAACAAGTTTCCTACAGGGCCAGTCACTTTGGAAGATTACGTTACACCATGGCAGTGTTGTTGGAACTCATCCTTTGGTGATTGCCTTTGGCAGTGTCCCAGAGCAGATCCTGAATCTAACTGACTCACTGCATTGATGTCTCTTGCCTCAAAATCCAGATAAACAAGTGCTGACAAAGTAAGTTTAACATTAGTAAAGTTAATCGGTTAGAAGTGTCGCTTATGGGGACATTTCCCAAAACAAAACAGAAAGTTTATCAGGGCATATTATCTTCTCAAGTCCCTTTTTCTCTCTTCTTCCCTCCTGAAGGTTTTGAAAACCTCACTGGGATACAGTTCCACATTGATTCCTCACTGGGATACAGTTCCACATTGATTCCTCACTGGGATACAGTTCCATATTGACCCCTCTCTGGGATACAGTTCCACGTTGATTCCTCACTGGGATACAGTTCCACATTGACCCCTCTCTGGGATACAGTTCCACGTTGATACCTCACTGGGATACAGTTCCATATTGACCCCTCTCTGGGATACAGTTCCACGTTGATTCCTCACTGGGATACAGTTCCATATTGACCCCTCTCTGGATACAATTCCACACTGACCCCATGCTGGGATACAGTTCCATATTGATTCCTCTCTGGGATACAGTTCCACACTGACTCCTCGCTGGGATATATTTCCACACTGATTCCATGCTGGAATGCATTTCCATGTTGACTCCTTGCTGGGGTACAGTTCCTCAGGGATTGGCTGTTCTTCATGTGTGGGCTAGGAGAGTGAGTGTCAGCAGGCAATTCTGGCAGTAGAAGGCATCGACGCAGCATGTGACTCTAGCCTCATTTAATAGCAATCCACCCACTTCTCACCATGTGTCACTGGCTGGCAGTAAGGAAGGGATGACTGTCCCATTCTCTAAACAATTGTGACGCGCCAATCACTGCTTTGACTGGCACAGGACAGAGATCGAACAAGGGGATTTTCCAGTACCAAACCAAATGTTCATTTCCCAGCTATTGTATCTGGGAGCTCTTTCGACCTGAAGGATATTCAGCGATTTATTAACAGTCACAAGCTTGTTGCAACAGTCAAATTCATGGGTAAGTACCCAAGCAATTCCTTCAAAGACCAACTGTCCGCTGTAACTACTTATATCACAGAATTGATTTTATAAATTTGTGATGCCAGCACAAAGATCTGCAAGTCAGGATCGCATAGAATCATACAGCACAGAAGGAGGCCATTCTGCCCAGCATACCTGTGCAGTCTCTCTGAAAGAGCTATCCAATTAGTCACACTCTCCTGCTCTTTCCCCATAGCCCTACAATTTCCCCTCCAATTGGGATTGAGGAGCCAAGGCAGTGGGTCCCCAACAGGATTTTAAAATGGATAGACAGAAGATCCCGTGGGACCAATTCATCTCTGTACCTGAAATGTGCTCCCTGTGCACAAAGTGTAAATTTGTAAAATTCACCCTCATAACATTTATGCTATTGCTGTTTTGGGGACCTTGCTGTGCACAAACTGGCTGGCACATTCCTTGCATTACAAATATGACTAGACTTAAGGAAGTTTTTCATTGGCTGTAAAGTTCTTTGGCACATCCTGAGGTCATGAAGGCCGGTCAAAGTTCTTTTTTTCTTTCTTTTTATGAGAGATATGAAGGGGAGTCTTACCTTGGCATATCTAGTCAGGTCATTATATTTTTTCTGCACTGCAGCTAGACCCTGGGGCGGCACAGTGGTGCAGTGGTTAGCACTGCAGCCTCACAGCTCCAGGGACCCGGGTTCGATTCTGGGTACTGCCTGTGTGGAGTTTGCAAGTTCTCCCTGTGTCTGCGTGGGTTTCCTCCGGGTGCTCCGGTTTCCTCCCACATGCCAAAGACTTGCAGGTTGATAGGTTAATTGGCCATTAACAATTGCCCCTAGTATAGGTAGGTGGTAGGGAAATATATAGGGACAGGTGGGGATGTGATAGGAATATGGGATTAGTGTAGGATTAGTATAAATGGGTGGTTGATGGTCGGCACAGACTCGGTGTGCCGAAGGGCCTGTTTCAGTGCTGTATCTCTAAAACAATGGCAGTGGCATTGACAATTTCTTTCTTTCATTTACAAGGCTATCAAATCCTTTTGACTTAGAGAACAGGAGAGTGAAATTAGTCTGGAGTGAACGTGCAAACAGAGAACACAAATTAGTGGCCCATTTTCTTTTCAATGGGACAGGTTGGATGGACTGTAGGTACTTTCCTGTCAAAAACTGGCTATCGATTTTCTATCACTATTTTACATACAGCCCAATACCAACTTTAATACCCTCAGCTTTCAAACTATTAGTCATCCCAGGTCTGATCCTTAATAATCACATTCATTTATATTCACAGGATTGATTTTCAGGAAACTGTTGAACCATTCTTTGTTAATCCTTTTTAGTAAGAATTATTAATTCCGCAGTTTAATTATGCACAACCAGCTGTTATATGGCACTTGTGGCAGAGAAATAATGCGGACTTAGTAATGATGGAAACTCAATAGTTGTAAAAATGGGGTTCAGTAAGTGTGATAATGGGAACTCATTAACAAAGCTATAAAATATGCAAACAAATCACTGGGGTTCATTTCTAGAGGAATAGAATTCAAAAGCAGAGAAGCTATGTTACATTTGTTTAAAACCATGTTTAGACCACACATGGTGCACTGGGCACAGTTCTGGTCTCCATATTATAAAAATGATATAAAGGCACTGGAGAAGGTACAAAAAAGAGTTACGATGAAGATAGCAGAAGTGAGAGGTTATAACTATCAGGAAAGAATGAACCACTGGGGCTCTTTTCTATAGAAAAGAGAAGGGTGAGGGGTGACCTGAGTGAGGTCTTTAAAATTATGAACGGGATTGATCGGGTACACTTTGAGAAGATGTTCACTTGTGGGGAGACCAAAACCAGGGGTTATCAATACAATTAGTCACTACTAAATCCAATCAGGAATTCAGGAGAAACTTCTTTACCCAGAGATTGGCTAGAATGTGGAACTCGCTACCACAGGGAGTGGTTGAGGTGAACAGCATCGATGCATTTAAGGGGAAGCTGGATAAACACATGAGGGAGAAAGGAATAGGAGGATATGCTGATGGGGTGAGATGAGGCTCATGTGGAGCATGGACCTGTAGGGCCAAATGACCTGTTTCTGTGCTGTAAATTCTATGCAATTCAGTACAATACATTGTCACCAGTCATACTGCTGACTTTCAGCATGACAATCACCTGCATCAGGACCCAGAACAGTTTTTAGAATAAAGGACTCAATCAAAACGATTACTATTAATTATCGGGAAGGTTAAAAAACTGTTGCATCTAATTCAGAGTCTAAATCTAAATATTTAACCATATCCCTGTTGGTTGTGATCAGAATGACTTCAAACAAATTTTGCCTCTGAATTTTCAATGACATTAAATATTTTTTCTGTAAGTTTTTTTGTGCCTTTTTGCTGGGAAAAGTGGGAAGGTCTTGACCCTAATGGGTTAGAGCTCCAAGAGGCAGGTTGGACCATATTGGTGGTTGCTTCACCAGAGACAAATGTTACACTCTCGGCTTTTACTCTGCATAAACAATTGGCTGGAACTCAAACAAATGAGGCAAACATGACCTTACGACTCCAACTCGCAAACCCTTTGAGGTCGCGGTTCCTTCAGTAGAAATTGCTCTGATACTTCAGTTACTTGAGAGACCTCAAACTGAGGTCATGTCTGCCTGTTCAGGTGGATGTTCAAAGGTTCCAAGGCATTATTTGAAGAGGAGAAGCTGGGAGTTCTCTCAATCTCCTTGCTAACATTCCTCCTTCAAACAAAAACACAATTGAAAGACAGATTAACTGGTCATTGATCCACACTGATGTTTTTGAATACTCCTGGTACATTTCCTCTCATTGGACTCCAGAAGTAAATCATGGTATGAAGACGTGCCAACAATGTTATTAGACACTAAGTGCTTCCTTTATCTTTGACCAAATGGATCGCAATCTGTTCCCAGAAGAAAAAAAAGTTTAGTGTTTCCAAACTCACGCAGAATAATGTAAAATTATACTATCCTAATGGTAAGGTCGATAGTCATGTTTTTAGAGTTTTATAAAAAAAGAGAAATTCAAGACTGGTCGGTAATTCGTGCAAAGCTGTTGGTCTCCTTCATGCTTGTGGGCTTTCAAGTGCAGGGAACTTGTACCTTTTGTAAACAGTTTGTAATGGTGGCAGTGTCAGTGGTCAATCTGCCTGGCTGGGGACCCAGGTGAACCTCCAGCCTCCTTCCCTGTCACGTTGCACAAACGCCTGGCCTTGGCAGAAAGTGTGCGTCTTCACATTGCGATGGGGATTGAGTGAGGTGGAGAAAGCCACATCCGTTTTATTCGGGGCTGCCTTGCATGTGTGAAAGGGCAGTCCAGTGGACGGGTAAAGTGCATGGCTCGGGCAAGGTGCAGGTGAATAATGCAGGTCAGAGGAGAGTTGTTTACTGCAGGCAGAGTCCAGTTGGCAGGAACTGGCAAGAAATTCCAATGAGGTTGCAGGATCCTGGTCATAGTCTGTTGGCATTGCATAATCCGTGCTGTATTCAGTTGCCTTTAGTTGGTCACTGCTGTAATCAACCAATGTCTCAGAAATAACGGCACTGTAGTTAGCTGAAGAACTGTCATCAATAGTGTTGGCATCTTTTAATCCCAAAGTCTTGAGCACCCAGGTTTCGACATAGGGAGTATGATGGTCTTCTTGGGCAGTATGAAAGCTACTTCCATTTTTACAGGATGAGTTTCCTCGTCCTCTCTTTGGAAGGTTCTCTGACGCTGGCTGATCAGTGTAGTAAATATCAGCCTCCTCCTGCTTCTGAAACAGGCGCTTCTTACATTTGTAGATCTCTCCTTTCCTTTGGCCATTTTGTGCTAACAATTTCTGTTAAAAGACAAACATTCATGGTAAGTTTTTTTAACTTTCAAAAGCTTATATTAATGAAGAGAAAGTGGACTTTCAGAACCTCACAAGGTCTGAAAGCATTTTACAGTCAATGAAGTACTCTTGGAGTGTAGTCACTGTTGTAATGTACAAGCTCCCACAAACAACAGTGTGATAAGTGACCAGATAATCTGTTTTAGGGATGTTGGTTCAGGGATAAATATTGGCCAGGGCACCGGGAAGACTCATCTGCTCTTCTTTGAAATAGCAACTTGGGGCCTTTTACATCCACCCAAGAGAGCAGATAGGGCCTCAGTTTAACATCTCATCCAAAAGATAGCACAGCTCTCCCTCAATACACGCCTGAACGTCAGTCCAGACAATGTACTCTGGAGTGGGTCTTGAACCCACAACCTTCAAGTCAAGAGTACTACGCACTGAGCCACAGCTCACACCAAAATAGGCTCACTGCTCATCATAAGAATCTAAGATGTGTTTGGCATTGTCCCACCCCAATTCCTACTGAATCTGAGCCCACTTCACTAAACTGCCCCACTCGTCATGCTAATTTAGGATCATTCATCAGATGGGCCCAATGTCAAGAGCAGGAAATCAAAAAGCACATTGGTACTATAGGGTGCACGCTCCTGATGTTGGGAGCAGTGCACAATATTGGGACAATTTAGAGAGAGCTTTACTCTGCATCTAACCCCGTTTTTTTTTCTTTTTTTTTACCCCCGTGCTGTACCTGTCCTGGGGAGTGTTTGATGGGGACAGTGTAGAGGGAGCTTTACTCTGTATCTAACCCTTGCTGTACCTGCCATGGGAGTGTATGATGGGAGAGTGCAGGAGGAGCTTTACTCTGCATCAGATTTGTGTTGTATATGTGACCTGGGAAGGCTTGATGCCAACACTGCAAGCTGAAATGGGAAAGTGTTCCATTCCCCAGTGCTAACACCTTGTAGATGAGCACAAACATTCCACCAAAATTGATTATTTCTTACATTTAGGGGCAGCTGCTCCTAATCTTAACAGTTTTATTAAGGTGCATTGCACCAAGTAGGACCCAAGGGTCCTGAAGCATACATGAACATTGATGACCACATACCCTGGCCTTGTCCTCCAAAGATTTGACATAAGTGGAGTTCAGGTATTCCCTCAGCTTGCTGTTTTCCTCATGAAGTCGGGCGAGTTCTTCTTCCTTTTGTTCAAGTGTATCCTGGAGCTGTGGAAATAATTGTGGGAGACTCTTTATTGCAAACAACATAACTGTTGGAAAGTAACCAAGATGTACCCTACCTTCCTCTAAAAACTGAAGAAGCTGATGATGATGGTTGGGCCAAGGACCTTGCCTTTAGGAACCTCATCAGCAACGACTTGGAGCTGCGATGATTGGCCTCCAATATCCACAACCATCTTCTTTTCCACCAGGTATGAATCCAGGTACTGGAGGCTTTCTACTACAGAGATTGTTTTTTTCTGACTGGAGACCAGGCAGTATAAGCTGGGATTGTTCTTGGAGCAGAGTAGGTTAAGGGGAAGATTTATTAGAAGTGTTGAACATTATCAGGGGTTTTGATCAGAGTAAATAGAGAGAAACTGTTTCCACTGGCTGGAGGCTCAGTAAGCAGAGGACACAGAGGTGGTATATACAAAGAGGTGGTAGATGTTTGGAACTGTCTTCCGAATATGACAATTGATGCTAGATCAATTGTTAATTAATTGTTAATTTTGACACAGCGATTGATCGATTTTTGTTATCCAAAGGTATTAAGGGATATGGGGCAAAGGTGGGTATTTGGAGTTAGGCTGCAGATCGTCCATTATCTCATTGAATGGTGGAATAGGCTGGAGGGGCTAAATTAAGATAATTGCCAAAAGAATCAGAGTGGGGGATGAGGAGATTTTTTACGCAGCAAATTGTTACGATCTGGAAAGTACTGCATGAAGTGGTAGCAGCAGATTCAATTGTAACTTTCAGAAGGAACTGATATAAAAATTGCAGAGGAGACAGCAGAGGGAGCAGGACTATGTTGTTAGCTGGCACCAGCAGGATAGCCTGAATATCCTTCATCTGTACTGTGTGATTGTATACTTCTAAGCTGCTGCAGCCTGTGCAAAAATGGTAAATGGAATGTAGCGACATGACAAATCTAGTTTAACACACTGAGGTATGGCATAGTACAGTGTTCTTGTAGGAGTCATCCCCTTAAAACTGGAGAGTAGGAACAGTACAATTAAGACAGCCCTCCTCCCTTATACAACTGGATTTGGTATTCATACCTTTAGCAAAGATTCTGGAAATGTTGCCAATCCTTGGGTAGGTAGATAGAGTTGAGTTGCAGATCAGCCATAATCTAATTGAATGGCAGATCAGGCTTAAGGGGCTGAATGGCCTACTCCTGTTTCTAAGGAAATAAAGTCACCGATTCTGATTGCGCAATAGTTATTGCATTGGTCAAACAAAGGCAAGCTGAATAACAGAATCTTCAAGGGCAACAATTCGAGCAACAAGTTACCTGTTTGTTTTTATGGAGCTGAGATGATAAGTGGCCAGTCCATCTGAACTCATCTTGGACAGATGTGTCAAATTCAGAGAAGTAGTCTAGTAAGAAATGGAAGCAAATCATTGACTGATACCAATCACTGAGCTGTACAAACAATATTATACCACTGAGCCCCAGTCTATATAAACTATCCCAAACCACTGGACCCAGTCTATATAAACCATTCTCACTGAGCCCCAGTCTATATAAACTATCCCAAACCACTGGACCCAGTCTATATAAACCATTCTCACTGAGCCCCAGTCTATATAAACCATCCCAAACCACTGGACCCAGTCTATATAAACAATTCTCACTGGGTCCCAGTCTGTATAAACTATCACAAACCACTGGACCCAGTCTATATAAACTATTCTCACTGGGTCCCAGTCTGTATAAACGAATCTCACTGGGTCCCAGTCTATATAAACTATTCTCACTGGGTCCCAGTCTGTATAAACTTTTCTCACTGGGTCTCAGTCCATATAAACTATCACAAACCACCGGATCCCGTCAATATAAACTATTCTCACTGGGTCCCAGTCTGTATAAACGAATCTCACTGGGTCCCAGTCTATATAAACGATTCTCACTGGGTCCCAGTCTGTATAAACTATTCTCACTGGGTCCCAGTCTGTATAAACTATTCTCACTGGGTCCCAGTCTATATAAACAATTCTCACTGGGTCCCAGTATGAATAAACTATTCTCACTGGGCCCCAGTCTATATAAACTATTCTCACTGGGTCCCAGTCTGTATAAACTATTCTCACTGGGTCCCAGTCTATATAAACAATTCTCACTGGGTCCCAGTATGAATCAACAATTCTCACTGGGTCCCAGTATGAATAAACTATTCTCACTGGGTCCCAGTCTGTATAAACTATTCTCACTGGGTCCCAGTCTATATAAACAATTCTCACTGGGTCCCAGTCTGTATAAACTATTCACACTGGGTCCCAGCCTGAATAAACAATTCTCACTGGGTCCCAGTCGATATAAACTATTCTCACTGGGACCCAGTCTATATAAACTATTCTCACTGGGTCCCAGTCTGTATAAACAATTCTCACTGGGTCCCAGTCTGAATAAACAATTCTCACTGGGTCCCAGTCGATATAAACTATTCTCACTGGGACCCAGTCTATATAAACTATTCTCACTGGGTCCCAGTCTATATAAACTATTCTCACTGGGCCCCAGTCTGTATAAACAATTCTCACTGGGTCCCAGTCTGTATAAACTATTCTCACAGGGTCCCAGTCTGTATAAACTATTCACACTGGGTCCCAGCCTGAATAAACAATTCTCACTGGGTCCCAGTCGATATAAACTATTCTCACTGGGACCCAGTCTATATAAACTATTCTCACTGGGTCCCAGTCTATATAAACTATTCTCACTGGGTCCCAGTCTGTATAAACAATTCTCACTGGGTCCCAGTCTGTATAAACTATTCTCACTGGGTCCCAGTCTGTATAAACTATTCTCACTGGGTCCCAGTCTGTATAAACTATTCTCACTGGGTCCCAGACTGTATAAACTATTCTCACTGGGTCCCAGTCTGTATAAACTATTCTCACTGAGTCCCAGTCTGTATAAACTATTCTCACTGGGTCCCAGTCTGTATAAATTATTCGCACTGAGCCCCAGTCTATATAAACAATTCCCACTGGGTCCCAGTCTGTATAAACTATTCTCACTGGGTCCCAGTCTATATAAACAATTCTCACTGGGTCCCAGTATGAATCAACAATTCTCACTGGGTCCCAGTCTGAATAAACTATTCTCACTGGGTCCCAGTCTGCATAAACTATTCTCACTGGGTCCCAGTCTATATAAACAATTCTCACTGGGTCCCAGTCTGCATAAACTATTCACACTGGGTCCCAGCCTGAATAAACTATTCTCACTGGGTCCCAGTCTATATAAACTATTCTCACTGGGTCCCAGTCTGTATAAACAATTCTCACTGGGTCCCAGTCTGTATAAACAATTCTCACTGGGTCCCAGTCTGTATAAACTATTCTCACTGGGTCCCAGTCTGTATAAACTATTCTCACTGGGTCCCAGTCTGTATAAACTATTCTCACTGGGTCCCAGTATGTATAAACTATTCTCACCGGGTCCCAGTCTGTAAAAAATATTCTCACTGGGTCCCAGTCTATATACACTATTCTCACTGGGTCCCAGTCTATACAAACTATTCTCACTGGGTCCCAGACTGTATAAACTATTCTCACTGGGTCCCAGTCTGTATAAACTATTCTCACTGAGTCCCAGTCTGTATAAACTATTCTCACTGGGTCCCAGTCTGTATAAATTATTCGCACTGAGCCCCAGTCTATATAAACAATTCCCACTGGGTCCCAGTCTGTATAAACTATTCTCACTGGGTCCCAGTCTATATAAACAATTCTCACTGGGTCCCAGTATGAATCAACAATTCTCACTGGGTCCCAGTCTGAATAAACTATTCTCACTGGGTCCCAGTCTGCATAAACTATTCTCACTGGGTCCCAGTCTCTATAAACAATTCTCACTGGGTCCCAGTCTGCATAAACTATTCACACTGGGTCCCAGCCTGAATAAACAATTCTCACTGGGTCCCAGTCTATATAAACTATTCTCACTGGGTCCCAGTCTATATAAACTATTCTCACTGGGTCCCAGTCTATATAAACTATTCTCACTGGGTCCCAGTCTGTATAAACAATTCTCACTGGGTCCCAGTCTGAATAAACTATACTCACTGGGTCCCAGTCTGAATAAACAATTCTCACTGGGTCCCAGTCTGAATAAAATATTCTCACTGGGTCCCAGTCTGCATAAACTATTCTCACTGGGTCCCAGTCTATATAAACAATTCTCACTGGGTCCCAGTCTGCATAAACTATTCACACTGGGTCCCAGCCTGAATAAACAATTCTCACTGGGTCCCAGTCCATATAAACTATTCTCACTGGGTCCCAGTCTATATAAACTATTCTCACTGGGTCCCAGTCTGTATAAACAATTCTCACTGGGTCCCAGTCTGAATAAACTATACTCACTGGGTCCCAGTCTGTATAAAATATTCTCACTGGGTCCCAGTCTATACAAACTATTCTCACTGGGTCCCAGACTGTATAAACTATTCTCACTGGGTCCCAGTCTGTATAAACTATTCTCACTGAGTCCCAGTCTGTATAAACTATTCTCACTGGGTCCCAGTCTGTATAAACTATTCGCACCGAGCCCCAGTCTATATAAACAATTCTCACTGGGTCCCAGTTGTATAAACTATTCTCACTGGGTACCAGTCTGTATAAACTATTCTCAGTGAGCCCCAGTCTAGATAAACAATTCTCACTGGGTCCCATTCTGTATAAACAATTCTCACTGGGTCCCAGTCAATACAAACTATTCTCACTGGGTCCCAGTCTGTATAAACTATTCTCACTGGGTCCCAGTCTGTACAAACTATTCTCACTGGGTGCAGTCTGTATAAACTATTCTCACTGGGTCCCAGTCTATACAAACTATTCTCACTGGGTCCCAGTCTGTGTAAACTATTCTCACTGGGTCCCAGTCTGTATAAACTATTCTCACTGGGTCCCAGTCTGTATAAACTATTCTCACTGGATCCCAGTCTATATAAACAATTCTCACTGGGTCCCAGTCTATATAAACAATTCTCACTGGGTCCCAGTCTGTATAAACTATTCTCACTGGGTCCCAGTCTGTATAAACTATTCTCACTGGATCCCAGTCTATATAAACAATTCTCATTGGGTCCCAGTCTGTATAAACTATTCTCACTGGGTTCCAGTCTGTATAAACAATTCTCACTGGGTCCCAGTCTATATAAACAATTCTCATTGGGTCCCAGTCTATATAAACAATTCTCACTGGGTCCCAGTCTATATAAACTATCCCACACCACTGGATCCCGTCAATATAATTTATTCTCACAGGGTCCTAGTCTATATAAGCAATTCTCACTGGGTCCCAGTCTGTATCAACAATTCTCACTGGGTCCCAGTCTGTATAAACAATTGTCACTGGGTCCCAGTCTGTATAAACAATTCTCAATGGGTCACAGTCTGTATAAACAATTCTCACTGGGTCCCAGTCTGTAGAAACAATTCTCACTGGGTCCCAGTCTGTATAAACTATTCTCACTGGGTCCCAGTCTACATAAACTATTCTCACTGGGTCCCAGTCTACATAAACTATTCTCACTGGGTCCCAGTCTGTCTAAACAATTCTCACTGGGTCCCAGTCTGAATAAACAATTCTCACTGGGTCCCAGTCTGAATAAAAAATTCTCACTGGGTCCCAGTCTGAAAAAGAATTCTCACTGGGTCCCAGTCTGAATAAACAATTCTCACTGGGTCCCAATCTGTATAAACTATTCTCACTAGGTCCCAATCTATATAAACAATTCTCACTGGATACCAGTCTATATAAATAATTCTCACTGGGTTCCAGTCTGAATAAACAACTCTCACTGGGTCCCAGTCTGAATAAACAATTCTCACTGGGTCCCAGTCTGAATAAACAATTCTCACTGGGTCCGAGTCTGAATAAACAATTCTCACTGGGTCCCAGTCTATATAAACAATTCTCACTGGGTCCCAGTCTATATAAACAATTCTCACTGGGTCCCAGTCTACATGAACAATTCTCATTGGGTCCCAGTCTATATAAACTATTCTCACTGGGTCCCAGTCTGTATAAACTATTCTCACTGTGCCCCAGTCTATATAAACAATTCTCACTGGATCCCAGTCTATATAAACTATTCTCACTGGGTCCCACTCTGTATAAACTATTCTCACTGGGTCCCAGTCTATATAAACTATTCTCACTGAGCCCCAGTCTATAAAAACAATTCTCACTGGGTCCCACACTGTATAAACTATTCTCACTGGGTCCCAATCTATACAAACTATTCTCACTGGGTCCCAGTCTGTATAAACTATTCTCACTGGGTCCCAGTCTGCAGAAACTATTCTCACTGGGTAGCAGTCTGTATAAACTATTCTCACTGGGTCCCAGTCGAGACAAACTATTCTCACTGGGTCCCAGTCGATACAACAATTCTCACTGAGCCGCAGTCTATTTAAACAATTCTCACTGGGTCCCAGTCTGTACAAACTATTCTCACAGGGTCCCAGTCTGTATAAACTATTCTCACTGGGCCCCAGTCTATACAAACTATTCTCACTGGGTCCCAGTCTGTATAAACTATTCTCACTGGGTTCCAGTCTGTATAAACAATTCTCACTGGGTCCCAGTCTATATAAACAATTCTCACTGGGTCCCAGTCTGTATAAACAATTCTCACTGGGTCCCAGTCTGTATAAACTATTCTCACTGGGTCCCAGTCTATATAAACTATTCTCACTGGGTCCTAGTCTATATAAGCAATTCTCACTGGGTCCCAGTCTGTATCAACAATTCTCACTGGGTCCCAGTGTGAATAAACAATTCTCACTGGGTCCCAGTCTGTATAAACTATTCTCACTGGGTCCCAGTCTATATAAACTATTCTCACTGGGTCCCAGTCTGTCTAAACAATTCTCACTGGGTCCCAGTCTGAAAAACAATTCTCACTGGGTCCCAGTCTGTATAAAGAATTCTCACTGGGTCCCAGTCTGAATAAACTATTCTCACTGGGTCCCAGTCTGAATAAACAATTCTCACTGGGTCCCAGTCTATATAAACAATTCTCACTGGGTCCCAGTCTATATAAACAATTCTCACTGGGTCCCAGTCTACATGAACAATTCTCATTGGGTCCCAGTCTATATAAACTATTCTCACTGGGTCCCAGTCTGTATAAACTATTCTCACTGTGCCCCAGTCTATATAAACAATTCTCACTGGGTCCCAGTGTGAATAAACAATTCTCACTGGGTCCCAGTCTGTATAAACTATTCTCACTGGGTCCCAGTCTATATAAACTATTCTCACTGAGCCCCAGTCTATAAAAACAATTCTCACTGGGTCCCACACTGTATAAACTATTCTCACTGGGTCCCAATCTATACAAACTATTCTCACTGGGTCCCAGTCTGTATAAACTATTCTCACTGGGTCCCAGTCTGCAGAAACTATTCTCACTGGGTAGCAGTCTGTATAAACTATTCTCACTGGGTCCCAGTCGAGACAAACTATTCTCACTGGGTCCCAGTCGATACAACAATTCTCACTGAGCCGCAGTCTATTTAAACAATTCTCACTGGGTCCCAGTCTGTACAAACTATTCTCACAGGGTCCCAGTCTGTATAAACTATTCTCACTGGGCCCCAGTCTATACAAACTATTCTCACTGGGTCCCAGTCTGTATAAACTATTCTCACTGGGTTCCAGTCTGTATAAACAATTCTCACTGGGTCCCAGTCTATATAAACAATTCTCACTGGGTCCCAGTCTGTATAAACAATTCTCACTGGGTCCCAGTCGATATAAACTATCCCATACCACTGGATCCCGTCAATATAAACTATTCTCACAGGGTCCTAGTCTATATAAGCAATTCTCACTGGGTCCCAGTCTGTATCAACAATTCTCACTGGGTCCCAGTGTGAATAAACAATTCTCACTGGGTCCCAGTCTGTATAAACTATTCTCACTGGGTCCCAGTCTATATAAACTATTCTCACTGGGTCCCAGTCTGTCTAAACAATTCTCACTGGGTCCCAGTCTGAATAAAAAATTCTCACTGGGTCCCAGTCTGAATAAAAAATTCTCACTGGGTCCCAGTCTGTATAAACTATTCTCACTGGGTCCCAGTCTGTATAAACTATTCTCACAGGGTCCCAGTCTGTATAAACTATTCTCACTCGGTCCCAATCTATATAAACTATTCTCACTGGGTACCAGTCTATATAAACAATTCTCACTGGGTTCCAGTCTGAATAAACAATTCTCACTGGGTCCCAGTCTGAATAAACAATTCTCACTGGGTCCCAGTCTGAATAAACAATTCTCACTGGGTCCCAGTCTGAATAAACAATTCTCACTGGGTCCCAGTCTGAATAAACAATTGTCACTGGGTCCCAGTCTGAATAAACTATTCTCACTGTGTCCCAGTCTGAAAAAACTATTCTCACTGGGTCCCAGTCTGAGTAAACAATTCTCACTGGGTCCCAGTCTGAGTAAACAATTCTCACTGGGTCCCAGTCTATCTAAACTATTCTCACTGGGTCCCAGTCTGAATAAACAATTCTCACTGGGTCCCAGTCTATATAAACTATTCTCACTGGGCACCAGTCTATATAAACAATTCTCACTGGGTCCCAGTCAGAATAAACTATTCTCACTGGGTCCCAGTCTGTATAAACTATTCTCACTGGGTTCCAGTCTGTATAAACAATTCTCACTGGGTCCCAGTCTATATAAACAATTCTCACTGCGTCCCAGTCTGTATAAACAATTCTCACTGGGTCCCAGTCTATATAAACAATCCCACACCACTGGATCCCGTCAATATAAACTATTCTCACAGGGTCCTAGTCTATATAAGCAATTCTCACTGGGTCCCAGTCTGTATCAACAATTCTCACTGGGTCCCAGTCTGTATAAACAATTCTCACTGGGTCGCAGTCTGTATAAACAATTCTCACTGGGTCCCAGTCTGTATAAACAATTCTCACTGGGTCCCAGTCTGTATAAACAATTCTCACTGGGTCCCAGTCTGTATAAACTTTTCACACTGGGTCCCAGTCTATATAAACAATCCCACACCACTGGATCCCGTCAATATAAACTATTCTCACAGGGTCCTAGTCTATATAAGCAATTCTCACTGGGTCCCAGTCTGTATCAACAATTCTCACTGGGTCCCAGTCTGTATAAACAATTCTCACTGGGTCCCAGTCTGTATAAACAATTCTCACTGGGTCCCAGTCTGTATAAACAATTCTCACTGGGTCCCAGTCTGTATAAACAATTCTCACTGGGTCCCAGTCTGTATAAACAATTCTCACTGGGTCCCAGTCTGTATAAACTTTTCACACTGGGTCCCAGTCAACATAAACTATTCTCACTGGGTCCCAGTCTGTCAAAACAATTCTCACTGGGTCCCAGTCTGAATAAACAATTCTCATTGGGTCCCAGTCTGAATAAAAAATTCTCACTGGGTCCCAGTCTGAAAAAGAATTCTCACTGGGTCCCAGTCTGAATAAACTATTCTCACTGGGTCCCAGTCTGTATAAACTATTCTCACTAGGTCCCAATCTATATAAACTATTCTCACTGGGTACCAGTCTATATAAACAATTCTCACTGGGTTCCAGTCTGAATATACAATTCTCACTGGGTCCCAGTCTGAATAAACAATTCTCACTGGGTCCCAGTCTGAATAAACAATTCTCACTGGGTCCCAGTCTATATAAACAATTCTCACTGGGTCCCAGTCTACATGAACAATTCTCATTGGGTCCCAGTCTATATAAACTATTCTCACTGGGTCCCAGTCTGTATAAACTATTCTCACTGTGCCCCAGTCCATATAAACAATTCTCACTGGGTCCCAGTCTATATAAACTATTCTCACTGGGTCCCACTCTGTATAAACTATTCTCACTGGGTCCCAGTCTATATAAACTATTCTCACTGAGCCCCAGTCTATAAAAACAATTCTCACTGGGTCCCACTCTGTATAAACTATTCTCACTGGGTCCCAGTCTGTATAAACTATTCTCACTGGGTCCCAGTCTGTATAAACTATTCTCACTGTGCCCCAGTCCATATAAACAATTCTCACTGGGTCCCAGTCTATATAAACTATTCTCACTGGGTCCCAGTCTGTATAAACTATTCTCACTGTGCCCCAGTCCATATAAACAATTCTCACTGGGTCCCAGTCTGAATAAACTATTCTCACTGTGCCCCAGTCCATATAAACTATTCTCACTGTGCCCCAGTCCATATAAACTATTCTCACTGTGCCCCAGTCCATATAAACTATTCTCACCGGGTCCCAGTCTGTGTAAACTATTCTCACTGGGTCCCAGTCTATATAAACTATTCTCACTGGGTCCCACACTGTATAAACTATTCTCACTGGGTCCCAATCTATACAAACTATTCTCACTGGGTCCCAGTCTGTATAAACTATTCTCACTGGGTCCCAGTCTGTATAAACTATTCTCACTGGGTCCCAGTCTGCATAAACTATTCTCACTGGGTAGCAGTCTGTATAAACTATTCTCACTGGGTCCCAGTCGAGACAAACTATTCTCACTGGGTCCCAGTCGATACAAACAACTCTCACTGAGCCGCAGTCTATTTAAACAATTCTCACTGGGTCCCACTCTGTATAAACAATTCTCACTGGGTCCCAGTCTGTACAAACTATTCTCACAGGGTCCCAGTCTGTATAAACTATTCTCACTGGGCCCCAGTCCATACAAACTATTCTCACTGGGTCCCAGTCTGTATAAACTATTCTCACTGGGTTCCAGTCTGTATAAACAATTCTCACTGGGTCCCAGTCTATATAAACTATTCTCACTGGGCCCCAGTCTATACAAACTATTCTCACTGGGTCCCAGTCTGTATAAACTATTCTCACTGGGTTCCAGTCTGGATAAACAATTCTCACTGGGTCCCAGTCGAGATAAACAATTCTCACTGGATCCCGTCAATATAAACTATTCTCACAGGGTCCTAGTCTATATAAGCAATTCTCACTGGGTCCCAGTCTGTATCAACAATTCTCACTGGGTCCCAGTGTGAATAAACAATTCTCACTGGGTCCCAGTCTGTATCAACAATTCTCACTGGGTCCCAGTGTGAATAAACAATTCTCACTGGGTCCCAGTCTGTATAAACAATTCTCACTGGGTCCCAGTCTGTATAAACAATTCTCACTGGGTCCCAGTCTGTATAAACTATTCTCACTGGGTCCCAGTCTATATAAACTATTCTCACTGGGTCCCAGTCTGTCTCAACAATTCTCACTGGGTCCCAGTCTGAATAAACAATTCTCACTGGGTCCCAGTCTGAATAAAAATTCTCACTGGGTCCCAGTCTGTATAAACTATTCTCACTGGGTCCCAGTCTGTATAAACTATTCTCACTGGGTCCCAGTCTGTATAAACTATTCTCACGAGGTCCCAATCTATATAAACAATTCTCACTGGTTTCCAGTCTGAATAACAATTCTCACTGGGTCCCAGTCTGAATAAACAATTCTCACTGGGTCCCAGTCTGAATAAACAATTTTCACTGGGTCCGAGTCTGAATAAACAATTCTCACTGGGTCCCAGTCTGAATAAACAATTGTCACTGGGTCCCAGTCTGAATAAACTATTCTCACTGGGTCCCAGTCTGAATAAACTATTCTCACTGGGTCTCAGTCTGAGTAAACAATTCTCACTGGGTCCCAGTCTGAGTAAACAATTCTCACTGGGTCCCAGTCTGAGTAAACAATTCTCACTGGGTCCCAGTCTATCAAAACTATTCTCACAGGGTCCCAGTCTGAATAAACAATTCTCACTGAGCCCCAGTCTAGATAAACAATTCTCACTGGGTCCCACTCTGTATAAACAATTCTCACTGGGTCCCAGTCAATACAAACTATACTCACTGGGTCCCAGTCTGTATAAACTATTCTCACCGGGTCCCAGTCTGAGTAAACAATTCTCACTGGGTCCCAATCTATATACACTATTCTCACTGGGTCCCAGTCTGAATAAACAATTCTCACTGTGTCCCAGTCTATATAAACTATTCTCACTGGGCACCAGTCTATATAAACAATTCTCACTGGGTCCCAGTCAGAATAAACTATGCTCACTGGGTCTCAGTCTATATAAACTATTCTCACTGGGTCCCAGTCTATACAAACTATTCTCACTGGGTCCCAGTCTGTATAAACTATTCTCACTGGGTCCCAGTCTGTATAAACTATTCTCACTGGGTCCCAGTCTGTATAAACTATTCGCACTGGATCCCAGTCTATATAAACAATTCTCACTGGGTCCCAGTCTATATAAACAATTCTCACTGGGTCCCAGTCTATATAAACAATTCTCACTGGGTCCCAGTCTGTATAAACTATTCTCACTGAGCCCCAGTCTATATAAACAATTCTCACTGGGTCCCAGTCTGTATAAACTATTCTCACTGAGCCCCAGTCTATATAAACAATTCTCACTGGGTCGCAGTCCATATAAACAATTCTCACTGGGTCCCAGTCTATATAAACAATTCTCACTGGGTCCCAGTCTATATAAACAATTCTCACTGGGTCACAGTCTATATGAACAATTCTCATTGGGTCCCAGTCTATATAAACTATTCTCACTGGGTCCCAGTCTATATAAACTATTCTCACTGGGTCCTAGTCGAGATAAACAATTCTCACTGGGTCCCAGTCTGTATCAACAATTCTCACTGGGTCCCAGTGTGAATAAACAATTCTCACTGGGTCCCAGTCTAGATAAACTATTCTCACTGGGTCCCACTCTGTATAAACTATTCTCACTGGGTCCCAGTCTATATAAACTATTCTCACTGGGCCCAGTCTAAACAAACAATTCTCACTGGGTCCCAGTCTATAGAAACACTTCTCAATGGGTCCCACTCTGTATAAACAATTCTCACTGGGTCCCAGTCTGTACAAACTATTCTCACTGGGTCCCAGTCTGCATAAACTATTCTCACTGGGTCCCAGTCTATACAAACTATTCTCACTGGGTCCCAGTCTGAAAAAGAATTCTCACTGGGTCCCAGTCTGAATAAACTATTCTCACTGGGTCCCAGTCTGTATAAACTATTCTCACTAGGTCCCAATCTATATAAACTATTCTCACTGGGTACCAGTCTATATAAACAATTCTCACTGGGTTCCAGTCTGAATAAACAATTCTCACTGGGTCCCAGTCTGAATAAACAATTCTCACTGGGTCCCAGTCTGAATAAACAATTCTCACTGGGTCCCAGTCTATATAAACAATTCTCACTGGGTCCCAGTCTACATGAACAATTCTCATTGGGTCCCAGTCTATATAAACTATTCTCACTGGGTCCCAGTCTATATAAACTATTCTCACTGTGCCCCAGTCCATATAAACAATTCTCACTGGGTCCCAGTCTATATAAACTATTCTCACTGGGTCCCAGTCTATATAAACTATTCTCACTGAGCCCCAGTCTCTAAAAACAATTCTCACTGGGTCCCACACTGTATAAACTATTCTCACTGGGTCCCAATCTATACAAACTATTCTCACTGGGTCCCAGTCTGTATAAACTATTCTCACTGGGTCCCAGTCTGTATAAACTATTCTCACTGGGTCCCAGTCTGTATGAACTATTCTCACTGGGTCCCAGTCGAGACAAACTATTCTCACTGGGTCCCAGTCGATACAAACAATTCTCACTGGGCCGCAGTCTATTTAAACAATTCTCACTGGGTCCCACTCTGTATAAACAATTCTCACTGGGTCCCAGTCTGTACAAACTATTCTCACAGGGTCCCAGTCTGTATAAACTATTCTCACTGGGCCCCAGTCTATACAAACTATTCTCACTGGGTCCCAGTCTGTATAAACTATTCTCACTGGGTTCCAGTCTGTATAAACAATTCTCACTGGGTCCCAGTCTATATAAACAATTCTCACTGGGTCCCAGTCTGTATAAACAATTCTCACTGGGTCCCAGTCTACATAAACTATCCCATACCACTGGAGCCCGTCAATATAAACTATTCTCACAGGGTCCTAGTCTATATAAGCAATTCTCACTGGGTCCCAGTCTGTATCAACAATTCTCACTGGGTCCCAGAGTGAATAAACAATTCTCACTGGGTCCCAGTCTGTATCAACAATTCTCACTGGGTCCCAGTGTGAATAAACAATTCTCACTGGGTCCCAGTCTGTATAAACAATTCTCACTGGGTCCCAGTCTGTATAAACAATTCTCACTGGGTCCCAGTCTGTATAAACTATTCTCACTGGGTCCCAGTCTATATAAACTATTCTCACTGGGTCCCAGTCTGTCTAAACAATTCTCACTGGGTCCCAGTCTGAATAAACAATTCTCACTGGGTCCCAGTCTGAATAAAAAGTTCTCACTGGGTCCCAGTCTGTATAAACTATTCTCACTGGGTCCCAGTCTGTATAAACTATTCTCACTGGGTCCCAGTCTGTATAAACTATTCTCACTAGGTCCCAATCTATATAAACTATTCTCACTGGGTACCAGTCTATATAAACAATTCTCACTGGTTTCCAGTCTGAATAAACAATTCTCACTGGGTCCCAGTGTGAATAAACAATTCTCACTGGGTCCCAGTCTGTATAAACAATTCTCACTGGGTCCCAGTCTGTATAAACAATTCTCACTGGGTCCCAGTCTGTATAAACAATTCTCACTGGGTCCCAGTCTGTATAAACTATTCACACTGGGTCCCAGTCTCTATAAACTATTCTCACTGGGTCCCAGTCTGTCTAAACAATTCTCACTGGGTCCCAGTCTGAATAAACAATTCTCACTGGGTCCCAGTCTGAATAAAAAGTTCTCACTGGGTCCCAGTCTGTATAAACTATTCTCACTGGGTCCCAGTCTGTATAAACTATTCTCACTGGGTCCCAGTCTGTATAAACTATTCTCACTAGGTCCCAATCTATATAAACTATTCTCACTGGGTACCAGTCTATATAAACAATTCTCACTGGTTTCCAGTCTGAATAAACAATTCTCACTGGGTCCCAGTCTGAATAAACAATTCTCACTGGGTCCGAGTCTGAATAAACAATTCTCACTGGGTCCCAGTCTGAATAAACAATTGTCACTGGGTCCCAGTCTGAATAAACTATTCTCACTGGGTCCCAGTCTGAATAAACTATTCTCACTGGGTCCCAGTCTGAGTAAACAATTCTCACTGGGTCCCAGTCTATCTAAACTATTCTCACTGGGTCCCAGTCTGAATAAACAATTCTCACTGAGCCCCAGTCCAGATAAACAATTCTCACTGGGTCCCAGTCTGTATAAACAATTCTCACTGGGTCCCAGTCAATACAAACTATACTCACTGGGTCCCAGTCTGTATAAAATATTCTCACTGGGTCCCAGTCTGAGTAAACAATTCTCACTGGGTCCCAATCTATATACACTATTCTCACTGGGTCCCAGTCTGAATAAACAATTCTCACTGGGTCCCAGTCTGAGTAAACAATTCTCACTGGGTCGCAGTCTGAATAAACTATTGTCACTGGGTCCCAGTCTATATAAACTATTCTCACTAGGTCCCAGTCTGAATAAACAATTCTCACTGGGTCCCAGTCTATATAAACTATTCTCACTGGGTCCCAGTCTATATAAACTATTCTCACAGGGTCCCAGTCTGAATAAACTATTCTCACTGGGTCCCAGTCTGAATAAACAATTCTCACTGGGTCCCAGTCTGAGTAAACAATTCTCACTGGATCCCAGTCTGAATAAACTATTGTCACTGGGTCCCAGTCTATATAAACTATTCTCACTAGGTCCCAGTCTGAATAAACAATTCTCACTGGGTCCCAGTCTGTATAAAATATTCTCACTGGGTCCCAGTCTATATAAACAATTCTCACTTGGTCCCAGTCTGAATAAACTATTCTCACTGGGTCCCAGTCTATATAAACTATTCTCACTGGGTCCCAGTCTGAATAAACTATTCTCACTGGGGCCCAGTCTGAATAAACAATTCTCACTGGGTCCCAGTCTGAATAAACAATTCTCACTGGGACCCAGTCTATATAAACTATTCTCACTGGGTCCCAGTCGGAATAAACAATTCTCACTGGATCCCAGTCTGTATAAACTATTCTCACTGGGTCCCAGACCATATAAACAATTCTCACTGGGTCCCAGTCTGTATAAACTATTCTCACTGGGTCCCAGTCTGGACAAACTATTCTCACTGGGTCCCACTCTGTATAAACAATTCTCACTGGGTCCCAGTCTGTATAAACTATTCCCACTGGGTCCCAAAATGTATAAACTATTCTCACCGGGTCCCAGACTATACAAACTATTCTCACTGGGTCCCAGTCTGTATAAACTATTCTCACTGGGTCCCAGTCTGTATAAACAATTCTCACTGTGTCCCAGTCTATATAAACAATTCTCACTGGGTCCCAGTCTGTATAAACAATTCTCACTGGGTCCCAGTCTGGATGAACAATTCTCACTGGGTCCCAGTCTGTATAAACTATTCTCACTGGGTCCCAGTCTGTATAAACTATTCTCACTGGGTCCCAGTCGGAATAAACAATTCTCACTGGATCCCAGTCTATATAAACTATTCTCACTGGGTCCCAGACCATATAAACAATTCTCACTGGGTCCCAGTCTGTATAAACTATTCTCAATGGGTCCCAGTCTAGACAAACTATTCTCACTGGGTCCCACTCTGTATAAACAATTCTCACTGGGTCCCAGTCTGTATAAACTATTCCCACTGGGTCCCAGTCTGGATAAACTATTCTCACTGGGTCCCAGTCAGTACAAACTATTCTCACTGGGTCCCAGTCTGTATAAACTATTCTCACTGGGTCCCAGTCTGTATAAACAATTCTCACTGGGGCCCAGTCTATATAAACAATTCTCACTGGGTCCCAGTCTGTATAAACAATTCTCACTGGGTCCCAGTCTGTATAAACAATTCTCACTGGGTCCCAGTCTGTATGAACAATTCTCACTGGGTCCCAGTCTGTATAAAGAATTCTCACTGAGTCCCAGTCTGTATAAACTATTCTCACTGGGTCCCAGTCTATATAAACTATTCTCACTGGGTCCCAGTCTATATAAACTATTCTCACTGGGTCCCAGTCTGAATAAATATTCTCACTGGGTCCCAGTCTGAATAAACTATTCTCACTGGGTCCCAGTCTATATAAACTATTCTCACTGGGTCCCAGTCTGAATAAACTATTCTCACTGGGTCCCAGTCTGAATAAACAATTCTCACTGGGTCCCAGTCTGAATAAACAATTCTCACTGGGTCCCAGTCTAGACAAACTATTCTCACTGAGCCCCAGTCTATGTAAACAATTCTCACTGGGTCCCACTCTGGATAAACAATTCTCACTGGGTCCCAGTCTGAATAAACTATCCCCACTGGGTCCCAGTCTGTATAAACTATTCTCACTGGGTCCCAGACTATACAAAATATTCTCACTGGGTCCCAGTCTGTATAATCTATTCTCACTGGGTCCCAGTCTGTATAAACAATTCTCACTGGGTCCCAGTCTATATAAACAATTCTCACTGGGTCCCAGTCTATATAAACTATTCTCACTGGGTCCCAGTCTGTATAAACAATTCTCACTGGGTCCCAGTCTGTATGAACAATTCTCACTGGGTCCCAGTCTGTATAAACTATTCTCACTGGGTCCCAGTCTGTATAAACTATTCTCACTGGGTCCCAGTCTATATAAACTATTGTCACTGGGTCCCAGTCTGTATAAACAATTCTCACTGGGTCCCAGTCTGAATAAACAATTCTCACTGGGTCCCAGTCTGAATAAACAATTCACACTGGGTCCCAGTCTGAACAAACAATCCTCACTGGGTCCCAGTCTGAATAAACAATTCTCACTGGGTCCCAGTCTGAATAAACAATTCTCACTGTGTCCCAGTCTGAATAAACTATTCTCACTGGGTCCCAGTCTGAGTAAACAATTCTCACTGGGTCCCAGTCTGAATAAACTATTGTCACTGGGTCCTAGTCTATATAAACTATTCTCACTAGGTCCCAGTCTGAATAAACAATTCTCACTGGGTCCCAGTCTATATTGGCTATTCTCACTGGGTCCCAGTCTATATAAACAATTCTCACTTGGTCCCAGTCTGAATAAACTATTCTCACTGGGTCCCAGTCTATAGAAACTATTCTCACTGGGTCCCAGTCTGAATAAACAATTCTCACTGGGTCCCAGTCTATATAAAACATTCTCACTGGGTCCCAGTCTATATAAACAATTCTCACTTGGTCCCAGTCTGAATAAACTATTCTCACTGGGTCCCAGTCTATATAAACTATTCTCACTGGGTCCCAGTCTGAATAAACTATTCTCACTGGGTCCCAGTCTGAATAAACTATTCTCACTGGGTCCCAGTCTGAATAAACAATTCTCACTGGGACCCAGTCTATATAAACTATTCTCACTGGGTCCCAGTCGGAATAAACAATTCTCACTGGATCCCAGTCTGTATAAAGAATTCTCACTGGGTCCCAGTCTGTATAAAGAATTCTCACTGGGTCCCAGTCTGTATAAACTATTCTCACTGGGTCCCAGTCTGCATAAACTATTCTCACTGGGTCCCAGTCGGAATAAACAATTCTCACTGGATCCCAGTCTATATAAACTATTCTCACTGGGTCCCAGACCATATAAACAATTCTCACTGGGTCCCAGTCTGTATAAACTATTCTCACTGGGTCCCACTCTGTATAAACAATTCCCACTGGGTCCCAGTCTGTATAAACTATTCCCACTGGGTCCCAGTCTGTTTCAACTATTCTCACTGGGTCCCAGACTATACAAACTATTCTCACTGGGTCCCAGTCTGAATAAACAATTCTCACTGGGTCCCAGTCTGAGTAAACAATTCTCACTGGGTCCCAGTCTGAATAAACTATTGTCACTGGGTCCCAGTCTATATAAACTATTCTCACTAGGTCCCAGTCTGAATAAACAATTCTCACTGGGTCCCAGTCTATATAAACTATTCTCACTGGGTCCCAGTCTATATAAACTATTCTCACAGGGTCCCAGTCTGAATAAACTATTCTCACTGGGTCCCAGTCTGAATAAACAATTCTCACTGGGTCCCAGTCTGAGTAAACAATTCTCACTGGATCACATGTCTGAATAAACTATTGTCACTGGGTCCCAGTCTATATAAACTATTCTCACTAGGTCCCAGTCTGAATAAACAATTCTCACTGGGTCCCAGTCAGTATAAAATATTCTCACTGGGTCCCAGTCTATATAAACAATTCTCACTTGGTCCCAGTCTGAATAAACTATTCTCACTGGGTCCCAGTCTATATAAACTATTCTCACTGGGTCCCAGTCTGAATAAACTATTCTCACTGGGGCCCAGTCTGAATAAACAATTCTCACTGGGTCCCAGTCTGAATAAACAATTCTCACTGGGACCCAGTCTATATAAACTATTCTCACTGGGTCCCAGTCGGAATAAACAATTCTCACTGGATGCCAGTCTGTATAAACTATTCTCACTGGGTCCCAGACCATATAAACAATTCTCACTGGGTCCCAGTCTGTATAAACTATTCTCACTGGGTCCCAGTCTGGACAAACTATTCTCACTGGGTCCCACTCTGTATAAACAATTCTCACTGGGTCCCAGTCTGTATAAACTATTCCCACTGGGTCCCAAAATGTATAAACTATTCTCACTGGGTCCCAGTCGGAATAAACAATTCTCACTGGATCCCAGTCTATATAAACTATTCTCACTGGGTCCCAGACCATATAAACAATTCTCACTGGGTCCCAGTCTGTATAAACTATTCTCACTGGGTCCCAGTCTAGACAAACTATTCTCACTGGGTCCCACTCTGTATAAACAATTCTCACTGGGTCCCAGTCTGTATAAACTATTCCCACTGGGTCCCAGTCTGGATAAACTATTCTCACTGGGTCCCAGACTATACAAACTATTCTCACTGGGTCCCAGTCTGTATAAACTATTCTCACTGGGTCCCAGTCTGTATAAACAATTCTCACTGGGTCCCAGTCTATATAAACAATTCTCACTGGGTCCCAGTCTATATAAACAATTCTCACTGGGTCCCAGTCTGTATAAACAATTCTCACTGGGTCCCAGTCTGAGTAAACAATTCTCACTGGGTCCCAGTCTGTATAAAGAATTCTCACTGAGTCCCAGTCTGTATAAACTATTCTCACTGGGTCCCAGTCTATATAAACTATTCTCACTGGGTCCCAGTCTGAATAAATATTCTCACTGGGTCCCAGTCTGAATAAACTATTCTCACTGGGTCCCAGTCTATATAAACTATTCTCACTGGGTCCCAGTCTGAATAAACTATTCTCACTGGGTCCCAGTCTGAATAAACAATTCTCACTGGGTCCCAGTCTGAATAAACAATTCTCACTGGGTCCCAGTCCAGACAAACTATTCTCACTGAGCCCCAGTCTATGTAAACAATTCTCACTGGGTCCCACTCTGGATAAACAATTCTCACTGGGTACCAGTCTGAATAAACTATCCCCACTGGGTCCCAGTCTGTATAAACTATTCTCACTGGGTCCCAGACTATACAAAATATTCTCACTGGGTCCCAGTCTGTATAATCTATTCTCACTGGGTCCCAGTCTGTATAAACAATTCTCACTGGGTCCCAGTCTATATAAACAATTCTCACTGGGTCCCAGTCTATATAAACAATTCTCACTGGGTCCCAGTCTATATAAACAATTCTCACTGGGTCCCAGTCTGTATAAACAATTCTCACTGGGTCCCAGTCTGTATGAACAATTCTCACTGGGTCCCAGTCTGTATAAACTATTCTCACTGGGTCCCAGTCTGTATAAACTATTCTCACTGGGTCCCAGTCTGAATAAACAATTCTCACTGGGTCCCAGTCTGAATAAACAATTCACACTGGGTCCCAGTCTGAACAAACAATCCTCACTGGGTCCCAGTCTGAATAAACAATTCTCACTGGGTCCCAGTCTGAATAAACAATTCTCACTGTGTCCCAGTCTGAATAAACTATTCTCACTGGGTCCCAGTCTGAGTAAACAATTCTCACTGGGTCCCAGTCTGAGTAAACAATTGTCACTGGGTCAAGTCTATATAAACAATTCTCACTAGGTCCCAGTCTGAATAAACAATTCTCACTGGGTCCCAGTCTATATTAGCTATTCTCACTGGGTCCCAGTCTATATAAACAATTCTCACTTGGTCCCAGTCTGAATAAACTATTCTCACTGGGTCCCAGTCTATATAAACTATTCACACTGTGTCCCAGTCTGAATAAACTATTCTCACTGGGTCCCAGTCTAAATAAACAATTCTCACTGGGTCCCAGTCTGAGTAAACAATTCTCACTGGATCCCAGTCTGAATAAACTATTGTCACTGGGTCCCAGTCTATATAAACTATTCTCACTAGGTCCCAGTCTGAATAAACAATTCTCACTGGGTCCCAGTCTATATAAAATATTCTCACTGGGTCCCAGTCTATATAAACAATTCTCACTTGGTCCCAGTCTGAATAAACTATTCTCACTGGGTCCCAGTCTATATAAACTATTCTCACTGGGTCCCAGTCTGAATAAACTATTCTCACTGGGTCCCAGTCTGAATAAACAATTCTCACTGGGTCCCAGTCTGAATAAACAATTCTCACTGGGACCCAGTCTATATAAACTAGTCTCACTGGGTCCCAGTCGGAATAAACAATTCTCACTGGATCCCAGTCTGTATAAAGAATTCTCACTGGGTCCCAGTCTGTATAAAGAATTCTCACTGGGTCTCAGTCTATATAAACTATTCTCACTGGGTCCCAGACCATATAAACAATTCTCACTGGGTCCTGGTCTGTATAAACTATTCTCACTGGGTCCCACTCTGTATAAACAATTCTCACTGGGTCCCAGTCTGTATAAACTATTCCCACTGGGTCCCAGTCTGTTTCAACTATTCTCACTGGGTCCCAGACTATACAAACTATTCTCACTGGGTCCCAGTCTGTATAAACTATTCTCACTGGGTCCCAGTCTGTATAAACAATTCTCACTGGGTCCCAGTCTATATAAACAATTCTCACTGGGTCCCAGTCTGCATAAACAATTCTCACTGGGTCCCAGTCTGTATGAACAATTCTCACTGGGTCCCAGTCTGTATAAAGAATTCTCACTGGGTCCCAGTCTGTATAAAGAATTCTCACTTGGTCCCAGTCTGTATAAACTATTCTCACTGGGTCCCAGTCTGTATAAACTATTCTCACTGGGTGCCAGTCGGAATAAACAATTCTCACTGGATCCCAGTCTATATAAACTATTCTCAATGGGTCCCAGACTATATAAACAATTCTCACTGGGTCCCAGTCTGAATAAACAATTCTCACTGGGTCCCAGTCTGAACAAACAATCCTCACTGGGTCCCAGTCTGAATAAACAATTCGCACTGGGTCCCAGTCTGAATAAACAATTCTCACTGTGTCCCAGTATGAATAAACTATTCTCACTGGGTCCCAGTCTGAGTAAACAATTCTCACTGGGTCCCAGTCTGAATAAAATATTGACACTGGGTCCAAGTCTATATAAACTATTCTCACTAGGTCCCAGTCTGAATAAACAATTCTCACTGGGTCCCAGTCTATATAAACTATTCTCACTGGGTCCCAGTCCATATAAACAATTCTCACTTGGTCCCAGTCTGAATAAACTATTCTCACTGGGTCCCAGTCTATATAAACTATTCTCACTGGGTCCCAGTCTGAATAAATATTCTCACTGGGTCCCAGTCTGAATAAACTATTCTCACTGGGTCCCAGTCTACATAAACTATTCTCACTGGGTCCCAGTCTGAATAAACAATTCTCACTGGGTCCCAGTCTGAATAAACAATTCTCACTGGGTCCCAGTCTAGACAAACTATTCTCACTGAGCCCCAGTCTATATAAACAATTCTCACTGGGTCCCACTCTGGATAAACAATTCTCACTGGGTCCCAGTCTGAATAAACTATTCCCACTGGGTCCCAGTCTGTATAAACTATTCTCACTGGGTCCCAGACGATACAAAATATTCTCACTGGGTCCCAGTCTGTATAATCTATTCTCACTGGGTCCCAGTCTGTATAAACAATTCTCACTGGGGCCCAGTCTATATAAACAATTCTCACTGGGTCCCAGTCTGTATAAACAATTCTCACTGGGTCCCAGTCTGTATGAACAATTCTCACCGGGTCCCAGTCTGAAGAAAGAATTCTCACTGGGTCCCAGTCTGTATAAACTATTCTCACTGGGTCCCAGTCTGTATAAACTATTCTCACTGGGTCCCAGTCTGAGTAAACAATTCTCACTGGGTCCCAGTCTGAATAAACTATTCTCACTGGGTCCCAGTCTATATAAACAATTCTCACTTGGTCCCAGTCTGAATAAACTATTCTCACTGGGTCCCAGTCTAAATAAACTATTCTCACTGGGTCCCAGTCTAAATAAACTATTGTCACTGGGTCCCAGTCTGTATAAACAATTCTCACTGGGTCCCAGTCTGAATAAACAATTCTCACTGGGTCCCAGTCTGAATAAACAATTCACACTGGGTCCCAGTCTGAACAAACAATCCTCACTGGGTCCCAGTCTGAACAAACAATCCTCACTGGGTCCCAGTCTGAATAAACAATTCTCACTGGGTCCCAGTCTGAATAAACAATTCTCACTGTGTCCCAGTCTGAATAAACTATTCTCACTGGGTCCCAGTCTGAGTAAACAATTCTCACTGGGTCCCAGTCTGAATAAACTATTCTCACTGGGTCCCAGTCTATATAAACAATTCTCACTTGGTCCCAGTCTGAATAAACTATTCTCACTGGGTCCCAGTCTATATAAACTATTCTCACTGGGTCCCAGTCTGAATAAACTATTCTCACTGGGTCCCAGTCTGAATAAACAATTCTCACTGGGTCCCAGTCTGAGTAAACAATTCTCACTGGATCCCAGTCTGAATAAACTATTGTCACTGGGTCCCAGTCTATATAAACTATTCTCACTAGGTCCCAGTCTGAATAAACAATTCTCCCTGGGTCCCAGTCCATATAAAATATTCTCACTGGGTCCCAGTCTATATAAACAATTCTCACTTGGTCCCAGTCTGAATAAACTATTCTCACTGGGTCCCAGTCTATATAAACTATTCTCACTGGGTCCCAGTCTGAATAAACTATTCTCACTGTGTCCCAGTCTGAATAAACAATTCTCACTGGGTCCCAGTCTGAATAAACAATTGTCACTGGGACCCAGTCTATATAAACTATTCTCACTGGGTCCCAGTCGGAATAAACAATTCTCACTGGATCCCAGTCTATATAAACTATTCTCACTGGGTCCCAGACCATATAAACAATTCTCACTGGGTCCCAGTCTGTATAAACTATTCTCACTGGGTCCCAGACTAGGCAAACTATTCTCACTTGGTCCCACTCTGGATAAACAATTCTCACTGGGTCCCAGTCTGTATAAACTATTCCCACTGGGTCCCAAAATGTATAAACTATTCTCACTGGGTCCCAGACTATACAAACTATTCTCACTGGGTCCCAGTCTGTATAAACTATTCTCACTGGGTCCCAGTCTATATAAACAATTCTCACTGGGTCCCAGTCCATATAAACAATTCTCACTTGGTCCCAGTCTGAATAAACTATTCTCACGGGGTCCCAGTCTATATAAACTATTCTCACTGGGTCCCAGTCTGAATAAACTATTCTCACTGGGTCCCAGTCTGAATAAACTATTGTCACTGGGTCCCAGTCTGTATAAACAATTCTCACTGGGTCCCAGTCTGAATAAACAATTCTCACTGGGTCCCAGTCTAGACAAACTATTCTCACTGAGCCCCAGTCTATATAAACAATTCTCACTGGGTCCCACTCTGGATAAACAATTCTCACTGGGTCCCAGTCTGAATAAACTATTCCCACTGGGTCCCAGTCTGTATAAACTATTCTCACTGGGTCCCAGACGATACAAAATATTCTCACTGGGTCCCAGTCTGTATAATCTATTCTCACTGGGTCCCAGTCTGTATAAACAATTCTCACTGGGGCCCAGTCTATATAAACAATTCTCACTGGGTCCCAGTCTGTATAAACAATTCTCACTGGGTCCCAGTCTGTATGAACAATTCTCACCGGGTCCCAGTCTGAAGAAAGAATTCTCACTGGGTCCCAGTCTGTATAAACTATTCTCACTGGGTCCCAGTCTGTATAAACTATTCTCACTGGGTCCCAGTCTGAGTAAACAATTCTCACTGGGTCCCAGTCTGAATAAACTATTCTCACTGGGTCCCAGTCTATATAAACAATTCTCACTTGGTCCCAGTCTGAATAAACTATTCTCACTGGGTCCCAGTCTAAATAAACTATTCTCACTGGGTCCCAGTCTGAATAAACTATTGTCACTGGGTCCCAGTCTGTATAAACAATTCTCACTGGGTCCCAGTCTGAATAAACTATTCTCACTGGGTCCCAGTCTGAATAAACAATTCTCACTGGGTCCCAGTCTGAATAAACAATTCTCACTGGGACCCAGTCTATATAAACTATTCTCACTGGGTCCCAGTCGGAATAAACAATTCTCACTGGATCCCAGTCTGTATAAAGAATTCTCACTGGGTCCCAGTCTGTATAAAGAATTCTCACTGGGTCTCAGTCTATATAAACTATTCTCACTGGGTCCCAGACCATATAAACAATTCTCACTGGGTCCTGGTCTGTATAAACTATTCTCACTGGGTCCCACTCTGTATAAACAATTCTCACTGGGTCCCAGTCTGTATAAACTATTCCCACTGGGTCCCAGTCTGTTTCAACTATTCTCACTGGGTCCCAGACTATACAAACTATTCTCACTGGGTCCCAGTCTGTATAAACTATTCTCACTGGGTCCCAGTCTGTATAAACAATTCTCACTGGGTCCCAGTCTATATAAACAATTCTCACTGGGTCCCAGTCTGCATAAACAATTCTCACTGGGTCCCAGTCTGTATGAACAATTCTCACTGGGTCCCAGTCTGTATAAAGAATTCTCACTGGGTCCCAGTCTGTATAAAGAATTCTCACTTGGTCCCAGTCTGTATAAACTATTCTCACTGGGTCCCAGTCTGTATAAACTATTCTCACTGGGTGCCAGTCGGAATAAACAATTCTCACTGGATCCCAGTCTATATAAACTATTCTCAATGGGTCCCAGACTATATAAACAATTCTCACTGGGTCCCAGTCTGAATAAACAATTCTCACTGGGTCCCAGTCTGAACAAACAATCCTCACTGGGTCCCAGTCTGAATAAACAATTCGCACTGGGTCCCAGTCTGAATAAACAATTCTCACTGTGTCCCAGTATGAATAAACTATTCTCACTGGGTCCCAGTCTGAGTAAACAATTCTCACTGGGTCCCAGTCTGAATAAAATATTGACACTGGGTCCAAGTCTATATAAACTATTCTCACTAGGTCCCAGTCTGAATAAACAATTCTCACTGGGTCCCAGTCTATATAAACTATTCTCACTGGGTCCCAGTCCATATAAACAATTCTCACTTGGTCCCAGTCTGAATAAACTATTCTCACTGGGTCCCAGTCTATATAAACTATTCTCACTGGGTCCCAGTCTGAATAAATATTCTCACTGGGTCCCAGTCTGAATAAACTATTCTCACTGGGTCCCAGTCTACATAAACTATTCTCACTGGGTCCCAGTCTGAATAAACAATTCTCACTGGGTCCCAGTCTGAATAAACAATTCTCACTGGGTCCCAGTCTAGACAAACTATTCTCACTGAGCCCCAGTCTATATAAACAATTCTCACTGGGTCCCACTCTGGATAAACAATTCTCACTGGGTCCCAGTCTGAATAAACTATTCCCACTGGGTCCCAGTCTGTATAAACTATTCTCACTGGGTCCCAGACGATACAAAATATTCTCACTGGGTCCCAGTCTGTATAATCTATTCTCACTGGGTCCCAGTCTGTATAAACAATTCTCACTGGGGCCCAGTCTATATAAACAATTCTCACTGGGTCCCAGTCTGTATAAACAATTCTCACTGGGTCCCAGTCTGTATGAACAATTCTCACCGGGTCCCAGTCTGAAGAAAGAATTCTCACTGGGTCCCAGTCTGTATAAACTATTCTCACTGGGTCCCAGTCTGTATAAACTATTCTCACTGGGTCCCAGTCTGAGTAAACAATTCTCACTGGGTCCCAGTCTGAATAAACTATTCTCACTGGGTCCCAGTCTATATAAACAATTCTCACTTGGTCCCAGTCTGAATAAACTATTCTCACTGGGTCCCAGTCTAAATAAACTATTCTCACTGGGTCCCAGTCTGAATAAACTATTGTCACTGGGTCCCAGTCTGTATAAACAATTCTCACTGGGTCCCAGTCTGAATAAACAATTCTCACTGGGTCCCAGTCTGAATAAACAATTCACACTGGGTCCCAGTCTGAACAAACAATCCTCACTGGGTCCCAGTCTGAACAAACAATCCTCACTGGGTCCCAGTCTGAATAAACAATTCTCACTGGGTCCCAGTCTGAATAAACAATTCTCACTGTGTCCCAGTCTGAATAAACTATTCTCACTGGGTCCCAGTCTGAGTAAACAATTCTCACTGGGTCCCAGTCTGAATAAACTATTCTCACTGGGTCCCAGTCTATATAAACAATTCTCACTTGGTCCCAGTCTGAATAAACTATTCTCACTGGGTCCCAGTCTATATAAACTATTCTCACTGGGTCCCAGTCTGAATAAACTATTCTCACTGGGTCCCAGTCTGAATAAACAATTCTCACTGGGTCCCAGTCTGAGTAAACAATTCTCACTGGATCCCAGTCTGAATAAACTATTGTCACTGGGTCCCAGTCTATATAAACTATTCTCACTAGGTCCCAGTCTGAATAAACAATTCTCCCTGGGTCCCAGTCCATATAAAATATTCTCACTGGGTCCCAGTCTATATAAACAATTCTCACTTGGTCCCAGTCTGAATAAACTATTCTCACTGGGTCCCAGTCTATATAAACTATTCTCACTGGGTCCCAGTCTGAATAAACTATTCTCACTGTGTCCCAGTCTGAATAAACAATTCTCACTGGGTCCCAGTCTGAATAAACAATTGTCACTGGGACCCAGTCTATATAAACTATTCTCACTGGGTCCCAGTCGGAATAAACAATTCTCACTGGATCCCAGTCTATATAAACTATTCTCACTGGGTCCCAGACCATATAAACAATTCTCACTGGGTCCCAGTCTGTATAAACTATTCTCACTGGGTCCCAGACTAGGCAAACTATTCTCACTGGGTCCCACTCTGGATAAACAATTCTCACTGGGTCCCAGTCTGTATAAACTATTCCCACTGGGTCCCAAAATGTATAAACTATTCTCACTGGGTCCCAGACTATACAAACTATTCTCACTGGGTCCCAGTCTGTATAAACTATTCTCACTGGGTCCCAGTCTATATAAACAATTCTCACTGGGTCCCAGTCCATATAAACAATTCTCACTTGGTCCCAGTCTGAATAAACTATTCTCACGGGGTCCCAGTCTATATAAACTATTCTCACTGGGTCCCAGTCTGAATAAACTATTCTCACTGGGTCCCAGTCTGAATAAACTATTGTCACTGGGTCCCAGTCTGTATAAACAATTCTCACTGGGTCCCAGTCTGAATAAACAATTCTCACTGGGTCCCAGTCTAGACAAACTATTCTCACTGAGCCCCAGTCTATATAAACAATTCTCACTGGGTCCCACTCTGGATAAACAATTCTCACTGGGTCCCAGTCTGAATAAACTATTCCCACTGGGTCCCAGTCTGTATAAACTATTCTCACTGGGTCCCAGACGATACAAAATATTCTCACTGGGTCCCAGTCTGTATAATCTATTCTCACTGGGTCCCAGTCTGTATAAACAATTCTCACTGGGGCCCAGTCTATATAAACAATTCTCACTGGGTCCCAGTCTGTATAAACAATTCTCACTGGGTCCCAGTCTGTATGAACAATTCTCACCGGGTCCCAGTCTGAAGAAAGAATTCTCACTGGGTCCCAGTCTGTATAAACTATTCTCACTGGGTCCCAGTCTGTATAAACTATTCTCACTGGGTCCCAGTCTGAGTAAACAATTCTCACTGGGTCCCAGTCTGAATAAACTATTCTCACTGGGTCCCAGTCTGAATAAACAATTCACACTGGGTCCCAGTCTGAACAAACAATCCTCACTGGGTCCCAGTCTGAACAAACAATCCTCACTGGGTCCCAGTCTGAATAAACAATTCTCACTGGGTCCCAGTCTGAATAAACAATTCTCACTGTGTCCCAGTCTGAATAAACTATTCTCACTGGGTCCCAGTCTGAGTAAACAATTCTCACTGGGTCCCAGTCTGAATAAACTATTCTCACTGGGTCCCAGTCTATATAAACAATTCTCACTTGGTCCCAGTCTGAATAAACTATTCTCACTGGGTCCCAGTCTATATAAACTATTCTCACTGGGTCCCAGTCTGAATAAACTATTCTCACTGGGTCCCAGTCTGAATAAACAATTCTCACTGGGTCCCAGTCTGAGTAAACAATTCTCACTGGATCCCAGTCTGAATAAACTATTGTCACTGGGTCCCAGTCTATATAAACTATTCTCACTAGGTCCCAGTCTGAATAAACAATTCTCCCTGGGTCCCAGTCCATATAAAATATTCTCACTGGGTCCCAGTCTATATAAACAATTCTCACTTGGTCCCAGTCTGAATAAACTATTCTCACTGGGTCCCAGTCTATATAAACTATTCTCACTGGGTCCCAGTCTGAATAAACTATTCTCACTGTGTCCCAGTCTGAATAAACAATTCTCACTGGGTCCCAGTCTGAATAAACAATTGTCACTGGGACCCAGTCTATATAAACTATTCTCACTGGGTCCCAGTCGGAATAAACAATTCTCACTGGATCCCAGTCTATATAAACTATTCTCACTGGGTCCCAGACCATATAAACAATTCTCACTGGGTCCCAGTCTGTATAAACTATTCTCACTGGGTCCCAGACTAGGCAAACTATTCTCACTGGGTCCCACTCTGGATAAACAATTCTCACTGGGTCCCAGTCTGTATAAACTATTCCCACTGGGTCCCAAAATGTATAAACTATTCTCACTGGGTCCCAGACTATACAAACTATTCTCACTGGGTCCCAGTCTGTATAAACTATTCTCACTGGGTCCCAGTCTATATAAACAATTCTCACTGGGTCCCAGTCCATATAAACAATTCTCACTTGGTCCCAGTCTGAATAAACTATTCTCACGGGGTCCCAGTCTATATAAACTATTCTCACTGGGTCCCAGTCTGAATAAACTATTCTCACTGGGTCCCAGTCTGAATAAACTATTGTCACTGGGTCCCAGTCTGTATAAACAATTCTCACTGGGTCCCAGTCTGAATAAACAATTCTCACTGGGTCCCAGTCTGAATAAACAATTCACACTGGGTCCCAGTCTGAACAAACAATCCTCACTGGGTCGCAGTCTGAACAAACAATCCTCACTGGGTCCCAGTCTGAATAAACAATTCTCACTGGGTCCCAGTCTGAATAAACAATTCTCACTGTGTCCCAGTCTGAATAAACTATTCTCACTGGGTCCCAGTCTGAGTAAACAATTCTCACTGGGTCCCAGTCTGAATAAACTATTCTCACTGGGTCCCAGTCTATATAAACAATTCTCACTTGGTCCCAGTCTGAATAAACTATTCTCACTGGGTCCCAGTCTATATAAACTATTCTCACTGGGTCCCAGTCTGAATAAACTATTCTCACTGGGTCCCAGTCTGAATAAACAATTCTCACTGGGTCCCAGTCTGAGTAAACAATTCTCACTGGATCCCAGTCTGAATAAACTATTGTCACTGGGTCCCAGTCTATATAAACTATTCTCACTAGGTCCCAGACTGAATAAACAATTCTCCCTGGGTCCCAGTCCATATAAAATATTCTCACTGGGTCCCAGTCTATATAAACAATTCTCACTTGGTCCCAGTCTGAATAAACTATTCTCACTGGGTCCCAGTCTATATAAACTATTCTCACTGGGTCCCAGTCTGAATAAACTATTCTCACTGGGTCCCAGTCTGAATAAACAATTGTCACTGGGACCCAGTCTATATAAACTATTCTCACTGGGTCCCAGTCGGAATAAACAATTCTCACTGGATCCCAGTCTATATAAACTATTCTCACTGGGTCCCAGACCATATAAACAATTCTCACTGGGTCCCAGTCTGTATAAACTATTCTCACTGGGTCCCAGACTAGGCAAACTATTCTCACTGGGTCCCACTCTGGATAAACAATTCTCACTGGGTCCCAGTCTGTATAAACTATTCCCACTGGGTCCCAAAATGTATAAACTATTCTCACTGGGTCCCAGTCTATATAAACAATTCTCACTGGGTCCCAGTCCATATAAACAATTCTCACTTGGTCCCAGTCTGAATAAACTATTCTCACTGGGTCCCAGTCTATATAAACTATTCTCACTGGGTCCCAGTCTGAATAAATATTCTCACTGGGTCCCAGTCTGAATAAACTATTCTCACTGGGTCCCAGTCTACATAAACTATTCTCACTGGGTCCCAGTCTGAATAAACAATTCTCACTGGGTCCCAGTCTGAATAAACAATTCTCACTGGGTCCCAGTCTAGACAAACTATTCTCACTGAGCCCCAGTCTATATAAACAATTCTCACTGGGTCCCAGTCTGTATGAACAATTCTCACCGGGTCCCAGTCTGAAGAAAGAATTCTCACTGGGTCCCAGTCTGTATAAACTATTCTCACTGGGTCCCAGTCTGTACAAACTATTCTCACTGGGTCCCAGTCTATATAAACTATTGTCACTGGGTCCCAGTCTGTATAAACAATTCTCACTGGGTCCCAGTCTGAATAAACAATTCTCACTGGGTCCCAGTCTGAATAAACAATTCACACTGGGTCCCAGTCTGAACAAACAATCCTCACTGGGTCCCAGTCTGAACAAACAATCCTCACTGGGTCCCAGTCTGAATAAACAATTCTCACTGGGTCCCAGTCTGAATAAACTATTCTCACTGGGTCCCAGTCTGAATAAACTATTCTCACTGGGTCCCAGTCTGAGTAAACAATTCTCACTGGGTCCCAGTCTGAATAAACTATTCTCACTGGGTCCCAGTCTATATAAACAATTCTCACTTGGTCCCAGTCTGAATAAACTATTCTCACTGGGTCCCAGTCTATATAAACTATTCTCACTGGGTCCCAGTCTGAATAAACTATTCTCACTGGGTCCCAGTCTGAATAAACAATTCTCACTGGGTCCCAGTCTGAGTAAACAATTCTCACTGGATCCCAGTCTGAATAAACTATTGTCACTGGGTCCCAGTCTATATAAACTATTCTCACTAGGTCCCAGTCTGAATAAACAATTCTCCCTGGGTCCCAGTCCATATAAAATATTCTCACTGGGTCCCAGTCTATATAAACAATTCTCACTTGGTCCCAGTCTGAATAAACTATTCTCACTGGGTCCCAGTCTATATAAACTATTCTCACTGGGTCCCAGTCTGAATAAACTATTCTCACTGGGTCCCAGTCTGAATAAACAATTCTCACTGGGTCCCAGTCTGAATAAACAATTGTCACTGGGACCCAGTCTATATAAACTATTCTCACTGGGTCCCAGTCGGAATAAACAATTCTCACTGGATCCCAGTCTATATAAACTATTCTCACTGGGTCCCAGACCATATAAACAATTCTCACTGGGTCCCAGTCTGTATAAACTATTCTCACTGGGTCCCAGACTAGGCAAACTATTCTCACTGGGTCCCACTCTGGATAAACAATTCTCACTGGGTCCCAGTCTGTATAAACTATTCTCACTGGGTCCCAGACTATACAAACTATTCTCACTGGGTCCCAGTCTATATAAACAATTCTCACTGGGTCCCAGTCTGTATGAACAATTCTCACTGGGTCCCAGTCTGTATAAAGAATTCTCACTGGGTCCCAGTCTGTATAAACTATTCTCACTGGGTCCCAGACTGTATAAACTATTCTCACTGGGTCCCAGTCGGAATAAACAGTTCTCACTGGATCCCAGTCTGTATAAACTATTCTCACTGGGTCCCAGACCATATAAACAATTCTCACTAGGTCCCAGTCTGTATAAACTATTCTCACTGGGTCCCAGTCGAGACAAACTATTCTCACTGGGTCCCACTCTGTATAAACAATTCTCACTGGGTCCCAGTCTGTATAAACTATTCCCACTGGGTCCCAGTCTGTATAAACTATTCTCACTGGGTCCCAGACTATACAAACTATTCTGACTGGGTCCCAGTCTGTATAAACTATTCTCACTGGGTCCCAGTCTGTATTAGCAATTCTCACTGGGTCCCAGTCCATATAAACAATTCTCACTGGGTCCCAGTCTGTATAAACAATTCTCACTGGGTCCCAGTCTGTATGATCAATTCTCACTGGGTCCCAGTCTGTATAAAGAATTCTCACTGGGTCCCAGTCTGTATAAACTATTCTCACTGGGTCCCAGTCTGTATAAACTATTCTCACTGGGTCCCAGTCTATATAAACTACTGTCACTGGGTCCCAGTCTGTATAAACAATTCTCACTGGGTCCCAGTCTGAATAAACATTTCTCACTGGGTCCCAGTCTGAATAAACAATTCTCACTGGGTCCCAGTCTGAACAAACAATCCTCACTGGGTCCCAGTCTGTATAAACTATTCTCACTGGGTCCCAGACTATACAAACTATTCTCACTGGGTCCCAGTCTGTATAAACTATTCTCACTGGGTCCCAGTCTGTATAAACAATTCTCACTGGGTCCCAGTCGATATAAACAATTCTCACTGGGTCCCAGTCTGTATAAACTATTCCCACTGGGTCCCAAAATGTATAAACTATTCTCACTGGGTCCCAGACTATACAAACTATTCTCACTGGGTCCCAGTCTAGACAAACTATTCTCACTGAGCCCCAGTCTATATAAACAATTCTCACTGGGTCCCACTCTGGATAAACAATTCTCACTGGGTCCCAGTCTGAATAAACTATTCCCACTGGGTCCCAGTCTGTATAAACTATTCTCACTGGGTCCCAGACGATACAAAATATTCTCACTGGGTCCCAGTCTGTATAATCTATTCTCACTGGGTCCCAGTCTGTATAAACAATTCTCACTGGGGCCCAGTCTATATAAACAATTCTCACTGGGTCCCAGTCTGTATAAACAATTCTCACTGGGTCCCAGTCTGTATGAACAATTCTCACCGGGTCCCAGTCTGAAGAAAGAATTCTCACTGGGTCCCAGTCTGTATAAACTATTCTCACTGGGTCCCAGTCTGTATAAACTATTCTCACTGGGTCCCAGTCTGAGTAAACAATTCTCACTGGGTCCCAGTCTGAATAAACTATTCTCACTGGGTCCCAGTCTGAATAAACAATTCACACTGGGTCCCAGTCTGAACAAACAATCCTCACTGGGTCCCAGTCTGAACAAACAATCCTCACTGGGTCCCAGTCTGAATAAACAATTCTCACTGGGTCCCAGTCTGAATAAACAATTCTCACTGTGTCCCAGTCTGAATAAACTATTCTCACTGGGTCCCAGTCTGAGTAAACAATTCTCACTGGGTCCCAGTCTGAATAAACTATTCTCACTGGGTCCCAGTCTATATAAACAATTCTCACTTGGTCCCAGTCTGAATAAACTATTCTCACTGGGTCCCAGTCTATATAAACTATTCTCACTGGGTCCCAGTCTGAATAAACTATTCTCACTGGGTCCCAGTCTGAATAAACAATTCTCACTGGGTCCCAGTCTGAGTAAACAATTCTCACTGGATCCCAGTCTGAATAAACTATTGTCACTGGGTCCCAGTCTATATAAACTATTCTCACTAGGTCCCAGTCTGAATAAACAATTCTCCCTGGGTCCCAGTCCATATAAAATATTCTCACTGGGTCCCAGTCTATATAAACAATTCTCACTTGGTCCCAGTCTGAATAAACTATTCTCACTGGGTCCCAGTCTATATAAACTATTCTCACTGGGTCCCAGTCTGAATAAACTATTCTCACTGTGTCCCAGTCTGAATAAACAATTCTCACTGGGTCCCAGTCTGAATAAACAATTGTCACTGGGACCCAGTCTATATAAACTATTCTCACTGGGTCCCAGTCGGAATAAACAATTCTCACTGGATCCCAGTCTATATAAACTATTCTCACTGGGTCCCAGACCATATAAACAATTCTCACTGGGTCCCAGTCTGTATAAACTATTCTCACTGGGTCCCAGACTAGGCAAACTATTCTCACTGGGTCCCACTCTGGATAAACAATTCTCACTGGGTCCCAGTCTGTATAAACTATTCCCACTGGGTCCCAAAATGTATAAACTATTCTCACTGGGTCCCAGACTATACAAACTATTCTCACTGGGTCCCAGTCTGTATAAACTATTCTCACTGGGTCCCAGTCTATATAAACAATTCTCACTGGGTCCCAGTCCATATAAACAATTCTCACTTGGTCCCAGTCTGAATAAACTATTCTCACGGGGTCCCAGTCTATATAAACTATTCTCACTGGGTCCCAGTCTGAATAAACTATTCTCACTGGGTCCCAGTCTGAATAAACTATTGTCACTGGGTCCCAGTCTGTATAAACAATTCTCACTGGGTCCCAGTCTGAATAAACAATTCTCACTGGGTCCCAGTCTGAATAAACAATTCACACTGGGTCCCAGTCTGAACAAACAATCCTCACTGGGTCGCAGTCTGAACAAACAATCCTCACTGGGTCCCAGTCTGAATAAACAATTCTCACTGGGTCCCAGTCTGAATAAACAATTCTCACTGTGTCCCAGTCTGAATAAACTATTCTCACTGGGTCCCAGTCTGAGTAAACAATTCTCACTGGGTCCCAGTCTGAATAAACTATTCTCACTGGGTCCCAGTCTATATAAACAATTCTCACTTGGTCCCAGTCTGAATAAACTATTCTCACTGGGTCCCAGTCTATATAAACTATTCTCACTGGGTCCCAGTCTGAATAAACTATTCTCACTGGGTCCCAGTCTGAATAAACAATTCTCACTGGGTCCCAGTCTGAGTAAACAATTCTCACTGGATCCCAGTCTGAATAAACTATTGTCACTGGGTCCCAGTCTATATAAACTATTCTCACTAGGTCCCAGACTGAATAAACAATTCTCCCTGGGTCCCAGTCCATATAAAATATTCTCACTGGGTCCCAGTCTATATAAACAATTCTCACTTGGTCCCAGTCTGAATAAACTATTCTCACTGGGTCCCAGTCTATATAAACTATTCTCACTGGGTCCCAGTCTGAATAAACTATTCTCACTGGGTCCCAGTCTGAATAAACAATTGTCACTGGGACCCAGTCTATATAAACTATTCTCACTGGGTCCCAGTCGGAATAAACAATTCTCACTGGATCCCAGTCTATATAAACTATTCTCACTGGGTCCCAGACCATATAAACAATTCTCACTGGGTCCCAGTCTGTATAAACTATTCTCACTGGGTCCCAGACTAGGCAAACTATTCTCACTGGGTCCCACTCTGGATAAACAATTCTCACTGGGTCCCAGTCTGTATAAACTATTCCCACTGGGTCCCAAAATGTATAAACTATTCTCACTGGGTCCCAGTCTATATAAACAATTCTCACTGGGTCCCAGTCCATATAAACAATTCTCACTTGGTCCCAGTCTGAATAAACTATTCTCACTGGGTCCCAGTCTATATAAACTATTCTCACTGGGTCCCAGTCTGAATAAATATTCTCACTGGGTCCCAGTCTGAATAAACTATTCTCACTGGGTCCCAGTCTACATAAACTATTCTCACTGGGTCCCAGTCTGAATAAACAATTCTCACTGGGTCCCAGTCTGAATAAACAATTCTCACTGGGTCCCAGTCTAGACAAACTATTCTCACTGAGCCCCAGTCTATATAAACAATTCTCACTGGGTCCCAGTCTGTATGAACAATTCTCACCGGGTCCCAGTCTGAAGAAAGAATTCTCACTGGGTCCCAGTCTGTATAAACTATTCTCACTGGGTCCCAGTCTGTACAAACTATTCTCACTGGGTCCCAGTCTATATAAACTATTGTCACTGGGTCCCAGTCTGTATAAACAATTCTCACTGGGTCCCAGTCTGAATAAACAATTCTCACTGGGTCCCAGTCTGAATAAACAATTCACACTGGGTCCCAGTCTGAACAAACAATCCTCACTGGGTCCCAGTCTGAACAAACAATCCTCACTGGGTCCCAGTCTGAATAAACAATTCTCACTGGGTCCCAGTCTGAATAAACTATTCTCACTGGGTCCCAGTCTGAATAAACTATTCTCACTGGGTCCCAGTCTGAGTAAACAATTCTCACTGGGTCCCAGTCTGAATAAACTATTCTCACTGGGTCCCAGTCTATATAAACAATTCTCACTTGGTCCCAGTCTGAATAAACTATTCTCACTGGGTCCCAGTCTATATAAACTATTCTCACTGGGTCCCAGTCTGAATAAACTATTCTCACTGGGTCCCAGTCTGAATAAACAATTCTCACTGGGTCCCAGTCTGAGTAAACAATTCTCACTGGATCCCAGTCTGAATAAACTATTGTCACTGGGTCCCAGTCTATATAAACTATTCTCACTAGGTCCCAGTCTGAATAAACAATTCTCCCTGGGTCCCAGTCCATATAAAATATTCTCACTGGGTCCCAGTCTATATAAACAATTCTCACTTGGTCCCAGTCTGAATAAACTATTCTCACTGGGTCCCAGTCTATATAAACTATTCTCACTGGGTCCCAGTCTGAATAAACTATTCTCACTGGGTCCCAGTCTGAATAAACAATTCTCACTGGGTCCCAGTCTGAATAAACAATTGTCACTGGGACCCAGTCTATATAAACTATTCTCACTGGGTCCCAGTCGGAATAAACAATTCTCACTGGATCCCAGTCTATATAAACTATTCTCACTGGGTCCCAGACCATATAAACAATTCTCACTGGGTCCCAGTCTGTATAAACTATTCTCACTGGGTCCCAGACTAGGCAAACTATTCTCACTGGGTCCCACTCTGGATAAACAATTCTCACTGGGTCCCAGTCTGTATAAACTATTCTCACTGGGTCCCAGACTATACAAACTATTCTCACTGGGTCCCAGTCTATATAAACAATTCTCACTGGGTCCCAGTCTGTATGAACAATTCTCACTGGGTCCCAGTCTGTATAAAGAATTCTCACTGGGTCCCAGTCTGTATAAACTATTCTCACTGGGTCCCAGACTGTATAAACTATTCTCACTGGGTCCCAGTCGGAATAAACAGTTCTCACTGGATCCCAGTCTGTATAAACTATTCTCACTGGGTCCCAGACCATATAAACAATTCTCACTAGGTCCCAGTCTGTATAAACTATTCTCACTGGGTCCCAGTCGAGACAAACTATTCTCACTGGGTCCCACTCTGTATAAACAATTCTCACTGGGTCCCAGTCTGTATAAACTATTCCCACTGGGTCCCAGTCTGTATAAACTATTCTCACTGGGTCCCAGACTATACAAACTATTCTGACTGGGTCCCAGTCTGTATAAACTATTCTCACTGGGTCCCAGTCTGTATTAGCAATTCTCACTGGGTCCCAGTCCATATAAACAATTCTCACTGGGTCCCAGTCTGTATAAACAATTCTCACTGGGTCCCAGTCTGTATGATCAATTCTCACTGGGTCCCAGTCTGTATAAAGAATTCTCACTGGGTCCCAGTCTGTATAAACTATTCTCACTGGGTCCCAGTCTGTATAAACTATTCTCACTGGGTCCCAGTCTATATAAACTACTGTCACTGGGTCCCAGTCTGTATAAACAATTCTCACTGGGTCCCAGTCTGAATAAACATTTCTCACTGGGTCCCAGTCTGAATAAACAATTCTCACTGGGTCCCAGTCTGAACAAACAATCCTCACTGGGTCCCAGTCTGTATAAACTATTCTCACTGGGTCCCAGACTATACAAACTATTCTCACTGGGTCCCAGTCTGTATAAACTATTCTCACTGGGTCCCAGTCTGTATAAACAATTCTCACTGGGTCCCAGTCGATATAAACAATTCTCACTGGGTCCCAGTCTGTATAAAGAATTCTCACTGGGTCCCAGTCTGTATAAACAATTCTCACTGGGTCCCAGTCTGTATAAACAATTCTCACTGGGTCCCAGTCTGTATGAACAATTCTCACTGGGTCCCAGTCTGCATAAAGAATTCTCACTGGGTCCCAGCCTGTATAAACTATTCTCACTGGGTCCCAGTCTGTATAAACTATTCTCACTGGGTCCCAGTCGGAATAAACAATTCTCACTGAATCCCAGTCTATATAAACTATTCTCACTGGGTCCCAGACCATATAAACAATTCTCACTGGGTCCCCGTCTGTATAAACTATTCTCACTGGGTCCCAGTCTAGACAAACTATTCTCACTGGGTCCCACTCTGCATAAACAATTCTCACTGGGTCCCAGTCTGTATAAACTATTCCCACTGGGTCCCAGTCTGTATAAACTATTCTCACTGGGTCCCAGACGATACAAACAATTCTCACTGGGTCCCAGTCTGTATAAACTATTCTCACTGGGTCCCTGTCTGTATAAACAATTCTCACTTGGTCCCAGTCTACATAAACAATTCTCACTGGGTCCCAGTCTGTATAAACAATTCTCACTGGGTCCCAGTCTGTATGAACAATTCTCACTGGGTCCCAGTCTGTATAAAGAATTCTCACTGGGTCCCAGTCTGTATAAACTATTCTCACTGGGTCCCAGTCTGTATAAACTATTCTCACTGGGTCCCAGTCTATATAAACTATTGTCACTGGGTCCCAGTCTGTATAAACAATTCTCACTAGGTCCCAGTCTGAGTAAACATTTCTCACTGGGTCCCAGTCTGAATAAACAATTCTCACTGGGTCCCAGTCTGTATAAACTATTCTCACTGGGTCCCAGTCTGTATAAATAATTCTCACTGGGTCCCAGTCTATATAAACAATTCTCACTGGGTCCCAGTCTGTATAAACAATTCTCACTGGGTCCCAGTCTGTATGAACAATTCTCACTGGGTCCCAGTCTGTATAAAGAATTCTCACTGGGTCCCAGTCTGTATAAACTATTCTCACTGGGTCCCAGTCTGAATAAACTATTCTCACTGGGTCCCAGTCTATATAAACTATTCTCACTAGGTCCCAGTCTGAATAAACTATTCTCACTGGGTCCCAGTCTGAGTAAACAATTTTCACTGGGTCCCAGTCTGAATAAACTATTGTCACTGGGTCCCAGTCTATATAAACTATTCTCACTAGGTCCCAGTCTGAATAAACAATTCTCAATGGGTCCCAGTCTATATAAACTATTCTCACTGGGTCCCAGTCTATATAAACTATTCTCACTGGGTCCCAGTCTATATAAACTATTCTCACAGGGTCCCAGTCTGAATAAACTATTCTCACTGGGTCCCAGTCTGAATAAACAATTCTCACTGGGTCCCAGTCTGAGTAAACAATTCTCACTGGGTCCCAGTCTGTATAAAATATTCTCACTGGGTCCCAGTCTATATAAACAATTCTCACTTGGTCCCAGTCTGAATAAACTATTCTCACTGGGTCCCAGTCTATATAAACTATTCTCACTGGGTCCCAGTCTGAATAAACTATTCTCACTGGGGCCCAGTCTGAATAAACAATTCTCACTGGGTCCCAGTCTGAATAAACAATTCTCACTGGGACCCAGTCTATATAAACTATTCTCACTGGGTCCCAGTCGGAATAAACAATTCTCACTGGATCCCAGTCTATATAAACTATTCTCACTGGGTCCCAGACCATATAAACAATTCTCACTGGGTCCCAGTCTGTATAAACTATTCTCACTGGGTCCCAGTCTGGACAAACTATTCTCACTGGGTCCCACTCTGTATAAACTATTCCCACTGGGTCCCAAAATGTATAAACTATTCTCACTGGGTCCCAGACTATACAAACTATTCTCACTGGGTCCCAGTCTGTATAAACTATTCTCACTGGGTCCCAGTCTGTATAAACAATTCTCACTGTGTCCCAGTCCATATAAACAATTCTCACTGGGTCCCAGTCAGTATAAACAATTCTCACTGGGTCCCAGTCTGGATGAACAATTCTCACTGGGTCCCAGTCTGTATAAACTATTCTCACTGGGTCCCAGTCTGTATAAACTATTCTCACTGGGTCCCAGTCGGAATAAACAATTCTCACTGGATCCCAGTCTATATAAACTATTCTCACTGGGTCCCAGTCTGAATAAACTATTGTCACTGGGTCCCAGTCTATATAAACTATTCTCACTAGGTCCCAGTCTGAATAAACAATTCTCAATGGGTCCCAGTCTATATAAACTATTCTCACTGGGTCCCAGTCTATATAAACTATTCTCACTGGGTCCCAGTCTATATAAACTATTCTCACAGGGTCCCAGTCTGAATAAACTATTCTCACTGGGTCCCAGTCTGAATAAACAATTCTCACTGGGTCCCAGTCTGAGTAAACAATTCTCACTGGGTCCCAGTCTGTATAAAATATTCTCACTGGGTCCCAGTCTATATAAACAATTCTCACTTGGTCCCAGTCTGAATAAACTATTCTCACTGGGTCCCAGTCTGAATAAACTATTCTCACTGGGGCCCAGTCTGAATAAACAATTCTCACTGGGTCCCAGTCTGAATAAACAATTCTCACTGGGACCCAGTCTATATAAACTATTCTCACTGGGTCCCAGTCGGAATAAACAATTCTCACTGGATCCCAGTCTATATAAACTATTCTCACTGGGTCCCAGACCATATAAACAATTCTCACTGGGTCCCAGTCTGTATAAACTATTCTCACTGGGTCCCAGTCTGGACAAACTATTCTCACTGGGTCCCTGTCTGTATAAACAATTCTCACTTGGTCCCAGTCTACATAAACAATTCTCACTGGGTCCCAGTCTACATAAACAATTCTCACTGGGTCCCAGTCTGTATGAACAATTCTCACTGGGTCCCAGTCTGTATAAAGAATTCTCACTGGGTCCCAGTCTGTATAAACTATTCTCACTGGGTCCCAGTCTGTATAAACTATTGTCAATGGGTCCCAGTCTGGATAAACAATTCTCACTAGGTCCCAGTCTGAGTAAACATTTCTCACTGGGTCCCAGTCTGAATAAACAATTCTCACTGGGTCCCAGTCTGAACAAACAATCCTCACTGGGTCCCAGTCTGTATAAACTATTCTCACTGGGTCCCAGACTATACAAACTATTCTCACTGGGTCCCAGTCTGTATAAATAATTCTCACTGGGTCCCAGTCTATATAAACAATTCTCACTGGGTCCCAGTCTGTATAAACAATTCTCACTGGGTCCCAGTCTGTATAAACAATTCTCACTGGGTCCCAGTCTGTATGAACAATTCTCACTGGGTCCCAGTCTGTATAAACTATTCTCACTAGGTCCCAGTCTGAATAAACAATTCTCACTGGGTCCCAGTCTGAATAAACAATTCTCACTGGGACCCAGTCTATATAAACTATTCTCACTGGGTCCCAGTCGGAATAAACAATTTTCACTGGGTCCCAGTCTGAATAAACTATTCTCAATGGGTCCCAGTCTATATAAACTATTCTCACTGGGTCCCAGTCTGTATAAATAATTCTCACTGGGTCCCAGTCTATATAAACTATTCTCACTGGGTCCCAGTCTGTATGAACAATTCTCACTGGGTCCCAGTCTGTATAAAGAATTCTCACTGGGTCCCAGTCTGTATAAACTATTCTCACTGGGTCCCAGTCTGAATAAACTATTCTCACTGGGTCCCAGTCTATATAAACTATTCTCACTAGGTCCCAGTCTGAATAAACTATTCTCACTGTGTCCCAGTCTGAGTAAACAATTTTCACTGGGTCCCAGTCTGAATAAACTATTGTCACTGGGTCCCAGTCTATATAAACTATTCTCACTAGGTCCCAGTCTGTATAAATAATTCTCACTGGGTCCCAGTCTATATAAACTATTCTCACTGGGTCCCAGTCTGTATAAATAATTCTCACTGGGTCCCAGTCTATATAAACAATTCTCACTGGGTCCCAGTCTGTATAAACAATTCTCACTGGGTCCCAGTCTGTATAAACAATTCTCACTGGGTCCCAGTCTGTATAAATAATTCTCACTGGGTCCCAGTCTATATAAACTATTCTCACTGGGTCCCAGTCTGTATAAATAATTCTCACTGGGTCCCAGTCTATATAAACAATTCTCACTGGGTCCCAGTCTGTATAAACAATTCTCACTGGGTCCCAGTCTGTATGAACAATTCTCACTGGGTCCCAGTCTGTATAAAGAATTCTCACTGGGTCCCAGTCTGTATAAACTATTCTCACTGGGTCCCAGTCTGAATAAACTATTCTCACTGGGTCCCAGTCTATATAAACTATTCTCACTAGGTCCCAGTCTGAATAAACTATTCTCACTGTGTCCCAGTCTGAGTAAACAATTTTCACTGGGTCCCAGTCTGAATAAACTATTGTCACTGGGTCCCAGTCTATATAAACTATTCTCACTGGGTCCCAGTCTATATAAACTATTCTCACTGGGTCCCAGTCTATATAAACTATTCTCACTGGGTCCCAGTCTATATAAACTATTCTCACAGGGTCCCAGTCTGAATAAACTATTCTCACTGGGTCCCAGTCTGAATAAACAATTCTCACTGGGTCCCAGTCTGAGTAAACAATTCTCACTGGGTCCCAGTCTGTATAAAATATTCTCACTGGGTCCCAGTCTATATAAACAATTCTCACTTGGTCCCAGTCTGAATAAACTATTCTCACTGGGTCCCAGTCTATATAAACTATTCTCACTGGGTCCCAGTCTGAATAAACTATTCTCACTGGGGCCCAGTCTGAATAAACAATTCTCACTGGGTCCCAGTCTGAATAAACAATTCTCACTGGGACCCAGTCTATATAAACTATTCTCACTGGGTCCCAGTCGGAATAAACAATTCTCACTGGATCCCAGTCTATATAAACTATTCTCACTGGGTCCCAGACCATATAAACAATTCTCACTGGGTCCCAGTCTGTATAAACTATTCTCACTGGGTCCCAGTCTGGACAAACTATTCTCACTGGGTCCCACTCTGTATAAACTATTCCCACTGGGTCCCAAAATGTATAAACTATTCTCACTGGGTCCCAGACTATACAAACTATTCTCACTGGGTCCCAGTCTGTATAAACTATTCTCACTGGGTCCCAGTCTGTATAAACAATTCTCACTGTGTCCCAGTCCATATAAACAATTCTCACTGGGTCCCAGTCAGTATAAACAATTCTCACTGGGTCCCAGTCTGGATGAACAATTCTCACTGGGTCCCAGTCTGTATAAACTATTCTCACTGGGTCCCAGTCTGTATAAACTATTCTCACTGGGTCCCAGTCGGAATAAACAATTCTCACTGGATCCCAGTCTATATAAACTATTCTCACTGGGTCCCAGACCATATAAACAATTCTCACTGGGTCCCAGTCTGTATAAACTATTCTCACAGGGTCCCAGTCTAGACAAACTATTCTCACTGGGTACCACTCTGTCTAAACAATTCTCACTGGGTCCCAGTCTGTATAAACTATTCCCACTGGGTCCCAGTCTGGATAAACTATTCTCACTGGGTCCCAGACTATACAAACTATTCTCACTGGGTCCCAGTCTGTATAAACTATTCTCACTGGGTCCCAGTCTGGAGAAACTATTCTCACTGGGTCCCAGTCTGTATAAACTATTCTCACTGGGTCCCAGTCTATATAAACAATTCTCACTGGGTCCCAGTCTGTATAAACTATTCTCACTGGGTCCCAGTCTGTATGAACAATTCTCACTGGGTCCCAGTCTGTATGAAGAATTCTCACTGGGTCCCAGTCTGTATAAACTATTCTCACTGGGTCCCAGTCTGTATAAACTATTCTCACTGGGTCCCAGTCTATATAAACTATTGTCACTGGGTCCCAGTCTGTATAAACAATTCTCACTGGGTCCCAGTCTGAATAAACAATTCTCACTGGGTCCCAGTCTGAATAAACAATTCACACTGGGTCCCAGTCTGAACAAACAATCCTCACTGGGTCCCAGTCTGAATAAACAATTCTCACTGGGTCCCAGTCTGAATAAACAATTCTCACTGTGTCCCAGTCTGAATAAACTATTCTCACTGGGTCCCAGTCTGAGTAAACAATTCTCACTGGGTCCCAGTCTGAATAAACTATTGTCACTGGGTCCCAGTCTATATAAACTATTCTCACTAGGTCCCAGTCTGAATAAACAATTCTCAATGGGTCCCAGTCTATATAAACTATTCTCACTGGGTCCCAGTCTATATAAACAATTCTCACTTGGTCCCAGTCTGAATAAACTATTCTCACTGGGTCCCAGTCTATATAAACTATTCTCACTGGGTCCCAGTCTGAATAAACTATTCTCACTGGGTCCCAGTCTAAATAAACAATTCTCACTGGGTCCCAGTCTGAGTAAACAATTCTCACTGGATCCCAGTCTGAATAAACTATTGTCACTGGGTCCCAGTCTATATAAACTATTCTCACAGGGTCCCAGTCTGAATAAACAATTCTCACTGGGTCCCAGTCTATATAAAATATTCTCACTGGGTCCCAGTCTATATAAACAATTCTCACTTGGTCCCAGTCTGAATAAACTATTCTCACTGGGTCCCAGTCTATATAAACTATTCTCACTGGGTCCCAGACTGAATAAACTATTCTCACTGGGTCCCAGTCTGTATAAACTATTCTCACTGGGTCCCAGACTATACAAACAATTCTCACTGGGTCCCAGTCTGTATGAACTATTCTCACTGGGTCCCAGTCTGTATAAACAATTCTCACTGGGTCCCAGTCTGTATAAAGAATTCTCACTGGGTCCCAGTCTATATAAACAATTCTCACTTGGTCCCAGTCTGAATAAACTATTCTCACTGGGTCCCAGTCTATATAAACTATTCTCACTAGGTCCCAGTCTGAATAAACAATTCTCACTGGGTCCCAGTCTATATAAAATATTCTCACTGGGTCCCAGTCTATATAAACAATTCTCACTTGGTCCCAGTCTGAATAAACTATTCTCACTGGGTCCCAGTCTATATAAACTATTCTCACTGGGTCCCAGTCTGAATAAACTATTCTCACTGGGTCCCAGTCTGAATAAACAATTCTCACTGGGTCCCAGTCTGAATAAACAATTCTCACTGGGACCCGGTCTGTATAAACTATTCTCACTGGGTCCCAGTCTGTATAAACAATTCTCACTGGATCCCAGTCTGTATAAAGAATTCTCACTGGGTCCCAGTCTGTATAAAGAATTCTCACTGGGTCCCAGTCTGTATAAACTATTCTCACTGGGTCCCAGTCTGCATAAACTATTCTCACTGGGTCGCAGTCGGAATAAACAATTCTCACTGTATCCCAGTCTATATAAACTATTCTCACTGGGTCCCAGACCATATAAACAATTCTCACTGGGTCCCAGTCTGTATAAACTATTCTCACTGGGTCCCAGTCTAGACAAACTAATCTCACTGGGTCCCACTCTGTATAAACAATTCTCACTGGGTCCCAGTCTGTATAAACTATTCCCACTGGGTCCCAGTCCGTATAAACTATTCTCACTGGGTCCCAGACTATACAAAAAATTCTCACTGGGTCCCAGTCTGTATAAACTATTCTCACTGGGTCCCAGTCTGTATAAACAATTCTCACTCGGTCCCAGTCTATATAAACAATTCTCACTGGGTCCCAGTCTGTATAAACAATTCTCACTGGGTCCCAGTCTGTATGAACAATTCTCACTGGGTCCCAGTCTGTATGAACAATTCTCACTGGGTCCCAGTCTGTATGAACAATTCTCACTGGGTCCCAGTCTGTATAAACTATTCTCACTGGGTCCCAGTCTGTATAAACTATTCTCACTGGGTCCCAGTCTATATAAACTATTGTCACTGGGTCCCAGTCTGTATAAACAATTCTCACTGAGTCCCAGTCTGAGTAAACATTTCTCACTGGGTCCCAGTCTGAATAAACAATTCTCACTGGGTCCCAGTCTGAAGAAACAATCCTCACTGGGTCCCAGTCTGTATAAACTATTCTCACTGGGTCCCAGACTATACAAACTATTCTCACTGGGTCCCAGTCTGTATAAACTATTCTCACTGGGTCCCAGTCTGTATAAACAATTCTCACTGGGTCCCAGTCTATATAAACAATTCTCACTGGGTCCCAGTCTGTATAAACAATTCTCACTGGGTCCCAGTCTGTATGAACAATTCTCACTGGGTCCCAGTCTGTATAAAGAATTCTCACTGGGTCCCAGTCTGTATAAACTATTCTCACTGGGTCCCAGTCTGTATAAACTATTCTCACTGGGTCCCAGTCGGAATAAACAATTCTCACTGAATCCCAGTCTATATAAACTATTCTCACTGGGTCCCAGACCATATAAACAATTCTCACTGGGTCCCCGTCTGCATAAACAATTCTCACTGGGTCCCAGTCTGTATAAACTATTCCCACTGGGTCCCAGTCTGTATAAACTATTCTCACTGGGTCCCAGACTATACAAACAATTCTCACTGGGTCCCAGTCTGTATGAACTATTCTCACTGGGTCCCAGTCTATATAAACAATTCTCACTGGGTCCCAGTCTGTATAAAGAATTCTCACTGGGTCCCAGTCTGTATAAACTATTCTCACTGGGTCCCAGTCTGTATAAACTATTGTCACTGGGTCCCAGTCTGTATAAACAATTTTCACTGGGTCCCAGTCTGAATAAACAATTCTCACTGGGTCCCAGTCTGAATAAACAATTCTCACTGGGTCCCAGTCTGAACAAACAATCCTCACTGGGTCCCAGTCTGAATAAACAATTCTCACTGGGTCCCAGTCTGAATAAACAATTCTCACTGTGTCCCAGTCTGAATAAACTATTCTCACTGGGTCCCAGTCTGAGTAAACAATTCTCACTGGGTCCCAGTCTGAATAAACTATTGTCACTGGGTCCCAGTCTATATAAACTATTCTCACTAGGTCCCAGTCTGAATAAACAATTCTCACTGGGTCCCAGTCTGTATAAACTATTCTCACTGGGTCCCAGTCTATATAAACAATTCTCACTTGGTCCCAGTCTGAATAAACTATTCTCACTGGGTCCCAGTCTATATAAACTATTCTCACTGGGTCCCTTGTCTGAATAAACTATTCTCACTGGGTCCCAGTCTCTAGAAACAATTCTCACTGGGTCCCAGTCTGTATAAACAATTCTCACTGGGTCCAAGTCTGAATGAACAATTCTCACTGGGTCCCAGTCTGAATGAACAATTCTCACTGGGTCCCAGTCTGAATAAACAATTCTCACTGGGTCCCAGCCGATATAAACTATTCTCACTGGGTCCCAGTCTGAATAAACAATTCTCACTGGGTCCCAGTCTATATAAACTATTCTCACTGGGTCCCAGTCTATATAAACAATTGTTACTGGGTCCCAGTCTGAATAAACTATTCTCACTGGGTCCCAGTCTATATAAACTATTCTCACTGGGTCCCAGTCTGAATAAACTATTCTCACTGGGTCCCAGTCTGTATAAACTATTCTCACTGGGTCCCAGTCAGTACAAACTATTCTCACTGGGTCCCAGTCTGTATAAACTATTCTCACTGGGTCCCAGTCAGTATAAACTATTCTCACTGGGTCCCAGTCAGTATAAACAATTCTCACTGGGTCCCAGTCTATATAAACTAATTTCACTGGGTCCCAGTCTGAATAAACAATTCTCACTGGGTCCCAGTCTGAATAAACTATTCTCACTGGGTCCCAGTCAGTATAAACTATTCTCAATGGGTCCCAGTCTGAATAACCTATTCTCACTGGGTCCAGGTCAGTATAAACTATTCTCACTGGGTCCCAGTCTGTATAAACTATTCTCACTGGGTACCAGTCTGAATAAACTATTCTCACTGGGTCCCAGTCAGTATAAACTATTCTCACTGGGTCCCAATCTGTATAAACTATTCTCACTGGGTCCCAGTCTATATAAACAATTCTCACTGGGTCCCAGTCTGAATAAACTATTCTCACTGGGTCCCAGTCTATATAAACTATTCTCACTGGGTCCCAGTCTGTATAAACTATTCTCACTGGGTCCCAGTCAGTATAAACTATTCTCACTGGGTCCCAGTCAGTATAAACAATTCTCACTGGGTCCCAGTCTATATAAACTAATTTCACTGGGTCCCAGTCTGAATAAACAATTCTCACTGGGTCCCAGTCTGAATAAACAATTCTCACTGGGTCCCAGTCTGAATAAACTATTCTCACTGGGTCCCAGTCAGTATAAACTATTCTCACTGGGTCCCAGTCTGAATAACCTATTCTCACTGGGTCCAGGTCAGTATAAACTATTCTCACTGGGTCCCAGTCTGTATAAACTATTCTCACTGGGTACCAGTCTGAATAAACTATTCTCACTGGGTCCCAGTCAGTATAAACTATTCTCACTGGGTCCCAATCTGTATAAACTATTCTCACTGGGTCCCAGTCTATATAAACAATTCTCACTGGGTCCCAGTCTGAATAAACTATTCTCACTGGGTCCCAGTCTATATAAACTATTCTCACTGGGTCCCAGTCTGAATAAACTATTCTCACTGGGTCCCAGTCTGAATAAACTATTCTCACTGGGTCCCAGTCAGTACAAACTATTCTCACTGGGTCCCAGTATGTATAAACAATTCTCACTGGGTCCCAGTCTGTATGAACAATTCTCACTGGGTCCCAGTCTGTATGAACAATTCTCACTGGGTCCCAGTCTGTATAAAGAATTCTCACTGGGTCCCAGTCTGTATAAACTATTCTCACTGGGTTCCAGTCTGTATAAACTATTGTCACTGGGTCCCAGTCTGTATAAACTATTGTCACTGGGTCCCAGTCTGTATAAACAATTCTCACTGGGTCCCAGTCTATATTAACAATTCTCACTGGGTCCCAGTCTGTATAAACAATTCTCACTGGGTGCCAGTCTATATAAATTATCCCATACAACTGGATCCCGTCAATATAAAATATTCTCACTGGGTCCCAGTCTATATAAATCATTCTCACTGGCTCCTTGTCGAGATAAACAATTCTCACTGGGTCCCAGTCTGTATCAACAATTCTCACTGGGTCCCAGTCTGTATAAACAATTCTCACTGGGTCCCAGTCTGTGTAAACAATTCTCACTGGGTCCCAGTCTGAATAAACAATTCTCACTGGGTCCCAGACTGAATAAAAAATTCTCACTGGGTCCCAGTCTGTATAAAGAATTCTCACTGGGTCCCAGTCTGAATAAACTATTCTCACTGGGTCCCAGTCTGCATAAACTATTCTCACTGGGTCCCAGTCTATATAAACTATTCTCACTGGGTCCCAGTCTGTATAAACAATTCGCACTGGGTCCCAGTCTGAATAAACAATTCTCACTGGGTCCCAGTCTGAATAAACAATTCTCACTGGGTCCCAGTCTGAATAAACAATTCTCACTGGGTCCCAGTCTATATAAACTATTCTCACTGGGTCCCAGTCGGAATAAACAATTCTCACTGGATCCCAGTCTATATAAACAATTCTCACTGGGTCCCAGTCTGTATAAACCATTCTCACTGGGTCCCAGTCTATAAAAACTATTCTCACTGAGCCCCAGTCTATATAAACAATTCTCACTGGGTCCAAGTCTGTATAAACAATTCACACTGGGTCCCAGTCTGTATGAACAATTCTCACTGGGTCCCAGTCTGTATAACGAATTCTCACTGGGTCCCAGTCTGTATAAACTATTCTCACTGAGTCCCAGTCTGAAAAAACAATTCTCACTGGGTCCCAGTCTGAACAAACAATCCTCACTGGGTCCCAGTCTGAATAAACAATTCGCACTGGGTCCCAGTCTGAATAAACAATTCTCACTGAGTCCCAGTCTGAAAAAACAATTCTCACTGGGTCCCAGTCTGAACAAACAATCCTCACTGGGTCCCAGTCTGAATAAACAATTCGCACTGGGTCCCAGTCTGAATAAACTATTGTCACTGGGTCCCAGTCTATATAAACTATTCTCACTATGTCCCAGTCTGAATAAACAATTCTCACTGGGTCCCAGTCGATATAAACTATTATCACTGGGTCCCAGTCTATATAAACAATTCTCACTTGGTCCCAGTCTGAATAAACTATTCTCACTGGGTCCCAGTCTATATAAACTATTCTCACTGGGTCCCAGTCTGAATAAACTATTCTCACTGGGTCCCAGTCTGAATAAACAATTCTCACTGGGTCCCAGTCGGAATAAACAATTCTCACTGGATCCCAGTCTATATAAACTATTCTCACTGGGTCCCAGTCTGTAGAAACTATTCTCAGTGGGTCCCAGTCTATATAAACAATTCTCACTGGGTCCCACTCTGGATAAACAATTCTCACTGTGTCCCAGTCTGAATAAACTATTCTCACTGGGTCCCAGTCTATAGAAACAATTTTCACTGGGTCCCACTCTGGATAAACAATTCTCACTGTGTCCCAGTCTGAATAAACTATTCTCACTGGGTCCCAGTCTATAGAAACAATTCTCACTGGGTCCCAGTCTGAATAAACAATTCTCACTGGGTCCCACTCTGGATAAACAATTCTCACTGTGTCCCAGTCTGAATAAACTATTCTCACTGGGTCCCAGTCTATAGAAACAATTCTCACTGGGTCCCAGTCTGAATAAACAATTCTCACTGGGTCTCAGTCTGAATAAACAATTCACACTGGGTCCCAGTCTGAACAAACAATCCTCACTGGGTCCCAGTCTGAATAAACAATTCTCACTGGGTCCCAGTCTGAATAAACAATTCTCACTGAGTCCCAGTCTGAATAAACTATTCTCACTGGGTCCCAGTCTGTATAAACTATTCTCACTGGGTCCCAGTCTGTATAATCTATTCTCACTGGGTCCCAGTCTATATAAACAATCCTCACTGGGTCCCAGTATGTATAAACAATTCTCACTGGGTCCCAGTCTGTATGAACAATTCTCACTGGGTCCCAGTCTGTATAAAGAATTCTCACTGGGTCCCAGTCTGTATAAACTATTCTCACTGGGTTCCAGTCTGTATAAACTATTGTCACTGGGTCCCAGTCTGTATAAACTATTGTCACTGGGTCCCAGTCTGTATAAACAATTCTCACTGGGTCCCAGTCTATATTAACAATTCTCACTGGGTCCCAGTCTGTATAAACAATTCTCACTGGGTGCCAGTCTATATAAATTATCCCATACCACTGGATCCCGTCAATATAAAATATTCTCACTGGGTCCCAGTCTATATAAATCATTCTCACTGGCTCCTTGTCTAGATAAACAATTCTCACTGGGTCCCAGTCTGTATCAACAATTCTCACTGGGTCCCAGTCTGTATAAACAATTCTCACTGGGTCCCAGTCTGTATAAACAATTCTCACTGGGTCCCAGTCTGAATAAACAATTCTCACTGGGTCCCAGACTGAATAAAAAATTCTCACTGGGTCCCAGTCTGTATAAAGAATTCTCACTGGGTCCCAGTCTGAATAAACTATTCTCACTGGGTCCCAGTCTGCATAAACTATTCTCACTGGGTCCCAGTCTATATAAACTATTCTCACTGGGTCCCAGTCTGTATAAACAATTCGCACTGGGTCCCAGTCTGAATAAACAATTCTCACTGGGTCCCAGTCTGAATAAACAATTCTCACTGGGTCCCAGTCTGAATAAACAATTCTCACTGGGTCCCAGTCTATATAAACTATTCTCACTGGGTCCCAGTCGGAATAAACAATTCTCACTGGATCCCAGTCTATATAAACAATTCTCACTGGGTCCCAGTCTGTATAAACCATTCTCACTGGGTCCCAGTCTATACAAACTATTCTCACTGAGCCCCAGTCTATATAAACAATTCTCACTGGGTCCCACTCTGTATAAACTATTCTCACTGGGTCCCAGTCGATATAAACAATTCTCACTGGGTCCCAGTCTGTATAAACAATTCACACTGGGTCCCAGTCTGTATGAACAATTCTCACTGGGTCCCAGTCTGTATAAAGAATTCTCACTGGGTCCCAGTCTGTATAAACTATTCTCACTGGGTCCCAGTCTGTATAAACTATTCTCAATGGGTCCCAGTCTATATAAACTATTGTCACTGGGTCCCAGGCTGTATAAACAATTCTCACTGAGTCCCAGTCTGAAAAAACAATTCTCACTGGGTCCCAGTCTGAACAAACAATCCTCACTGGGTCCCAGTCTGAATAAACAATTCGCACTGGGTCCCAGTCTGAATAAACAATTCTCACTGTGTCCCAGTATGAATAAACTATTCTCACTGGGTCCCAGTCTGAGTAAACTATTCTCACTGGGTCCCAGTCTGAATAAACTATTGTCACTGGGTCCCAGTCTATATAAACTATTCTCACTATGTCCCAGTCTGAATAAACAATTCTCACTGGGTCCCAGTCGGAATAAACAATTCTCACTGGATCCCAGTCTATATAAACTATTCTCACTGGGTCCCAGTCTGTAGAAACTATTCTCAGTGGGTCCCAGTCTATATAAACAATTCTCACTGGGTCCCACTCTGGATAAACAATTCTCACTGTGTCCCAGTCTGAATAAACTATTCTCACTGGGTCCCAGTCTATAGAAACAATTCTCACTGGGTCCCACTCTGGATAAACAATTCTCACTGTGTCCCAGTCTGAATAAACTATTCTCACTGGGTCCCAGTCTATAGAAACAATTCTCACTGGGTCCCAGTCTGAATAAACAATTCTCACTGGGTCCCACTCTGGATAAACAATTCTCACTGTGTCCCAGTCTGAATAAACTATTCTCACTGGGTCCCAGTCTATAGAAACAATTCTCACTGGGTCCCAGTCTGAATAAACAATTCTCACTGGGTCTCAGTCTGAATAAACAATTCACACTGGGTCCCAGTCTGAACAAACAATCCTCACTGGGTCCCAGTCTGAATAAACAATTCTCACTGGGTCCCAGTCTGAATAAACAATTCTCACTGAGTCCCAGTCTGAATAAACTATTCTCACTGGGTCCCAGTCTGTATAAACTATTCTCACTGGGTCCCAGTCTGTATAATCTATTCTCACTGGGTCCCAGTCTATATAAACAATCCTCACTGGGTCCCAGTATGTATAAACAATTCTCACTGGGTCCCAGTCTGTATGAACAATTCTCACTGGGTCCCAGTCTGTATAAAGAATTCTCACTGGGTCCCAGTCTGTATAAACTATTCTCACTGGGTTCCAGTCTGTATAAACTATTGTCACTGGGTCCCAGTCTGTATAAACTATTGTCACTGGGTCCCAGTCTGTATAAACAATTCTCACTGGGTCCCAGTCTATATTAACAATTCTCACTGGGTCCCAGTCTGTATAAACAATTCTCACTGGGTGCCAGTCTATATAAATTATCCCATACCACTGGATCCCGTCAATATAAAATATTCTCACTGGGTCCCAGTCTATATAAATCATTCTCACTGGCTCCTTGTCTAGATAAACAATTCTCACTGGGTCCCAGTCTGTATCAACAATTCTCACTGGGTCCCAGTCTGTATAAACAATTCTCACTGGGTCCCAGTCTGTATAAACAATTCTCACTGGGTCCCAGTCTGAATAAACAATTCTCACTGGGTCCCAGTCTGTATAAACAATTCTCACTGGGTCCCAGTCTGAATAAAAAATTCTCACTGGGTCCCAGTCTGTATAAAGAATTCTCACTGGGTCCCAGTCTGAATAAACTATTCTCACTGGGTCCCAGTCTGCATAAACTATTCTCACTGGGTCCCAGTCTATATAAACTATTCTCACTGGGTCCCAGTCTGTATAAACAATTCGCACTGGGTCCCAGTCTGAATAAACAATTCTCACTGGGTCCCAGTCTGAATAAACAATTCTCACTGGGTCCCAGTCTGAATAAACAATTCTCACTGGGTCCCAGTCTATATAAACTATTCTCACTGGGTCCCAGTCGGAATAAACAATTCTCACTGGATCCCAGTCTATATAAACAATTCTCACTGGGTCCCAGTCTGTATAAACCATTCTCACTGGGTCCCAGTCTATACAAACTATTCTCACTGAGCCCCAGTCTATATAAACAATTCTCACTGGGTCCCACTCTGTATAAACTATTCTCACTGGGTCCCAGTCGATATAAACAATTCTCACTGGGTCCCAGTCTGTATAAACAATTCACACTGGGTCCCAGTCTGTATGAACAATTCTCACTGGGTCCCAGTCTGTATAAAGAATTCTCACTGGGTCCCAGTCTGTATAAACTATTCTCACTGGGTCCCAGTCTGTATAAACTATTCTCAATGGGTCCCAGTCTATATAAACTATTGTCACTGGGTCCCAGGCTGTATAAACAATTCTCACTGAGTCCCAGTCTGAAAAAACAATTCTCACTGGGTCCCAGTCTGAACAAACAATCCTCACTGGGTCCCAGTCTGAATAAACAATTCGCACTGGGTCCCAGTCTGAATAAACAATTCTCACTGTGTCCCAGTATGAATAAACTATTCTCACTGGGTCCCAGTCTGAGTAAACTATTCTCACTGGGTCCCAGTCTGAATAAACTATTGTCACTGGGTCCCAGTCTATATAAACTATTCTCACTATGTCCCAGTCTGAATAAACAATTCTCACTGGGTCCCAGTCTATATAAACTATTATCACTGGGTCCCAGTCTATATCAACAACTCTCACTTGGTCCCAGTCTGAATAAACTATTCTCACTGGGTCCCAGTCTATATAAACTATTCTCACTGGGTCCCAGTCTGAATAAACTATTCTCACTGGGTCCCAGTCTGAATAAACAGTTCTCACTGGGTCCCAGTCTGAATAAACAATTCTCACTGGGTCCCAGTCTATATAAACTATTCTCACTGGGTCCCAGTCGGAATAAACAATTCTCACTGGATCCCAGTCTGTATAAACTATTCTCAGTGGGTCCCAGTCTAGACAAACTATTCTCACTGAGCCCCAGTCTATATAAACAATTCTCACTGGGTCCCACTCTGGATAAACAATTCTCACTGTGTCCCAGTCTGAATAAACTATTCTCACTGGGTCCCAGTCTATAGAAACTATTGTCACTGGGTCCCAGTCTGTATAAACAATTCTCACTGGGTCCCAGTCTGAATAAACAATTCTCACTGGGTCCCAGTCTGAATAAACAATTCACACTGGGTCCCAGTCTGAACAAACAATCCTCCACCTCACTTGTTTATAATCTGTGACTTTTCTAATATTTGTCAGTTCCGAAGAAGGGTCACTGACCCGAAACGTTAACTCTGCTTCTCTTTCCACAGATGCTGCCAGACCTGCTGAGTGAATCCAGCATTTCTTGTTTTTGTTTCAGATTTCCAGCATCCGCAGTATTTTGCTTTTATTTTAGTGTTTAATTCACTGCCACTTCTCTTCCAGGAATGCCTACCTTGAAGAAGTTCTGCTCTTCTCTCCGACGGGATTTTCGTTTGTCTCTTTTACCTTGTTCACCTTCATTGCTTTCTATTTCCCTCCTGGTGTTTGATAAGGTATCTACCAAAAATCTCTTGCCCAACCCCCACCTCACTTGTTTATAATCTGTGACTTTTCTAATATTTGTCAGTTCCGAAGAAGGGTCACTGACCCTAAACGTTAACTCTGCTTCTCTTTCCACAGATGCTGCCAGACCTGCTGAGTGAATCCAGCATTTCTTGTTTTTGTTTCAGATTTCCAGCATCCGCAGTATTTTGCTTTTATTTTAGTGTTTAATTCACTGCCACTTCTCTTCCAGGAATGCCTACCTTGAAGAAGTTCTGCTCTTCTCTCCGACGGGATTTTCGTTTGTCTCTTTTACCTTGTTCACCTTCATTGCTTTCTATTTCCCTCCTGGTGTTTGATAAGGTATCTACCAAAAATCTCTTGCCCAACCCCCACCTCACTTGTTTATAATCTGTGACTTTTCTAATATTTGTCAGTTCCGAAGAAGGGTCACTGACCCGAAACGTTAACTCTGCTTCTCTTTCCACAGATGCTGCCAGACCTGCTGAGTGAATCCAGCATTTCTTGTTTTTGTTTCAGATTTCCAGCATCCGCAGTATTTTGCTTTTATTTTAGTGTTTAATTCACTGCCACTTCTCTTCCAGGAATGCCTACCTTGAAGAAGTTCTGCTCTTCTCTCCGACGGGATTTTCGTTTGTCTCTTTTACCTTGTTCACCTTCATTGCTTTCTATTTCCCTCCTGGTGTTTGATAAGGTATCTACCAAAAATCTCTTGCCCAACCCCCACCTCACTTGTTTATAATCTGTGACTTTTCTAATATTTGTCAGTTCCGAAGAAGGGTCACTGACCCGAAACGTTAACTCTGCTTCTCTTTCCACAGATGCTGCCAGACCTGCTGAGTGAATCCAGCATTTCTTGTTTTTGTTTCAGATTTCCAGCATCCGCAGTATTTTGCTTTTATTTTAGTGTTTAATTCACTGCCACTTCTCTTCCAGGAATGCCTACCTTGAAGAAGTTCTGCTCTTCTCTCCGACGGGATTTTCGTTTGTCTCTTTTACCTTGTTCACCTTCATTGCTTTCTATTTCCCTCCTGGTGTTTGATAAGGTATCTACCAAAAATCTCTTGCCCAACCCCCACCTCACTTGTTTATAATCTGTGACTTTTCTAATATTTGTCAGTTCCGAAGAAGGGTCACTGACCCGAAACGTTAACTCTGCTTCTCTTTCCACAGATGCTGCCAGACCTGCTGAGTGAATCCAGCATTTCTTGTTTTTGTTTCAGATTTCCAGCATCCGCAGTATTTTGCTTTTATTTTAGTGTTTAATTCACTGCCACTTCTCTTCCAGGAATGCCTACCTTGAAGAAGTTCTGCTCTTCTCTCCGACGGGATTTTCGTTTGTCTCTTTTACCTTGTTCACCTTCATTGCTTTCTATTTCCCTCCTGGTGTTTGATAAGGTATCTACCAAAAATCTCTTGCCCAACCCCCACCTCACTTGTTTATAATCTGTGACTTTTCTAATATTTGTCAGTTCCGAAGAAGGGTCACTGACCCGAAACGTTAACTCTGCTTCTCTTTCCACAGATGCTGCCAGACCTGCTGAGTGAATCCAGCATTTCTTGTTTTTGTTTCAGATTTCCAGCATCCGCAGTATTTTGCTTTTATTTTAGTGTTTAATTCACTGCCACTTCTCTTCCAGGAATGCCTACCTTGAAGAAGTTCTGCTCTTCTCTCCGACGGGATTTTCGTTTGTCTCTTTTACCTTGTTCACCTTCATTGCTTTCTATTTCCCTCCTGGTGTTTGATAAGGTATCTACCAAAAATCTCTTGCCCAACCCCCACCTCACTTGTTTATAATCTGTGACTTTTCTAATATTTGTCAGTTCCGAAGAAGGGTCACTGACCCGAAACGTTAACTCTGCTTCTCTTTCCACAGATGCTGCCAGACCTGCTGAGTGAATCCAGCATTTCTTGTTTTTGTTTCAGATTTCCAGCATCCGCAGTATTTTGCTTTTATTTTAGTGTTTAATTCACTGCCACTTCTCTTCCAGGAATGCCTACCTTGAAGAAGTTCTGCTCTTCTCTCCGACGGGATTTTCGTTTGTCTCTTTTACCTTGTTCACCTTCATTGCTTTCTATTTCCCTCCTGGTGTTTGATAAGGTATCTACCAAAAATCTCTTGCCCAACCCCCACCTCACTTGTTTATAATCTGTGACTTTTCTAATATTTGTCAGTTCCGAAGAAGGGTCACTGACCCGAAACGTTAACTCTGCTTCTCTTTCCACAGATGCTGCCAGACCTGCTGAGTGAATCCAGCATTTCTTGTTTTTGTTTCAGATTTCCAGCATCCGCAGTATTTTGCTTTTATTTTAGTGTTTAATTCACTGCCACTTCTCTTCCAGGAATGCCTACCTTGAAGAAGTTCTGCTCTTCTCTCCGACGGGATTTTCGTTTGTCTCTTTTACCTTGTTCACCTTCATTGCTTTCTATTTCCCTCCTGGTGTTTGATAAGGTATCTACCAAAAATCTCTTGCCCAACCCCCACCTCACTTGTTTATAATCTGTGACTTTTCTAATATTTGTCAGTTCCGAAGAAGGGTCACTGACCCGAAACGTTAACTCTGCTTCTCTTTCCACAGATGCTGCCAGACCTGCTGAGTGAATCCAGCATTTCTTGTTTTTGTTTCAGATTTCCAGCATCCGCAGTATTTTGCTTTTATTTTAGTGTTTAATTCACTGCCACTTCTCTTCCAGGAATGCCTACCTTGAAGAAGTTCTGCTCTTCTCTCCGACGGGATTTTCGTTTGTCTCTTTTACCTTGTTCACCTTCATTGCTTTCTATTTCCCTCCTGGTGTTTGATAAGGTATCTACCAAAAATCTCTTGCCCAACCCCCACCTCACTTGTTTATAATCTGTGACTTTTCTAATATTTGTCAGTTCCGAAGAAGGGTCACTGACCCGAAACGTTAACTCTGCTTCTCTTTCCACAGATGCTGCCAGACCTGCTGAGTGAATCCAGCATTTCTTGTTTTTGTTTCAGATTTCCAGCATCCGCAGTATTTTGCTTTTATTTTAGTGTTTAATTCACTGCCACTTCTCTTCCAGGAATGCCTACCTTGAAGAAGTTCTGCTCTTCTCTCCGACGGGATTTTCGTTTGTCTCTTTTACCTTGTTCACCTTCATTGCTTTCTATTTCCCTCCTGGTGTTTGATAAGGTATCTACCAAAAATCTCTTGCCCAACCCCCACCTCACTTGTTTATAATCTGTGACTTTTCTAATATTTGTCAGTTCCGAAGAAGGGTCACTGACCCGAAACGTTAACTCTGCTTCTCTTTCCACAGATGCTGCCAGACCTGCTGAGTGAATCCAGCATTTCTTGTTTTTGTCTCACTGGGTCCCAGTCTGAATAAACAATTCTCACTGGGTCCCAGTCTGAATAAACAATTCTCACTGAGTCCCAGTCTGAATAAACTATTCTCACTGGGTCCCAGTCTGAGTAAACAATTCTCACTGGGTCCCAGTCTGAATAAACTATTGTCACTGGGTCCCAGTCTATATAAACTATTCTCAGTAGGTCCCAGTCTGAATAAACAATTCTCACTGGCTCCCAGTCTATATAAACTATTCTCACTGGGTCCCAGTCTATATAAACAATTCTCACTTCGTCCCAGTCAGAATAAACTATTCTCACTGGGTCCCAGTCTATAGAAACTATTCTCACTGGGTCCCAGTCTGAATAAACTATTCTCACTGGGTTCCCAGTCTGAATAAACAATTCTCACTGGGTCCCAGTCTGAGTAAACATTTCTCACTGGGTCCCAGTCTGAATAAACTATTCTCACTGGGTCCCAGTCTGAATAAACAATTCTCACTGGGTCCCAGTCTGAGTAAACATTTCTCACTGGATCCCAGTCTGAATAAACTTTTGTCACTGGGTCCCAGTCTATATAAACTATTCTCACTAGGTCCCAGTCTGAATAAACAATTCTCACTGGGTCCCAGTCTATATAAACTATTCTCACTGGGTCCCAGTCTATATAAACAATTCTCACTTGGTCCCAGTCTATATAAACTATTCTCACTGGGTCCCAGTCTGAATAAACTATTCTCACTGGGTCCCAGTCTGAATAAACAATTCTCACTGGGTCGCAGTCTGAATAAACAATTCTCACTGGGTCCGAGTCTGAACAAACAATCCTCACTGGGTCCCAGTCTGAATAAACAATTCTCACTGGGTCCCAGTCTGAATAAACAATTCTCACTGGGTCCAAGTCTGAATAAACAATTCTCACTGGGTCCCAGTCTGAATAAACAATTCTCACTGGGTCCCAGTCTGAATAAACAATTCTCACTGGGTCCCAGCCGATATAAACTATTCTCACTGGGTCCCAGTCTGAATAAACAATTCTCACTGGGTCCCAGTCTGAATAAACAATTCTCACTGAGTCCCAGTCTGAATAAACTATTCTCACTGGGTCCCAGTCTGAGTAAACAATTCTCACTGGGTCCCAGTCTGAATAAACTATTGTCACTGGGTCCCAGTCTATATAAAGTATTCTCAGTAGGTCCCAGTCTGAATAAACTATTGTCACTGGGTCCCAGTCTATATAAACTATTCTCAGTAGGTCCCAGTCTGAATAAACAATTCTCACTGGGTCCCAGTCTATATAAACAATTCTCACTTCGCACCAGTCTGAATAAACTATTCTCACTGGGTCCCAGTCTGAATAAACTATTCTCACTGTGTTCCCAGTCTGAATAAACAAATCTCACTGGGTCCCAGTCTGAGTAAACATTTCTCACTGGGTCCCAGTCTGAATAAACTATTCTCACTGGGTCCCAGTCTGAATAAACAATTCTCACTGGGTCCCAGTCTGAGTAAATATTTCTCACTGGATCCCAGTCTGAATAAACTTTTGTCACTGGGTCCCAGTCTATATAAACTATTCTCACTAGGTCCCAGTCTGAATAAACAATTCTCACTGGGTCCCAGTCTATATAAACTATTCTCACTGGGTCCCCGTCTATATAAACAATTCTCACTTGGTCCCAGTCTATATAAACTATTCTCACTGGGTCCCAGTCTGAATAAACTATTCTCACTGGGTCCCAGTCTGAATAAACAATTCTCACTGGGTCGCAGTCTGAATAAACAATTCTCACTGGGTCCCAGTCTGAACAAACAATCCTCACTGGGTCCCAGTCTGAATAAACAATTATCACTGGGTCCCAGTCTGAATAAACAATTCTCACTGTGTCCCAGTCGGAATAAACTATTCTCACTGGGTCCCAGTCTATATAAACAATTCTCACTGGGTCCCAGTCTGAATAAACAATTCTCACTGGGTCCAAGTCTGAATAAACAATTCTCACTGGGTCCCAGTCTAAATAAACAATTCTCACTGGGTCCCTGTCTGAATAAACAATTCTCACTGGGTCCCAGTCTGTATAAACTATTCTCACTGGGTCCCAGTCAGTATAAACTATTCTCACTGGGTCCCAGTCTGAATAAACAATTCTCACTGGGTCCCAGTCTGAATAAACAATTCTCACTGGCTCCCAGTCTGAATTAACAATTCTCACTGGGTCCCAGTCTGAATAAACAATTCTCACTGTGTCCCAGTCTGAATAAACTATTCTCACTGGGTCCCAGTCTGAGTAAACAATTCTCACTGGGTCCCAGTCTGAATAAACTATTGTCACTGGGTCCCAGTCTATATAAACTATTCTCACTAGGTCCCAGTCTGAATAAACAATTCTCACTGGGTCCCAGTCTGTATTAACTATTCTCACTGTGTCCCAGTCTATATAAACTATTCTCACTGGGTCCCTTGTCTGAATAAACTATTCTCACTGGGTCCCAGTCGAGAGAAACAATTCTCACTGGGTCGCAGTCTGAATAAACAATTCTCACTGGGTCCAAGTCTGAATAAACAATTCTCACTGGGTCCCAGCCGATATAAACTATTCTCACTGGGTCCCAGTCTGAATAAACAATTCTCACTGGGTCCCAGTCTGAATAAACTATTCTCACTGGGTCCCAGTCTATATAAACAATTCTCACTGGGTCCCAGTCTGAATAAACTATTCCCACTGGGTCCCAGTCTGAATAAACTATTCTCACTGGGTGCCAGTCTATATAAACAATTCTCACTTGGTCCCAGTCTGAATAAACTATTCTCACTGGGTCCCAGTCTATATAAACTATTCTCACTGGGTCCCTTATCTGAATAAACTATTCTCACTGGGTCCCAGTCCATATAAACAATTCTCACTGGGTCCCAGTCTGAATAAACAATTCTCACTGGGTCCAAGTCTGAATAAACAATTCTCACTGGGTCCCAGTCTGAATAAACAATTCTCACTGGGTCCCAGTCTGAATAAACAATTCTCACTGGGTCCCAGTCTATATAAACTATTCTCACTGGGTCCCAGTCTGAATAAACAATTCTCACTGGCTCCCAGTCTGAATTAACAATTCTCACTGGGTCCCAGTCTGAATAAACAATTCTCACTGTGTCCCAGTCTGAATAAACTATTCTCACTGGGTCCCAGTCTGAGTAAACAATTCTCACTGGGTCCCAGTCTGAATAAACTATTGTCACATGGTCACAGTCTATATAAACTATTCTCACTAGGTCCCAGTCTGAATAAACAATTCTCACTGGGTCCCAGTCTGTATAAACTATTCTCACTGGGTCCCAGTCTATATAAACAATTCTCACTTGGTCCCAGTCTGAATAAACTATTCTCACTGGGTCCCAGTCGAGAGAAACAATTCTCACTGGGTCCCAGTCTGAATAAACAATTCTCACTGGGTCCAGGTCTGAATAAGCAATTCTCACTGGGTCCAAGTCTGAATAAACAATCCTCACTGGGTCCCAGGCTGAATAAACAATTCTCACTGGGTCCCAGTCTGAATAAACAATTCTCACTGGGTCCCAGCCTATATAAACTATTCTCACTGGGTCCCAGTCCATATAAACAATTCTCACTGGGTCCCAGTCTGAATAAACTATTCTCACTGGGTCCCAGTCTATATAAACTATTCTCACTGGGTCCCAGTCTGAATAAACTATTCTCACTGGGTCCCAGTCTGAATAAACTATTCTCACTGGGTCCCAGTCAGGACAAACTATTCTCACTGGGTCCCAGTCTGTATAAACTATTCTCACTGGGTCCCAGTCAGTATAAACAATTCTCACTGGGTCCCAGTCTATATAAACTATTCTCACTGGGTCCCAGTCTGAATAAACAATTCTCACTGGGTCCCAGTCTGAATAAACTATTCTCACTGGGTCCCAGTCTGAATAAACTATTCTCACTGGGTCCCAGTCAGGACAAACTATTCTCACTGGGTCCCAGTCTGTATAAACTATTCTCACTGGGTCCCAGTCAGTATAAACAATTCTCACTGGGTCCCAGTCTATATAAACTATTCTCACTGGGTCCCAGTCTGAATAAACAATTCTCACTGGGTCCCAGTCTGAATAAACTATTCTCACTGGGTCCCAGTCTGAATAACCTATTCTCACTGGGTCCCAGTCAGTATAAACTATTCTCACTGGGTCAGAGTCTGTATAAACTATTCTCACTGGGTACCAGTCTGAATAAACTATTCTCACTGGGTCCCAGTCAGTATAAACAATTCTCACTGGGTCCCAGTCTGTATAAACAATTCTCACTGGGTCCCAGTCTGTATAAACTATTCTCACTGGGTCCCAGTCTGTATAAACTATTCTCACTGGGTCCCAGTCTATATAAGCTATTGTCACTGGGTCCCAGTCTGAATAAACAATTCTCACTGGGTCCCAGTCTGAACAAACAATCCTCACTGCGTCCCAGTCTGAATAAACAATTCTCACTGGGTCCCAGTCTGAATAAACAATTCTCACTGTGTCCCAGTCTGAATAAACTATTCTCACTGGGTCCCAGTCTGAGTAAACAATTCTCACTGGGTCCCAGTCTGAATAAACTATTGTCACTGGGTCCCAGTCTATATAAACTATTCTCACTAGGTCCCAGTCTGAATAAACAATTCTCACTGGGTCCCAGTCTGTATTAACTATTCTCACTGTGTCCCAGTCTATATAAACAATTCTCACTTGGTCCCAGTCTGCATAAACCATTCTCACTGGGTCCCAGTCTATATAAACTATTCTCACTGGGTCCCTTGTCTGAATAAACTATTCTCACTGGGTCCCAGTCGAGAGAAACAATTCTCACTGGGTCGCAGTCTGAATAAACAATTCTCACTGGGTCCAAGTCTGAATAAACAATTCTCACTGGGTCCCAGCCGATATAAACTATTCTCACTGGGTCCCAGTCTGAATAAACAATTCTCACTGGGTCCCAGTCTGAATAAACTATTCTCACTGGGTCCCAGTCTATATAAACAATTCTCACTGGGTCCCAGTCTGAATAAACTATTCCCACTGGGTCCCAGTCTGAATAAACTATTCTCACTGGGTGCCAGTCTATATAAACAATTCTCACTTGGTCCCAGTCTGAATAAACTATTCTCACTGGGTCCCAGTCTATATAAACTATTCTCACTGGGTCCCTTATCTGAATAAACTATTCTCACTGGGTCCCAGTCCATATAAACAATTCTCACTGGGTCCCAGTCTGAATAAACAATTCTCACTGGGTCCAAGTCTGAATAAACAATTCTCACTGGGTCCCAGTCTGAATAAACAATTCTCACTGGGTCCCAGTCTGAATAAACAATTCTCACTGGGTCCCAGTCTATATAAACTATTCTCACTGGGTCCCAGTCTGAATAAACAATTCTCACTGGCTCCCAGTCTGAATTAACAATTCTCACTGGGTCCCAGTCTGAATAAACAATTCTCACTGTGTCCCAGTCTGAATAAACTATTCTCACTGGGTCCCAGTCTGAGTAAACAATTCTCACTGGGTCCCAGTCTGAATAAACTATTGTCACATGGTCACAGTCTATATAAACTATTCTCACTAGGTCCCAGTCTGAATAAACAATTCTCACTGGGTCCCAGTCTGTATAAACTATTCTCACTGGGTCCCAGTCTATATAAACAATTCTCACTTGGTCCCAGTCTGAATAAACTATTCTCACTGGGTCCCAGTCGAGAGAAACAATTCTCACTGGGTCCCAGTCTGAATAAACAATTCTCACTGGGTCCAGGTCTGAATAAGCAATTCTCACTGGGTCCAAGTCTGAATAAACAATCCTCACTGGGTCCCAGGCTGAATAAACAATTCTCACTGGGTCCCAGTCTGAATAAACAATTCTCACTGGGTCCCAGCCTATATAAACTATTCTCACTGGGTCCCAGTCCATATAAACAATTCTCACTGGGTCCCAGTCTGAATAAACTATTCTCACTGGGTCCCAGTCTATATAAACTATTCTCACTGGGTCCCAGTCTGAATAAACTATTCTCACTGGGTCCCAGTCTGAATAAACTATTCTCACTGGGTCCCAGTCTGAATAAACTATTCTCACTGGGTCCCAGTCAGGACAAACTATTCTCACTGGGTCCCAGTCTGTATAAACTATTCTCACTGGGTCCCAGTCAGTATAAACTATTCTCACTGGGTCCCAGTCTGTATAAACTATTCTCACTGGGTCCCAGTCTGAATAAACAATTCTCACTGGGTCCCAGTCTGAATAAACTATTCTCACTGGGTCCCAGTCAGTATAAACTATTCTCACTGGGTCCCAGTCTGAATAACCTATTCTCACTGGGTCCCAGTCAGTATAAACTATTCTCACTGGGTCACAGTCTGTATAAACTATTCTCACTGGGTACCAGTCTGAATAAACTATTCTCACTGGGTCCCAGTCAGTATAAACAATTCTCACTGGGTCCCAGTCTGTATAAACAATTCTCACTGGGTCCCAGTCTGTATGAACAATTCTCACTGGGTCCCAGTCTGTATAAAGAATTCTCACTGGGTCCCAGTCTGTATAAACTATTCTCACTGGGTCCCAGTCTGTATAAACTATTCTCACTGGGTCCCAGTCTATATAAACTATTGTCACTGGGTCCCAGTCTGAATAAACAATTCTCACTGGGTCCCAGTCTGAACAAACAATCCTCACTGCGTCCCAGTCTGAATAAACAATTCTCACTGGGTCCCAGTCTGAATAAACAATTCTCACTGTGTCCCAGTCTGAATAAACTATTCTCACTGGGTCCCAGTCTGAGTAAACAATTCTCACTGGGTCCCAGTCTGAATAAACTATTGTCACTGGGTCCCAGTCTATATAAACTATTCTCACTAGGTCCCAGTCTGAATAAACAATTCTCACTGGGTCCCAGTCTGTATTAACTATTCTCACTGGGTCCCAGTCTATATAAACAATTCTCACTTGGTCCCAGTCTGCATAAACCATTCTCACTGGGTCCCAGTCTATATAAACTATTCTCACTGGGTCCCTTGTCTGAATAAACTATTCTCACTGGGTCCCAGTCGAGAGAAACAATTCTCACTGGGTCCCAGTCTGAATAAACAATTCTCACTGGGTCCAAGTCTGAATAAACAATTCTCACTGGGTCCCAGTCTGAATAAACAATTCTTACTGGGTCCCAGCCGATATAAACTCTTCTCACTGGGTCCCAGTCTGAATAAACAATTCTCACTGGGTCCCAGTCTATATAAACTATTCTCACTGGGTCCCAGTCTATATAAACAATTCTCACTGGGTCCCAGTCTGAATAAACTATTCCCACTGGGTCCCAGTCTGAATAAACTATTCTCACTGGGTGCCAGTCTATATAAACAATTCTCACTTGGTCCCAGTCTGAATAAACTATTCTCACTGGGTCCCAGTCTATATAAACTATTCTCACTGGGTCCCTTGTCTGAATAAACTATTCTCACTGGGTCCCAGTCCATATAAACAATTCTCACTGGGTCCCAGTCTGAATAAACAATTCTCACTGGGTCCAAGTCTGAATAAACAATTCTCACTGGGTCCCAGTCTGAATAAACAATTCTCACTGGGTCCCAGTCTGAATAAACAATTCTCACTGGGTCCCAGTCTATATAAACTATTCTCACTGGGTCCCAGTCTGAATAAACTATTCTCACTGGGTCCCAGTCTATATAAACTATTCTCACTGGGACCCAGTCTGAATAAACTATTCTCACTGGGTCCCAGTCTGAATAAACTATTCTCACTGGGTCCCAGTCAGTACAAACTATTCTCACTGGGTCCCAGTCAGTATAAACAATTCTCACTGGGTCCCAGTCTATATAAACTAATCTCACTGGGTCCCAGTCCATATAAACTAATCTCACTGGGTCCCAGTCTGAATAAACAATTCTCACTGGCTCCCAGTCAGTATAAACTATTCTCACTGGGTCCCAGTCTGAATAAACAATTCTCACTGGGTCCCAGTCTGAATAAACAATTCTCACTGGCTCCCAGTCTGAATAAACAATTCTCACTGGGTCCCAGTCTGAATAAACAATTCTCACTGTGTCCCAGTCTGAATAAACTATTCTCACTGGGTCCCAGTCTGAGTAAACAATTCTCACTGGGTCCCAGTCTGAATAAACTATTGTCACATGGTCACAGTCTATATAAACTATTCTCACTAGGTCCCAGTCTGAATAAACAATTCTCACTGGGTCCCAGTCTGTATAAACTATTCTCACTGGGTCCCAGTCTAGAAAACAATTCTCACTTGGTCCCAGTCTGAATAAACTATTCTCACTGGGTCCCAGTCTATAGAAACAATTCTCACTGGGTCCCAGTCTGAATAAACAATTCTCACTGGGTCCAGATCTGAATAAGCAATTCTCACTGGGTCCAAGTCTGAATAAACAATCCTCACTGGGTCCCAGTCTGAATAAACAATTCTCACTGGGTCCCAGTCTGAATAAACAATTCTCACTGGGTCCCAGCCTATATAAACTATTCTCACTGGGTCCCAGTCTGAATAAACAATTCTCACTGGGTCCCAATCTATATAAACTATTCTCACTGGGTCCCAGTCTATATAAACTATTCTCACTGGGTCCCAGTCTGAATAAACTATTCTCACTGGGTCCCAGTCTATATAAACTATTCTCACTGGGTCCCAGTCTGAATAAACTATTCTCACTGGGTCCCAGTCTGAATAAACTATTCTCACTGGGTCCCAGTCAGTATAAACAATTCTCACTGGGTCCCAGTCTGAATAACCTACTCTCACTGGGTCCCAGTCAGTATAAATTATTCTCACTGGGTCCCAGTCTGTATAAACTATTCTCACTGGGTACCAGTCTGAATAAACTATTCTCACTGGGTCCCAGTCAGTATAAACTATTCTCACTGGGTCCCAGTCTGTATAAACAATTCTCACTGGGTCCCAGTCTGTATAAACAATTCTCACTGGGTCCCAGTCTGTATGAACAATTCTCACTGGGTCCCAGTCTGTATAAACTATTCTCACTGGGTCCCAGTCTGTATAAACTATTCTCACTGGGTCCCAGTCGATATAAACTATTGTCACTGGGTCCCAGTCTGAATAAACAATTCTCACTGGGTCCCAGTCTGAACAAACAATCCTCACTGCGTCCCAGTCTGAATAAACAATTCTCACTGGGTCCCAGTCTGAATAAACAATTCTCACTGTGTCCCAGTCTGAATAAACTATTCTCACTGGGTCCCAGTCTGAGTAAACAATTCTCACTGGGTCCCAGTCTGAATAAACTATTGTCACTGGGTCCCAGTCTATATAAACTATTCTCACTAGGTCCCAGTCTGAATAAACAATTCTCACTAGGTCCCAGTCTGTATTAACTATTCTCACTTGGTCCCAGTCTGCATAAACCATTCTCACTGGGTCCCAGTCTATATAAACTATTCTCACTGGGTCCATTGTCTGAATAAACAATTCTCACTGGGTCCAAGTCTGAATAAACAATTCTCACTGGGTCCCAGTCTGAATAAACAATTCTCACTGGGTCCCAGCCGATATAAACTATTGTCACTGGGTCCCGGTCTGAATAAACAATTCTCACTGGGTCCCAGTCTATATAAACTATTCTCACTGGGTCCCAGTCTATATAAACAATTCTCACTGGGTCCCAGTCTGAATAAACTATTCCCACTGGGTCCCAGTCTGAATAAACTATTCTCACTGGGTCCCAGTCTGAATAAACTATTCTCACTTGGTCCCAGTCTGAATAAACTATTCTCACTGGGTCCCAGTCTATATAAACTATTCTCACTGGGTCCCTTGTCTGAATAAACTATTCTCACTGGGTCCCAGTCCATATAAACAATTCTCACTGGGTCCCAGTCTGAATAAACAATTCTCACTGGGTCCAAGTCTGAATAAACAATTCTCACTGGGTCCCAGTCTGAATAAACAATTCTCACTGGGTCCCAGCCGATATAAACTATTCTCACTGGGTCCCAGTCTGAATAAACAATTCTCACTGGGTCCCAGTCTATATAAACTATTCTCACTGGGTCCCAGTCTATATAAACAATTGTCACTGAGTCCCAGTCTGAATAAACTATTCTCACTGGGTCCCAGTCAGTATAAACAATTCTCACTGGGTCCCAGTCTATATAAACTAATCTCACTGGGTCCCAGTCTGAAGAAACAATTCTCACTGGGTCCCAGTCTGAATAAACTATTCTCACTGGGTCCCAGTCAGTATAAACTATTCTCACTGGGTCCCAGTCTGAATAACCTATTCTCACTGGGTCCCAGTCAGTATTAGCTATTCTCACTGGGTCCCAGCCTATATAAACTATTCTCACTGGGTCCCAGTCTGAATAAACAATTCTCACTGGGTCCCAGTCTATATAAACTATTCTCACTGGGTCCCAGTCTATATAAACAATTCTCACTGGGTCCCAGTCTGAATAAACTATTCTCACTGGGTCCCAGTCTGAATAAACTATTCTCACTGGGTCCCAGTCTATATAAACTATTCTCACTGGGTCCCAGTCTGAATAATCTATTCTCACTGGGTCCCAGTCTGAATAAACTATTCTCAGTGGGTCCCAGTCAGTACAAACTATTCTCACTGGGTCCAAGTCTGTATAAACTATTCTCACTGGGTCCCAGTCAGTATAAACTATTCTCACTGGGTCCCAGTCAGTATCAACAATTCTCACTGGGTCCCAGTCTATATAAACTATTCTCACTGGGTCCCAGTCTGAATAAACAATTCTCACTGGGTCCCAGTCTATATAAACTATTCTCACTGGGTCCCAGTCAGTATAAACTATTCTCACTGGGTCCCAGTCAGAATAACCTATTCTCACTGGGTCCCAGTCTGTATAAACTATTCTCACTGGGTACCAGTCTGAATAAACTATTCTCACTGGGTCCCAGTCTGAATAAACAATTCTCACTGGGTCCCAGTCTGAACAAACAATCCTCACTGCGTCCCAGTCTGAATAAACAATTCTCACTGGGTCCCAGTCTGAATAAACTATTCTCACTGGGTCCCAGTCTGAATAAACTATTCTCACTGGGTCCCAGTCTATATAAACTATTCTCACTGGGTCCCAGTCTGAATAAACTATTCTCACTGGGGCCCAGTCTGAATAAACTATTCTCACTGGGTCCCAGTCAGTACAAACTATTCTCACTGGGTCCCAGTCTGTATAAACTATTCTCACTGGGTCCCAGTCAGTATAAACAATTCTCACTGGGTCCCAGTCTACATAAACTATTCTCACTGGGTCCCAGTCTGAATAAACAAATCTCACTGGGTCCCAGTCTGAATAAACAATTCTCACTGGGTCCCAGTCTGAATAAACAATTCTCAATGTGTCCCAGTCTGAATAAACTATTCTCACTGGTTCCCAGTCTGCGTAAACAATTCTCACTGGGTCTCAGTCTGAATAAACTATTGTCACTGGGTCCCAATCTATATAAACTATTCTCACTAGGTCCCAGTCTGAATAAACAATTCTCACTGGGTCCCAGTCTGTATAAACTATTCTCACTGGGTCACAGTCTATATAAACAATTTTCACTTGGTCCCAGTCTGAATAAACATTTCTCACTGGGTCCCAGTCTATATAAACTATTCTCACTGGGTCCCTTGTCTGAATAAACTATTCTCACTGGGTCCCAGTCTATAGAAACAATTCTCACTGGGTCCCAGTCTGAATAAACAATTCTCACTGGGTCCAAGTCTGAATAAACAATTCTCACTGGGTCCCAGTCTGAATATACAATTCTCACTGGGTCCAAGTCTGAATAAACAATTCTCACTGGGTCCCAGTCTGAATAAACAATTCTCACTGGGTCCCAGTCTGAATAAACAATTCTCACTGGGTCCCAGCCGATATAAACTATTCTCACTGGGTCCCAGTCTGAATAAACAATTCTCACTGGGTCCCAGTCTATATAAACTATTCTCACTGGGTCCCAGTCTATATAAACAATTCTCACTGGGTCCCAGTCTGAATAAACTATTCTCACTGGGTCCCAGTCTGAATAAACTATTCTCACTGGGTCCCAGTCTGAATAAACTATTCTCACTGGGTCCCAGTCAGTACAAACTATTCTCACTGGGTCCCAGTCTGTATAAACTATTCTCACTGGGTCCCAGTCTGTATAAACTATTCTCACTGGGTCCCAGTCAGTATAAACAATTCTCACTGGGTCCCAGTCATTATATAAACTATTCTCACTGGGTCCCAGTCTGAATAAACAATTCTCACTGGGTCCCAGTCTGAATAAACTATTCTCACTGGGTCCCAGTCAGTATAAACTATTCTCACTGGGTCCCAGTCTGAATAACCGATTCTCACTGGGTCCCAGTCAGTATAAACTATTCTCACTGGGTCCCAGTCTGTATAAACTATTCTCACTGGGTACCAGTCTGAATAAACTATTCTCACTGGGTCCCAGTCAGTATAAACTATTCTCGCTGGGTCCCAGTCTGTATAAACTATTCTCACTGGGTCCCAGTCTATATAAACAATTCTCACTGGGTCCCAGTCTGAATAAACTATTCTCACTGGGTCCCAGTCTATATAGACTATTCTCACTGGGTCCCAGTCTGAATAAACTATTCTCACTGGGTCCCAGTCTGAATAAACAATTCTCACTGGGTCCCAGTCTGAATAAACTATTCTCACTGGGTCCCAGTCAGTATAAACTATTCTCACTGGGTCCCAGTCTGTATAAACTTTTCTCACTGGGTCCCAGTGGGAATAAACTATTCTCACTGGGTCCCAGTCAGTATAAACTATTCTCACTGGGTCCCAGTCTGGACAAACTATTCTCACTGGGTCCCAGTCAGTATAAACTAATCTCACTGGGTCCCAGTCAGTATAAATTATTCTCACTGGGTACCGGTCTGAATAAACTATTCTCACTGGGTCCCAGTCAGTATAAACTATTCTCACTGGGTCCCAGTCAGTATAAACTATTCTCACTGGGTCCCAGTCTGTATAAACTATTCTCACTGGGCCCCAGTCTGAATAAACTATTCTCACTGGGTCTGAGTCTGTATAAGCTATTCTCACTGGGTCCCAGTCTGTATAAACTATTCTCACTGGGTCCCAGTCTATAGAAACTATTCTCACTGGGCCCCAGTCTGTATAAACTATTCTCACTGGGTCCCAGTCTGAATAAACTATTCTCACTGGGTCCCAGTCTATATAAACTATTCTCACTGGGTCCCAGTCTGAATAAACTATTCTCACTGGGTCCCAGTCTATATAAACTATTCTCACTGGGTCCCAGTCTGAAAAACAATTCTCACTGGGTCCCAGTCTGTATAAACTATTCTCACTGGGTCCCAGTCTGTATAAACTATTCTCACTGGGTCCCAGTCTATATAAACTATTCTCACTGGGCCCCAGTCTATATAAACTATTCTCACTGGGCCCCAGTCTGTATAAACTATTCTCACTGGGCCCCAGTCTGTATAAACAATTCTCACTGGGTCCCAGTCTGAATAAACTATTCTCACTGGGTCCCAGTCAGTATAAACTATTCTCACTGGGTCCTAGTCTGTATAAACTATTCTCACTGGGTCCCAGTCTATATAAACTATTCTCACTGGGTACTAGTCTATATAAACAATTCTCACTGGGTCGCAGTCTGAATAAACAATTCTCACTGGGTCCCAGTCTGTATAAACTATTCTCACTAGGTCCCAGTCTGAATAAACAATTCTCACTGGGTCCCAGTCTGTATAAACTATTCTCACTGGGTCCCAGTCTATATAAACAATTCTCACTTGGTCCCAGTCTGAATAAACATTTCTCACTGGGTCCCAGTCTATATAAACTATTCTCACTGGGTCCCTTGTCTGAATAAACTATTCTCACTGGGTCCCAGTCTATAGAAACAATTCTCACTGGGTCCCAGTCTGAATAAACAATTCTCACTGGGTCCCAGTCTGAATAAACAATTCTCACTGGGTCCCAGTCTGAATAAACAATTCTCACTGGGTCCAAGTCTGAATAAATAATTCTCACTGGGTCCCAGTCTGAATAAACAATTCTCACTGGGTCCCAGTCTGAATAAACAATTCTCACTGGGTCCCAGCCTATATAAACTATTCTCACTGGGTCCCAGTCTGAATAAACAATTCTCACTGGGTCCCAGTCTATATAAACTATTCTCACTGGGTCCCAGTCTATATAAACAATTCTCACTGGGTCCCAGTCTGAATAAACTATTCTCACTGGGTCCCAGTCTGAATAAACTATTCTCACTGGGTCCCAGTCTGAATAAACTATTCTCACTGGGTCCCAGTCAGTACAAACTATTCTCACTGGGTCCCAGTCTGTATAAACTATTCTCACTGGGTCCCAGTCTGTATAAACTATTCTCACTGGGTCCCAGTCAGTATAAACAATTCTCACTGGGTCCCAGTCTATATAAACTATTCTCACTGGGTCCCAGTCTGAATAAACAATTCTCACTGGGTCCCAGTCTGAATAAACTATTCTCACTGGGTCCCAGTCTGAATAACCGATTCTCACTGGGTCCCAGTCAGTATAAACTATTCTCACTGGGTCCCAGTCTGTATAAACTATTCTCACTGGGTACCAGTCTGAATAAACTATTCTCACTGGGTCCCAGTCAGTATAAACTATTCTCGCTGGGTCCCAGTCTGTATAAACTATTCTCACTGGGTCCCAGTCTATATAAACTATTCTCACTGGGTACTAGTCTATATAAACTATTCTCACTGGGTCCCAGTCTGAATAAACAATTCTCACTGGGTCCCAGTCTCTATAAACAATTCTCACTGGGTCCCAGTCTGAATAAACAATTCTCACTGGGTCCCAGTCTGTATAAACTATTCTCACTGGGCCCCAGTCTATATAAACAATGCTCACTGAGTCCCAGTCTATATAAACTATTCTCACTGGGCCCCAGTCTATATAAACAATTCTCACTGGGTCCCAGTCTGAATAAACAATTCTCACTAGGTCCTAGTCTGAATAAACATTTCTCACTGGGTCCCAGTCTGAATAAACAATTCTCACTAGGTCCCAGTCTGAATAAACAATTCTCACTGGGTCCCAGTCTATATAAACAATTCTCACTGGGTCCCAGTCTATATAAACAATTCTCACTAGGTCCCAGTCTGAATAAATATTTCTCTCTGGGTCCCAGTCTGAATAAACTATTCTCACTGGGCCCCAGTCTGTATAAACTATTCTCACTGGGCCCCAGTCTGTATAAACAATTCTCACTGGGTCCCAGTCTGAATAAACTATTCTCACTGGGTCCCAGTCAGTATAAACTATTCTCACTGGGTCCTAGTCTGTATAAACTATTCTCACTGTGTCCCAGTCTATATAAACTATTCTCACTGGGTACTAGTCTGAATAAACAATTCTCACTTGGTCCCAGTCTGAATAAACTATTCTCACTGGGTCCTAGTCTCTGTAAACAATTCTCACTGGGTCCCAGTCTGAATAAACAATTCTCACTGGGTCCCAGTCTGTACAAACTATTCTCACTGGGCCCCAGTCTATATAAACTATTCTCACTGGGTCCCAGTCTATATAAACTATTCTCACTGGGCACCAGTCTATATAAACAATTCTCACTGGGTCCCAGTCTGAATAAACAATTCTCGCTGGGTCCCAGTCTGAATAAACTATTCTCACTGGGCCCCATTCTATATAAACAATTCTCACTGGGTCCCAGTCTGAATAAACAATTCTCACTAGGTCCCAGTCTGAATAAACAATTCTCACTGGGTCCCAGTCTGAATAAACATTTCTCACTGGGTCCCAGTCTGAATAAACATTTCTCACTGGGTCCCAGTCTGAATAAACAATTCTCACTAGGTCCCAGTCTGAATAAACAATTCTCACTGGGTCCCAGTCTATATAAACAATTCTCACTGGGTCCCAGTCTATATAAACAATTCTCACTGGGTCCCAGTCTGAATAAATATTTCTCACTGGGTCCCAGTCTGAATAAACTATTCTCACTGGGTCCCAGTCTGAATAAACAATTCTCACTGGGTCCCAGTCTGAATAAACAATTCTCACTGGGTCCCAGTCTGAATAAACAATTCTCACTGGGTCCCAGTCTGAATAAACTATTCTCACTAGGTCCCAGTCTGAATAAACTATTCTCACTGGGTCCTAGTCTATATAAACAATTCTCACTGGGTCCCAGTCTGAATAAACAATTCTCACTGGGTCCCAGTCTGAATAAACTATTCTCACTGGGTCCCAGTCTGAATAAACTATTCTCACTGGGTCCCAGTCTATATAAACTATTCTCACTGGGTCCCAGTCTGAAAAACAATTCTCACTGGGTCCCAGTCTGTATAAACTATTCTCACTGGGTCCCAGTCTGTATAAACTATTCTCACTGGGTCCCAGTCTATATAAACTATTCTCACTGGGCCCCAGTCTATATAAACTATTCTCACTGGGCCCCAGTCTGTATAAACTATTCTCACTGGGCCCCAGTCTGTATAAACAATTCTCACTGGGTCCCAGTCTGAATAAACTATTCTCACTGGGTCCCAGTCAGTGTAAACTATTCTCACTGGGTCCCAGTCTATATAAGCTATTCTCACTGGGTCCCAGTCTGAATAAACTATTCTCACTGGGTCCCAGTCTGTATAAACTATTCTCACTGGGTCCCAGTCTATATAAACTATTCTCACTGGGTCCCAGTCTGAATAAACAATTCTCACTGGGCCCCAGTCTGTATAAACTATTCTCACTGGGTCCCAGTCTGAATAAACTATTCTCACTGGGTCCCAGTCTATATAAACTATTCTCACTGGGTACTAGTCTATATAAACTATTCTCACTGGGCCCCAGTCTTTATAAACTATTCTCACTGGGTCCCAGTCTGAATAAACTATTCTCACTGGGTCCCAGTCTTTATAAACTATTCTCACTGGGTCCCAGTCTGAATAAACAATTCTCACTGGGCCCCAGTCTGTATAAACTATTCTCACTGGGTCCCAGTCTGAATAAACTATTCTCACTGGGTCCCAGTCTATATAAACTATTCTCACTGGGTTCTAGTCTATATAAACAATTCTCACTGGGTCCCAGTCTATATAAACTATTCTCACTGGGTCCCAGTCTATATAAACTATTCTCACTGGGTCCCAGTCTATATAAACAATTCTCACTGGGACCCAGTCTGTATAAACTATTCTCACTGGGTCCCAGTCTGTATAAACTATTCTCACTGGGTCCCAGTCTGAATAAACTATTCTCACTGGGTCCCAGTCTATATAAACTATTCTCACTGGGTTCTAGTCTATATAAACTATTCTCACTGGGTCCCAGTCTATATAAACTATTCTCACTGGGTCCCAGTTTTTATAAACTATTCTCACTGGGCCCCAGTCTGTATAAACTATTCTCACTGGGTCCCAGTCTGAATAAACTATTCTCACTGGGTCCCAGTCTATATAAACTATTCTCACTGGGTCCCAGTCTGAATAAACTATTCTCACTGGGTCCCAGTCTGGATAAACTATTCTCACTGGGTCCCAGTATGGATAAACTATTCTCACTGGGTCCCAGTCTGTATAAGCTATTCTCACTGGGTCCCACTCTATATAAACTATTCTCACTGGGCCCCAGTCTATATAAACTATTCTCACTGGGCCCCAGTCTGTATAAACTATTCTCACTGGGCTCAAGTCTGTATAAACTATTCTCACTGGGCCCCAGTCTGTATAAACAATTCTCACTGGGTCCCAGTCTGAATAAACTATTCTCACTGGGTCCCAGTCAGTATAAACTATTCTCACTGGGTCCCCGTCTATATAAACTATTCTCACTGGGTACTAGTCTATATAAACTATTGTCACTGGGTCCCAGTCTGAATAAACTATTCTCACTGGGTCCCAGTCTGAATAAACTATTGTCACTGGGTCCCAGTCTATATAAACTATTCTCACTGGGTCCCAGTCTGAATAAACTATTCTCACTGGGTACTAGTCTATATAAACTATTCTCACTGGGTCCCAGTCTGTATAAACTATTCTCACTGGGTCCCAGTCTATATAAACTATTCTCACTGGGCCCCAGTCTGTATAAACTATTCTCACTGGACCCCAGTCTGTATAAACAATTCTCACTGGGTCCCAGTCTGAATAAACTATTCTCACTGGGTCCCAGTCAGTATAAACTATTCTCACTGGGTCCTAGTCTGTATAAACTATTCTCACTGGGTCCCAGTCTATATAAACTATTCTCACTGGGTACTAGTCTATATAAACTATTCTCACTGGGTCCGAGTCTGAATAAACAATTCTCACTGGGTCCCAGTCTGAATAAACTATTCTCACTGGGTCCTAGTCTCTATAAACAATTCTCACTGGGTCCCAGTCTGAATAAACAATTCTCACTGGGTCCCAGTCTGTATAAACTATTCTCACTGGGCCCCAGTCTATATAAACAATGCTCACTGGGTCCCAGTCTATATAAACTATTCTCACTGGGCCCCAGTCTATATAAACAATTCTCACTGGGTCCCAGTCTGAATAAACAATTCTCACTAGGTCCTAGTCTGAATAAACATTTCTCACTGGGTCCCAGTCTGAATAAACAATTCTCACTAGGTCCCAGTCTGAATAAACAATTCTCACTGGGTCCCAGTCTATATAAACAATTCTCACTGGGTCCCAGTCTATATAAACAATTCTCACTGGGTCCCAGTCTGAATAAATATTTCTCTCCGGGTCCCAGTCTGAATAAACTATTTTCACTGGGTCCCAGTCTGAATAAACAATTCTCACTGGGTCCCAGTCTGAATAAACAATTCTCACTGGGTCCCAGTCTGAATAAACTATTCTCACTGGGTCCCAGTCTGAATAAACTATTCTCACTATGTCCTAGTCGGAATAAACAATTCTCACTGGGTCCCAGTCTGAATCAACTATTCTCACTGGGTCCCAGTCTGAATAAACTATTCTCACTGGGTCCCAGTCTGAATAAACTATTCTCACTGGGTCCCAGTCTGAATAAACTATTCTCACTATGTCCTAGTCGGAATAAACAATTCTCACTGGGTCCCAGTCTGAATCAACTATTCTCACTGGGTCCCAGTCTGAATCAACTATTCTCACTGGGTCCCAGTCTGAATAAACTATTCTCACTGGGTCCCAGTCTGAATAAACTATTCTCACTATGTCCTAGTCGGAATAAACAATTCTCACTGGGTCCCAGTCTGAATCAACTATTCTCACTGGGTCCTAGTCTATATAAACAATTCTCACTGGGTCCCAGTCTGAATAAACAATTCTCACTAGGTCCCAGTCTGAATAAACTATTCTCACTGGGTCCTAGTCTATATAAACAATTCTCACTGGGTCCCAGTCTGAATAAACAATTCTCACTGGGTCCCAGTCTGAATAAACTATTCTCACTTGGTCCTAGTCTATATAAACTATTCTCACTAGGTCCCAGTCTGAATAAACTATTCTCACTGGGTCCCAGTCTGAATAAACAATTCTCACTGGGTCCCAGTCTGAATAAACTATTCTCACTGGGTCCCAGTCTATATAAACAATTCTCACTGGGTCCCAGTCTGAGTAAACAATTCTCACTAGGTCCCAGTCTGAATAAACTATTCTCACTGGGTCCTAGTCTATATAAACAATTCTCACTGGGTCCCAGTCTGAATAAACAATTCTCACTGGGTCCCAGTCTGAATAAACTATTCTCACTGGGTCCTAGTCTCTATAAACAATTCTCACTGGGTCCCAGTCTATGTAAACAATTCTCACTGGGTCCCAGTCAGTATAAACTATTCTCGCTGGGTCCCAGTCTATATAAACAATTCTCACTGGGTCCCAGTCTGAACAAACTATTCTCACTGGGTCCTCGTCTGAATAAACAATTCTCACTGGGTCCCAGTCTTTCAACAATTCTCACTGTGTCTCACTTTCCATTTTAGCTTTTAAATGGTTTGTTAGAACTGTCTAAAAAAAATGATGTTTCTGAAGTTTTTCTTCTGCAAACGTCAACTGGAGAGTACAGACAGGGGTACGGCTTGGACCATGGAACCCGTCACATCCCCTGACCAGCACAATCCCTCTCCCCCCTCCTCCACGCCTCCCTCCGCCTCTTTCCCAACCAGCTCCAACCCCTGACCAGCTCCATTCCCACCCGCCCGTTACCAGCTCCATGCCCTCCAGGACCAGCTCCATCACCCGCCAGACCAGCTCCAATAAATTCCCAGTGTCAGCCCCAGACCCTCTTCCCAGGCCGGGTTGGGTCCCTGATTCTTGGCCTGAGGCTGAGGCAGCAGCAGCTCGGAGCCTGGGAGCCGCAGTAAATCAGCGGCAACTCGAGGCGGTCCACGCGACTCACGCCAGGCGGCTATTCATGGTTTAATGTTTAGCCCGGGTTATTTATGGAGGCGGGTTTCAGGCGAAACGAGCCAAAGGTCGAGGTAACAGAGTGTGTAAAACAAAAATTGAACTGAAAGACACATCAGAAGGAACTCAGCAAAGTGTGGAGGTAGAGTGGTTCCCGGACAATTCAAACTGCGCTCAATCCCTCTGCTAAGCCTGGCTCAAGCTGCAATTTGACAGAGTGTGCTCCAGTTTGAACTAATGGTACAAACCCCAGCGATTGGGGCTGAGAGAGTGAGCAGTCCAGGTTCCTCTGGCCCCATTTACTGAGCTGGGTTTGTGCTTGTGTTGCACTTGCTTTCTGCCCAGGACTGCGGCTCTTACCTTGCGGCTGCGGTTCTTGCTGGCTGCTTCTGCTGTTGTCCAGGATACCGCCCGGCCACTGAGAGTACCAGGTTTCCATGGAAATGTCAACACTGGCTGACGTCGAGACTGAAGAAGAGTACTCATAGCCCTGGTCTCCTACAAAGGACTGGTCCTGGCAGGAGAGAATGGTGTTCTACGGAGATAGAGGGTGGCGGGAGAGGGGGAGAGAAAGTGAGGAGCAGAGAGGGGGAGAGAATGAGGAAGGGAGGGGGAGAGAATGAGGAAGGGAGGGGGAGAGAATGAGGAAGGGAGGGGGAGAGAAAGGAGAAAGAGTTGGGGGGGGGAAGGGGAAGAGAGAGAAAGAGGGCGTGAGAGGTAGACAGACAGGGAGAGGGAGGGAGGGAGACATACGGGGAAGAGAGGTAGAGGGAAAGGGGCAGAGGGGGGGGGGAGAGAAAGAAAGGTGAGTAGAGAGGAGGAAAATGGAGAGAAGGGAGGGAGAAAAGAGGGAAGGAGAGGGGAGGGACAGAAAGAGAGGGTTATACACACACACACACAGCCCGAAAGATAATAAGCAAATTACAAATAGAACTGGATAGATTTTCGCGGGTTGGAACCGCGCCATTCTCAGTGCTGGCGTGTGTTCCCCTAACTCTCATTTGTTGGATTTTTCCCATTTGTTTTGCGTCTCACTTCGCTAAACTATTTCAAGCTCTCGTGCTTGTGTTGATTTCTGGGTGGATTTGGCTTTCGCTTCTGGTTTGTTCTATTTTTCCCGACACATTAAGATAATGAGATACCGGGACCTCTGACTGTGTCGGATATTCCTCCTATCTGGCACAAGGAATTCCTTTCTCACATACCCCCACCTCCCGGCAAGGGATTGACTCACACAACTGGCCCGATACTAACATCATCCGCTCCATCTCCACTTTACAAGTTTGAGAACTTTATTGGTAATTTTACAAGTTGATAAACGGGATTCATATGGCAGCTCTGCGCGCTCGCCAAAGTGGGATTGAGAACCCCATACACTGAAGGGAAGGGAAGGGAAGGGAGAGCAAGAGAGAAGGAGAAAGAGGGGGAAAGAAACACAAAAAACTGAAAGTGACAGAGGAAGACAGACAAACTTGCTGAGATGGGGAGGAAAGGCAGGCAGGAGTGAGAGATGGAGAGGAGAGAAAGAGAAAAGAGAAATAAAGGAGAGGAAAATAGAAACAAACTGAAGGGAGTGAGAGAGGGGCGGGGCAGGCGAAGGAAGGAGAATCAGGCAGAGAGAAAAATAGAGTGAAAGAAGCGAGGGAGAAAAAGAGGCACATCCGATAGAGAGGGGGAGATGGGGAAGGAGCTGGAGGGAGAGATGGAAATACACTTACAGAGAGGAGAGAAGGAGACACACGGAGAATGGAGAGATAGGAGGGTGAGAGGATAGAGGAACGCAGATTGAAAGGAGGGAGGGACAAAGGCGGACTGAAAGAGAGAAAGAGGGAGAGATGGAAAGGAGAAGGGTTAAAGAGGAGAGATAGAGAGACGCCGAGCAGAGAGGAGAGTAAAACGAAACACACCCACGCACTGAAAGCGAGGGTTAGAGGGAGAGAGACTGAACCAGGTTATTTAGTGAAACATAATCCCAGTTCTTCACACGTTAGTTTCGAGGCTCCAAACACATTGAATAGAGGAAGTTGCACTCACTCACTCACCCACACACTCTAAACAATGCAGTAACAGCAATCCGATTACAGAATGAGGAAATATTCTATTCAAAGTGCACAACCCTTAAACCACACACCAATATCTCCTATGGCCATTCCACTGCATTTCAAGCAGTCCAGAAGTTATGTAAAACTTTTTCAGCTTTTCCCTGATGGTTTGGGGGGAACTGACCACTCTCAATTTGACTATTAATTAAAGACACTGGGATCAGCCTTATCAAACCCCTCATCTCTTCTCGGGAAAACTCATTAGCACAACCTCTACACATATATCTGTAGAATTATTATGCGGACAGGCATCGCCTACTATCAGCCTGTGTTCCCCTGAACAGTAAATCACAGGCTCAGTCCTACAGAACGGTGAATAATACCAGGACCTGAAATTGCAGGTATGACTTGATTCTGATTATCAGTGGTCTGAATCTGCTCTGAAACACAAAGGTTCTCACACAAATCGATCCACTTTCATAGGGTCTGCGTGTACTTAACAGAGACCTATCGTTCAGCCTCCACACCCTCACAGTTTGGTCTTGTGGGGGGAAATAGCTCAGAAAATGGCACTGGACCCAGTTTTCTGTTTGTGTGGAGATATTGCAGAATCAGTGGTTTGCAGCCCGTTGCTTTTCAGCATTGCAACCTCCTTCCCTCACTCAGCGAACTCGCTTCACACACAGCGGCTCTCCCAGAGTAAGAGACAGACCCTCACCATGGACTGGAATGGACGCAGCTCATTTTCAGCCAGTTGGGAAGGGCTAAGAGAGTAACATTCGGCAGGGAGAGAGGGGTGGGGGGGGGGGGGGGAAGCGACATTCGTGTTTTATTGCGGTACGAGCAGCTTTCACGACTTGTCAGAGTTTGATTCCCGAGTTCAGGTGCATGGGTCCATGAGCAGGGTATATTTCAAAGGCAATCTCCTGATTGATTTTTTAACATGTTTTATAAGGTAAATAAAACGATTTTACTGTTTCCCCCCCTCCCTCCACCCTGATCCTCAGCTGTTCAAATTCACTTACCATCTTGAAGAATGTATGTTAGAGAGAGGGGCAGACACACACACAGGCACACACGTTCGATTTAAAACTCCACAGCCCTTTAAACCGACCTCAGAGTGTGGTCCCACGGTGGTACTGAGTTCTGATCTAAACCAGTGACGCCTCGTGGACCAGCTCAACGAGCGATCTGATTTGGTGCGAAGCTGTCAACCTTGTGACGTGAATAAGCAGCAAACCTGCTGAAATAAAAGTCAAGCAAGCAAGGAAGACTAAATCCTCAGCTTGCCTCGGAGTCTCCCGATCCCTCGGGGCGACACTGCTCTCTGTGTCTCTTCTACGTTGCAGGAATAGCTCGGGGCTATCATGCATGGGCTCGTGCAAGAATGGCAACCCGTAGCTTACAGCTTGTCCCCAGAATTCACCAAATGTATTATGACTTTCAACAGTACTGGGTGCGGTTTATGAAGTGTCTCGTACAACCAGGTTCACTGATTCCCTGTTTGATTTTTACTTGGGCTATCAGACAGCAAGATTTGAGAGCTTGTTTTTTGTTGCCCATTCGCACAGTGCGTCCTTCTGCGCTCTCTGTACGAGTGGTGTAGGTCTCAATTAGAGAAGTATCTCGGAGAGCTTTTAATACCCAGTGCCTGCTGTCTGAGCACAACTGAACAGGTAACCTGACCCCTTCTTCTGTGAGATCTGTGGGGAATGTGAAGAACACCCTTGGAAAAAAAAATACACCGACATATGGAAAGTTGACATTTCATTCTACCCAGGAGAGCATGTCTTTGAGTTAACCCATTAGGCAGCTTAGATAAATAGAATAGAGCATGTCTTCACCCATTATCATTATCACAACACAATTTACCCTTTCTGTTACGTGTACGAGGGTTAATTACTAAGACAGATTATGTCAATTATATCCATCTCCCTTCGGAGGACAATGTTACAAGGCATTGGATATGTAGTGTGCTGAGATAGATTAACCTGGAGCATCTCCATTCTTCATATACCAGACGAGTTAAACGCAACGAAATAAATACTTCTGTATTTAGACTCTGAAAGGATCAGAATACTTCTTAAGTTGTGCATGAAGAAATTATTTGGTGCATTTTATTACTTTTTTTTACAAATATTGATTTCATTGATAGCTGGCTTCATGTGTGTAATACATACATGTTGATCCCTCAGTTTTTATTTCCTTTAAGAACAGGACTAGGAGTTATTGAACTCGGTACGCACAGGCAGGTAAACGTTAAATATTAGCTTTTATTTCACTTATACGTTTTGAAAGCGCGTTAACAGTTTCACCTGCTATTCACAAGAGAAAACAGTCAGATATTTCTCCTTAGATATAAAATTATTGTTGTAATATAGAGTTTAAATTGACTTTAACTGTTACCAAAAATATTTGGCATACAATAAATAACAACTGTTAAAATTGATGATACCAATGAATAAGGATGAAAGTTTGCATTATTTGTGTTTTTGATTAACAATTTATTTTAATATATATTTTTTGTTTTTGCAGAAGTCCTGTGCAAGAGTTGGGCTGTGCTGCTCAGTGTCAGAGTTACAGTGGAGAGATCTAGTCAATGGATGGATGCTGAGTGCCTGACTCTCTGGTACCTGGAACCCTGTCTGAGACCTCAACTCACGTCGGGCTCGGGATGAAATCCTTCAAAATAAGTCAACAGAACCACGATTTCATCGCCCAGAAACAAAGATGGGCAGAGAGGAGCAGCACAGGGATCGATCTGGTGCCTTTTCCCATCCAGGGGCGCCTGCCCTTTTGCACAATTTAAGCAAATTCCCCCCAATATCGGCCTAAAACGCCTCGAGACTGCCGCCATGTTGAAGAGTTGAAAGGTTAAAGCCTGGTTGGGTTGACGTCATCACTTTGCGTCCACTTCCACTCCAAACTTTTTTAAAAAAACTTTCCCAAAGTTTGCAGAAATTCACATTGCCCATCCCCCACCCTCATCCTAATGCCCAGACAGATTCTAATCAAAATCTACATTTATAAAAATTCTTTATAATGCTCAGTTGCTGCAATTTCAGTCCCAAAGTGCCTGCAGACGGACCACAACCCAAACTGGTCCAAGTTCCATTTGATTAGATCTATTATTTTGTTTTGGCTTCCAGCTATTAATTTATCATTATATTTGATACTATTTGGACATTTTCCGTTTCTTTCAAAATTTCTTTCAATATTCATGTAACAAAATACAGACAAATATGTTTTTCTAGACCTAAAAATAGCTTTCAGTGTTTATAGTTATTAAATTCATATAACAAAATAAAACGTTTTTGTTGCATAATTCGTTTGACCAACAGCATATCATAAACATGCCATTATTTTTGTGACGTTTAGCAACTATTTTGATCAATTTTACAACCATGATTTGTACAATTACCAATTTTTTCCAGTTTTTTTTTTACGAAGAGGATTAATTCAAGAAAGAATGTTGTAAAATACAATAAATATTTATAGAGGGCGAAAAATAATTGCATTGTCACAGTCAGTCTTCCAGTGTTGTCATTTGTTATTTTTACAACACTGATTTACTGTTAAAACAAAACCAGTTGTTTCAACTCAAAATATGTAATTTATTGTAATAAAACAGGAGAAATCGTGGCTTTTATTTTGTTTATTTCAAACACCGCCCTCTAATGGCTGTGAGAAACTGACCTAACAATTTGTTCTGTTGAGGAACTTATGGAATGAGAAACACCGCACATATTTATTCTTGGGATGGGATGATACTGGTTGTCACTGAGATCCTGTAACTTGCAGTGAATTTCACCAGACGGGACAAAGCAAGGAGCCGGGTGCTGAGGTTGGAGTGGATGTCAGCGCTTTACAGTTTTAATAACTAACAGTGAGCTCAAGGATTCGTGACTATTTTTCAATGTGGCTGCGGGTGGGGGTGATTTAATATCAATCCTACTCCCGAAATATTGTGCTAAAACTCGACAGAGGGGTTATATAAAAGTGTGTTTTATACAAGAAGATAAAAGCGCCCCCAGAGTTGTAAGTGATTTAAAATCTGGCAGATTGTTAAATGAGGATTAAATGCACTTTGCGATCATCTACTTTAGTTTTAAGAGACAGAGAGAATGGACACAACTTCACAGCTGGATGCAGTAAGTTAGGAACTGTGCCTGAACCCGTGTCTTTCCATTTCCGATACTGATCGAACAGCTGTTTATTTTCCAATGTGCTGGGATAATCCGTTAGGGAGTAAATCGTTTCTCAGATTTATCGAACACGGAGACTTTTAACGAATAAAACTGAACCCGGGCCCGGTTCACGAGAAACGAGAGATCGATTGAGATGTTCCAAAGTTGCGGGGCTGTGGGGCTGGGAACGAATTTGGATCGGTCTTTCAAACAGCCGACACAGACACGATTGGCCGAATGGCCTCCTGTTCTGTCAGACTTTATGACTGCATTGTAAAATGTCTGCTGCACGGTAACGACTTACTGAGAATGTCTCACTCCAGTTTCCTGATCGAAATTTATCGCCAATCTTTTGCTGAGATAGAAGAGACCAGCAGGAAAGCTGCACACTCACTCTAGAGGTAGCAGAGAACGCTCTACACTCAAACTCTCAGTAACTGTGTCCAAACTCGCGACCCCCTCCCTACAGTACAAAGTTTTCGTTTATTTTCCACTTTTAAAAGTGAATAATGATTTATGGAAGAGACACTTTTCGCACAGATAAAAATCTTGGAGCCGTTCTGTAATAAATTTCGTTATGAGTTTGACATCTCGATTCAGTAACACTGAATTATCTCCAGCCTGGAGCTCTGACATGATATCGAAGATGATGCAGGCGGAGGGGGTGGGGCTTTCCCGGGGGTGGGTGGAGGGGGGGGGGGGGTGCAGTTCTCCACGGTGCCAATATTTATCCCTCATCCAAAATCACTTTTCAAAACCCAGATGATCCGGTTATTATCGCTGTTGCTGAATTGCTGTTCTGGGATCTTGCTGTGCACCAATTTTGACCGCCGCGTTTCCCTACATGACAACAGTGACTACTCTTCACATGTACTTCATTGCCTGTGAAGCGCTTTGCGACGTTTCGAAAGCGCACTAAAAATGCAAGTTCTTTCTTTCTTAATCAATATATTGTACCGACTGGCATTGACTTTAATGCGTTGCATCAACTGGATTGTTTAAGAACATAAGGACAGGAGTAGGCCTTACCACCCCTCGAGCCTGCTCTACCATTCAATAAGATCATGACTGATCTTTGATCTCAACTCCTTTCCCCCTCTCAATGCATTGTACCCATGGGCATAACCCTCAATATCTGTACCCTCTGGCAGTGAAGTACTTACCACAGTATCAAGAAAATAGAGAGAACGAAAATAGGTTGGGACATAGAAGTTGGAGCTTTCAGCTGATGAGAAGAAACATCTAAGTGTAGAATTCTACCAAGGTTAGAAAGACTCGGGGGTGCGGGGGAAGGAAATGGCAAACCAAATCATGTAACAGTGATGAGGTGACTCCCTAACTCTGGGCTTTAAAAGACCAAGCAATGTCTGAGGGAGGGTAGGAGCTCCAAGGTTAGGAGTTCCTGGGGTGGAAGATAGTGCAATGTGATGTCTCAAGGATGTCAACAAAGCTCAAGAACCTGTGTGCGACAAAACTGCTCGGGATCTTGGTTGGTGATATTCGACAGCTCCTGTGTTGGACCACATGTGCCATCCATCTGCATTTTACAAGGACACCAGTGGAGGCAGTGTCTGCTCATGGCCACTCCTGACATACCTGATGCTGCTACTGTTCTGGGGAATGGAGATCTGGTCTACACTGTGATAGGGAATTCTCAATATATATTTGTTACAAAAGTGCCTCTGTGTTTTGTTAAATATTTTGAGGATTCATTTTTGAAAGATTGAAGAAATGGTAAACTTTGGGGTTTTCAAAGAGGGTCATGTAAAGGCCAATTGACTTTGAAAAACAATCCCTGGAAATGTTTTTTAAAAGCGGAACTGAGAGGTCTTGTGAGGAAAATAAGCCTTTCCGGGAAAGCACTTGACTTCCAGCAACAATAATGTTCTAATGTTCTAATAACAAGCCTTTCCGGGAAACTACCTGACTTCTAGCTCAATAAATTTCAGAGATTTTTGGACACCTGGAGAAGTTGTTTACAAAGAATTGACAGGTCAAGATTGATGGAGGTCAAAAGGTTGACATCCTGTTGTCAGTTTCACTTTTGAATTGTTTTGAGTTGGGGTTGAAATGTATAAAAAGGGAGAGAACTTCAAAGGAGAGAAGAGAATTCCCAAGGAAGGCGAGCAGACCATAACCCAGCTCAGCTTTCCAGCACCTCTCTAAAAGACCCTGAGAAGTCAACTCATCTCGTCTCCTGTCTTTGAAGAAAATCCTGCTAAATTAATTCTCAATGCCGCCTGAAAAGAACAGTTCTAAAAGATCCCAGTGACCCATCTACGTGTACTCGGAGAACAGACTGTGTGCCAGTTTTGGAACACAATCGAGGCTCTAAAAACAAAAAAAAATCATTTCTTTTTCCAGTTAAGCGGTATATGTGTGTGTGAGTGTGAGGGGCTAAGGGGAAAAAGGGAACTTTAATATTTCAATCTGTGTGTTTATGCTTTACTTCATTACTGGTTAAGACTTGTTTTATAATAAACTGATAATTTTGTTGTTTATTAAAGAAACCTGGTTAGTGTGTTTTATTCTGGGAAAAATAGAGTATATGTTTGACCATATTGGTAAGTGGGAAAATATATATGTTGTGACCTGTGGAGAAGTGGAACTAGAATAAACAGTGCACTACTCCCACCTCGGTTGTAACATCATTAAATATTCCTGCTCCTTCCAACTAGCAGCAAGCTTCCTTTCCCAGCATCAGCACATCAAGTCGGAGTCTGGAATGGCAAAAGGGATGGGTGGGAGAGAAAGGGTACCAATATGATGCTGCAGGGGAGTGGGGAGGGTGCATGAACAGTGAGGAGCAGGAGGAACAGGGGTTGAAGAGTGCTACAATGAAATGGGATGGAGGAACAAAGGATAATAGGAACATGAGTAGGACATTCAGCTCCTCAAGCCTGTTCCACCACTCAATTAGATCACGGCTGATCTGTATATTAACTCCATGTACCTGCCTTGGTTCCACATCCCTTAACACGCTTGCCTAAAGAAAATCTATCAATCTCAGTTTTTACATTTGCAGTTGAAGCCCTTTACGTGAAGAAATGCTTCCTGACATCACCCCTGAACTCCCACCAAAGGAGTTTCTCTCTATCTGCCCTATCAACTCCTTTAATCATCTTAAAGACTTCAATCAGATCACCCCTTCATCTTCTATATTCAAGGGAATACAAGCCTACTCTGTGCAACCTGTTCTCATAATTTCAGTCTTTTAGCCCCAGTATCATCCTGGTGAATTTGCACTGCACCCCCTCCAAGACCAATATATCCTTCCTGAGATGCAGTGCCCAGAACTGAATGCAGTTACTCCAGATGTGGTCTAACTAGTGCTCTGTACAGCTGTAATACCCTCCACCCCTTTGCATTCCAAGAGGAAGACCAATCTGAACTGCAAGGGGAAGAAGTTTATAAGAATGAACTGAAGAGAATGGGGGCGACGATTGGTTCAATGTTATTGGCAACCATATGCACAATTTCAAAAACAATTTACAATCAGACAGTTCCAACCCATAGCCACAATGGTCTGCAATTTCCCCAAAAGGAATGATAGAAAATATCCACAATTTCCACCATAATCTTTCACAACACAAGTGATGGAATGTTGACTGTACGTGCAGTTTGAGCTATGACAAGTCTGTGCCCCACTGCATTCTCAGTGTAACTATATGTTATATTTCCATATTTGGAGCTTTTGTTGAGTTGTCAGCATTTTTCAAGCGATTGTTCAGCCTGTTCTACTTTTGTAGATTGTTCTGGGGTTAATTGAGACATGAGGGTGGGGAGTGGGGGTGGAAGTGGCGAGGAGGCAGAGGGATTGAGTGCACATATTATCAGTGCTCTGTTCTGTCATCGCTGAGAACTGAGTCAGAGATTTTGTCGGACTCAGAGCTTCATTTAAGACACAATGATGGTGTCAGCTGTGACTCAATGAGTAGCACACTCATCTCTGACTCTGAAAGTTATGAGTTCAAATCTGACTCCAGGGACTTAACACAAAAATATAGGCTGATGCTGTTAGTACAGCACAAAGGGAGATGCTCTTGTCCAGTTGAGATATGAAACCAAAACAATCTCAGGTGGATACAAAAGATCCCATGGCACAATTTGGAGGAACAGCAGGGGGAGTTCTCCCCAAGTTGCAACCAATACTTACCTTTCAATCAACATCACTGAAACAGAAGAATTGGTCGTGATCATGTTGCTGTTTGAGGAAGCTTGCTGTGCAATAATTGGCTGCTGCATTTCCTATAATAGAACATTGATGACACTTCATTAGCTGTGAAGTGCTTTGGAATGTCCTGACGTTGCAAATGGTGCGAAATAAATGCAAGTTATTTCTTTCTTTAAGAAGTGAGAGTAATCTTTAACTACAGTTACCATGATGCAATGCCTACATTGAGCTTAAACCAGTGGAAGCAGAAATAGGAAGAGCATCTTGGGAAATGTAGTTTACTGTGCCTGTATTATTCACTCTGTATCTTTACATGTGGTAAAATGGAATAGAATCATAGAACAAAATGCTGCACAATCTGAATTATAGTGTAGGATTGTAGTCCAGGCAGAAAGAGCACAGAAGGAGCTTTACTCTGTATCTAACCATGCTGCATATAATAATCCTTTGCATGAAATAAATTCTTCCCACAAAGGCATTAGAAAGACAGCAGAAAAGATCTGTGAGAATGGTTCCAGGGATAAGGGAATTCAATTATGGTGGATATTAGAGAATCTGGGGCTGTTCTCCTTCGAGAAGGGTGAGAGGTGATTTGATAGAGGTGTTCAAAATCATGACGGGTCTGGACTGAGTAGATAGAGAGAAACTGTTCCCATTGGCAGAAGGGTCGAGAACCAGAGGACACCAATTGAAGGTGATTGGCAAAAGAACTAAAGGTGACATGAGGAAAAACTTTTTTACGCAGTGAGTGGTTAGTATCTGGAATGCACTGCCTGAGAGAGTGGTGGAGGCAGATTCAATTGCGGCTTTCAAAAGGGAATTAGATAATTTTCTGAACAGAAGAAAATTGCAGGGATTTGGGGAAAGGGCATGGGAGTGGGACTAGCTGAGTTGTTCTTGCAGAGAGCCAGCCAGCATGAACACAAAGGGCCGAATGGCCTCCTCTGTACCATAGCCATTCTATGATTCTCACGGCCCCCTTTATTATTCTGCTGATAATCTTCTTTCGGATCACTGACTGAAGTGACCTTCCTGATGTTTGATCTGGATATTTCTAAACCTTTATTTACAAATCCCTCCTTTGATCCCACTACAGCCTCTCCAACCTCCTCCAGCCCTACACCCCAGCCCAAACCCCCTGTACCCCATGTCTACTGTGCATTCCTCTCCTCCAGTGCAACATCAGTAGCCTCCAGCCATCTCATATCTACACTCTGGAATTTTCTGCTAAATGTCTTGGTTGGGCATTTCTCCCCACCTTCAAAAATTGCCCTTATTCCCTCACCATAAGGGTCCCTCGCCACAAATGTTCCCTTATTCAGTTTCGGGACATGGGCATCTCCAGCAAGGTCAGCATTTATTGCCCATCCCCAGATCCCCCGAGAAGGTGGTGATGGGTGTCCTCAACCATAGTGGTTTGATACAACTGACTGGATACTCGGCCACTACAGGAGGCAGTTAGGAGTCAACCACATTGGTGTGGAACTGGAGTCACATATAGACCCAGATCAGGTGAGGAGAGCAGGTCTCCTTTCCTAAAGGCTATTGGGTTTTACGACTGTCCTTGCCCCTTCCTATCTCTGTAATCTCTGCCAGCCAAATAACCCTCCAAGATCTCTGCACTTCTCCAATTCAGGCCTCTTGCGCATCCCCAATTTTCTTTGCTCCGCCATTGGTGACCATCTCTTCAGCTGCCTAGACGTGAAGCTCTGGAATTCCCTCCATAAACCTCTTCACCTCTGTTCCTCTCTCCCTTCCTTTAAGATGCTCCTCAAGACCTATCTCTTTGACCAAGCTTTTGGTCAACTATTCTAATAGCTCCTTACGTGGCTCAGTGTCAAATTTTGTCTGATAATCTCGCCTGTGATGTACCTTCGGACGCTTTACAACATTAAAGAAGCTATATAAATGCAAGTTGTTGTCATGATCCACCCCATTCCCTTCCATGATTGAAACCCCTGTAAGACGCACTCACCCTGATTTTAACCAGAGATCAGTTCTTGGCATTTGAGATTTGATGTCAGTTTAAAACTCACTTGCTGCAGCAAAAATGAGGCACAAAGTATTTGAACTCCTGGGCCTCATGTGAATGCTGTTGGCTGACTCCCCATCCATTCTGGGTGGATGTCAGCAAGAAGGCCACCCACACAGAGCAAGCAAGCCCATGGTGTAGACCACCAAACTCCCATGATCGAGAGAGTAGGGCTCGGAGTGCTGGGGGGTGGGGGCAGTGAATCACAGTAGCAGGAGGCCTAAGGATTTCCTGGGATCTGCCTGATACTACAAGAAAAGCAAAGTAAAATAACATGAATGTTAGGCCGCCTGGCTCCAATCTGCTTCCTCGGTGGGTAAGTCTCAGTACCCACACGGGCCTAGCAGTGACAGCTGGACCCACAGCACCAATAACAGCTAAATTTGCTTTTGACCTTTGATAGAGTCGGTAAGGAGAAAGTGTTTCCAGTGACAGAAGGGTCAGTAACCAGAGGACACAGATTCAGGTTGATTGCCAAAATAACCAGTGAGAAGAGAATTTATTTTTGAAAACAGTAATCTGAAATGCCCTGTCTACAAGGCTACTGGAGGCAGCCTCAATGTAAATTTTCAAATGGGAATTGGATAAATACTTGAAATGGAGAAATCTGCAGGGCTATGGGACAGGGCGGTGGCATGGGAGCAGTTGGTTAGCTCTTACTAAGAGCCAGCGCTTGAACGATGGGCTGAATGACCTTGGTGGGACAATCATTAACTTCAAAAGGAAATTGGATGGCCACTTGAGGGAAATAAAATTGCAGAGCTGCAGGGATTGAGCAGGGGAGTGGGACTGACTGGATTGCTCCATGAAGAGCCGGAATGGACTTGATGGGCCAAATGGCCTCCTTCTTTGCCGTAAATGACAATGACCCTCGCTGTATGATTCTATGCCAAAAACAACTACTCACTTGTGGAAAATCAGGGAGTGTGTGTTTAGCCTTTCAAGAAGCCCATATGCTGAAGCCAAAGGGACATGACCATCACTATCCTGACTGAGGGTGGACAGACTATCCAGCTCATCCATTTCTTACAACAACAACAACACTTGCACTTACACAGCGCCTTTAATGCTGTAAAATATCCTAAGGTGCTTCACAAGAGCGTTACCAGACAACATTTGATGAGATTGTAGGAGAGGTGACCAAAAGCTTGTCGAAAGGTAAGTTTTAAAGACTGTCTTGAAGGAGCAGAGAGAAGTAGAGAGGGGGAGAGATTTAGGGAGGAAACTCCAGAGCTTCGAACCAAGGCAACTGAAAGCACGGCCATCAGTGGTGGAACAAAGGAAGTGATGGAAACAGAGAGGCCAGAATTAGAGCAGTGCAGAGATCTCGGAGAGTTGTAGGGCTGGAGGAGGTTCCAGAGATATGGAGGGGCAAGGCCATGGAGGGATTTGAAAACAAGGATGAGAATTTTGCAGGATCAGGAGCCAAGGTAGGTCAGCGAGCAGAGAGGTGATGAGTGAAGGGGACTTGATGCGAGTTGGAATAAGAGCAGCAGAGTTTTGGATGAGCTCAAGGTTACGTATCGTTACAAAGAGAATGTTACATAGCAGAATTAGCACAGGATCAAGGCAAGGGCAAGGAGAACAGGAGTGGCAGAGAGGGTGGATTATAATTCTTGCAATCCGATCGTTTTAATAATGTGTTTGAACACTTTCAAAGATATGTTTGTGGATGGCAGCACTAAAAACTGCATAAATATCATTGGCATTATTCTGACCTTAATCTCGACTTCTTCAGCCAAGATTCCTTCTGCAAGGTGATATGGCTCCTTTGAAGGGATCACAATGGTCGGTGACAAAGGCTTGTTAGGTGACACTGTGGGCACAATGCCTTGAGTGGGTGTTTAAATGGAGAGGGAAGTTCTGGGTGGTGAATGATGGAGATTTCGTAATGGTGGGAAGAGCTGAAGCTGACTTAAGCTCCCAAAACAACTTAGAGTAACTGCATGAGGTCACCCAAGATGCTTGGAGCAGGTAAGGAGTCAGCCCTTAAGCTGACTTAAGATCTCTCAAGCTGCACACAAGGGCAATAAGAGTAAACAAAGCTGAGCACCTGCTTAAAATGGATCAACAGGGCAGTTAGAGTCGGTAGGACATAGAAACAGAAGGAGGCCATTCTGCCCGTCAGACCTGTTCTGTCATTCAATTAGATCATGACTAATCTGCATCTTAGCTCCAACTATCCACCTTAGTTCTGTAACCTTTACTAGACTTGTTTAATAAAAAATTATGAATCTTAGTTTTGAAATTTTCAATTGACCTCCAGGCTCAACAGCTTTTTGGGGCAGAGAGTTAACCTTTGTGTGAAGAAGTGCTTCCTGATATCACCCTGAATGGCCTAGCTCTGAATTTAAGGTTCTGCACTCTTGTTCTGGACTCCCCCTTTAGAGGAAATAGTTTCATTCTATCTACCCCAGGATTGTCCAATCTTTGCACAAAGGGGGCCACATTACAATTTTTGTCTTATGGGGGGGGGGGGGCGATGAGACAATTTCATTTTTGTGAAGAAACTTTAAATGAGAAGACTAATATATTTACTTACTTTCTCATCACTATGTTGGACACTGATTTAGTTAAATACCTGGCATTGTTTTGCTTGCACAAGTAGTTAATATTTGCCTGCACACTTAATGTAGCAATGCGGAGTTTTCTGGATTGATGTCATTATGTCACGAGTGATCTTGATCACTCTCTCTCCATCATCTCTCACTCTCTGTGTTTCCCCCTCTCTGTTTTGTTCCCCCCCGTGTCGTCCTTGCTCTCTTTGTCCCCCCTCTCTGTCCCCCCTTTCTCTCTTGCTGTCCCCCTCTTTCTCTGTCCCCTCTCTTTCTCTCTCTCTCTGTCTCCCCCCCTTCACACTCTGTCCCCTTTCTCTCTCTCTGTCCTTCTTTTTCTGTCCTCTTTCTTTCTGTCTCTCTTTGTCCCCTTTCAATATCTCTCTGTTCCCCCTCTCTCATTCTCTCTCTGACCCCCCTTTCTCTATCCCCCCTCTCTCCATGTCTCCCCTCTCTCTCTGTCCCCCTTTCTTTCTGTCTCTCTCTCCCCCCCTCTCCTCTCTCTCTCTGTCCCCTCTCTCACTCTGTCTCTCTCCCCGCTCTCTCACCCTCTCTCTGTCCCACCTCCCTCTATCTGACAGTTGCAGAGAGCAGGAACACTCAGCAGATGGTTGGTCAGTTTTTTAAAATAAGATCGCAAGTCAGTTTCACAGCTGACAGCTGCTGCATGAGAGAGGGAACAGCAGTTTCTGAACTTCGGACAGCTTAGGGGTTTTCTGGTGGGCTTTTTTGAAAAAAAGTCAGAAGCCGCCAGAAAACCATAAATCTGTCCGAAGTTGGGAAACCACCCTTCCTGCTCCCAGCAGCTGTCAGCTGTGAAACTGACTTGCCATCTATTTTAAAAGCCAGACTGACAATGGGAAATTTCCCATCTCCAGTTATGAACCCCTGGTAATGATGAGGAACGGCCCTGGGTACAGTTTACATCTGTACATCAGGCTGGATGGGAATCTTTGGTGGGTCAGATCCTGGCCCATGGGCCGTATGTTGGACAACCCTGATCAGCCCCAACAAATCTTTTAGTCACATTAAACAACTTGATCAGAAGAAGAAACAAACAAAAACAAACTGTGTGAAGACAATGGGGAAATGTGAGAGAGGAACAAGTATAGGAATTCACTAACACAGACTCGAATTTGAAATTCTCATCCTGGTTTCAAATCCCTTCCAGGGCCTCATCCTTCCCTCTCCCTATATACCTAACTTCCTCCAGCCCTGAAATGCTCTGGGATCTCTGTGCTCCTCCAATTCTGGCGTCTCGTCCATCTCCCATTTTATTTGTCCCACCATTGGCGGCCATGCCTTCAGCCACTTCGTCCCTAAGATCTGGAATTCCTTACCTACTGGGGCTTTTATTGGGTCCAGAATGTGACTTACAGCTTCTCCTGGTGAGGCCTGGCAAGGGGTCTTCAGGTAGAATTGGTGGGGTAGCCAGGAAACTGCTCCCCCAACCTGACATGCAGCCAAAGTGCTGGAGCTGGTCAAGTATGCTGTGCAGAAAAAGTTCCCTTCCATGCAGTCCTACTGAGTGCAGTTATCAAGGCCTGATCATTGATCATGAGGGTATACTGATCCCCAATTCCAGGAGGGTCCACTACCTGAACCCAGGGTGAGGGGAGTCCTATTGCTGAGCAAAATTGGGGGTCCAACTCCAGGGGGAGGTCTGTATGTGGGGGTGGGGGGTGTCAGGGTGTGTCTGAATGTGGGGTAGTTTGGGGACTGGGAGGAGGGACTCATGCTCTCTGGCCCACAAGCAGTGCTTTAAAGCACTTGCCTTCTCCCCAAGGATGCCATTACCTCACTGCAGCTACCAGGTTTCCTGAGATATGGGAATCCCAACAGGTCACAGTTAACCCTCCAAAGCAGGATAAACCCAAGGCTTCCAGCATCATTAACATATTTGAAATACCAACCCATCTCCTGGGAGCAGGTTGGCTGCCCACCCCTTGTTCCACCTCAGAACCTTTGTCCATTTAACCCCCTGATTTGCAGCCAAACCTACCCGCTTATCTGTGTTAAAATTCTCCCCATGGGTTTAGTTACACTTCTCAAATAAGAAGGCTTGTCACCACCTTTTCCGAGTAAATAGGGAGGAGCAAGATCTACAGCGTGACATCTGAAAGGATATTGGAGTGTAATGTTTGGAGCTGATTGCTACATACTAACTGTAAGATGTTTATATAAGCTGTTCAGCAGTCCTGTAGCTTTTCTAAGGCTGAGTCAGAGAACAGGCTGTTTTATAACAACTCGATGCAACCTAGGAACATACATGTGACTAGGCCTTGTCAGCTATCCCGTATCCACAAAACAAATCAAATCATTTGTGGGTTTCTATTCTGATTGTGTTCTGTTCTCATTGTGCTCATATTCCCAAAGTGTTCCTATTCTGATTGTGTTCTTATTCTCCATTGTGTTCCTATTTTTATTCTTTCATGGGATGTGGGCATCACTGGCAGGGGCAGCATTTGTTGCCCATCCCTAATTGCCATTGATAACTGAGTGGCTTGCTAGGCGACTTCAGAGGGCAGTTAGGAGTCAACCACATTGCTTTGGGTCTGGAGTCACATGTAGGCCAGACCGGGTAAGGATGCAGATTTCCTTCCTTGAAGGACATCAGTAAACCAGATTAAAGGCCTGCTGCCTGACCCAACCCTGACAACATGTGTCACTTTGGTTGGGTCGGGTCGCACTTCCGGGTTCGGCTTTCGGGCTCAGGTTGGGTCGGGCCGGGTCCGGGTCGGATACACAAAGTATTAATTGGTTTGAAAGGTTGTTTAAAAAGACGAAGATTGGAGCCACAAAGTCAGTGATTGTTTGGTCACGAGTTAAATAGAAACCCATGGAGTTGTGCCCAGACAGGTTGTCTCACACTGTACCAGTATCTGTATTGCTTAAAATAAACTCAGCAGTTGCCCGAAGGCTCAGAAAATATCAATATACATTACCTAGACTCCTGCTTTACAGGTTGAAATACTTGCTGCAAGTTTATCCAGTGAACAGCTGAGATGCAGAGAGCAGGAAGGTCCTGAGTGATTAATTATTGTAAAATATGCCATATTTATATAAAAAATATAAAATGATCACTGGCAGGACTCTAGTGTAGTACTGTACTGTATGTGTATAGACTAGAGTCCTGACAGTGATCATTTTATATTGTTTATATTTCCAAATAACGGATAAAAGCTCAAGGACATATAAGGGCAGAAGTCTGGACAATGTCTCTCTAACTCCCTTAGATGGTCAAAAAAAGAGTCCAGGAGATTGCAAGAATCATACTTAGAGTCTCTGGTATTTCACCTGTCTTGAACAAGATGTGATTTCGCCCACAACCAGGAACCAGTCCAGCTCCCTTTTGAAGGTCTGCAGAGAGTGTTAGCGCTGACCACATTAGCCAGCAACTTGTTCCAAGGGTCTCCTGTACAAAGAAGAACTGCCCAATATCCGAACCAGCCCTGCCTTTGCATAACCTTATATACAGATCCCTGACCTTCCCCAATAAAGAAAGAACTTGCATTTCTATAGCAACTTCCATGACCTCAGGACGTCCCGCATCCCTTCACAGCCAATGAAGTACTTTTGAAGTTTAATCACTGCTGTAATGTAGAGGAACGTGGCAGCCAATTTGTGCACAGCAAGACCCCACAAACAGCAATGGGATAAATGACCAAAACAGTCTGTTTCCAGTTCTAATGAAGGGTCACTGACCTGAAACGTTAACTTTGCTTCTCTCTCCACAGATGCTGCCAGACCTGCTGAATATTTCCAGCATTTCTTGTTTTTATTATAGTCTGTTTCCAGTGATGTTTGAGGAGGTACTCTGTTAAAGAGTCATGTACTTAGACTTGGTAGTCAGAATTTTGTTCCCTCTTTCTATTGAATTATTTGGAAAAACAAGGAAGGGCTACGCCGGGAACTGAGTTGGGGACCCCGCCCATTTCTTGTTAGAAGTGGCAGATGGCTTATAGTACATGTAGGAATGGAGAGGAAAGTGGATTGTAATGATATGAAAATGAAGAAAACACATTGTAATGATATTCAAACATTGTAATGATAGCCAAATGAGACGAAATATAATGATATGCAAATAAAGCAAACATTTTAAATGTAAAACAGCACTTTCTATCTTTAGCCTGCCCCCCACTCCCCCCCAGAAAAAGCAGGGTTCTCAGGAAGTCTGGGGAAGGGAGGGAAGGGGGGGTAGGGGGGAAGGGAGCAACAGGGCAAGGGAGCAATGTAGAAGGGGGAAGGGGAAATGGGTAAGGGAACAAAGGGGAAAGGGGGTAAGGGAGCAATGGGCAAAGGGGGAAGGAAGCAACGGGGGAAGGGGGAAAGAGGTAGTGGAGCAATGGGTGAAGGGGAAGGGGGGAAGGGAGAAATGGCGGAAAGGGGGAAAGGAGTAAGGGAGCAATGGGGCAAGGGGGAAGGGAGCAATGGGGAAGGGGAGAAAGGGGTAATGTAGCAATGGGCGAAGGAGGAAGGGGGACGGGAGCAATGGGGCAAGGGAGAAAGGAGTAGGGGAGCAATGGGTGAAGGGGGAAGGGGAGCTACAGAGGAAGGGGAAAGGCCATTTTCCACAACGCTCTTGTACTGAATTGAGCAGAAGCTAAGGCTTGAGGCTGAAAACTACAGGTGCAGAGCTCAGTGGGCCCAAGAAACCCCAAAGTGAAGAGCTGATGCAATTGGGTAACTTCTAACTTGTTCGGGACGTGTAACAACTGGCCAATCTGACGCCATCATTTTTCAACTCCCCTGGGCTGAAAGTTGAAATTTAGCCTTCCTCTCCCTCCACCCCAGTCTCTGCTGCCCCCTTGTCCCCCCCACAAACCCAACCACCATCGTCCTGTGCCTGGAGATACCGATTCCCCAGACACAGGGTTGCAGAAAATCTTGCCTAGTAGTCAAACAGAAAGCAAATAGTTAATGGCTTAATTGTAATCCCTACATTACAACAGTGACCGCACTTCAAAAGTACTTCATTGGTTGTGAATACACTTTGCAACATCCTGAGTTCACGGAAGGTGCTGCATTAATGCAAGTCTTTGTATTTCCTTCATTCTTTAGTACAATGGTGAGGAATTGGCAGACTGCAGCCTGAATATGGCTCACTCCAGTGTTTCATCGAGCTCACTGTACCTTTCAATATTCAGCTCAATGGGCAGCCGTCTACTGCATCCCCTGCCATCTCGTTGACTCACTGGCACAGCCCCTGGTGAGGTAGTGGATTGAAGTTGCCAGTGCCTTTTCATGGCACCATGTCTCCGTTGGTGGCACTCACACCTGAGAAAGAAGGTTGTGGGATCAAGTCCCACTCCAGGGACTTGAGTGTATAATCCAGGCTGACGCTCCCAGTGTACTACTGAGCTAGTGTGCACTGTTAGAGGTGCTGCCTTTTGGATGACGCATTAAACCGAGGCCTCGTCTGCAATCCCAGGTGGATTTAAAATATCCCCTGGTACTATTTGGAAGAAGTGCAGGGGAGTTTTGTCGGGTGTCCCGGCCAATATATATCCCTCAATCTATATTCACTAAACAGCAGATTATCTGTTTATTAACATATTCTTGTTTGTGGGAGCCAGGCCTGCACAAATTAGCTGCCGGGTTTCCAATATTACAAGAGTGACTACACTTTGTAAAATAATTTTATTGGCCATAATTAGGGACAACCTGAGGCTGTGACAGGTGCCATGTAATGCAACTCCTTCCCTTTCCCTTCCAGTCCCACTTCAGAGTTTTGAGCACATAATCCAGGCTGACAATCACTGTGCAGTACTGAGGGAGTGCTGCACTGTCGGAGGGTCAGTACCGAGGGAGCGCTGCGCTGTCGGAGGGTCAGTACCGAGGGAGCACTGCGCTGTCGGAGGGTCAGTACCGAGGGAGCGCTGCGCTGTCGGAGGGTCAGTACCGAGGGAACGCTGCGCTGTCGGAGGGTCAGTACCGAGGCAGCGCTGCGCTGTCGGAGGGTCAGTACCGAGGCAGCGCTGCGCTGTCGGAGGGTCAGTACCGAGGCAGCGCTGCGCTGTCGGAGGGTCAGTACCGAGGCAGCGCTGCGCTGTCGGAGGGTCAGTACCGAGGGAGCGCTGCGCTGTCGGAGGGTCAGTACCGAGGGAGCGCTGCGCTGTCGGAGGGTCAGTACCGAGGCAGCGCTGCGCTGTCGGAGGGTCAGTACCGAGGGAGCACTGCGCTGTCGGAGGGTCAGTACTGAGGGAGCGCCGCACTGTCAGAGGGTTAGGACTGAGGGGATGCTTCACTGACGGAGGGGCAGGACTGAGGCAACACTGTACTGTCGGAGGAGCAGTACTGAGGGAGACAAAAACAAGAAATGCTGGAATCACTCAGCAGGTCTGGCAGCATCTGTGGAAAGAGAAGCAGAGTTAACGTTTCGGGTCAGTGACCCTTCTTCGGAACTCAGTACTGAGGGAGAGCTGCACTGTAGGATAAACTGCTGACTGTTCAAGTGGACATACAGGATCTTATCGAAGGTCAGCATGGGGAGTTCTTCCTGTGTCCTGGCCGGAGTCTATCTCCTGACCAAACCACTGAACCAAATTATCTGTCATTTATCTCATTGCCATTTGTCAGATCTTGCTCATTGAAAATTGGCTGCCGTGTTTGCTTAGAGAACAGAAGCAATTAATTGGCTATAAAGTTACAGGAGACCACCTGAGGTTATGAAAGGTTTTGTATAAATCCAAGTTCTTTAATTATAGAGTCATGGAAAGATACAGCACTGAAACAGGCCCTTCGGCCCACCGAGTCTGTGCCGACCATCAACCACCCATTTACTATGAGTTCTGAAGTTCTGAAGAAGGGTCACTGACCTGAAACGTTGAATCTCTTTAATTATATTGTTTGAAACTGTTTCAATTGGATTGTCAGAAATTTGATTCTCTCAGCTTGCATTTAAATGAAAGATCTGATTTCCTTATTCTTTGTGCCCAGGAACATGCAATTCCCATTGGCAAAGTAAGAGAGAAAGTGGTGTGGGGGTGGGGGGTAGGCGATGAGGACGTGCAGCAGGCCCAGAAGATGTTCCCTGGGGTTACCTGAGCTCTCCTGGGGTCAGGGGAGGAGAGCACTGATGTGGTTGGCTCCTAACACCCTCCGAAGTGGTGTAGAAAACTGCTCAGCTGTGAAACATTTACAAGGAGAAGCCCCCACAAGTGCAGAGGATGTTTTCCTCTGCATCTAACCTGTGCGGTACCTGTCCCTCCCTCTCCTCCCTCTGACACCCCCTCCCCCTTAGACTGTTGTCAGGGAGGCTCATTAACACTATATTCCCCAACAGATTATAGGTTGCAGCCTCCGCAGTCCCTCGCAGTTGAGTTTAGGCCGTAGCTACCAGCTGTAGCAAGGCTGACCGCCTCTCATCTCCCCCTGCTGAAGACACTGGCTCCTCACATGCTCAAATTTCCACTGAGGAGGGGGAGACAGCTTCCCTCCAGTGACTCAACAACTCCTCATGTGATTGTGAATGCTGCAAGGATATTTGACCCTGGAGGGCACTACAGTCAAACCTGATTATCTACCTGCCCAATGTCCCACACATGCACTCGTAGAAAGGAAGACTTTCTGTCGTGCCTTTCATGACCTCAGGCTGTCTCAAAGCACTTGACAGCCAATAAAGTACTTTTTGAAGTGCAGTCACTGTTGTAACGTTGGAAACGCGGCAGCCAACTTGTGCACAGCAAGATCCCACAAACAGCAATGTGATAATGACCAGATACTCTGTTTTTTACTGATATTGTTTGAGGGGTGAACATTGGCCAGGATCCAGGGAAGCTCCCCCTGCTCTTCTTCAAAATAGTGCCATGGTATTTTTTAAAAATCAGCTGAGAGGCTAAACAGAGGCCTAGCTTTAATGTCTCATCCAAAGGATGGCGCCTCCGACAGTGCAGCACTCCCCAGAGTAGCAAGTGACAAGGCCAATGTTTTATGTTCATTGAACCTCTGTGTTAGTAGAGACTGCACACAAAGACTAACCACTCCAGATGGGATGAGTAATGCAATATTTTGGGTTCTTTACTGAGTAATGGTAGAGCAAGTACATCGAGATATTCACTGTATAGGGGTTTTTTCAAGACCGTTAAACACTCATGGTGTGCAACATCATCGCTCTTACATGACTGACATGGTCTTGTAGCCACATCTCTTAATGGTGTACACACACAACAGCCAATAGAGTTTTGATACAGAACTAAATCCATTGACTATTAGTCAGAGAAAGTCATGATCTAAATACAATGTGCTGGGTAGACCACACGTGGAGTACTGAGTCAAATTCTGGTCATCCAGACATTAAGAAGACATTCAGGTGCAGTAGGGGGAGATGGTGGCATAGTGGTAATATCACTGGATTAGTAATCCAGAGACCCAAGCTAATACCCTGGGGACACGGGTTCAAATCCCACCAGAGCAACTGGAGGAATTTAAATTCAATGAATTAATACATTCAGTTAATTGATAGAATTGAAAGCTAGTCTCAGTAATGGTGTCATGAAACTATCATCGATTGTCATAAAAACCCATCTGGTTCACTAATGTCTTTTAGGGAAGGAAATCTGCCGTCCTTACCTGGTCTGGCCTACGTGTGACTCCAGACCCACAGCAATGTGGTTGACTCTCAATTGCCCTCTGAAATGGCCTAGCAAGCTGCTCAGTTGTCAAGGGCAATTAGGAATAGGCAACAAATGCTGGCCTTGCCAGCGATGCCCCACATCCCATGAAAGAATTTAAAAAAAAGATAATGTAGAGACAATCCATGGGGCTGATTCCGAGTGTCGTGGGTTAGCCATGGCCTGGGCCCCCCCTATCTCTGTAACCTCCTCCAGCCCTACAACTCTCTGAGATCTCCGCACTCCTCCAATTCTGGCCTCTTGTGCGTCCCCAATTTTCATTGTTCCACCATTGGTGGCTGTGTCCCAGCTGTGGAATTCCCTCCCAAAACCTCTCCCTCTGTCTAACCTCACTGTTCTTTTAAGACGCTCCTTGAACACTATCTCTTTAATCAAGCTTTTGACCTGTCCTGGGTATCTCCTCATGTGGCTCAATGTTAGATTTTGTCTGATTACGCTCCTGTGAAGTGCCTTAGGGCACTTTACTACCTTAAAGGCAATATGTAAATGCAAACTGTTATTGTTGATAGACAGAAGACACTTTGGATTATTGGCCTGGAATGAAAGTGTCTGAGAGGTGATCTTATAACGGGATATAAAATAGTAAATGGTTTGGAAAGAGTTAATCTGGATTATCATTTCAAATTAAATTGTGGGAGGAGTAGGGGGGTCACAGGGTCAATTTAATAAAAGGCTTTTCTTCACGCAGAGAGTGAGCAGAACATAGAATGGATTCCCTGATTGATTAGTGAATGAGAAGACCTGAAGTTAGTTATTAATCTGAAGTCGAATACTGCAATGCAGGGGTCTGTAGTATGCATCTCGCTGGATGGGCTGATATGGGCAAAATGGCCTTCGTCAGCTGCAATTATCTTGCAATCTTTTATTTAAATTTTATTTTTGGGATGTGAGCATTGCTGGCAAGGGCAACACATTTTCCCATCACTAATTGCCCTTTATCTCTTTATTCCCATTGTCCCGCCCTTATTCCTTAAAAGTTTAAGGGCTAAACATTGGATAAGCTGATGCGTGAATAACCCGCGCCCATTCGAAATGATGAAGGCACCATGAAAACCTTGTTTGATGGGAGTGTGCAGCCCAGCGATACATATGCTGCTGACTGGCTGGCTGCACACTCAGCAGGGAACCCAGGATTGTGCAAAGATAGCATGAGTTAAAGCTAACCCGGACTTCTTAAAGCCAGCTTGCCTCTCTTCCAAGGGAGGTGTATTCTGGCTGTTGGAGGGGCTGGAACTATTTGTGTCAGAGCATCTCAGAATGAATAAGGGGAGCAATGGAGCAGCAGGACAGAGAGAGGGCTCCCAGATGCAGCATTAGGGGCCTTAATTTATTTATTTAGAGATGCAGCACTGAAACAGGCCCTTCGGCCCACCGAGTCTGTGCCAACCAACAACCACCCATTTATACTAACCCTACAGTAATCCCATATTCTCCACCACCTACCTACACTAGGGGCAATTTACAATGGCCAACTTACCTATCAACCTGCAAGTCTTTGGCTGCGGGAGGAAACCGGAGCACCTGGCAAAAACCCACGCGGTCACAGGGAGAATTTGCAAACTCCGCACAGGCAGTACCCAGAACTGAACCCAGGTCGCTGGAGCTGTGAGGCAGCGGTGCTAACCACTGTACCACTGTGCTGCACTAATGATGGAGATGAAAGGAGGGGTGATATTTCCACAGGGGTCAGGAGGCCCTGCATACACACACTGCGAAGGGAATGGCAGCTGATAGCTACAGAGGTCAATACAAGGAGTCTGGCCCTGAGGACCTGACGACAGTGAAAAAGGTTCAATGATCTCCCACAGGTGCCCAAGGTCGGTGAATGTATCTTCAAATACCATCTCCTACCCATCGTACCACCAGCCTCACACACTGCTCAGTGCCTCACGTCCCAATCTCTAGCAATCAGGACTCATGCCTAACTTTCACATGCTCCACCTCACCCTCACATATTTACCACTGCTGCCAGTCTCACCCTCACAGCTCGCAGCTTCCACATACTTCCAGCTATTCAACTATGACAGGTACACCACCCAAACACATTGCAACAAACTCACTGACACTCTCTCGCAGGACAAGGTGGCCAATAACAGGAGGGAGCAGCAGCGAATCAGCGGGGGACAGGCACGGCTGCATCTTCTCAGCCGCTTGCAGGAGACGATGCTCCAAATCATTGTGCCGGCAGTCACAGAGGTTGTTGTACCTGGCCTCACGGAAACCATCCAGGATGAGGGTATGTTCCTTCTCAAATCCCACTTCACCCTCGTCCTGCAATCTGCTATGAAGTGCGAGCTGCAGACGATGTGACCATGGACCTCTTGCTTTCCACCCACCCCACCTCCCTCTCCCCAACCCTCCACTTCTGCATTTATGCTTTAAGATATCCGAGAGCTGCCGCCTGGCGCAGGGCGAAAACAAGAGCAGACGTCTGGCTGACACTCGCAGCCACCAGCTCAGATACTGGCACTGCGCCTACTTTAGAGTGTACCATAGAGACAGGATCAGCATATGGTGAGTCACTGGGAATAAGTAGGCTGCAGTAAGGTCAGAGGAAAAGGATAGAGTGTGTGTCAGCTCCTCAGGGCTTGTGGTGGGTGGTGTGGGCAAAGTCGCAGACAAGTTCTGCTGCAGGGGACTCAGGTGAGGACTTCAAAGAGGTGGCGTACAGAAAAACGATGAATGGGCATGCACACAGAAATGCTTGGTGCACTGCAGACCTGCCAGACAGCCTGCTGTCACTGTCAAGGAGCGTGGAGGAGTCCGGCTCCCACTTGGCACAGGGCTTTGCACAGAGCCTGGAGCCCATCCTTTCCAGTGTGGAAGTGGTGGCCAACTCCATGCGGACACTTGCGGACCCAACCATCGTGCAGCATCTGATGGCTGATGTCTCGGCTTCCATTGCAACACAAGCAGAATCCACCCAATGTCTGAGAGCTGCAGTGGAAGCTCAGACTGAGGTCGTGCAGTCTCTGCTAGTTGCCAGACAGGCTCAGACTGCTGTCATCATGGCTGCAGACACCAGTGCTGACAGGGGCTTTCAGGCTGTCACAGTTGCCCACCATTGTGTTGTGTGGCACTGCCACCATGCTAAATGGGATAGATTTCGAACAGATCTTCCAACTCAAAACTGGACATCCATGAGGTTCTGTGGACCATCAGCAGCAGCAGAAATGTATTCAACTTCTATCTGTAACGTCATGGCCTAGCATATCCCCCACTCTACCATTACCATCAAATCAGGGGACCAACCCTGGTTCAATGAAGCATGCAGGAGGACATACCAGGAGCAGCACCAGGCATACCTAAAAATGAGGTGTCAGCCTACAACACAGAACTACTTGCATGTCAAACAGTGGAAGCAGCATGCGATAGACAGGGCTAAGTGATCTCATACCAACGGATCAGATCAAAGCTCTGTAGTCCTGCCACGTCTAGTCATGAATGGTGGTGGACAATTAAACTGACAGGAGGAGGATGCTCCACAAATATTCCCATCCTTAATGATGGGGGAGCCCCGCACATCAGTGCAAAAGACAAGGCTGAAGCATTTTCATCCATCTTCAGCCAGAAGTGCCGAGTGGATGATCCATCTCGGCCTCCTCCTAAGATCACCAGCATCACAGATGCCAGTCTTCAGCCAATCCGATTCACTCCACGTGATATCAAGAAATAGCTGAAGGCACTGGATACTGCAATGGCTCTGGGGCCTGACAAAATTTCGGCAATAGTACTGAAGACTTGTGCACCAGAACTTGCCATGCCCCTAGCCAAGCTGTTCCAGTACAACTACAACATTGGCATCTGCCCAGCAATGTGGAAAATTGCCCAGGTATGTCCTGTACACAAAAATCAGGACAAATCCAACCCAGCCAATTAACACCCTATCAGTCTACTCCCAATTATCAGCAAAGTAATGGAAGGGTACGTTGCCAATTCTATCAAGCGGCACTTACTCAGCAATAACCTGCTCACTGATGCTCACTTTGGGTTCTGCCGGGGCCACTCAGCTCCTGACCTCATTACACTCTTAGTCCAGACATGGACAAAAGAACTGAACTCCAGAGGTGAGGTGAGAGTGACTGCCCTTGACATGAAGGCAGCATTTGACTGAGTATGGCATCAAGGGGCTCTAGCAAAACTGGAGTCAATGGGAATCAGGGGAAAACTCTCCACTGGTTGGAGTCATACCTAACGCAAAGGAAGATGGTTGTGGCCAATCACAGCAGGAGTTCCTCAGGGTAGTGTCCGAGGCCCAACCATATTCAGTTGCTTCATCAATGACCTTCCCTCCATCATAAGATCAGAAGTGGGGATGTTCACTGATTGCACAATGTTCAGCACCATTCGCGACTCCTCAGGTACGGAAGCAGCTGATGTCCATAAGCAGCAAGACCTGGACAATATCCAGGCTTGGGCTGATCAGTTGCAAGTAACAGTCGTGTCACACGAGTGCCAGGCAATGACTATCTCCAACAAGAGAGAATCTAACCATTTCTCCTTGATGTTCAATGGCATTACCATCACTGAATCCCCAGTTGTTAATATCCTGCAGGTCACCATTGACCAGAAACTGAACTGGAGTAGCCACATAAATTCTATGGCTACAAGCACAGGTCAGAGGCTGGGAATCCTGCAGCAAGTAACTCACCTCCTGACTCCCCAAAGCCTGTCCACCGTCCAAAAGGCACAAGTCAGGAGTGTGATAGAATACTTTCCACTTGCCTGGAAGGGTGAAGCTCCAACAACACTCAAGAAGCTCAACACCATCCAGGACAAAGCTACCTGCTTGATTGGCACCCCATCCACCACCTTCAACATTCACTCCCTCTACCACCGCGCACAGTAGCAGCAGTGTGTACCATCTGCACGATGCACTGCAGCAACTCACCAAGACTCCTTTGACAGCACCTACCAAACCCAAGACCTCTACCACCTCAAAGGACAAGGGCAGGAGATGCATGGGAACATCACCACCTGCAAGTTCCTCTTCCTGTCACACACCATCCTGACTTGGAACTATATCGCCATTCCTTCACTGTCGCTGGGTCAAAATCTTGGAACTCCCTTCCTAACAGCACTGTGGGTGTACCTACCCCATGTGGACTGCAGCAGCTCAAGAAGGCAGCTCACCACCACCTTCTCAAGGGCAACTAGGGATGGGCAATAAATGCTGGCCTGGCCAGCGATGCCCACATCCTATAAATGAATATTAAAAAAAACACCACTCACTGCTAACTAAAAGAACCTGTGTCAGCTCCGAGACACAGTACACATGCCCGGAACTATCTCGACAGCAGCAAAAGAAAGTGAAAAGCAGCTCATCTTTAAATTCCCGTAAAGATCTCCAGTGGAGGATTCCTCAAGCAGCTGAATACATGATCAGCTGAGAGTGTTTAAAACAGGGCATTAACCAGACCTGCAAGGTCCAAAATAACAGGTCAAGTGTCAAATCAGCATTAGACGCCGACTGTTGTCACAATCTGCCCACGCTACATGCTGCTGGCGCAGGCACAGGATGCCCACACTATCGTCCTTCCTGATGTGATCATGCCGGACGTGGACAGGGGTGGACCCTGGGGCCTCATGTTTTTGAGCTCCGGCCTCCCGTAGCATAGAAACTGTCAACACAACAGCGCCAGATATTATGGCCTTAAACTCTTAAAAATCATAGCATCTATCTCACTTTTAAACTCGCCAATTAATTCTGCTCATTTGAATTTTTGTGGCAAGGTGACGCACAATTCCATAACCAATAATGTGAAGAAATCGCTCCCATCACGGCCAGGGCCAGTTCTGCTGTCAAGACAGCAACACCACTTTGATCCCTGAACATTTCGGACAAGTTACCACAAAGTCACCCTCAGAGAATCACCCCAAGAGAATCAGCCCAGAGAATCACCCCGAGAGAATCACCCCCAGAGAATCATCCCCAGAGAATCACCCCAAGATAATCAGCCCAGAGAATCACCCCGAGAGAATCACCCCCAGAGAATCATCCCCAGAGAATCACCCCAAGATAATCAGCCCAGAGAATCACCCCCAGAGAATCACCCCCAGAAAACCTCCCCCAGAGAATCACCCACAGAGAATCATCCCCAGAGAATCAGCCCAAGATAATCAGCCCAGAGAATCACCCTAGAGAATCACCCCCAGAAAATCTACCCCAGAAAATCTCCCCCAGAGAATCACCCCCAGAGAATCTCCCCCAGAGAAACACCCCCAGAGAATCACCCCCAGAGAATCATCCCCAGAGAATCACCCCCAGAAAATCTCCCCCAGCGACTCACCCCCAGAGAATCACCACCAGAGAATCACTCCCAGAGAATCTCCCCCAGAGAATCTCCCCCAGAGAATCACCCCGAGAAAATCACCCCCAGAGAACCATTCCCAGAGAACCATTCCCAGAGAATCACCCCCAGAGAACCATCCCCAGAGAATCACCCCCAGAAAATCACCCCCAGAGAATCTCCCCCAGAGAATCACCCCCAGAGAATCACCCCCAGAGAAACTACCCCAGAGAATCACCCCAAGAGAATCTCCCCCAGAGAATCACCTCCAGAAAATCACGCCCAGAGAATCTCCCCCAGAAAATCACCCCCAGAGAATCACCCCCAGAAAATCACCCCCAGAGAATCTCCCCCAGATAATCTTCCCCAGAGAATTACCCCCAGAGAATCAGCCTCAGAAAATCACCCCCAGAGAATCTCCCCCAGAAAATCACCCCCAGAGAATCTCCCCCAGAGAATCCCCCTCAGAAAATCTCCCCCAGAGAAACTTCCCCAGAGAATCACCCCCAGAGAATCACTCCAGAGAATCACCCTCAGAAAATCTCCCCCAGAGAACCATCCCCAGAGAATCACCCCCAGAGAATCTCCCCAGAGAATCACCCTCAGAAAATCTCCCCCAGAGAACCATCCCCAGAGAATCACCCCCAGAGAATCACCCCAGAGAATTACCCACGGAGAATCTCCCCAGAGAATCTCCCCAGAGAATCACCCCAGAGAATCACCCCAGAGAATCACCCTCAGAAAATCTCCCCCAGAGAAACATGCCGAGAGAATTACCCCCAGAGAATCACCCCAGAGAATCACCCTCAGAAAATCTCCCCCAGAGAACCATCCCCAGAGAATCACCCCCAGAGAATCACCCCAGAGAATTACCCCCAGAGAATCTCCCCAGAGAATCACCCTCAGAAAATCTCCCCCAGACAAACATCCCCAGAGAATCACCCCCAGAGAATCACCCCAGAGAATCACCCGCAGAAAATCTCCCCCAGAGAACCATCCCCAGAGCATCACCCCCAGAGAATCACCCCACAGAAACATCGCCAGAGAATCACCCCCAGATAATCACCCCAGAGAATTACCCCCAGAGAATCTCCCCAGAGAATCACCCTCAGAAAATCTCCCCCAGAGAAACATCCCCAGAGAATCACCCCCAGAGAATCACCCCAGAGAATTACCCCCAGAGAATCTCCCCAGAGAATCAACCCCCAGAGAATCACCCCAGAGAATCTCCCCCAGAGAATCACCCCAGTAAATTACCCCCAGAGAATCACCCCAGAGAATCAACCCCAGAGAATCTCCAAAAGAGAATCTCCCCCGGAGAATCACCAACACCCAGAGAATCACAACACCCAGAGAATTACCCCCAGACAATCTCCCCCAGAGAATCACCCCAGAGATTTACCCCCAGAGAATCACCCCAGAGAATCAACCCCAGTGAATCTCCAAAAGAGTATCTCCCCCGGAGAATCACCCCCAGAGAATCACCCCCGGAGAATCATCCCGAGAGAATCTCCCCCAGAGAATCTCCGCCAGAGAATCTCCCCCAGAGAATCACCCCCGGAGAATCATCCCGAGAGAATCTCCCCCAGAGAATCTCCGCCAGAGAATCTCCCCCAGAGAATCACCCCCAGAGAATCATCCCGAGAGAATATCCCCCAGAGAATCACCCCCAGAGAATCTCCCCCGGAGAATCACCAACACCCAAAGAATTACCCCCAGAGAATCACCCCCAGAGAATCACCCCCAGAGAATCTCCCCCAGAGAATCACCCCCAGAGAATCACCCTAGAGAATCACCCTCAGAAAATCTCACCCAGAGAACCATCCCAAGAGAATCACCCTCAGAAAATCTCCCCCAGAGAACCATCCCCAGAGAATCACCCCCAGAGAATCACCCCCAGAGAATCACCCTCAGAAAATCTCCCCCAGAGAACCATCCCCAGAGAATCTCCCCCAGAGAATCACCCCCAGAGAATCTCCCCCAGAGAATCACCCCCAGAGAATCTCCCCCGGAGAATCACCAACACCCAGAGAATTACCCCCAGAGAATCTGCCCCAGAGAATCACCCCCAGAGAATCACCCCAGAGAATCACCCTCAGAAAATCTCCCCCAGAGAACCATCCCCAGAGAATCACCCCCAGCAAATCTCCCCCAGAGAAACATCCCCAGAGAATCACCCCCAGGGAATCACCCCAGAGAATTACCCCCAGAGAATCTCCCCATAGAATCAACCCCCAGAGAATCACCCCAGAGAATCTCCCCCAGAGAATCACCCCAGTAAATTACCCCCAGAGAATCACCACAGAGAATCAACCCCAAAGAATCTCCAAAAGAGAATCTCCCCCGGAGAATCACCAACACCCAGAGAATCACAACACCCAGAGAATTACCCCCAGACAATCTCCCCCAGAGAATCACCCCAGAGAATTACCCCCAGAGAATCACCCCAGAGAATCAACCCCAGAGAATTTCCAAAAGAGTATCTCCCCCGGAGAATCACCAACAACAAGAGAATCACCGAAACCCAGAGAATTACACCCAGAGATTCATCCCGAGAGAATCTCCCCCAGAGAATCTCCCCCAGAGAATCACCCCCAGAGAATCACCCCCGGAGAATCATCCCGAGAGAATCTCCCCCAGAGAATCATCTCGAGAGAATCTCCCCCAGAGAATCACCCCCAGAGAATCATCCCGAGAGAATATCCCCCAGAGGATCATCCCCAGAGAAACTCCCCCAGAGAATCACCCCCAGAGAATCTCCCCCGGAGAATCACCAACACCCAAAGAATTACCCCCAGAGAATCACCCCCAGAGAATCACCCCCAGAGAATCACCCTCAGAAAATCTCCCCCAGAGAACCATCCCCAGAGAATCTCCCCCAAAGAATCACCCCCAGAGAATCTCCCCCAGAGAATCACTCCCAGAGAATCACCCTAGAGAATCACCCTCAGAAAATCTCCCCCAGAGAACCATCCCCAGAGAATCTCCCCCAGAGAATCACCCCCAGAGAATCTCCCCCGGAGAATCACCAACACCCAGAGAATTACCCCCAGAGAATCTGCCCCAGAGAATCACCACCAGAGAATCTACCCCAGAGAATTGCCCCCAGACAATCTCCCCCAGAGAATCACCCCAGAGAATTACCCCCAGAGAATCACCCCAGAGAATCAACCCCAGAGAATTTCCAAAAGAGTATCTCCCCCGGAGAATCACCAACAACAAGTGAATCACCAAAACACAGAGAATTACACCCAGAGATTCATCCCGAGAGAATCTCCCCCAGAGAATCTCCCCCGGAGAATCATCGCGAGAGAATATCCCCCAGAGAATCATCCCGAGAGAATCTCCCCCAGAGAATCACCCCCAGAGAACCATCCCGAGAGAATATCCCCCAGAGAATCATCCCCAGAGAAACTCCCCCAGAGAATCACCCCCAGAGAATCTCCCCCGGAGAATCACCAACACCCAAAGAATTACCCCCAGAGAATCACCCCCAGAGAATCACCCCCAGAGAATCACCCTCAGAAAATCTCCCCCAGAGAACCATCCCCAGAGAATCACCCCCAGAGAATCACCCCAGAGAATTACCCCCAGAGAATCTCCCCAGAGAATCACCCTCAGAAAATCTCCCCCAGACAAACATCCCCAGAGAATCACCCCCAGAGAATCACCCCAGAGAATCACCCGCAGAAAATCTCCCCCAGAGAACCATCCCCAGAGCATCACCCCCAGAGAATCACCCCACAGAAACATCGCCAGAGAATCACCCCCAGATAATCACCCCAGAGAATTACCCCCAGAGAATCTCCCCAGAGAATCACCCTCAGAAAATCTCCCCCAGAGAAACATCCCCAGAGAATCACCCCCAGAGAATCACCCCAGAGAATTACCCCCAGAGAATCTCCCCAGAGAATCAACCCCCAGAGAATCACCCCAGAGAATCTCCCCCAGAGAATCACCCCAGTAAATTACCCCCAGAGAATCACCCCAGAGAATCAACCCCAGAGAATCTCCAAAAGAGAATCTCCCCCGGAGAATCACCAACACCCAGAGAATCACAACACCCAGAGAATTACCCCCAGACAATCTCCCCCAGAGAATCACCCCAGAGATTTACCCCCAGAGAATCACCCCAGAGAATCAACCCCAGTGAATCTCCAAAAGAGTATCTCCCCCGGAGAATCACCCCCAGAGAATCACCCCCGGAGAATCATCCCGAGAGAATCTCCCCCAGAGAATCTCCGCCAGAGAATCTCCCCCAGAGAATCACCCCCGGAGAATCATCCCGAGAGAATCTCCCCCAGAGAATCTCCGCCAGAGAATCTCCCCCAGAGAATCACCCCCAGAGAATCATCCCGAGAGAATATCCCCCAGAGAATCACCCCCAGAGAATCTCCCCCGGAGAATCACCAACACCCAAAGAATTACCCCCAGAGAATCACCCCCAGAGAATCACCCCCAGAGAATCTCCCCCAGAGAATCACCCCCAGAGAATCACCCTAGAGAATCACCCTCAGAAAATCTCACCCAGAGAACCATCCCAAGAGAATCACCCTCAGAAAATCTCCCCCAGAGAACCATCCCCAGAGAATCACCCCCAGAGAATCACCCCCAGAGAATCACCCTCAGAAAATCTCCCCCAGAGAACCATCCCCAGAGAATCTCCCCCAGAGAATCACCCCCAGAGAATCTCCCCCAGAGAATCACCCCCAGAGAATCTCCCCCGGAGAATCACCAACACCCAGAGAATTACCCCCAGAGAATCTGCCCCAGAGAATCACCCCCAGAGAATCACCCCAGAGAATCACCCTCAGAAAATCTCCCCCAGAGAACCATCCCCAGAGAATCACCCCCAGCAAATCTCCCCCAGAGAAACATCCCCAGAGAATCACCCCCAGGGAATCACCCCAGAGAATTACCCCCAGAGAATCTCCCCATAGAATCAACCCCCAGAGAATCACCCCAGAGAATCTCCCCCAGAGAATCACCCCAGTAAATTACCCCCAGAGAATCACCACAGAGAATCAACCCCAAAGAATCTCCAAAAGAGAATCTCCCCCGGAGAATCACCAACACCCAGAGAATCACAACACCCAGAGAATTACCCCCAGACAATCTCCCCCAGAGAATCACCCCAGAGAATTACCCCCAGAGAATCACCCCAGAGAATCAACCCCAGAGAATTTCCAAAAGAGTATCTCCCCCGGAGAATCACCAACAACAAGAGAATCACCGAAACCCAGAGAATTACACCCAGAGATTCATCCCGAGAGAATCTCCCCCAGAGAATCTCCCCCAGAGAATCACCCCCAGAGAATCACCCCCGGAGAATCATCCCGAGAGAATCTCCCCCAGAGAATCATCTCGAGAGAATCTCCCCCAGAGAATCACCCCCAGAGAATCATCCCGAGAGAATATCCCCCAGAGGATCATCCCCAGAGAAACTCCCCCAGAGAATCACCCCCAGAGAATCTCCCCCGGAGAATCACCAACACCCAAAGAATTACCCCCAGAGAATCACCCCCAGAGAATCACCCCCAGAGAATCACCCTCAGAAAATCTCCCCCAGAGAACCATCCCCAGAGAATCTCCCCCAAAGAATCACCCCCAGAGAATCTCCCCCAGAGAATCACTCCCAGAGAATCACCCTAGAGAATCACCCTCAGAAAATCTCCCCCAGAGAACCATCCCCAGAGAATCTCCCCCAGAGAATCACCCCCAGAGAATCTCCCCCGGAGAATCACCAACACCCAGAGAATTACCCCCAGAGAATCTGCCCCAGAGAATCACCACCAGAGAATCTACCCCAGAGAATTGCCCCCAGACAATCTCCCCCAGAGAATCACCCCAGAGAATTACCCCCAGAGAATCACCCCAGAGAATCAACCCCAGAGAATTTCCAAAAGAGTATCTCCCCCGGAGAATCACCAACAACAAGTGAATCACCAAAACACAGAGAATTACACCCAGAGATTCATCCCGAGAGAATCTCCCCCAGAGAATCTCCCCCGGAGAATCATCGCGAGAGAATATCCCCCAGAGAATCATCCCGAGAGAATCTCCCCCAGAGAATCACCCCCAGAGAACCATCCCGAGAGAATATCCCCCAGAGAATCATCCCCAGAGAAACTCCCCCAGAGAATCACCCCCAGAGAATCTCCCCCGGAGAATCACCAACACCCAAAGAATTACCCCCAGAGAATCACCCCCAGAGAATCACCCCCAGAGAATCACCCTCAGAAAATCTCCCCCAGAGAACCATCCCCAGAGAATCTCCCCCAGAGAATCACCCCCAGAGAATCTCCCCCAGAGAATCACCCCCAGAGAATCACCCTAGAGAATCACCCTCAGAAAATCTCACCCAGAGAACCATCCCAAGAGAATCACCCTCAGAAAATCTCCCCCAGAGAACCATCCCCAGAGAATCACCCCCAGAGAATCAACCCCAGAGAATCACCCTCAGAAAATCTCCCCCAGAGAACCATCCCCAGAGAATCTCCCCCAGAGAATCACCCCCAGAGAATCACCCCCGGAGAATCATCCCGAGAGAATCTCCCCCAGAGAATCACCCCCAGAGAATCATCCCGAGAGAATATCCCCCAGAGAATCATCCCCAGAGAAACTCCCCCAGAGAATCACCCCCAGAGAATCTCCCCCGGAGAATCACCAACACCCAAAGAATTACCCCCAGAGAATCACCCCCAGAGAATCACCCCCAGAGAATCACCCTCAGAAAATCTCCCCCAGAGAACCATTCCCAGAGAATCTCCCCCAGAGAATCACCCCCAGAGAATCTCCCCCGGAGAATCACCAACACCCAGAGAATTACCCCCAGAGAATCTGCCCCAGAGAATCACCCCCAGAGAATCTACCCCAGAGAATTGCCCCCAGACAATCTCCCCCAGAGAATCACCCCAGAGAATTACCCCCAGAGAATCACCCCAGAGAATCAACCCCAGAGAATTTCCAAAGGAGTATCTCCCCCGGAGAATCACCAACAACAAGAGAATCACCAAAACCCAGAGAATTACACCCAGAGATTCATCCCGAGAGAATCTCCCCCAGAGAATCTCCCCCGGAGAATCATTCCGAGAGAATATCCCCCAGAGAATCATCCCGAGAGAATCTTCCCCAGAGAATCACCCCCAGAGAATCATCCCGAATGAATATCCCCCAGAGAATCATCCCCAGAGAAACTCCCCCAGAGAATCACCCCCAGAGAATCTCCCCCGGAGAATCACCAACACCCAAAGAATTACCCCCAGAGAATCACCCCCAGAGAATCACCCCCAGAGAATCACCCTCAGAAAATCTCCCCCAGAGAACCATCCCCAGAGAATCTCCCCCAGAGAATCACCCCCAGAGAATCTCCCCCAGAGAATCACCCCCAGAGAATCACCCTAGAGAATCACCCTCAGAAAATCTCACCCAGAGAACCATCCCAAGAGAATCACCCTCAGAAAATCTCCCCCAGAGAACCATCCCCAGAGAATCACCCCCAGAGAATCACCCCCAGAGAATCACCCTCAGAAAATCTCCCCCAGAGAACCATCCCCAGAGAATCTCCCCCAGAGAATCACCCCCAGAGAATCTCCCCCAGAGAATCACCCCCAGAGAATCTCCCCCGGAGAATCACCAACACCCAGAGAATTACCCCCAGAGAATCTGCCCCAGAGAATCACCCCCAGAGAATCACCCCAGAGAATCACCCTCAGAAAATCTCCCCCAGAGAACCATCCCCAGAGAATCACCCCCAGCAAATCTCCCCCAGAGAAACATCCCCAGAGAATCACCCCCAGGGAATCACCCCAGAGAATTACCCCCAGAGAATCTCCCCATAGAATCAACCCCCAGAGAATCACCCCAGAGAATCTCCCCCAGAGAATCACCCCAGTAAATTACCCCCAGAGAATCACCACAGAGAATCAACCCCAAAGAATCTCCAAAAGAGAATCTCCCCCGGAGAATCACCAACACCCAGAGAATCACAACACCCAGAGAATTACCCCCAGACAATCTCCCCCAGAGAATCACCCCAGAGAATTACCCCCAGAGAATCACCCCAGAGAATCAACCCCAGAGAATTTCCAAAAGAGTATCTCCCCCGGAGAATCACCAACAACAAGAGAATCACCGAAACCCAGAGAATTACACCCAGAGATTCATCCCGAGAGAATCTCCCCCAGAGAATCTCCCCCAGAGAATCACCCCCAGAGAATCACCCCCGGAGAATCATCTCGAGAGAATCTCCCCCAGAGAATCACCCCCAGAGAATCATCCCGAGAGAATATCCCCCAGAGGATCATCCCCAGAGAAACTCCCCCAGAGAATCACCCCCAGAGAATCTCCCCCGGAGAATCACCAACACCCAAAGAATTACCCCCAGAGAATCACCCCCAGAGAATCACCCCCAGAGAATCACCCTCAGAAAATCTCCCCCAGAGAACCATCCCCAGAGAATCTCCCCCAAAGAATCACCCCCAGAGAATCACCCCCAGAGAATCACCCCCGGAGAATCATCCCGAGAGAATCTCCCCCAGAGAATCACCCCCAGAGAATCATCCCGAGAGAATATCCCCCAGAGAATCATCCCCAGAGAAACTCCCCCAGAGAATCACCCCCAGAGAATCTCCCCCGGAGAATCACCAACACCCAAAGAATTACCCCCAGAGAATCACCCCCAGAGAATCACCCCCAGAGAATCACCCTCAGAAAATCTCCCCCAGAGAACCATTCCCAGAGAATCTCCCCCAGAGAATCACCCCCAGAGAATCTCCCCCGGAGAATCACCAACACCCAGAGAATTACCCCCAGAGAATCTGCCCCAGAGAATCACCCCCAGAGAATCTACCCCAGAGAATTGCCCCCAGACAATCTCCCCCAGAGAATCACCCCAGAGAATTACCCCCAGAGAATCACCCCAGAGAATCAACCCCAGAGAATTTCCAAAGGAGTATCTCCCCCGGAGAATCACCAACAACAAGAGAATCACCAAAACCCAGAGAATTACACCCAGAGATTCATCCCGAGAGAATCTCCCCCAGAGAATCTCCCCCGGAGAATCATTCCGAGAGAATATCCCCCAGAGAATCATCCCGAGAGAATCTTCCCCAGAGAATCACCCCCAGAGAATCATCCCGAATGAATATCCCCCAGAGAATCATCCCCAGAGAAACTCCCCCAGAGAATCACCCCCAGAGAATCTCCCCCGGAGAATCACCAACACCCAAAGAATTACCCCCAGAGAATCACCCCCAGAGAATCACCCCCAGAGAATCACCCTCAGAAAATCTCCCCCAGAGAACCATCCCCAGAGAATCTCCCCCAGAGAATCACCCCCAGAGAATCTCCCCCAGAGAATCACCCCCAGAGAATCACCCTAGAGAATCACCCTCAGAAAATCTCACCCAGAGAACCATCCCAAGAGAATCACCCTCAGAAAATCTCCCCCAGAGAACCATCCCCAGAGAATCACCCCCAGAGAATCACCCCCAGAGAATCACCCTCAGAAAATCTCCCCCAGAGAACCATCCCCAGAGAATCTCCCCCAGAGAATCACCCCCAGAGAATCTCCCCCAGAGAATCACCCCCAGAGAATCTCCCCCGGAGAATCACCAACACCCAGAGAATTACCCCCAGAGAATCTGCCCCAGAGAATCACCCCCAGAGAATCACCCCAGAGAATCACCCCCAGCAAATCTCCCCCAGAGAAACATCCCCAGAGAATCACCCCCAGGGAATCACCCCAGAGAATTACCCCCAGAGAATCTCCCCATAGAATCAACCCCCAGAGAATCACCCCAGAGAATCTCCCCCAGAGAATCACCCCAGTAAATTACCCCCAGAGAATCACCACAGAGAATCAACCCCAAAGAATCTCCAAAAGAGAATCTCCCCCGGAGAATCACCAACACCCAGAGAATCACAACACCCAGAGAATTACCCCCAGACAATCTCCCCCAGAGAATCACCCCAGAGAATTACCCCCAGAGAATCACCCCAGAGAATCAACCCCAGAGAATTTCCAAAAGAGTATCTCCCCCGGAGAATCACCAACAACAAGAGAATCACCGAAACCCAGAGAATTACACCCAGAGATTCATCCCGAGAGAATCTCCCCCAGAGAATCTCCCCCAGAGAATCACCCCCAGAGAATCACCCCCGGAGAATCATCTCGAGAGAATCTCCCCCAGAGAATCACCCCCAGAGAATCATCCCGAGAGAATATCCCCCAGAGGATCATCCCCAGAGAAACTCCCCCAGAGAATCACCCCCAGAGAATCTCCCCCGGAGAATCACCAACACCCAAAGAATTACCCCCAGAGAATCACCCCCAGAGAATCACCCCCAGAGAATCACCCTCAGAAAATCTCCCCCAGAGAACCATCCCCAGAGAATCTCCCCCAAAGAATCACCCCCAGAGAATCTCCCCCAGAGAATCACTCCCAGAGAATCACCCTAGAGAATCACCCTCAGAAAATCTCCCCCAGAGAACCATCCCCAGAGAATCTCCCCCAGAGAATCACCCCCAGAGAATCTCCCCCGGAGAATCACCAACACCCAGAGAATTACCCCCAGAGAATCTGCCCCAGAGAATCACCACCAGAGAATCTACCCCAGAGAATTGCCCCCAGACAATCTCCCCCAGAGAATCACCCCAGAGAATTACCCCCAGAGAATCACCCCAGAGAATCAACCCCAGAGAATTTCCAAAAGAGTATCTCCCCCGGAGAATCACCAACAACAAGTGAATCACCAAAACACAGAGAATTACACCCAGAGATTCATCCCGAGAGAATCTCCCCCAGAGAATCTCCCCCGGAGAATCATCCCGAGAGAATATCCCCCAGAGAATCATCCCGAGAGAATCTCCCCCAGAGAATCACCCCCAGAGAACCATCCCGAGAGAATATCCCCCAGAGAATCATCCCCAGAGAAACTCCCCCAGAGAATCACCCCCAGAGAATCTCCCCCGGAGAATCACCAACACCCAAAGAATTACCCCCAGAGAATCACCCCCAGAGAATCACCACCAGAGAATCACCCTCAGAAAATCTCCCCCAGAGAACCATCCCCAGAGAATCTCCCCCAGAGAATCACCCCCAGAGAATCTCCCCCAGAGAATCACCCCCAGAGAATCACCCTAGAGAATCACCCTCAGAAAATCTCACCCAGAGAACCATCCCAAGAGAATCACCCTCAGAAAATCTCCCCCAGAGAACCATCCCCAGAGAATCACCCCCAGAGAATCAACCCCAGAGAATCACCCTCAGAAAATCTCCCCCAGAGAACCATCCCCAGAGAATCTCCCCCAGAGAATCACCCCCAGAGAATCACCCCCGGAGAATCATCCCGAGAGAATCTCCCCCAGAGAATCACCCCCAGAGAATCATCCCGAGAGAATATCCCCCAGAGAATCATCCCCAGAGAAACTCCCCCAGAGAATCACCCCCAGAGAATCTCCCCCGGAGAATCACCAACACCCAAAGAATTACCCCCAGAGAATCACCCCCAGAGAATCACCCCCAGAGAATCACCCTCAGAAAATCTCCCCCAGAGAACCATTCCCAGAGAATCTCCCCCAGAGAATCACCCCCAGAGAATCTCCCCCGGAGAATCACCAACACCCAGAGAATTACCCCCAGAGAATCTGCCCCAGAGAATCACCCCCAGAGAATCTACCCCAGAGAATTGCCCCCAGACAATCTCCCCCAGAGAATCACCCCAGAGAATTACCCCCAGAGAATCACCCCAGAGAATCAACCCCAGAGAATTTCCAAAGGAGTATCTCCCCCGGAGAATCACCAACAACAAGAGAATCACCAAAACCCAGAGAATTACACCCAGAGATTCATCCCGAGAGAATCTCCCCCAGAGAATCTCCCCCGGAGAATCATTCCGAGAGAATATCCCCCATGAATCATCCCGAGAGAATCTTCCCCAGAGAATCACCCCCAGAGAATCATCCCGAATGAATATCCCCCAGAGAATCATCCCCAGAGAAACTCCCCCAGAGAATCACCCCCAGAGAATCTCCCCCGGAGAATCACCAACACCCAAAGAATTACCCCCAGAGAATCACCCCCAGAGAATCATCCCCAGAGAATCACCCTCAGAAAATCTCCCCCAGAGAACCATCCCCAGAGAATCTCCCCCAGAGAATCACCCCCAGAGAATCTCCCCCAGAGAATCACCCCCAGAGAATCACCCTAGAGAATCACCCTCAGAAAATCTCACCCAGAGAACCATCCCAAGAGAATCACCCTCAGAAAATCTCCCCCAGAGAACCATCCCCAGAGAATCACCCCCAGAGAATCCACCCCAGAGAATCACCCTCAGAAAATCTCCCCCAGAGAACCATCCCCAGAGAATCTCCCCCAGAGAATCACCCCCAGAGAATCACCCCCGGAGAATCATCCCGAGAGAATCTCCCCCAGAGAATCACCCCCAGAGAATCATCCCGAGAGAATATCCCCCAGAGAATCATCCCCAGAGAAACTCCCCCAGAGAATCACCCCCAGAGAATCTCCCTCAGAAAATCTCCCCCAGAGAACCATCCCCAGAGAATCTCCCCCTGAGAATCACCCCCAGAGAATCTCCCCCGGAGAATCACCAACACCCAGAGAATTACCCCCAGAGAATCTGCCCCAGAGAATCACCCCCAGAGAATCACCCCCAGAGAATCTCCCCCGGAGAATCACCAACACCCAAAGAATTACCCCCAGAGAATCACCCCCAGAGAATCACCCCCAGAGAATCACCCTCAGAAAATCTCCCCCAGAGAACCATCCCCAGAGAATCTCCCCCAGAGAATCACCCCCAGAGAATCTCCCCCGGAGAATCACCAACACCCAGAGAATTACCCCCAGAGAATCTGCCCCAGAGAATCACCCCCAGAGAATCCACCCCAGAGAATTGCCCCCAGACAATCTCCCCCAGAGAATCACCCCAGAGAATTACCCCCAGAGAATCACCCCAGAGAATCAACCCCAGAGAATTTCCAAAAGAGTATCTCCCCCGGAGAATCACCAACAACAAGAGAATCACCAAAACCCAGAGAATTACACCCAGAGATTCATCCCGAGAGAATCTCCCCCAGAGAATCTCCCCCGGAGAATCATCCCGAGAGAATATCCCCCAGAGAATCATCCCGAGAGAATCTTCCCCAGAGAATCACCCCCAGAGAATCATCCCGAATGAATATCCCCCAGAGAATCATCCCCAGAGAAACTCCCCCAGAGAATCACCCCCAGAGAATCTCCCCCGGAGAATCACCAACACCCAAAGAATTACCCCCAGAGAATCACCCCCAGAGAATCACCCCCAGAGAATCACCCTCAGAAAATCTCCCCCAGAGAACCATCCCCAGAGAATCTCCCCCAGAGAATCACCCCCAGAGAATCTCCCCCAGAGAATCACCCCCAGAGAATCACCCTGGAGAATCACCCTCAGAAAATCTCACCCAGAGAACCATCCCAAGAGAATCACACTCAGAAAATCTCCCCCAGAGAACCATCCCCAGAGAATCACGCCCAGAGAATCACCCCCAGAGAATCACCCTCAGAAAATCTCCCCCAGAGAACCATCCCCAGAGAATCTCCCCCAGAGAATCACCCCCAGAGAATCTCCCCCGGAGAATCACCAACACCCAGAGAATTACCCCCAGAGAATCTACCCCAGAGAATCTCCCCCAGAGAATCTCCCCCAGAGAATCACCCCCAGAGAATCACCCTAGAGAATCACCCCCAGAAAATCTCACCCAGAGAACCATCCCCAGAGAATCACCCCCAGAAAGTCACCCCCAGAGAATCTCCCCCAGAGAATCACCAACACCCAGAGAATTACCCCCAGATAATCACCCCAGAGAACCATCCCCAGAGAATCACCTCCAGAGAATCACGCCAGAGAATCTCCCCAGAGAATCAACCCCAGGGAATCACCCCCAGAGAATCACCCCCAGAGAATCACCCCCAGATAATCACCCCCAGAGAATCACTCCCAGAGAATCTCCCCCAGATAATCTCTCCCAGAGAATCACCAACACCCAGAGACTTACCCCCAGATAATCTCCCCCAGAGAATCACCAACACCCAGAGAATTACCCCCAGAGAATCTCGCCCAGAGAATCACCAACACCCAGATAATCACCCCGAGAGAATCACCCCAAGAGAATCACCCCCAGAGAATCTCCCCCAGAGAATCACCCCCAGAGAATCTCCCCCAGAGAAGCACCACCAGAGAATAACCCCCAGAGAATCTCCCCCAGAGAATCACCCCCAGAGAATCTCCCCCAGAGAATCACCAACACCCAGAGAATCACCCCCAGAATATCCCCCCCAGAGAAACTCCCCCAGAGAATCACCCCCAGAGAATCTCCCCCAGAGAATCACCACCAGAGAATCACCCTCAGAGAATCACCCCCAAAGAATCTCCCCCAGAGAACCATCCCCAGAGAATTACCCCCAGAGAATCACCCTCAGAAAATCACCCCCAGAGAATCACCCCCAGATAACCATCCCCAGAGAATCACCCCCAGAGAATCACCCCAGAGAATTACCCCCGGAGAATCTCCCCAGAGAATCTCCCCAGAGAATCACCCCAGAGAAGCACCCCAGAGAATCACCCTCAGAAAATCTCCCCCAGACAAACATGCCGAGAGAATCACCCCCAGAGAATCACCCCAGAGAATCACCCTCAGTAAATCTCCCCCAGAGAACCATCCCCAGAGAATCACCCCCAGAGAATCACCCCAGAGAATTACCCCCAGAGAATCTCCCCAGAGAATCACCCTCAGAAAATCTCCCCCAGACAAACATCCCCAGAGAATCACCCCCAGAGAATCACCCCAGAGAATCACCCTCAGAAAATTTCCCCCAGAGAACCATCCCCAGAGAATCACCCCCAGAGAATCACCCCACAGAAACATCGCCAGAGAATCACCCCCAGATAATCACCCCAGAGAATTACCCCCAGAGAATCACCCCAGAGAATCACCCTCAGAAAATCTCCCCCAGAGAAACATCCCCAGAGAATCACCCCCAGAGAATCACCCCAGAGAATTACCCCCAGAGAATCTCCCCAGAGAATCAACCCCCAGAGAATCACCCCAGAGAATCTCCCCCAGAGAATCACCCTCAGAAAATCTCCCCCAGAGAAACATCCCCAGAGAATCACCCCCAGAGAATCACCCCAGAGAATCACCCTCAGAGAATCTCCCCAGAGAATCTCCCCAGAGAATCACCCCCAGAGAATCTCCAAAAGAGAATCTCCCCCGGAGAATCACCAACACCCAGAGAATCATAACACCCAGAGAATTACCCCCAGAGAATCACCCCAGAGAATCAACCCCAGAGAATCTCCAAAAGAGTATCGCCCCCGGAGAATCACCAACAACCAGAGAATCACGAAAACCCAGAGAATTACCCCCAGAGAATCATCCCGAGAGAATCTCCCCTAGAGAATCTCCCCCAGAGAATCACCCCCAGAGAATCACCCCCAGAGAATCATCCCGAGAGAATCTTCCCCAGAGAACTCCGCCAGAGAATCTCCCGCAGAGAATCACCCCCAGAGAATCATCCCGAGAGAATATCCCCCAGAGAATCATCCCCAGAGAAACTCCCCCAGAGAATCACCCCCAGAGAATCTCCCCCGGAGAATCACCAACACCCAAAGAATTACCCCCAGAGAATCACCCCCAGAGAATCACCCCCAAAGAATCACCCTCAGAAAATCTCCCCCAGAGAACCATCCCCAGAGAATCTCCCCCAGAGAATCACCCCCAGAGAATCTCCCCCAGAGAATCACCCCCAGAGAATCACCCTAGAGAATCACCCTCAGAAAATCTCACCCAGAGAACCATCCCAAGAGAATCACCCTCAGAAAATCTCCCCTAGAGAACCATCCCCAGAGAATCACCCCCAGAGAATCACCCTCAGAAAATCTCCCCCAGAGAACCATCCCCAGAGAATCTCCCCCAGAGAATCAGCCCCAGAGAATCTCCACCGGAGAATCACCAACACCCAGAGAATTACCCCCAGAGAATCTGCCCCAGAGAATCACCCCCAGAGAATCTACCCCAGAGAATCTTCCCCAGAGAATCTCCCCCAGGGAATCACCCCCAGCGAATCACCCTAGAGAATCACCCCCAGAAAATCTCACCCAGAGAACAATCCCCAGAGAATCACCCCCAGAAAATCACCCCCATAGAATCTCTCCCAGAGAAACACCAACACCCAGAGAATTACGCCCAGATAATCACCCCAGAGAACCATCCCCAGAGAATCACCTCCAGAGAATCACCCCAGAGAATCTCTCCAGAGAATCAACCCCAGGGAATCACCCCCAGAGAATCACCCCCAGAGAATCTCCCCAGATAATCACCCCCAGAGAATCACTCCCAGAGAATCTCCCCCAGATAATCTCTCCCAGAGAATCACCAACACCCAGAGACTTACCCCCAGATAATCTCCCCCAGAGAATCACCAACACCCAGAGAATTACCCCCAGAGAATCTCGCCCAGAGAATCACCAACACCCAGATAATCACCCCGAGAGAATCACCCCCAGAGAAACTCCCCCAGAGAATCACCCCCCGAGAATCTCCCCCAGAGAATCACCACCAGAGAAGCACCCGCAGAGAATCTCCCCCAGAGAATCACCCCCAGAGAATCTCCCCCAGAGAATCTCCAACACCCAGAGAATCACCCCCAGGGAATCCCCCCAGAGAAACTCCCCCAGAGAATCACCCCCAGAGAATCTCCCCCAGAGAATTACCCCCAGAGAATCACCCCCAGAGAAACTCCCCCAAAGAATCACCCCCAGAGAATCTCCCCCAGAGAATCACCCCCAGAGAATCTCCCCCAGAGAATCCCCCCCAGAGAACCATCCCCAGAGAATTACCCCCAGAGAATCACCCTCAGAAAATCACCCCCAGAGAATCTCCCCCAGAAAAACACCCCCAGAGAATCTCCCCCAGAGAACCATCCACAGAGAATCTCCCCCAGAGAATCACCCCCAGAGAATCTCCACCGGAGAATCACCAACACCCAGAGAATTACCCCCAGAGAATCACGCCCAGACAATCACCAACACCCAGATAATCACCCCGAGAGAATCACCCCCAGAGAATCACCCCCAGAGAATCTCCCCCAGAGAATCACCCCCAGAGAATCTCCCCCAGAGAATCACCACCAGAGAAGCACCCGCAGAGAATCTCCCCCAGAGAATCACCCCCAGAGAATCTCCCCCAGAGAATCTCCAACACCCAGAGAATCACCCCCAGGGAATCCCCCCCAGAGAAACTCCCCCAGAGAATCACCCCCAGAGAATCTCCCCCAGAGAATCACCCCCAGAGAATCACCCCCAGAGAAACTCCCCCAAAGAATCACCCCCAGAGAATCACCCCCAGAGAATCACCCCAGAGAATCACCCTCAGAAAATTTCCCCCAGAGAACCATCCCCAGAGAATCACCCCCAGAGAATCACCCCACAGAAACATCGCCAGAGAATCACCCCCAGATAATCACCCCAGAGAATTACCCCCAGAGAATCTCCCCAGAGAATCACCCTCAGAAAATCTCCCCCAGAGAAACATCCCCAGAGAATCACCCCCAGAGAATCACCCCAGAGAATCACCCCCAGAGAATCACCCCCAAAGAATCACCCTCAGAAAATCTCCCCCAGAGAACCATCCCCAGAGAATCTCCCTCAGAGAATCACCCCAGAGAATCTCTCCAGAGAATCAACCCCAGGGAATCACCCCCAGAGAATCACCCCCAGAGAATCTCCCCAGATAATCACCCCCAGAGAATCACTCCCAGAGAATCTCCCCCAGATAATCTCTCCCAGAGAATCACCAACACCCAGAGACTTACCCCCAGATAATCTCCCCCAGAGAATCACCAACACCCAGAGAATTACCCCCAGAGAATCTCGCCCAGAGAATCACCAACACCCAGATAATCACCCCGAGAGAATCACCCCCAGAGAAACTCCCCCAGAGAATCACCCCCCGAGAATCTCCCCCAGAGAATCACCACCAGAGAAGCACCCGCAGAGAATCTCCCCCAGAGAATCACCCCCAGAGAATCTCCCCCAGAGAATCTCCAACACCCAGAGAATCACCCCCAGGGAATCCCCCCAGAGAAACTCCCCCAGAGAATCACCCCCAGAGAATCTCCCCCAGAGAATTACCCCCAGAGAATCACCCCCAGAGAAACTCCCCCAAAGAATCACCCCCAGAGAATCTCCCCCAGAGAATCACCCCCAGAGAATCTCCCCCAGAGAATCCCCCCCAGAGAACCATCCCCAGAGAATTACCCCCAGAGAATCACCCTCAGAAAATCACCCCCAGAGAATCTCCCCCAGAAAAACACCCCCAGAGAATCTCCCCCAGAGAACCATCCACAGAGAATCTCCCCCAGAGAATCACCCCCAGAGAATCTCCACCGGAGAATCACCAACACCCAGAGAATTACCCCCAGAGAATCACGCCCAGACAATCACCAACACCCAGATAATCACCCCGAGAGAATCACCCCCAGAGAATCACCCCCAGAGAATCTCCCCCAGAGAATCACCCCCAGAGAATCTCCCCCAGAGAATCACCACCAGAGAAGCACCCGCAGAGAATCTCCCCCAGAGAATCACCCCCAGAGAATCTCCCCCAGAGAATCTCCAACACCCAGAGAATCACCCCCAGGGAATCCCCCCCAGAGAAACTCCCCCAGAGAATCACCCCCAGAGAATCTCCCCCAGAGAATCACCCCCAGAGAATCACCCCCAGAGAAACTCCCCCAAAGAATCACCCCCAGAGAATCACCCCCAGAGAATCACCCCAGAGAATCACCCTCAGAAAATTTCCCCCAGAGAACCATCCCCAGAGAATCACCCCCAGAGAATCACCCCACAGAAACATCGCCAGAGAATCACCCCCAGATAATCACCCCAGAGAATTACCCCCAGAGAATCTCCCCAGAGAATCACCCTCAGAAAATCTCCCCCAGAGAAACATCCCCAGAGAATCACCCCCAGAGAATCACCCCAGAGAATCACCCCCAGAGAATCACCCCCAAAGAATCACCCTCAGAAAATCTCCCCCAGAGAACCATCCCCAGAGAATCTCCCTCAGAGAATCACCCCAGAGAATCTCTCCAGAGAATCAACCCCAGGGAATCACCCCCAGAGAATCACCCCCAGAGAATCTCCCCAGATAATCACCCCCAGAGAATCACTCCCAGAGAATCTCCCCCAGATAATCTCTCCCAGAGAATCACCAACACCCAGAGACTTACCCCCAGATAATCTCCCCCAGAGAATCACCAACACCCAGAGAATTACCCCCAGAGAATCTCGCCCAGAGAATCACCAACACCCAGATAATCACCCCGAGAGAATCACCCCCAGAGAAACTCCCCCAGAGAATCACCCCCCGAGAATCTCCCCCAGAGAATCACCACCAGAGAAGCACCCGCAGAGAATCTCCCCCAGAGAATCACCCCCAGAGAATCTCCCCCAGAGAATCTCCAACACCCAGAGAATCACCCCCAGGGAATCCCCCCAGAGAAACTCCCCCAGAGAATCACCCCCAGAGAATCTCCCCCAGAGAATTACCCCCAGAGAATCACCCCCAGAGAAACTCCCCCAAAGAATCACCCCCAGAGAATCTCCCCCAGAGAATCACCCCCAGAGAATCTCCCCCAGAGAATCCCCCCCAGAGAACCATCCCCAGAGAATTACCCCCAGAGAATCACCCTCAGAAAATCACCCCCAGAGAATCTCCCCCAGAAAAACACCCCCAGAGAATCTCCCCCAGAGAACCATCCACAGAGAATCTCCCCCAGAGAATCACCCCCAGAGAATCTCCACCGGAGAATCACCAACACCCAGAGAATTACCCCCAGAGAATCACGCCCAGACAATCACCAACACCCAGATAATCACCCCGAGAGAATCACCCCCAGAGAATCACCCCCAGAGAATCTCCCCCAGAGAATCACCCCCAGAGAATCTCCCCCAGAGAATCACCACCAGAGAAGCACCCGCAGAGAATCTCCCCCAGAGAATCACCCCCAGAGAATCTCCCCCAGAGAATCTCCAACACCCAGAGAATCACCCCCAGGGAATCCCCCCCAGAGAAACTCCCCCAGAGAATCACCCCCAGAGAATCTCCCCCAGAGAATCACCCCCAGAGAATCACCCCCAGAGAAACTCCCCCAAAGAATCACCCCCAGAGAATCACCCCCAGAGAATCACCCCAGAGAATCACCCTCAGAAAATTTCCCCCAGAGAACCATCCCCAGAGAATCACCCCCAGAGAATCACCCCACAGAAACATCGCCAGAGAATCACCCCCAGATAATCACCCCAGAGAATTACCCCCAGAGAATCTCCCCAGAGAATCACCCTCAGAAAATCTCCCCCAGAGAAACATCCCCAGAGAATCACCCCCAGAGAATCACCCCAGAGAATCACCCCCAGAGAATCACCCCCAAAGAATCACCCTCAGAAAATCTCCCCCAGAGAACCATCCCCAGAGAATCTCCCTCAGAGAATCACCCCCAGAGAATCTCCCCCAGAGAATCACCCCCAGAGAATCACCCTAGAGAATCACCCTCAGAAAATCTCACCCAGCGAACCATCCCAAGAGAATCACCCTCAGAAAATCTCCCCTAGAGAACCATCCCCAGAGAATCACCCCCAGAGAATCACCCTCAGAAAATCTCCCCCAGAGAACCATCCCCAGAGAATCTCCCCCAGAGAATCACCCCCAGAGAATCTCCACCGGAGAATCACCAACACCCAGAGAATTACCCCCAGAGAATCTGCCCCAGAGAATCACCCCCAGAAAATCTACCCCAGAGAATCTCCCCCAGAGAATCTCCCCCAGGGAATCACCCCCAGCGAATCACCCTAGAGAATCACCCCCAGAAAATCTCACCCAGAGAACCATCCCCAGAGAATCACCCCCAGAAAATCACCCCCATAGAATCTCTCCCAGAGAATCACCAACACCCAGAGAATTACGCCCAGATAATCACCCCAGAGAACCATCCCCAGAGAATCACCTCCAGAGAATCACCCCAGAGAATCTCTCCAGAGAATCAACCCCAGGGAATCACCCCCAGAGAATCAACCCCAGAGAATCTCCCCAGATAATCACCCCCAGAGAATCACTCCCAGAGAATCTCCCCCAGATAATCTCTCCCAGAGAATCACCAACACCCAGAGACTTACCCCCAGATAATCTCCCCCAGAGAATCACCAACACCCAGAGAATTACCCCCAGAGAATCTCGCCCAGAGAATCACCAACACCCAGATAATCACCCCGAGAGAATCACCCCCAGAAAACTCCCCCAGAGAATCACCCCCAGAGAATCTCCCCCAGAGAATCACCACCAGAGAAGCACCCGCAGAGAATCTCCCCCAGAGAATCACCCCCAGAGAATCTCCCCCAGAGAATCTCCAACACCCAGAGAATCACCCCCAGGGAATCCCCCCAGAGAAACTCCCCCAGAGAATCACCCCCAGAGAATCTCCCCCAGAGAATCACCCCCAGAGAATCACCCCCAGAGAAACTCCCCCAAAGAATCACCCCCAGAGAATCTCCCCCAGAGAATCACCCCCAGAGAATCTCCCCCAGAGAATCTCCCCCAGAGAACCATCCCCAGAGAATTACCCCAAGAGAATCACCCTCAGAAAATCACCCCCAGAGAATCTCCCCCAGAAAAACACCCCCAGAGAATCTCCCCCAGAGAATCACCCTCAGAAAATCTCCCCCAGAGAAACATCCCCAGAGAATCACCCCCAGAGAATCACCCCCAGAAAATCACGCCCAGAGAATCTCCCCAGATAATCTTCCCCAGAGAATTACCCCCAGAGAATCAGCCTCAGAAAATCACCCCCAGAGAATCTCCCCCCGAAAATCACCCCCAGAATCTCACCCCCAGAGAATCTCCCCCAGATAATCTTCCCCAGTGAATTACCCCCAGAGAATCACCCTCAGAGAATCACCCCCAGAGAATCTCCCCCAGAGAACCTTCCCCAGAGAATTACCCCCAGAGAATCACCCTCAGAAAATCACCCTCAGAAAATCTCCCCCAGAGAAACATCCCCAGAGAATCACCCCCAGAGAATCACTCCAGAGAATCACCCTCAGAAAATCTCCCCCAGAGAACCATCCCCAGAGAATCACCCCCAGAGAATCTCCCCCAGAGAATCACCCTCAGAAAATCTCCCCCAGAGAACCATCCCCAGAGAATCACCCCCAGAGAATCACCCCAGAGAATTATCCCCAGAGAATCTCCCCAGAGAATCACCCCAGAGAATCACCCCAGAGAATCACCCTCAGAAAATCTCCCCCAGAGATACATGCCGAGAGAATCACCCCCAGAGAATCACCCCAGAGAATCACCCTCAGAGAATCTCCCCAGAGAATCTCCCCAGAGAATCTCCCCCAGAGAATTTCCCCCAGAGAATCACCCCCAGAGAATCACGCCCGGAGAATCATCCCGAGAGAACCTCCCCCAGAGAATCTCCGCCAGAGAATCTCCCCCAGAGAATCACCCCCAGAGAATCATCCCGAGAGAATCTCCCCCAGAGAATCATCCCCAGAGAATCTCCCCCAGAGAATCACCCCCAGAGAATCTCCCCCATAGAATCACCCCCAGAGAATCACCCCCAGAAAATCACCCCCAGAGAATCTCCCCCAGAGAATCTCCCCCAGAGAATCACCCCCAGAAAATCACCCCCAGAGAATCTCCCCCAGAAAATCACCCCGAGAGAACCATCCCCAGAGAATCTCCACCAGAGAATCACCCCCAGAGAAACATCCCCAGAAAATCACCCCCAGAAAATTACCCCCAGAGAATCTCCCCCAGCGAACCATCCCCTGAGAATCACCCCCAGAGAATCTCCCCAGAGAATCACCCTCAGAAAATCTCCCCCAGAGAAACACCCCCAGAGAATCACCCCCAGGGAATCACCCCAGAGAATTACCCCCAGAGAATCTCCCCAGAGAATCACCCTCACAAAATCTCCCCCAGAGAACCATCCCCAGAGAATCACCCCCAGAGAATCACCCCAGAGAATTACCCCCAGAGAATCTCCCCAGAGAATCACCCTCAGAAAATCTCCCCCAGACAAACATCCCCAGAGAATCACACCCAGAGAATCACCCCAGAGAATCACCCTCAGAGAATCTCCCCAGAGAATCTCCCCAGAGAATCACCCCAGAGAATCACCCCAGAGAATCACCCTCAGAAAATCTCCCCCAGAGAAACATGCCGAGAGAATCACCCCCAGAGAATCACCCCAGAGAATCACCCTCAGAAAATCTCCCCAAGAGAACCATCCCCAGAGAATCACCCCAGAGAATTACCCCCAGAGAATCTCCCCAGAGAATCACCCTCAGAAAATCTCCCCCAGACAAACATCCCCAGAGAATCACCCCCAGAGAATCACCCCAGAGAATCACCCTCAGAAAATCTCCCCCAGAGAACCATCCCCAGAGAATTACCCCCAGAGAATCACCCCAGAGAATTTCCCCCAGAGAATCACCCCAGTAAATTACCCCCAGAGAATCACCCCAGAGAATCAACCCCAGAGAATCTCCAAAAGAGAATCTCCCCCGGAGAATCACCATCCCCAGAGAATCACCCCCAGAGAATCACCCCCAGAGAATCACCCTCAGAAAATCTCCCCCAGAGAACCATCCCCAGCGAATCTCCGCCAGAGAATCACCCCCAGAGAATCTCCCCCGGAGAATCACCAACACCCAGAGAATTACCCCCAGAGAATCTGCCCCAGTGAATCTCCCCCAGAGAATCACCCCCAGAGAATCACCCTCGATAATCACCCCCAGAAAATCTCACCCAGAGAACCATCCCCAGAGAATCACCCCCAGAAAATCACCCCCAGAGAATCTCCCCCAGAGAATCACCAACACCCAGAGAATTACCCCCAGAGAATCAGCCCCAGAGAATCTCCCCCAGAGAACCATCCCCAGAGAATCACCCCCAGAGAATCACCCCACAGAAACATCCCCAGAGAATCACCCCCAGATAATCACCCCAGAGAATTACCCCCAGAGAATCTCCCCAGAGAATCAGCCCTCAGAGAATTACCCCAGAGAATTACCCCCAGAGAATCTCCCGAGAGAATCTCCCCCAGAGAACCATCCCCAGAGAATCTCCGCCAGAGAATCACCCCCAGAGAATCTCCCCCGGAGAATCACGAACACCCAGAGAATTACCCCCAGAGAATCTGCCCCAGAGAATCACCCCAGAGAAAGTCCCCCAGAGAATCACCCCAGTAAATTACCCCCAGAGAATCACCCCAGAGAATCAACCCCAGAGAATCTCCAAAAGAGAATCTCCCCCGGAGAATCACCAACACCCAGAGAATCACAACACCCAGGGAATTACCCCCAGACAATCTCCCCCAGAGAATCACCCCAGAGAATTACCCCCAGAGAATCACCCCAGAGAAACATCCCCAGAGAATCACCCCCAGATAATCATCCCCAGATAATTACCCCCAGAGAATCTCCCCAGAGAATCACCCTCAGAAAATCTCCCCCAGAGAAACATCCCCAGAAAATCACCCCCAGAGAATCACCCCAGAGAATTACCCCCAGAGAATCTCCCCAGATAATCAACCCCCAGAGAATCACCCCAGAGAATCACCCTCAGAAAATCACCCCCAGAGAACCATCCCCAGAGAATCTCCCCCAGAGAATCACCCCCAGAGAATCTCCCCCATAGAATCACCCCCAGAAAATCACACACAGAGAATCACCCCCAGAGAATCACCCCCAGAGAATCTCCTGGAGAAAACCATCGCCGGAGAATTGCCCCCAGAGAATCACCCTCAGAAAATCACCCCCAGAGAATCTCCACCAGAGAATCACCCCCAGAGAACCATCCCCAGAGAATTACCTCCAGTGAATCACCCTCAGAAAGTCTCACCCAGAGAATCATCCCCAGAGAATCACCCCCAGTGAATCACCCCCAGAAAATCACCCCCAGAGAATCACCCCCAGAGAATCACCCTCAGAAAATCACCCCCAGAGAATCTCCACCAGAGAATCACCCCCAGAGAACCATCCCCAGCGAATTACCCCCAGTGAATCACCCTCAGAAAGACTCACCCAGAGAACAATCCCCAGAGAATCACCCCCAGAGAATCACCCCCAGAAAATCACCCCCAGAGAATCACCCCCAGAAAATCACCCCCAGAGAATCACCCCCAGAGAATCTCCCCAGAGAATCACCCTCAGAAAATCTCCCCCAGAGAACCATCCCCAGAGAATCACCCCCAGAGAATCTCCCCAGAGAATCACCCTCAGAAAATCTCCCCCAGAGAACCATCCCCAGAGAATCACCCCCAGAGAATCACCCCAGAGAATTACTATCAGAGAATCTCCCCAGAGAATCTCCCCATAGTATCACCCCAGAGAATCACCCCAGAGAATCACCCTCAGAAAATCTCCCCCAGAGAAACATCCCCAGAGAATCACCCCCAGAGAATCACCCCAGAGAATTACCCCCAGAGAATCACCCTCAGAAAATCTCCCCCAGAGAACCATCCCCAGAGAATCTCCCCCAGAGATTCACACCCAGTGAATCACCCCCAGAAAATCACCCCCAGAGAATCTCTCCCAGAGAATCTCCCCCAGAGAATCACCCTCAGAAAATCTCCCCCAGAGAACCATCCCCAGAGAATCACCCCCGGAGAATCACCCCAGAGAATTATCCCCAGAGAATCTCCCCAGAGAATCACCCCAGAGAATCACCCCAGAGAATCACCCTCAGAAAATCTCCCCCAGAGATACATGCCGAGAGAATCACCCCCAGAGAATCACCCCAGAGAATCACCCTCAGAGAATCTCCCCAGAGAATCTCCCCAGAGAATCACCCCCAGAGAATTTCCCCCAGAGAATCACCCCCAGAGAATCACGCCCGGAGAATCATCCCGAGAGAATCACCCCAGAGAATCAACCCCAGAGAATCTCCAAAAGAGTATCGCCCCCGGAGAATCAGCAACAACCAGAGAATCACTAAAACCCAGAGAATTACCCCCAGAGAATCATCCCGAGAGAATCTCCCCTAGAGAATCTCCCCCAGAGAATCACCCCCAGAGAATCACCCCCCCAGAGAATCATCCCGAGAGAATCTTCCCCAGAGAACTCCGCCAGAGAATCTCCCGCAGAGAATCACCCCCAGAGAATCATCCCGAGAGAATATCCCCCAGAGAATCATCCCCAGAGAAACTCCCCCAGAGAATCACCCCCAGAGAATCTCCCCCGGAGAATCACCAACACCCAAAGAATTACCCCCAGAGAATCACCCCCAGAGAATCACCCCCAAAGAATCACCCTCAGAAAATCTCCCCCAGAGAACCATCCCCAGAGAATCTCCCCCAGAGAATCACCCCCAGAGAATCTCCCCCAGAGAATCACCCCCAGAGAATCACCCTAGAGAATCACCCTCAGAAAATCTCACCCAGAGAACCATCCGAAGAGAATCACCCTCAGAAAATCTCCCCTAGAGAACCATCCCCAGAGAATCACCCCCAGAGAATCACCCTCAGAAAATCTCCCCCAGAGAACCATCCCCAGAGAATCTCCCCCAGAGAATCAGCCCCAGAGAATCTCCACCGGAGAATCACCAACACCCAGAGAATTACCCCCAGAGAATCTGCCCCAGAGAATCACCCCCAGAGAATCTACCCCAGAGAATCTTCCCCAGAGAATCTCCCCCAGGGAATCACCCCCAGCGAATCACCCTAGAGAATCACCCCCAGAAAATCTCACCCAGAGAACAATCCCCAGAGAATCACCCCCAGAAAATCACCCCCATAGAATCTCTCCCAGAGAAACACCAACACCCAGAGAATTACGCCCAGATAATCACCCCAGAGAACCATCCCCAGAGAATCACCTCCAGAGAATCACCCCAGAGAATCTCTCCAGAGAATCAACCCCAGGGAATCACCCCCAGAGAATCACCCCCAGAGAATCTCCCCAGATAATCACCCCCAGAGAATCACTCCCAGAGAATCTCCCCCAGATAATCTCTCCCAGAGAATCACCAACACCCAGAGACTTACCCCCAGATAATCTCCCCCAGAGAATCACCAACACCCAGAGAATTACCCCCAGAGAATCTCGCCCAGAGAATCACCAACACCCAGATAATCACCCCGAGAGAATCACCCCCAGAGAAACTCCCCCAGAGAATCACCCCCAGAGAATCTCCCCCAGAGAATCACCACCAGAGAAGCACCCGCAGAGAATCTCCCCCAGAGAATCACCCCCAGAGAATCTCCCCCAGAGAATCTCCAACACCCAGAGAATCACCCCCAGGGAATCCCCCCAGAGAAACTCCCCCAGAGAATCACCCCCAGAGAATCTCCCCCAGAGAATTACCCCCAGAGAATCACCCCCAGAGAAACTCCCCCAAAGAATCACCCCCAGAGAATCTCCCCCAGAGAATCACCCCCAGAGAATCTCCCCCAGAGAATCCCCCCCAGAGAACCATCCCCAGAGAATTACCCCCAGAGAATCACCCTCAGAAAATCACCCCCAGAGAATCTCCCCAGAAAAACACCCCCCGAGAATCTCCCCCAGAGAACCATCCCCAGAGAATCTCCCCCAGAGAATCACCCCCAGAGAATCTCCACCGGAGAATCACCAACACCCAGAGAATTACCCCCAGAGAATCTCGCCCAGAGAATCACCAACACCCAGATAATCACCCCGAGAGAATCACCCCCAGAGAATCACCCCCAGAGAATCTCCCCCAGAGAATCACCCCCAGAGAATCTCCCCCAGAGAATCACCACCAGAGAAGCACCCGCAGAGAATCTCCCCCAGAGAATCACCCCCAGAGAATCTCCCCCAGAGAATCTCCAACACCCAGAGAATCACCCCCAGGGAATCCCCCCCAGAGAAACTCCCCCAGAGAATCACCCCCAGAGAATCTCCCCCAGAGAATCACCCCCAGAGAATCACCCCCAGAGAAACTCCCCCAAAGAATCACCCCCAGAGAATCACCCCCAGAGAATCACCCCAGAGAATCACACTCAGAAAATTTCCCCCAGAGAACCATCCCCAGAGAATCACCCCCAGAGAATCACCCCACAGAAACATCGCCAGAGAATCACCCCCAGATAATCACCCCAGAGAATTACCCCCAGAGAATCTCCCCAGAGAATCACCCTCAGAAAATCTCCCCCAGAGAAACATCCCCAGAGAATCACCCCCAGAGAATCACCCCAGAGAATCACCCCCAGAGAATCACCCCCAAAGAATCACCCTCAGAAAATCTCCCCCAGAGAACCATCCCCAGAGAATCTCCCTCAGAGAATCACCCCCAGAGAATCTCCCCCAGAGAATCACCCCCAGAGAATCACCCTAGAGAATCACCCTCAGAAAATCTCACCCAGCGAACCATCCCAAGAGAATCACCCTCAGAAAATCTCCCCTAGAGAACCATCCCCAGAGAATCACCCCCAGAGAATCACCCTCAGAAAATCTCCCCCAGAGAACCATCCCCAGAGAATCTCCCCCAGAGAATCACCCCCAGAGAATCTCCACCGGAGAATCACCAACACCCAGAGAATTACCCCCAGAGAATCTGCCCCAGAGAATCACCCCCAGAAAATCTACCCCAGAGAATCTCCCCCAGAGAATCTCCCCCAGGGAATCACCCCCAGCGAATCACCCTAGAGAATCACCCCCAGAAAATCTCACCCAGAGAACCATCCCCAGAGAATCACCCCCAGAAAATCACCCCCATAGAATCTCTCCCAGAGAATCACCAACACCCAGAGAATTACGCCCAGATAATCACCCCAGAGAACCATCCCCAGAGAATCACCTCCAGAGAATCACCCCAGAGAATCTCTCCAGAGAATCAACCCCAGGGAATCACCCCCAGAGAATCAACCCCAGAGAATCTCCCCAGATAATCACCCCCAGAGAATCACTCCCAGAGAATCTCCCCCAGATAATCTCTCCCAGAGAATCACCAACACCCAGAGACTTACCCCCAGATAATCTCCCCCAGAGAATCACCAACACCCAGAGAATTACCCCCAGAGAATCTCGCCCAGAGAATCACCAACACCCAGATAATCACCCCGAGAGAATCACCCCCAGAAAACTCCCCCAGAGAATCACCCCCAGAGAATCTCCCCCAGAGAATCACCACCAGAGAAGCACCCGCAGAGAATCTCCCCCAGAGAATCACCCCCAGAGAATCTCCCCCAGAGAATCTCCAACACCCAGAGAATCACCCCCAGGGAATCCCCCCAGAGAAACTCCCCCAGAGAATCACCCCCAGAGAATCACCCCCAGAGAAACTCCCCCAAAGAATCACCCCCAGAGAATCTCCCCCAGAGAATCACCTCCAGAGAATCTCCCCCAGAGAATCTCCCCCAGAGAACCATCCCCAGAGAATTACCCCCAGAGAATCACCCTCAGAAAATCACCCCCAGAGAATCTCCCCCAGAAAAACACCCCCAGAGAATCTCCCCCAGAGAATCACCCTCAGAAAATCTCCCCCAGAGAAACATCCCCAGAGAATCACCCCCAGAGAATCACCCCCAGAAAATCAGGCCCAGAGAATCTCCCCAGATAATCTTCCCCAAGAATTACCCCCAGAGAATCAGCCTCAGAAAATCACCCCCAGAGAATCTCCCCCCGAAAATCACCCCCAGAATCTCACCCCCAGAGAATCTCCCCCAGATAATCTTCCCCAGTGAATTACCCCCAGAGAATCACCCTCAGAGAATCACCCCCAGAGAATCTCCCCCAGAGAACCTTCCCCAGAGAATTACCCCCAGAGAATCACCCTCAGAAAATCACCCTCAGAAAATCTCCCCCAGAGAAACATCCCCAGAGAATCACCCCCAGAGAATCACTCCAGAGAATCACCCTCAGAAAATCTCCCCCAGAGAACCATCCCCAGAGAATCACCCCCAGAGAATCACCCCCAGAGAAACTCCCCCAAAGAATCACCCCCAGAGAATCTCCCCCAGAGAATCACCCCCAGAGAATCTCCCCCAGAGAATCTCCCCCAGAGAACCATCCCCAGAGAATTACCCCCAGAGAATCACCCTCAGAAAATCACCCCCAGAGAATCTCCCCCAGAAAAACACCCCCAGAGAATCTCCCCCAGAGAATCACCCTCAGAAAATCTCCCCCAGAGAAACATCCCCAGAGAATCACCCCCAGAGAATCACCCCCAGAAAATCACGCCCAGAGAATCTCCCCAGATAATCTTCCCCAAGAATTACCCCCAGAGAATCAGCCTCAGAAAATCACCCCCAGAGAATCTCCCCCCGAAAATCACCCCCAGAATCTCACCCCCAGAGAATCTCCCCCAGATAATCTTCCCCAGTGAATTACCCCCAGAGAATCACCCTCAGAGAATCACCCCCAGAGAATCTCCCCCAGAGAACCTTCCCCAGAGAATTACCCCCAGAGAATCACCCTCAGAAAATCACCCTCAGAAAATCTCCCCCAGAGAAACATCCCCAGAGAATCACCCCCAGAGAATCACTCCAGAGAATCACCCTCAGAAAATCTCCCCCAGAGAACCATCCCCAGAGAATCACCCCCAGAGAATCTCCCCCAGAGAATCACCCTCAGAAAATCTCCCCCAGAGAACCATCCCCAGAGAATCACCCCCAGAGAATCACCCCAGAGAATTATCCCCAGAGAATCTCCCCAGAGAATCACCCCAGAGAATCACCCCAGAGAATCACCCTCAGAAAATCTCCCCCAGAGATACATGCCGAGAGAATCACCCCCAGAGAATCACCCCAGAGAATCACCCTCAGAGAATCTCCCCAGAGAATCTCCCCAGAGAATCTCCCCCAGAGAATTTCCCCCAGAGAATCACCCCCAGAGAATCACGCCCGGAGAATCATCCCGAGAGAATCTCCCCCAGAGAATCTCCGCCAGAGAATCTCCCCCAGAGAATCACCCCCAGAGAATCATCCCGAGAGAATCTCCCCCAGAGAATCATCCCCAGAGAATCTCCCCCAGAGAATCACCCCCAGAGAATCTCCCCCATAGAATCACCCCCAGAGAATCACCCCCAGAAAATCACCCCCAGAGAATCTCCCCCAGAGAATCTCCCCCAGAGAATCACCCCCAGAAAATCACCCCCAGAGAATCTCCCCCAGAAAATCACCCCGAGAGAACCATCCCCAGAGAATCTCCACCAGAGAATCACCCCCAGAGAAACATCCCCAGAAAATCACCCCCAGAAAATTACCCCCAGAGAATCTCCCCCAGCGAACCATCCCCTGAGAATCACCCCCAGAGAATCTCCCCAGAGAATCACCCTCAGAAAATCTCCCCCAGAGAAACACCCCCAGAGAATCACCCCCAGGGAATCACCCCAGAGAATTACCCCCAGAGAATCTCCCCAGAGAATCACCCTCACAAAATCTCCCCCAGAGAACCATCCCCAGAGAATCACCCCCAGAGAATCACCCCAGAGAATTACCCCCAGAGAATCTCCCCAGAGAATCACCCTCAGAAAATCTCCCCCAGACAAACATCCCCAGAGAATCACACCCAGAGAATCACCCCAGAGAATCACCCTCAGAGAATCTCCCCAGAGAATCTCCCCAGAGAATCACCCTCAGAAAATCTCCCCCAGAGAAACATGCCGAGAGAATCACCCCCAGAGAATCACCCCAGAGAATCACCCTCAGAAAATCTCCCCCAGAGAACCATCCCCAGAGAATCACCCCCAGAGAATCACCCCAGAGAATTACCCCCAGAGAATCTCCCCAGAGAATCACCCTCAGAAAATCTCCCCCAGACAAACATCCCCAGAGAATCACCCCCAGAGAATCACCCCAGAGAATCACCCTCAGAAAATCTCCCCCAGAGAACCATCCCCAGAGAATTACCCCCAGAGAATCACCCCAGAGAATTTCCCCCAGAGAATCACCCCAGTAAATTACCCCCAGAGAATCACCCCAGAGAATCAACCCCAGAGAATCTCCAAAAGAGAATCTCCCCCGGAGAATCACCATCCCCAGAGAATCACCCCCAGAGAATCACCCCCAGAGAATCACCCTCAGAAAATCTCCCCCAGAGAACCATCCCCAGCGAATCTCCGCCAGAGAATCACCCCCAGAGAATCTCCCCCAGAGAATCATCCCGAGAGAATCTCCCCCAGAGAATCATCCCCAGAGAATCTCCCCCAGAGAATCACCCCCAGAGAATCTCCCCCATAGAATCACCCCCAGAGAATCACCCCCAGAAAATCACCCCCAGAGAATCTCCCCCAGAGAATCTCCCCCAGAGAATCACCCCCAGAAAATCACCCCCAGAGAATCTCCCCCAGAAAATCACCCCGAGAGAACCATCCCCAGAGAATCTCCACCAGAGAATCACCCCCAGAGAAACATCCCCAGAAAATCACCCCCAGAAAATTACCCCCAGAGAATCTCCCCCAGCGAACCATCCCCTGAGAATCACCCCCAGAGAATCTCCCCAGAGAATCACCCACAGAAAATCTCCCCCAGAGAAACACCCCCAGAGAATCACCCCCAGGGAATCACCCCAGAGAATTACCCCCAGAGAATCTCCCCAGAGAATCACCCTCACAAAATCTCCCCCAGAGAACCATCCCCAGAGAATCACCCCCAGAGAATCACCCCAGAGAATTACCCCCAGAGAATCTCCCCAGAGAATCACCCTCAGAAAATCTCCCCCAGACAAACATCCCCAGAGAATCACACCCAGAGAATCACCCCAGAGAATCACCCTCAGAGAATCTCCCCAGAGAATCTCCCCAGAGAATCACCCTCAGAAAATCTCCCCCAGAGAAACATGCCGAGAGAATCACCCCCAGAGAATCACCCCAGAGAATCACCCTCAGAAAATCTCCCCCAGAGAACCATCCCCAGAGAATCACCCCCAGAGAATCACCCCAGAGAATTACCCCCAGAGAATCTCCCCAGAGAATCACCCTCAGAAAATCTCCCCCAGACAAACATCCCCAGAGAATCACCCCCAGAGAATCACCCCAGAGAATCACCCTCAGAAAATCTCCCCCAGAGAACCATCCCCAGAGAATTACCCCCAGAGAATCACCCCAGAGAATTTCCCCCAGAGAATCACCCCAGTAAATTACCCCCAGAGAATCACCCCAGAGAATCAACCCCAGAGAATCTCCAAAAGAGAATCTCCCCCGGAGAATCACCATCCCCAGAGAATCACCCCCAGAGAATCACCCCCAGAGAATCACCCTCAGAAAATCTCCCCCAGAGAACCATCCCCAGCGAATCTCCGCCAGAGAATCACCCCCAGAGAATCTCCCCCGGAGAATCACCAACACCCAGAGAATTACCCCCAGAGAATCTGCCCCAGTGAATCTCCCCCAGAGAATCACCCCCAGAGAATCACCCTCGATAATCACCCCCAGAAAATCTCACCCAGAGAACCATCCCCAGAGAATCACCCCCAGAAAATCACCCCCAGAGAATCTCCCCCAGAGAATCACCAACACCCAGAGAATTACCCCCAGAGAATCAGCCCCAGAGAATCTCCCCCAGAGAACCATCCCCAGAGAATCACCCCCAGAGAATCACCCCACAGAAACATCCCCAGAGAATCACCCCCAGATAATCACCCCAGAGAATTACCCCCAGAGAATCTCCCCAGAGAATCAGCCCTCAGAGAATTACCCCAGAGAATTACCCCCAGAGAATCTCCCGAGAGAATCTCCCCCAGAGAACCATCCCCAGAGAATCTCCGCCAGAGAATCACCCCCAGAGAATCTCCCCCGGAGAATCACCAACACCCAGAGAATTACCCCCAGAGAATCTGCCCCAGAGAATCACTCCAGAGAAAGTCCCCCAGAGAATCACCCCAGTAAATTACCCCCGGAGAATCACCCCAGAGAATCAACCCCAGAGAATCTCCAAAAGAGAATCTCCCCCGGAGAATCACCAACACCCAGAGAATCACAACACCCAGGGAATTACCCCCAGACAATCTCCCCCAGAGAATCACCCCAGAGAATTACCCCCAGAGAATCACCCCAGAGAAACATCCCCAGAGAATCACCCCCAGATAATCACCCCAGATAATTACCCCCAGAGAATCTCCCCAGAGAATCACCCTCAGAAAATCTCCCCCAGAGAAACATCCCCAGAAAATCACCCCCAGAGAATCACCCCAGAGAATTACCCCCAGAGAATCTCCCCAGATAATCAACCCCCAGAGAATCACCCCAGAGAATCACCCTCAGAAAATCACCCCCAGAGAACCATCCCCAGAGAATCTCCCCCAGAGAATCACCCCCAGAGAATCTCCCCCATAGAATCACCCCCAGAAAATCACACACAGAGAATCACCCCCAGAGAATCACCCCCAGAGAATCTCCTGGAGAAAACCATCGCCGGAGAATTGCCCCCAGAGAATCACCCTCAGAAAATCACCCCCAGAGAATCTCCACCAGAGAATCACCCCCAGAGAACCATCCCCAGAGAATTACCTCCAGTGAATCACCCTCAGAAAGTCTCACCCAGAGAATCATCCCCAGAGAATCACCCCCAGTGAATCACCCCCAGAAAATCACCCCCAGAGAATCACCCCCAGAGAATCACCCTCAGAAAATCTCCCCCAGAGAACCATCCCCAGAGAATCACCCCCAGAGAATCACCCCAGAGAATTATCCCCAGAGAATCTCCCCAGAGAATCACCCCAGAGAATCACCCCAGAGAATCACCCTCAGAAAATCTCCCCCAGAGATACATGCCGAGAGAATCACCCCCAGAGAATCACCCCAGAGAATCACCCTCAGAGAATCTCCCCAGAGAATCTCCCCAGAGAATCTCCCCCAGAGAATTTCCCCCAGAGAATCACCCCCAGAGAATCACGCCCGGAGAATCATCCCGAGAGAATCTCCCCCAGAGAATCTCCGCCAGAGAATCTCCCCCAGAGAATCACCCCCAGAGAATCATCCCGAGAGAATCTCCCCCAGAGAATCATCCCCAGAGAATCTCCCCCAGAGAATCACCCCCAGAGAATCTCCCCCATAGAATCACCCCCAGAGAATCACCCCCAGAAAATCACCCCCAGAGAATCTCCCCCAGAGAATCTCCCCCAGAGAATCACCCCCAGAAAATCACCCCCAGAGAATCTCCCCCAGAAAATCACCCCGAGAGAACCATCCCCAGAGAATCTCCACCAGAGAATCACCCCCAGAGAAACATCCCCAGAAAATCACCCCCAGAAAATTACCCCCAGAGAATCTCCCCCAGCGAACCATCCCCTGAGAATCACCCCCAGAGAATCTCCCCAGAGAATCACCCTCAGAAAATCTCCCCCAGAGAAACACCCCCAGAGAATCACCCCCAGGGAATCACCCCAGAGAATTACCCCCAGAGAATCTCCCCAGAGAATCACCCTCACAAAATCTCCCCCAGAGAACCATCCCCAGAGAATCACCCCCAGAGAATCACCCCAGAGAATTACCCCCAGAGAATCTCCCCAGAGAATCACCCTCAGAAAATCTCCCCCAGACAAACATCCCCAGAGAATCACACCCAGAGAATCACCCCAGAGAATCACCCTCAGAGAATCTCCCCAGAGAATCTCCCCAGAGAATCACCCTCAGAAAATCTCCCCCAGAGAAACATGCCGAGAGAATCACCCCCAGAGAATCACCCCAGAGAATCACCCTCAGAAAATCTCCCCCAGAGAACCATCCCCAGAGAATCACCCCCAGAGAATCACCCCAGAGAATTACCCCCAGAGAATCTCCCCAGAGAATCACCCTCAGAAAATCTCCCCCAGACAAACATCCCCAGAGAATCACCCCCAGATAATCACCCCAGAGAATCACCCTCAGAAAATCTCCCCCAGAGAACCATCCCCAGAGAATTACCCCCAGAGAATCACCCCAGAGAATTTCCCCCAGAGAATCACCCCAGTAAATTACCCCCAGAGAATCACCCCAGAGAATCAACCCCAGAGAATCTCCAAAAGAGAATCTCCCCCGGAGAATCACCATCCCCAGAGAATCACCCCCAGAGAATCACCCCCAGAGAATCACCCTCAGAAAATCTCCCCCAGAGAACCATCCCCAGCGAATCTCCGCCAGAGAATCACCCCCAGAGAATCTCCCCCGGAGAATCACCAACACCCAGAGAATTACCCCCAGAGAATCTGCCCCAGTGAATCTCCCCCAGAGAATCACCCCCAGAGAATCACCCTCGATAATCACCCCCAGAAAATCTCACCCAGAGAACCATCCCCAGAGAATCACCCCCAGAAAATCACCCCCAGAGAATCTCCCCCAGAGAATCACCAACACCCAGAGAATTACCCCCAGAGAATCAGCCCCAGAGAATCTCCCCCAGAGAACCATCCCCAGAGAATCACCCCCAGAGAATCACCCCACAGAAACATCCCCAGAGAATCACCCCCAGATAATCACCCCAGAGAATTACCCCCAGAGAATCTCCCCAGAGAATCAGCCCTCAGAGAATTACCCCAGAGAATTACCCCCAGAGAATCTCCCGAGAGAATCTCCCCCAGAGAACCATCCCCAGAGAATCTCCGCCAGAGAATCACCCCCAGAGAATCTCCCCCGGAGAATCACCAACACCCAGAGAATTACCCCCAGAGAATCTGCCCCAGAGAATCACCCCAGAGAAAGTCCCCCAGAGAATCACCCCAGTAAATTACCCCCGGAGAATCACCCCAGAGAATCAACCCCAGAGAATCTCCAAAAGAGAATCTCCCCCGGAGAATCACCAACACCCAGAGAATCACAACACCCAGGGAATTACCCCCAGACAATCTCCCCCAGAGAATCACCCCAGAGAATTACCCCCAGAGAATCACCCCAGAGAAACATCCCCAGAGAATCACCCCCAGATAATCACCCCAGATAATTACCCCCAGAGAATCTCCCCAGAGAATCACCCTCAGAAAATCTCCCCCAGAGAAACATCCCCAGAAAATCACCCCCAGAGAATCACCCCAGAGAATTACCCCCAGAGAATCTCCCCAGATAATCAACCCCCAGAGAATCACCCCAGAGAATCACCCTCAGAAAATCACCCCCAGAGAACCATCCCCAGAGAATCTCCCCCAGAGAATCACCCCCAGAGAATCTCCCCCATAGAATCACCCCCAGAAAATCACACACAGAGAATCACCCCCAGAGAATCACCCCCAGAGAATCTCCTGGAGAAAACCATCGCCGGAGAATTGCCCCCAGAGAATCACCCTCAGAAAATCACCCCCAGAGAATCTCCACCAGAGAATCACCCCCAGAGAACCATCCCCAGAGAATTACCTCCAGTGAATCACCCTCAGAAAGTCTCACCCAGAGAATCATCCCCAGAGAATCACCCCCAGTGAATCACCCCCAGAAAATCACCCCCAGAGAATCACCCCCAGAGAATCACCCTCAGAAAATCACCCCCAGAGAATCTCCACCAGAGAATCACCCCCAGAGAACCATCCCCAGCGAATTACCCCCAGTGAATCACCCTCAGAAAGTCTCACCCGGAGAACCATCCCCAGAGAATCACCCCCAGAGAATCACCCCCAGAAAATCACCCCCAGAGAATCACCCCCAGAAAATCACCCCCAGAGAATCACCCCCAGAGAATCTCCCCAGAGAATCACCCTCAGAAAATCTCCCCCAGAGAACCATCCCCAGAGAATCACCCCCAGAGAATCTCCCCAGAGAATCACCCTCAGAAAATCTCCCCCAGAGAACCATCCCCAGAGAATCACCCCCAGAGAATCACCCCAGAGAATTACTATCAGAGAATCTCCCCAGAGAATCTCCCCATAGTATCACCCCAGAGAATCACCCCAGAGAATCACCCTCAGAAAATCTCCCCCAGAGAAACATCCCCAGAGAATCACCCCCAGAGAATCACCCCAGAGAATTACCCCCAGAGAATCACCCTCAGAAAATCTCCCCCAGAGAACCATCCCCAGAGAATCTCCCCCAGAGATTCACACCCAGTGAATCACCCCCAGAAAATCACCCCCAGAGAATATCTCCCAGAGAATCTCCCCCAGAGAATCACCCTCAGAAAATCTCCCCCAGAGAACCATCCCCAGAGAATCACCCCCGGAGAATCACCCCAGAGAATTATCCCCAGAGAATCTCCCCAGAGAATCACCCCAGAGAATCACCCCAGAGAATCACCCTCAGAAAATCTCCCCCAGAGAACCATCCCCAGAGAATCACCCCCGGAGAATCACCCCAGAGAATTATCCCCAGAGAATCTCCCCAGAGAATCACCCCAGAGAATCACCCCAGAGAATCACCCTCAGAAAATCTCCCCCAGAGATACATGCCGAGAGAATCACCCCCAGAGAATCACCCCAGAGAATCACCCTCAGAGAATCTCCCCAGAGAATCTCCCCAGAGAATCACCCCCAGAGAATTTCCCCCAGAGAATCACCCCCAGAGAATCACGCCCGGAGAATCATCCCGAGAGAATCACCCCAGAGAATCAACCCCAGAGAATCACCCCAGAGAATCACCCTCAGAAAATCTCCCCCAGAGAACCATCCCCAGAGAATCACCCCCAGAGAATCACCCCAGAGAATCACCCTCAGAAAATCTCCCCCAGAGATACATGCCGAGAGAATCACCCCCAGAGAATCACCCCAGAGAATCACCCTCAGAGAATCTCCCCAGAGAATCTCCCCAGAGAATCACCCCCAGAGAATTTCCCCCAGAGAATCACCCCCAGAGAATCACGCCCGGAGAATCATCCCGAGAGAATCTCCCCCAGAGAATCTCCCCCAGAGAATCACCCCCAGAGAATCATCCCGAGAGAATCTCCCCCAGAGAATCATCCCCAGAGAATCTCCCCCAGAGAATCACCCCCAGAGAATCTCCCCCATAGAATCACCCCCAGAGAATCACCCCCAGAAAATCACCCCCAGAGAATCTCCCCCAGAGAATCTCCCCCAGAGAATCACCCCCAGAAAATCACCCCCAGAGAATCTCCCCCAGAAAATCACCCCGAGAGAACCATCCCCAGAGAATCTCCACCAGAGAATCACCCCCAGAGAAACATCCCCAGAAAATCACCCCCAGAAAATTACCCCCAGAGAATCTCCCCCAGCGAACCATCCCCTGAGAATCTCCCCAGAGAATCACCCTCAGAAAATCTCCCCCAGAGAACCATCCCCAGAGAATCACACCCAGAGAATCTCCCCAGAGAATCACCCTCAGAAAATCTCCCCCAGAGAACCATCCCCAGAGAATCACCCCCAGAGAATCACCCCAGAGAATTACTATCAGAGAATCTCCCCAGAGAATCTCCCCATAGTATCACCCCAGAGAATCACCCCAGAGAATCACCCTCAGAAAATCTCCCCCAGAGAAACATCCCCTGAGAATCACCCCCAGAGAATCACCCCAGAGAATTACCCCCAGAGAATCACCCTCAGAAAATCTCCCCCAGAGAACCATCCCCAGAGAATCTCCCCCAGAGATTCACACCCAGTGAATCACCCCCAGAAAATCACCCCCAGAGAATCTCTACCAGAGAATCTCCCCCAGAGAATCACCCTCAGAAAATCTCCCCCAGAGAACCATCCCCAGAGAATCACCCCCAGAGAATCACCCCAGAGAATTATCCCCAGAGAATCTCCCCAGAGAATCACCCCAGAGAATCACCCTCAGAAAATCTCCCCCAGAGATACATGCCGAGAGAATCACCCCCAGAGAATCACCCCAGAGAATCACCCTCAGAGAATCTCCCCAGAGAATCTCCCCAGAGAATCTCCCCCAGAGAATTTCCCCCAGAGAATCACCCCCAGAGAATCACGCCCGGAGAATCATCCTGAGAGAATCTCCCCCAGAGAATCTCCGCCAGAGAATCTCCGCCAGAGAACCACCCCCAGAGAATCATCCCGAGAGAATCTCCCCCAGAGAATCATCCCCAGAGAATCTCCCCCAGAGAATCACCCCCAGAGAATCTCCCCCATAGAATCACCCCCAGAGAATCACCCCCAGAAAATCACCCCCAGAGAATCTCCCCCAGAGAATCTCCCCCAGAGAATCACCCCCAGAAAATCACCCCCAGAGAATCACCCCAGAGAATTACCCCCAGAGAATCTCCCCAGATAATCAACCCCCAGAGAATCACCCCAGAGAATCACCCTCAGAAAATCACCCCCAGAGAACCATCCCCAGAGAATCTCCCCCAGAGAATCACCCCTAGAGAATCTCCCCCAGAGAATCACCCCCAGAAAAACACCCACAGAGAATCACCCCCAGAGAATCACCCCCAGAGAATCTCCCCCAGAACACCATCGCCGGAGAATTACCCCCAGAGAATCACCCTCAGATAATCACCCCCAGAGAATCTCCACCAGAGAATCACCCGAAGAGAAACTTCCCCAGAAAATCACCCCCAGAAAATTACCCCCAGAGAATCTCCCCCAGCGAACCATCCCCTGAGAATCTCCCCAGAGAATCACCCTCAGAAAATCTCCCCCAGAGAACCATCCCCAGAGAATCACACCCAGAGAATCTCCCCAGAGAATCACCCTCAGAAAATCTCCCCCAGAGAACCATCCCCAGAGAATCACCCCCAGAGAATCACCCCAGAGAATTACTATCAGAGAATCTCCCCAGAGAATCTCCCCATAGTATCACCCCAGAGAATCACCCCAGAGAATCACCCTCAGAAAATCTCCCCCAGAGAAACATCCCCTGAGAATCACCCCCAGAGAATCACCCCAGAGAATTACCCCCAGAGAATCACCCTCAGAAAATCTCCCCCAGAGAACCATCCCCAGAGAATCTCCCCCAGAGATTCACACCCAGTGAATCACCCCCAGAAAATCACCCCCAGAGAATCTCTACCAGAGAATCTCCCCCAGAGAATCACCCTCAGAAAATCTCCCCCAGAGAACCATCCCCAGAGAATCACCCCCAGAGAATCACCCCAGAGAATTATCCCCAGAGAATCTCCCCAGAGAATCACCCCAGAGAATCACCCTCAGAAAATCTCCCCCAGAGATACATGCCGAGAGAATCACCCCCAGAGAATCACCCCAGAGAATCACCCTCAGAGAATCTCCCCAGAGAATCTCCCCAGAGAATCTCCCCCAGAGAATTTCCCCCAGAGAATCACCCCCAGAGAATCACGCCCGGAGAATCATCCCGAGAGAATCTCCCCGAGAGAATCTCCGCCAGAGAATCTCCGCCAGAGAATCACCCCCAGAGAATCATCCCGAGAGAATCTCCCCCAGAGAATCACCCCCAGAGAATCTCCCCCAGAGAATCACCCCCAGAGAATCTCCCCCATAGAATCACCCCCAGAGAATCACCCCCAGAAAATCACCCCCAGAGAATCTCCCCCAGAGAATCTCCCCCAGAGAATCACCCCCAGAAAATCACCCCCAGAGAATCACCCCAGAGAATTACCCCCAGAGAATCTCCCCAGATAATCAACCCCCAGAGAATCACCCCAGAGAATCACCCTCAGAAAATCACCCCCAGAGAACCATCCCCAGAGAATCTCCCCCAGAGAATCACCCCCAGAGAATCTCCCCCAGCGAATCACCCCCAGAAAATCACCCACAGAGAATCACCCCCAGAGAATCACCCCCAGAGAATCTCCCCCAGAACACCATCGCCAGAGAATTACCCCCAGAGAATCACCCTCAGATAATCACCCCCAGAGAATCTCCACCAGAGAATCACCCGAAGAGAACCATCCCCAGAGAATTACCCCCAGTGAATCACCCTCAGAATGTCTCACCCAGAGAACCATCCCCAGAGAATCACCCCCAGAGAATCACCCCCAGAAAATCACCCCCAGAGAATCACCCCCAGAAAATCACCCCCAGAGAATCACCCCCAGAGAATCTCCCCAGAGAATCACCCTCAGAAAATCTCCCCCAGAGAACCATCCCCAGAGAATCACCCCCAGAGAATCTCCCCAGAGAATCACCCTCAGAAAATCTCCCCCAGAGAACCATCCCCAGAGAATCACCCCCAGAGAATCACCCCAGAGAATTACTATCAGAGAATCTCCCCAGAGAATCTCCCCATAGTATCACCCCAGAGAATCACCCCAGAGAATCACCCTCAGAAAAACTCCCCCAGAGAACCATCCCCAGAGAATCTCCCCCAGAGATTCACACCCAGTGAATCACCCCCAGAAAATCACCCCCAGAGAATCTCTCCCAGAGAATCTCCCCCAGAGAATCACCCCCAGAAAATCACGCCCAGAGAATCTCCCCCAGAAAATTACCCCCAGAGAACCATCCCCAGAGAATCTCCACCAGAGAATCACGCCCAGAGAATCTCCCCCAGAGAATCACCCCCAGTAAATCACCCCCAGAGAATCTCCCCCAGAGAATCACCCCCAGAAAATCACCCCCAGATTACCATCCCCAGAGAATCTCCCCCAGAGAATCACCCCCAGAGAATCTCCCCCAGAGAATCACCCCCAGAAAATCACCCCCAGAGAATCTCCCCCAGAAAATCACCCGCAGAGAACCATCCCCAGAGAATCTCCCCCAGAGAATCATCCCCACAGAATCTCCCCCAGAGAATCACCCCCAGAGAATCACCCCAGAAAATCACCCCCAGAGAAGCTCCCCCAGGGAATCTCCCCCAGAGAAACACCCCCAGAGAATCACCCCCAGAAAATTACCCCCAGAGAATCTCCCCCGGAGAACCATCCCCAGAGAATCACCCCCAGAGAATCTCCCCCAGAGAATCACCCCCAGAAAATCACCCCCAGAGAATCTCCCCCAGAGAATCACCCCCAGAGAATCTCCCCCAGAAAACCATCGCCAGAGAATTACCCCCAGAGAATCACCCTCAGAAAATCACCCCCAGAGAATCTCCACCAGAGAATCACCCCCAGAGAACCATCCCCAGAGAATTACCCCCAGTGAATCACCCTCAGAAAGTCTCAGCCAGAGAACCATCCCCAGAGAATCACCCCCAGAGGATCACCCCCAGAAAATCACCCCCAGAGAATCACCCCCAGAAAATCACCCCCAGAGAATCACCCCCAGAGAATCTCCCCAGAGAATCACCCTCAGAAAATCTCCCCTAGAGAAACATCCCCAGAGAATCACCCCCAGAGAATCACCCCAGAGAATTACCCCCAGAGAATCACCGTCAGAAAATCTCCCCCAGAGAACCGTCCCCAGAGAATCTCCCCCAGAGAATCACCCCCAGAGAATCTCCCCCAGAGAATCATCCCCAGAGAATCTCCCCCAGAGAATCACCCCCAAATTACCATCCCCAGAGAATCTCCCCCAGAGAATCACCCCCAGAGAATCACCCCCAGAGAATCATCCACAGAGAATCTCCCCCAGAGAATCACCCCCAGAGAATCACCCCCAGAAAATCACCCCCAGAGAATCTCCCCCAGGGAATCTCCCCCAGAGAAACACCCCCAGAGAATCACCCCCAGAAAATTACCCCCAGAGAATCTCCCCCAGAGAACCATCCCCAGAGATTCACCCCCAGAGAATCTCCCCAGAGAATCACCCTCCGAAAATCTCCCCCAGAGAACCATCCCCAGAGAATCACCCCCAGAGAATCACCCCAGAGAATTACCCCCAGAGAATCTCCCAGAGAATCATCCTCAGAAAATCTCCCCCAGAGAAACATCCCCAGAGAATCACCCCCAGAGAATCACCCCAGTGAATTACCCCCAGAGAATCTCCCCAGAGAATCAACCCCCAGAGAATTACCCCCAGAGAATCTCCCGAGAGAATCTCCCCCAGAGAATCACCCCAGAGATTTACCCGCAGAGAATCACCCCAGAGAATCTCCCCCAGAGAATCACCCCAGTAAATTACCCCCAGAGAATCACCCCAGAGAATCAACCCCAGAGAATCTCCAAAAGAGAATCTCCCCCGGAGAATCACCAACACCCAGAGAATCACAACACCCAGAGAATTACCCCCAGACAATCTCCCCCAGAGAATCACCCCAGAGAATTACCCCCAGAGAATCACCCCAGAGAATCATCCCGAGAGAATCTCCCCCAGAGAATCTACCCCAGAGAATTACCCCCAGAGAATCTGGCCCAGAGAATCTCCCCCAGAGAATCACCCCCAGAGAATCATCCTGAGAGAATCTCCCCCAGAGAATCATCCCCAGAGAATCTCCCCCAGAGAAACTCCCCCGGAGAATCTCCCCCAGATAATCACCCCCAGAGAATCATCCAGAGAGAATCAACCCCAGAGAATCACCTCCAGAGAATCACCCCCAGAATATCACCCCCAGAGAATCTCCCCCAGAGATTCACCACAGAGAATCACCTGCAGAGAATTACCCCCAGAGATTCACCCCCAGAAAATCACCCCCAGAGAATCTCCCTCAGAAAATCCCCCTCAGAAAATCTCCCCCAGAGAAACATCCCCTGAAAATCACCCCCAGAGAATCACTCCAGAGAATCACCCTCAGAAAATCTCCCCCAGAGAACCATCCCCAGAGAATTACCCCCAGAGAATCTCCCCAGAGAATCACCCTCAGAAAATCTCCCCCAGAGAACCATTCCCCAGAGAATCACCCCCAGATAATCACCCCAGAGAATTACCCCCAGAGAATCTCCCCTAGAGAATCATGCCGGGAGAATCTCCCCCAGAGAATCATCCCCAGAGATTCATCCTCAGAAAATCACCCCCAGAGAATCTCCCCCAGGGAATCTCCCCCAGAGAAACACCCCCAGAGTTTCACCCCCTGAAAATTACCCCCAGAGGATCTCCCCCAGAGAACCATCCCCTGAGAATCACCCCCAGAGAATCTCCCCAGAGAATCACCCTCAGAAAATCGCCCCCAGAGAAACATGCCGAGAGAATCACCCCCAGAGAATCACCCCAGAGAATCACCCTCAGAAAATCTCCCCCAGAGAACCATCCCCAGAGAATCAGCCCCAGAGAATCACCCCAGAGAATTACCCCCAGAGAATCTCCCCAGAGAATCACCCTCAGAAAGTCTCCCCCAGACAAACATCCCCAGAGAATCACCCCCAGAGAATCACCCCAGAGAATCACCATCAGAAAATCTCCCCCAGAGAACCATCCCCAGAGAATCACCCCCAGATAATCACCCCAGAGAATTACCCCCAGAGAATCTCCCCAGAGAATCACCCTCAGAAAATCTCCCCCAGAGAAACATCCCCAGAGAATCACCCCCAGAGAATCACCCCAGAGAATTACCCCCGGAGAATCTCCCCAGAGAATCAACCCCAGAGAATTACCCCCAGAGAATCTCCCGAGAGAATCTCCCCCAGAGAATCACCCCAGAGAATCTCCCCCAGAGAATCACCCCAGTAAATTACCCCCAGAGAATCACCCCAGAGAATCAACCCCAGAGAATCTCCAAAAGCGAATCTCCCCCGGAGAATCACCAACACCCAGAGAATCACAACACCCAGAGAATTACCCCCAGACAATCTCCCCCAGAGAATCACCCCAGAGAATTACCCCCAGAGAATCACCCCAGAGAATCATTCCCAGAGAATCTCCAAAAGAGAATCTCCCCCGGAGAATAACCAACACCCAGAGAATCACCAATATTCATAGAATTACCCCCAGAGAATCATCCCGAGAGAATCTCCCCCAGAGAATCATCCCCAGAGAATCACCCCCAGAGAATCATCCCCAGAGAATCTCCCCCGGAGAAACTCCCCCGGAGAATCTCCCCCAGATAATCACCCCCAGAGAATCATCCAGAGAGAATCAACCCCAGAGAATCACCTCCAGAGAATCACCCCCAGAAAATCACCCCCAGAGAATCTCCCCCAGAGATTCACCCCAGAGAATCACCTCCAGAGAATCACCCCCAGAAAATCAACCCCAGAGAATTACCCCAGAGAATCACCGCCAGAGAAGCACCCCCAGAAAATCACCCCCAGAAAATCACCCCCAGAGATTCACCCCAGAGAATCACCTCCAGAGAATCACCCCCAGAGAATTACCCCAGAGAATCAGCCCCAAAAAATCACCCCCAGAGAATCTCCCCCAGAGAATCACCCCCAGTGAATCTCCCCCAGAGAATCATCCCGAGAGAATCACCCCCAGAGAATCTCCCCCAGAGAATCATCCCGAGAGAATCACCCCCAGAGAATCAACCCCAGAGAATCTCCCGCAGAGAATCTCCCCCAGAGAATTACATTGGAGAATCACCTCCAGAGAATCACCCCCAGAAATCACCCCCAGAGAATGAACCCCAGAGAATCACCCCCAGAGAATCTCCCCCAGAGAATAATGCCGAGAGAATCACCCCCGGACAACCATCCCCAGAGAATCTCCCCCAGAAAATCACCCCCACAGAATCTCCCCCAGAGAATCCCCCTCAGAAAATCTCCCCCAGAGAAACATCCCCAGAGAATCACCCCCAGAGAATCACTCCAGAGAATCACCCTCAGAAAATCTCCCCCAGAGAACCATCCCCAGAGAATCACCCCCAGAGAATCTCCCCAGAGAATCACCCTCAGAAAATCTCCCCCAGAGAACCATCCCCAGAGAATCACCCCCAGAGAATCACCCCAGAGAATCTCCCCAGAGAATATCCCCAGAGAATCACCCCAGAGAATCACCCTCAGAAAATCTCCCCCAGAGAAACATGCCGGGAGAATCTCCCCCAGAGAATCACCCCAGAGAATCACCCTCAGAAAATCTCCCCCAGAGAACCATCCCCAGAGAATCACCCCCAGAGAATCACCCCAGAGAATAACCCCCAGAGAATTTCCCCAGAGAATCAGCCTCAGAAAATCTCCCCCAGACAAACATCCCCAGAGAATCACCCCAGAGAAACATCCCCAGAGAATCACCCCCAGATAATCACCCAAGAGAATTACCCCCAGAGAATCTCCCCAGAGAATCACCCTCAGAAAATCTCCCCCAGAGAAACATCCCCAGAGAATCACCCCCAGAGAATCACCCCAGAGAATTACCCCCAGAGAATCTCCCCAGATAATCAACCCCCAGAGAATTACCCCAGAGAATTACCCCCAGAGAATCTCCCGAGAGAATCTCCCCCAGAGAATCACCCCAGAGAATTACCCCCAGAGAATCATCCCAGAGAATCTCCCCCAGAGAATCACCCGAGTAAATTACTCCCAGAGAATCACCCCAGAGAATCACCCCCAGAGAATCACCCGAGAGAATTACCCCCAGAGAATCTCCCCAGAGAATCACCCTCAGAAAATCTCCCTCAGACAAACATCCCCAGAGAATCACCCCCAGAGAATCACCCCAGAGAATTACCCTCAGAAAATCTCCCCCAGAGAACCATCCCCAGAGAATTACCCCCAGAGAATCTCCCCGGAGAATCACCCTCAGAAAGTCTCCCCCGGAGAAACATCCCCAGAGAATCTCCCCAGCGAATCACCCTCAGAAAATCTCCCCCAGAGAACCATCCCCAGAGAATCACCCCCAGAGAATCACCCCAGAGAATCTCCCCAGAGAATATCCCCAGAGAATCACCCCAGAGAATCACCCTCAGAAAATCTCCCCCAGAGAAACATGCCGGGAGAATCACCCCCAGAGAATCACCCCAGAGAATCACCCACAGAAAATCTCCCCCAGAGAACCATCCCCAGAGAATCACCCCCAGAGAATCACCCCAGAGAATAACCCCCAGAGAATCTCCCCAGATAATCAACCCCCAGAGAATTACCCCAGAGAATTACCCCCAGAGAATCTCCCGAGAGAATCTCCCCCAGAGAATCATCCCAGAGAATCTCCCCCAGAGAATCACCCCCAGAGAATCACCCCAGAGAATTACCCCCAGAGAATCTCCCCAGAGAATCACTCTCAGAAAATCTCCCTCAGACAAACATCCCCAGAGAATCACCCCCAGAGAATCACCCCAGAGAATTACCCCCAGAGAATCTCCCCGGAGAATCACCCTCAGAAAGTCTGCCCAGAGAAACATCCCCAGAGAATCACCCCCAGAGAATCACCCCAGAGAATTACCTCCAGAGAATATCCCCAGAGAATCAACCCCCATAGAATTACCCCAGAGAATTACCCCCAGAGAATCTCCCGAGAGAATCTCCCCCAGAGAATCACCCCAGAGAATCAACCCCAGAGAATCTCCAAAAGAGAATCTCCCCCGGAGAATCACCAACACCCAGAGAATCACAACACCCAGAGAATCACCCCAGAGAATTACCCCCAGAGAACCATCCCCAGAGAATCACCCCCAGAGAATCACCCCAGAGAATCTCCCCAGAGAATATCCCCAGAGAATATCCCCAGAGAATCACCCTCAGAAAATCTCCCCCAGAGAAACATGCCGGGAGAATCACCCCCAGAGAATCACCCCAGAGAATCACCCACAGAAAATCTCCCCCAGAGAACCATCCCCAGAGAATCACCCCCAGAGAATCACCCCAGAGAATAACCCCCAGAGAATCTCCCCAGATAATCAACCCCCAGAGAATTACCCCAGAGAATTACCCCCAGAGAATCTCCCGAGAGAATCTCCCCCAGAGAATCATCCCAGAGAATCTCCCCCAGAGAATCACCCGAGTAAATTACTCCCAGAGAATCACCCCAGAGAATCACCCCCAGAGAATCACCCCAGAGAATTACCCCCAGAGAATCTCCCCAGAGAATCACCCCCAGAGAATCATCCTGAGAGAATCTCCCCCAGAGAATCATCCCAAGAGAATCTCCCCCAGAGTATCATCCCCAGAGGATCTCCCCCTGAGAAACTCCCCCAGAGAATCTCCCCCAGATAATCACCCCCAGAGAATCATCCCGAGAGAATCAACCCCAGAGAATCACCTCCAGAGAATCACCCCCAGAAAATCACCCCCAGAGAATCTCCCCCAGAAATTCACCCCAGAGAATCACCTCCAGAGAATCACCCCCAGAAAATCACCCCCAGAGAATTACCCCAGAGAATCACCGCCAGAGAATCACCCCCAGAAAATCACCCCCAGAAAATCACCCCCAGAGAATTTCCCCAGAGAATCACCTCCAGAGATTCACCCCAGAGAATCACCTCCTGAGAATCACCCCCAGAGAATTACCCCAGAGAATCAGCCCCAGAAAATCACCCCCAGAGAATCTCCCACAGAGAATCACCCCCAGTGAATCTCCTTAGAGAATCATCCCGAGAGAATCACCGCCAGAGAATCTCCCCCAGAGAATCATCCCGAAAGAATCACCCCCAGAGAATCAACCCCAGAGAATCTTCCGCAGAGAATCTCACCCAGAGAATTACATTGGAGAACCACCTCCAGCGAATCACCCCCAGAAATCAACCCCAGAGAATTACCCCAGAGAATCACCCCCAGAGAATGAACCCCAGAGAATCACCCCCAGAGAATCTCCCCCAGAGAATAATCCAGAGAGAATCACCCCCAGAGAATCATCCCGAGAGAATCACCCCCAGAGAATTACCCCAGCGAATCACCTACAGAGGATCACCCCCTGAGAATCACCCCCAGAGAATCACCCCCAGAGAATCAACCCCAGAGAATCTCCCCCAGAGAATCACCCACAGAGAAATACCCAAGAGAATCACCTCCAGAGAATCACCTCCAGAGAATCACCCCCAGAGAATGAACCCCAGAGAATCACACCCATAGAATTACCCCAGAGAATCTCCCCCAGAGAATAATGCCAAGAGAATCACCCCCGGACAACCATCCCCAGAGAATCTCCCCCAGAAAATCACCCCCACAGAATCTCCCCCAGAGAATCCCCCTCAGAAAATCTCCCCCAGAGAAACATCCCCAGAGAATCACCCCCAGAGAATCACTCCAGAGAATCACCCTCAGAAAATCTCCCCCAGAGAACCATCCCCAGAGAATCACCCCCAGAGAATCTCCCCAGAGAATCACCCTCAGAAAATCTCCCCCAGAGAACCATCCCCAGAGAATCACCCCCAGAGAATCACCCCAGAAAATCTCCCCAGAGAATATACCCAGAGAATCACCCCAGAGAATCACCCTCAGAAAATCTCCCCCAGAGAAACATGCCGGGAGAATCACCCCCAGAGAATCACCCCAGAGAATCACCCTCAGAAAATCTCCCCCAGAGAACCATCCCCAGAGAATCACCCCCAGAGAATCACCCCAGAGAATAACCCCCAGAGAATTTCCCCAGAGAATCAGCCTCAGAAAATCTCCCCCAGACAAACATCCCCAGAGAATCACCCCAGAGAAACATCCCCAGAGAATCACCCCCAGATAATCACCCAAGAGAATTACCCCCAGAGAATCACCCCAGAGAATCACCCTCAGAAAATCTCCCCCAGAGAAACATCCCCAGAGAATCACCCCCAGAGAATCACCCCAGAGAATTACCCCCAGAGAATCTCCCCAGATAATCAACCCCCAGAGAATTACCCCAGAGAATTACCCCCAGAGAATCTCCCGAGAGAATCTCCCCCAGAGAATCACCCCAGAGAATTACCCCCAGAGAATCATCCCAGAGAATCTCCCCCAGAGAATCACCCGAGTAAATTACTCCCAGAGAATCACCCCAGAGAATCACCCCCAGAGAATCACCCCAGAGAATTACCCCCAGAGAATCTCCCCAGAGAATCACCCTCAGAAAATCTCCCTCAGACAAACATCCCCAGAGAATCACCCCCAGAGAATCACCCCAGAGAATCACCCTCAGAAAATCTCCCCCAGAGAACCATCCCCAGAGAATCACCCCCAGAGAATCACCCCAGAGAATCTCCCCAGAGAATATCCCCAGAGAATCACCCCAGAGAATCACCCTCAGAAAATCTCCCCCAGAGAAACATGCCAGGAGAATCACCCCCAGATAATCACCCCAGAGAATCACCCACAGAAAATCTCCCCCAGAGAACCATCCCCAGAGAATCACCCCCAGAGAATCACCCCAGAGAATAACCCCCAGAGAATTTCCCCAGAGAATCAGCCTCAGAAAATCTCCCCCAGACAAACATCCCCAGAGAATCATGCCAGAGAAACATCCCCAGAGAATCACCCCCAGATAATCACCCAAGAGAATTACCCCCAGAGAATCTCCCCAGAAAATCACCCTCAGAAAATCTCCCCCAGAGAATTACCCCAGAGAATTACCCCCAGAGAATCTCCCCGGAGAATCACCCTCAGAAAGTCTGCCCAGAGAAACATCCCCAGAGAATCACCCCCAGAGAATCACCCCAGAGAATTACCTCCAGAGAATATCCCCAGAGAATCAACCCCCATAGAATTACCCCAGAGAATTACCCCCAGAGAATCTCCCGAGAGAATCTCCCCCAGAGAATCACCCCAGAGAATCAACCCCAGAGAATCTCCAAAAGAGAATCTCCCCCGGAGAATCACCAACACCCAGAGAATCACAACACCCAGAGAATCACCCCAGAGAATTACCCCCAGAGAATCACCCCAGAGAATCTCCCCCAGAGAATCTCCCCCAGAGAATTACCCCCAGAGAATCCCCCAGAGAATCTCCACCAGAGAATCACCCCCAGAGAATCATCCTGAGAGAATCTCCCCCAGAGAATCATCCCAAGAGAATCTCCCCCAGAGTATCATCCCCAGAGGATCTCCCCCTGAGAAACTCCCCCAGAGAATCTCCCCCAGATAATCACCCCCAGAGAATCATCCCGAGAGAATCAACCCCAGAGAATCACCTCCAGAGAATCACCCCCAGAAAATCACCCCCAGAGAATCTCCCCCAGAGATTCACCCCAGAGAATCACCTCCAGAGAATCACCCCCAGAAAATCACCCCCAGAGAATTACCCCAGAGAATCACCGCCAGAGAATCACCCCCAGAAAATCACCCCCAGAAAATCACCCCCAGAGAATTTCCCCAGAGAATCACCTCCAGAGATTCACCCCAGAGAATCACCTCCTGAGAATCACCCCCAGAGAATTACCCCAGAGAATCAGCCCCAGAAAATCACCCCCAGAGAATCTCCCACAGAGAATCACCCCCAGTGAATCTCCTTAGAGAATCATCCCGAGCGAATCACCGCCAGAGAATCTCCCCCAGAGAATCATCCCGAAAGAATCACCCCCAGAGAATCAACCCCAGAGAATCTTCCGCAGAGAATCTCACCCAGAGAATTACATTGGAGAACCACCTCCAGCGAATCACCCCCAGAAATCACCCCAGAGTATTACCCCAGAGAATCACCCCCAGAGAATGAACCCCAGAGAATCACCCCCAGAGAATCTCCCCCAGAGAATAATCCAGAGAGAATCACCCCCAGAGAATCATCCCGAGACAATCACCCCCAGAGAATTACCCCAGCGAATCACCTCCAGAGGATCACCCCCTGCGAATCACCCCCAGAGAATCACCCCCAGAGAATCAACCCCAGAGAATCTCCCCCAGAGAATCACCCACAGAGAAATACCCAAGAGAATCACCTCCAGAGAATCACCCCCAGAAAATCACCCCCAGAGAACTACCCCAGAGAATCACCCCCAGAGAATGAACCCCAGAGAATCACCTCCAGAGAATCACCCCCAGAGAATGAACCCCAGAGAATCACACCCATAGAATTACCCCAGAGAATCACCTCCAGAGAATCACCCCCAGAGAATGAACCCCAGAGAATCACCCCCAGAGAGTTACCCCAGAGAATCACCTCCAGAGAATCACCCCCAGAGAATGAACCCCAGAGAATCACCCCCAGAGAATTACCTCAGAGAATCACCCCCAGAGAATGAACCCCAGAGAACCTCCCCCAGAGAATCAACCCCAGAGAATCAACCACAGAGAATAACCAACAGAGAATCACCCCAGAGAATCAACCCCCGAGAAGCAACCCCAGAGAATCAACACAGTGAATCAACCCCAGAGAATCAACCCAGAGAATCAACCCCAGAGAATCAACCCAAGAGAATCAAGCCCAGAGAATCAACCCCAGAGAATCTCCCCAGAGAATCAACCCCAGAGGATCTCCCCAGAGAATCTCCCCAGAGAGTCAACCCCAGAGAATCTACCCCAGAGAATCTCCCCCAGAGAATCAACCCCAGGGAATCTCCCCAGAGAATCAACCCCAGAGAATCTCCCCAGAGAATCAACCCCAGAGAATCAACCACAGAGAATCAACCCCAGAGAATCAACCCCAGAGAATCTCCCCAGATAATCAACCCCAGAGAATCAACCCCAGAGAATCAACCCCAGAGAATCTCCCCAGAGAATCAACCCCAGAGAATCTCCCCAGAGCATCAACCCCAGAGAATCAACCCCAGAGAATCAACCCCAGAGAATCTCCCCAGACAATCAACCCCAGAGAATCAACCTCAGAGAATCATCCTCAGAGAATCTCCCCAGAGAATCAACCTCAGAGAATCATCCTCAGAGAATCTCCCCAGAGAATCAACCCCAGAGAATCAACCCCAGAGAATCAACCCCAGAGAATCAACCCCAGAGAATCTTCCCAGAGAATCAACCCCAGAGAATCTCCCCAGAGAATCATCCCCAGAGAATCAACCCCAGAGAATCAACCCCAGAGAATCGCCCCAGAGAATCTCCCCAGAGAATCAACCCCAGAGAATCACCTACAGAGAATCACCCCCAGAAAATCACCCCCAGAGAATCACCCCCATAGAATTACCCCTGAGAATCACCTCCAGAGAATTACCCCAGAGAATCACCTCCAGAGAATCAGCCCCAGAGAATGAACCCCAGAGAATCACCCCCAGAGAATTAACCCAGAGAATCAACTCCAGAGAATCACCCCCAGAGAATGAACCCCAGAGAATCACCCCCAGAGATTTACCTCAGAGAATCACCCCCAGAGTATGAACCCCAGATAACCTCCCCCAGAGAATCAACCCCAGAGAATCAACCACAGAGAATAAACCCCAGAGAATCTCCCCAGAGAATCAACCCCAGAGAATCAACACCAGAGAATCAATCCCAGAGAATCAACCCCAGAGAATCAACCGGAGAGAATCACCCCCAGAGAAGCAACCCCAGAGAATCAACACAGTGTATCAACCCCAGAGAATCAACCCAGAGAATCAACCCCAGAGAATCAACCCCAGAGAATCAACCCCAGAGAATCTCCCCCAGAGAATCTCCCCAGAGAATCAATGCCAGAGAATCTACCCCAGAGAATCACCCCCAGAAAATCACCCCCAGAGAACTACCCCAGAGAATCACCCCCAGAGAATGAACCCCAGAGAATCACCTCCAGAGAATCACCCCCTGAGAATGAACCCCAGAGAATCACACCCATAGAATTACCCCAGAGAATCACCTCCAGAGAATTACCCCAGAGAATCACCTCCAGAGAATCACCCCCAGAGAATGAACCCCAGAGAATCACCCCCAGAGAATTACCCCAGAGAATCACCTCCAGAGAATCACCCCCAGAGAATGAACCCCAGAGAATCACCCCCAGAGAATTACCTCAGAGAATCACCCCCAGAGAATGAACCCCAGAGAACCTCCCCAGAGAATCAACCACAGAGAATCAACCACAGAGAATAACCCCCAGAGAATCAACCCCAGAGAATCAACCCCAGAGAAGCAACCCCAGAGAATCAACACAGTGAATCAACCCCAGAGAATCAACCCAGAGAATCAACCCCAGAGAATCAACCCCAGAGAATCTACCCCAGAGAATCTCCCCCAGAGAATCTCCCCAGAGAATCAACCCCAGAGAATCAACACCAGAGAAACAACCCCAGAGAATCAACCCCAGAGAATCTCCCCAGAGAATCAACCCCAGAGAATCAACCCCAGAGAATCACCCCCAGAGAAGCAACCCCAGAGAATCACCCCAGAGAATTACCTCCAGAGAATATCCCCAGAGAATCAACCCCCATAGAATTACCCCAGAGAATTACCCCCAGAGAATCTCCCGAGAGAATCTCCCCCAGAGAATCACCCCAGAGAATCAACCCCAGAGAATCTCCAAAAGAGAATCTCCCCCGGAGAATCACCAACACCCAGAGAATCACAACACCCAGAGAATCACCCCAGAGAATTACCCCCAGAGAACCATCCCCAGAGAATCACCCCCAGAGAATCACCCCAGAGAATCTCCCCAGAGAATATCCCCAGAGAATATCCCCAGAGAATCACCCTCAGAAAATCTCCCCCAGAGAAACATGCCGGGAGAATCACCCCCAGAGAATCACCCCAGAGAATCACCCACAGAAAATCTCCCCCAGAGAACCATCCCCAGAGAATCACCCCCAGAGAATCACCCCCAGAGAATAACCCCCAGAGAATCTCCCCAGATAATCAACCCCCAGAGAATTACCCCAGAGAATTACCCCCAGAGAATCTCCCGAGAGAATCTCCCCCAGAGAATCATCCCAGAGAATCTCCCCCAGAGAATCACCCGAGTAAATTACTCCCAGAGAATCACCCCAGAGAATCACCCCCAGAGAATCACCCCAGAGAATTACCCCCAGAGAATCTCCCCAGAGAATCACCCCCAGAGAATCATCCTGAGAGAATCTCCCCCAGAGAATCATCCCAAGAGAATCTCCCCCAGAGTATCATCCCCAGAGGATCTCCCCCTGAGAAACTCCCCCAGAGAATCTCCCCCAGATAATCACCCCCAGAGAATCATCCCGAGAGAATCAACCCCAGAGAATCACCTCCAGAGAATCACCCCCAGAAAATCACCCCCAGAGAATCTCCCCCAGAAATTCACCCCAGAGAATCACCTCCAGAGAATCACCCCCAGAAAATCACCCCCAGAGAATTACCCCAGAGAATCACCGCCAGAGAATCACCCCCAGAAAATCACCCCCAGAAAATCACTCCCAGAGAATTTCCCCAGAGAATCACCTCCAGAGATTCACCCCAGAGAATCACCTCCTGAGAATCACCCCCAGAGAATTACCCCAGAGAATCAGCCCCAGAAAATCACCCCCAGAGAATCTCCCACAGAGAATCACCCCCAGTGAATCTCCTTAGAGAATCATCCCGAGAGAATCACCGCCAGAGAATCTCCCCCAGAGAATCATCCCGAAAGAATCACCCCCAGAGAATCAACCCCAGAGAATCTTCCGCAGAGAATCTCACCCAGAGAATTACATTGGAGAACCACCTCCAGCGAATCACCCCCAGAAATCAACCCCAGAGAATTACCCCAGAGAATCACCCCCAGAGAATGAACCCCAGAGAATCACCCCCAGAGAATCTCCCCCAGAGAATAATCCAGAGAGAATCACCCCCAGAGAATCATCCCGAGAGAATCACCCCCAGAGAATTACCCCAGCGAATCACCTACAGAGGATCACCCCCTGAGAATCACCCCCAGAGAATCACCCCCAGAGAATCAACCCCAGAGAATCTCCCCCAGAGAATCACCCACAGAGAAATACCCAAGAGAATCACCTCCAGAGAATCACCTCCAGAGAATCACCCCCAGAGAATGAACCCCAGAGAATCACACCCATAGAATTACCCCAGAGAATCTCCCCCAGAGAATAATGCCGAGAGAATCACCCCCGGACAACCATCCCCAGAGAATCTCCCCCAGAAAATCACCCCCACAGAATCTCCCCCAGAGAATCCCCCTCAGAAAATCTCCCCCAGAGAAACATCCCCAGAGAATCACCCCCAGAGAATCACTCCAGAGAATCACCCTCAGAAAATCTCCCCCAGAGAACCATCCCCAGAGAATCACCCCCAGAGAATCTCCCCAGAGAATCACCCTCAGAAAATCTCCCCCAGAGAACCATCCCCAGAGAATCACCCCCAGAGAATCACCCCAGAAAATCTCCCCAGAGAATATCCCCAGAGAATCACCCCAGAGAATCACCCTCAGAAAATCTCCCCCAGAGAAACATGCCGGGAGAATCACCCCCAGAGAATCACCCCAGAGAATCACCCTCAGAAAATCTCCCCCAGAGAACCATCCCCAGAGAATCACCCCCAGAGAATCACCCCAGAGAATAACCCCCAGAGAATTTCCCCAGAGAATCAGCCTCAGAAAATCTCCCCCAGACAAACATCCCCAGAGAATCACCCCAGAGAAACATCCCCAGAGAATCACCCCCAGATAATCACCCAAGAGAATTACCCCCAGAGAATCACCCCAGAGAATCACCCTCAGAAAATCTCCCCCAGAGAAACATCCCCAGAGAATCACCCCCAGAGAATCACCCCAGAGAATTACCCCCAGAGAATCTCCCCAGATAATCAACCCCCAGAGAATTACCCCAGAGAATTACCCCCAGAGAATCTCCCGAGAGAATCTCCCCCAGAGAATCACCCCAGAGAATTACCCCCAGAGAATCATCCCAGAGAATCTCCCCCAGAGAATCACCCGAGTAAATTACTCCCAGAGAATCACCCCAGAGAATCACCCCCAGAGAATCACCCCAGAGAATTACCCCCAGAGAATCTCCCCAGAGAATCACCCTCAGAAAATCTCCCTCAGACAAACATCCCCAGAGAATCACCCCCAGAGAATCACCCCAGAGAATCACCCTCAGAAAATCTCCCCCAGAGAACCATCCCCAGAGAATCACCCCCAGAGAATCACCCCAGAGAATCTCCCCAGAGAATATCCCCAGAGAATCACCCCAGAGAATCACCCTCAGAAAATCTCCCCCAGAGAAACATGCCAGGAGAATCACCCCCAGATAATCACCCCAGAGAATCACCCACAGAAAATCTCCCCCAGAGAACCATCCCCAGAGAATCACCCCCAGAGAATCACCCCAGAGAATAACCCCCAGAGAATTTCCCCAGAGAATCAGCCTCAGAAAATCTCCCCCAGACAAACATCCCCAGAGAATCATGCCAGAGAAACATCCCCAGAGAATCACCCCCAGATAATCACCCAAGAGAATTACCCCCAGAGAATCTCCCCAGAAAATCACCCTCAGAAAATCTCCCCCAGAGAATTACCCCAGAGAATTACCCCCAGAGAATCTCCCCGGAGAATCACCCTCAGAAAGTCTGCCCAGAGAAACATCCCCAGAGAATCACCCCCAGAGAATCACCCCAGAGAATTACCTCCAGAGAATATCCCCAGAGAATCAACCCCCATAGAATTACCCCAGAGAATTACCCCCAGAGAATCTCCCGAGAGAATCTCCCCCAGAGAATCACCCCAGAGAATCAACCCCAGAGAATCTCCAAAAGAGAATCTCCCCCGGAGAATCACCAACACCCAGAGAATCACAACACCCAGAGAATCACCCCAGAGAATTACCCCCAGAGAATCACCCCAGAGAATCTCCCCCAGAGAATCTCCCCCAGAGAATTACCCCCAGAGAATCCCCCAGAGAATCTCCACCAGAGAATCACCCCCAGAGAATCATCCTGAGAGAATCTCCCCCAGAGAATCATCCCAAGAGAATCTCCCCCAGAGTATCATCCCCAGAGGATCTCCCCCTGAGAAACTCCCCCAGAGAATCTCCCCCAGATAATCACCCCCAGAGAATCATCCCGAGAGAATCAACCCCAGAGAATCACCTCCAGAGAATCACCCCCAGAAAATCACCCCCAGAGAATCTCCCCCAGAGATTCACCCCAGAGAATCACCTCCAGAGAATCACCCCCAGAAAATCACCCCCAGAGAATTACCCCAGAGAATCACCGCCAGAGAATCACCCCCAGAAAATCACCCCCAGAAAATCACCCCCAGAGAATTTCCCCAGAGAATCACCTCCAGAGATTCACCCCAGAGAATCACCTCCTGAGAATCACCCCCAGAGAATTACCCCAGAGAATCAGCCCCAGAAAATCACCCCCAGAGAATCTCCCACAGAGAATCACCCCCAGTGAATCTCCTTAGAGAATCATCCCGAGCGAATCACCGCCAGAGAATCTCCCCCAGAGAATCATCCCGAAAGAATCACCCCCAGAGAATCAACCCCAGAGAATCTTCCGCAGAGAATCTCACCCAGAGAATTACATTGGAGAACCACCTCCAGCGAATCACCCCCAGAAATCACCCCAGAGTATTACCCCAGAGAATCACCCCCAGAGAATGAACCCCAGAGAATCACCCCCAGAGAATCTCCCCCAGAGAATAATCCAGAGAGAATCACCCCCAGAGAATCATCCCGAGACAATCACCCCCAGAGAATTACCCCAGCGAATCACCTCCAGAGGATCACCCCCTGCGAATCACCCCCAGAGAATCACCCCCAGAGAATCAACCCCAGAGAATCTCCCCCAGAGAATCACCCACAGAGAAATACCCAAGAGAATCACCTCCAGAGAATCACCCCCAGAAAATCACCCCCAGAGAACTACCCCAGAGAATCACCCCCAGAGAATGAACCCCAGAGAATCACCTCCAGAGAATCACCCCCAGAGAATGAACCCCAGAGAATCACACCCATAGAATTACCCCAGAGAATCACCTCCAGAGAATCACCCCCAGAGAATGAACCCCAGAGAATCACCCCCAGAGAGTTACCCCAGAGAATCACCTCCAGAGAATCACCCCCAGAGAATGAACCCCAGAGAATCACCCCCAGAGAATTACCTCAGAGAATCACCCCCAGAGAATGAACCCCAGAGAACCTCCCCCAGAGAATCAACCCCAGAGAATCAACCACAGAGAATAACCAACAGAGAATCACCCCAGAGAATCAACCCCCGAGAAGCAACCCCAGAGAATCAACACAGTGAATCAACCCCAGAGAATCAACCCAGAGAATCAACCCCAGAGAATCAACCCAAGAGAATCAAGCCCAGAGAATCAACCCCAGAGAATCTCCCCAGAGAATCAACCCCAGAGGATCTCCCCAGAGAATCTCCCCAGAGAGTCAACCCCAGAGAATCTACCCCAGAGAATCTCCCCCAGAGAATCAACCCCAGGGAATCTCCCCAGAGAATCAACCCCAGAGAATCTCCCCAGAGAATCAACCCCAGAGAATCAACCACAGAGAATCAACCCCAGAGAATCAACCCCAGAGAATCTCCCCAGATAATCAACCCCAGAGAATCAACCCCAGAGAATCAACCCCAGAGAATCTCCCCAGAGAATCAACCCCAGAGAATCTCCCCAGAGCATCAACCCCAGAGAATCAACCCCAGAGAATCAACCCCAGAGAATCTCCCCAGACAATCAACCCCAGAGAATCAACCTCAGAGAATCATCCTCAGAGAATCTCCCCAGAGAATCAACCTCAGAGAATCATCCTCAGAGAATCTCCCCAGAGAATCAACCCCAGAGAATCAACCCCAGAGAATCAACCCCAGAGAATCAACCCCAGAGAATCTTCCCAGAGAATCAACCCCAGAGAATCTCCCCAGAGAATCATCCCCAGAGAATCAACCCCAGAGAATCAACCCCAGAGAATCGCCCCAGAGAATCTCCCCAGAGAATCAACCCCAGAGAATCACCTACAGAGAATCACCCCCAGAAAATCACCCCCAGAGAATCACCCCCATAGAATTACCCCTGAGAATCACCTCCAGAGAATTACCCCAGAGAATCACCTCCAGAGAATCAGCCCCAGAGAATGAACCCCAGAGAATCACCCCCAGAGAATTAACCCAGAGAATCAACTCCAGAGAATCACCCCCAGAGAATGAACCCCAGAGAATCACCCCCAGAGATTTACCTCAGAGAATCACCCCCAGAGTATGAACCCCAGATAACCTCCCCCAGAGAATCAACCCCAGAGAATCAACCACAGAGAATAAACCCCAGAGAATCTCCCCAGAGAATCAACCCCAGAGAATCAACACCAGAGAATCAATCCCAGAGAATCAACCCCAGAGAATCAACCGGAGAGAATCACCCCCAGAGAAGCAACCCCAGAGAATCAACACAGTGTATCAACCCCAGAGAATCAACCCAGAGAATCAACCCCAGAGAATCAACCCCAGAGAATCAACCCCAGAGAATCTCCCCCAGAGAATCTCCCCAGAGAATCAATGCCAGAGAATCTACCCCAGAGAATCACCCCCAGAAAATCACCCCCAGAGAACTACCCCAGAGAATCACCCCCAGAGAATGAACCCCAGAGAATCACCTCCAGAGAATCACCCCCTGAGAATGAACCCCAGAGAATCACACCCATAGAATTACCCCAGAGAATCACCTCCAGAGAATTACCCCAGAGAATCACCTCCAGAGAATCACCCCCAGAGAATGAACCCCAGAGAATCACCCCCAGAGAATTACCCCAGAGAATCACCTCCAGAGAATCACCCCCAGAGAATGAACCCCAGAGAATCACCCCCAGAGAATTACCTCAGAGAATCACCCCCAGAGAATGAACCCCAGAGAACCTCCCCAGAGAATCAACCACAGAGAATCAACCACAGAGAATAACCCCCAGAGAATCAACCCCAGAGAATCAACCCCAGAGAAGCAACCCCAGAGAATCAACACAGTGAATCAACCCCAGAGAATCAACCCAGAGAATCAACCCCAGAGAATCAACCCCAGAGAATCTACCCCAGAGAATCTCCCCCAGAGAATCAACCCCAGGGAATCTCCCCAGAGAATCAACCCCAGAGAATCTCCCCAGAGAATCAACCCCAGAGAATCAACCACAGAGAATCAACCCCAGAGAATCATCCCGAGAGAATCACCCCCAGAGAATCACCCCCAGAGAATCTCCCCCAGAGAATTACCCCAGCGAATCACCTCCAGAGAAGCTTCCCCAGAGAATCAACCCCAGAGAATCAACCCCAGAGAATCATCCTCAGAGAATCTCCCCAGAGAATCAACCCCAGAGAATCAACCCCAGAGAATCAACCCCAGAGAATCTTCCCAGAGAATCATCCCCAGAGAATCAACCCCAGAGAATCAACCCCAGGGAATCAACCCCAGAGAATCACCCCCAGAGAATCAACCCCAGAGAATCGCCCCAGAGAATCTCCACAGAGAATCAACCCCAGAGAATCACCTCCAGAGAATCACCCCCAGAAAATCACCCCCAGAGAACTACCCCAGAGAATCACCCCCAGAGAATGAACCCCAGAGAATCACCTCCAGAGAATCACCCCCAGAGAATGAACCCCAGAGAATCACCCCCATAGAATTACCCCAGAGAATCACCTCCAGAGAATTACCCCAGAGAATCAACTCCAGAGAATCACCCCCAGAGAATGAACCCCAGAGAATCACCCCCAGAGAATTAACCCAGAGAATCAACTCCAGAGAATCACCCCCAGAGAATGAACCCCAGAGAATCACCCCCAGAGAATTACCTCAGAGAATCACCCCCAGAGAATGAACCCCAGAGAATCAACCACAGAGAATAAACCCCAGAGAATCTCCCCAGAGAATCAACCCCAGAGAATCAACACCAGAGAAACAACCCCAGAGAATCAACCCCAGAGAATCTCCCCAGAGAATCAACCCCAGAGAATCAACCCCAGAGAATCACCCCCAGAGAAGCAACCCCAGAGAATCACCCCAGAGAATTACCTCCAGAGAATATCCCCAGAGAATCAACCCCCATAGAATTACCCCAGAGAATTACCCCCAGAGAATCTCCCGAGAGAATCTCCCCCAGAGAATCACCCCAGAGAATCAACCCCAGAGAATCTCCAAAAGAGAATCTCCCCCGGAGAATCACCAACACCCAGAGAATCACAACACCCAGAGAATCACCCCAGAGAATTACCCCCAGAGAACCATCCCCAGAGAATCACCCCCAGAGAATCACCCCAGAGAATCTCCCCAGAGAATATCCCCAGAGAATATCCCCAGAGAATCACCCTCAGAAAATCTCCCCCAGAGAAACATGCCGGGAGAATCACCCCCAGAGAATCACCCCAGAGAATCACCCACAGAAAATCTCCCCCAGAGAACCATCCCCAGAGAATCACCCCCAGAGAATCACCCCCAGAGAATAACCCCCAGAGAATCTCCCCAGATAATCAACCCCCAGAGAATTACCCCAGAGAATTACCCCCAGAGAATCTCCCGAGAGAATCTCCCCCAGAGAATCATCCCAGAGAATCTCCCCCAGAGAATCACCCGAGTAAATTACTCCCAGAGAATCACCCCAGAGAATCACCCCCAGAGAATCACCCCAGAGAATTACCCCCAGAGAATCTCCCCAGAGAATCACCCCCAGAGAATCATCCTGAGAGAATCTCCCCCAGAGAATCATCCCAAGAGAATCTCCCCCAGAGTATCATCCCCAGAGGATCTCCCCCTGAGAAACTCCCCCAGAGAATCTCCCCCAGATAATCACCCCCAGAGAATCATCCCGAGAGAATCAACCCCAGAGAATCACCTCCAGAGAATCACCCCCAGAAAATCACCCCCAGAGAATCTCCCCCAGAAATTCACCCCAGAGAATCACCTCCAGAGAATCACCCCCAGAAAATCACCCCCAGAGAATTACCCCAGAGAATCACCGCCAGAGAATCACCCCCAGAAAATCACCCCCAGAAAATCACTCCCAGAGAATTTCCCCAGAGAATCACCTCCAGAGATTCACCCCAGAGAATCACCTCCTGAGAATCACCCCCAGAGAATTACCCCAGAGAATCAGCCCCAGAAAATCACCCCCAGAGAATCTCCCACAGAGAATCACCCCCAGTGAATCTCCTTAGAGAATCATCCCGAGAGAATCACCGCCAGAGAATCTCCCCCAGAGAATCATCCCGAAAGAATCACCCCCAGAGAATCAACCCCAGAGAATCTTCCGCAGAGAATCTCACCCAGAGAATTACATTGGAGAACCACCTCCAGCGAATCACCCCCAGAAATCAACCCCAGAGAATTACCCCAGAGAATCACCCCCAGAGAATGAACCCCAGAGAATCACCCCCAGAGAATCTCCCCCAGAGAATAATCCAGAGAGAATCACCCCCAGAGAATCATCCCGAGAGAATCACCCCCAGAGAATTACCCCAGCGAATCACCTACAGAGGATCACCCCCTGAGAATCACCCCCAGAGAATCACCCCCAGAGAATCAACCCCAGAGAATCTCCCCCAGAGAATCACCCACAGAGAAATACCCAAGAGAATCACCTCCAGAGAATCACCTCCAGAGAATCACCCCCAGAGAATGAACCCCAGAGAATCACACCCATAGAATTACCCCAGAGAATCTCCCCCAGAGAATAATGCCGAGAGAATCACCCCCGGACAACCATCCCCAGAGAATCTCCCCCAGAAAATCACCCCCACAGAATCTCCCCCAGAGAATCCCCCTCAGAAAATCTCCCCCAGAGAAACATCCCCAGAGAATCACCCCCAGAGAATCACTCCAGAGAATCACCCTCAGAAAATCTCCCCCAGAGAACCATCCCCAGAGAATCACCCCCAGAGAATCTCCCCAGAGAATCACCCTCAGAAAATCTCCCCCAGAGAACCATCCCCAGAGAATCACCCCCAGAGAATCACCCCAGAAAATCTCCCCAGAGAATATCCCCAGAGAATCACCCCAGAGAATCACCCTCAGAAAATCTCCCCCAGAGAAACATGCCGGGAGAATCACCCCCAGAGAATCACCCCAGAGAATCACCCTCAGAAAATCTCCCCCAGAGAACCATCCCCAGAGAATCACCCCCAGAGAATCACCCCAGAGAATAACCCCCAGAGAATTTCCCCAGAGAATCAGCCTCAGAAAATCTCCCCCAGACAAACATCCCCAGAGAATCACCCCAGAGAAACATCCCCAGAGAATCACCCCCAGATAATCACCCAAGAGAATTACCCCCAGAGAATCACCCCAGAGAATCACCCTCAGAAAATCTCCCCCAGAGAAACATCCCCAGAGAATCACCCCCAGAGAATCACCCCAGAGAATTACCCCCAGAGAATCTCCCCAGATAATCAACCCCCAGAGAATTACCCCAGAGAATTACCCCCAGAGAATCTCCCGAGAGAATCTCCCCCAGAGAATCACCCCAGAGAATTACCCTCCAGAGAATCATCCCAGAGAATCTCCCCCAGAGAATCACCCGAGTAAATTACTCCCAGAGAATCACCCCAGAGAATCACCCCCAGAGAATCACCCCAGAGAATTACCCCCAGAGAATCTCCCCAGAGAATCACCCTCAGAAAATCTCCCTCAGACAAACATCCCCAGAGAATCACCCCCAGAGAATCACCCCAGAGAATCACCCTCAGAAAATCTCCCCCAGAGAACCATCCCCAGAGAATCACCCCCAGAGAATCACCCCAGAGAATCTCCCCAGAGAATATCCCCAGAGAATCACCCCAGAGAATCACCCTCAGAAAATCTCCCCCAGAGAAACATGCCAGGAGAATCACCCCCAGATAATCACTCCAGAGAATCACCCACAGAAAATCTCCCCCAGAGAACCATCCCCAGAGAATCACCCCCAGAGAATCACCCCAGAGAATAACCCCCAGAGAATTTCCCCGGAGAATCAGCCTCAGAAAATCTCCCCCAGACAAACATCCCCAGAGAATCATGCCAGAGAACCATCCCCAGAGAATCACCCCCAGAGAATCACCCAAGAGAATTACCCCCAGAGAATCTCCCCAGAGAATCACCCTCAGAAAATCTCCCCCAGAGAATTACCCCAGAGAATTACCCCCAGAGAATCTCCCCGGAGAATCACCCTCAGAAAGTCTGCCCAGAGAAACATCCCCAGAGAATCACCCCCAGAGAATCACCCCAGAGAATTACCTCCAGAGAATATCCCCAGAGAATCAACCCCCATAGAATTACCCCAGAGAATTACCCCCAGAGAATCTCCCGAGAGAATCTCCCCCAGAGAATCACCCCAGAGAATCAACCCCAGAGAATCTCCAAAAGAGAATCTCCCCCGGAGAATCACCAACACCCAGAGAATCACAACACCCAGAGAATCACCCCAGAGAATTACCCCCAGAGAATCACCCCAGAGAATCTCCCCCAGAGAATCTCCCCCAGAGAATTACCCCCAGAGAATCCCCCAGAGAATCTCCACCAGAGAATCACCCCCAGAGAATCATCCTGAGAGAATCTCCCCCAGAGAATCATCCCAAGAGAATCTCCCCCAGAGTATCATCCCCAGAGGATCTCCCCCTGAGAAACTCCCCCAGAGAATCTCCCCCAGATAATCACCCCCAGAGAATCATCCCGAGAGAATCAACCCCAGAGAATCACCTCCAGAGAATCACCCCCAGAAAATCACCCCCAGAGAATCTCCCCCAGAGATTCACCCCAGAGAATCACCTCCAGAGAATCACCCCCAGAAAATCACCCCCAGAGAATTACCCCAGAGAATCACCGCCAGAGAATCACCCCCAGAAAATCACCCCCAGAAAATCACCCCCAGAGAATTTCCCCAGAGAATCACCTCCAGAGATTCACCCCAGAGAATCACCTCCTGAGAATCACCCCCAGAGAATTACCCCAGAGAATCAGCCCCAGAAAATCACCCCCAGAGAATCTCCCACAGAGAATCACCCCCAGTGAATCTCCTTAGAGAATCATCCCGAGAGAATCACCGCCAGAGAATCTCCCCCAGAGAATCATCCTGAAAGAATCACCCCCAGAGAATCAACCCCAGAGAATCTTCCGCAGAGAATCTCACCCAGAGAATTACATTGGAGAACCACCTCCAGCGAATCACCCCCAGAAATCACCCCAGAGTATTACCCCAGAGAATCACCCCCAGAGAATGAACCCCAGAGAATCACCCCCAGAGAATCTCCCCCAGAGAATAATACAGAGAGAATCACCCCCAGAGAATCATCCCGAGACAATCACCCCCAGAGAATTACCCCAGCGAATCACCTCCAGAGGATCACCCCCTGCGAATCACCCCCAGAGAATCACCCCCAGAGAATCAACCCCAGAGAATCTCCCCCAGAGAATCACCCACAGAGAAATACCCAAGAGAATCACCTCCAGAGAATCACCCCCAGAAAATCACCCCCAGAGAACTACCCCAGAGAATCACCCCCAGAGAATGAACCCCAGAGAATCACCTCCAGAGAATCACCCCCAGAGAATGAACCCCAGAGAATCACACCCATAGAATTACCCCAGAGAATCACCTCCAGAGAATCACCCCCAGAGAATGAACCCCAGAGAATCACCCCCAGAGAGTTACCCCAGAGAATCACCTCCAGAGAATCACCCCCAGAGAATGAACCCCAGAGAATCACCCCCAGAGAATTACCTCAGAGAATCACCCCCAGAGAATGAACCCCAGAGAACCTCCCCCAGAGAATCAACCCCAGAGAATCAACCACAGAGAATAACCAACAGAGAATCACCCCAGAGAATCAACCCCCGAGAAGCAACCCCAGAGAATCAACACAGTGAATCAACCCCAGAGAATCAACCCAGAGAATCAACCCCAGAGAATCAACCCAAGAGAATCAAGCCCAGAGAATCAACCCCAGAGAATCTCCCCAGAGAATCAACCCCAGAGGATCTCCCCAGAGAATCTCCCCAGAGAGTCAACCCCAGAGAATCTACCCCAGAGAATCTCCCCCAGAGAATCAACCCCAGGGAATCTCCCCAGAGAATCAACCCCAGAGAATCTCCCCAGAGAATCAACCCCAGAGAATCAACCACAGAGAATCAACCCCAGAGAATCAACCCCAGAGAATCTCCCCAGATAATCAACCCCAGAGAATCAACCCCAGAGAATCAACCCCAGAGAATCTCCCCAGAGAATCAACCCCAGAGAATCTCCCCAGAGCATCAACCCCAGAGAATCAACCCCAGAGAATCAACCCCAGAGAATCTCCCCAGACAATCAACCCCAGAGAATCAACCTCAGAGAATCATCCTCAGAGAATCTCCCCAGAGAATCAACCTCAGAGAATCATCCTCAGAGAATCTCCCCAGAGAATCAACCCCAGAGAATCAACCCCAGAGAATCAACCCCAGAGAATCAACCCCAGAGAATCTTCCCAGAGAATCAACCCCAGAGAATCTCCCCAGAGAATCATCACCAGAGAATCAACCCCAGAGAATCAACCCCAGAGAATCGCCCCAGAGAATCTCCCCAGAGAATCAACCCCAGAGAATCACCTACAGAGAATCACCCCCAGAAAATCACCCCCAGAGAATCACCCCCATAGAATTACCCCTGAGAATCACCTCCAGAGAATTACCCCAGAGAATCACCTCCAGAGAATCAGCCCCAGAGAATGAACCCCAGAGAATCACCCCCAGAGAATTAACCCAGAGAATCAACTCCAGAGAATCACCCCCAGAGAATGAACCCCAGAGAATCACCCCCAGAGATTTACCTCAGAGAATCACCCCCAGAGTATGAACCCCAGATAACCTCCCCCAGAGAATCAACCCCAGAGAATCAACCACAGAGAATAAACCCCAGAGAATCTCCCCAGAGAATCAACCCCAGAGAATCAACACCAGAGAATCAATCCCAGAGAATCAACCCCAGAGAATCAACCGGAGAGAATCACCCCCAGAGAAGCAACCCCAGAGAATCAACACAGTGTATCAACCCCAGAGAATCAACCCAGAGAATCAACCCCAGAGAATCAACCCCAGAGAATCAACCCCAGAGAATCTCCCCCAGAGAATCTCCCCAGAGAATCAATGCCAGAGAATCTACCCCAGAGAATCACCCCCAGAGAATTACCTCAGAGAATCACCCCCAGAGAATGAACCCCAGAGAACCTCCCCCAGAGAATCAACCCCAGAGAATCAACCACAGAGAATAACCAACAGAGAATCACCCCAGAGAATCAACCCCCGAGAAGCAACCCCAGAGAATCAACACAGTGAATCAACCCCAGAGAATCAACCCAGAGAATCAACCCCAGAGAATCAACCCAAGAGAATCAAGCCCAGAGAATCAACCCCAGAGAATCTCCCCAGAGAATCAACCCCAGAGGATCTCCCCAGAGAATCTCCCCAGAGAGTCAACCCCAGAGAATCTACCCCAGAGAATCTCCCCCAGAGAATCAACCCCAGGGAATCTCCCCAGAGAATCAACCCCAGAGAATCTCCCCAGAGAATCAACCCCAGAGAATCAACCACAGAGAATCAACCCCAGAGAATCAACCCCAGAGAATCTCCCCAGATAATCAACCCCAGAGAATCAACCCCAGAGAATCAACCCCAGAGAATCTCCCCAGAGCATCAACCCCAGAGAATCAACCCCAGAGAATCAACCCCAGAGAATCTCCCCAGACAATCAACCCCAGAGAATCAACCTCAGAGAATCATCCTCAGAGAATCTCCCCAGAGAATCAACCTCAGAGAATCATCCTCAGAGAATCTCCCCAGAGAATCAACCCCAGAGAATCAACCCCAGAGAATCAACCCCAGAGAATCAACCCCAGAGAATCTTCCCAGAGAATCAACCCCAGAGAATCTCCCCAGAGAATCATCCCCAGAGAATCAACCCCAGAGAATCAACCCCAGAGAATCGCCCCAGAGAATCTCCCCAGAGAATCAACCCCAGAGAATCACCTACAGAGAATCACCCCCAGAAAATCACCCCCAGAGAATCACCCCCATAGAATTACCCCTGAGAATCACCTCCAGAGAATTACCCCAGAGAATCACCTCCAGAGAATCAGCCCCAGAGAATGAACCCCAGAGAATCACCCCCAGAGAATTAACCCAGAGAATCAACTCCAGAGAATCACCCCCAGAGAATGAACCCCAGAGAATCACCCCCAGAGATTTACCTCAGAGAATCACCCCCAGAGTATGAACCCCAGATAACCTCCCCCAGAGAATCAACCCCAGAGAATCAACCACAGAGAATAAACCCCAGAGAATCTCCCCAGAGAATCAACCCCAGAGAATCAACACCAGAGAATCAATCCCAGAGAATCAACCCCAGAGAATCAACCGGAGAGAATCACCCCCAGAGAAGCAACCCCAGAGAATCAACACAGTGTATCAACCCCAGAGAATCAACCCAGAGAATCAACCCCAGAGAATCAACCCCAGAGAATCAACCCCAGAGAATCTCCCCCAGAGAATCTCCCCAGAGAATCAATGCCAGAGAATCTACCCCAGAGAATCACCCCCAGAAAATCACCCCCAGAGAACTACCCCAGAGAATCACCCCCAGAGAATGAACCCCAGAGAATCACCTCCAGAGAATCACCCCCTGAGAATGAACCCCAGAGAATCACACCCATAGAATTACCCCAGAGAATCACCTCCAGAGAATTACCCCAGAGAATCACCTCCAGAGAATCACCCCCAGAGAATGAACCCCAGAGAATCACCCCCAGAGAATTACCCCAGAGAATCACCTCCAGAGAATCACCCCCAGAGAATGAACCCCAGAGAATCACCCCCAGAGAATTACCTCAGAGAATCACCCCCAGAGAATGAACCCCAGAGAACCTCCCCAGAGAATCAACCACAGAGAATCAACCACAGAGAATAACCCCCAGAGAATCAACCCCAGAGAATCAACCCCAGAGAAGCAACCCCAGAGAATCAACACAGTGAATCAACCCCAGAGAATCAACCCAGAGAATCAACCCCAGAGAATCAACCCCAGAGAATCTACCCCAGAGAATCTCCCCCAGAGAATCAACCCCAGGGAATCTCCCCAGAGAATCAACCCCAGAGAATCTCCCCAGAGAATCAACCCCAGAGAATCAACCACAGAGAATCAACCCCAGAGAATCATCCCGAGAGAATCACCCCCAGAGAATCACCCCCAGAGAATCTCCCCCAGAGAATTACCCCAGCGAATCACCTCCAGAGAAGCTTCCCCAGAGAATCAACCCCAGAGAATCAACCCCAGAGAATCATCCTCAGAGAATCTCCCCAGAGAATCAACCCCAGAGAATCAACCCCAGAGAATCATCCCCAGAGAATCTTCCCAGAGAATCATCCCCAGAGAATCAACCCCAGAGAATCAACCCCAGGGAATCAACCCCAGAGAATCACCCCCAGAGAATCAACCCCAGAGAATCGCCCCAGAGAATCTCCACAGAGAATCAACCCCAGAGAATCACCTCCAGAGAATCACCCCCAGAAAATCACCCCCAGAGAACTACCCCAGAGAATCACCCCCAGAGAATGAACCCCAGAGAATCACCTCCAGAGAATCACCCCCAGAGAATGAACCCCAGAGAATCACCCCCATAGAATTACCCCAGAGAATCACCTCCAGAGAATTACCCCAGAGAATCAACTCCAGAGAATCACCCCCAGAGAATGAACCCCAGAGAATCACCCCCAGAGAATTAACCCAGAGAATCAACTCCAGAGAATCACCCCCAGAGAATGAACCCCAGAGAATCACCCCCAGAGAATTACCTCAGAGAATCACCCCCAGAGAATGAACCCCAGAGAATCAACCACAGAGAATAAACCCCAGAGAATCTCCCCAGAGAATCAACCCCAGAGAATCAACACCAGAGAAACAACCCCAGAGAATCAACCCCAGAGAATCTCCCCAGAGAATCAACCCCAGAGAATCAACCCCAGAGAATCACCCCCAGAGAAGCAACCCCAGAGAATCAACACAGTGAATCAACCCCAGAGAATCAACCCAGAGAATCAACCCCAGAGAATCAACCCCAGAGAATCAACCCCAGAGAATCTCCCCCAGAGAATCTCCCCAGAGAATCAACACAAGAGAATCTACCCCAGAGAATCACCCCCAGAAAATCACCGCCAGAGAACTACCCCAGAAAATCACCCCCAGAGAATGAACCCCAGAGAATCACCTCCAGAGAATCACCCCCAGAGAATGAACCGCAGAGAATCACACCCATAGAATTACCCCAGAGAATCACCTCCAGAGAATTACCCCAGAGAATCACCTCCAGAGAATCACCCCCAGAGAATGAACCCCAGAGAATCACCCCCAGAGAATTACCCCAGAGAATCACCTCCAGAGAATCACCCCCAGAGAATGAACCCCAGAGAATCACCCCCAGAGAATTACCTCAGAGAATCACCCCCAGAGAATGAACCCCAGAGAACCTCCCCCAGAGAATCAACCCCAGAGAATCAACCACAGAGAATAACCCCCAGAGAATCTCCCCAGAGAATCAACCGCAGAGAAGCAACCCCAGAGAAACAATACAGTGAATCAACCCCAGAGAATCAACCCAGAGAATCAACCCCAGAGAATCAACCCCAGAGAATCAAGCCCAGAGAATCAACCCCAGAGAATCTCCCCAGAGAATCAACCCCAGAGAATCTCCCCAGAGAATCAACCCCAGAGAATCTACCCCAGAGAATCTCCCCCAGAGAATCAACCCCAGGGAATCTCCCCAGAGAATCAACCCCAGAGAATCTCCCCAGAGAATCAACCCCAGAGAATCAACCACAGAGAATGAACCCCAGAGAATCAACCCCAGAGAATCTCCCCAGATAATCAACCCCAGAGAATCAACCCCAGAGAATCAACCCCAGAGAATCTCCCCAGAGAATCAACCCCAGAGAATCTCCCCAGACAATCAACCCCAGAGAATCAACCTCAGAGAATCATCCTCAGAGAATCTCCCCAGAGAATCAACCTCAGAGAATCATCCTCAGAGAATCTCCCCAGAGAATCAACCCCAGAGAATCAACCCCAGAGAATCAACCCCAGAGAATCAACCCCAGAGAATCTTCCCAGAGAATCAACCCCGGAGAATCTCCCCAGAGAATCAACCCCAGAGAATCACCCCCAGAGAATCAACCCCAGAGAATCGCCCCAGTGAATCTCGCCAGAGACTCAACCCCAGAGAATCACCTCCAGAGAATCACCCCCTGAAAATCACCCCCAGAGAACTACCCCAGAGAATCACCCCCAGAAAATGAACCCCAGAGAATCACCTCCAGAGAATCACCCCCAGAGAATGAACCCCCAGAGAATCACCCCCATAGAATTACCCCAGAGAATCACCTCTAGAGAATTACCCCAGAGAATCACCTCTAGAGAATCACCCCCAGAGAATGAACCCCAGAGAATCACCCCCAGAGAATTAACCCAGAGAATCAACTCCAGAGAATCACCCCCAGAGAATGAACCCCAGAGAATCACCCCCAGAGAATTACCTCAGAGAATCACCCCCAGAGAATGAACCCCAGAGAACATCCCCCAGAGAATCAACCCCAGAGAATCAACCGCAGAGAATAAACCCCAGAGAATCTCCCCAGAGAATCAACCCCAGAGAATCAGCACCAGAGAATCAACCCCAGAGAATCAACCCCAGAGAATCTCCCCAGAGAATCAACCCCAGAGAATCAACCGCAGAGAATCACCCCCAGAGAAGCAACCCCAGAGAATCAACACAGTGAATCAACCCCAGAGAATCAACCCAGAGAATCAACCCCAGAGAATCAACCCCAGAGAATCAACCCCAGAGAATCTCCCCCAGAGAATCTCCCCAGAGAATCAACCCCAGAGAATCTACCCCAGAGAATCTCCCCCAGAGAATCAACCCCAGGGAATCTCCCCAGAGAATCAACCCCAGAGAATCTCCCCAGAGAATCAACCCCAGAGAATCAACCCCAGAGAATCAATCAACCCCGGAGAATCAACCCCAGAGAATCTCCCCAGACAATCAACCCCAGAGAATCAACCTCAGAGAATCATCCTCAGAGAATCTCCCCAGAGAATCAACCCCAGAGAATCAACCCCAGAGAATCAACCCCAGAGAATCTTCCCAGAGAATCAACCCCAGAGAGTCTCCCCAGAGAATCATCCCCAGAGAATCAACCCCAGAGAATCAACCCCAGGGAATCAATCCCAGAGAATCACCCCCAGAGAATCAACCCCAGAGAATCGTCCCAGAGAATCTCCCCTGAGAATCAACCCCAGAGAATCTACCCAGAGAATCAACCCCAGAGAATCAACCCCAGAGAATCAACCCCAGAGAATCTCCCCAGAGAATCAACCCCAGAGAATCAACCCCAGAGAATCACCCCCAGAGAATCAACCCCAGAGAATCTCCCCAGAGAATCAACCCCAGGGAATCTCCCCAGAGAATCACCCCAAGAGAATCAACCCCAGAGAATCACCCCCAGAGAATCAACCCGAGAGAATCTACCCAGAGAATCAACCCCAGAGAATCTCCCCAGCGAATCCCCCGCAGAGAATCAATCCCAGAGAATCTCCCCAGAGAATCAACCCCAGAGAATCACCCCCAGAGAATCATCCCGAGAGAATCACCCCCAGAGAATCACCCCCAGAGAATCTCCCCCAGAGAATTACCGCAGCGAATCACCTCCAGAGAAGCATCCCCAGAAAATCACCCCCAGAGAATTACCCCAGAGGATCACCCCTGAGAATCACACCCAGAGAATCACCCCCAAAGAATCAACCCCAGAGAATCTCCCCCTGAGAATAACCTTCAGAGAATTACCCCAGAGAATCACCTCCAGAGAATCACCCCCAGAAAATCACCCCCAGAGAACTACCCCAGAGAATCACCCCCAGAGAATGAACCCCAGAGAATCACCTCCAGAGAATCACCCCCAGAGAATGAACCCCAGAGAATCACCCCTGAGAATCAACCCCAGAGAATCAACCCCAGAGAATCAACCCCGGAGAATCAACCCCAGAGAATCTCCCCAGACAATCAACCCCAGAGAATCAACCTCAGAGAATCATCCTCAGAGAATCTCCCCAGAGAATCAACCCCAGAGAATCAACCCCAGAGAATCAACCCCAGAGAATCTTCCCAGAGAATCAACCCCAGAGAGTCTCCCCAGAGAATCATCCCCAGAGAATCAACCCCAGAGAATCAACCCCAGAGAATCAATCCCAGAGAATCACCCCCAGAGAATCAACCCCAGAGAATCGTCCCAGAGAATCTCCCCAGAGAATCAACCCCAGAGAATCAACCGCAGAGAATCACCCCCAGAGAAGCAACCCCAGAGAATCAACACAGTGAATCAACCCCAGAGAATCAACCCAGAGAATCAACCCCAGAGAATCAACCCCAGAGAATCAACCCCAGAGAATCTCCCCCAGAGAATCTCCCCAGAGAATCAACCCCAGAGAATCTACCCCAGAGAATCTCCCCCAGAGAATCAACCCCAGGGAATCTCCCCAGAGAATCAACCCCAGAGAATCTCCCCAGAGAATCAACCCCAGAGAATCAACCCCAGAGAATCAACCCCGGAGAATCAACCCCAGAGAATCTCCCCAGACAATCAACCCCAGAGAATCAACCTCAGAGAATCATCCTCAGAGAATCTCCCCAGAGAATCAACCCCAGAGAATCAACCCCAGAGAATCAACCCCAGAGAATCTTCCCAGAGAATCAACCCCAGAGAGTCTCCCCAGAGAATCATCCCCAGAGAATCAACCCCAGAGAATCAACCCCAGGGAATCAATCCCAGAGAATCACCCCCAGAGAATCAACCCCAGAGAATCGCCCCAGAGAATCTCCCCTGAGAATCAACCCCAGAGAATCTACCCAGAGAATCAACCCCAGAGAATCAACCCCAGAGAATCAACCCCAGAGAATCTCCCCAGAGAATCAACCCCAGAGAATCAACCCCAGAGAATCACCCCCAGAGAATCAACCCCAGAGAATCTCCCCAGAGAATCAACCCCAGGGAATCTCCCCAGAGAATCACCCCAAGAGAATCAACCCCAGAGAATCACCCCCAGAGAATCAACCCGAGAGAATCTACCCAGAGAATCAACCCCAGAGAATCTCCCCAGCGAATCCCCCGCAGAGAATCAATCCCAGAGAATCTCCCCAGAGAATCAACCCCAGAGAATCACCCCCAGAGAATCATCCCGAGAGAATCACCCCCAGAGAATCACCCCCAGAGAATCTCCCCCAGAGAATTACCGCAGCGAATCACCTCCAGAGAAGCATCCCCAGAAAATCACCCCCAGAGAATTACCCCAGAGGATCACCCCTGAGAATCACACCCAGAGAATCACCCCCAAAGAATCAACCCCAGAGAATCTCCCCCTGAGAATAACCTTCAGAGAATTACCCCAGAGAATCACCTCCAGAGAATCACCCCCAGAAAATCACCCCCAGAGAACTACCCCAGAGAATCACCCCCAGAGAATGAACCCCAGAGAATCACCTCCAGAGAATCACCCCCAGAGAATGAACCCCAGAGAATCACCCCTGAGAATCAACCCCAGAGAATCAACCCCAGAGAATCAACCCCGGAGAATCAACCCCAGAGAATCTCCCCAGACAATCAACCCCAGAGAATCAACCTCAGAGAATCATCCTCAGAGAATCTCCCCAGAGAATCAACCCCAGAGAATCAACCCCAGAGAATCAACCCCAGAGAATCTTCCCAGAGAATCAACCCCAGAGAGTCTCCCCAGAGAATCATCCCCAGAGAATCAATCCCAGAGAATCACCCCCAGAGAATCAACCCCAGAGAATCGTCCCAGAGAATCTCCCCAGAGAATCAACCCCAGAGAATCTCCCCAGAGAATCAACCCCAGAGAATCAACCCCAGAGAATCAACCCCAGAGAATCTCCCCAGAGAATCAACCCCAGAGAATCAACCCCAGAGAATCAACCCCAGGGAATCAATCCCAGAGAATCACCCCCAGAGAATCGTCCCAGAGAATCTCCCCAGAGAATCAACCACAGAGAATCTCCCCAGAGAATCAACCCCAGAGAATCTCCCCAGAGAATCACCCCAAGAGAATAAACCCCAGAGAATCACCCCCAGAGAATCAACCCGAGAGAATCTACCCAGAGAATCAACCCCAGAGAATCTCCCCAGCGAATCACCGCCAGAGAATCAACCCCAGAGAAGCACCCCCAGAGAATCATCCCCAGAGAATCTCCCCCAGAGAATTACCCCAGCGAATCACCCCCGGAGAATTACCTCAGAGAATCACCCCCAGAGAATGAACCCCAGAGAATCTGCCCAGAGAATCAACCCCAGAGAATCAACCACAGAGAATAAACCCCAGAGAATCTCCCCAGCGAATCCCCCGCAGAGAATCAATCCCAGAGAATCTCCCCAGAGAATCAACCCCAGAGAATCACCCCCAGAGAATCATCCCGAGAGAATCACCCCCAGAGAATCACCCCCAGAGAATCTCCCCCAGAGAATTACCGCAGCGAATCACCTCCAGAGAAGCATCCCCAGAAAATCAACACCAGAGAATTACCCCAGAGGATCACCCCCTGAGAATCACACCCAGAGAATCACCCCCAAAGAATCAACCCCAGAGAATCTCCCCCTGAGAATAACCCTCAGAGAATTACCCCAGAGAATCACCTCCAGAGAATCACCCCCAGAAAATCACCCCCAGAGAACTCCCCCAGAGAATCACCCCCAGAGAATGAACCCCAGAGAATCACCTCCAGACAATCACCCCCAGAGAATGAACCCCAGAGAATCACCCCTGAGAATCAACCCCAGAGAATCAACCCCAGAGAATCAACCCCGGAGAATCAACCCCAGAGAATCTCCCCAGACAATCAACCCCAGAGAATCAACCTCAGAGAATCATCCTCAGAGAATCTCCCCAGAGAATCAACCCCAGAGAATCAACCCCAGAGAATCAACCCCAGAGAATCAACACCAGGGAATCAACCCCAGAGAGTCTCCCCAGAGAATCATCCCCAGAGAATCAACCCCAGAGAATCAACCCCAGGGAATCAACACCAGGGAATCAACCCCAGAGAATCTCCCCAGACAATCAACCCCAGAGAATCAACCTCAGAGAATCATCCTCAGAGAATCTCCCCAGAGAATCAACCCCAGAGAATCAACCCCAGAGAATCAACCCCAGAGAATCAACACCAGGGAATCAACCCCAGAGAGTCTCCCCAGAGAATCATCCCCAGAGAATCAACCCCAGAGAATCAACACCAGGGAATCAACCCCAGAGAGTCTCCCCAGAGAATCATCCCCAGAGAATCAACCCCAGAGAATCAACCCCAGGGAATCAATCCCAGAGAATCACCCCCAGAGAATCAACCCCAGAGAATCGTCCCAGAGAATCTCCCCAGAGAATCAACCCCAGAGAATCTCCCCAGAGAAACAACCCCAGAGAATCAACCCCAGAGAATCAACCCCAGAGAATCTCCCCAGAGAATCAACCCCAGAGAATCAACACCAGAGAATCAATCCCAGAGAATCAACCCCAGAGAATCAACCGGAGAGAATCACCCCCAGAGAAGCAACCCCAGAGAATCAACACAGTGTATCAACCCCAGAGAATCAATACAGTGAATCAACCCCAGAGAATCAACCCAGAGAATCAACCCCAGAGAATCAACCCCAGAGAATCAAGCCCAGAGAATCAACCCCAGAGAATCTCCCCAGAGAATCAACCCCAGAGAATCTCCCCAGAGAATCAACCCCAGAGAATCTACCCCAGAGAATCTCCCCCAGAGAATCAACCCCAGGGAATCTCCCCAGAGAATCAACCCCAGAGAATCTCCCCAGAGAATCAACCCCAGAGAATCAACCACAGAGAATGAACCCCAGAGAATCAACCCCAGAGAATCTCCCCAGATAATCAACCCCAGAGAATCAACCCCAGAGAATCAACCCCAGAGAATCTCCCCAGAGAATCAACCCCAGAGAATCTCCCCAGACAATCAACCCCAGAGAATCAACCTCAGAGAATCATCCTCAGAGAATCTCCCCAGAGAATCAACCTCAGAGAATCATCCTCAGAGAATCTCCCCAGAGAATCAACCCCAGAGAATCAACCCCAGAGAATCAACCCCAGAGAATCAACCCCAGAGAATCTTCCCAGAGAATCAACCCCGGAGAATCTCCCCAGAGAATCAACCCCAGAGAATCACCCCCAGAGAATCAACCCCAGAGAATCGCCCCAGTGAATCTCCCCAGAGACTCAACCCCAGAGAATCACCTCCAGAGAATCACCCCCTGAAAATCACCCCCAGAGAACTACCCCAGAGAATCACCCCCAGAAAATGAACCCCAGAGAATCACCTCCAGAGAATCACCCCCAGAGAATGAACCCCCAGAGAATCACCCCCATAGAATTACCCCAGAGAATCACCTCTAGAGAATTACCCCAGAGAATCACCTCTAGAGAATCACCCCCAGAGAATGAACCCCAGAGAATCACCCCCAGAGAATTAACCCAGAGAATCAACTCCAGAGAATCACCCCCAGAGAATGAACCCCAGAGAATCACCCCCAGAGAATTACCTCAGAGAATCACCCCCAGAGAATGAACCCCAGAGAACATCCCCCAGAGAATCAACCCCAGAGAATCAACCGCAGAGAATAAACCCCAGAGAATCTCCCCAGAGAATCAACCCCAGAGAATCAGCACCAGAGAATCAACCCCAGAGAATCAACCCCAGAGAATCAACCTCAGAGAATCATCCTCAGAGAATCTCCCCAGAGAATCAACCTCAGAGAATCATCCTCAGAGAATCTCCCCAGAGAATCAACCCCAGAGAATCAACCCCAGAGAATCAACCCCAGAGAATCAACCCCAGAGAATCTTCCCAGAGAATCAACCCCGGAGAATCTCCCCAGAGAATCAACCCCAGAGAATCACCCCCAGAGAATCAACCCCAGAGAATCGCCCCAGTGAATCTCCCCAGAGACTCAACCCCAGAGAATCACCTCCAGAGAATCACCCCCTGAAAATCACCCCCAGAGAACTACCCCAGAGAATCACCCCCAGAAAATGAACCCCAGGGAATCACCTCCAGAGAATCACCCCCAGAGAATGAACCCCCAGAGAATCACCCCCATAGAATTACCCCAGAGAATCACCTCTAGAGAATTACCCAGAGAATCACCTCTAGAGAATCACCCCCAGAGAATGAACCCCAGAGAATCACCCCCAGAGAATTAACCCAGAGAATCAACTCCAGAGAATCACCCCCAGAGAATGAACCCCAGAGAATCACCCCCAGAGAATTACCTCAGAGAATCACCCCCAGAGAATGAACCCCAGAGAACATCCCCCAGAGAATCAACCCCAGAGAATCAACCGCAGAGAATAAACCCCAGAGAATCTCCCCAGAGAATCAACCCCAGAGAATCAGCACCAGAGAATCAACCCCAGAGAATCAACCCCAGAGAATCTACCCAGAGAATCAACCCCAGAGAATCAACCGCAGAGAATCACCCCCAGAGAAGCAACCCCAGAGAATCAACACAGTGAATCAACCCCAGAGAATCAACCCAGAGAATCAACCCCAGAGAATCAACCCCAGAGAATCAACCCCAGAGAATCTCCCCCAGAGAATCTCCCCAGAGAATCAACCCCAGAGAATCTACCCCAGAGAATCTCCCCCAGAGAATCAACCCCAGGGAATCTCCCCAGAGAATCAACCCCAGAGAATCTCCCCAGAGAATCAACCCCAGAGAATCAACCCCAGAGAATCAATCAACCCCGGAGAATCAACCCCAGAGAATCTCCCCAGACAATCAACCCCAGAGAATCAACCTCAGAGAATCATCCTCAGAGAATCTCCCCAGAGAATCAACCCCAGAGAATCAACCCCAGAGAATCAACCCCAGAGAATCTGCCCAGAGAATCAACCCCAGAGAGTCTCCCCAGAGAATCATCCCCAGAGAATCAACCCCAGAGAATCAACCCCAGGGAATCAATCCCAGAGAATCACCCCCAGAGAATCAACCCCAGAGAATTGCCCCAGAGAATCTCCCCTGAGAATCAACCCCAGAGAATCTACCCAGAGAATCAACCCCAGAGAATCAACCCCAGAGAATCAACCCCAGAGAATCTCCCCAGAGAATCAACCCCAGAGAATCAACCCCAGAGAATCACCCCCAGAGAATCAACCCCAGAGAATCTCCCCAGAGAATCAACCCCAGGGAATCTCCCCAGAGAATCACCCCAAGAGAATCAACCCCAGAGAATCACCCCCAGAGAATCAACCCGAGAGAATCTACCCAGAGAATCAACCCCAGAGAATCTCCCCAGCGAATCCCCCGCAGAGAATCAATCCCAGAGAATCTCCCCAGAGAATCAACCCCAGAGAATCACCCCCAGAGAATCATCCCGAGAGAATCACCCCCAGAGAATCACCCCCAGAGAATCTCCCCCAGAGAATTACCGCAGCGAATCACCTCCAGAGAAGCATCCCCAGAAAATCACCCCCAGAGAATTACCCCAGAGGATCACCCCTGAGAATCACACCCAGAGAATCACCCCCAAAGAATCAACCCCAGAGAATCTCCCCCTGAGAATAACCTTCAGAGAATTGCCCCAGAGAATCACCTCCAGAGAATCACCCCCAGAAAATCACCCCCAGAGAACTACCCCAGAGAATCACCCCCAGAGAATGAACCCCAGAGAATCACCTCCAGAGAATCACCCCCAGAGAATGAACCCCAGAGAATCACCCCTGAGAATCAACCCCGGAGAATCAACCCCAGAGAATCTCCCCAGACAATCAACCCCAGAGAATCAACCTCAGAGAATCATCCTCAGAGAATCTCCCCAGAGAATCAACCCCAGAGAATCAACCCCAGAGAATCAACCCCAGAGAATCTTCCCAGAGAATCAACCCCAGAGAGTCTCCCCAGAGAATCATCCCCAGAGAATCAACCCCAGAGAATCAACCCCAGAGAATCAATCCCAGAGAATCACCCCCAGAGAATCAACCCCAGAGAATCGTCCCAGAGAATCTCCCCAGAGAATCAACCCCAGAGAATCTCCCCAGAGAATCAACCCCAGAGAATCAACCCCAGAGAATCAACCCCAGAGAATCTCCCCAGAGAATCAACCCCAGAGAATCAACCCCAGAGAATCAACCCCAGGGAATCAATCCCAGAGAATCACCCCCAGAGAATCGTCCCAGAGAATCTCCCCAGAGAATCAACCACAGAGAATCTCCCCAGAGAATCAACCCCAGAGAATCTCCCCAGAGAATCACCCCAAGAGAATAAACCCCAGAGAATCACCCCCAGAGAATCAACCCGAGAGAATCTACCCAGAGAATCAACCCCAGAGAATCTCCCCAGCGAATCACCGCCAGAGAATCAACCCCAGAGAAGCACCCCCAGAGAATCATCCCCAGAGAATCTCCCCCAGAGAATTACCCCAGCGAATCACCCCCGGAGAATTACCTCAGAGAATCACCCCCAGAGAATGAACCCCAGAGAATCTGCCCAGAGAATCAACCCCAGAGAATCAACCACAGAGAATAAACCCCAGAGAATCTCCCCAGCGAATCCCCCGCACAGAATCAATCCCAGAGAATCTCCCCAGAGAATCAACCCCAGAGAATCACCCCCAGAGAATCATCCCGAGAGAATCACCCCCAGAGAATCACCCCCAGAGAATCTCCCCCAGAGAATTACCGCAGCGAATCACCTCCAGAGAAGCATCCCCAGAAAATCAACACCAGAGAATTACCCCAGAGGATCACCCCCTGAGAATCACACCCAGAGAATCACCCCCAAAGAATCAACCCCAGAGAATCTCCCCCTGAGAATAACCCTCAGAGAATTACCCCAGAGAATCACCTCCAGAGAATCACCCCCAGAAAATCACCCCCAGAGAACTCCCCCAGAGAATCACCCCCAGAGAATGAACCCCAGAGAATCACCTCCAGAGAATCACCCCCAGAGAATGAACCCCAGAGAATCACCCCTGAGAATCAACCCCAGAGAATCAACCCCAGAGAATCAACCCCGGAGAATCAACCCCAGAGAATCTCCCCAGACAATCAACCCCAGAGAATCAACCTCAGAGAATCATCCTCAGAGAATCTCCCCAGAGAATCAACCCCAGAGAGTCTCCCCAGAGAATCATCCCCAGAGAATCAACCCCAGAGAATCAACCCCAGGGAATCAACCCCAGAGAGTCTCCCCAGAGAATCATCCCCAGAGAATCAACCCCAGAGAATCAACCCCAGGGAATCAATCCCAGAGAATCACCCCCAGAGAATCAACCCCAGAGAATCGTCCCAGAGAATCTCCCCAGAGAATCAACCCCAGAGAATCTCCCCAGAGAAACAACCCCAGAGAATCAACCCCAGAGAATCAACCCCAGAGAATCTCCCCAGAGAATCAACCCCAGAGAATCAACCCCAGAGAATCAACCCCAGGGAATCAATCCCAGAGAATCACCCCCAGAGAATCAACCCCAGAGAATCGTCCCAGAGAATCTCCCCAGAGAATCGACCCCAGAGAATCTCCCCAGAGAATCAACCCCAGAGAATCAACCCCAGAGAATCAACCTCAGAGAATCTCCCCAGAGAATCAACCACAGAGAATCAACCCCAGAGAATCACCCCCAGAGAATCAACCCCAGAGAATCTCCCCAGAGAATCAACCCCAGAGAATCTCCCCAGAGAATCACCCCAAGAGAATCAACCCCAGAGAATCACCCCCAGAGAATCAACCCGAGAGAATCTACCCAGAGAATCAACCCCAGAGAATCTCCCCAGCGAATCCCCGCCAGAGAATCAACCCCAGAGAAGCACCCCCAGAGAATCATCCCGAGAGAATCACCCCCAGAGAATCACCCCCAGAGAATCTCCCCCAGAGAATTACCCCAGCGAATCACCCCCAGAGAATTACCTCAGAGAATCACCCCCAGAGAATGAACCCCAGAGAATCTGCCCAGAGAATCAACCCCAGAGAATCAACCACAGAGAATAAACCCCAGAGAATCTCCCCAGAGAATCAACCCCAGAGAATCAACCGCAGAGAATCACCCCCAGAGCAGCAACCCCAGAGAATCAACACAGTGAATCAACCCCAGAGAATCAACCCAGAGAATCAACCCCAGAGAATCAACCCCAGAGAATCACCCCCAGAGAATGAACCCCAGAGAATCACCCCTGAGAATCAACCCCAGAGAATCAACCCCAGAGAATCAACCCCGGAGAATCAACCCCAGAGAATCTCCCCAGACAATCAACCCCAGAGAATCAACCTCAGAGAATCATCCTCAGAGAATCTCCCCAGAGAATCAACCCCAGAGAATCAACCCCAGAGAATCAACCCCAGAGAATCTTCCCAGAGAATCAACCCCAGAGAGTCTCCCCAGAGAATCATCCCCAGAGAATCAACCCCAGAGAATCAACCCCAGAGAATCAATCCCAGAGAATCACCCCCAGAGAATCAACCCCAGAGAATCGTCCCAGAGAATCTCCCCAGAGAATCAACCCCAGAGAATCTCCCCAGAGAATCAACCCCAGAGAATCAACCCCAGAGAATCAACCCCAGAGAATCACCCCCAGAGAATGAACCCCAGAGAATCACCCCTGAGAATCAACCCCAGAGAATCAACCCCAGAGAATCAACCCCGGAGAATCAACCCCAGAGAATCTCCCCAGACAATCAACCCCAGAGAATCAACCTCAGAGAATCATCCTCAGAGAATCTCCCCAGAGAATCAACCCCAGAGAATCAACCCCAGAGAATCAACCCCAGAGAATCTTCCCAGAGAATCAACCACAGAGAGTCTCCCCAGAGAATCATCCCCAGAGAATCAACCCCAGAGAATCAACCCCAGAGAATCAATCCCAGAGAATCACCCCCAGAGAATCAACCCCAGAGAATCGTCCCAGAGAATCTCCCCAGAGAATCAACCCCAGAGAATCTCCCCAGAGAATCAACCCCAGAGAATCAACCCCAGAGAATCTCCCCAGAGAATCAACCCCAGAGAATCTCCCCAGAGAATCAACCCCAGGGAATCAATCCCAGAGAATCACCCCCAGAGAATCAGCCCCAGAGAATCGTCCCAGAGAATCTCCCCAGAGAATCAACCACAGAGAATCTCCCCAGAGAATCAACCCCAGAGAATCTCCCCAGAGAATCACCCCAAGAGAATCAACCCCAGAGAATCACCCCTAGAGAATCAACCCCAGAGAATCAACCCCAGAGAATCAACCCCAGGGAATCAATCCCAGAGAATCACCCCCAGAGAATCAGCCCCAGAGAATCGTCCCAGAGAATCTCCCCAGAGAATCAACCACAGAGAATCTCCCCAGAGAATCAACCCCAGAGAATCTCCCCAGAGAATCACCCCAAGAGAATCAACCCCAGAGAATCACCCCTAGAGAATCAACCCGAGAGAATCTACCCAGAGAATCAACCCCAGAGAATCTCCCCAGCGAATCACCGCCAGAGAATCAACCCCAGAGAAGCACCCCCAGAGAATCATCCCCAGAGAATCTCCCCCAGAGAATTACCCCAGCGAATCACCCCCGGAGAATTACCTCAGAGAATCACCCCCAGAGAATGAACCCCAGAGAATCTGCCCAGAGAATCAACCCCAGAGAATCAACCACAGAGAATAAACCCCAGAGAATCTCCCCAGCGAATCCCCCGCAGAGAATCAATCCCAGAGAATCTCCCCAGAGAATCAACCCCAGAGAATCACCCCCAGAGAATCATCCCGAGAGAATCACCCCCAGAGAATCACCCCCAGAGAATCTCCCCCAGAGAATTACCGCAGCGAATCACCTCCAGAGAAGCATCCCCAGAAAATCAACACCAGAGAATTACCCCAGAGGATCACCCCCTGAGAATCACACCCAGAGAATCACCCCCAAAGAATCAACCCCAGAGAATCTCCCACTGAGAATAACCCTCAGAGAATTACCCCAGAGAATCACCTCCAGAGAATCACCCCCAGAAAATCACCCCCAGAGAACTCCCCCAGAGAATCACCCCCAGAGAATGAACCCCAGAGAATCACCTCCAGAGAATCACCCCCAGAGAATGAACCCCGGAGAATCACCCCTGAGAATCAACCCCAGAGAATCAACCCCAGAGAATCAACCCCGGAGAATCAACCCCAGAGAATCTCCCCAGACAATCAACCCCAGAGAATCAACCTCAGAGAATCATCCTCAGAGAATCTCCCCAGAGAATCAACCCCAGAGAATCAACCCCAGAGAATCTTCCCAGAGAATCAACCCCAGAGAGTCTCCCCAGAGAATCATCCCCAGAGAATCAACCCCAGAGAATCAACCCCAGGGAATCAATCCCAGAGAATCACCCCCAGAGAATCAACCCCAGAGAATCGTCCCAGAGAATCTCCCCAGAGAATCAACCCCAGAGAATCTCCCCAGAGAAACAACCCCAGAGAATCAACCCCAGAGAATCAACCCCAGAGAATCTCCCCAGAGAATCAACCCCAGAGAATCAACCCCAGAGAATCAACCCCAGGGAATCAATCCCAGAGAATCACCCCCAGAGAATCAACCCCAGAGAATCGTCCCAGAGAATCTCCCCAGAGAATCGACCCCAGAGAATCTCCCCAGAGAATCAACCCCAGAGAATCAACCCCAGAGAATCAACCTCAGAGAATCTCCCCAGAGAATCAACCACAGAGAATCAACCCCAGAGAATCACCCCCAGAGAATCAACCCCAGAGAATCTCCCCAGAGAATCAACCCCAGAGAATCTCCCCAGAGAATCACCCCAAGAGAATCAACCCCAGAGAATCACCCCCAGAGAATCAACCCGAGAGAATCTACCCAGAGAATCAACCCCAGAGAATCTCCCCAGCGAATCCCCGCCAGAGAATCAACCCCAGAGAAGCACCCCCAGAGAATCATCCCGAGAGAATCACCCCCAGAGAATCACCCCCAGAGAATCTCCCCCAGAGAATTACCCCAGCGAATCACCCCCAGAGAATTACCTCAGAGAATCACCCCCAGAGAATGAACCCCAGAGAATCTGCCCAGAGAATCAACCCCAGAGAATCAACCACAGAGAATAAACCCCAGAGAATCTCCCCAGAGAATCAACCCCAGAGAATCAACCGCAGAGAATCACCCCCAGAGCAGCAACCCCAGAGAATCAACACAGTGAATCAACTCCAGAGAATCAACCCAGAGAATCAACCCCAGAGAATCAACCCCAGAGAATCACCCCCAGAGAATCTCCCCAGAGAATCAACCCCAGAAAATCTCCCCCAGAGAATCTCCCCCACAGAATCAACCCCAGAGAATCTCCCCAGAGAATCAACCCCAGAGAATCTCCCCAGAGAATCAACCCCAGAGAATCAACCCCAGAGAATCAACACCAGAGAATCTCCCCAGAGAATCAACCCCAGAGAATCAACCCCAGAGAATCAACCCCAGAGAATCTCCCCAGAGAATCAACCCCAGAGAATCTCCCCAGAGCATCAACCCCAGAGAATCAACCCCAGAGAATCTCCCCAGACAATCAACCCCAGAGAATCAACCTCAGAGAATCATCCTCAGAGAATCTCCCAGAGAATCAACCCCAGAGAATCAACCCCAGAGAATCAACCCCAGAGAATCTCCCCAGAGAATCAACCCCAGAGAATCTCCCCAGAGAATCATCCCCAGAGAATCTCCCCAGAGAATCAACCCCAGGGAATCAACCCCAGAGAATCACCCCCAGAGAATCAACCCCAGAGAATCGCCCCAGAGAATCTCCCCTGAGAATCAAACCCAGCGAATCTCCCCAGAGAATCAACCCCAGAGAATCAACCCCAGAGAATCAACCCCAGAGAATCTCCCCAGAGAATCAACCCCAGAGAATCAACTCCAGAGAATCACCCCCAGAGAATCAACCCCAGAGAATCAACCCCAGAGAATCAACCCCAGAGAATCTCCCCAGAGAATGAACCCCAGAGAATCTCCCCAGAGAATCACCCCAAGAGAATCAACCCCAGAGAATCACCCCCAGAGAATCAACCCGAGAGAATCTACCCAGAGAATGAACCCCAGGGAATCTCCCCAGAGAATCACCCCAAGAGAATCAACCCCAGAGAATCACCCCCAGAGAATCAACCCGAGAGAATCTACCCAGAGAATCAACCCCAGAGAATCTCCCCAGCGAATCCCCCGCAGAGAATCAATCCCAGAGAATCTCCCCAGAGAATCAACCCCAGAGAATCACCCCCAGAGAATCATCCCGAGAGAATCACCCCCAGAGAATCACCCCCAGAGAATCTCCCCCAGAGAATTACCGCAGTGAATCACCTCCAGAGAAGTATCCCCAGAAAATCACCCCCAGAGAATTACCCCAGAGGATCACCCCCTGAGAATCACCCCCAGAGAATCACCCCCAAAGAATCAACCCCAGAGAATCTCCCCCTGAGAATAACCCTCAGAGAATTACCCCAGAGAATCACCTCCAGAGAATCACCCCCAGAAAATCACCCCCAGAGAACTACCCCAGAGAATCACCCCTAGAGAATGAACCCCAGAGAATCACCTCCAGAGAATCACCCCCAGAGAATGAACCCCAGAGAATCACCCCTGAGAATCAACCCCAGAGAATCAACCCCAGAGAATCAACCCCGGAGAATCAACCCCAGAGAATCTCCCCAGACAATCAACCCCAGAGAATCAACCTCAGAGAATCATCCTCAGAGAATCTCCCCAGAGAATCAACCCCAGAGAATCAACCCCAGAGAATCTTCCCAGAGAATCAACCCCAGAGAGTCTCCCCAGAAAATCATCCCCAGAGAATCAACCCCAGAGAATCAACCCCAGGGAATCAATCCCAGAGAATCACCCCCAGAGAATCAACCCCAGAGAATCGTCCCAGAGAATCTCCCCAGAGAATCAACCCCAGAGAATCTCCCCAGAGAAACAACCCCAGAGAATCAACCCCAGAGAATCAACCCCAGAGAATCTCCCCAGAGAATCAACCCCAGAGAATCAACCCCAGAGAATCAACCCCAGGGAATCAATCCCAGAGAATCACCCCCAGAGAATCAACCCCAGAGAATCGTCCCAGAGAATCTCCCCAGAGAATCGACCCCAGAGAATCTCCCCAGAGAATCAACCCCAGAGAATCAACCCCAGAGAATCAACCTCAGAGAATCTCCCCAGAGAATCAACCACAGAGAATCAACCCCAGAGAATCACCCCCAGAGAATCAACCCCAGAGAATCTCCCCAGAGAATCAACCCCAGAGAATCTCCCCAGAGAATCACCCCAAGAGAATCAACCCCAGAGAATCACCCCCAGAGAATCAACCAGAGAGAATCTACCCAGAGAATCAACCCCAGAGAATCTCCCCAGCGAATCCCCGCCAGAGAATCAACCCCAGAGAAGCACCCCCAGAGAATCATCCCGAGAGAATCACCCCCAGAGAATCACCCCCAGAGAATCTCCCCCAGAGAATTACCCCAGCGAATCACCCCCAGAGAATTACCTCAGAGAATCACCCCCAGAGAATGAACCCCAGAGAATCTGCCCAGAGAATCAACCCCAGAGAATCAACCACAGAGAATAAACCCCAGAGAATCTCCCCAGAGAATCAACCCCAGAGAATCAACCGCAGAGAATCACCCCCAGAGCAGCAACCCCAGAGAATCAACACAGTGAATCAACTCCAGAGAATCAACCCAGAGAATCAACCCCAGAGAATCAACCCCAGAGAATCACCCCCAGAGAATCTCCCCAGAGAATCAACCCCAGAAAATCTCCCCCAGAGAATCTCCCCCACAGAATCAACCCCAGAGAATCTCCCCAGAGAATCAACCCCAGAGAATCTCCCCAGAGAATCAACCCCAGAGAATCAACCCCAGAGAATCAACACCAGAGAATCTCCCCAGAGAATCAACCCCAGAGAATCAACCCCAGAGAATCAACCCCAGAGAATCTCCCCAGAGAATCAACCCCAGAGAATCTCCCCAGAGCATCAACCCCAGAGAATCAACCCCAGAGAATCTCCCCAGACAATCAACCCCAGAGAATCAACCTCAGAGAATCATCCTCAGAGAATCTCCCAGAGAATCAACCCCAGAGAATCAACCCCAGAGAATCAACCCCAGAGAATCTCCCCAGAGAATCAACCCCAGAGAATCTCCCCAGAGAATCATCCCCAGAGAATCTCCCCAGAGAATCAACCCCAGGGAATCAACCCCAGAGAATCACCCCCAGAGAATCAACCCCAGAGAATCGCCCCAGAGAATCTCCCCTGAGAATCAAACCCAGCGAATCTCCCCAGAGAATCAACCCCAGAGAATCAACCCCAGAGAATCAACCCCAGAGAATCTCCCCAGAGAATCAACCCCAGAGAATCAACTCCAGAGAATCACCCCCAGAGAATCAACCCCAGAGAATCAACCCCAGAGAATCAACCCCAGAGAATCTCCCCAGAGAATGAACCCCAGAGAATCTCCCCAGAGAATCACCCCAAGAGAATCAACCCCAGAGAATCACCCCCAGAGAATCAACCCGAGAGAATCTACCCAGAGAATCAACCCCAGAGAATCTCCCCAGAGAATCACCCCAAGAGAATCAACCCCAGAGAATCACCCCCAGAGAATCAACCCGAGAGAATCTACCCAGAGAATCAACCCCAGAGAATCTCCCCAGCGAATCCCCCGCAGAGAATCAATCCCAGAGAATCTCCCCAGAGAATCAACCCCAGAGAATCACCCCCAGAGAATCATCCCGAGAGAATCACCCCCAGAGAATCACCCCCAGAGAATCTCCCCCAGAGAATTACCGCAGTGAATCACCTCCAGAGAAGCATCCCCAGAAAATCACCCCCAGAGAATTACCCCAGAGGATCACCCCCTGAGAATCACCCCCAGAGAATCACCCCCAAAGAATCAACCCCAGAGAATCTCCCCCTGAGAATAACCCTCAGAGAATTACCCCAGAGAATCACCTCCAGAGAATCACCCCCAGAAAATCACCCCCAGAGAACTGCCCCAGAGAATCACCCCTAGAGAATGAACCCCAGCGAATCCCCGCCAGAGAATCAACCCCAGAGAAGCACCCCCAGAGAATCATCCCGAGAGAATCACCCCCAGAGAATCACCCCCAGAGAATCTCCCCCAGAGAATTACCCCAGCGAATCACCCCCAGAGAATTACCTCAGAGAATCACCCCCAGAGAATGAACCCCAGAGAATCTGCCCAGAGAATCAACCCCAGAGAATCAACCACAGAGAATAAACCCCAGAGAATCTCCCCAGAGAATCAACCCCAGAGAATCAACCGCAGAGAATCACCCCCAGAGCAGCAACCCCAGAGAATCAACACAGTGAATCAACTCCAGAGAATCAACCCAGAGAATCAACCCCAGAGAATCAACCCCAGAGAATCACCCCCAGAGAATCTCCCCAGAGAATCAACCCCAGAAAATCTCCCCCAGAGAATCTCCCCCACAGAATCAACCCCAGAGAATCTCCCCAGAGAATCAACCCCAGAGAATCTCCCCAGAGAATCAACCCCAGAGAATCAACCCCAGAGAATCAACACCAGAGAATCTCCCCAGAGAATCAACCCCAGAGAATCAACCCCAGAGAATCAACCCCAGAGAATCTCCCCAGAGAATCAACCCCAGAGAATCTCCCCAGAGCATCAACCCCAGAGAATCAACCCCAGAGAATCTCCCCAGACAATCAACCCCAGAGAATCAACCTCAGAGAATCATCCTCAGAGAATCTCCCAGAGAATCAACCCCAGAGAATCAACCCCAGAGAATCAACCCCAGAGAATCTCCCCAGAGAATCAACCCCAGAGAATCTCCCCAGAGAATCATCCCCAGAGAATCTCCCCAGAGAATCAACCCCAGGGAATCAACCCCAGAGAATCACCCCCAGAGAATCAACCCCAGAGAATCGCCCCAGAGAATCTCCCCTGAGAATCAAACCCAGCGAATCTCCCCAGAGAATCAACCCCAGAGAATCAACCCCAGAGAATCAACCCCAGAGAATCTCCCCAGAGAATCAACCCCAGAGAATCAACTCCAGAGAATCACCCCCAGAGAATCACCCCCAGAGAATCAACCCCAGAGAATCAACCCCAGAGAATCTCCCCAGAGAATGAACCCCAGAGAATCTCCCCAGAGAATCACCCCAAGAGAATCAACCCCAGAGAATCACCCCCAGAGAATCAACCCGAGAGAATCTACCCAGAGAATCAACCCCAGAGAATCTCCCCAGAGAATCACCCCAAGAGAATCAACCCCAGAGAATCACCCCCAGAGAATCAACCCGAGAGAATCTACCCAGAGAATCAACCCCAGAGAATCTCCCCAGCGAATCCCCCGCAGAGAATCAATCCCAGAGAATCTCCCCAGAGAATCAACCCCAGAGAATCACCCCCAGAGAATCATCCCGAGAGAATCACCCCCAGAGAATCACCCCCAGAGAATCTCCCCCAGAGAATTACCGCAGTGAATCACCTCCAGAGAAGCATCCCCAGAAAATCACCCCCAGAGAATTACCCCAGAGGATCACCCCCTGAGAATCACCCCCAGAGAATCACCCCCAAAGAATCAACCCCAGAGAATCTCCCCCTGAGAATAACCCTCAGAGAATTACCCCAGAGAATCACCTCCAGAGAATCACCCCCAGAAAATCACCCCCAGAGAACTGCCCCAGAGAATCACCCCTAGAGAATGAACCCCAGAGAATCACCTCCAGAGAATCACCCCCAGAGAATGAAACCCAGAGAATCAACCCCGGAGAATCAACCCCAGAGAATCTCCCCAGACAATCAACCCCAGAGAATCAACCTCAGAGAATCATCCTCAGAGAATCTCCCCAGAGAATCAACCCCAGAGAATCAACCCCAGAGAATCAACCCCAGAGAATCTTCCCAGAGAATCAACCCCAGAGAGTCTCCCCAGAGAAGAATCCCCAGAGAATCAACCCCAGAGAATCAACCCCAGGGAATCAATCCCAGAGAATCACCCCCAGAGAATCAACCCCAGAGAATCGTCCCAGAGAATCTCCCCAGAGAATCAACCTCAGAGAATCTCCCCAGAGAATCAACCCCAGAGAATCAACCCCAGAGAATCAACCCCAGAGAATCACCCCCAGAGAATCAACCCCAGAGAATCAACCCCAGAGAATCAACCCCAGGGAATCAATCCCAGAGAATCACCCCCAGAGAATCAACCCCAGAGAATCGTCCCAGAGAATCTCCCCAGAGAATCAGCCCCAGAGAATCAACCTCAGAGAATCAACCCCAGAGAATCTCCCCAGAGAATCAACCCAAGAGAATCAACCCCAGAGAATCACCCCCAGAGAATCAACCCCAGAGAATCTCCCCAGAGAATCAACCCCAGAGAATCTCCCCAGAGAATCACCCCAAGAGAATCAACCCCAGAGAATCACCCCCAGAGAATCAACCCGAGAGAATCTACCCAGAGAATCAACCCCAGAGAATCTCCCCAGCAAATCCCCGCCAGAGAATCAACCCCAGAGAAGCACCCCCAGAGAATCATCCCGAGAGAATCACCCCCAGAGAATCACCCCCAGAGAATCTCCCCCAGAGAATTACCCCAGCGAATCACCCCCAGAGAATTACCTCAGAGAATCACCCCCAGAGAATGAACCCCAGAGAATCTGCCCAGAGAATCAACCCCAGAGAATCAACCACAGAGAATAAACCCCAGAGAATCTCCCCAGAGAATCAACCCCAGAGAATCAACCGCAGAGAATCACCCCCAGAGCAGCAACCCCAGAGAATCAACACAGTGAATCAACCCCAGAGAATCAACCCAGAGAATCAACCCCAGAGAATCAACCCCAGAGAATCACCCCCAGAGAATCTCCCCAGAGAATCAACCCCAGAAAATCTCCCCCAGAGAATCTCCCCCACAGAATCAACCCCAGAGAATCTACCCCAGAGAATCTCCCCCACAGAATCATCCCCAGAGAATCTCCCCAGAGAATCAACCCCAGAGAATATCCCCAGAGAATCAACCCCAGAGAATCAACCCCAGCGAATCAACACCAGAGAATCTCCCCAGAGAATCAACCCCAGAGAATCAACCCCAGAGAATCAACCCCAGAGAATCTCCCCAGAGAATCAACCCCAGAGAATCTCCCCAGAGCATCAACCCCAGAGAATCAACCACAGAGAATAAACCCCAGACAATCTCCCCAGACAATCAACCCCAGAGAATCAACCTCAGAGAATCAACCCCAGAGAATCAACCCCAGAGAATCAACCCCAGAGAATCTCCCCAGAGAATCAACCCCAGAGAATCTCCCCAGAGAATCATCCCCAGAGAATCTCCCCAGAGAATCAACCCCAGGGAATCAACCCCAGAGAATTAGCCCCAGAGAATCAACCCCAGAGAATCGCCCCAGAGAATCTCCCCTGAGAATCAAACCCAGCGAATCTCCCCAGAGAATCAACACCAGAGAATCAACCCCAGAGAATCAACCCCAGAGAATCTCCCCAGAGAATCAACCCCAGAGAATCAACTCCAGAGAATCACCCCCAGAGAATCAACCCCAGAGAATCAACCCCAGAGAATCAACCCCAGAGTATCTCCCCAGAGAATGAACCCCAGAGAATCAAACCCAAAGAATCACCCCCCGAGAATCAACCCCAGAGAATCTCCCCAGAGAATCAACCCCAGCGAATCTCCCCAGAGAATCAACCCCAGAGAATCAACCCCAGAGAACTCCCCATAGAATCAACCCCAGAGAATCTACTCCAGAGAATCTCCCCCAGAGAATCAATCCCAGAGAATCTCCCCAGAGAATCAACCCCAGAGAATCTCCCCAGAGAATCAACCCCAGAGAATCATCCCCAGAGAATCAACCCCAGAGAATCTTCCCAGCGAATCAACCCCAGAGAATCAACCCCAGAGAATCAATCCCAGAGAATGTCCCCAGAGAATCAACCCCAGAGAATCTCCCCAGAGAATCAACCTCAGAGAATCATCCTCAGAGAATCTCCCCAGAGAATCACCGCCAGAGAATCAACCCCAGAGAATCGCCCCAGAGAATCTCCCCAGACAATCAACCCCAGAGAATCTCCCCAGAGAATCAACCCCAGAGAATCAACCCCAGCGAATCAAAGCCAGAGAATCTCCCCAGAGAATCAACCCCAGAGAATCAACCCCAGAGAATCTCCCCAGAGAATCAACCCCAGGGAATCTCCCCAGAGAATCATACCCAGAGAATCAACCCCAGAGAATCAACCCCAGGGAATCAACCCCAGAGAATCACCCCCAGAGAAACAACCCCAGAGAATCTCCCCAGAGAATCACCCCCAGAGAATCAACCCCAGAGAATCACCCCCAGAGCATCAACCCCAGAGATTCTCCCCAGAGAATCAACCCCAGAGAATCACCCCAGAGAATCACCCCCAGTGAATGAACCCCAGAGAATCACCCCCATAGAATTACCCCAGAGAATCACCTCTCGAGAATTACCCCAGAGAATCACCTCCAGAGAATCACCCCCAGAGAATGAACCCCAGAGAATCACCCCCAGAGAATTACCCCAGAGAATCACCTCCAGAGAATCACCCCCAGAGAATGAACCCCAGAGAATCTCCCCCAGAGAATCAACCCCAGAGAATCAACCACAGAGAATAAACCCCAGACAATCTCCCCAGAGAATCAACCCCAGAGAATCAACCCCAGAGAATCAACCCCAGAGAATCTCCCCAGAGAATCAACCCCAGAGAATCAACCGCAGAGAATCACCCCCAGAGAAGCAACCCCAGAGAATCAACACAGTGAATCAACCCCAGAGAATCAACCGTAGAGAATCAACCCCAGAGAATCAACCCCAGAGAATCAACCCCAGAGAATCAACACCAGAGAATCTCCCCAGCGAATCAACCCCAGAGAATCTCCCCCAGAGAATCTCCCCAGAGAATCAACCCCAGAGAAACAACCGCAGAGAATCACCCCCAGAGCAGCAACCCCAGAGAATCAACACAATGAATCAACCCCAGAGAATCAACCCAGAGAATCAACCCCAGAGAATCAACCCCAGAGAATCACCCCCAGAGAATCTCCCCAGAGAATGAACCCCAGAAAAACCCCCCAGAGAATCTCCCCAGAGAATCAACCCCAGAGAATCTACCCCAGAGAATCTCCCCCACAGAATCAACCCCAGAGAATCTCCCCAGAGAATCAACCCCAGAGAATCTCCCCAGAGAATCAACCCCTGAGAATCAACCCCAGAGAATCAACACCAGAGAATCTCCCCAGAGAATCAACCCCAGAGAATCAACCCCAGAGAATCAACCCCAGAGAATCTCCCCAGAGAATCAAACCCAGAGAATCTCCCCAGAGCATCAATCCCAGAGAATCAACCCCAGAGAATCAACCCCAGAGAATCTCCCCAGACAATCAACCCCAGAGAATCAACCTCAGAGAATCATCCTCAGAGAATCTCCCAGAGAATCAACCCCAGAGAATCAACCCCAGAGAATCAACCCCAGAGAATCTCCCCAGAGAATCAACCCCATAGAATCTCCCCAGAGAATCATCCCCAGAGAATCTCCCCAGAGAATCAACCCCAGGGAATCAACCCCAGAGAATCACCCCCAGAGAATCAACCCCAGAGAATCGCCCCAGAGAATCTCCCCTGAGAATCAAACCCAGCGAATCTCCCCAGAGAATCAACCCCAGAGAATCAACCCCAGAGAATCAACCCCAGAGAATCTCCCCAGAGAATCAACCCCAGAGAATCAACTCCAGAGAATCACCCCCAGAGAATCAAAACCAGAGAATCAACCCCAGAGAATCAACCCCAGAAAATCTCCCCAGAGAATGAACCCCAGAGAATCTCCCCAGCGAAACGCCCCCAGAGAATCAACCCCAGAGAATCTCCCCAGAGAATGAACCCCAGAGAATCAAACCCAAAGAATCACCCCCCGAGAATCAACCCCAGAGAATCTCCCCAGAGAATCAACCCCAGCGAATCTCCCCAGAGAATCAACCCCAGAGAATCAACCCCAGAGAATCTCCCCATAGAATCAACCCCAGAGAATCTACCCCAGAGAATCTCCCCCAGAGAATCAACCCCAGAGAATCTCCCCAGAGAATCAACCCCAGAGAATCTCCCCAGAGAATCAACCCCAGAGAATCATCCCCAGAGATTCAACCCCAGAGATTCTCCCCAGAGAATCATCCCCAGAGAATCAACCCCAGAGAATGTCCCCAGAGAATCAACCCCAGAGAATCTCCCCAGAGAATCAACCTCAGAGAATCATCCTCAGAGAATCTCCCCAGAGAATCACCCGAAGAGAATCAACCCCAGAGAATCGCCCCAGAGAATCTCCCCAGACAATCAACCCCAGAGAATCTCCCCAGAGAATCAACCCCAGAGAATCAACCCCAGCGAATCAAAGCCAGAGAATCTCCCCAGAGAATCAACCCCAGAGAATCAACCCCAGAGAATCTCCCCAGAGAATCAACCCCAGGGAATCTCCCCAGAGAATCATCCCCAGAGAATCAACCCCAGACAATCAACACCAGGGAATCAACCCCAGAGAATCACCCCCAGAGAAACAACCCCAGAGAATCTCCCCAGAGAATCAACCCCAGGGAATCTCCCCAGAGAATCATCCCCAGAGAATCAACCCCAGAGAATCATCCCCAGAGAATCAACCCCAGAGAATCTCCCCAGAGAATCAACCCCAGAGAATCAACCCCAGAGAATCAATCCCAGAGAATGTCCCCAGAGAATCAACCCCAGAGAATCTCCCCAGAGAATCAACCTCAGAGAATCATCCTCAGAGAATCTCCCCAGAGAATCACCCACAGAGAATCAACCCCAGAGAATCGCCCCAGAGAATCTCCCCAGACAATCAACCCCAGAGAATCTCCACAGAGAATCAACCCCAGAGAATCAACCCCAGCGAATCAAAGCCAGAGAATCTCCCCAGAGAATCAACCCCAGAGAATCAACCCCAGAGAATCTCCCCAGAGAATCAACCCAGGGAATCTCCCCAGAGAATCATCCCCAGAGAATCAACCCCAGAGAATCAACCCCAGGGAATCAACCCCAGAGAATCACCCCCAGAGAAACAACCCCAGAGAATCTCCCCAGAGAATCAACCCCAGAGAATCAACCCCAGAGAATCACCCCCAGAGCATCAACCCCAGAGAATCTCCCCAGAGAATCAGCCCCAGAGAATCACCCCAGAGAATCACCCCCAGTGAAATAACCCCAGAGAATCACCCCCATAGAATTACCCCAGAGAATCACCTCCAGAGAATTACCCCAGAGAATCACCTCCAGAGAATCACCCCCAGAGAATGAACCCCAGAGAATCACCCCCAGAGAATTACACCAGAGAATCACCTCCAGAGAATCACCCCCAGAGAATGAACCCCAGAGAATCACCCCCAGAGAATTACCTCAGAGAATCATCCCCAGAGAATGAACCCCAGAGAATCTCCCCCAGAGAATCAACCCCAGAGAATCAACCACAGAGAATAAACCCCAGACAATCTCCCCAGAGAATCAACCCCAGAGAATCAACCCCAGAGAATCAACCCCAGAGAATCTCCCCAGAGAATCAACCCCAGAGAATCAACCGCAGAGAATCACCCCCAGAGAAGCAACCTCAGAGAATCAACACAGTGAATCAACCCCAGAGAATCAACCCAGAGAATCAACCCCAGAGAATCAACCCCTGAGAATCAACCCCAGAGAATCAACACCAGAGAATCTCCCCAGCGAATCAACCCCAGAGAATCTCCCCCAGAGAATCTCCCCGGAGAATCAACCCCAGAGAATCAACCGCAGAGAATCACCCCCAGAGCAGCAACCCCAGAGAATCAACACAGTGAATCAACCCCAGAGAATCAACCCAGAGAATCTACCCCAGAGAATCAACCCCAGAGAATCACCCCCAGAGAATCTCCCCAGAGAATCAACCCCAGAAAATCTCCCCCAGAGAATCTCCCCAGAGAATCAACCCCAGAGAATCTACCCCAGAGAATCTCCCCCACAGAATCAACCCCAGAGAATCTCCCCAGAGAATCAACCCCAGAGAATCTCCCCAGAGAATCAACCCCAGAGAATCAACACCAGAGAATCTCCCCCGAGAATCAACCCCAGAGAATCAACCCCAGAGAATCAACCCCAGAGAATCTCCCCAGAGAATCAAACCCAGAGAATCTCCCCAGAGCATCAACCCCAGAGAATCGACCCCAGAGAATCTCCCCAGACAATCAACCCCAGAGAATCAACCTCAGAGAATCATCCTCAGAGAATCTCCCAGAGAATCAACCCCAGAGAATCAACCCCAATGAATCAACCCCAGAGAATCTCCCCAGAGAATCAACCCCAGAGAATCTCCCCAGAGAATCATCCCCAGAGAATATCCCCAGAGAATCAACCCCAGGGAATCAACCCCAGATAATCACCCCCAGAGAATCAACCCCAGAGAATCGCCCCAGAGAATCAACCCCAGAGAATCAACGCCAGAGAATCAACCCCAGAGAATCTCCCCAGAGAATCAACCCCAGAGAATCAACTCCAGAGAATCACCCCCAGAGAATCAACCCCAGAGAATCAACCCCAGAGAATCTCCCCAGAGAATGAACCCCAGAGAATCTCCCCAGCGAATCGCCCCCAGAGAATCAACCCCAGAGAATCTCCCCAGAGAATGAACCCCAGAGAATCAAACCCAAAGAATCACCCCCCGAGAATCAACCCCAGAGAATCTCCCCAGAGAATCAACCCCAGCGAATCTCCCCAGAGAATCAACCCCAGAGAATCAACCCCAGAGATTCTCCCCATAGAATCAACCCCAGAGAATCTACCCCAGAGAATCTCCCCCAGAGAATCAACCCCAGAGAATCTCCCCAGAGAATCAACCCCAGAGAATCTACCCAGAGAATCAACCCCAGAGAATCATCCCCAGAGAATCAACCCCAGAGAATCTCCCCAGAGAATCAACCCCAGAGAATCAACCCCAGAGAATCAACCCCAGAGAATGTCCCCAGAGAATCAACCCCAGAGAATCTCACCAGAGAATCAACCTCCGAGAATCATCCTCAGAGAATCTCCCCAGAGAATCACCCCCAGAGAATCAACCCCAGAGAATCGCCCCAGAAAATCTCCCCAGACAATCAACCCCAGAGAATCTCCCCAGAGAATCAACCCCAGAGAATCAACCCCAGCGAATCAAAGCCAGAGAATCTCCCCAGAGAATCAACCCCAGAGAATCAACCCCAGAGAATCTCCCCAGAGAATCATCCCCAGAGAATCAACCCCAGAGAATCAACCCCAGGGAATCAACCCCAGAGAATCACCCCCAGAGAAACAACCCCAGAGAATCTCCCCAGAGAATCAACCCTAGAGAATCAACCCCAGAGAATCACCCCCAGAGCATCAACCCCAGAGAATCTCCCCAGAGAATCAACCCCAGAGAATCACCCCAGAGAATCACCCCCAGTGAATGAACCCCAGAGAATCACCCCCATAGAATTACCCCAGAGAATCACCTCTAGAGAATTACCCCAGAGAATCACCTCCAGAGAATCACCCCCAGAGAATGAACCCCAGAGAATCACCCCCAGAGAATTACCCCAGAGAATCACCTCCAGAGAATCACCCCCAGAGAATGAACCCCAGAGAATCACCCCCAGAGAATTACCTCAGAGAATCACCCCCAGAGAATGAACGCCAGAGAATCTCCCCCAGAGAATCAACCCCAGAAAATCAACCACAGAGAATAAACCCCAGACAATCTCCCCAGAGAATCAACCCCAGAGAATCAACCCCAGAGAATCAACCCCAGAGAATCTCCCCAGAGAATCAACCCCAGAGAATCAACCGCAGAGAATCACCCCCAGAGAAGCAACCCCAGAGAAACAACACAGTGAATCAACCCCAGAGAATCAACCCAGAGAATAAACCCCAGAGAATCAACCCCAGAGAATCAACCCCAGAGAATCAACACCAGAGAATCTCCCCAGAGAATCAACCCCAGAGAATGTCCCCCAGAGAATCTCCCCAGAGAATCAACCCCAGAGAATCTACCCCAGAGAATCTCCCCCAGAGAATCAACACCAGAGAATCAACCCCAGAGAATCAACCCCAGAGAATCAACCCCAGAGAATCAACCCCAGAGAATCTCCCCAGAGAATCAACCCCAGAGAATCAACCCCTGAGAATCAACCCCAGAGAATCAACACCAGAGAATCTCCCCAGCGAATCAACCCCAGAGAATCTCCCCCAGAGAATCTACCCGGAGAATCAACCCCAGAGAATCAACCGCAGAGAATCACCCCCAGAGCAGCAACCCCAGAGAATCAACACAGTGAATCAACCCCAGAGAATCAACCCAGAGAATCTACCCCAGAGAATCAACCCCAGAGAATCACCCCCAGAGAATCTCCCCAGAGAATCAACCCCAGAAAATCTCCCCCAGAGAATCTCCCCAGAGAATCAACCCCAGAGAATCTACCCCAGAGAATCTCCCCCACAGAATCAACCCCAGAGAATCTCCCCAGAGAATCAACCCCAGAGAATCTCCCCAGAGAATCAACCCCAGAGAATCAACACCAGAGAATCTCCCCCGAGAATCAACCCTAGAGAATCAACCCCAGAGAATCAACCCCAGAGAATCTCCCCAGAGAATCAAACCCAGAGAATCTCCCCAGAGCATCAACCCCAGAGAATCGACCCCAGAGAATCTCCCCAGACAATCAACCCCAGAGAATCAACCTCAGAGAATCATCCTCAGAGAATCTCCCAGAGAATCAACCCCAGAGAATCAACCCCAGAGAATCAACCCCAGAGAATCTCCCCAGAGAATCAACCCCAGAGAATCTCCCCAGAGAATCATCCCCAGAGAATCTCCCCAGAGAATCAACCCCAGGGAATCAACCCCAGATAATCACCCCCAGAGAATCAACCCCAGAGAATCGCCCCAGAGAATCACCCCTGAGAATCAAACCCAGCGAGTCTCCCCAGAGAATCAACCCCAGAGAATCAACCCCAGAGAATCAACCCCAGAGAATCTCCCCAGAGAATCAACCCCAGAGAATCAACTCCAGAGAATCACCCCCAGAGAATCAACCCCAGAGAATCAACCCCAGAGAATCAACCCCAGAGAATCTCCCCAGAGAATGAACCCCAGAGAATCTCCCCAGCGAATCGCCCCCAGAGAATCAACCCCAGAGAATCTCCCCAGAGAATGAACCCCAGAGAATCAAACCCAAAGAATCACCCCCCGAGAATCAACCCCAGAGAATCTCCCCAGAGAATCAACCCCAGCGAATCTCCCCAGAGAATCAACCCCAGAGAATCAACCCCAGAGAATCTCCCCATAGAATCAACCCCAGAGAATCTACCCCAGAGAATCTCCCCCAGAGAATCAACCCCAGAGAATCTCCCCAGAGAATCAACCCCAGAGAATCTCCCCAGAGAATCAACCCCAGAGAATCATCCCCAGAGAATCAACCCCAGAGAATCTCCCCAGAGAATCAACCCCAGAGAATCAACCCCAGAGAATCAACTCCAGAGAATGTCCCCAGAGAATCAACCCCAGAGAATCTCACCAGAGAATCAACCTCCGAGAATCATCCTCAGAGAATCTCCCCAGAGAATCACCCCCAGAGAATCAACCCCAGAGAATCGCCCCAGAAAATCTCCCCAGACAATCAACCCCAGAGAATCTCCCCAGAGAATCAACCCCAGAGAATCAACCCCAGCGAATCAAAGCCAGAGAATCTCCCCAGAGAATCAACCCCAGAGAATCAACCCCAGAGAATCTCCCCAGAGAATCATCCCCAGAGAATCAACCCCAGAGAATCAACCCCAGGGAATCAACCCCAGAGAATCACCCCCAGAGAAACAACCCCAGAGAATCTCCCCAGAGAATCAACCCCAGAGAATCAACCCCAGAGAATCACCCCCAGAGCATCAACCCCAGAGAATCTCCCCAGAGAATCAACCCCAGAGAATCACCCCAGAGAATCACCCCCAGTGAATGAACCCCAGAGAATCACCCCCATAGAATTACCCCAGAGAATCACCTCTAGAGAATTACCCCAGAGAATCACCTCCAGAGAATCACCCCCAGAGAATGAACCCCAGAGAATCACCCCCAGAGAATTACCCCAGAGAATCACCTCCAGAGAATCACCCCCAGAGAATGAACCCCAGAGAATCACCCCCAGAGAATTACCTCAGAGAATCAACCCCAGAGAATGAACGCCAGAGAATCTCCCCCAGAGAATCAACCCCAGAGAATCAACCACAGAGAATAAACCCCAGACAATCTCCCCAGAGAATCAACCCCAGAGAATCAACCCCAGAGAATCAACCCCAGAGAATCAACCCCAGAGAATCTCCCCAGAGAATCAACCCCAGAGAATCAACCGCAGAGAATCACCCCCAGAGAAGCAACCCCAGAGAAACAACACAGTGAATCAACCCCAGAGAATCAACCCAGAGAATAAACCCCAGAGAATCAAACCCAGCGAATCTCCCCAGAGAATCAACCCCAGAGAATCAACCCCAGAGAATCAACCCCAGAGAATCTCCCCAGAGAGTCAACCCCAGAGAATCAACTCCAGAGAATCACCCCCAGAGAATCAACCCCAGAGAATCAACCCCAGAGAATCAACCCCAGAGAATCTCCCCAGAGAATGAACCCCAGAGAATCTCCCCAGCGAATCGCCCCCAGAGAATCAACCCCAGAGAATCTCCCCAGAGAATGAACCCCAGAGAATCAAACCCAAAGAATCACCCCCCGAGAATCAACCCCAGAGAATCTCCCCAGAGAATCAACCCCAGCGAATCTCCCCAGAGAATCAACCCCAGAGAATCAACCCCAGAGAATCTCCCCATAGAATCAACCCCAGAGAATCTACCCCAGAGAATCTCCCCCAGAGAATCAACCCCAGAGAATCTCCCCAGAGAATCAACCCCAGAGAATCTCCCCAGAGAATCAACCCCAGAGAATCATCCCCAGAGAATCAACCCCAGAGAATCAACACCAGAGAATCTCCCCCGAGAATCAACCCCAGAGAATCAACCCCAGAGAATCAACCCCAGAGAATCTCCCCAGAGAATCAAACCCAGAGAATCTCCCCAGAGCATCAACCCCAGAGAATCGACCTCCGAGAATCATCCTCAGAGAATCTCCCCAGAGAATCACCCCCAGAGAATCAACCCCAGAGAATCGCCCCAGAAAATCTCCCCAGACAATCAACCCCAGAGAATCTCCCCAGAGAATCAACCCCAGCGAATCAAAGCCAGAGAATCTCCCCAGAGAATCAACCCCAGAGAATCAACCCCAGAGAATCTCCCCAGAGAATCATCCCCAGAGAATCAACCCCAGAGAATCAACCCCAGGGAATCAACCCCAGAGAATCACCCCCAGAGAAACAACCCCAGAGAATCTCCCCAGAGAATCAACCCCAGAGAATCAACCCCAGAGAATCACCCCCAGAGCATCAACCCCAGAGAATCTCCCCAGAGAAACAACCCCAGAGAATCACCCCAGAGAATCACCCCCAGTGAATGAACCCCAGAGAATCACCCCCATAGAATTACCCCAGAGAATCACCTTCAGAGAATTACCCCAGAGAATCACCTCCAGAGAATCACCCCCAGAGAATGAACCCCAGAGAATCACCCCCAGAGAATTACCCCAGAGAATCACCTCCAGAGAATCACCCCCAGAGAATGAACCCCAGAGAATCACCCCCAGAGAATTACCTCAGAGAATCACCCCCAGAGAATGAACGCCAGAGAATCCCCCCCAGAGAATCAACCCCAGAGAATCAACCACAGAGAATAAACCCCAGACAATCTCCCCAGAGAATCAACCCCAGAGAATCAACCCCAGAGAATCAACCCCAGAGAATCAACCCCAGAGAATCTCCCCAGAGAATCAACCCCAGAGAATCAACCGTAGAGAATCACCCCCAGAGAAGCAACCCCAGAGAATCAACACAGTGAATCAACCCCAGAGAATCAACCCAGAGAATAAACCCCAGAGAATCAACCCCAGAGAATCAACCCCAGAGAATCAACACCAGAGAATCTCCCCAGAGAATCAACCCCAGAGAATCTCCCCCAGAGAATCTCCCCAGAGAATCAACCCCAGAGAATCTACCCCAGAGAATCTCCCCCAGAGAATCAACACCAGAGAATCAACCCCAGAGAATCAACCCCAGAGAATCAACCCCAGAGAATCAACCCCAGAGAATCTCCCCAGTGAATCAACCCCAGAGAATCAACCCCAGAGAATCTCCCCAGAGAATCAACCCCAGAGAATCTCCCCAGAGCATCAACCCCAGAGAATCAACCCCAGAGAATCTCCCCAGACAATCAACCCCAGAGAATCAACTTCAGAGAATCATCCTCAGAGAAACTCCCCAGAGAATCAACCCCAGAGAATCAACCCCAGAGAATCAACCCCAGAGAATCTCCCCAGAGAATCTCCCCAGAGAATCAACCCCAGGGAATCAACCTCAGAGAATCACCCCCAGAGAATCAACCCAGAGAATCAACCCCAGAGAATCTCCCCAGAGAATCTGCCCAGAGAATCAACCCCAGAGAATCTCCCCAGAGAATCAAACCCAGAGAATCTCCCCAGAGCATCAACCCCAGAGAATCGACCTCCGAGAATCATCCTCAGAGAATCTCCCCAGAGAATCACCCCCAGAGAATCAACCCCAGAGAATCGCCCCAGAAAATCTCCCCAGACAATCAACCCCAGAGAATCTCCCCAGAGAATCAACCCCAGCGAATCAAAGCCAGAGAATCTCCCCAGAGAATCAACCCCAGAGAATCAACCCCAGAGAATCTCCCCAGAGAATCATCCCCAGAGAATCAACCCCAGAGAATCAACCCCAGGGAATCAACCCCAGAGAATCACCCCCAGAGAAACAACCCCAGAGAATCTCCCCAGAGAATCAACCCCAGAGAATCAACCCCAGAGAATCACCCCCAGAGCATCAACCCCAGAGAATCTCCCCAGAGAAACAACCCCAGAGAATCACCCCAGAGAATCACCCCCAGTGAATGAACCCCAGAGAATCACCCCCATAGAATTACCCCAGAGAATCACCTTTAGAGAATTACCCCAGAGAATCACCTCCAGAGAATCACCCCCAGAGAATGAACCCCAGAGAATCACCCCCAGAGAATTACCCCAGAGAATCACCTCCAGAGAATCACCCCCAGAGAATGAACCCCAGAGAATCACCCCCAGAGAATTACCTCAGAGAATCACCCCCAGAGAATGAACGCCAGAGAATCCCCCCCAGAGAATCAACCCCAGAGAATCAACCACAGAGAATAAACCCCAGACAATCTCCCCAGAGAATCAACCCCAGAGAATCAACCCCAGAGAATCAACCCCAGAGAATCAACCCCAGAGAATCTCCCCAGAGAATCAACCCCAGAGAATCAACCGTAGAGAATCACCCCCAGAGAAGCAACCCCAGAGAATCAACACAGTGAATCAACCCCAGAGAATCAACCCAGAGAATAAACCCCAGAGAATCAACCCCAGAGAATCAACCCCAGAGAATCAACACCAGAGAATCTCCCCAGAGAATCAACCCCAGAGAATCTCCCCCAGAGAATCTCCCCAGAGAATCAACCCCAGAGAATCTACCCCAGAGAATCTCCCCCAGAGAATCAACACCAGAGAATCAACCCCAGAGAATCAACCCCAGAGAATCAACCCCAGAGAATCAACCCCAGAGAATCTCCCCAGTGAATCAACCCCAGAGAATCAACCCCAGAGAATCTCCCCAGAGAATCAACCCCAGAGAATCTCCCCAGAGCATCAACCCCAGAGAATCAACCCCAGAGAATCTCCCCAGACAATCAACCCCAGAGAATCAACTTCAGAGAATCATCCTCAGAGAAACTCCCCAGAGAATCAACCCCAGAGAATCAACCCCAGAGAATCAACCCCAGAGAATCTCCCCAGAGAATCTCCCCAGAGAATCAACCCCAGGGAATCAACCTCAGAGAATCACCCCCAGAGAATCAACCCAGAGAATCAACCCCAGAGAATCTCCCCAGAGAATCTGCCCAGAGAATCAACCCCAGAGAATCTCCCCAGAGAATCAACCCCAGAGAATCATCCCCAGAGAATCAACCCCAGAGAATCTCCCCAGAGAATCAACCCAAGAGAATCAACTCCAGAGAATCACCCCCAGACAATCAACCCCAGAGAATCTCCCCAGAGAATCAACCCCAGAGAATCTCCCCAGAGAATCAACCCCAGAGAATCACCCCCAGAGAATCAATCCCAGAGAATCTCCCCAGAGAATCAACCCCAGAGAATCTCCCCAGCGAAGCCCCCCCAGAGAATCAACCCCAGAGAATCTCCCCAGAGAATCAACCTCAGAGAATCAAACCCAAAGAATCAAACCCAGAGAATCTCCCCATAGAATCAACCCCAGAGAATCTCCCCCAGTGAATCTCCCCAGAGAATCAACCCAAGAGAATCTCCCCAGAGAATCAACCCCAGAGCATCTCCCCAGAGAATCAACCCCAGAGGATCAAACCCAGAGAATCTCCCCAGAGAATCAACCCCAGAGAAGCAACCCCAGAGGATCAACCCCAGAGAATCAACCCAGAGAATCAACCCCAGAGAATCACCACCAGAGGATCAACCCCAGAGAAACAACCCAGAGAATCAACCCCAGAGTATCTCCCCAGAGAATCAACGCCAGAGAATCACCCCCAAGAGGATCAACTCCAGAGAAGCAACCCAGAGAATCAACCCCAGAGAATCTCCCCAGAGATTCATCCCCAGAGAATCAACCCCAGAGAATCTCCCCAGAGAATCAACCCCAGAGAATCAACCCCAGAGAATCAACCCCAGAGAATCTCCCCAGAGAATAAACCCCAGAGAATCAACTCCAGAGAATCACCCCCAGACAATCAACCCCAGAGAATCTCCCCAGAGAATCAACCCCAGAGAATCTCCCCAGAGAATCAACCCCAGAGAATCACCCCCAGAGAATCAATCCCAGAGAATCTCCCCAGAGAATCAACCCCAGAGAATCTCCCCAGCGAAGCCCCCCCAGAGAATCAACCCCAGAGAATCTCCCCAGAGAATCAACCTCAGAGAATCAAACCCAAAGAATCAAACCCAGAGAATCTCCCCATAGAATCAACCCCAGAGAATCTCCCCCAGTGAATCTCCCCAGAGAATCAACCCAAGAGAATCTCCCCAGAGAATCAACCCCAGAGCATCTCCACAGAGAATCAACCCCAGAGGATCAAACCCAGAGAATCTCCCCAGAGAATCAACCCCAGAGAAGCAACCCCAGAGGATCAACCCCAGAGAATCAACCCAGAGAATCAACCCCAGAGAATCACCACCAGAGGATCAACCCCAGAGAATCAACCCAGAGAATCAACCCCAGAGTATCTCCCCAGAGAATCAACGCCAGAGAATCACCCCCAGAGGATCAACTCCAGAGAATCTCCCCAGAGAATCAACCCCAGAGCATCTCCCCAGAGAATCAACCCCAGAGGATCAAACCCAGAGAATCTCCCCAGAGAATCAACCCCAGAGAAGCAACCCCAGAGGATCAACCTCAGAGAATCAACCCAGAGAATCAACCCCAGAGAATCACCACCAGAGGATCAACCCCAGAGAATCAACCCAGAGAATCAACCCCAGAGTATCTCCCCAGAGAATCAACGCCAGAGAATCACCCCCAGAGGATCAACTCCAGAGAATCAACCCAGAGAATCAACCCCAGAGAATCACCCCCAGAGGATCAACCCCAGAGGACCAACCCAATCAACCCCAGAGAATCTCCCCAGAGATTCATTCCAAGAGAATCAACCCCAGAGAATATCCCCAGAGAATCAACCTCAGAGAATCAACCCCAGAGAATCACCCCCAGAGAATCAACCTCAGAGAATCAACCCCAGAGAATCACCCCCAGAGGATCAACCCCAGAGGACCAACCCAATCAACCCCAGAGAATCTCCCCAGAGATTCATCCCCAGAGAATCAACCCCAGAGAATCTCCCCAGAGAATCAACCCCAGAGAATCAACCCCAGATAATCACCCCCAGAGAATCAACCTCAGAGAATCAACCCCAGAGAATCACCCCCAGAGGATCAACCCCAGAGAATCAACCCAGAGAATCACCCCAGAGAATCACCCCCAGAGAATCTCCCCAGAGAATCATCCCCTGAGAATCAACCCCAGGGAATCTCCCCAGAGAATCACCCCAGAGAATCTCCCCAGAGAATCTCCCCCAGAGAATCAACCCCAGAGAATCACCCCCAGAGGATCAACCCCAGAGAATCACCCCCAGAGGATCAACCCCAGAGGACCAACCCAGAGAATCAACCCCAGAGAATCTCCCCAGAGATTCATCCCCAGAGAATCAACCCCAGAGAATCTCCCCAGAGAATCAACCACAGAGAATCAAGCCCAGAGCATCACCCCCAGAGAATCAACCTCAGAGAATCAACCCCAGAGAATCACCCCCAGAGGATCAACCCCTGAGAATCAACCCAGAGAATCAACGCCAGAGAGTCACCCCCAGAACTTCAACCCCAGAGGACCAACCCAGAGAATCAACCCCAGAGAATCTCCCCAGAGATTCATCCCCAGAGAATCAACCCCAGGAAATCACCCCCAGAGGATCAACCCCTGAACATAGAACATAGAACATAGAACATACAGCACAGAACAGGCCCTTCGGCCCACAATGTTGTGCCGATCCTTTGTCCTCTGTCAAGGACAATTTAATCTATACCCCATCATTCTCCTTTATCCATATACCTATCCAAAAGCCTTTTGAAAGTCCCTAAAGTTTCTGACTCAACAACTTCCCCGGGCAAGGCATTCCATGCCTCGACCACTCTCTGGGTAAAGAACCTTCCCCTGACATCCCCCTTATATCTCCCACCCTTCACCTTAAATTTATGACCCCTTGTAACGCTTTGCTCCACCCGGGGAAAAAGTTTCTGACTGTCTACCCTATCTATTCCCCTGATCATCTTATAAACCTCTATCATGTCACCCCTCATCCTTCTCCTTTCTAATGAGAAGAGGCCTAGAATGTTCAGCCTTTCCTCGTAAGACTTATTCTCCATTCCAGGCAACATCCTGGTAAATCTCCTCTGCACCCTCTCCAAGGCTTCCACATCCTTCCTAAAATGAGGCGACCAGAACTGCACACAGTACTCCAAATGAGGCCTTACCAAGGTCCTGTACAGCTGCATCATCACCTCACGGCTCTTAAATTCAATCCCTCTGCTAATGAACGCTAACACCCCATATGCCTTCTTCACAGCCCTATCCACTTGAGTTGCAACTTTCAATGATCTATGCACATAGACCCCAAGGTCTCTCTGCTCCTCCACATGCCCAAGAACCCTACCGTTAACCCAGTATTTTGCATTCATGTTTGTCCTTCCAAAATGGACGACCTCACACTTTTCAGGGTTAAACTCCATCTGCCACTTTTCAGCCCAGCACTGCAACCTATCCAAGTCCCCCTGCAGACGACAATAGCCCTCCTCGGTATCCACAACTCCACCAACCTTTGTATCATCTGCAAATTTACTGACCCACCCTTCGACTTCCTCATCCAAGTCGTTAATAAAAATCACAAACAGGAGAGGACCCAGAACTGATCCCTGCGGCACGCCACTGGTAACTGGGCTCCAGGCTGAGTATTTACCATCTAAGACCACTCTCTGCCTTCTATCAGTTAGCCAATTCTTAATCCAACTGGCCACATTCCCCACTATCCCATGCCTCCTGACTTTCTCCATAAGTCTACCATGGGGGACCTTATCAAATGCCTTACTAAAATCCATGTACACCACATCCACTGGTTTACCCTCATCCACTTGCTTGGTCACCTGCTCAAAGAATTCAATCAGGCTTGTGAGAATCAACCCAGAGAATCAATCCCAGAGAATCACCCCCAGAGGATCAATCCCCGAGGACCAACCCAGAGAATCAACCCCAGAGAATCTCCCCAGAGATTCATCCCCAGAGAATCAACCCCAGAGAATCTCCCCAGAGAATCAACCCCAGAGAATCAAGCCCAGAGAATCACCCCCAGAGAATCAACCTCAGAGAATCAACCCCAGAGAATCACCCCCAGAGGACCAACCCCTGAGAATCAACCCAGAGAATCACCCCCAGAGGATCAACCCCAGAGAATCAACCCAGAGAATCAACCCCAGAGAATCACCCCCAGAGGATCAACCCCAGAGAATCAACCCAGAGAATCAACCCCAGAGTATCTCCCCAGAGAATCAACGCCAGAGAATCACCCCCAGAGGATCAACCCCAGAGAATCAACCCAGAGAATCAACCCCAGAGAATCACCCCCAGAGGATCAACCACAGAGGACCAACCCAATCAACCCCAGAGAATCTCCCCAGAGATTCATCCCCAGAGAATCAACCCCAGAGAATCTCCCCAGAGAATCAACCCCAGAGAATCAACCCCAGATAATCACCCCCAGAGAATCAACCTCAGAGAATCAACCCCAGAGAATCACCCCCAGAGGATCAACCCCAGAGAATCAACCCAGAGAATCACCCCAGAGAATCATCCAAAGAGAATCTCCCCAGAGAATCATCCCCAGAGAATCAACCCCAGGGAATCTCCCCAGAGAATCACCCCAGAGAATCTCCCCAGAGAATCAACCCCAGAGAATCTCCCCCAGAGAATCAACCCCAGAGAATCACCCCCAGATGATCAACCCCAGAGAATCACCCCCAGAGGATCAACCCCAGAGGACCAACCCAGAGAATCAACCCCAGAGAATCAAGCCCAGAGAATCACCCCCAGAGAATCAACCTCAGAGAATCAACCCCAGAGAATCACCCCCAGAGGATCAACCCCTGAGAATCAACCCAGAGAATCAACCCCAGAGAATCACCCCCAGAACTTCAACCCCAGAGGACCAACCCAGAGAATCTCCCCAGAGAATCTCCCCGGAGAATCTCCCCAGAGAATCACCCCAGAGAATCTCCCCAGAGAATCAACTCCAGAGAATCACCCCCAGAGAATCAACCCCAGAGAATCTCCCCAGAGATTCATTCCCAGAGAATCAACCCCAGAGAATCTCCCCTAGAGAATCAACCTCAGAGAATCACCCCCAGAGAATCTCCCCAGAGAATCAACCCCAGGGAATCAACCCCAGAGAATCAACCCCAGAGTAACTCCCCAGAGAATCAACCCCAGAGAATCAAACCCAGAGAATCTCCCCAGAGAATCAACCCCAGAAACTCAACCCCAGTGAATCACCCCCAGAGAATCAACCCCAGAGAATCTCCCCAAGAGAATCAACCCCAGAGAATCTCCCCCAGAGAATCAACCCCAGAGAATCAACCCCAGAGAATCTCCCCCAGAGAATCAACCCCAGAGAATCAACCCCAGAGAATCTCCCCCATAGAATCAACCCCAGAGAACCAACCCCAGAGAATCACCCCCAGAAAATCACCCCCGGAGAATCACCCCCACAGAATCACCCCCAGAGGATCAACCCCAGAGAATCAAGCCAGAGAATCAACCTCAGAGAATCACCCCCAGAGGATCAACCCCAGAGAATCAACCCAGAGAAGCAACCCCAAAGAATCACCCCCTGAGGATCAACCCCAGAGAATCAACCCCAGAGAATCAATCCCAGAGAATCACCCCCAGAGAATCAACCCCAGAGAATCTCCCCAGAGAATCAAACCCAGAGAATCTCCCCAGAGAATCAACCCCAGAGACTCAACCCCAGTGAATCACCCCCAGAGAATCAACCCCAGAGAATCTCCCCAAGAGAATCAACCCCAGAGAATCTCCCCCAGAGAATCAACCCCAGAGAATCAACCCCAGAGAATCTCCCCCAGAGAATCAACCCCAGAGAATCAACCCCAGAGAATCTCCCCCATAGAATCAACCCCAGAGAATCAACCCCAGAGAATCTCCCCCATAGAATCAACCCCAGAGAATCAACCCCAGAGAATCACCCCCAGAGGATCAACCCCAGAGAATCAACCCAGAGAATCAACCCCAAAGAATCACCCCCTGAGGATCAACCCCAGAGAATCAACCCAGAGAATCAACCCAGAGTATCTCCCCAGAGAATCAACCCCAGAGAATCACCCCCAGAGGATCAACCCCTGAGTTCAACCCAGAGAATCAACCCCAGAGAATCACCCCCAGAGGATCAACCCCAGAGGACCAACCCAGAGAATCAACCCCAGAGAATCTCCCCAGAGATTCATCCCCAGAGAATCAACCCCAGAGAATCAAGCCCAGAGAATCACCCCCAGAGAATCAACCTCAGAGAATCAACCCCAGAGAATCACCCCCAGAGGATCAACCCCTGAGAATCAACCCATAGAATCACCCCCAGAGGATAAACCCCAGAGAATCAACCCAGAGAATCAACCCCAGAGAATCACCCCCAGAGGATCAACCCCAGAGAATCAACCCAGAGAATCAACCCCAGAGTATCTCCCCAGAGAATCAACGCCAGAGAATCACCCCCAGAGGATCAACCCCAGAGAATCAACCTAGAGAATCAACCCCAGAGAAGCACCCCTAGAGGATCAACCCCAGAGGACCAACCCAATCAACCCCAGAGAATCTCCCCAGAGATTCATCCCCAGAGAATCAACCCCAGAGAATCTCCCCAGAGAATCAACCCCAGAGAATCAACCCCAGAGAATCACCCCCAGAGAATCAACCTCAGAGAATCAACCCCAGAGAATCACCCCCAGAGGATCAACCCCAGAGAATCAACCCAGAGAATCACCCCAGAGAATCACCCCCAGAGAATCTCCCCAGAGAATCATCCCCAGAGAATCAACCCCAGGGAATCTCCCCAGAGAATCACCCCAGAGAATCTCCCCAGAGAATCAACCCCAGAGAATCAACCCCAGAGAATCACCCCCAGAGAAACAACCCCAGAGAATCAACCCCGGAGAATCTCCCCCAGAGAATCAACACAGAGAATCAACCCCAGAGAATCAACCCCAGAGAATCTCCCCCAGAGAATCAACCCCAGAGAATCAACCCCAGAGAATCAAGCCCAGAGAATCACCCCCAGAGGATCAACCCCAGAGAATCAACCCAGAGAATCAACCCCAGAGAATCTCCCCAGAGATTCATCCCCAGAGAATCAACCGCAGAGAATCTCCCCAGAGAATCAACCCCAGAAAATCAACCCCAGACAATCACCCCCAGAGAATCAACCTCAGAGAATCAACCCCAGAGAATCACCCCCAGAGGATCAACCCCAGAGAATCAACCCAGAGAATCACCCCAGAGAATCACCCCCAGAGAATCTCCCCAGAGAATCACCCCCAGAGAATCAACCCCAGAGAATCTCCCCAGAGAATCAACCCCAGAGTATCAACCCCAGAGAATCACCCCCAGAGAATCAACCCCAGAGAATCTCCCCCAGAGAATCACCCCCAGAGAATCACCCCCAGAGAATCTGCCCCAGAGAATTTCCCCCTGAGAATCACCCCCAGACAATCACCCCCAGAGAATCAACCCCAGAGAATCTCCCCAGAGAATTAACCCCAGAGAATCTCCCCAGAGAATCAACCCCAGAGAATCAACCCCAGAGAATGAACCCCAGAGAATCAACCCCAGAGAATCTCCCCAGAGAATCAACCCCAGAGAATCTCCCCAGAGAATCAACCCCAGTGAATCTCCCCAGAGCATCAACCCCAGAGAATCAACCCCAGAGAATCTCCCCAGACAAACAACCCCAGAGAATCAACTTCAGAGAATCATCCTCAGAGAATCTCCCCAGAGAATCAACCCCAGAGAATCAACCGCAGAGAATCAACCCCAGAGAATCTCCCCAGAGAATCTCCCCTGAGAATCAACCCCAGGGAATCAACCTCAGAGAATCACCCCCAGAGAATCAACCCCAGAGAATCGCCCCAGAGAATCTCCCCAGAGAATCAACCCCAGAGAATCTCCCCAGAGAATCAACCCCAGAGAATCAACCCCAGAGAATCAACCCCAGAGAATCTCCCCAGAGGATCAACCCCTGAGAATCAACCCAGAGAATCAACCCCAGAGAATCACCCTCAGAGGATCAACCCCAGAGGACCAACCCAGAGAATCAACCCCAGAGAATCTCCCCAGAGATTCATCCCCAGTGAATCAACCCCAGAGAATCAACCCAGAGAATCAACCCCAGAAAATCAACCCCAGAGAATCACCCCCAGAGAATCAACCTCAGAGAATCAACCCCAGAGAATCACCCCCAGAGGATCAACCCCAGAGAATCAACCCAGAGAATCATCCCAGAGAATCACCCCCAGAGAATCTCCCCAGAGAATCAACCCCAGAGAATCAACCCCAGAGAATCTCCCCAGAGAATCACCCCAGAGAATCTCCCCAGAGAATCAACCCCAGAGAATCAACCCCAGAGAATCACCCCCAGAGAATCAACCCCAGAGAATCAACCCCAGAGAATCTCCCCCAGAGAATCAACCCAGAGAATCAACCCCAGAGAATCTACCACAGAGAATCTCCCCAGAGAATCAACCCCAGGGAATCAACCCCAGAGAATCACCCCCAGAGAATCAACCCCAGAGAATCACCCCCAGAGAATCTCCCCAGAGAATCAACCCCAGGGAATCAACCCCAGAGAATCAACCCCAGAGAATCTCCCCAGAGAATCAACCCCAGAGAATCAACCCCAGAGAATCACCCCCAGAGAATCAACCCCAGAGAATCTCCCCAGAGAATCAACCCCAGAGTATCAACCCCAGAGAATCACCCCCAGAGAATCAACCCCAGAGAATCTCCCCCAGAGAATCACCCCCAGAGAATCACCCCCAGAGAATCTCCCCCAGAGAATTTCCCCCTGAGAATCACCCCCAGACAATCACCCCCAGAGAATCAACCCCAGAGAATCTCCCCAGAGAATTATCCCCAGAGAATCTCCCAGAGAATCAACCCCAGAGAATCAACCCCAGAGAATGAACCCCAGAGAATCAACCCCAGAGAATCTCCCCAGAGAATCAACCCCAGAGAATCAACCCCAGAGAATCTCCCCAGAGAATCAACCCCAGAGAATCTCCCCAGAGCATCAACCCCAGAGAATCAACCCCAGAGAATCTCCCCAGACAAACAACCCCAGAGAATCAACTTCAGAGAATCATCCTCAGAGAATCTCCCCAGAGAATCAACCCCAGAGAATCAACCGCAGAGAATCAACCCCAGAGAATCTCCCCAGAGAATCTCCCCAGAGAATCAACCCCAGGGAATCAACCTCAGAGAATCACCCCCAGAGAATCAACCCCAGAGAATCGCCCCAGAGAATCTCCCCAGAGAATCAACCCCAGAGAATCTCCCCAGAGAATAAACCCCAGAGAATCAACCCCAGAGAATCTCCCCAGACAAACAACCCCAGAGAATCAACTTCAGAGAATCATCCTCAGAGAATCTCCCCAGAGAATCAACCCCAGAGAATCAACCCCAGAGAATCGCCCCAGAGAATCTCCCCAGAGAATCAACCCCAGAGAATCTCCCCAGAGCATCAACCCCAGAGAATCAACCCCAGAGAATCTCCCCAGACAAACAACCCCAGAGAATCAACTTCAGAGAATCATCCTCAGAGAATCTCCCCAGAGAATCAACCCCAGAGAATCAACCGCAGAGAATCAACCCCAGAGAATCTCCCCAGAGAATCTCCCCAGAGAATCAACCCCAGGGAATCAACCTCAGAGAATCACCCCCAGAGAATCAACCCCAGAGAATCGCCCCAGAGAATCTCCCCAGAGAATCACCCCCAGAGAATCACCCCCACAGAATCACCCCCACAGAATCACCCCCAGAGAATCAACCCCAGAGAATCACCCCCACAGAATCACCCCCAGAGAATCACCCCCAGAGAATCTCCCCCAGAGAATCTCCCAAAGAGAATCAACCCAGAGACTCAACCCCAGAGAATCTACCACAGAGAATCTCCCCAGAGAATCAACCCCAGGGAATCAACCCCAGAGAATCACCCCCAGAGAATCAACCCCAGAGAATCTCCCCCAGAGAATCTCCCCAGAGAATCAACCCCAGGGAATCAACCCCAGAGAATCAACCCCAGAGAATCTCCCCAGAGAATCAACCCCAGAGAATCAACCCCAGAGAATCACCCCCAGAGAATCAACCCCAGAGAATCTCCCCAGAGAATCAACCCCAGAGTATCAACCCCAGAGAATCACCCCCAGAGAATCAACCCCAGAGAATCTCCCCCAGAGAATCAACCCCAGAAAATCACCCCCGGAGAATCACCCCCACAGAATCACCCCCAGAGAATCACCCCCAGAGAATCACCCCCAGAGAATCAACCCCAGAGAATTTCCCCCAGAATATCACCCCCAGAGAATCACCCCCACAGAATCACCCCCAGAGAATCACCCCCAGAGAATCAACCCCAGAGAATCACCCCCACAGAATCACCCCCAGCGAATCACCCCCAGAGAATCTCCCCCAGAGAATCAACCCCAGAGAATCAACCACAGAGAATCTCCCCCAGAGAATCAACCCCAGAGAATCTCCCCCAGAGAATCAACCCCAGAGAATCCACCCCAGAGAATCTCCCCCAGAGAATCAACCCCAGAGAATCAATCCCAGAAAATCACCCCCGGAGAATCACCCCCACAGAATCACCCCCAGAGAATCACCCCCAGAGAATCACCCCCAGAGAATCAACCCCAGAGAATTGCCCCCAGAATATCACCCCCAGAGAATCACCCCCACAGAATCACCCCCAGAGAATCACCCCCAGAGAATCAACCCCAGAGAATCACCCCCAGAGAAACTCCCCCAGAGAATCAACCCCAGAGAATCTCCCCCAGAAAATCACCCCAGAGAATCGCCCCCACAGAATCACCCCCAGAGAATCACCCCCAGAGAATCACCCCCAGAGAATCTCCCCCAGAGAATCTCCCCCAGAGAATCACCCCCAGACATTCACCCCCAGAGAATCACCTCCAGAGAATCACCCCCAGAGTATCTCCCCCAGAGAATCACCCCCAGAAAATCACCCCCAGAGTATCTTCCCCAGAGAATCACCCCCAGAAAATCACCCCCAGAAAATCTCCCCCAGAGAATCACCTCCAGAGAATCACCTCCAGAGAATCACCCCCAGAGTATCTCCCCCAGAAAATCACCCCCGGTAAAATCACCCCCAGAGTACCTCCCGCAGAGAATCACCCCCAGAGAATCACCCCCAGAAAATCACCCCCAGAGTATCTCCCCCAGAGCATCACCCCCAGAAAATCACCCCCAGAGAATCTCCCCCACAGAATCTCCCCCTGAGAATCACCTCCAGAGGATCTCCCCCAGACAATCACCCCCAGAGAATCACCCCCAGAGAATCTCCCCCAGAGAATCTCCCCCAGAAAATAACCCCCAGAGTATCTCCCCCAGAGAATCACCCCCTGAGAATTCCCCCCTGAGAGTCACCTCCATAGAATCACCCCCAGAAAATCACCGCCTGAGAATCTCCCCCAGAGAATCTCCCCCAGACAATCACCTCCAGAGAATCACCCGCAGAGAATCTCCCCCACAGAATCACCCACCCTCAGACAGGAAATCATTTCGAGAGAGAGAATCACTCCCAGAAAATCAATCGCAGAATATCACTCCCACTGAAATAATCACTCATAACTACTAATCAACAGTGGAGAATCACTCCCAGAGAAATACTCCCAGAGTGAGATAATCAATTCCAGATAATCACCCTCAGATAGGGAATCACTCTGAGATGTCTTTGCCATGTCTACGTATGCATCCTCCATGCAGTGTGCAAGGTGAACTGATGTAGCACCGCGTCAGATTCTGAGGGATTCGCTACCTGTCAAGTGCCCTCGATTCTCTTACAGAAATTCGCAAGTGGACTGGACTAATGAAAAGAAACACTGTCGCAACAAGTCACTTTGCCTGGCTCATGCGCCGAAGACAGTAATGCTACATAATGATGGAATACTCCTACCTGCAGAATTCTTGCATTCATTTTGGTGAGAGCGGAAGAACTGAGCAGTGAAACAGGTTCATTCCACAGACTGAACAGCTCCTGAGCTGCTTACAGCTGCAGAGTAAGCACAAACCTGCATCATGTGGACATTAAGACATCCTTCAACGATTGTCTTGAGTACAACAACAAAAAAAAGCCAAACTATATACATTGCACAGCCAAAATATTTGAACATTCGTGATTGGCCAGCCAGCCAGCGACTTGCCAGGTTTGTTGGCTGAGGCCTTTGATTATTTTCCTGAACGCGGCTAATTTCATGCTGTTTTTTTTCAATGAAGAATAAAGTTAATTCGGTCGACAATGCCACAGCTGAACTTAAGTATACCCCTCCTAGCATGTGTTCAATGAGCTGATCATCTACACCCTTGAGGGACTGAAGTCTGCCTTCATTCTCCAGTGTCCTGCAGAGTGCAGTTGGTAGTAAGGGCCTTCTTTAATTATGAACATATGCTGCACTCAGTCACCTTGCTTGGTTCACTAGCAGGCAAGGTGTTTTGAACTAAGGTGGTATGAGCTAAGGGGCAAACCAGGAGGAGGAGGGAAGGAGGGAGTTTGCGGGGGTTGGGGAGGGTAGTTAGAGAGCTGAGGTGGGGCCTAACGTACTACTACAGAGCCTGAGGGCTGCTTACAGGCCTTGGCTTGAGCCCATTATCAGCAAACAGCATGTTGTTTTGAGAACAGCTTGCTAATGACATTGGTTTTCAGAAGTTGAGATGTTGTGGTCGTGACTGGCACACGCCACTGAAGTTGCCCGGTCAAGCTGCCCTGATTAATTGGCATCATTGTTTATTTACTTTTGCGGGACAGAATCAAGCGAGGTAAAGATACACCTTGGCACATGGTGCACCTGTGATTGGCCAGTAGACGGGTCGGTGAACAGATGTCTCACTTTTTATTAGTCGAGTGTCAACGGCGAAGGTCTTCCTGGGTTGCAAGGATGGGGGCTGGAGGGTTGAGCTGCAGAATAAGTGAGTGGGAGGGGAGGGGAGGGGAGGAGAGGGGGAGGTGGAGGTCCACCTTTGAGAGTCAGTCCTCTCTGATATATAAGGTAAATAAAAAAATTCTAGAAATAACGAGTGGAAATTTTTTTTTATAGCTGACAATGATTGTCAGGAAACACTTGTGGTAAAGCACCTGTACATACGAGGAAGAGTCGATTTATTCAGATATTTGAGAACGGTTCATTTAAAAGGAATGTCTTGGCAGCTGTCAGCTATATCTGGTGCACAAGTGATCGACCACAATGCAGGATGTTTGCTGAAAACATGGGGATTCGAAACCACTAACAACAGCTAGAATTCCGCCCCCCCCACCCCCCCCCCCCCCCCCCCGCCCCACCCCGCTGCCAATCTCCAGTCATTTCTCTGCAACCTAAATATACTTTCAAGTGACAAGAACTTTTCATAAAAAACATCCACTGGATGGGGAATCGGGGAAGAAACATTGTCAAAATATCAGGGGTTTGGGAATACCCAATTTTGCAATATGTGTAGACTAGAACAGTGGAATCTTCATCTCATAAAAAGAACTTCACAGAATCACAGAATTGTTACAGCGCAGAAGGAGGCCATTCGGCCCGTCGTATCCGCCCCAGCTCTCCGAAAGAGCAATTCACTCAGTTCCATTTCCCCGCCTTCTCCCCGTAACCCTGCGCATTCTTCCTTTTCATATAACAGTCTAATTCCCTTTGAATGCTTCAATTGAACCTGCGTCTCAGGCAGTGCATTCCAGACCTTAACCACTTGCTGCACGAAAAAGTTTTTCCTCCTGTCACTTTTACTTCTCTTACCAAATACTTTAAATCTGTGCCCTCTCGTTGCTGATCCTTTCACGAGTGGGAACAGTTTCTCTCTATCTACTCTGTCCAGACACCTCATGATGTTGAATATCTCTATCATATCTCCTCTCAGCTTTCTCTTCTCCAAGGAAAACAGTCTCAACTTCTCCAATCTATCTTCATAACTGAAATTCCTTATCCCTGGAACCATTCTTGTGAATCTTTTCTGTACTCTCTCCAATGCCCTCACGTCTTTCCTCAAATGCGGTGCCCAGAACTGGACGTAATACTCCAACTGAAGCTGAACTAGTGTCTTATACAAGTTCAACATAATTTCCTTGCTCTTGTACTCTGTGCCCCTATTAATAAAGTCCAGGATACTGTATAGTTTATTAACCGCTCTCTCAACCTGTCCTGCCACCTTCAATGATATGCACATATACACTTAGGTCCCTCTGCTCCTGCACCCCCTTTAGAATTGTACCCTTTATTCAATATTGTCTCTCCATGTTCTTCCTACCAAAATGAATCACCTCACATTTCTCTGCATTGAACATCATCTGCCACCTGTCTGCCCATTCCACCAACTTGTCTATGTCCTTTTGAAGGATGACACTATCCTCCTCACAGTTCACAATGCTTCCAAGTTTCGTGTCATCTGCAAACTTTGAAATTGTGCCCTGTACACCAAGGTCTAGGTCATTAATATATATCAGGAAAACCATGGGTCCCAACACTGACCCTTGAGGAACTCCACTACAAACCTTCCTCCAGCTCAAACAATATCTATGAACCATTGCTCTTTGTTTCCTGTCACTCAGCTAATTCCATATCCATGTTGTTACTGTCCCTTTTATTCCATGAGCTATAACATTGTTCACAAGTCTGTTGTGCGGCACTGTATCAAACGCCTTTTGAAAGTCTATGTACACCACATCAACAGCATTACCCTCATCAACCCTCTCTGTTACCTCCTCAAAAAACTCCAGCAAGTTAGTTAAACATGATTTTCCCTTAAGAAATCCATGCTGGCATTCTTTAATTAACCCGCATTTATCCATGTGACTATTAATTTTGTCCCGAATTATTTTTTCTCGAAGTTTCCTCACCACTGAAGTTAAACTGACTGGCCTGTAGTTGCTGGGCTTATCTTTACACCCTTTTTTGAACTTGCATTCATATATCGCCTTTCACAACCTGAGGACGTCCCGATTCTCTTTACAGCCAATAAAGTACCTTTTGAAGTGCAGTCACTGTTGTAATGTAGGAAACACAGTGGCCAATTTGTGCACAGCAAGCTCCCGCAAACAGCAATGTGATAATGACCAGATCATCTGTTTTATTAATTATGTTGTTTGAGGGATTGTATTGACTAGGACACCTCGGAGAACCCCACTTTACATCCATCTGAAAGGGCAGACAAGGTCATGGTTTGAACAATGCATCCAAAAGATGGCATATCCACCAATACAGATCGCCCTCAGTACTGCACTGGGACATCATCCCAAGACTTTAGGATTCAAACTCACAACTGTCTGCCTGAGAGACAAGAGAGTGCGAACTACTGAGCCAATACTGACACCTTTAAGCACCAAGTACCTTCTAATCTACAAACTCCCAGTGAAAGGGTGATAGTAGGCACAATAAGACAAAACAACCATCTAGTGACTACCTTTTTAGTGTGGGGTGATCTGCTTAAGGTTGTGATCCCACTGAGCGAAGTTCAGAACCAAGTCATCAGCCCATGATAGACAGGGTAATCTGATACCTGAGCTGGACAGGTCTGTGATTCTCCAGGGTTACTGTGTGGTCATTGACCAGACATTATGGCCCCACCAGAAAGAACCGAAGCTGCAAATGCTACAAATATACGGCAGCTCCATCAGCATCTGTCATGGAAAAGGCAAGTTCAATGTTTGGACTGGAGAACCTTCCAGACTTACAGCTGTTACAATTTGTCCATTTTCATTGGTGGGGAGATGAGAGAAGCTGGGATTGTTCTCCTTTAGAGGAGATTTGACAGAGGAGCTCAAAATCACAAAGCTTTTTGATAGAGTAGATAAGGAGAAACTATTTCCACTGGCAGGAAGGTTAGTAACCAGAGGAGACAGTTTTAAGATACTCAACAAAAGAACCAGAGGGGGAGAAAAAAGAAAAGAAAGAGACTTGCATTTATATAGGACTTCTCTCAACAATCAGGCTTTACAAAGGGGAGGTGGTGGTGTAGTGGTATTGTCAGTGGATTAATAATCCAGAGAGCCATGGTATTACTCTGGGGGCATGGGTTCAAATCCCACAACAGCAAAAGGTGGAATTTGAATTCAATTCATAAATCTGGAATTAAAACTTTGTCTGATGATAGCCATGAATCCATTGTCGATTGTTGTTAAAAACCCATCTGCTTCACTAATGCCCTTTAGAGCAGGAAATCTGCTGGCCTACATGTGACTCCAGACCCACAGCATTGTGGTTGACTTTTAAAAGGCCTAGCAAGCCACTCAGTTGTATCTAACTGCTATGAAGTCAATAAAGAATGAAACAGAATCTAACCATCTCCCCTTGACATTCAATGGCATTACAATCACGAAATCCCCCACTATCAACATACCATTGACCAGAAACTGAACTGGAGTACCCATATACATACCATGGCTACAAGAGCAGATCAAAGGCTAGAAATCCTGTGACGAATAACTTACCTCCTGACTCCCCAAACCCTGTCCACCATCTACAAGTCAGGAGTGTGATGGAATACTCTCCACTTGCCTGGATGGGTGCAGCTCCAACAACACTCAAGAAGCTGAACACCTACAAAGCCAAAGCAGCCCGCTTGATTGGCAATCCATCCACAAACAGTCACTCCCTCCACCACCGACGCACAATGGCAGCAGTGTGTACCATCTACAAGATGCACTGCAGCAACGCACCAAGGCTCCTTAGACAGCACCTTCCAATCCCGCGACCTCTACCACCCAGAAGGACAAGGGCAACAAATGGTTGGGAACACCACCAGCTGCAAGTTCCCCTCCAAGCCACACACCATCCTTACCTGGAATTATATCTTTGTTCCTTCACTGTCACTGGGTCAAAATCCTGGAACTCTCTTCCTAACAGCACTGTGGGTATCCCTACCCCACGTGGATTGCAGCGGTTCAAGAAGGCAGCTTACCATCACCATCTCTAGGGAAATTAGGGACGTGCAATAAACGCTGGCCTAGCCAGCGATGTCCACATCCCATGAATGAATAAAAAAAAACTTACAGCTGATGAAATATTTTTGAAGTGCAGTAGCTGTTGTAATGCAGGAAACGCAGCAGCCAATTTGCACACAGCAAGCTCCCACAAACAGCAATGTGATAATGACCAGATAATCTGTTTTAGTGATGTTGATTGAGGGATCAATAATGGCTAGAGCACCAGGGATAACTCCCTGCTCTTTAAAATAATGCCATGGGATCTTTGACATTCACCCAAACAGATAGATGGGGCCTCAGCTTAACCTCTTAGCTGAAAAACAACACCTCCAAGAGTGCTCAAGTCTTGGATAAGGCTTGAACTTAGAACATGGCAAGTCAGAGGCAAGAATACTACCAACTGGGCCACAGGTAACACTATGTTGAATAAGGAGAAATTTGCAATAAAAACAGTAAGTGCTGGAAATACTCAGTAGTGCGGCACAGTGGCGCAGAAGGGTGGCACAGTGGCGCAGTGGTTAGCACCGCAGCCTCACAGCTCCAGCGACCCGGGTTCAGTTCTGGGTACTGCCTGTGCGGAGTTTGCAAGTTCTCCCTGTGATTGTGTGGGTTTTCGCCGGGTGCTCCAGTTTCCTCCCACAGCCAAAGACTTGCAGGTTGATAGGTAAATTGGCCATTGTAAATTGCCCCTAGTGTAGGTAGGTAGGAGAATGGTGGGGAAGTGGTAGAGAATATGGGGTTAATGTAGGATTAGTATAAATGGGTGGTTGTTGGTCGGCACAGACTCGGTGGGCCGAAGGGCCTGTTTCAGTGCTGTATCTTAAAATATAGATCAGGCAGCATCTGTGGAGGGAGAAGCAAAGTTAACATTTCAGGTCTGTGACCTTTCATCAGAACTGGCCTTTTATTCCGAGACATTTCTGTCATTTAATCTCTCTTGCCCTCTGCCCTATCACACATCTTCCCTTTTGTTCCTCTTCCCTCCGCACTTTCACTTGCTCAAGGCCGGTCACATTTCGAAACTTTTCCAGTTCTGATGAAGGGTCACAGATCTGAAATGTTAACTCTGTTTTTCTCTCTCCACAGATGCTGCCTGACCTGCTGAGTATTTCCAGCACTTTCTATTTTTATTTCAGATTTCCATCATCTGCTGTATTTTGCTATTATTTTAAGGAGAAATTTGTTTTATGCAGTGAGTTATGTTCTGGAATGCACTGCCTAAAAAGGTGGTGGATGCAGATTCAGTAGTAACTTTGGATAAATACTTGAAGGGGAAAAGATTGCAGGACTATGAGGAAAGGGCAGGGGAGTGGGATTAGCTGAATTGCTCTTGCAAAGAGCTGGCACAAACATGATGGGCTGAATAACTTCCCCCTGTGCTGTAAGAATTCTATGATACTAAGATTCTATGAAATTGTCCTTATTACTGGAGAGCTCTATGGTGGAGATTCTGACCACTGAGCACTGGTTAATGCTGCATAGAATCATTCTATGTAGGAAGGTTACGGTCACGAGAGAGAGTCCCATACTATCAGTTTACGATTTGAGACCAGTGTCTCAGGAACAAAACAAAAGTTCGTTGAATTCCTACAGGTGAGAGCTGGACGTGCTTCTGGCTGGGACGGAGATGACCTTATACAAAAGGTAGGAACTACGAGGACTTATCAGGTCCAGAGCGATCTCCTGGGCTAGTGTTGATTGCCGAGGCAGGTCAGAAATGAATATCCCAGATTTTTACCCTCAATTAGCCTGGGTTTTTACCAGTTTTCTTCACCTCTCCCAAGAGCTCACTTTTTTTTTTGGGATGCATTGGGGATTGTCTATAGGCACAATGTGTCACAATTGTGCAGAACAAGCTGGATGGACTGGAGGGTCTTTTTCTGCCCATCATTGCTCGTTGTTTTCAAACCCAGTGGTTCTCAAACTTGGTCAGCAGAGACCTTCCAGGGGTCCACAATGCTGGCCTTGCATGTGGGTGACATGGGCTGTCCGGGTTCCTGTTCTCTCTGTGCTCCTGCTCTCTCCATGCTCCCGCTCTCTCTCTGTGCTCCTCTCTCTCCGTGCTCCTGCTGTCTCGCCGTGCTCCTGCTCTCTCTGTGCTCCTTCTTTCTCCATGATCCTGCTCTCCCTGTGCTCCTGCTCTCTCTCTGCTCCTGTTCTCTCTGTGCTCCTGCTCTCTCCGTGCTCCTGCTCTCTCCGTACTCCTGCTCTCTCCGTGATCCTGCTCTCTCTCTGCTCCTGCTCTCTCTGTGCTCCTGCTCTCTCTCCGTGCTCCTGCTCTCTCTCTCTGCTCCTGCTCTCTCTGCTCCTGCTCTGTCTCTGCTCATGCTCTCTCTGCTCCTGTTCTCTCTCTGCTCCTGTTCTCTCTCTGCTCCTGCTCTCTCTCTGCTCCTGCTCTCTGCTCCTGCTCTCTCTGCTCCTGTTCTCTCTGTGCTCCTGTTCACTCTGTGCTCCTGCTCTCTCTGCTCCTGCTCTCTCTGCACCTGCTCTCTCTGTGCTCCTGCTCTCTCTGCTCCTGTTCTCTCTGATCCTGCTCTCTCTGCTCCTGTTCTCTATGTGCTCCTGTTCGCTCTGTGCTCCTGCTCCCTCTGCTCCTGCACACTCTGCTCCTTTTTTCTCTCTGCTCCTGCTCTCTCTGCTCCTGCTCTCTCTGCTCCTGTTCTCTCTGCTCCTGCTCTCTCTGTGCTCCTGCTCTCTCTCTGCTCCTGTTCTCCCTGCTCCTGCTCTCTCTGCTCCTGCTCTCACTGCTCCTGCTCTCTCGCTGCTCCTGCTCTCTCTGCTCCTGCTCTCTCTGCTCCTGTTCTCTCTGTGCTTCTGTTCTCTCTGCTCCTGCTCTCTCCGTGCTCCTGCTCTCTCTCTCTGCTCCTGTTCTCTCTGTGCTCCGGCTCTCTCCGTGCTCCTGCTCTGTCTGTGCTGTTGCTCTCTCTGCTCCTGCTCTCTCTGCTCCTGTTCTCTCTGTGCTCCTGCTCTCTCTCTGCTCCTGCTCTCTCTCTGCTCCTGCTCTCTCTTTCTGCTCCTGCTCTCACTGCTCCTGCTCACTCTGCTCCTGCTCTCTCTGTGCTCCTGCTCTCTCTCTGCTCCTGCTCTGTCTCTGCTCCTGCTCTCTCTGCTCCTGCTCTCTCTGCTCCTGCTCTCTCTGCCCCTGTTCTCTCTCTGCTCCTGTTCTCTCTGTGCTGCTGCTCTCTCTGCTCCTTTTTTCTCTGTGCTCCTGCTCTCTCTGCTCCTGTTCTCTCTGTGCTCCTGTTCTCTCTGTGCTGCTGCTCTCTCTGCTCCTGCGCTCTCTGCTCCTTTTTCCTCTGTGCTCCTGTTCTCTCTGCTCCTGCTCTCTCCATGCTCCTGCTCTCTCTCTGCTCCTGTTCTCTCTGTGCTCCTGTTCTCTCTGTGCTCTTGCTCTCTCTGTGCTCCTGATCTATCTGCTCCTGCTCTCTCTGCTCCTGTTCTCTCTGTGTTAATGTTCTCTCTGTGCTCCTGCTCTCTCTGCTCCTGCTCTCTCTGCTGCTGTTCTCTCTCCGTGCTCCTGCTCTCTCTCTGCTCCTGCTCTCTCTGCTCCTGCTCTCTCTGTTCCTGTTCTCTCTGTGCTCCTGCTCTCTCTGCTGTTGCTCTCTCTGCTCCTGCTCTCTCTGCTCCTGTTCGCTCTCTGCTCCTGCCCTCTCTCTGCTCCTGCTCTCTCTCTGCTCCTGCTCTCTCTGTGCTCCTGCTCTCTCTGTGCTCCTGCTCTCTCTATGCTCCTGCTCTCTATCTGCTCCTGCTCTCTCTGCTCCTACTCTCTCTGATCCTGTTCTCTCTGCTCCTGCTCTCTCTGCTCCTGTTCTCTCTGTGCTCCTGTTCGCTCTGTGCTCCTGCTCTCTCTGCTTCTGCTCTCTCTGCTCCTTTTTTCTCTGTGCTCGTTCTCACTGCTTCTGCTCTCTCCGTGCTCCTGCTCTATCTCTGCTCCTGTTCTCTCTGCACCTGTTCTCTCTCCTCCTGCTCTCACTGCTCCTGCTCTCTCAATGCACCTGCTCTCTCTGCTCCTGCTCTCTCTGCTCCTGTTCTCTCTCTGCTCCTGCTCTCTCTGCTCCTGCTCTCTCTGCTCCTGTTCTCTCTGTGCTCCTGCTCTCTCTCTGCTCCTGCTCACTCCGCTGCTGTTCTCTCTCCGTGCTCCTGCTCTCTCTCTGCTCCTGCTCTCTGTGCTTCTGCTCTCTCTGCTCCTGTTCTCTCTCTGCTCCTGCTCTCTCTCTGCTCCTGCTCTCTCTGCTGTTGCTCTCTCTGTTCCTGCTCTCTCAGCTCCTGTTCGCTCTCTGCTCCTGCCCTCTCTCTGCTCCTGCTCTCTCTATGCTCCTGCTCTCTATCTGCTCCTGCTCTCTCTGCTCCTACTCTCTCTGATCCTGTTCTCTCTGCTCCTGCTCTCTCTGCTCCTGTTCTCTGTGCTCCTGCTCTCTCCGTGCTCTTGCTCTCTCTCTGCTCCTGTTCTCTCTGTGCTCCTGCTCTCTCCGTGCTCCTGCTCTGTCTGTGCTCCTGCTCTCTCTGCTCCTGCTCTCTCTGCTCCTGTTCTCTCTGTGCTCCTGCTCTCTCCGTGCTCCTGCTCTTTCTGTGCTGCTGCTCTCTCTGCTCCTGCTCTCTCTGCTCCTGTTCTCTCTGTGCTCCTGCTCTCTCTCTGCACCTGCTCTCTCTCTGCTCCTGCTCTCTCTCTCTGCTCCTGCTCTCACTGCTCCTGCTTACTCTGCTCCTGCTCTCTCTGTGCTCCTGCTCTCTCTCTGCTCCTGCTCTGCCTCTGCTCCTGCTCTCTCTGCTCCTGTTCTCTCTCTGCTCCTGCTCTCTCTCTGCTCCTGTTCTCTCTGTGCTCCTGTTCACTCTGTGCTCCTGCTCTCTCTGCTCCTGCTCTCTCTGCTCCTGTTCTCTCTCTGCTCCTGTTCTCTCTGTGCTGCTGCTCTCTCTGCTCCTTTTTTCTCTGTGCTCCTGCTCTCTCTGCTCCTGTTATCTCTGTGCTCCTGTTATCTCTGTGCTGCTGCTCTCTCTGCTCCTGCGCTCTCTGCTCCTTTTTCCTCTGTGCTCCTGTTCTCTCTGCTCCTGCTCTCTCCATGCTCCTGCTCTCTCTCTGCTCCTGTTCTCTCTGTGCTCTTGCTCTTTCTGTGCTCCTGATCTATCTGCTCCTGCTCTCTCTGCTCCTGTTCTCTCTGTGCTAATGTTCTCTCTGTGCTCCTGCTCTCTCTGCTCCTGCTCTCTCTGCTGCTGTTCTCTCTCCGTGCTCCTGCTCTCTCTCTGCTCCTGCTCTCTCTGCTCCTGCTCTCTCTGCTCCTGTTCTCTCTGTGCTCCTGCTCTCTCTCTGCTCCTGCTCTCTCTCTGCTCCTGCTCACTCCGTGCTCCTGCTCTCTCTCTGCTCCTGCTCTCTGTGCTCCTGCTCTCTCTGCTCCTGTTCTCTCTCTGCTCCTGCTCTCTCTCTGCTCCTGCTCTCTCTGCTGCTGCTCTCTCTGCTCCTGCTCTCTCTGCTCCTGTTCGCTCTCTGCTCCTGCCCTCTCTCTGCTCCTGCTCTCTCTGTGCTCCTGCTCTCTCTGTGCTCCTGCTCTCTCTATGCTCCTGCTCTCTATCTGCTCCTGCTCTCTCTGCTCCTACTCTCTCTGATCCTGTTCTCTCTGCTCCTGCTCTCTCTGCTCCTGTTCTCTCTGTGCTCCTGTTCGCTCTGTGCTCCTGTTCGCTCTGTGCTCCTGCTCTCTCCGTGCTCCTGCTCTGTCTGTGCTCCTGCTCTCTCTGCTCCTGCTCTCTCTGCTCCTGTTCTCTCTGTGCTTCTGTTCTCTCTGCTCCTGCTCTCTCTGCTCCTGTTCTCTCTGTGCTCCTGCCCTCTCTCTGCTCCTACTCTCTCTGTTCCTGCTCTCTCTGCTCCTGTTCTCTCTGTGCTGCTGCTCTCTCTCTGCTCCTGCTCTCTCTGCTCCTGCCCTCTCTCTGCTCCTGCTCTCTCTGTGCTCCTGCTCTCTCTCTACTCCTGCTCTCTCTCTGCTCCTGCTCTCTCTCTCTGCTCCTGCTCTCTTTGCCCCTGCTCTCTCTGATCCTGTTCTCTCTGCACCTGTTCTCTGTGCTCCTGCTCTCTCCGTGCTCTTGCTCTCTCTCTGCTCCTGTTCTCTCTGTGCTCCTGCTCTCTCCGTGCTCCTGCTCTGTCTGTGCTCCTGCTCTCTCTGCTCCTGCTCTCTCTGCACCTGTTCTCTGTGCTCCTGCTCTCTCCGTGCTCTTGCTCTCTCTCTGCTCCTGTTCTCTCTGTGCTCCTGCTCTCTCCGTGCTCCTGCTCTGTCTGTGCTCCTGCTCTCTCTGCTCCTGCTCTCTCTGCTCCTGTTCTCTCTGTGCTCCTGCTCTCTCCGTGCTCCTGCTCTTTCTGTGCTGCTGCTCTCTCTGCTCCTGCTCTCTCTGCTCCTGTTCTCTCTGTGCTCCTGCTCTCTCTCTGCACCTGCTCTCTCTCTGCTCCTGCTCTCTCTCTCTCTGCTCCTGCTCTCACTGCTCCTGCTCACTCTGCTCCTGCTCTCTCTGTGCTCCTGCTCTCTCTCTGCTCCTGCTCTGCCTCTGCTCCTGCTCTCTCTGCTCCTGTTCTCTCTCTGCTCCTGCTCTCTCTCTGCTCCTGTTCTCTCTGTGCTCCTGTTCACTCTGTGCTCCTGCTCTCTCTGCTCCTGCTCTCTCTGCTCCTGTTCTCTCTCTGCTCCTGTTCTCTCTGTGCTGCTGCTCTCTCTGCTCCTTTTTTCTCTGTGCTCCTGCTCTCTCTGCTCCTGTTCTCTCTGTGCTCCTGTTATCTCTGTGCTGCTGCTCTCTCTGCTCCTGCGCTCTCTGCTCCTTTTTCCTCTGTGCTCCTGTTCTCTCTGCTCCTGCTCTCTGCATGCTCCTGCTCTCTCTCTGCTCCTGTTCTCTCTGTGCTCTTGCTCTTTCTGTGCTCCTGATCTATCTGCTCCTGCTCTCTCTGCTCCTGTTCTCTCTGTGCTAATGTTCTCTCTGTGCTCCTGCTCTCTCTGCTCCTGCTCTCTCTGCTGCTGTTCTCTCTCCGTGCTCCTGCTCTCTCTCTGCTCCTGCTCTCTCTGCTCCTGCTCTCTCTGCTCCTGTTCTCTCTGTGCTCCTGCTCTCTCTCTGCTCCTGCTCTCTCTCTGCTCCTGCTCACTCCGTGCTCCTGCTCTCTCTCTGCTCCTGCTCTCTGTGCTCCTGCTCTCTCTGCTCCTGTTCTCTCTCTGCTCCTGCTCTCTCTCTGCTCCTGCTCTCTCTGCTGCTGCTCTCTCTGCTCCTGCTCTCTCTGCTCCTGTTCGCTCTCTGCTCCTGCCCTCTCTCTGCTCCTGCTCTCTCTGTGCTCCTGCTCTCTCTGTGCTCCTGCTCTCTCTATGCTCCTGCTCTCTATCTGCTCCTGCTCTCTCTGCTCCTACTCTCTCTGATCCTGTTCTCTCTGCTCCTGCTCTCTCTGCTCCTGTTCTCTCTGTGCTCCTGTTCGCTCTGTGCTCCTGTTCGCTCTGTGCTCCTGCTCTCTCCGTGCTCCTGCTCTGTCTGTGCTCCTGCTCTCTCTGCTCCTGCTCTCTCTGCTCCTGTTCTCTCTGTGCTTCTGTTCTCTCTGCTCCTGCTCTCTCTGCTCCTGTTCTCTCTGTGCTCCTGCCCTCTCTCTGCTCCTACTCTCTCTGTTCCTGCTCTCTCTGCTCCTGTTCTCTCTGTGCTGCTGCTCTCTCTCTGCTCCTGCTCTCTCTGCTCCTGCCCTCTCTCTGCTCCTGCTCTCTCTGTGCTCCTGCTCTCTCTCTACTCCTGCTCTCTCTCTGCTCCTGCTCTCTCTCTCTGCTCCTGCTCTCTTTGCCCCTGCTCTCTCTGATCCTGTTCTCTCTGCTCCTGCTCTCTCTGCTCCTGTTCTCTCTGTGTTCCTGTTCACTCTGTGCTCCTGCTCTCTCTGCTCCTGCTCTCTCTGCTCCTGCTCTCTCTGTGCTCCTGCTCTCTCTCTGCTCCTGCTCTCTCTGCTCCTGCTCTCTCTGCTCCTGTTCTCTCTGTGCTCCTGTTCGCTCTGTGCTCTTGCTCTCTCTGCTCCTGCTCTCTCGGCTCCTTTTTTCTCTGTGCTCCTGTTCTCTCTGCTCCTGCTTTCTCCATGCTTCTGCTCTCTTTCTGCTCCTGTTCTCTCTGCTCCTGTTCTCTCTGCTCCTGCTCTCACTGCTCCTGCTCTCTCGCTGCTCCTGCTCTCTCTGCTCCTGCTCTCTGTGCTTCTGTTCTCTCTGTGCTCCTGTTCTCTCTGCTCCTGCTTTCTCTGCTCCTGCTCTCTGTGCTCCTGTTCTCTCTGCTCCTGCTCTCTCTGCTCCTGTTCTCTCTGTGCTCCTGCTCTCTCTGCTCCTGCTATCTCTGCTTCTGCTCCCTGTGCTCCTGTTCTCTCTGCTCCTGCTCTCTCTCTGCTCCTGCTCTCTCTGTGCTCCTGCTCTCTCTGCTCCTGCTCCCTGTGCTCCTGTTCTCTCTGCTCCTGCTCTCTCTGCTCCTGTTCTCTCTGTGCTCCTGCTCTCTCTCTGCTCCTGCTCACTCCGCTGCTGTTCTCTCTCCGTGCTCCTGCTCTCTCTCTGCTCCTGCTCTCTCTGCTCCTGTTCTCTCTCTGCTCCTGCTCTCACTCTGCTCCTGCTCTCTCTGCTGTTGCTCTCTCTGCTCCTGCTCTCTCTGCTCCTGTTCTCTCTGTGCTCCTGTTATCTCTGTGCTGCTGCTCTCTCTGCTCCTGCTCTCTCTCTGCTCCTGTTCTCTCTGTGCTCTTGCTCTCTCTGTGCTCCTGATCTATCTGCTCCTGCTCTCTCTGCTCCTGTTCTCTCTGTGCTAATGTTCTCTCTGTGCTCCTGCTCTCTCTGCTCCTGCTCTCTCTGCTGCTGTTCTCTCTCCGTGCTCCTGCTCTCTCTCTGCTCCTGCTCTCTCTGCTCCTGCTCTCTCTGCTCCTGTTCTCTCTGTGCTCCTGCTCTCTCTCTGCTCCTGCTCTCTCTCTGCTCCTGCTCACTCCGTGCTCCTGCTCTCTCTCTGCTCCTGCTCTCTGTGCTCCTGCTCTCTCTGCTCCTGTTCTCTCTCTGCTCCTGCTCTCTCTCTGCTCCTGCTCTCTCTGCTGCTGCTCTCTCTGCTCCTGCTCTCTCTGCTCCTGTTCGCTCTCTGCTCCTGCCCTCTCTCTGCTCCTGCTCTCTCTGTGCTCCTGCTCTCTCTGTGCTCCTGCTCTCTCTATGCTCCTGCTCTCTATCTGCTCCTGCTCTCTCTGCTCCTACTCTCTCTGATCCTGTTCTCTCTGCTCCTGCTCTCTCTGCTCCTGTTCTCTCTGTGCTCCTGTTCGCTCTGTGCTCCTGTTCGCTCTGTGCTCCTGCTCTCTCCGTGCTCCTGCTCTGTCTGTGCTCCTGCTCTCTCTGCTCCTGCTCTCTCTGCTCCTGTTCTCTCTGTGCTTCTGTTCTCTCTGCTCCTGCTCTCTCTGCTCCTGTTCTCTCTGTGCTCCTGCCCTCTCTCTGCTCCTACTCTCTCTGTTCCTGCTCTCTCTGCTCCTGTTCTCTCTGTGCTGCTGCTCTCTCTCTGCTCCTGCTCTCTCTGCTCCTGCCCTCTCTCTGCTCCTGCTCTCTCTGTGCTCCTGCTCTCTCTCTACTCCTGCTCTCTCTCTGCTCCTGCTCTCTCTCTCTGCTCCTGCTCTCTTTGCCCCTGCTCTCTCTGATCCTGTTCTCTCTGCTCCTGCTCTCTCTGCTCCTGTTCTCTCTGTGTTCCTGTTCACTCTGTGCTCCTGCTCTCTCTGCTCCTGCTCTCTCTGCTCCTGCTCTCTCTGTGCTCCTGCTCTCTCTCTGCTCCTGCTCTCTCTGCTCCTGCTCTCTCTGCTCCTGTTCTCTCTGTGCTCCTGTTCACTCTGTGCTCTTGCTCTCTCTGCTCCTGCTCTCTCGGCTCCTTTTTTCTCTGTGCTCCTGTTCTCTCTGCTCCTGCTTTCTCCATGCTTCTGCTCTCTTTCTGCTCCTGTTCTCTCTGCTCCTGTTCTCTCTGCTCCTGCTCTCACTGCTCCTGCTCTCTCGCTGATCCTGCTCTCTCTGCTCCTGCTCTCTGTGCTTCTGTTCTCTCTGTGCTCCTGTTCTCTCTGCTCCTGCTTTCTCTGCTCCTGCTCTCTGTGCTCCTGTTCTCTCTGCTCCTGCTCTCTCTGCTCCTGTTCTCTCTGTGCTCCTGCTCTCTCTGCTCCTGCTATCTCTGCTTCTGCTCCCTGTGCTCCTGTTCTCTCTGCTCCTGCTCTCTCTCTGCTCCTGCTCTCTCTGTGCTCCTGCTCTCTCTGCTCCTGCTCCCTGTGCTCCTGTTCTCTCTGCTCCTGCTCTCTCTGCTCCTGTTCTCTCTCTGCTCCTGCTCTCCCCATGCTCCTGCTTTCTCCGTGCTCCTGCAAAGAATAGACAGACTTTACAGTATGAAGCAGGCACACCCATCTCACAGACATCTGTAAGATAAATTCCTGTTTTCTTAAAAGCATTTTAAATATGGTCTTTACATGCACTACTTTCATATTATAAGTATTTTGTAGTCTTATAATTTAAATGGAAGATCCGTGATTAATAATCCATTTGAAAAGGTGGAGCCCTTCAAACAAAATGAATGGGAACCACTGCCCTGACCCACTGCTCCGTCTCATATTCAGCCTCTTAGTTTAACATGCCTTTAAAAAAAGGTAACTTAAAATGATATTTATCCACAGTTAAATCAAAAGTTTGAGATAAGATATCACCTCAAGAATCCTAGTTAGGGTCAGACTCAAAGAGGAGCTTGATAAAAAAACTGTCACATCATTAAGTAACAACAACAATTTGCATTTATATGGCACCTTTAACAAAATAATGGTTCACAGGATTATCTACACCCTTCACTGGAGCAATATCAAACAAAATTTTACACTGAGCCACATAAGGAGAATGTATTCTTTCATGGGATGTGGGCATCACTGGCTAGGCCAGCATTTATTGCCCATCCCTAATTGCCCTTGAGAAGGTGGTGGTGAGCTTCCTTCTTGAACTGCCGCAGTCCATGTGGTGTATTCACACCAACAGTGCTGTTAGGAAGGGAGTTCCAGGATTTTGACCCAGCGATAGTGAAGGAACAGCAATATAGTTCTGAATCAGGATGGTACGTGGCTTGGAGGGGGTGCTTGCAGGTGATGGTGTTCCCCTGCATCTGCTGCCCTTGTCCTTCTTGGTGGTAGAGGTCACGGGTTTGGAAGGTGCTGTCGAAGGAGCCTTGGTGAGTTGCTGCGGTGCATCTGGTAGATGGTAGACACTGCTGCCACTGTGCGGCGGTGGTGAAGGGAGTGAATAACAAAGAACAAAAAACAGTACAGCACAGGAACAGGCCATTCGGCCCTCCAAGCCTGCGCCGATCTTGATGCCTGCCTCAAATAAAACCTTCTGCACTTCCGGGGTCCGTATCCCTCTATTCCCATCCTATTCATGTACTTGTCAAGATGCCTCTTAAACGTTGCTTTCGTACCTGCTTCCACCACCTCCCCCGGCAGCAAGTTCCAAGCACTCACCACCCTCTGTGTAAAGAACTTGCCTCGCACATCCCCTCTAAACTTTGCCCCTCGCACCTTAAACCTATGCCCCCTAGTAACTGACTCTTCCACCCTGGGAAAAAGCTTCTGACAATCCACTCTGTCCATGCCGCTCATAACTTTGTAAACCTCTATCATGTCACCCCTCCACCTCCGTCGTTCCAGTGAAAACAATCCGAGTTTATCCAACCTCTCCTCATAGCTAATGCCCTCCAGAGCAGGCAACATCCTGGTAAACCTCTTCTGTACCCTCTCCAAAGCCTCCATGTCCTTCTGGTAGTGTGGCGACCAGAATGGCACGCAATATTCTAAGTGTGGCCTAACTAAAGTTCTGTACAGCTGCAGCATGACTTGCCAATTTTTATACTCGATGCCCCGACCGATGAAGGCAAGCATGCCGTATGCCTTCTTGACTACCTTATCCACCTGCGTTGCCATTTTCAGTGACCTGTGGACCTGTACGCCCAGATCTCTCTGCCTGTCAATACGCCTAAGGGTTCTGCCATTTACTGTATACTTCCCACCTGCATTAGACCTTCCAAAATGCATTACCTCACATTTGTCCGGATTAAACTCCATCTGCCATTTCTCCGCCCAAGTCTCCAACCGATCTATATCCTGCTGTATCCTCTGACAATCCTCATCACTATACGCAACTCCAACCTTTGTGTCATCCGCAAACTTACTAATCAGACCAGCTACATTTTCCTCCAAATCATTTATATATACTACAAACAGCAAAGGTCCCAGCACTGATCCCTGCGGAACACCACTAGTCACATATTTCCATTCAGAAAAGCACTCTTCCACTGCTACCCTCTGTCTTCTTTACCCGAGCCAGTTCTGAATCCATCTTGCCAGCTCACCTCTGATCCCGTGTGACTTCACCTTTTGTACCAGTCTGCCATGTTGAATGTTGAAGGTGGTGGATGGGGTCCCAATCAAGCGGGCTGCTTTGTCCTGGATGGTGTCAGGTTTCTTGAGTGTTGATGGAGCTGCACTCATTTAGTGCAGATGATCAAAGAAGTAGCCTTTAAGGAGGAGAAAGAGAGGCAGAGAGGAGGAGAGGTTTAGGAATAGCTGAGGCAAATAATATCGATACATCTAAGGAGAAGCTAGATAAACTCATGAGGAAGAAAGGAATGGATGACTATGTTGATGAGATTAGGTGAATGGTTGGGATGAGGCTCACAGGGCACCTAATCATTAGCATCAACTTGTTGGGCCGAATGACCTGTTTCTGTGTTTGTCTCTCTTTTTCTCTTTGGCCTCCTTGTCTCAAGAGACAATGGGTAAGCGCCTGGAGGTGGTCAGTGGTTTGTGAAGCAGCGCCTAGAGTGGCTATAAAGGCCAATTCTAGAGGGACAGACTCTTCCACAGATGCTGCAGATAAAATTGGTTGTTGGGGCTGTTATACAGTTGGCTCTCCCCTTACGCTTCTGTCTTTTTTCCTGCCAACTGCTAAGTCTCTTCGACTCGCCACACTTTAGCCCCGCCTTTATGGCTGTCCACCAGCTCTGGCGAACGCTGGCAACTGACTCCCACGACTTGTGATCAATGTCACAGGGCTTCATGTCGCGTTTGCAGATGTCTTTAAAGCGGAGACGTGGACGGTCGGTGGGTCTGATACCAGTGGCGAGCCGCTGTACAATGTGTCTTTGGGGATCCTGCCATCTTCCATGCGGCTCACATGGCCAAGCCATCTCAAGCGCCGCTGACTCAGTAGGGTGTATAAGCTGGGGATGTTCGCCGCCTCGAGGACTTCTGTGTTGGAGATACGGTCCTGCCACCTGATATCAAGGATTCTCCGGAGGCAGCGAAGATGGAATGAATTGAGACGTCGCTATTGGCTGACATACATTGTCCAGGCCTCGCTGCCGTAGAGCAAGGTACTGAGGACACAGGCCTGATACACTCGGACTTTTATGTTCCATGTCACTGCGCCACTTTCCCACACTCTCTTGGCCAATCTGGACATAGCAGTGGAAGCCTTTCCCATGCGCTTGTTGATTTCTGCATCTAGAGACAGGTTACTGGTGATAGTTGAGCCTTGGTAGGAGAACTCTTGAACCACTTCCAGAGCATGGTCACCGATATTGATGATGGGGCATTTGTGACGTCCTGTCCCATGATGTTCGTTTTCTTGAGGCTGATGGTTAGGCCAAATTCGTTGCAGGCAGCTGCAATCCTGTCGATGAGTCTCTGTAGACACTCTTCGGTGTGAGATATTAATGCAGCATCATCAGCAAAGAGGAGTTCCCTGATGAGGACTTTCCGTACATTGGTCTTCGCTCTTAGACAGGCAAGGTTGAACAACCTGCCACCTGATCTTGTGTGGAGGAAAGTTCCTTCTTCTGAAGACTTGAACGCATGTGAGAGCAGCAGGGAGAAGAAGATCCCAAACAAGTTGTAAGTCCTATGTAATTCTGTGTAATCTTGGATGTTAGAATGTGCTCGTCTTCTCTTGCACCAGTTATTCCGCAACATCTGCATTTGCCTCGTCCTCAAAGAACCAAGTTCTTCAGAGAAAGTACCATGATATGAGATGGGAATGAACCATCCGTGTAGATGCAATTTATGGCCTTGGACTTTGTACCATGCCAGGAAGCTGCTCTCTGAAACTTTTGACTCATTTTTATCCTGAAGCAAACATTGCAGAGCACATGTAAAGTCCCTGATGGCTCCTGTGATTAGCTGAGTTTTGTGGGTCAGGAAGGTTCCAGGTTCAATCTCATCTCATCTGGGACAAGGTGGCAGCCCAGGGAGTAAGGAATAAAATTGACCAGGCTTCCTGCTCCTGATCGGTGACCAGCTGCCCAGACGTGTTGACGTTCGGTGCGGATGGGATTCGCCACATCTATGATGGAGTACGGAGGCAAACTCTACGACTAACTTCTGTTGGATATCACCAAAGGTGCTATAGAAATGCAAGTTGTTGTTGTCTCGGCTCACACTTGAACAGTGGTCACTTGGAGGCAATACTAGTATCTGCAACTACAAGTCAGATATGGGTTGAAAACTTTCAATGGAGGGACTGGGTAAATCAGGAGAGTAGAGAGATGGGATGTGGGTGTGAAGGGGATAATTACAGGTGAGGTTTCTTTTAAACACTGTATAACTTGTTCTTGACATTCAACAGTAAATGTGACTGAATGGCGCACTAAAGGACAGACTTACATTTCTGTAGCACCCTTGGAAACCTCAGAGGGTCCCAAGTGGTTTACAGCCCATGAGGCCATTTCTATAGTGCCATTGCAATATCGGAAACAAAACAGCCAGCTGCGCACAGCAAGCTCCCACAAGCAACAATGTGATAATGACCAGATAATTTACTTTTTAGTGAGTGTTGATTGAGAGATAAATATTGGTCAGGACACCACAGAGATAATCCCCTGCTTTTCGTTGAAATAGTGCTGTCAGATCTTTTATGTCCAATTGAGAGGGCAGACAGGGCCTCGGTTTAATGTCTCATCCAAAAGACAGCACCTCCAATTGTGCAGGACTCCCTCAGTATTACACTGGGAGTGTCAGCCTGGATTACATGCTCAAGTATGTGCAGTGGGACTTAAACCCATAACTTTCTTACTCAGAGGCAAGAGTGTTACCCACTGAGCCATGCCTGATACCAATATATATATTAATGTTATGTGACATAACATTCCATGACTCAAAACTCTGTGTCATTGAAATTGGAATATTAATTTCTGTCCCTTTTCCTTCTGATTATGGGATGACTCGCAGACTTCTACTCCAAATGCTGCTGCTTAGTAAAGGGCAGCTTATATTAGATTGGAATATGTACGATCTTACCATTCAACATACGACTTTCCTCTATCCTCTATTTTAGCAGAGTAACTAACCAGCTTATTTTCTTCATGTGTGGGCTCATCAAGGTGAGGGATGGTAGTACTAAGGAATGAAACATTTCCCTTTTTGGTGTCCCATCAAACACTCCCAGGACAGGTAAAGCATGGGTTAGATGCAGAGTAAAGCTCCCTCTACACTGTCCCCATCAAATACTCCCAGGGCAGGTACAGTACAGGTTAGATACAAAGTAAAGCTCCCTCTACACTGTAAAAAGAAAACGGGGTTAGATACAGAGTAAAGCTCCCTTTACACTGTCCCCAACAAACACTCCAAGGGCAGGTACAGCATGGGTCTGATGCCCTTATAACGCTATGCAATTTGTCAATTCTCCCAAACCATTCTTCTAGTAATAATAAAAGCAAAATACTGCAGAAGCTGGAAATCTGCATTAAACCAAATAAGTGCTGGAAATACTCAGCTGGTCTGGCAGCATCTTAGAACATTAGAACATTACAGCGCAGTACAGGCCCTTCGGCCCTCGATGTTGCGCCGACCATCTGACCTACACTATTCCATTTTCATCCATATGTCTATCCAATGACCACTTAAATGCCCTTAAAGTTGGCGAGTCTACTACTGCTGCAGGCAGGGGGTTCCACGCCCCTACTATTCTCTGCGTAAAGAAACTACCTCTGACATCTGTCCTATATCTTTCACCCCTCAACTTAAAGCTATGTCCCCTCGTGTTTGCCATCATCATCCGAGGAAAAAGACTCTCAATATCCACCCTATCTAACCCTCTGATTATCTTGTATGTCTCTATTAAGTCACCTCTCCTCCTCCTTCTCTCTAACGAAAACAACCCCAAGTCCCTCAGCCTTTCCTCGTAAGACCTTCCTTCCATACCAGGCAACATCCTAGTAAATCTCCTCTGCACCCTTTCCAAAGCTTCCACATCCTTCCTATAATGCGGTGACCAGAACTGCACGCAATACTCCAGGTGCGGCCTCACCAGTGTTTTGTACAGCTGCATCATGACCTCATGGCTCCGAAACTCGATCCCCCTACTAATAAAAGCTAACACACCATATGCCTTCTTAACAGCCCTATTAACCTGGGTAGCAACTTTCAGGGATTTATGTACCTGGACACCAAGATCTCTCTGCTCATCGACACTACCAAGAATCTTCCCATTAGCCCAGTACTCTGCATTGCTGTTACTCCTTCCAAAGTGAATCACCTCACACTTCTCCGCATTAAACTCCATTTGCCATCTCTCAGCCCAGCTCTGCAGCCTATCTATGTCCCTCTGTACCCTACAACACCCTTCGACACTATCCACAACTCCACCGACCTTCGTGTCATCCGCAAATTTACTAACCCACCCTTCTACACCCTCATCCAGGTCATTTATAAAAATGACAAACAGCAGTGGCCCCAAAACAGATCCTTGCGGTACACCACTAGTCACTAAACTCCAGGATGAACATTTGCCATCAACCACCACCCTCTGTCTTCTTTCAGCTAGCCAATTTCTGATCCAAAGCTCTAAATCCACCTTCAACCCCATACTTCCGTATTTTCTGCAATAGCCTACCGTGGGGAACCTTATCAAACGCCTTACTGAAATCCATATACACCACATCCACGGCTTTACCCTCATCCACCTGTTTGGTCACCTTCTCGAAAAACTCAATAAGGTTTGTGAGGCACGACCTACCTTTCACAAAACCGTGCTGACTATCTGTGCAGAGAGAAGCAAAGATAACATTTCAGGTCAGTGACCTTTCATCAGAACTTTCTTTTTTTTATTCATTCATGGGATGTGGGTGTTGCTGGCTAGGCCAGCATTTATTGCCCATCCCTAATTGCCCTTGAGAAGGTGGTGGTGAGCTGCCTTCTTGAACCGCTGCAGTCCATGTGAGGTAGATACACCCACAGTGCTGTTAGGAAGGGAATTCCAGGGCTTTGACCCAGTGACAGTGAAGGAACGGCAATATAGTTCCAAGTCAGGATGGTGTGTGACTTGGAGGGAAACTTGCAGGTGGTGGTGTTCCCATGCATTTGTTGCCCTTGTCCTTCCAGTTGGTAGAGGTCGCAGGTTTGAAAAGTGCTGTCGAAGGAGCCTTGGTGCATTGCTGCAGTGCATCTTGTAGATGGTACACACGTCTGCCACTGTGCGTCGGTGGTGGGGGGAGTGAATGTTTGTGGATGGGGTGCCAATCAAGTGGGCTGCTTTGTCCTGGATAGTGTCGAGATTCTTGAGTGTTGTTGGAGCTGCATTCATCCAGGCAAGTGGAGAGTATTCCATCACACTCCTGACTTGTGCCTTGTAGATGGTGGACAGGCTTTGGGGAGTCAGGAGGTGAGTTACTCGCCTCAGGATTCCTAGCCTCTGACCTGCTCTTGTAGCCACGGTATTTATATGGCTACTCCAGTTCAGTTTCTAGTCAATGGTAGCCCCTAGCATGTTGGTAGTGAGGGATTCAGTGATCGTAATGCCATTGAATGTCATGGGGAGATGGTTAGATTCTCTCTTGTTGTGGATGGTCATTGCCTGGCACTTGTGTGGCACGAATGTTACTTGTAAGCCTCTCTGAGAGATCTTGCCAATCAGTGCCAAATTACAGTCAGTTTTGCCCACCATGAACTGGACCAAAACTGTCCAAACACATTGCAAGTAGGACTAGCTAGCGGGCAAAACATCACCATGGGACCAAAGCCTCAGCGGTGAGAGGTCCTTATCTAACCCATTCTGTATCCTAGGCCCCAGTGAATTCTAAGCAGGTGAAGTGACAATGTAGAGCATCACCAGCATGAGGAGAACTGCTGAAGATATGTTCTAGAAGTCACTGAGGGTGAAGATCCAGCATGTGTAAAAGGGCAGAATCAATTTCACCAAAATAGTGATCACAGAAAATCTTAGGAACATTAGTTACAGGAGGAGAACATTCAGTCACTCAGGTCTGTTCCACCATTCATGGGTGATCAGCACCTCAATTCCATTTTCCTGCCTTCACTCTTACCCAGTCTTGAGAGCTACAATTGACTCCCAATGTCCACAGCCTTTTGGGGGGACAGAGGTCCAGATTTCCACGACATCAGGTGCTTCCTGAGTTCACTCCCATAGGACCAAGTTCTAATTTTAAGATTATCTCCCCTCATGCTTGATTCCCCTCCAGAGGAAATAGTTTTTCTGCACCTACCATTACCATGCTTTTAACCTTTTAAATCTTCCCCCTCCCCGCCATCTCAATAATTTCTACAATATTCCCTCCTGAGCTTGTCCAAGCTCAGATACTGCCGTCTGCTATCGCAATCTGCCTGCTCGTGCAATACAAATTCTAGCCACTGATAGCAAACCAACGCTAATGGCCTCTGCGTGCTGGTAATTAATATTGAATGTTGAGCGGGAGTTCTGCTCGAATGGAGCTGTTATTTTAGAAACTCTTTTATCTGGGTATCTCAGAAACGTGGAGCCGTGTATGTCTGGGAATGACACATATCTGAAATACCCAACGGCCACAGATTCTGAAAAATGAGGCCTCAGCAAACCACAAGTCCTGTCGTATAAATCTTCCGTTCGCTGTTGCCTGCCTCTCCAGTCTATAATGCTGCAGTTTGGGGGATTTAAATAGTTCCAATGACGTCCCACCTTCCACCCTCCATAAACTTCAACTTGTCCATAGTTCTTCTGCCTGTACCCTGACTCGCACCGTGTCCTCTTCACCCATCACCCTACCCAGTGCTTACTGACCTATGTTGACTCCTAGTTTGTCAATGCCTCAAATTTAAATTTCTCATTTTTCAATTCCTGACATGGCATCAACCCTCCCTATGTTTGAAACCTCCTCCAGCCCTAAAAACCTCCGAGATCTCTCTGCTCCTCCAATTCTGGCCTTTTGCGTATCCCCGATTTTAATCACTGCATCATTGGTAGCCGTGCCTTCAGCTGCCTGGACCCTAAGCTCTGGAATTCCCTCCCTAAACCTCGCCACCCCTCTTACCAGCCTCTCCTCCTTTAAGACACTCCTCTTTGACCAAGCTTTTGATCACCTGCCTTAATATCTCCTTATGTGGCTCAGTGTCAATTTTTTCTTTTCCTATGAATTCCCTTGGAATGTTTTCCTACATTAAAATTACAGTATAAATGCAAATTGCTGTAGAAAATCACAGCAGAGTGTAAAAAATTCCCTATATTTTAAGGAGTTGGATTTTGGTCTAGAGATGCAGTTTGCTTACAGCTTGGGCTCCCCAATCTGTGCAATTCCTGAAGAGAGAATGAGAAAGAAACTCAGCAGAGCGAGGCTCCTCTCGTGACTGAAAAAGAAAGACTTGTGTATGTACAGTGCCTTTAAACTCCAGGACATCGCAAAGCTCTTTATAGCCAATGAAGCCGGAGGACATAGGTGAGGTTTTAAATTATCACTTTTCATCTGTATTCACTCTGGAGAAGGATGATATCGGTGTAGAGAACAGGGAGGGGGATTGTGATATACTTGAACATATTCGCATTGAAAGCAAGGAGGTATTAGCTGTTTTAGCGGGCTTAAAAGTGGATAAATCCCCAGGCCCAGATGAAATGTATCCCAGGCTGTTATGTGAGGCAAGGGAGGTGATTGCAGGGGCTTTGACACAAATTTTCAAATTCTCTCTGGCCACAGGAGAGGTACCAGAGGATTGGAGGACAGAGAATGTGGTACTATTATTCAAGAAGGGCAGCAGGAATAAACCAGGTAATTACAGGCTGGTGAGTCTAACATCTGTGGTTGGGAAACTATTGGAAAAAATTCTGAGGGACAGGATTAATCTCCACTTGGAGTGGCAGGGATTAATCAGGGATAGTCAGCATGGCTTTGTCAGGGGGAGATCGTGTCTAACTAAATTGATTGACTTTTTTGAGGCAGTGACTGAATATGTAGATGAGGGTAAAGTAGTTGATATAGCCTACATGGACTTCAGTAAAGCTTTTGATAAAGTCCCGCATGGAAGTTTGGTTAAGCAGCTGAGAGCCCATGGGATCCAGGGCATTTTGGCAAATTGGATCCAAATTTGGCATAGTGGCAGGAGGCAGAGGGTGATGGTCGAGGGTTGTTTTTGGAAGCCTGTGACCAGTGGTGTACCACAGGGATCGGTGCTGGGATCCTTGCTGTTTGGCGTGTAAATTAATGATTTAGACGTGAATATGGGAGGTATGATCAGTAAGTTCACAGATGACACGAAAATTGGTGGTGTTGTAAAAAGTGAGGAGGAAAGCCTTAGATTACAGGACGATATAGATGGGTTGGTAAAATGGGCAGAGCAGTGGCAAATGGAATTTAATCCTGAGAAGTGTGAGGTGATGCATTTTGGGAGAACTAACAAGGCAAGGGAATATACAATGGATGGTAGGACCCTAGGAAGTACAGAAGGTCAGAGGGACCTTGGTGTACTTGTCCATAGATTACTGAAGGCAGCGGCACAGGTAGATAAGGTGGTTAGGAAGGCATATGGGATACTTGTCTTTATCAGCCGAGGCATAGAATATAGGAACAGGGAGGTTATGATGGAGCTGTATAAAATGCTAGTTAGGCTACACCTGGAGTACTTTGTACAGTTCTAGGCACCACACTGTAGGAAGGATGTGATTGCACTGCAGAGGAGATTCACCAGGATGTTGCCTGGGCTGGAGCATTTCAGCTATGAAGAGAGACTGAAAAGGCTAGGGTTATTTTCCTTGGAGCAGAGAAGGCTGAGGGGGGACACGATTGAGGTATACCAAATTATGAGGGGCATAGATAGGTTAGATAGGAAGAAACTTTTTCCCTTAGCGGAGGTGTCAATAACCAGGGGGCATCGATTTAAGGTAAGGGACAGGAGGTTTAGAGGGGATTTGAGGAAAAACGTTTTCACCCAGAGAGTGGTTGGAATCTGGAACACACTGCCTGAAGAGGTGGTAGAGGCAGGAACCCTCACAACATTTAAGAAGTATTTAGATGGGCACTTGAAATGCCATAGCATACAAGACTATGGGCCCAGTGCTGGAAAATGGGATTAGAATAGTTAGGTGTTTGATGGCTGGCATGGACACAATGGGTCGAAGGGCCTGTTTCTGTGCTGTATAACTCTATGACTCTAATGAAGTACTAATTGAAGTTCAGTGATTGTTGTAATGTAGTTAATGCAACAACCAATTTGTGCACAGCAAGCTCCCACAAACAGCAATGAGATATTGGTCAGACCATCTGTTTTTCAGTTGTTTTTTAATCTGTTCCTGGGATGCAAGTGTCACTGGCGAGGTCAGCATTTGTTGCCCATTTGTAATTGCCTTTGAGAAGCTGGTTATGAGTCGCCTTCTTGAACCGCTGCAGCCCCGCTGGTGTAGGTACACTCACAGTACTGTTAGGGAGGGAGTTCCAAGTTTTTGACTCAGTGACAGTGAAGGAACGGCAATATAGTTCCAAGTCAGGATGGTGCATGACTCAGAGGGGAACTTGCAGGTTGTGGTGTTCCCATGCATCTAGGTGGCACAGGGCGCAGGTTTAGAAGGTGCTGCCTGAGTAGCCTTGCATCTTGTTGATGGTACACACTGCTGCCACTGGGCATTGGTGGTGGAGGGAGTGAATGTTTGTGGATGGAGTGACAACCAAGCAGGCTGCTTTTTCCTGGATGGTGTCGAGCTTCTTGAGTGTTGTTGGAGCTGCACCCATCCAGGCAAGTGGAGAGTATTCCATCACACTCATGACTTGTGCCTTATAGATGGTGGGCAGGCTTTGGGGAGTCCAAGTCTTGCTGCGTATGGACACGGACTGCTTCTGTATCTGGGGAGTCACAAATGGTGCTGAACATTGTGCAATCATCAACAAACATCCCCACTTCTGACCTTATAATGGAAGGAGGGTTATTGATAAAGCAGCTGAAGGTGGTTGGGCCTAAAACACTACTCTGAGGGACTCCTACACCAATGTCCCAGGGCTGAGATGATTGACCTCCATAAACCATAGCCATCTTCCTTTGTGCTCAATATGACTCCAACCAGTGGAGAGTTTTCCCCTGATTCCCATTGACTTCAATTTTGCCAGGGCTCCTTGATGCCGTACTCAGTCAAATGCTGCCTTGATGTCAAGGGCAGTCACTCTCACCTCACATCTGAAGTTCAGCTCTTTTGTCCATGTTTGGACCAAGGCAGTAATGAGGGCAGGAGCTGAGTGGCCCCAATGTTATTTGAGGGTTAAATGTTGACCTGGGACACAGTGCTATGGGCTCTTTTATGTCTACTTGAGAGAGTAGACAGGCCCTCAGTTTAACATCTCAACTGAGAGTCAACACCTCCAACAGAGCAACACTCCCTCACTACTGCACTGGGAGTACCAGCCTGGATTTTTTGCTCAGGTCACTGGCTGGGGATTTGAACCCACAATCTTCTGACACAGAGGTGAGCATATTACCCATTGAGCCACGACTGACGCAGTTAATCCCCAAAAAACTGTCCTTTGTTCAAGACCATACAGACCCACTTTCTCACCATGTCCCTGAACTCCTCTCTCTCCAGGAAATAAGTAATTCCCTCTTGACCCTATTTATACCATCTGCTCCAAGGCAATTCGCTGATAACTTATTCAGTAAGTCTACTATTCGTGTGAAAATGTTTTCCCATTGCCTTTTCTCATTCCTAACTTCCTAATTTTTTAACTCATTTGCCCTGGGATTTGAACCCTGCCTCACAGTGGCCAATAAGAGTTGTTCATTCCCCTTCATAACCTTGAGAAACTCAATCAAGTCACCTCAATGTCTCCTCTTTTCTAACACCTTTCCTCATGACTGAAATCCCTGACACTCAAAGACCTTAAATCTTTAGTGTTTTCTCACATTGCCTGTATCTGACTACTGTAGGAAGGAAGAAAGTGCAATTATATAGCATATTTCATGACCTCAGGACATCCCAAAGTGCTTCAAAGTCAATGAAGCAGAGTCAATACCTTTTTTATTTTTTATTTATTTATTTAGAGATACAGCACTGAAACAGGCCCTTCGGCCCACCATCATGACATAAGAAACATGGCAGCCAATCTGTGCACAGCAAGGCTCCACAAACAGCAATAAGACAGTCCCTCACTAACATGGCTTACCTTTAACTGCCCTTTGGGGTAGCAGGCCACTTAGTTCATGGCAATTGACTAGGCAATAAACTTTGGCCTTGACAGCAAACCCACACAACAAGAACGAATAAATTTTTAAAAAAGCTTGAACAAATCCGTCATCCGCCGACAGGTTGGCCTGTGAAATGTGAGCTGAAGCCTCCGGCCTTTCCAAAACCAACATGGCCAATTGCTACCCCTCAACAGTCGTGTCGAATGGTCTTTGTCTGTCTGTACCCCACTTCCCCCTCACTTCCCTACCCCACCCCCCCACCCCGCCCCACCAGGCCCGGCAGGTTATTGTAACTCAGAACGTGCAGCAGGGTGTGGGCACTGCCTGTTTGTAAACACAGTCTTATTCTCAGATCGGCAGAGGCCTCTCTGGGTCATGCTGCCTGATTTCCTCATGTAATTACAAGTCAAGTCCCCGAAGGGATTCCAATTGTGTGAGGAGGAAAGTTCAATCACATAGCCGAGGGGATAAATATATCTTAAAAAACTATATTTAAAAACGAGTTTGGCAAGTGCAGTGCTGGTTTGAAGTCTGAGTGTGGAGAGGGGATTGTAAATCTTTCTGAGACCCCCTGCCTCACGGGTAGGAGGAAGCATGAGGGGTTTGAGTCCTTAGCTCTTTGTGTTTGTTTAATAGGAGACTAATGAATCAGTTAGACATTGGTCTTTGCGCACTCAACATGTGCCTAGGTTCTCAGTCTGTCAAGCGACATTTAACCCTTTTTATTATTTTACAAACCCCAGATTAAAGTATCACAGAATCAGGCTCGCGGTTGCCCTCATATCTCCCCCCACTTGCCCCTTTAAGTGAACGTCTAAGATTCCTTAAAAGGCCAAATTTTCCCCATTTCTCTGGGAGCTTGTTTTACTGGCAATACGATATTAAAGGGCTACTGTCTAGATAAAAACTAAAATTTCTTGGCAAATTTTATTGTATTTGGGGGGGAAGAAAAGGAAAGATTTACATTTCTACAACTTCAGTACATTCCAAAGTGATTTACAGCCAATGAAGTACTTTTGAAATGTAGTCACTGTTGTACTGTAGCAAACAGGGGCAGCTAATTTGCACACAGCAAGATCTCACAGACAGCAATGTAATTATGACCAAATAGTCAATGTTTGATGATGTTGATTGATAAATATTGGCCAGGACACTGAGGGGAAAGCCTCTACTCTTTTTCAAAATAGCTGCCGTGGGATCTTTTGCATCCACCGAGGAGAGCAGTGGTGGGGGGGGTGGGGGGGTGCGGGGGAGCTCGGTTTAATGTCTCATCCAAAAGACAGCATTTCCAACAATGCAGCACTCTGTCCCTACTGCACTGGGAGTGTCAGCCTGAATTTTGTGCTCAAGTCGCAGTCCTGGACTTGAAGATACATGTGTTGTCTTCGTCAAAGTGGCGGGTGACACAGCTCAGAGTCATGGGATTTTATGTCACACCCTGGTCAAGAAACAAGAGGCTTGTTGTGGACTTTCCCCTCAAACCTGGGAAATTCCTGAAGCCACTAGTTGCATGCTATCCCAGTTTAAAGGGTTGTGACACCCTTTGATAGGAATAGCACAGGGAGAGGTCAAGCAAATTAAAAGGATGGAATCCCCTTGATCAGCAGTGACTGCCAGGATATCAGGCAAGTTAAAGGGCCATTAACTCTCAGTAGGGAAGCACAGAGTGGGTAAAGCAGGTTAAAGGGATATTATCTCCCAGTGGGAGTGTACAGGGTGGACAAAGGAGGTTATGTCCAATCATATGTGAGAGAGTTCCAAAATGTTACCAGCCTTTCTGTCACTCCCATCTGATGTTTACTCTCTGTATTTGACATTAGAACCCCCCACCACCACCCCCCCCCCCCCCCCCCCAATGTCTTTTCTGGGCTAGTCGACTGAGGGGGGCACCACTTGATGATCAGATGTATGCACTTTACAGAAAGGAGTCACTGGGTAGTGATCAGTGGCAGGAATTCTGGTTGATTTTTCCTCTCCCTAGCATAGTGGTGCTGAGGCCAATTGTATTACCCTTAGCATTCCCCTTGCTAATTGGGCACAAACATCTTGTGTAGCTGAAAAGTGTCAGCCGACCAATTTTGGCTCCCAGTCCAGCAATGCCTCAATATCGTTGTCCAATTTTGTTAGATAACCATCCTGTGAAGGGCCTTTCAGAAGTATAACTACATTAAAGGTGCTGTATTACAAAGTATCTACAGCACTGAAACAGGCCATTCAGCCCAACAGGTCCATGTCAGTGTTTATGCTCCACAAGAGCCTCCGCACACCCCACTTCATCTAACACCATCAACATATCATTTTTTTATTCATTCATGGGTTCGTTCCCTAAGCAAGGGACACTTTATAGGGTTCACTGGGCTGAGTGTGTATTTGTTGTATCCAAATCGGTGCCTAGGTCAATTTTGGGTGATCTGTCCAATTTTATTCTTATTATACTTTGTTGTAACAGTTTGGTACAACTGAGTGGCTTTCTCGGCACATTGCTGTGGGTCTGGAGTCACATACTGGCCAGACTGGGTAAGGAAGGCAGATTTCCTTCACTGAAAGGATGTTAGAGAACCAAATAGGTTTTTGCAACAATCCAATAGTTTCATGGTCAACATTACTGACACTAGCTTTTTAACTCCAGATTTATTTAATTAACTGAATTGAAATTCCCCAGCTGCCATATTGAGTTTTGAATTCATGTCTCTGGATTATTAGTCCAGTAACATAATCACTATGTTACTGTCCCCAGTAGTCTTTCTAGTCCTTTCTCCCTAATGTACTTATACAGCTTCCCTTTAAATGCATCAACACTATTTGCCTCAAGTGCTCCCTGTTGTAGCAAGTTCCACATTCTAAACAAACTAAACTACTCTCTGGTAAAGAAGTTTCTCCTGAATTTAATATTGGATTTATTAGTGACTATCTTTTATTTATGGCCCCGACGTCTGGTCTCGCCTTCAATTGGAAGCATCTTCTTTACATTTACACTTATCAAACACTCTCAGAATCTTGAAGACCTCTATTCGGTTTATAAGAAAAAAAGCTCCAGCTTGTTTCCATCTTTCTAGATAGGTACTGTCTGATATCATTCCAGTGCATCGCTATCCTTTTTATAAAGCACTGGAACTGTCCGTGGTAACTCCAAGTGTGGTCTAACCATGGTTCTATGCTAGTTTAACATGGCTCAGTACATATTATATAAACATAAATTTTAAATAGTGAAACTCAATTTAATAAAAAGAATTCTGGTAGTTTGTAGGCTAGTTTTGTTGAGTTACTGAAGTCCAAGAGGGAACGGTTCCTGTTGTGTTGATCTGAACTGATCTGGCCTCAGTTCAGGTTATGTAGTTGAGGCACAATATCACTGTTCATATCCTGAAAAAAAACACCCAACAAACCCTCTAATGCAACGTGCTTCAAACAAATGCACAGAGGAATTTAGAACATGTGTGTTTCCTGTTCATATAAGAACAGGACAGATGGAAAATGGACCCGATGATCTTCTCTGGCTTAGAATGGTACTCTCTTATCTCCACCTTCACTAAAGCTGCCCCCAAGAAGATTTTTTTATGCCAAACTCTTTGTTTCCCTTTAAAAATCCTTAACTCTCTGTGAAGCACAAGTCCATTCCCGATATGAATACTGCTGGCACATCTAACAGCTTCTTCTAACTCCTTCTCTGGCCAACATTGTCCTCTGATCAATAGCCCATTTCTCATCTCTAAACACTGCCTCCTCCCCATCCCCATTACAACCTTCCTTGACTCCCTGTTCTTTCCATTCTACAATCTCCACCACTTAAAGCATCCTCATTTAAAATAACCAGTCACTTGTATTGGCTAAAAAGTGATAACCGTAATCCACTTGCATTAACATCAGGTTCAAAGTTGCCAGTTATTATTCATAAGGACTCTGTTTATTTTGAGCAGAAACAGCTGTTATTTCCCACTACTGCACTCCTTGCTAAGGTGCACTATAGTTCATGCCCTCTGAACTTTGCTGTCTAGTTGCTGCCTTTGCTCCAAATATCTGGGACTACAGACGCTATCTTCCTTGTAAATCCTCATTATGTTTAAATCAACTCATTGCGCAAACTTTCATTCCCATGATCTGAAAAGTATCTACGTCTTACATTCACGTGTCTTTCTTTCCTTGCACCATCTAGATGTAAAAACATAAGAAATAGGAGCTGGAGTAGACCATACGGCCCTTCGAGCCTGCTCCACCACTTAATAAGATCATGGCTGATCTGCTACCTCAATTCCACTTTCCTGTCCAATCCCCAGATTCCTTCATTTGCTTAGCGTCAAAACATTTATCGATCTCCGCTTTGAATATACTCAATGACTGAGCGTCCGCAGCTCTCTGGGGTGGAGAATTCACAACCCACTGAGTGAAGAAATTTCTCCTCCTCTCAGTCCTAAATAATTGCCCCCTTATCCTGAGGTGGTGCTCCCATGTTCCGGACTCTCCAGCCAAGGGAAACAACCTCCCAGTATCCATTCCATCAAGCCTTCTGAGAATTTTTTATGTTTCAATGAGATCATCTCTCATTCATCTAAACTGCCGAGAGTATAGAGCCACTCTACTCAATCTCTCCTCATAGAACAACTTTTTCATTGCAGGAATCAACTTAATGAACCTTCGTTGCACTCCCTCTAAGGCAAGTCTACACGCTTTTAGAATCCAACTCCTGCCACTTGTTCAGTCTTTGTAACATCCTACACTGTGGACTTCTCAATTAAAAAGCCAAACAAGTGATTTTTAATAAATTATTAAAAGTGACAGTCTGGAATCAGACCAGACATGGCTTGACACAAAATGTCAAGAATTGGCTCAGTTTCTGGGTTTTTGATTGACTGCAAAAGAAAAACTGAGCACAATGTAAACTAAGTGCTGATTCATTATTGCCTGCTTTGGGCTACAACCTGAAGGCCAATTTCACGCCGTTTGAATCTTAGGGTTTACAGACTTGGGGGGAACTTTAGGTCAAATTCCAGGATTAGGAAAGTGGGATATTACCTAAGAATTCTGGAGGAAAAGGGGTGTGTCCATCATATATATAACCCCACCCCCCCCCCCACCCCAGTGGTAAAGGGGATATTAGAAACCCACAGACTGCTTAACTGTGTAAGCTTACGATTTCCCCAGAGAGAGGTTTTAGAGCATCCAGCAGTACTTGCGGCAAAGTTTCCTGCTACATTCCTCGCAGTATTTGCACCTTGTGTTTATCCTTTCCCCTGTGGAGCCTGATATGCCTCAGGGTTGCTAATATTTCAGAGCTAACTGATTCTCGCTGCCTGCTGTTGTTTGGCTGATTAACTCCAAACTAGCCATCTGGGCACTTTGACTTTTCAAATCATTCTTTTCTCTTTCGCTTCCCTCCAAGATAATGGCGGGCTTGAGCTGAAAGCTGCTGTCCAGCTCACGGCGAGCTCACCTGGAGTCAACGGAGTCGTTAATTCCAACCACGCTCCCCACACAGACCCATCTGCTGTCTTGGTCATTCCCCCATTAATAAGCTACCAGCCTCTTGGCCGCCTCAAAGTCTTGGCTTTTCAAAAACACCCTTTCTTCTCTGGAACTTCAAAAGGAACATGAGTAACTGTCCATGCTAAGTTATGAGCTCCTATACCAAAAATGCCATGTGTTTAGAAGCAGCGATCGCAACTTCCATCTACATAGCGCATTTAATGTCGTAAAGCACCCCAAAGTGCTTTGCTGGAGCACGATCAAATAAAATTTGACACCGAGCCACTTAAGGAAACAGGTGACCTAACGCATAGCCTAAAAGGTCAGTTTTAAGGAGCACCTTAATGGAGGAGAGAGAGGCAGAGAGGTTTATAGAGGAATTGCAACGTCTAGAAGATAGACAGCTGAAGGCATGGCTGTCAGTGGTGGAGCAATGGAAATCAGGAATGCACAAGAAGACAGACTTGGAGGAATTTGGAGTTCTAACATACGAACAAACGAACATATGAATCAGAAGCAGGAGCCACTCAGCCCCTCGAGCCTGCTCCCCCATTCAATAAGTTCATGGCTGAACTGATATCTCCACATTACCACCTACCCCCGATAACCTTTCACCCCCTTGTTTATCAAGAATCTATCTACCTCTGCCTTAAAAATATTCAAAGACTCTGCTTCCACTGTCTTTTGAGGAAGAGAATAACAAAGACTCACGACCGTCTGAGAGAAAAGATTTCGCCTCATCTCTGTCTTAAATGGGCAACCCCTTATTTTTAAACAGTGACCCCTAGCGCTAGATTCTCCCACAAGGGGAAACATCCTTTCCACGTCCACCCTGTCAAGACCCCTCAGGATCTTATATGTTTCAATCAAATTGCCTCTTCCAAATTCCAGTGGATACAAGCCTAGCTTGTCCAATCTTTTCTCATAAGATAGCCTGCCCATTCCAGGTATCAGTCTAGTAACCATTCTTCGAACTGCTTCCAACGCATTTACATACTTCCTTAAATAAGGAGAACAATACTGTACACAGTACTCCGGACATGGTCTCACCAATGGCCTGTATATCTGAAGCATAACCTCCCTACTTTTGTATTCAATTCCCCTTGCGATAAACAATAACATTCTATTAGCTTTCCTAATTACGTGCTGTATCTGCATACTAACCTTTTGTAATTCATGCACTAGGACACCCCAGAGGGTTGTAGGGCTGGAAGAGGTTACAGAGCTAGAGAGTGGCAAGGCTAAGTAAAGATTTGAATAGTAGGGTGAGAATGTTAAATTTAAGGCAATATTAGACCAGGAACCAATGTTAGTCAGCGAGCTAAGGGTGATGGTAGAATGGGACTTGGTGCAAATCAAGATACGGGCAACAGACTTTTGGATGAGCTGAGGTTTGCAGAGGGTGATGATGGGAGGCTGGCCAGTGGATCATTGGAATAGTTGAGTCCGGAGGTCACAAAGGCATGGATGAGGGCTTTTAGCAGCAGATAGACTGAGGCAGATGCGGAGAACAAAGAACAAAGAACAAAGAACAAAGAACAGTACAGCACAGGAACAGGCCATTCGGCCCTCCAAGCCTGCGCCGATCTTGATGCCTGCCTAAACTAACACCTTCTGCACTTCCGGGGCCCATATCCCTCTATTCCCTTCCTATTCATGTATTTACCAAGATGTCTCTTAAACGTCGCTGTCGTATCTGCTTCCACCACCTCCCCTGGCAGCAAGTTCCAGGCACTCACCACCCTCTGTGTAAAGAACTTGCCTCGCACATCCCCTCTAAACTTTGCCCCTCGCACCTTAAACCTATGTCCCATAGTAACTGACTCTTCCACCCTGGGAAAAAGCTTCTGACTATCCACTCTGTCCATGCCGCTCATAACTTTGTAAACCTCTATCATGTCGCCCCTCCACCTCCGTCGTTCCAGTGAAAACAATCCGAGTTTTTCCAACCTCTCCTCATAGCTAATGCCCTCCAGACCAGGCAACATCCTGGTAAACTTCCTCTGTACCCTCTCCAAAGCCTCCACGTCCTTCTGGTAGTGTGGCGACCAGAATTGCACGCAATATTCTAAGTGTGGCCTAACTCAGGTTCTGTACAGCTGCAACATGACTTGCCAATTTTTATACTCTATGCCCCGACCGATGAAGGCAAGCATGCCGTATGCCTTCTTGACTACCTTATCCACCTGCGTTGCCACTTTCAGTGACCTGTGGACCTGTACGCCCAGATCTCTCTGCCTGTCAATACTCCTAAGGGTTCTGCCATTTACTGTATACCTCCCACCTGCATTAGACCTTCCAAAATGCATTACCTCACATTTGTCCGGATTAAACTCCATCTGCCATTTCTCCGCCCAAGTCTCCAACCGATCTATATCCAGCTGTATCCTATGACAATCCTCATCATTATCCGCAACTCCACCAACCTTTGTGTCGTCCGCAAACTTACTAATCAGACCAGCTACATTTTCCTCCAAATCATTTACATATACTACAAACAGCAAAGGTCCCAGCACTGATCCCTGCGGAACACCACTAGTCACATCCCTCCATTCAGAAAAACATCCATCCACTGATACCCTCTGTCTTCTATGACCGAGCCAGTTCTGTATCCATCTTACCAGCTCACCTCTGATCCTGTGTGACTTCACCTTTTGTACCAGTCTGCCATGCGGGAACTTGTCAAAGGCTTTACTAAAGTCCATATAGATAACATCCACTGCCCTTCCTTCATCAATCATCTTCGTCACTTCCTCAAAAAACTCAATCAAATTAGTAAGACACGACCTCCCCTTCACAAAACCATGCTGTCTCTCGCTAATAAGTTTGTTTGTTTCCAAATGGGAGTAAATCCTGTCCCGAATAATCCTCTCTAATAGTTTCCCTCCCACTGACGTAAGGCTCACCGGCCTATAATTTCCTGGATTATCCTTGCCACCCTTCTTAAACAAAGGAACAACATTGGCTATTCTCCAGTCCTCTGGGACCTCACCTGTATCCAATGAGGATGCAAAGATTTCTGTCAAGGCCCCAGCAATTTCTTCCCTTGCCTCCCTCAGTATTCTAGGGTAGATCCCATCAGGCCCTGGGGACTTATCTACCTTAATGCTTTGCAAGACACCCAACACCTCCTCCTTTTTGATAATGAGATGACTGAGACTATCTGCACTCCCTTCCTTAGGCTCATCATCCACCAAGTCCTTCTCTTTGTTGAATACTGATGCAAAGTACTCATTCAGCACCTCGCCCATTTCCTCTGGCTCCACACATAGATTCCCATCTCTGTCCTTGAGTGGGCCAACCCTTTCCCTGGTTACCCTCTTGCTCTTTATATATTTATAAAAAGCCTTGGCATTCTCCTTAATCCTGTTTGCCAATGACTTTTCATGACCCCTTTTAGCCCTCCTAACTCCTTGCTTAAGTTCCTTCCTACTGTCTTTATATTCCTCAAGTGCTTCATCTGTTCCTAGCCTTCCAGCCCTTACAAATGCTTCCTTTTTCTTTTTGACTAGGCTCACAATATCCCGTGTTATCCAAGCTTCCCGAAACTTGCCAAACTTGTCTTTCTTCCTCATAGGAACATGCTGGTCCTGGATTCTAATCAACTGACGTTTGAAAGACTCCCACATGTCAGATGTTGAAAGGAAATGTTATGGATATGGAAGTAGGTGGTCTTAGTGATGAATAGGATATGGAGCCGGGAGCTCAGCTCATGATCAACTAGGATGCCAAGTAGAATTATGAACTCGTGACCTGGGGTTTGATGCTCCTGTGTCTTAACTACTGCCATACCCATTAGAGAATCATAGAACCTTATAGCACACAAGAACGCCATTCGGCCTAACATGCCTGTACCAGCTCCTTGGTAGAGCTAGCCAATTAATCCCATTGTCCAGTTCTTTCCTTATTGCCCTGCCATTTTCTCCAATTCAAGTATTTATCCAATTCTCTTTTGAAAGCTACCATTGAATCTGCTTCTATAAGCCTTTCAAGCAGTGCATTCAAAATCACATTATCTCACTGTGTAAATAAATTTCTCCTCATCTCCTTCTGGCTCTTTTACCAATTATATTAAATCTGTCTCATTGGAGTTGGAGTATGCTAAATAGATCCCTCCACCTTTTCCACTATTCAATGAGATCATCGCTGATCTGTATCTAACCCCATTTACCTACATGTTTACCATATGCCTTAATATCCTTAACTGGCAAAAATCTATCAATCTCAGGTTTAAAATTATTTGAGCTGGCATCCATTGCTTTTTGCGGGAGAGAGGTGCACATGTATATCACTCTATCAGTGAAGAAGTATTTCCTAACTTCTTTCCTCAATGGCCTGGCTCAAATTTAATGATATGTTCCCTTTTCCTGGACTCCCCAAGCAGGGGAAAAAGTTTCTATCTCCCCTTGTAATTCCTTTCAAAATCCAAAAAAGCATCAATCAAATTACCCCTTAACCCTTTACATTCCAGGGAATACAAATCTAGTTTATATAATCTCTCCTTATAATCTAGTCCTCAGAGCCCTGGTAAAATTCTGGTGAATCTGCACGGCACTGTTTTCAAGGCTAATATATCCTTTCTAAGATGCGGTGCCCAGAACTATACACAGTGTCCCATGTGTGGTCTATCCAGGGCTTTGTACAGCTGTAGCAAAACTTCTTCCCCTTTATATTCTAGCCCAGTATTTATAAAGGCTAACTTTCCATTAGCGTTTTGGATTTTTTTTGTACCTGACCTAAATCTCTTTGCACCTCAACTGTTCCTAGCTTTTCACCATTAAAAACTGCTGCAATCTATCCTTTCTTGGTCCAAAATGGACAAACTCACAGTTACTTGCATTGAAATCCATCTGCCACAGTTTTGCCCACTTTATTAATCTATCAATGTCTCTTTGTAATTTTAAGCTCTCCTCTACACTACTTATTATGCCACTAATAGTTGGGCTAGAAATTTGGTCATGTGGGGCCATCTCTTTGCAGCAGGAGGACGCACGTGGGGGTCCGCAAAGTTACCACCATCACTTATGTGCAGTTGGTGTGTACCCACGCCCAGTACATCATGTTGGTGAATGCCCGCTATTCTGTCAGCTGTCATGATGTGTTCATTCTGCACCAGTCCACTGTTCCAGCAGTCCTTCAGTCACCACGTCGAACCAGAGGGTGGCTGTTGGGTGACAAGGGCTTTCTGTTCTATACCTGGCTGATGTCTCCCCTCTGCAACTGAACCACAGAACCATACTTGTTAGAGAAGCCTCCAAGCCTGTTTGTGAAGAAGACACTGAGACTAGGATGCTTTGGTGGAGATTGGTTATTGCTTGCCGCAGAGTTTACTTCTCCACTCCTAACAACCAGCCAGTGCTGGCTGGCTCTTCTTTATATGTACATCTGAGTTTAATTAACCAATCAATGCCCAACACCAATTCACCCTATTACCTTCAACTATTAGGTATTTAACATTCACTAACAGAACTTATTAGACACGAACAATACTGACAGGAGGAACATCATCAAGCAGACCATCGGGATGCTGAAGCAACAGTTCCATCACCTTAACCGCTCTTGAGGAGCCCTTCGATACTTGCTGGAGCAGGTGCCCCAATTCATGGTGATCTGCTGCATCCTCCCCCACTGGGCCTTCATGAGGGCACAGCCCATGCCACCATGGGCTCAGCAAGCACCTCAGTAAGAGAAGGAAGTGGAGGAGGAAGAAGGGAGGAGGCAGTCAGCAAATCCATGTTCTGGACAGGCTGTCCATGAGTGCATCATCAGACCAGTTCCCCTGAATGATACCCCAGATGGCCCTTGTTCAGCAGTTCCACAGCTTACCATCCCTCACACCATACCAATTTTATCCAACAACACATCCAATACTCCATACAGTACTCAACTCATCAGCCTTGTACATTCCCTGTCTTCTGGATACCTTTGCCTGGCCTCGTGTTCCTATGCAGTACTAGCACCAGTGCTGCAGCATGGCTGGTGGAAGGCTGCTGACTTTCAGTGGAGGAGTCTCTAGATGGCCTTGCAGGCTGCCCTCAAACAGCCCTTGGCTTGGCTTCGGATTGCACCAACTTGGAATGAGCAGCAGCAGTCTGGGCTGAATGGCAACAGCAAGGGCACTGGTGGACTGGCAGTGGTAGGAGCATGAATCCTGTCTGTAAGGCATTTGGGATAACTCTTGTATTTTTGTTATGCTGTGAGGCATTTGTTAATATCTCCTGTATTTCTGTTCATAAGTAAAATGTAACCAGTTGTGTGTGGACCAGCGTGTAGAGCTCACCGGGATGGTGAAGACGTGGATGTGAAGGACATCAGGGAGAAGAATTCTGACCGAAAACATCATTGCTGGGGTTTATACTTGACTTTTTAAAAATAAAAGACATGTAAGTGAGCTAGGACCCCCACATATACACATACAGACAGACAAATCAGGAAATGCCACTGACGTGGTAGCCTGGGCTGTTAGAAAATCAAACAGCCTGTCTACAACCACACTCAGGGACAATGGCCTTTTGTGATAGTGTGAAGGTTTCCTTCTTGCCTTATCAAGATGCAGATATCACATCCATGGGTGGTATGAACCTAAGAATGCCCCCTGCTGAGGGCAGGATATGACCACATGCAGGTGGTCTTGCATAGCCAGGGTGGGATTGATAAGGCACTGAAACCCAATCAGATGGTCCAATTCAAAACATTACCTTATATGTCGAGGGATCAGGGCCAGAAAGGCGTATAAAGCCACAGCTCACAAGGACATTGTTGCCGCAGCTGGGAAGTGTGACTTGGTCAGTCGGAGGAAGTCATGCGGAAGATATTCACTCAGCGGACCTGAACACCTGGGAGCGAGTTTCAGGATCGACTAAGCAACTGGTGTTGTAAGTATATACTATTGCTTGGTGAGTTAATAAAAGTGTTCCACGTAAAGTGGAAATTTTATCCAAAGTCTGTTTCGTGTGATTGATACTCAGTATGGCGTCAGGACCTTGGAGGGAAGTGAGACCCCCTTTTTAAGAGTCTTACACCACTACCACCTGAGAACAAGCCCATACATGTAGAGTGCACAGCACTGCAGGGCGACAATGACCTCTGCTCTCCCCTCTTCCCCTATGCAGTACTGGTCATGGCTGCCTACCCATCATGGCACTGAGGCCTCACCTCAGTGTCACCAGCTTTCATCAGCCGGGGATCTAAAGGCACATTAAGGCCGTCTGTCATCCACTTAATTCCAAGGCTCCATTGAATTGCGATCAATTACATGCTCATCAGAAATCAACAAGCGCATGGGTAAGGCTTCCACTGCTATGTCCAGACTGGCCAAGAGAGTGTGGGAAAATGGCGCACTGACACGGAACACAAAAGTCCGAGTGTATCAGGCCTGTGTCCTCAGTACCTTGCTCTATGGCAGCGAGGCCTGGACAACGTATGTCAGCCAAGAGCGACGTCTCAATTCATTCCATCTTCGCTGCCTCCGGAGAATACTTGGCATCAGGTGGCAGGACTATATCTCCAACACAGAAGTCCTTGAAGCGGCCAACACCCCCAGCTTATACACACTACTGAGTCAGCGGCGCTTGAGATGGCTTGGCCATGTGAGCCGCATGGAAGATGGCAGGATCCCCAAAGACACATTGTACAGCGAGCTCGCCACTGGTATCAGACCCACCGGCCGTCCATGTCTCCGCTATAAAGACGTCTGCAAACGCGACATGAAATCGTGTGACATTGATCACAAGTCGTGGGAGTCAGTTGCCAGCATTCGCCAGAGCTGGCAGGCATCCATAAAGACAGGGCTAAATTGTGACGAGTCGAAGAGACTTAGTAGTTGGCAGCAAAAAAGACAGAGGCGCAAGGAGAGAGCCAACTGTGCAACAGCCCCGACAAACAAATTTTTCTGCAGCACCTGTGGAAGAGCCTGTCACTCCAGAATTGGCCTTTATAGCCACTCCAGGCGCTGCTTCACAAACCACTGACCACCTCCAGGCACGTATCCATTGTCTCTCGAGATAAGGAGGCCCAAAAGAACATGCTCATGTATTAAAACTAACTGTTCTACAATTTAAATTGCAGTCCCATCGCATCAGGGCGTCGACGCCACCTTTCCACGCGGAATAAATTCGGAACGGATATCACAACATCGGATTTCCCGGCGGGCAGGTCCGGCGCTATTCTGCAACCCCCAGGCCTCCATTCCCACTCCAAACGGCCTCACTAAATTCAGCCTGTCATGTGCAGATCCCACTTCTATGCTACACATCTTAAGGCACACAGTGCCGGTATCTAAGCTGGTGGTTATGAATGTCTGATGGAATGATGATGTTCCTCATCAGTCTGTTCTCCGTCTCGGCCTTCAGCTTCCCACACCACTGCCTGGCCAGGCAGCAGTTCTTGGGTACCTGACAACATAAATACACAAGAGCAGGGTTGGGGTGCAGGAAAGGGGGCGGGGAGAAAGCAAGTTGTAAATCATAACAGGTTTTGGATGAGGATGAAGTGGGATTCAAGAAGGTGCGTTAGGCAGGAACAACTGTCATCCTCGATGGTTTTAGCCACGGAGCTGGCCACAGCCTCCGTGACGGCCACTCCATGGGGGTGAGCACATGCAGCGTTGCCTGCTCCCTGCCCGTTAGCTGCTGCTGCCGCCAATGTGGGCCACCTTGTCCTGCAAGAAAGAGGGAAGTGTGTCAGTGAGTGTGGGTGCAATGTGTTTGGGTGATGTGCCTGCCACGGTTGAAGAGCTGGCAGTGTCTGCAACCTGTGAGAAGCGAGTGTGCTAAATGTGTGAGAGTGAGGTGGAGCATATAAATGTGAGATTTGAGTGACGATTGGTAACAAATTGTTGGTAGACATAATTGTGCCAGTGAGTGTGTTAAGTGAGAGAGATAAAGACCCAATGTTGAAATTTATTTACCATGTAACTAAATGAAACAACAGCCCTGGGTCGTCATTAAATTACTTTGCACTGGGCAGAAAGTTAAAGCCCTGATCTGCTATTGTTGGATCTATAAGCATCTGTGGAATGTGTTCCCCACAGATCAATAGAACCTGGCTCTAGTTGCAAATGCTTAATCTCTGCACACTGCCTGATCTCTTAATTATACTTTTAAAAAGCATTCATTCCATTCATCTTCAGGAACATTATGTTTTGGCATGACATTCTTTTTCTTTTTTTTGTTAATGAGAAATATGCAGTCAGTTTCCGGTCAGGTTTACAATCAAGAGAAATGTTTGCAACCTATCTTTTTTTAATTAGAAACTGATTGATTTATTCTTTGATTCAGTATCAAGACGATTGTGGCTTGATCACACCCACCTCCCCCCTCCTCACGATCCAGTGTGTGTCAGTTTAATTCACTGGATAGTGTGGACTTGAATTTAAATTCAAAATTAATCTGCGGAAACAATATTGGCCCAATTTTAACTGTGTGCAAATGGGTGGGTTTTGAACGGGTTAAAATCGGTCCCAAGATTTCAGTGAGTGATAGTCAACCCATGGAGCGGACTTCCGAAGGAGATGGTGAAAGTAGACACTACTGATTCATTCAAATGGAAATTAAGATAGATTTCTTCATGTAGAAAACTACATTTTGGGATCCAGGAAATGAGTAAGTTGAGACATGACACGAGTTGAGTGTAGCAAGCCTGGGAGGAACAGATGACTTTATGGGTCCCAAAGCTCTCCACCACTGGCACTTGTTTTCAAACCTTTTCCCGATTTCCCTTTCCATTGTGGAATGGAATGAATGTGTACGATTTAGTGTTACAATTTCAGCTTCTCATAGGTTGGCTATCATCTGCAGATCCTTCCATCTTACTTCCAGTGATGTTATGATGATGAAGGAGATTCTCAGTCATTATGATCCAGAAGCTGCAATGCTTGTATATTCTGGGCTGTATTTTACATTCCTGCTGCTGAAATTGGTGGCAGGCGTAAATAATGGCGGTCTGCCTGCGTGGACCGCAGATCGCAAAGCCACCGCGATATTAAACATGGCAGCTTATTTAAAGGCCGGTGCAAACCGTTCGCCCCCCCCCCCCCCCCCCAACGTCACCAATCACGTGGAGGGGGCGGGTGGTCCGTCCCTGGTAATGCCGTCAGCTGCATTTGCCCAGGCGCCGATGCCATTTTTAAAGGGCTTCAAACCCTATCGTTACATTTAAATATTTAAAGGAGAATGGATTTTTAAAAATTAAATTAATTGATCTTGCCCCTCTCCCACCCCCGCAACACCAATAGATTTAATTCCTTGTCCTCTTCCCCACCCCCCCATCAGCAAAATATTTACCTTGTGCTCCTGACCTTCCCCCCAAAGTTCATAAACTTTAAACTTTACACCTTCCCACCATCCCTTACACCAATGAAATGATTCTGATGCTGCTCCCCCCACACCCTGCACTGAAAAACTTACCTGCTCCCCCCCTCCACACCATGTTCCGCCTTGGCTCCCCGGATGGGAATCCGAAGGCACGCAAGTCATAGAGTCATAGAGAGATACAGCACCGAAACAGGCCCTTCGGCCCAACGAGTCCGCACCGACCAGCAACCACTCATTTATACTAATCCTACATTAATCCTATTTTTCCCTCTCACATCCCCATCTTCCCTCAATTCTCCTACTACCTACCTACAATTTTTACAATAGCCAATTTACCATCAACCCACAAGTATTTTGGCCACCGGCACCAATATCGCTCCAGGACGGACGGCGGGAGTGCGACGGTCATCAATTCATTTGTTTACATTAATTAACATATTTAAATTGGGCTCCTATTGCCAAGCAGTGGAGGGGGTCACCACGAGGCCTCACCGCTGGCGGCAGCGTGGGGCCTGTGTCGAGGTCCGTGACGGGCCTCTCCCGAAGGCCCTATCCTGCCCCCACACCAACCCCCCTGCCATGACCCCTGACATCGAGGGGTCTGTAAATTTCAGTCCTCTTTCTTAGCAGCGATATGTAGCTGAGAGGGGAACATTCCTCCCTTGTATTAATCTGCTTGGAATTCATCATAACTTCACACAATGCCACCAAGTCCTCTTTGAAATGGTGGCAAATACAGCTGTCTGCGCAACTTCATAAACTAAAACAGTTAGCTGTAGCTTTGCTCGGAGGCAGCCCACCTGGTTCTAAGGTAAGAAATTTGCAGTTTCACGGCCATTATAAATTTGAAGGCTTAATCTGGGCTGATAGTGCAGTTTGTGGAAGTGAGAGAGTTTTGTATCGTCAATGATCCCATCTTTCCATGAGCTGTTACGCCGTACCTTGTCTGCCTGTTCACGTGGATGTAAAGGATTCCTTGAAATAAGATGAGGCAGAGGAGCAAAGGGATCTGGCGAGACAGACACACAAATTACTACAACGCAGTTTAATAAGATCATAAAAAAACAGCAAACAACGCACTGGGGTTCATTTCTAGAGAGACAGAACTGAATTTAGGGGAGGCCGGAGAATACTTGGCATCAGGTGGCAGGACCGTATCGCCAACACAGAAGTCCTCGAGGCGGCCAACATCCCCAGCTTGTACACACTACTGAGTCAGCGGCGCTTGAGATGGCTTGGCCATGTGAGCCGCATGGAAGATGGCAGGATCCCCAAAGACACATTGTACAGCGAGCTCGCCACTGGTATCAGACCCACCGGCCGTCCATGTCTCCGCTAGAAAGACGTCTGCAAACGCGACATGAAATCCTGTGACATTGATCACAAGTCGTGGGAGTCAGTTGCCAGCGTTCGCCAGAGCTGGCGGGCAGCCATAAAGACAGGGCTAAAATGTGGCGAGTCGAAGAGACTTAGTAGTTGGCAGGAAAAAAGACAGAGGCGCAAGGGGAGAGCCAACTGTGTAACAGCCCCGACAAACAAATTTCTCTGCAGCACATGTGGAAAAGCCTGTCCCGCTAGAATTGGCCTTTATAGCCACTCCAGACGCTGCTTCACAAACCACTGACCACCTCCAGGCGCGTATCCATTGTCTCTCGAGATAAGGAGGCCCAAAAGAAGAAAGAATAGCGTGGTGGTGATGTCACCGGACTAGTAATCCAGAGCTCAGGCTAATGCTCTGGGGGCAAGTGTTTGAATCCCGCCACAGCAGGTGGTGAAATTTGAATTCAGTTAATAAATCTGGAATTAAAAGCTAGTCCAAAGGTTAACCATGAAACCATTGTCAATTGTTGTAAAAACCCATCTGGTTCACTAATGCCCTTTAGGGAAGGAAATCTGCCATCCTTACCTGGTCTGGCCTACATGTAACATCAGACAAAAAAATGTGGTTGACTCTCAACTGCCCTCTGAAATGGCCGAGCAAGCCACTCAGTTCAAGGGCAATTAGGGATGGGTAATAAATGCTGGCCTAGCCAGCAATGCCCACATCCCACAAATGAATTTTTAAAAATTGCAGCAAAGTTATGGTAAATTTGTACAGAACTTTAGTTAGAGCTCACTTGCAGTACTGTGTACAGCTCTGGTCTCCAATTTATAAAACAGATATAGAGGCACTGGAAAAAGTGGGAAAAAATAATTACTAGGATGATACCAGAACTGAGAGGTTACACCTATCAGGAAAGTTTGAACAAGTTGGGGCTCTTTTCTCTAAAAGGGTGACCTGATAGAGGTCTTGAAAATTATGAAAGAAGGGGAGCAAGGACAATATCCACTTGGTTAGAGTTGAGAAGCAAGAAGGGATCGCACTACTAGGGGGGTATTCGATACGCCTCCAAATAGTGAGAGAGAGGGAGAGGAGTAAATCTGCAGGGAAATCACAGAGATGTGCAAGAACTATAGAGTTGTGATATTAGGGGACTTTAATTTCCTAAAAATTAATTGGGATAATGTTAGAGTAAAGGATAAGCAGGGGGAGGAATTTCTGGAATGTGTTCAGGAGAACACCTTAATCAGTTTGTTCTCAGCCCGACTAGAAAAGAGGCATTGCTCGATCTGGTGCTCGGAAATGAGGTTGGCCAAATGGACCAACTTCCGCGGGCAGCACTTGGGTCAGACTGATATCATCATATCATAAGGTTTAGACTCGTAGTGCAGAAAAGCAAGGAACAATATAAGGTAGATTGGAAGAGAGCTAATTTCAATGCGATGAGAAGGGATCTAGCCAGGGTAGAATGGAACCCAAGACTGACAGGAAATATTGTAACGGAGCAATGGTCTTTAAGGAAGAGATGCTTCGGGTACAGGCCAGGTACATTCCAACAAGGGTGAAAGGTAGGGGAACCAAAACCATGGCTCCTTGGATGACGAGAGCGAGAAAGATTATGATAAAACAAAAAAAGAGGGTGTATGATGCATGCCAGGTCACAGAGTCATAGAGTTATACAACACAGAAACAGGCCCTTCGGCCCTTCGTGTCCATGCCAGCCATCAAGCACCTACTTACTCTAATCCCATTTTCCAGCACTTGCATGCTATGGCATTTCAAGTGCTCATCTAAATACTTCTTAAATGTTGTGAGGGTTGCTGCCTCTACCACCCCTTCAGGCAGTGTGTTCCAGATTCCAACCACCCTCTGGGTGAAAGATTTTTTCCTCAAATCCCCTCTAAACTTCCTGCACTTTACCTTAAATCTATGCCCACTGGTGATTGACACCTCCGCGAAGGGAAAAAGTTTCTTCCTATCAATGCTCCGCATAATTTTGTATACCTCTATCAGGTCTCTCCTCAGCCTTCTCTGCTCTAAGGAAAACAACCCTAGCCTAACTAGTCTCCCTGCATAGCTGAAATGCTCCAGCCCAAGCAACATCCTGGGAACCCAAAAATCTTCTACTGACATGTAAATAGTAAATGGGTAGTAAGGGTGGAGTGGGCATTATGGACAAAGAGGGAAATATATGTTCAGAGGCACAGGACAAGTTAGAATACTGAATGAATACTCTGTATCGGTGTTTACTGAAGAAAAGGAATCTGACAAAATATCTGTAGAAGTGGAGAGAGTCGATAGGGTAAAAATTGAGAGTGAGGAGGTACTGGAAAGGCTGGCTATGACTAGGGTAGATAAATCACCTGGTCCAGATGGCTTGTATCCCAGGTTGCTAAAGAAAGTGGGGGTGGAGATAGCAGAAGGGCTCGCCACAATCTTCCAATCTTCCCTAAATATAGGGGATATGCCAGAGGATTAGAGAGTGGCAAACGTGACACCCTTATTCAAGAAAGGATGTAAGGACAGTCATAGTAGCTACAGGCCAGTTAGTTTAATGTCAATGGTGGGTAAGGATTTAGAAACAATAATCGGGAAAAAAATCAACACACACTTGGAGAGGTTTGGGTTAATTAAGAATAGCCAGCATGGATTTATAAAAGGAAGATCATGTTTGACAATCTAATTGAATTTTTTGATGAAGTAACAGAGAATGTTGATGAAGGGAATGCGGTGGATGTTGTCTATATGGATTTTAAGAAAGTGTTTGATAAAGTACCACATAAAAGTCTGGTTAACAAAATTGAGGCTCATGGAATAGGAGAGTCAGTGTCCAATGGGATAAAAAAAATTGACTTAAGGACAGAAAAGAGCGAGTCATGGTAAATGTTTTTTAGACTGGAGGATAGTAGACAGTGGTGTTCCCCAAAGGTCAGTGCTAGGATTACTGCTTTTTTTGTTAAATACAACTGACTTAGATCTTGGAATACAGAGTAGAATTTTAAAATTTGCCGATGATACCAAACTTGGAGGAGTGGCAAACAGTGAGGATGATATGAACCGCCTGCAACAGGACGTAGATAGGCTAGCAGAATGGGCAGAGAGGTGGCAGATGGAGTTTAATATTGACAAGTGTAAGTGATGCATTTTGGCAGAAGGGATAAGGGTGAGGCAATATAGATTTAATGGCACAGTTCTAAAGAGTGTACAGGAACAGAGGGACCTGTGGATGCATGTGCATCGATCTTTGAAGGTGGCAGGACATATTGAGGGAGTGGATAGTAAAGCATATGGGATCTTGGGCTTCATTAATAGAGGCATAGAGTACAAAAGCGGGGAAGTTATGCTGAACCTTTATAAAGCTCTGGTTAGGCCCCAACAAGAGTATTGCGTCCAGATCTGGTCACCACACTTTAGGAAGGATATGAGGGTCCCTGGGAGTGTGCAGAGGAGATTTACCAGAATGATTCCAAGGATGGGGGATTTTAGTTACAAGGTTAGATTGGAGAAGCTGGGGTTGTTCTCCCTGGAGCAAAGGAGATTGAGGGGAGATTAGATAGAGGTGTACAAGATTATGACAAGCTTAGATAAGTTAGACAAGGAAAAACTGCTCCCATTAACTGATGATACAGGGACTAGGGGACACAGATTGAAGGTTTTGGGCAAGAGATGCAGGGGGAATGTGAGGAAGAACTTTTTTGTGCAGCGAGTGTTAATGAGCTGGAACTCGCTGCCTACGAGGGTGGTGGAAGTGGAGACAATCAATTACTTCAAAAGGAAATTGGATGGCTACTTGAAGGAAATAAACTTGCAGGGCGATGGGGATCGAGCGAGGGATTGGAACTGACTTGTTTACTCTGTGGAGCGCCGGCATGGACTCGATAGGCCGAATGGCCTCCTTCTCTGCCGTAAATGACTCTATGACTCTAATCTGATAGGGTAGATGTAGAGAAAATCTTTCCACTTGAGCACAAAACTGCAGGTCATAATGGTAAGACAATCAGTAATGAATCCAATAAGTAGGGCTCTACAAAACTCACAGTCAAATTTAACAAATTTCATGGTCACAGCATTTTAAGAATAGTGAATTTCACAATTTCATATATTTAAATCGTAAATTTCACACTGTTGCAACAGACCGTGAAAATGATCTATTTAAAACAAAAAAAAGACGAGGGAGGTTCATATGTACATTACATGTAATTTTGGACAGCATTAGGCATTACACCTTGGAGCACAGATTTGAAAGATTTGGTCATGTAAGTAGCATTGTCACTCATGAAAGCAGACACTTTGTTTAAATCTGCATCGTATTTTGAAAGGGTTTTGATTATTGCTTGGGAAAATGTGGTGTATTTAACAGCTTCTAAATGGACGCTGTCTGCAAGCACTGCGGTTAGCTTTCCTGACTTTACATCTTCAGTCTTACCAGGCATAAAATGAAACAAAATATGCAGCACATTGTTGCCTTGCTCATCGATAGACCTATCACAAATAATTGCCAAAGACTCACATACGTTAATCTGAGACTTCATCTCCTCACAATGTGTAGCAAAAACGTTCGGTAGGTAGTCCTGTTGTAGTTTATTTGCACTTAGTAAGCAGCCACCAGGGTGGCACAGTGGTTAGCATTGCAGCCTCACAACTCCAGGGATCTGGGTTTGATTCTGGGTACTACCTGTGTGGAGTTTGCAAGTTCTCCCTGTGATTGCATGGGTTTCTGCTGGGTGTTCCGGTTTCCTCCCATAGCCAAAGACTTGCAGGTTGATAGGTAAATTGGCCATTATAAATTGCTCCTAGTGGTAGTAGGGAAATTGAGAGAAGGTAGGAATGTGGGATTAATGTAGAATTTGTATAAATGGGTGGTTGATGGTCAGCACAGACCCAGTGGGCCGAAGGGCCTGTTTCACTACTGTAGCTCTAAATAAAATAAATATTTTCCACATTACATTGAATGAATAGCCGCAGCTTTGGGTGATCAAGTTTTTCCAATGGTAGGTTGGCGCTTGCAGAAATATCCACAAGCTCCAATGTCACCAACAGACGATTTTCTGAGCTCTCTGTTGACTTCTTAAAAAGCGATGAAATCAGTGCTTGTTCGTTTTGCGTGTTTGTTTTCCGGCAGTGAAGTGTCGGATGCTCTCTTTCTGCTGCGATGGCTTTCGGAATCTAAGTGGTTCTGAACCGTTGCCCGCCATGTGTGACCCAATGAAACATTGCAGCTTGTACAAACCATCATTCCACCATTGACATGCAGAATTTGGCTTCCAAATTCTTTCACTCAATGTGCTGCAATCATGCTTGTGGCCGTTTTTGGTTTGCCCATTCTGGCATTCTCACTTGTCTGCTAATACTTGAGACTGCTTCTCTCAAACTGCACTTGAAGCCCTCCCTCATCTACCAATCAGCAAGGTGAGCCTTGTGTCAATGAATTAAACACTTGATGTTCGCAAAATGGTCGATTTCACAGAGGACCCGAGATTTCACAGTCCACGAAGCATTTTTCACTGCTGCGAATTTGATCAGGCCCCACATTGGGAATTCAGGAGAAACATCTTGACCCAAAGAGTGGTTAGAAATGTGGAACTCACTACCACAGGGCCTGGTTGAGGTGAATAGCATAGGTGCATTTAAGAGAAAGCTAGATAAGTACAAGAAAGGAATGGAAGGAAATGTTGATAGGGTGAAATGAAATAGGATGGGAGGAGGCTTGTGTGGAACATAAACACTGCCATGGTGGGCCGAATGGCCTGTTTCTGTGATGTTCATTCTCTGTAAGAATAAAGGATGCAAAATAACTTAAATTTAATACTTGCTTTTAACAGACTAAAACTTCCCAAGGGGCTTCGTGAGGGAAAGAGATGGATCAAGCAGTAGAGGATTTAGGAGATGGGCTGAACTGTATAGGGGTTAGGAGAATGACAGGCCAAAGGGAGTTAAAAGCTTAGGTTTTGAGGCAGGAAATAGCAAGGCATAGAGCTTATGTAGGGAGCCCCAGAGGTTGGGCACCAATGAACACCACACAATCCTTCGTACAATATGTACCCTCCTCCGTACAATATGGACCCCTAGAAGGAAACATAGGACCCTATCTGGTGAATGGTTGGAAACTCTAGTACTAATTACTGCCATATAATGGAGCACACCCTTCAACAGGTGTCCAGTAACATAGCATGAGTACAGCTTAGGAGCCTTGGGAGGAGGGTTTAACAACTTCCTCAAAAAGTGGTTGATAAGAGAGTCTGATAATAAGGGTAGATATAAATGTAAACAATGCAGAAGCATTTCTGTAGCAGTAATGTAATATTAGACAGTACATTTTGCAAGACTCAAAACCAAACCAAGTCTACCTGAGAACAATTAAGATTTGCAGCATAGAGGAGGAGGGGCCATTCGATCCATTGTGTCAGTGCCAACCCTTTTAGCTGATCCTCCTATATTATCTTTTCCAAAGCCCTGAATATTTCTCTGAGGCATAGGAAGATTGCAGTCTCTCGATACCTGCATTGTAAATGTAACCAACTGGGTGTTAAATCTTTCGGCCTCCGCGTCAGTGAAACTTGCCTTTAATCAATTTGCATGCGTTTTAAACGCTGAAAAGAAATTAAATCGCCTGAGAGTTAAAGTGCTTCTTTCAGTTCAAAGAATCTTTAATTTTCTTCACGATTAATGCTCTTCCAATACAATTGCATTGTCAGTAACTACCCAGTTAGAAACTTTGTGTCTCTGTCATTTTGTCTGCCAGATTTTTTTGCCAGTTTTTGGTTGTGGAGAGACAAGAGTAGCTGAGATTGTTCTCCTTTAGTGCAGAGAAAGATGAAGGGGGATTAGAGCAGAGAAGGTTAAGGGGGGATTTGATAGAGATGTTCAAAATCATGAAGGGTTTTGACAGTAAATAAGGAGAAAGAGGAAGGTCGGTAACCAGATGACATATATTTAAGGTAATTGGCAAAAGAACCAAAGGGGAAATGAGGAGAATCTTTTTAACACAGTGAGTTGTTGTGATCTGGAATGCGCTGCCTGAAAGGGCAGTGGAAGCAAATTCAATAGGAACTTTCAAAAGGGGATTAGATCAATACTTGAAGGGGACAAAATCGCAGGGCTATGAAAAAAGAGCAGGGAAATGCGACTAATTGAATAGTTCTAACAGCCAGCACACGTACGATGGACTGAATAGCCTCCTTCTCTGCTTGAAGGTTCTATTCTATGATAGGTTGGATCTTTCATGTTTTAATCATTCCACTTTTCCATGAATTGAACTCGTGCTGTTTTCAAGGAAATGCGCACCTGTTACACGTTACTTGCTCACTGCTTTACTTTCAAGGGATATTTGGCTGTCTATAGAACTCCTGTCTGTGAGGCAGAAGATTGTGGGTTCAAGCCCCACTCGAGAGCAAATCTGCAACCAAAGCCAACATACCTATATGGCACTGAGCCCGTGTTTCAGCGTTATAAGCAACAACCTTCAGGTGAGACGTTAAACCGAGTCTTTATCTGCCTGTTCGGGTCGTTGTTAATGATTGCTCAGCTCTATCCCAGAGAGAGTGCAGGGTAATTCTCCTGGTGTCGCGGCCAATGGTCCTCCCACCAAAAGTACACATCGGGGTAAATTTACTTGCTCCTGGAGCTATTCAATCACTTACATCGGAGGCCATTCAGCCCTTCAAGCCTGTTCCACCAATGAGATCATGGCTGATCTTGATCTTAATGCCATCTACCCACTTTGGTTCTCTAGCCCTTAATACCCTTGTCTAACAAAAATCGATCAATCTAGTTTTGAGTTTTTAAATGACCCAGCCAGTATCAACAGTTTATTTGGAAGAGTTCCACATTTCCACTACCCATTGTGTGAAGAAGTACTTCCTAACATCACCCCTGAATACCCTGGCTCTAATTTTAAGGTTATTACCCCTTGTTCTGGATTCCCTCCAACAGAGGAAATAGTTTCTCTCTATCGACCCTACCAACTCCTTTAATCATCTTAAGCACCTCAATTAGATCACCTTGTAATCTTCTGTACTTAAGGGTATACAAGTCTAGTCTATACAACCTGTCCTCGTAGTTTAACCCTTTCAACCACTTGGGCCCAGCAAGCTAGGAAATTCAGGCAGAATTGAGTGCCGGTCTGTAAACAAGTCTGCCTAATTTTCCTGAATTTGTTGTCCCCTAGGAAATCTAAGAACCAAGCTATCAAGAACAGAAAAATCTGCCAGGTTGGCTCTTTGCTGTTCTGAATACATTTTGAAGTGTGTTCAATGCTGTAAGGAAATACAGCAGCCATTTTGTGCACAGCAAGATACCATTGTGATGGTGACTGGATCATGGTTTTAGCGATGTCGGTTGTCAGAGAAATATTGTCCAGGACACTGGGGGGAACTCCCCTGCTCTTCTTTACATAGTCCCATGGGATTTTTCACATCCAGTTTAAGAGGGCAGGCAAGGCCTCGGTTTAACGTTTCATCTGAAGGATGGCACCTCCAAAAGTGCAGCATGCCCTGCACTAGACTGTCAGCCTGGATTATGTGTTCAAGTCTCTGGAGTGGGTCTATGAACCCACTAGGCTAATTCTGACACATTTATATGTGAAAGATGATTCATTGTGTGTGAATTATTTACATATTTTCACAGATGTGACAAGGTTCTGTATAAAGGCAAGTGTTTTTCTTTTTGAGCACACTTGTCTGAGAGTGTAAACCTCAGCAAATGTGGGTGGAAAGTATGTGAAATTGGAGAAACTGTGCTGCAAAGGGGGTGTGATTATCAATTAACGATTTAAGGAAATCGTCTTTTGTCTCTCTGTGACACGATTGGATACTCGAAGGTTTCAGGAATTTCTTTTTTGTTATTCATTCATGGGATGTGGGCATTGCTGGCAAGGCCAGCATTTATTGCCCATCCCTAATTGCCCTTGAGAAGGTGGTGGTGAGCTGCCTTCATGAACCACTGCAGTCCATGTGGGGTCGGTACACCCACAGTGCTGTTAGGAAGGGAGTTCCAGGATTTTGACCCAGCGACAGTGAAGAAACTGGAATATAGTTCCAAGTCAGGATGGTGTGTGACTTGGAGGCAAACTTGCAGTTGGTGGTGTTCCCATGCATCTGCTGCCGTTGTTCTTCTAGGTGGCGGAGGGTGTAGGTTTGGAGGGTGTTGTCTTGTAGATGGTACACACTGCTGCCACTGTGCATCGGTGGTGGAGGGAATGTCTGTGGATGGGGTGCGATTCAAGTGGGCTGCTTTGTCCTTGATGGCATCGAGCTTCTTGAGTGTTGTTGGAGCTGCACCTATCCAGGCAAGTGGAGAGTATTCCATCACACTCCTGATGTGTTTTGTAGATGATGGACAGACTTTGGGGAGTCAGGAGGTGAGTTACTCACCACAGGATTTCTAGCCTCTGAGCTGCTCTTGTAGCCACGGTATTTATATGGCTACTCCAGTTCAGTTTCTGGTCAATGGTACCCCACCCCCCCCCCCCCGAGAATGTTGATAGTCGGGGATTCAGCGATTGTAATGCCATTGAATGACAAGGGGAGATGGTTAGATTCTCTCTTGTTGGAAATGGTCAGTGCCTGGCACTTGTGTGGCGCGAATGTTACTTGCCACTTATCAGCCCAAGCCTAGATACTGTACAGGCCTTGCTGCATTTCTACATGGACTGCTTCAGTATCTGAGGAATCGCGACTGATGCTGAACATTGTGCAATCATCAGCGAACATCCCCACTTCTGACCTTATGATTGAAGGAAGGTCATTGATGAGGTAGCTGAAGATGGTTGGGCCCAGGACACCATCCTGAGGAATTCCTGCAGTGATATCCTGGAGCTCAGATGATTGACCTCCAACAACCACAACCATCTTCCTTTGCGCTAGATATGACTCCAACCAGCGGAGAGCTTTCCTGATTCCCATTTACTCCAGTTTTGCTAGGGCTCCTCAATGCCACACTTGGTCAAATGCTGCCTTGATGGCAAGGGCAGTCACTCTCACCTCACCTCTTGAGTTCAGGTCTCTTGTCCATGTTTGAACAAAGGATGTAATGATGTCAGGAGTTGAGTGGCCCTGGCGGAACCCAAACTAAGCGTCACTGAGCAGGTTATTGTAAGCAAGTGCTGCTTGATAGCACTGTCGACGACACCTTCCACCACTTTCCTGATGATCACGAGTAGGCTGATGGGGCAGTAATTGGCTGGGTTGGACTTGTCCTGCTTTTTGTGTACAGGACATACCTGGGCAATTTTCCACATTGCAGGGTAGATGCCAGTGCTGTAGTTGTACTGGAACAGCTTGGCTAGGGGCGCGGCAAGTTCTGGAGCACAGGTCTTCAGTACTATTGCTTGAATATTGTCAGGGCCCATCGCCTTTGCAGTATCCAGTGCCTTCAGTCGTTTCTTGATATCACGCAGAGTGAATTCAATTGGCCGAAGACTGTGATGCTGGGGACCTCAGGAGGAGGCCGAGATGGATCATCAACTCGGCACCTCTGGCTGAAGATTGTTGCAAATGCTTCAGCCTTATCTTTTGCACTGATGCACTGGGCTCCCCCATCATTGAGGATGGGGATATTTGCAGAGCCACCTACTCCATTTCAGGGGGTGTCAATTTGTTATTTGCCATTTAGAAAGGCAGAAACTAAACTGTATAGAAACAATGGTGAAAAGCCACCTGAACCTCGAGTCTGTGCTTCTGCTTTGGTTCTGTCAGTATCACAGACTAACATCTGTATTCCGCCAACATTATTGCCTGGGGAAGTCTGAATAGAGACTCCAAAGCCTGCAGCTAGAATTACGTCACCTTTTTCCAGGCAGCCAGAAATATCAGTTGAGGGTTTTGTGACTCATGGCCAGTCTCAGTATTTTGTCTCCTCCAGAAATATGCTTTATTCATAAAATTTGTAAAAATACATTACATAACAGTTCAAATTGACATTCCATAAAGTGCCATACAGATCAGATTTTTTCAATACCATTAATGAGGTGCCTCACCACACTTGCCTTTATAGTTACAATGTATATTTACATTACACATCAAGCATTCTCTGGTGCTTACAGCCGAGGGGTTTTATACAGGTTCCAGCCCCTCGGTATACCAAGGCAAAAGGGCCTTGTAGCACTTGTGCTTTGCTCATTAGAGTGAGGGCACATTACATCTAATAACATAGGGGCATTAAAACAAAACAAAACTCTTTACATTTAAGGGACATACTGGAATAGATACACATCTTATTGCAGAATCAAGTGTAATCCTCAGACTCACTCTGCTTTGCCAAATCTATGTACAAAAACAGTTAAAAAAACATATTTAATTATTTAAAGAACTCAAGATGATAACCCACCCTGCAGGTATTAAAATACTCTGGCATAATTGAGCTTTCAATTATTCACCATGACAAAGTTAGAATGAAAGCTTTTCATGACCATTGCCCTAACAGCCCCCTTCCGTGATATGTATCAGCAGCAAGATCAAATATCAAACTAGATACGGTTTTCCCAACCACAGTTGAGGCAGTGCAAGTCACAGAGTGATCCCTAAAAAGCCTGTTTGCCTCTCTAACTCCTGGATGAGTTTCCCTCATTGAGCCACTCATTCTTATATACACTTGACAACCAATGGATGACGGGCATTTGTCAACCAGTGGATGAAGGACACTCATTGACCAATGGATGAAGGACACGTCAACCAATGAATGAAGGCCACTTGTCAACCAGTGGATGAGGAACATTTATCAATCAATGGATGATCAACCAGGTCACTCACGTTAATGGCCCGGGACACCAAATTTGGACAGTTACAGCAGCCATGTGAACCTGCCCTTGCAGCTTCAACAATCCCACAGCTTTGCAATGGAGCATCAGTCTACTGCACACTCAAAAGCCAGTGTGGGCTTGAACCCTCAGCCTTATGAGCTCAAAAGAAGAGTAAGATGAGCTGAGCCAGGCGGTCACTTTTCTGTGCTACCTATGTTCTTCCTCACATGTCTGTTCAGAGGGCAGCACACTCGCCTCTGAGTCAGAAAGTTGTGGGTTCAATCCGCAGTCCAGAGACTTGAGCACAAAAATCTAGCCTGACATTCCAATGCAGTACTGAGGGAGGGCTGTACTATCCGAGGTCTCTTGGATGAGATGTTAAACTGAGGCCCTGTCTGCCCTATCAGGTGGACATAAAAGATTCCATGGTACTATTGGAGGAGCAGGATAGTTCTTCCTGATGTCCTGGTCAATATTTATCCTCAACCAACATCTAAAACACAAGTTATCTGATGAATATCACATTGCATCTTGTGGCATCTTGCTGTGTGAGAATTGGTTGACGTTTTCTAGACTTTAACAGTAACTACATTCATATTTCATTGGCTGTAAAATGTTTTGGGACTTTTGAGGTCAGGAAAAGTGTATTATAAATGCAAGCCCTTTCTTTCTTGATGTGCTAAGTGGTGTTCTCCAAGGATCTGGTCTGGAGTGTCATCTTTTCACCACATTTATCAGTGACTTGGATGAATAAATAAGGAGTTGAACATCCAACTTTGCAAATGGCACTAAGTTGGGAGGCACAGTAAGTAATGCAGATGGGAGCAAAGCAACGCTCCAACGGAACAGAGAAAGATTACATGAATGGGAAAAAACAGGCCAGATGAAGTTCACTATGGGGGGGTCTGGACCATAGAAAAATTACAGCACAGAAGGAGGCCATTCAGCCCATCGTGTCCATGCCGACCGAAAAAACTAGCCGCCCAATCTAATCCCACCTTCCAGCACCTGGTCCATAACCTTGGCGGTTACAGCACTTCAGGTGCAGGTCCACATACCTTTTTAAAGAATTGAGGGTTTCTGCCTCCACCACTGTTCCTGGCAGTGAATTCCAGACACCCACCACCCTCTGGGTGAAAACAATTTTCCTCATGTCCCCTCTAATCCTTCTACCAATCACCTTAAATCTGTGCCCCCTGGTAATTGACCTCTCCTCTGGGGGAAACAGGTCCTTTCTGTCTACTCTATCTAGGCCCCTCATAATTTTGTACACCTCAATTAAGTCACCCCTCAGCCTCCTCTGTTCTAAGGAAAACAACCCTAGCCGATCCAACCTTTCTTCATAACTGCAACTTTCGAGCCCTGGCAACATTCTTATAAATCTCCTCTATACTCTCTCCAGAGCAATTATGTTCCTTCTGTAATGTGGTGACCAGAACTGTATGCAATACTCCAACTGTTTGATACAGTTCCAGCATTACATCCCTGCTTTTGAATTCTATACCTTGGCCAATAAAGGAAAGCTTTCCATATGCCTTCTGCACCACTCTATCTACCTGTCCTGCCACCTTCAGGGAACTGTGGACATGCACTCCAAGGTCTCTTACTTCTTCTACCTCTCTCAATATCCTCCCGTTTATTGTGTATTCCCTCGCTTTATTTGCCCTCCCCAAATGCATTACCTCACACTTCTCTGAATTGAATTCCATTTGCCCACTGGAGTCTACGGCTATCCTCTTCACTATCAACTACATGGCCAATTTTTGTGTCATCTGAAAATTTCCCAGTCATGCCTCCCACATTTAAGTCCAAATCATTAATATATGCCACAAACAGCAAGGGACTCAACACTGAGCCCTGTGGAACGCCACTGGAAACAGCTTTCCATTCACAAAAACATCCATCGACTACTACCCTTTGCTTCCTGTCCCTGAGCCAATTCTGGATCCAACCTGCCACATTCCCCTGTATCCCATAGGCTTTCATTTTACTGACCAGTTTGCCATGTGGGACCTTGTCAAATGTCTTACTAAAATCCATGTAGACCACATCTACTGCATTACCCTCATCAATCCTTCTTGGTAATTCCTCAAAAAACTCAATTAAGTTAGTAAAACATGACCTTCCCTTAACAAATGACTATTCCTGATTAATCCGTACCTTTCTAAGTGGCAGGTTATCCTGTCTCTCAGAATAGATTTTAACAATTTACCCACCACCGAGGTCAGACTGACAGGCCTATAATTATTTGGCCTACCCCTCACACCCTTTTTGAACAACGGTACAACGTTCGCAGACCTCAGTCATCTGGTATCTCTCCTGTATCTAAGTGAGGATTTGAAGATGATCCTCAGCACATCTGTTATTACCTCCCTGGCTTCCTTTACCAACCTGGGATGCAATCCATCCGGCCCTGGCGATTCAAGGATGTCAGACCCTCTAGTACTTCCTCTCTCATTATGCTTATCATATCTAATATTTCACACTCCTCCTCTTTAACTACAATGTCTGAATTATCCCTCCCCTTTTCGAAGACAGAGACAAAAAACTCATTAAGAACCCTGCCCACATCTTCTGCATCCACGCATAAGCTCCCTTGTGCATCTCTGATAGGCTCTACCCTTTCTTTAGTTATCCTCTTGCGCTTAATGTACTAATAAAACATCTTAGGGCTTTCCTTGATTCTACCTGCCAATAATTTTGCATGTCCTCTCTTTGTTTTTCTTATTTCCTTTTCTACTTCACCCCTGCACTTTCTATACTCCTCTAGGCTTTCTAAAGTATTAAGATTTTTGTGATCATCATAAGCTTTCTTTTTCTGCTTTAACTTAGGCGAAATGCTCATTCAGAGAGCCGGTGCAGACACGATGGGCTGAATGGCCTCCTTCTGCGCTGTAACAATTCTGTGATTCTGTGACTTCATCCACTTTGGATCCAAGAAAGACAAACTGGAGTATCTTCTTAACAATGAGAGGCAAGGATCTGTGGGAGAAAAAAGAAAGACATGCATTTATATAGCACTTTTCACAGCCACCAGACGTCTATAAGTACTTTACAGTCAATGAAGTACTTTTCGAAGTGTAGTCACTGTTGTAATGTAGAAAATACAGCAGCCAGTATGCACACAGCAAGCTCCCACTAACAGCAATGTGATAATGACCAGATAATCTGTTTTTGTGATGTTGATTGAGGGATTAATATTGGTCAGGACAACAGGGGGAATTCCCCTGCTCTTTGAAATAATGCCATTGGATCTTTTACATCCACCTGAACAGAAGAGGCCTCAGTTTAACATTTCATCCGAAAGACAGCATCTCTGACAGTGAATGCTCCCTCAGTACTGCACTGGAGTGTCAGCCGAGATTTTTTTTTGTGCTCAAGCCCTGAACATAAGAACATAAGAAATAGGAGCAGAAGTAGGCCATTTAGCCCTTCAAGCCTGCTTCGCCATTGAATGAGATCATGGCTGATCTTTTACTTCAACACCATTTCCCTGCACTATCCCCGTAATCCTTGATGTTTTTAATATGTAGAAATCTATCAATCTCAGTCTTGAACATACTCAATGACTGAGTCTCCGCAACCCTCTGGGGCAGAGAATTCCAAAGATTCACCACCCTCTGAGTGAAGAAATTCCTCCTCATCTCAGTCCCAAATGGCTTGCCCCTTATTCTGAGACTGTGTCCCCTGATTCTAGACTCCCCAGCCAGGGGAAACATCCTTCCTGCATCAACCCTGTCGAGCTCTGTAAGAATTTTGTATGTTTGAATGAGATCACCCCTCATTCTTCTAAACTCCAGAGAATGAAGGCCCAGTCTATTTAATCTTTCATCATAGAACAATCCCTCCATCCCAGAAATTAGTTTGGTGAACCTTCATTGCACTCCCTCTATGGCAAGTATATCTTTCCTTAAGTAAGGAAACCATAACCTGATAAGTCACAGGTCAGAGTGCTACCAACTGAGCCACAGCTGACGCTATAATGTTATAATATGGGAACTACAGCAGCCAATTTGTGCACAGCAAGCTCCCACAAACAGAAATGTGATAATGACCAGATAATCTACTTTTAGCAATATCGATTGAGAGAGATATGTTGGCCAGGACACCTTTGCCCTTCTTCAGATAGATGCTGTGGGATCTTTCACGTACTTGAGAGGGCAGACAGGGCCTCAGTTTAACGTCTCATCTGAAAGATGGCACCTCCAATATTGTCGCACTCCCTCAGTACTGCACAGCGAGTGTCAGCTTAGCTTTTTGCGCTCAAGCCCCTGACTCAGAGGTGGGAGTGGAGTGCCTACTGAGCCACGGTTGCCACCATCAGACTGATTGTTAAGCTGGTCCTGTGGTCAGTGTGAGGCAGCTATCTATCAATTAGCTGCATTTGAAGAGCATTGGAGGATTGTCAGAAGTTGGACTGACAGGGTACAGATCAACACTGAGCTGTGTCCTGGAGTATGGCTAGCCATTTTGGCCATGTCCTATAAGGAAAGGAAGATAATACACAGGAAGAAATGCAAGTGAGGCTCCTTGATTTCTGAAATTGGATATGATACAAACCATGGGCCTGAGCTGCTCTCAGTATTGTTTAAGGCCGTGAACAGCTCAGACCAGAAAAATCCCCAGTTTAAAGTCCTGGCTTGTGCTGAGATTGCTGAGGGATTTTTTTTTTTCCATTTTATTGGATGTTGGGATTCATAAAAGTCATTAAACCGGATTAGCCCAGGAGAAAAGCTCTCGGCCGTCTCAATGAATGGGCTGTTCTAATTCATTTTAGATGAATTCATTTTCGAGGGGAGGGTGTGAAAAAAATGTTAATAACAAAGAACTTTTAATCGGCAACATTTGGAGATGAATGGAATCTGGGGCTGGGCATGGGGAGGGGAACTGTCGCTGAAGGGGTTAATCCCGAGGTTCTGCTGGTGCCTCAACACACTGTGGGCAGTGATGTCTGCCTCCTGCCAGACATTTTGATTTTGAGTCAGACAGCTTGCCTGCACGCACTCACTAAGGTCTCCCCTCACAGCTGGGAGTCTCCTGCAATATTGCTTGTTCATCAGTCACTGCCAGTCAACTTTTACTCTGAGCCAGCTGTCAATCAGAAGCCGATTAGTCTCCTGTGTCGCGTTTTTTTATAAAACTTTGCACTGAGCCCCATTGCCCTGACAATATCCATAAACCCTTCTTTCCTTCATTCGTTACTTTAACCCAGTAACTTTTGAAACAGACTTTCCTCTTCTGTGCTGGGCACGTGTGCGCTTGGCAAAACCGAGAACCTTTCGCACAATCAGGCACAGCCCATTCTTGGAGAGGGTGCAGAGGAGATTTACTAGGATAGTACCAGGGATGGGAGACTTCAGTTCTATTGTGATACTGGAGCAGCTGGGATTGTTCTCCTTCGAACAGTGAAAGTTAAGGGGAAATTTAATAACGAGGTTTAAAATTATCAAGGGCTTTGATAGAGTAGACAGGGACAAACTGTTTCCACTGGCAGGAGGGTCAGTAACTAGAGGACTCAGATTTAACATAATTGACAAAAGAACCAGAGGGTAGATGAGATTTTTTTTTTACTCACTGAGTTGTTGTGATCGGGAACGCGCGGCCTGAAAGGGCGGTGGCAGCAGATTCAGTAGTAACTTTCAAAAAGGAATTGGATAAATACTTGTAAGCAAAATATATGCAGGGGTATGGGAAAGGGTTGGAGTGTAAGTCTAACGGAATAACCCTTTGAAAAAGCTAGCACAGACACGATGGGCCGAATGGCCTCCTTCAGTGCTGTGTCATTCTATGATTCTATGAGACAGTGGGGATTGGGGGGGAGCAGGTGGTGGGTGAGCGAAATTCATCTCGGATGGCAGTGCCATATGCAACAACAAATCAGCAGCTCATTTAACACACGCCTGAGCTTTTTCATGGAACTAATTGTAAAATGGGCAGTCATTACACCTCATCACCTCATTGCATTACTGCCCAAGAGTAAAGTCACGCTAGTGCCTTTAGTGGAGGGCAGGGAAAGAATGACTTTCAGATAAAATACTGGTGGATTCTTGTGTACTTTGTGAACCTTGAATCCACACTAACTGCTGGGCAGTACTGAGAAAGAGTGAACCAGTGGGCATAACACACACGGGACTGGGATCAGGAAACAGGCTCAAACCACTGGGACGAAACAAAGTTTTCTAAGTCTTAACTAATAACAGACTCGGTACAGGAACACTCTGGGTTAGTGCTGTGCCTCCATTAATCTGCTAAACTCAGCATTCATCAAATTCTTCAGCCTAATATTCCTGCAAAAGACCGATTTAATTAAATGGAGCGCACACAACAGAAAAAACAACACGAGAAAAGTTAAACTTAACATGGCCCAGTGCTGAGATTAGGAGCTGGGCTATGCAGTGACCAACTGTGTTAAACACACATCACACTGTGTTCAACAACATATATGTCAAAATTGAAGCAGAAAATCTGGCGAAAAATGGCTCATCTTTCAGCTCCGCCTTTTTTTTTTGTTCCAACTGTGCCATAAAATGCTCCCGAAAAATTAAGGCGATGGGGTGGGTGTGAAAAATGATTTGAACAATGAAACAGTTTTCCGCCGTGTTGATATTTTACCACCCACTTTAAATCGCACTCGAGGAGATGAGGATTCTTGTAGTGGCATAGCCTACAGGACACATTTTCTGCTGGGGGTTTCACACAATCTTGGTTCATAAATTGATCCCTGAATCAGAAAACAAAAGCCAGCAGCCCTAATTAACAGAGGGAGGGTCTGGGCTGAATTAGCCAGCTTGCCATGCAAGAGTATTTGTAACTCTTTAATCCTCGCATATGGAAGCACCAATTAGATTTTAACACCTCCTTTGACTTTTCAGTATAAAGTGGCAAGACACAAAACACCAAAGCACTGCGGATGCTGGAAATCGGAAATAAAAAGTGAAAATGCTGGAAATACTCAGCAGGTCCGACAGCATTTGTGGAGAGAGAAACAGAGTTAGTGTTTCAGGTTGAGGACCTTTCCCTTTTTTGGTAGGGTAAGGGTATCGAAGGATATGGATTAAAGGCAGGTAAATGGAGTTGAGGTGCAGATCAGCCATGATCTCATTGATCATTTTCAAGGGGCTGAATGACCTACTTTCCTACTTTCTGCACATTCCTAGTTGACCTGAGGGCATTGAAAGTCAACTATATATTTTGGAATTGGAGTCACATGTAAGGCCAGGCTATATATCGGGAGTGGCGGGTGAGGGGGAGGTGTTGGGGTGGTGTGGGTGTACAACAGCAGCTCCCATTCCTAAAGAGAGTTAGTGAACCAAGTGGGTTTCTACCTCATTCTCACAGGTTTTATGGTCATTGTTCCTGATGCTAGTTCAAAAATTACCAGATCTATTGATGCTAAAGAAAATACTGTGGAAGCTGGAAATCTGAAATAAAAGCAGAAAATGCAGGAAATACTCAGCAAGTCAGGTAGCATCTGTGGAGGGAGAAACACAGTTAATGTTTCAGGTCGATGATCTTTTGACAAAACTGGAAAAAGTTTGAGATGTATCAGGTTTTAAGCAAGTACAAAGGCAGGGAAAGTGGGGAGAGGGAAAAAACAAGAGGGAAGGTCTATGATTGAGTGGAGGGCAGGAGAGATTGAATGACATGAGGGATGATGGTGCAAGGCAAAAGGGGATGGTAATGGGACAAGAAAAGAAACAAAAGATGGGTCTAGAGGAGGTGAAAATAGCAACAGCAGAATTATCACCAACAGCAACCATTCAAAAATATTGGAGCAGAGGTTATGATTTGACATTGTAGTCTGGAAGACTATAAAGTGCCTATTCCAATAATGAGGTGCTATTCCTCAAGCTTCTGTTGAGCTTCATTAGAACATTGTAGGAGGCCAAAGACAGAGAGGTCAGAGTGAGAGTGGGGTGGAAAATTAAAGTGGCAAGCAACCTAAAGCTCAGGGTCATGCTTATGGACTTAACGGAGGGGGCTCAGCAGAGCAGTCACACAATCTGAGTTTGGTCCCCCCCCCAATGTAGAGGAGTCCAGATTTAGAAAAGTGAATTCAAAACTTGCCCATGGTGGGATTCAAACTCACAACCTCTAGTCCCGTACCAGAAACATTAGGGTCACTGCAAACTTATTCTGAGACACTCGTTCAAATGCGTGGACTGACCAGTTAAAAAATGAGGAAGTCTGGAGTGAGAAGAGAAGTCAAGGTGGCTTTGGGAGGTGGATAATATAATTGTGGAGTAAGTTACCAGACGAGGACATTAAACGGGACCAGCATGAATAGGGTCAGGAGTTAATTGGATGTCTTTGCAGATGACACTGGGTGAGATGTAGGTTGAGGTAGATCTAACAATCAGGCTCATTGGCCATGTGGGCTCTTTCTGCGCCTTGGTGCAAACCTTGGTTCAGTCAATAGAATATAAGGACATAAGAAATAGGAGTAAGAATAGGCCATACAGCACTTCAAGCCTACTCCGCCATTGCATACGATCATTCCAATCTTCTTCCTCAACTCGATTTTCCCACCCTTTTCCATTAACCCTGGATTTCTTTTAGTGCTCAAAAATTTAGAGATCTCAGTCTTGAATATAGTTATCCACTGACTATCCACAGCCCTTTGGGGAAGAGTATTCTGCCCTGCTGTCTCTGAGCTGTGATTAATCAATCTGACAGCAGATAGCAGCACCAAGAAATGAACTGAGTTCAGATAGGCAGAGGGCAACAGGCTTGTTGAGTAAGTATATCCTGAGCAGCTTGATGGGGTTGGGGGCGGGGGTTGGTTTGGGGCGAGAAATTCATCAATTAGTTCTTCAAAATGTGATACCACCAGGGGAGGATAAGGTCAGATGTCAGGAAGTTAATCAAGATATTATCTGATGGGAATGCTTCAGCCCTCTGAAGGTTCATCTTTACAGAACATCTCTGGCTACAGGGGGAAGGTTTGCTGTGTTGGGTGTGAGCTTGTTTCATTGTCTGTTAGGTAGGGCTGAACACTGACATGTTTAACAACAATTTCAACACAATGGGAATGGCTATGCTTTTTATTCATTGTTCAACTAAATATTGGGAAGACAGAAGCCATCAATTTTGGTCCCCACTTCAAACTGCATTCCCTAGCTACTGACTCCATCCCTCACCTTGGTAAAAGTTAGTCTGTTTGCAGCCTTGGTGTCACATTTGGCCCCAAGGTGAGCTTCCGACCTCATATTCGCGCCATCACTCAGACCGCCTATTTCCACCTGCATATCATAGTATCATAGTCTGATTTCACCCCTATCACAGCTCATCTGCTGCTGAAACCCTCATTCATGTCTTCGTTACCTTTAGACTTGATTATTACAATGCAGTCCTGGCTACTCTCCCACATTCAACCCTCTGTAAACTTGAGGTCATCTAAAACTCTGCGGCCAGTATCTTAACTCGCATCAAGTCCCATTCACCCATCACCCCTATGCTTGCTGATCGACATTGGCTCCTGGTCATGCAACATCTGGATTTTTAAATTCTCATCCTTGTGTTCAAATCCTTCCCTGGCCTTGCCCCTCCCTATCTCTGCAGTCTCCTCAAGCCTTACAACCCTCCGAGATATCTGTGCTCCTCTAATTCTGATATCTTGCGCATCTCCGATTTTAATTGCTCCACCATTGGTGGCCACGTCTTCAGCTGCCTGGGCCCTAAGCTCTGGAATACCCTCCCTAAACCTCTCTGCCTCCCTGCCTTACTTCCCTCCTTTAAGATACTCCTTTAAACCTAGCTCTTTGACCAAGCTTTTGGTCATCTGGCCTAATGTCTCCTTATGTGGCTCACTGTCATATTTTGCTTTATAATGCCCCTGTGAAGTGCATTGGGCTGTTTTATTACGGACAGTTAAGAGCCAACTTGGTGTGGGACTGGAGTTACAAATAGGCTCAGACTGGATAAGAGCAGCAGGTCTCCTTCCGTAAAAGATATGAGTAAACCAGTTGAGTTTTGACAGACTGACAGTTTCACAGAATGATGAAATGATACAGCACAGAAGGAGGCTATTTAGCCCACCATGCTTCCATAGATTCCAATAATTTGCCCACTACTGAGGTTAGACTGACTGGCCTGTAATTATTCGGTCTATCTGTAATAGCTATGATATCATACTGCCACGTGTCTATCTGTGCCCTCAGCTTATTTGCTTTATTTGCTATACTCCTTGCATTGAAATAGATACCCTTGAGCACTGCCAAACTCTTTTTTTTTTATTTTCTAACATTTTTTCCCCCATCTTCCAGACTCATCCATCAATTTTCTGCCTTCCATTTTCATTTCTGATTTTGTCCCAACTGAGTCTATCCTCAGGTCCCCAGCCCCCTGCCAAACTAGTTTAAACCCTCCCCAACAGCACTAGCAAAACATCCCACAAGGAACTCAGTCCCGGCTCTGTTCAGGTGTAACCAGTCTGGCCTGTACAGGTCCCATCTCCCCCAGAGCCGGTCCCAATGTCCCAGGAATCTAAAGCCCTCGATCCTGCATCATCTTTCCAGCCACACATTCATCCATCTTATCCTTCTATTTCTATACTCACCTGCGCGTGGCACTGGGAGTAATCTGGAGATTACTACCTTTGAGGTCCTGCTTGCAAATTTCTTACCTAGCTCCCTAAATTCTAACTGCAGGACCACATCCCTCTTTCTACCTATGTCCTTGGTTCCGATGTGGACCATGACTGCTGGCTGTTCACCCTACCCCTTCAGGTTGCTCTGCAGCTGCTGACTTCCTTGACCCTGGCACCAGGGAGACAACACACCATCCTGGATTCATGTCTGCGGCCACAGAAACACATGTCTGTTCTCCTGACTATTGAATCACCTATCACTATGGCTCTTCCAGTCTTTCCTGTACCCATCTGTTTAAAAAGGGAGCAAAACCCAATCAGTCTAACCTCAGTAGTGGGCAAATTATTGGAATCTATTCTGAGAGACAGGATAAACTGTCACTTAGAAAGGCACAGGTTAATCAAGGACAGTCATCATGGAATTGTTAAGAAAAGATCTTGTTTGACCAACTTGATCGAATCTTTTGAAGAAGTAACAAGGAAGATAGATGAGGGTAGTGCGGTTGATGTGCTCTACATGGATTTTAGCAAGGTTTTTGACAAGGTTCCACATGGCAGACTGGTTAAAAAAAATCCCATGGAATCCAGGGAAATGCAGCAACGCGCATATAAAATTGGCTCAGTGGCAGGAAACAAAGGATAATTGTTGACGGCTGTTTTAGAGACTGGAGGGCTGTTTCCATTGGCATTCCGCAGGGCTCAGTACTGGGACCCCTACCTTTTGTGGTATATATTAACAATTTGGACGTAAATGTAGGGGGCATGATCAAGAAGTTTGCAGATGGCACAAAGATTGGGCGTGTGGTAGATAGCGAGGAGGATAGCTGTAGTCTGCAAGAAGATATTGATGATCTGGTCAGATGGGCAGAAAAGTGGCAAGTGGAATTCAACCTGGAGAAGTGTGAGTTGATGCATTTTAGGAGGTCAAACAAGGCAAAGGAATACATGATTAATGGGAAAATACTGAGAATTGTAGACCTTGCAGTGAATGTCCACGGATCCCTGAAGGTAGCAGGACGGGTCAATAAGGTGGTTAAGAAGGCATGTGGAATCTTTTCCTTTATTAGCCGAGGTATAGAATATAAGAGCAGGGTGGTTATGCTGGAACTGTATAAATCATTGGTTAGGCCACAACTTGAGTATTGTGTGCAGTTCTGGTCACCTCATTACAGAAAGGATGTAATTGCACTAGAGAGGGTACAGCGGAGATTTATGAGGATGTTGCCAGGACTGGAAAAATGCAGCTATGAGGAAAGATTGGATAGGCTGGGGTTGTTCTCCTTGGAACAGAGAAAGCTGAGGGGAGATCTGATTGAAATGTACAAAATTTTGAGGGGCCTGGATAGAGTGGAGGTGAAGTGTCTATTCACCCTAGCAGAAAGGTCAGCGACAAGGGGGCATAGATTTAAAGTGATTGGTAGAAAAATTAGAGGGGAGATGAGGAAAAACTTTTTCACCTAAAGGGTGGTGGGAGTCTGGAACTCATTGCCTGAAAGGGTAGTTGAGGCAGAGTCCCTCATCTCATTTAAAAGGAGTCTGGATATGCACCTCAAGTGCCGTAATCTGCAGGGCCACGGACCAAATGCTGGAAGGTGGGATTCGAACAGGTGGATCGTTTTTCGGCTGGCACAAACATGATGGGCCAAGTGGCCTCTTTCTGTGCCTTAAACTTTCTATGATTCTATGTTTGTGCCAGCTCTTTGATGGAGCTCTCCCCATAATTCAAGTCCCCTGCTTCCCATAGCCCTGTATTTTTTTTCTTTTTCAAGTATTTATCCAATTTCCTTTTTTAGACTTGCTTCCATCAACCGTTCAGGCAGCGCATTCCAGATCATAACAACTCATTGTGTAAAATGATGTGTTCCCCCATGTCGCCTCTGATTCTTTAGCCAATCATCTTAAATCTGTGTCCTTTGGTTACTGTTCCTTCTGCCACGTAACAGTTTCTCCTTATTTACTCTGTCAAAACCCTTCATAATTTTGAATGCCTCTATCAAATCTCCTCTTAATCTTCTCTGATCTAAGAACAACCCCCATGGTCTCTTTTACTGATAACAGCTTTTTATTTCCAGATTTTTTAAATTGAAAGGATTCAATAGAGTTAATGAGAAACTATTTCTTCCGGTAGGGGAATCCAGAACAAGGCAGCATGCTCTCACAGTGAGAAAGAAAACCTATAACTACAGTGTGGTCAGGGGTGCCATCTTTCAGCTAAGTTGTTAAACCGAGGCCCCGTCTGACTGTTCAATTGGATGTAAAAGGTCCTGTTTCAAAGAAGATCAGAGGGTGGTGGTTGATGGCAAATGTTCATCCTGGAGTTTAGTTACTAGTGGTGTACCGCAAGGATCTGTTTTGGGGCCACTGCTGTTTGTCATTTTTATAAATGACCTGGAAGAGGGTGTAGAAGGGTGGGTTAGTAAATTTGCGGATGACACTAAGGTCGGTGGAGTTGTGGATAGTGCCAAAGGATGTTGTAGGGTACAGAGGGACATAGATAGGCTGCAGAGCTGGGCTGAGAGATGGCAAATGGCGTTTAATGCGGAAAAGTGCGAGGTGATTCACTTTGGAAGGAGTAACAGGAATGCAGAGTACTGGGCTACTGGGAAGATTCTTGGTAGTGTAGATGAACAGAGAGATCTTGGTATCCAGGTGCATAAATCCCTGAAGGTTGCTACCCAGGTTAATAGGGCTGTTAAGAAGGCATATGGTGTGTTAGCTTTTATTAGTAGGGGGATCGAGTTTCGGAGCCATGAGGTCATGCTGCAGCTGTACAAAACTCTGGTGAGACCGCACCTGGAGTATTGCGTGCAGTTCTGGTCACCGCATTATAGGAAGGATGTGGAAGCTATGGAAAGGGTGCAGAGGGGATTTACTAGGATGTTGCCTGGTATGGAGGGAAGGTCTTACGAGGAAAGGCTGAGGGACTTGAGGTTGTTTTCGTTGGAGAGAAGGAGGAGGAGAGGTGACTTAATAGAGACATATAAGATAATCAGAGGGTTAGATAGGGTGGATAGTGAGAGTCCTTTTCCTCGGATGGTGATGGCAAACACGAGGGGACATAGCTTTAATTTGAGGGGTGATAGATATAGGACAGATGTCAGAGGTAGTTTCTTTACTCAGAGAGTAATAGGGGCGTGGAATGCCCTGCCTGCAGCAGTAGTAGACTCGCCAACTTTAAGGGCATTTAAGTGGTCATTGGATAGACATATGGATGAAAATGGAATAGTGTAGGTCAGATTGTTTCACAGGTCGGCGCAACATCGAGGGCTGAAGGGCCTGTACTGCGCTGTAATGTTCTAATTCTTCCTGCGTGTCCTGACTGTGCTGGCCATTTGTCTCATTTGCTCTCTTTGTATGGGATCTTGCTCTGCACAGGTTGACTGCAGCTTTTACCTGTATAAAAGCAGTCAGCTCACTTCAGAAGTAATTCATTGGCTTGTGAAGACACTTTGGAACAAGCTGAGGGTGTTTGATAGATGCAAGTCCTTCCTTTGCTTTCGATTTCAAGTGAATGCTGAAAATCATAAAAACAGAAAAATAACCAGACAGATGGCAAGTTTTTCAGATCTCATGAGAGAAGCCGAACCCTTTCACAGCGGGAGAACTCTATTTGGCTGTGACTCTGACTCTAGCCTCAGGACCAGCCTCGGCCTAACCTAGGCCCGGATAAGACACCCTACATCTCCCGGTGAAGCCTGCTCGAAAGCTCAATAGAGGAGGAACAGTGCCACCATGAGGCAGTGTACAGCATGACTCTTCAGATCCCTGAGCCAGACAGGATACCAGGAATCAGAAGCTAGTTAGAGCCCCCTTCTCCTTTAGAGAAATTTGGCATCAACGTAGGACCTCATTAAATTCACAATCAATTTAAATGTGCCACAATTTGCAACGATCTTGCACTGAAAATCTCTGCAGGTTACGGGTAATTCTGCTTATTGCAAGGAGTTGATTTCTTTTTGTTTACTCTGGGAGTGTGGGCAACAAGTTTTTTTTAATGGGTAAAAAATTCATGTTCACAAGCATGTTGCCCTCTTTGCCTGGAATAACAATGCATGCTGCCATTGCACGAAGCTCTGTATAAAAGCAGTCAATTCACTTCAGAAGTAATTCATTGGGAATTCTAACTTGTAAAATCTGCCTCTGTGTCCTGGAAGATGCCAACGTGAGTAACTGCTGTACACTTGTGCTGTAATGGAAGCAGCACCTCATCGTATCACTGCATCAGGAGCTGTGGATTGAGGGTGCGAATGGGAAGATGGTTGCCTCACTGGTGAGAAAAAAACACTTGCATTCATATAAAGAACAAAGAACAAAGAACAGTACAGCACAGGAACAGGCCATTCGGCCCTCCAAGCCTGCGCCGATCTTGATGCCTGCCTAAACTAACACCTTCTGCACTTCCGGGGCCCATATCCCTCTATTCCCTTCCTATTCATGTATTTGTCAAGATGTCTCTTAAACGTCGCTATCGTATCTGCTTCCACCACCTCCCCTGGCAGCAAGTTCCAGGCACTCACCACCCACTGTGTAAAAAACTTGCCTCGCACATCCCCTCTAAACTTTGCCCCTCGCACCTTAAACCTGTGTCTTTCACAGCCTCAGGATGTCCCAATGTGCTTTACAGCCAATGAGATACTTTTGAAGTGTGGTCACTGTTGTAATGTAGGATACGTGGCAGCCGAGTCACAAGTAGCAAGATCCACAACCAGCAAGGGAAGGTTTACACCAACCTGGATGAGGGCCTCGGGTTGAAAGTTCCTTTCAAAAGTGTTCCCTCAGTACTGCATTGGGAGTGTCAGCCCAGGTATGTGAGGAGTTAAACTTCCTGGGGCCGTCATTGTTTATCACTTGGCCGCAGTCCTTCAATAGGTGCAAGAGGTTGAACTGACGGACAAGATGAACTCAGACAGGGGATGCGCCAAGTGGAAGAGAAACTATAGAGTGAAAGGGGGGGGGGGGGGGGGTCAGAGGATAGGGCATGTGGGGTTTGAGTTTGTGACAAGAGGAAAGACCAATATCATCATCCAAACCAAAACCTTTACCACTGTACTCCAGATTACTGGCAAACAAATTTATTTAGAAATTGGCAAAAGCAGCAAACTCACTTCTTCTGCACTGATCTTCAACGACTGGAAATGAAAAAGTTATCTGATAAAGGTCCTTAGGATTATGGAAATGTTTGATAGGGTAGATGTAGAGAAAATGCTTCCACATGTAGGGGGGGCGTGGAGACCAAAACTAGGGGCCATCAATATAAAATAGTCACTCATAAGTCCAATTGGGAATTCAGGAAAAACTTCCTTACCCAGAGAGTGGTTAGAATGTGGAATCTAGAATGTACTTGAGGTGAATAGTATAGATGCAGTTAAGGGGAATCTAGATAAACTTGTGTTGATCCTTGGTTAGACCATGCTTTGAGCACTGTGTACAGTTCTGGTCTCCATATCACAGAAAAGGTATAGAGGCACTGGAGAAGATTTACAAGACTGATACCAGAACTGAGAGATTATACTTATCAGGAAAGGCTGAACAGGCCTGGGGCTCTATTTTCTAGAGAAGAAAAGGCTGAGAGGTGTCCTGATAGGGTATTTAAAATTATGAAAGAGTTCGATAGGGTAAACGAAGAGACGATGTTTCCACTTGTGGGGGAGTCCAAAATTAGAGGTCATAAATATAAGATAGTCACTCATAAATCCAATAGGGAATTCAGGAGAAACCTCTTTACCCAGAGAGTGGTGAAAGTGTGGAATTCGCTACCACAGACTGTAGTTGAGGCAAATAGTATGGATGCATTTAAGGGGAAGCTAGATAAACACATGAAGGATATACTGATAGGGTTAGATGAAGTAGTGTGGGAGTTGGCTCATGTGGAGCTTAAAGACCAGCATGGACCAGTTGGGCTGAATGGCCTGTTTCTGTGCTCTAAGATCTCATGTTTTTCTGTGTAAGACAGTCACTTACTTCTTTTACCTTGATATTAAAGGAAGAAGTGGCAAAGGAGATCAAAAGAGGGGACTAATCAACAGTGGAGGATAGTGGATGAGAGTGAAGTGGGAAGAATAGGCCAGGATATGAAAGGCGAGGTATATTCAGGCAGTGGAGGTTTGGATTTTTAGACTATAGGATCTCATGGATTTTTGAATTGGGGCTTGCATTTTTTTTTTTGTAGAGGGGTTTCATATATTTTAATGCAGATTGAGCTTTAAGTCTTTGTGTATAACGTTTGAATTTTTGAGTATGGGGAAAAAGGCTCTCACATTTTTGTCGATGGGGGTTTTGCAGTTTTGCTTTTGGGAGTCTTGTGTTTTTGTGTAGTTACATGCTGCCTGTTCACTGCCTATAGCACATGTATTTGACCCCCTAAATCAAAAGGTTTGACATGCCATTCCTACAGTAGTATCCTGTCTGGACAAGCAAACCAACAAGTTATAATCAGACCTACAGGCAACAGGAAATGGTTGTCCATACACTTTGTTGGGAGCACGTTGAAGTTTGGTGACAATTTTCTTTCTTGGACAAAGTTTTCCATAAGAAATAGAAAATACGGGTCTCACTTCAAAAGCACGTTATTGGCCGTAATGTCCTATGGGATGACCTTAGGTCTTTCTTTCATTATATCTTAGAATAATTGTTCAGAGTTGTATTGTAACTGAGCTATAATTTCTGATGTCCATTGACCCTTACTTAGGGCAAACTAGGCAAGTAACGGTCAAGTATAGATGGAGTGGATTGTTCTCAGTATCCTTGGTGATCTGAAGTTGGCTGCATTCCATGGTTGACTCTGCTGTGGCTCTGATTCAAGCCATTCAGAGTAAATTTTACCGTCATTAGGCACTCATCCACATGCATTAGAATGTCACCAAGGACTTAAACAGATATAGCTGATTCACTGACTAAATGGACTTTCCCTTTGGGTGAATTCTTTCCACAACTACTTTGAAAGCCTGCTCCTCTATTTATGTCAGAACAGGTTTACAAGAAGACCTTGCATTTATACAGCCGTTTACCTAGTCAAAACCTCTTGAAAATGTTTCATGCAATGAATTACTTTGAAGTGTAGTTAGATAAACCAGTCAGTCTGTGCCAGTAAGGTTCCACTAGTAGTAACGAGTACAGTCTACTTCTGATAAAACATATTGGGCGAGATTTAACTCATTCGAAACCCATTCAGTTGCAGAGTTAAAATCAGGTCCATTGTGTTGGAAGCATCAGGAGAAGGATGTCCGGTGGATGCTTTTCACCCAAAGGGTGTGGAATATGTTCCCAAAGAAGGACAGTGAATGGATTTAGGAGATAATTAAATATGTTTCGGTAGAGAGACAGGATTGAGGAATATGGTGAGAAGTGAAGAATTAGAGTTGAGGAATACAATCAGCGGATTGGTTGTTGGGATTTAGGGATATGGTCGTTAGGTTGATAGGTGGTGAGAAGATGGATAGGTGGGTTTGAGTGAATTGGTGAGAAGGTGGGCAGGTAGAGTTAATGAATATGGTTTGTCGGTTTGTTTGAGGGATACAGTGCATTGTGTTAGATACAGTGAGTAGATGCCTCGGTATGTTTAAGGAATATGGTGAGAAAGTGGGGAGGTAGCCGCGAAGCGCACTGCACTGTTGAACTACAAGAAAGCCCCCAGCGAGTTAACATCCGTGGCACTTAAAGCAGCCAGAGGTACTGCACAAAGAACAGCCAGGCGCTGCGCAAATGACTACTGGCAACACCTATGCAGTCATATTCAGCTGGCCTCAGACACCGGAAACATCAGAGGAATGTATGATGGCATTAAGAGAGCTTTTGGGCCAAACATCAAGAGGATCGCCCCCCTCAAATCTAAATCGGGGGACATAATCACTGACCAACGCAAACAAATGGACCGCTGGGTTGAGCACTACCTAGAACTGTACTCCAGGGAGAATGTTGTCACTGAGACGGCCCTCAATGCAGCCCAGCCTCTACCAGTCATGGATGAGCTGGACATACAGCCAACAAAATCGGAACTCAGTGATGCCATTGATTCTCTAGCCAGCGGAAAAGCCCCTGGGAAGGACAGCATTACACCTGAAATAATCAAGAGTGCCAAACCTGCTATACTCTCAGCACTACATGAACTGCTATGCCTGTGCTGGGACGAGGGAGCAGTACCCCAGGACATGCGCGATGCCAATATCATCACCCTCTTTAAAAACAAAGGTGATCGCGGTGACTGCAACAACTACCGTGGAATCTCCCTGCTCAGCATAGTGGGGAAAGTCTTTGCTTGAGTCGCTCTAAACAGGCTCCAGAAGCTGGCCGAGCGCGTCTACCCTGAGGCACAGTGTGGCTTTCGTGCAGAGAGATCGACCGTTGACATGCTGTTCTCCCTTCGTCAGATACAGGAGAAATGCCATGAACAACAGATGCCCCTCTACATTGCTTTCATTGATCTCACCAAACCCTTTGACCTCGTCAGCAGACGTGGTCTCTTCAGACTACTAGAAAAGATCGGATGTCCACCAAAGCTACTAAGTATCATCACCTCATTCCATGACAATATGAAAGGCACAATTCAACATGGCGGCACCTCATCAGACCCCTTTCCTATCCTGAGTGGCGTGAAACAGGGCTGTGTTCTCGCACCCACACTCTTTGAGATTTTCTTCTCCCTGCTGCTTTCACATGCGTTCAAGTCTTCAGAAGAAGGAATTTTCTTCCACACAAGATCAGGGGCAGGTTGTTCAACCTTGCCCGTCTAAGAGCGAAGTCCAAAGTACGGAAAGTCCTCATCAGGGAACTCCTCTTTGCTGACGATACTGTTTTAACATCTCACACTGAAGAGTGCCTGCAGAGTCTCATCGACAGGTTTGCGGCTGCCTGCAATGAATTTGGCCTAACCATCAGCCTCAAGAAAACGAACATCATGGGGCAGGACGTCAGAAATGCCCCATCCATCAATATTGGCAACCACGCTCTGGAAGTGGTTCAAGAGTTCACCTACCTAGGCTCAGCTATCACCAGTAACCTGTCTCTAGATGCAGAAATCAACAAGCGCATGGGAAAGGCTTCCACTGCTATGTCCAGACTGGCCAAGAAAGTGTGGGAAAATGGCGCACTGACACAGAACACAAAAGTCCGAGTGTATCAAGCCTGTGTCCTCAGTACCTTGCTCTATGGCAGCGAGGCCTGGACAACGTATGTCAGCCAAGAGCGATGTCTCAATTCATTCCATCTTTGCTGCCTCCAGAGAATACTTGGCATCAGGTGGCAGGACCGTATCTCCAACACAGAAGTCCTCAAGGCGGCCAACATCCCCAACTTATACACACTACTAAGTCAGCGGCACCTGAGATGGCTTGGCCATGTGAGCCGCATGGAAGATGGCAGGATCCCCAAAGACACATTGTACAGCGAGCTCGCCACTGGTATCAGACCCACCGGCCGTCCATGTCTCCACTTTAAAGACGTCTGCAAACGCGACATGAAGTCCTGTGACATTGATCACAAGACGTGGGAGTCAGTTGCCAGCGTTCGCCAGAGCTGGCGTGCAGCCATAAAGGCGGGGCTAAAGTGTGGCGAGTCGAAGAGACTTAGCAGTTGGCAGGAAAAAAGACAGAAGCGCAAGGGGAGAGCCAACTGTGTAACAACCCCGACAACCAATTTTATCTGCAGCGCCTGTGGAAGAGTCTGTCACTCTAGAATTGGCCTTTATAGCCACTCCAGGCATTGCTCCACACACCACTGACCACCTCCAGGCGCTTACCCATTGTCTCTCGAGATAAGGAGGCCCAAAGAAAGAAAAAGGATTGAGAGATATGGTGAGTTGGTATTCATGGATGTGGTGAGTAGGTGAGTTAAGGAAGATGGTGAGCAGTTGGTTAGGTAGAGTAGGGGTTAGGTTTCTGGGCTAGAAATCCAATAAAACCAGTCTAACTAATCCAGTGGAGCATGAGTTAAAATCCCACCATGGTAGTTGGAGAAATTCAAAATCTGCCATTGAAAAGTTGGTATCATGAAGCTGTGAGACTAGTAAAATATGGATTCACTAACATCCTATAGAGAAGGAAATCTGCCATCCTTACCCAGTTTGGCTTATATGTGCCTCAAGCTTCACACTAAGGTGTGAAGTGATCTAGCAAGTCTGTCATTTGTCTCAAACATGTACTGCAGGACTGTGCAAAGGAGGCAGCTCACAATAAATGCCGGCCTTGCCCACAATGCCTATCACCAAAGAATTTTAGATTTAAAGCTGGACAGTGAGTGGGATATCACAGCCCTGTCCTCACCTTGTATCCACACACATGCTCGCTCCATCAGGCCTCATTGAATTGCCCCTGACTGATACTTTCCCCTCAATGCCACACAACCTAGAGATTGAACCTGGGACCTTTCCAGAACTGCGTTGCTCAGCAAAACACCACGTACCGTCAGCAGAATCTTTTTTAAATAATTGGCCAGATCAGCAGGTGGTCAGTCTGCAATCATATGAAACAGCCCCAAATGCCAGAAAGAAAACTCTCATTCAATTTAATGACAGGGCAAAGAGTAAAGGATCCCAAAGATTACTCTCAGAATTACACTGTCCAAATAAAGCTTCCGTTCATTCCCCATTCTGAAGTTTTTAATGAAGTTATGAATAAATACTCAGTAACAGTGTTTGCTTAATGACTGGGAAGCAAACTGATTTTCGACCAAATCTCCAAGTGGAAGCGCTTGCTGGGACTTTTCACCAAGTAACTAAAGATCGTGTGCTGATTGTCTGAGTCGTGGCTCAGTCTCTGCGACAGAAGGTCATGGGTTCAAATCTCACTCTAGAGACTTAAGCCCCATATTCCAGGCTGGCACTCCCAGCGCAGTACTGCGGGAGCACTACACTGCCGCAGGTGCTGTTTTTTGGATGAGACATTAAACCGAGACCCTGTCTGTCCTCCCCGCTGGACCTAAACGATCCCTTGGGAATTGAATAAATAGCTGAAGGAAAAAGACTTGCAGGGCTCTGGGGAAAGAGCAGGGGGGAGTGGCTCTAATTGGATAGCTCTACCAAAGAGCCAGCACAGGCACAATGAGCTGAACTGTGCGGTATCATTCACTGATTCTGTTGTGAAAAAGAGCAGGGTGTTCCCTCCAGCATCCTGGACAATGTTTATCCCTTAACCAGCATCACTAGAAGCATATTATCGAATCATCATCGCATCGCTGTTTGTGGGAGCTTGCTGTGTGCAAATTAGCTGCCGCTTCCAACAATGACGAGACTTCAAAAGTAATTAATTGACTTTGGGACTTCCTGAGGTTGTGAAAGGCACCATATAAATGCAAATTCTTTCTTTTATTTCCTTATTAAAATTCTTGGCTACAGCATTGGTCCCTGGGGGATGCCCCTATCAAGAAGGCTCCTGTGTGCGCTTTGTCCTATTTTGAATCTTATGACACATTCATACTCCATTGATGGAGCTTGGAGTTAAATATTGTGAAGTTCCTCTCAAATTGGGATATCCTATTCCCCAAGGCACCTTCAACACCTGCCTTGAGCTGGTGGGGAATCCCTTAGGAGGTAACAACATGGCTGACTTTTGAAAAATCTTATCTTTAACTTTAACCTCGATTGGGACATTCAACTGGGGAAGAATCTTTTACAATTTAAGATGGTTTTCCCGTCCTGGTGCTGCTGAACCACTCATGCCATCGCTGCAAAGAAACTTCACAGCAACACTAAAGATTACTCTGCAGGTTGAAGAGGGATCACACCTGACGCAAGTCATCCATGAGTCCAATGGAGTGCTGGGAAATTATCTAGGATGCAGAGGAGTGATGAGGAGAATTTTTTTACGCAGAGTTGTTGCGATCTGGAATGCGCTGCGCAAAAGGGCAGAGGAAGCAGATTCAGCAGCAACTTTCAAAAAGGATTTGGATAAATACTTAAAAATGAAAAATTGCAGGTCTGTGGGAAAAGGGTTTGGCTAATTGGTAGCTCTTTCAGAGTGAGCCTGCACAGGTACGAAGGGCCGAATGGTCTCTTTCTGGGCTGTATTATTCTATGATACGCAGAGTCCCAGTTTGCATTAGGTTCTGCTTACGTAAGGTGTTCTTTCCCAACCCTAAATACTGGAGGCAACATAAAAAGGGTAAGTATTGGTTTCTGCTGGTTGTTTCTAGAGGTTTGCAGGGAATACTCACCCAGGAATGGCTGATATAAAGCATTGGTGTGTGTGGATGGGTTGCTTCCACTGCTGTAGGATGAGGGATTGTCTCAGAGATCAGAGGAACACAAAACATTGGAAGGTTACATCACAGAAGGAAGCCAATAGCCTCATCATATATGTGTTGTTTCTCTGCTGGATCAACGCATTCCATACAAACATCCCATGTGCTTGACTTTCAAAGTAATTGGTTTGATTGAGAGCCACATCCAGAAAGAAAGACTTGTATTTCTATAGCACCCTTTCACCAACTCAGGACGTCCCAATGAAGTACTTTTGAAATGTACTGCCTGTTGTACTGTAGGAAACACGGAGCCAATTTGCACACAAATTCCCACAGGCAACAATGAGATAATAAGTGGATAATCTATTACAGTGACATTGATTGAGGGATAAATATTAACCCAGGACACCGGGGAGAACTCCCCCCCCCCCCACTTCAAAATAGTGCCATGTGTGACTCGTGCTTTTGAGAGGGCAGGTGGAGCCTTAGATTAACATCGCATCTGAAAGGCAGCACCTCTGACAATGCAGCATTTCCTCGATACTGCATAGATCATGGGGTCAAGCCTCTGGAGTGAATCGTGAACCCACAACCGACTGACTCAGAGCCAAGTGTGCTATCCACTCAGATACAGCCGACATCCAGTGAGCAAGTGACATCCGTGGAACTGTACTCCACACAAGAGTCAAATACCTTACAAATATAGTGGTAGTTCAGTCAATGCCGTCAGAAGAAGAGGGGAGGGAAAGGAGAGTAAACTGTGTGAGTAAATAAAGAGACCTGTTCCCATTCTCCAGTGGGAGGATATTTATTGCTGAATGACCCTCCTCTCTGTGTGTTGGCTGTGCTGTGTGTTGACACTGCATGATACTTTTCCTGAAACACTACCTCTGTCTCTGCTTGTTTGTATACAGAATAGTTTTTTTTCCCGCTCTGGTATCCTCGCAGACCGTGGAAATAATGCCAGAGGAGATCGGCTGATCCAAAATAAACCCTCAATTGCCTGGGGAAGCTCGTACTTTCCTTGTGCTGAGTATTTCTATTGGATTCTTGCGGTCCTTGGCAAGTTTCAGCCAGCCCTTAATAATCATTAGCAAACAGCTGAAAAGGTTTGCAGCCAAATGAGCTCTGGGTTTCTGGAGCCATTCAGTCAGATTAAAGGCAAGTGTTGTGTTCGATGTAAAACCTATTGGGTTGGAGGCATCTCGGAATGTGGGACAAGCTCTAGGTTGCCATGGTTACCGTGAGGCTCAGACCTGCCAGCCAATCCACAGAGGACTAGGTGTTGTCATAGTCACTTAGAGAGAAAAAAAACTTTACTAAATAAGGAAAAAAAAATTCACAGACAGTGTGGGTCTGATGGTATTTCAATCCATACAGTGACAGCCCCAGCCAACACAAGTGATAGTCAGACAAAAGGCGGGTCTCTGATCAGAATTGTAAAATAGAGCATTGAGCGTTAGCTAGAAACACTCCTGCTACTCCCCCACTGTGGTTTTTACTTTCCCCCCTCCCCCAACACATTTGTCCCAGAGAAGAGGTGGATCCCACAAACAGATAAACCAAAATCTGTATCTGTATGCATGCCATGAGTGGGATAGTATGCCGAGGAACCAATAATTACCCTGGAATCAATCTCTGGATGTTGTCTGGGATGCCAAAACATTCTCTTGCCTTCTCTGAAAAAACACTACCAGAACTTTACATTCAGGCTAAAGCTAAGAGTTCGATTTATATACACATACTATAATTACAGAAAAACTGTAGTCCAGATGTGACAAAGATAGAATTATAAGATTAAAATACACTTATTAGGGCATATCTTTTACACAATTAAATGATGGAAGACTTATAAATTAAGTATATTGTAGACTTCCCAATGCTATGGTATATGTGGGTGGTACAATTTCTACACCTACTCATGAGATGTGAATTTCCTGCAGATTTACAAGATTTTCCAGGCGGGATTCAGAAAATGGGATATTGTTGCATTCCTTCAGATTCCCATTCATTTACACGGCTGTTTCTTCAACCATCACTTCCACTGACCACTTTGGAAGCACCTGCTGAAATGGAGGTGGGCATATTCTAAGTGAGCACCAATTGCAAAATAACAGTATTGGTCACATTTTCCTTCATTAAAGTCTTAATTGAGGAGTGTGTGCAGACAACAGGTGTTCTGTCTTGCTAAGGGATGCAGAGTCGCAGAATCATAGAAATTACAGTTCTATTCATAGAGTCATAAAGTTATACAGCACAGAAACAGGCCCTTCGGCCCATTGTGTCTTTGCCAGCCATTCAGCACCAAACTATTCTAATCCCATATTCCTGCACTTGGCCCGTAGCCCTGTATGCTATGGCGTTTCAAGTGCTCATCTAAATACTTCTTAAATGTTGTGAGGGTTCCTGCCTTCATCACCTCTTCAGGCAGAGCGTTCCAGATTCCAACCGTCCTCTGGGTGCAAAAAATGTTTCCTCAAATTTCCCCTAAACCTCCTGCCCCTTACCCTAAATCTATGCCCCCTGGTTCTTGACCCCTCTGCTAAGGGAAAAAGTTTCCTTCTATCTAACCTATCATTCCCCCTGATAATCTTGTACACCTCAATCATGTCCTCCCTCAGCCTTCTCTTCTCCAAGGAAAACAACCCTAGCCTTTTCAGTCTCTCTTCATAGCTGAAAAGCTCCAGCCCAGGCAGCATCCTGGTGAATCTCCTCTGCACCCTCTACAGTGCAATCACATCCTTCCTATAGTGTGGTGACCAGAACTGGACACAGTACTCCAGCTGTGGCCTAACTAGCATTTTATACAGCTCCTTCATAACCTCCCTGCTCTTATACTCTATGCCTCGGTTAATAAAGGCAAGTATCCCATATGCCTTCCTAACCACCTTGTCTACTTGTGCTGCTGCCTTCAGTGATCTATGGACAAGTACACCAAGGTCCCTCTGACCCTCTGTACTTCCTAGGGTCCTACCATCCATTGTGTATTCCTTTGCCTTGTTAGCCCTCCCAAATTGCATTACCTCACACTTTTCAGGTTTAAATTCCATTTGCCACTGCTCCACCCATCTTACTAGCCCATCTATATCGTCCTGTAATCTAAGGTTTTCCTCGTCACTATTTACGACACCACCAATTTTCATGTCATCTGCGAACTTACTGATCATACCTGCTATATTCACGTCTAAATCACTAATGTACACACCAAACAGCAAGGGTCCCAGCACCGATCCCTGCGGTACACCACTGGTCACAGGCTTCCAATTGCAAAAACTGCCCTCGACCATCACCCTCTGCCTCCCGCCACGAAGCCAATTTTGGATCCAATTTGCCAAATTGCCCTGGATCCCATGTGGGATGTAAACAAACTCCCATGTGGGACCTTATCAAAAGCCTTACTGAAGTACATGTATACTTCATCAACTGTTTTACCCTCATCGACACATATAGTCACCTCCTCAAAAAATTCAATCAAGTTTGTTAGACGCGATCTCCCCCTAACAAAGCCATGCTGACTATCCCTGATTAATCCCTGCCTCTCCAAGTGGAGATTAATCCTGTCCCTCAGAATTGTTTTCAATATTTTCCCAACCACTGATATTAGACTCACCGGCCTCTAATTACCTGGTTTATCCCTACTACCCTTCTTGAATAATGGTACCACATTCGCTGTCTTCCAGTCCTCTGGTACCTCTCCAGTGGCCAGAGAGGATTTGAAAATTTGTATCAAAGCCCCTGCTATCTCCTCTCTTGCTTCACATAACAGCCTGGGATACATTTCATCTGGGCCTGAGGATTTATCCACTTTTAAGCCCGCTAAAACAGCTAATATTTCCTCCCTTTCAATGCTAATATGTTCAAGTATATCACAATCCCCCTCCCTAATCTCTACACCTACATCATCCTTCTCCATAGTGAACACAGATGAAAAGTAATAATTTAAAACCTCACCTATGTCCTCCGGCTCCACACAAAGATTGCCACGTTGGATCCTAACGGGCCCTACTCTTTCCCTGGTTATCCTCTTATCCTTAATGTACTCATAAAAAGCCTTGGGATTTTCCTTTATATTGCCCGCCAGTGTTTTTTCATGTCCCCTCTTCGCTCTCCTAATTACTTTTTTAAGTGCCACCCTACACTTTCTATACTCCTCTAGGGTCTCCGCTGTTTTCAGTACTTGGGATCTGCCATAAGCCTCCTTTTTTTCCCTGATCCAATGCTCTATATCCCTTGACATCCAGGGTTCCCTGGGCCTGTTAGTCCTACCCTTCATCGAATCATACAAGCATACAGAGCAGAAGGAGGCCATTCAGCCCATCATTCCTGTGTCGGCTCTTTGAAAGAACTGTACAATTAGTCCACGAGCACATCATTTGACTCTGAATAAAACCCCAGATCCCCATAGTTCAACAGTTCCACACCTTACCATCTGTCTCTACTGACCATCACAGTGCCCTCTTGGCCACAATCCTGAAATAAAAGCCACCACAATTAACCATTCCATTCCAACTTTATCCAATGGAATATTCAATACACCCATTGGATGCCATCATCCTTGTGCATTCCCTCAGTGCCTGTCTTCCAGATGCCTTTAACAGTTCCTGTGCTCCTACACACTGCTACCCCAGTAGCTGGAGCATCGCTGGTGAAATGCTGTTGACTTTCACAGGGGAAGACTGTAAATGGCCTTTCAGGATGTCCTCAAGCAGCACTGGGCCTAGAAGGTGGCACCTCAGCAATCCTAGAATCTGTTGGAGAACAGATTGTTGGACTACTGTGAGAGCCTGAAAGCCCCTATGAGCACTGGTAACCACAACTGTGATGGCCACAGTCTAAGCCTGTGATGCACCAAGCTGGGTTTGCATGGTAACTAGCAGAGACTGCATGACCTCAGTCTGAGCTTCCACTGCAGCTCTCAGACATTGGGTGGATTCTGCCTATGTTGCAATGGAAGCCGAGACATCAGCCATCAGATGCTGCACGATGGTTGGGTCCGCAAGTGTCCTCATGGAGTTGACCACCACTTCCACACTGGAAAGGATGGGCTCCAGGCTCTGTGCAAAGCCCTGTGCCAAGTGGGAGCCGAACTCCTCCACGCTCCTTGACAGTGACAGCAAGCTCTCTGGCAGGCCTGCAGTGCACCAAGCATTTCTGTGTGCACGTCCATTCATCGTTTTTCTGTACGCCACCTCTTTGAAGTCCTCATCTAAGTCCCCTGCAGCAGAACTCATGTTCGACCTCAGTTAGGGAAAGTGGAGTTGAGGCCAAGCTGAGATCAGCCATGTTCGTATTGAATGGTGGACCAGACTTGAGGGGCTGAATTGCTTACTCCTGCTCTTAGTTCTTATGTTCTTATGTTCTCACACTCCAGGGAGCTGGCACACACACTATCCTTTCTCCTCAGCTGCAGCCCACTCATGTGCAGTGACTCACCATGGGCAGATCCCACCTCTATGCTACTCTCTAAAATTCATGCAGTGCCAGTATCAAAGTGATTGATTCCTACAGTCAGGGTCCTCCATCAAATAACTATGCTCTTAATATTGATGATCATGCAGTTCATTACAAGACATTAATTTAACCCTTTTAACCACAATTTCAGTTCATCATGGAATCATAGGCTGCAAAGTTCATCTCTGTAGTGCCAGTAGTTTCATCAGAGTAGGTTGAATGCCTCTGCTAGGTCTCCATTTACATTTCTCTGCTCCATGGGGAACAATCCCAGTTTCTCCAATCTCCCCACAAAACATAGCAGGATAGACCCACCGCAGGTGGGAGCACAATGATAGAAGTTGGGTTGAATCACACTGGGAGTCCTCCACAATGACTTTGAAACCCATGAGGTCTCATAGGTTTAGGTCAACCATGGGCGAGGAAACCTCCAACTGATCACCACCTACCATACACCCACCCTCTATCCTGACTGACAATCAGTACTCCTCCAGGTTGAACACCACTTGGAGAATGCTCTGAGGGAGATAAGGACACAGAATGTACTCTGGGTGGGGGACGTCAATGTCCACCAGCAAGAGCGGCTTGGTAGCACCACTATTGGTCGAGTGCTAGAAGGACATAACTATCAAACTGGGATTGCATCAGGTGGTGAGGTAACCAATATAAGGGTGTTACCCACTTTACCATACCTTTTTATCAATGTACCTGTCGCTGACGTGTCTGTCCATGATAGCACTGGTAAGAATGACCTCCTCACGGCCCTCATGAAGACAAGGTCTCATCCCCACACTGCCAGGATATTCTTACCATGTTGTGTGGTACTGCAACTGTGCTAAGTAGAACTAAGTGAGTGAAATTAGAAAACACGTTTACAAACTTGAGGTCATCCAAAATTCTGCTGCCCATCTCCTAAATCGCACCAAATCCCATTCACCTATCGCCCCTGTGCTCACCGACCTACACTGGCTCTCGGTTAAAATTCTCATCCTTGTTTTCAAATCCCTCCTGGCTTTTCCCCTCCCGATCTCTGTAATCACCTCCAGCACCACAACCCTTCGCCATCTCTGCGCTCCCTCTAAATCTGGGATCTTGAGCATCCCTGATTTTATTCACTCCACCATTGAGGGCTGTGCCTTCAGCTGTCTGGACCCTAAGTTCTGGAATTCCATCCCTAAGCCACTCCACCACTCTACCTTGCTTTTCTGCTTTAAGACAGTCCTTAAAGCCTAACTGTCTGACCAAGCTTTTGGTCATCTGCCCTAATATCTCCTCATGTGACTAGTTTTCATTTTAAATATCCCTGTAAAGCACCTTGGGATGTTTTCTTATGTTAAAGGAGCTGTATAAATACAAGTTGTTGTTATTATTGTAGACGTTTGGAACTCTCTTCCTCAAATGGCAATTGATGCTGGATTAATTGTTAATTTTAAATCTGATATTAATAGATTTTTGTTACCCAAAGATATTAAGGGATATGGGGCAAAGGCAGGTATATGGAGTTTGGTCACAAATCAGCCATTGAATGGTGGAACAGGCTCGAGGGGCTGAATGGCCTCCTTCTGTTCCTTTGTTCCTATGACAGAATAAGGGCAGATCTTCCAGTCCAACACTATACATTCATGAGGCACTGTGGGTCATCAGCAGCTGCAGGACTGAATACCACCACAATCTATAACCTCAGAGCTCTCTCCTCCATCAGCACCAGTAGTTACAAACTCCTTTGGGACATCATGAAAATGTAAAGGGTGTAAGTTCAAAGTAATGCTTTCTTTTCCCCTGTGGATGTGCAATAATCCAACATTCATTACCAAGGATCACTCTTGAAGAATGGCCACTTGAGGAGTGGGGGAGTTAGAAGAGGGTAGTCGGTATCCATTGGACTGCACCCCAACACGGGGCCAATGCCCTCAGAAGAGGAGAGAGCCATTAGCAGAGAAAAAGAGAATATTAACCCACAGCACAGGGTTAGTGTGTGAAATAAAATCTAAGTTAATGTCCTTAATTAGCACCAAGCGATTGTCATAGAATGAGTTTGCATGGAACATGATTTTATATCAGAGCCAAGAGTCAATTGCTGATAATTAAAATCAGTTTTAAAGGAGATGAGGGAGCAATAAATAGATTCATTGTAGATCAGAGCCAGGACACTTCTGTATCTATTGATTTGCTCAATCACTCTCACACCTCTGCCTTTGATATCCTTTCTCCAGTAAAAGTTTTCCTCTCTCCCATCCCGACTGTTCTTCCTGGTATATTTCCCCTTCTTCAATCCCTCAAGTCTGGCACACAATTGGTTCACCGTCCAGCACCAGATCTGGTTGGACCACACCAAACAATGCCAAGCTGTGCTTTCCTCTGCCAAAATCACCCCCTAATCCAAGATTATTGCAACGAGCAAAGATAAAGTTTCTTTTCTTCACTACCAGTCATCCCCCACCTCTCTGCCCCTTCCACCCCCATCTCCAATAAAAAGTACGAGGAGTTCAGAGGCTCCATTGCTACTAAAGTTGAGACCATTCATTATACTGCCTCTGCTGCTTCTCCCCCTTTCCCTTGCCTATCAAGCCAGAATTCTTCTAGGGTTCCCCCTGCCCTAGCCCTGAACCCACAGCTCCCTTTAGATTGTTTCCCATCTTCCTTCATTCTCTCTCTGGACTTATCTCATCCATAAGAGCCACTTCCTGCTCCCTTGACCACATTCTCTCTATACTGATGAAAACCCCACTTCTATTCCTTGGCTCCATGCATTGTTCATAGGAACATACGAATTAGGAGCAGGAGTAGTGTAAATGGTTCCTTCTCCTCAGGTATTTTCAAAAACCATTGTGCTCAAAAAGCTCACCTTTGACCACTCTACCCTTGCAAACGAACACCCTGTCTCCAATCTCCCTTTCTTCTCCAGACATTTAAAACCCATGTCCATCTTTACCACAATGCGCTGTTTGAATCCCTACAAAAAGGATACCGCACCCCCCCCCCCCTCCCCACTTGCATAGAACCCTAACCAAAGCCACATGACATCCTTTGTGACTGTGACTCTGGTGAATTATTGCATCCTCGGCTGTCGTTCAGTTCGTTGAGTCAGAAAGTTGTGGGTTCAAGTTCCATTCAAGAGTCTTAAGCAAGAAATCCAGGCCGGTACACCCCACTGCAGTACTGCAGGAGTGCTACCCTGTCGGGGGTCTCATCTTTCAGATGAGACCTTAAACCAAGGCTCCCTCTGCCTTCTCAGGTGGATGTAAAAGACCCCCTGCCGCCCCCACCGCCACCCCCGCCCCCGGAACTATTTATAAGAGTAGGTGAGTTCTCCCCAGCCCTCTGGACAATATTTATTTCTCAACCAACACTACGAGAAAAACAGATTATCTGTCATTTTCACATTGCTGTTTGTGGGAGCTTGCTGTGCGCAAATTGGCTGCTGCACTTCCTACATTACAGCAGTGATCACATTTCAAAAGTACTTCATTGGCTGTAAAGTACCTTGGATGTCCTGAGGTCATGAAAGACACTATAGAAATGCAAGTCCTTCTTTTTATCTTTTATTATCTTTCCTTGCCCTCCTCAATCTCTCGGCAGCCATTGACATGATAGATTATACCACCATCCCATTCTCCTCCTCCGCCTCTCCTCCATCACCAGCTCAGCAGGACTTGGTTCCACTCCACTTGGTGTGCAATCATAGCTGAGCATCTCCAGCAATGGTTTCTCTTCCCACCCTTCCACTGGTACGTCCGGAGTCCACCAAGAATCTGTTCTTGGCCCCCTCCACTACCTCATCTAGCTGCTGCCCTCCAGTGACCTCATCTGCAGACTTGCCGTTAGGGTCCAGACTTTCCTGACCCCTCACTGACTCGGTGCTGTCAGACTGATTGTTAGACATCCAGTCCTGGAGGAGTCATAACTTCCTCCATTTCAGCATTGGGAAAACCAAATACAAATACCTGATTGTTGCATTGTTACATTGGGCTGAATTTATGGAGCTGGTGGGGGGTCTGGAGCTGTGTTCCATCCTTTTTAGGACAAGGATCCTGCCTGCCAGAGCAACCGGCCAATCAGAGGGCCGGCAGCTCAGTGGCATTGGCAGCACCACCAGGAGCAGTGGCCACTCCATGTATTACACCAGTCCTGGGACCAGGAGCAGCCATGCAGCCCCAGACCCCACATAAGTGTGGCAGGGTGGGGGAGGGAGGTTTTTGAGGGAAGGGGAGGGGTTAGCGGAGGAGTGGTCTTTGACACCGGGGGCCCACAATAGTCCCACAAATTTCCCCTGGAGAAGGCCCAAGCCCACAAGGAGGCTACCTTGTTTTATTGGGTAACCAGTCCACATGGCGGAGGACCCCCAGCTGCTGGGTTAATTCCAACGGTGGCAGGAATAGGCCCTCAAGTGGCTAGTGATTGGCTATTTAAGGGCTTCAATTTGCTTGCAGGGGGGAAGATCTTCTTCAGTCTTTTCCACCCCCGACTTAATTGCGGTGTAACAGGAAGGTGATGGGCCCTCCTCCCCACTGCCTTCCATCGCAATTCTATGGGCCCGCACCCACCCCAGACCCCCGCCCCCTCCATCCTGGCCCATCTCCCAGGGGCCATTAAATTACACCCATCGAGTCTACAGCCCAGAAACAGGCCATTCGGCCCAACTATTCTATGTTGCTGTTTATGATGCACACAAGCCTCCTGCCATGCTCTTCATATACATATTTCACATTCCAACCAATCTCTTGATAAAGAAGTTTCCAGATAGTTATTTGGTAGCACAGAACTTGAGTATTGCTGAAAATAGAGATATTTTGTCAAAGCTTTTCGTCTTGCACTCATCAGGACAATTCACAGGGCAATGTCTTGACCAATCAGAGTCAAGCTTCCTGGTTTAAATTTCAAGCAAAACTTGGCAGTTAACTGACAGTCACTATAAACTGGTGCATTCTCCATGGCAATGCCAAAACCAATCAGAGTCCACTTGTCAACCAACCAGCACTCTCTTCTCATACAGGGCGGCACAGTGGCACAGTGGTTAGCACCGCAGCCTCACAGCTCCAGGAACCCGGGTTCGATTCCGGGTACTGCCTGTGTGGAGTTTGTAAGTTCTCCCTGTGTCTGTGTGGGTTTTCTCCGGGTGCTCCGGTTTCCTCCCACAAGCCAAAAGACTTGCAGGTTGGTAGGTAAATTGGCCATTAAAAATTGTCACTAGTATAGGTAGGTGGTAGGGAAATATAGGGACAGGTGGGGATGTTTGGTAGGAATATGGGATTAGTGTAGGATTAGTATAAATGGGTGGTTGATGGTCGGCACAGACTCGGTGGGCCGAAGGGCCTGTTTCAGTGCTGTATATCTAATCTAATCATACAGTATAAATTTGTTGCTTTCCCTTACATTGGTATTCTTGTGAATTGTCCTGATGAGTGCAAGACAAAAAGCTTCGACAAAATGTCTCTATTTTTAGCAATAGTAAACAAGTTGCTCCTGAATTCCCTATTGGATTTATTCGTGAGTATTTTATATTTATGGCCTCTTGTTTAGCCTCTCCCACAAATGGAAACATTTTCCCTACATCTACCCTGTCAAACCCTGTCATTATCTTAAAAGCCTCTATCAGGGCACCTCTGAGCCTTCTCTTTTCTAGAGAAAGGAACCCCAGCCTGTTCAATCAATCTTAATTGTTATAATTTCTCAGTTCTGGTAATTATTTCCAGCTTGTGACAGGAGTATTGAAGAGTTAAATCTTGCCGTACAGTCAGTTGCGAGTGTTATTGCTTTGCACCGGCTTAAACAGAGAACCTTGACTGAATCTGACACTAAAGGTCAAGGAATAGACAGCCTCACCAATCGTAGCAAGCAGGATGGTACACTTTATAGGTCTTAATAGAACGGTGACTGAACCAAATGTGCAGCAACTACAACAAAAACAACTTTCATTCATATAGAGACTTGAAAGAGATCAGAGCAATTGCCACCTCTAATCTCATTCTAATTGCTCCCTTGGGTTCACGGAGCAGCGGAGCAGGCATGTTAACTCAGTGCCTTCCACAGGGAGTTGTTGACAAGGGAAAGGGAGCTTGCTACTTCATTCCAGGCAAATCAAACTCACAGAGGCTGTCCAGATTGTAGTTTTTAAAAGGGCAAATAGAGGCACCAACAAATTGCATTCATACAGGGTCTTTAACATAGTAAAACATCCCAAGGCACCTCACAGAAGTGTCATCAAAGCAAATCTGACCAACGAGACACATAACGAGATACTAGAAATAAAAACAGAAAGTGATGAAAATTCTCAGCAGGTCTGGCAGCATCTGTGGAAGCAGAGTTAACGTTTCAGGTCTGTGACCTTTCATCAGAACTGGCAGAGGCTAGAAAAGAATTCGGTTTTAAGCAAGTGAAGGGGGGGCGGGATTTGGTGGGGAAGAGAAAGAAAGGGAAGGTGTGTGATAGGGCAGAGGGCAGGACAGATTAAACAACAAAGCTGTCAGAGGACAAAGGCAAAGGGTGTGTTAATGCTTGTGGTGAAAGACAAAGTATTAGTGCAGAGAGAGTGTTAATGGCAGAGTAATGAACAGCTCTGTCCAAAAGCACCACATAAAAAACAGGCAAATGTTTAAATAAAATGAAAATAAAATAATAAAAAAATATATTTTTTTAAAAACTCTAGTCTGAAATTGTTGAACTCAATGTTGAGTCCACAAGGCTGTAGAGTGCCTCATTGAAAGATCAGGTGCTGCTCCTCAAGCTCGCATTGATGTTCACTGGAACACTGCAGCAGGCCCAGGACAGAAATGTGAGCATAAAAGCAGGGGGGAGTGTTGAAATGACAAGCAACCGGAAGCTCAGGGTCATGTTTTTGGACTGAGCAGAGGTGTTCTGCAAAGCGGTCACCCAGTCTGCGTTTGGTCTCCCCATTGTAGAGGTGACCTCCTTGTGAGCAGCGAATACAGTATACTACATTGAAGAAAGTGCAAGTAAATTGCTGTTTCACCTGGAAGGAGTGCTTGGGGCCTTGGATGGTGAGGAGAGAGGAGGTAAAAGGGCAGGTGTTACACCTCCTGTGATTGCATAGGAAGGTGTCCTGGGAAGGGAACAAGGTGTCAGGGGTAATGAAGGAGTGGACCAGGGTGTTGCGGAGCGAACAATCCCTTCGGAATGCTGACAGGGGAGAGAAAGGGAAAATGTGTTTGGTAGTGGCATCATGCTGGAGGTGGCAGAAATGGCAGAAGATGATCCTTTGGCTGTGGAGGCAGGTGGGGTGGAAAGTGAGGACAAGGGAAACCCTGTCGGAGTTCTGGGAGGGAGGGGAAGGGGTGAGGGTAGAAGTGTGGGAAATGGATCAGACACGGTTGAGGGCCCTGTCAACCACAGTGGGGGGGGAATTCTTAGTTGAGGAAAAAGGATGACATATCAGAAGCACTGTTGTGGAAGGCGTTGGAGATGAAGAAACTGGGAGAATGGGATGGAGTCCTTACAGGATGCAGGGTGTGTAGAAGTGTAGTCGAGGTAGCTGCGGGAGTTGGTGGGCTTATAATGAATATTAGTGGACAGCGCCAGAGGTGGAGACAGAGAAGTCAAGGAAGGGAAGTGTTGTAGATGGACCATGTAAAGTTGAAAGAAGGGTGGAAATTGGAAGCAAAATTGATGAAGTTTTCCAGTTCGGGGCGAGAGCAGGAAACGGCACCGATACAGTCATCAATGTATTGGAAAAAGAAGTGAGAGAAGGGAGCTTGAGTAGGACTGGAGCTAGGAAGAAATAAGTTCAGTGGGCAGGAACAGGCAGAAACGATGGGTCTATCAGGTCAGTCCTGTTTGTAGATTTTGGGAAGGAGGTAGATGTGGACTGTCCGGGGTTGCGGGACTTTGAGGTTGGAAGCTGTAGAGGGAAGATCTCGGGAGGAGATGAGGTCAGTGACAGTCCTGGAGACAGTAACTTGATGTTCAGTGGTGGGGTCATGGTCCAGGGGGAGGTAGGAAGAAGTGTCTGAGAGTTGGCGCTCAGCCTCTCCAAGGTAGAGGTCGGGACATCACTGAACTTATTTCTTCCTATCTTGACTCTATCTTCTCTCCCTGATCCAGTCTCTTCCCCCCTACATCCGTGACTCTTCTGACACCCTATGTCATTTTGACAATTTCTAGTTTCTTGGCCCTAACCGCCTCCTCTTCACTATGGATGTCCAATCTCTCTACACCTCCATCCCCCACCAGGATGGTCTGAGGGTTCTCCCCTTCTTCCTTGAACCAAGATCCAACCAGTCCCCATCCACCACCACCACCCTCCTCTGCCTGGCTGAACTTGTTCTTACATTGAAACACTTCTCTCTCAACTCCACTCACTTCCTTCAAATAAAAGGTGTTGCTGTGGGTACCCGCATGGGTCCTAGTTATGCCTGTCTTTTTGTGGGATATGTCAAATATTCCTTGTTCCAGTTCTATTCAAGCCCCGTCCTTCACCTCTTTTTCCGGTACATTGATGACTGTATCGGTGCCGCTTCCTGCTCTCGCCCCGAACTTGAAAATGTCATCAACTTTGCTTCCGATTTCCACCCTTCTCTCAACTTTACATGGTCTATCTCTGACACTTGCATTCCCTTCCTCGACTTCTCTGTCTCCATCTCTGAGGATAGATTGTCTCATAATATTCATTATAAACCCACTGACTCCCACGGCTACCTTGACTACCTTCTTTACACCCTATTTCCTATTTGGATTCCATCCCATTCTCCCAGTTTCTCCGTCTCCGATGCATCTGTTCTGATGATGCAACCTTTCACGACAGCGCTTCTGACATGTCTTCCTCAACCGAGGATTCCCCCCCCCACCCCCCCCCACCCCCCCCACTGTGGTTGATAGGGCCCTCAACGGTGTCCGGCCCATTTCCCACACCTCTACCCTCACCCCTTTCCCTCCCTCCCAGAACCGTGACAGTGTTCCCCTTGTCCTCACTTTCCACCCCACCAGCCTCCACATCCAAAGGATCATCCTTCGCCACTTCTGCCACCTCCAGCTTGATGCCACCACCAAACACATCTTTCCTTCCTCTCCCATGTCAGCATTCCGAAGGGACTGTTCCCTCCACAACACCCTGCTCCACTCCTCCATCATCCCTGACACCTCATTCCTTTCCTACGGCACCTTCCCGTGCAATCATAGGAGGTGTAATACCTGCCCTTTTACCTCCTCTCTCCTCACTATCCCAGGCCCCAAACACTCCTTTCAGGTGAAGCAGCGATTTACTTGTATTTTCTTCAATGTAGTATACTGTATTCGCTGTTCACAATGTGGTCTCCTCTACATTGGGGAGACCAAATGCAGATTGGGTGACCACTTTGCAGGTGACCTCTGCTCAGTCTGAAAATGTAATCCCAAACTTCCGGTTGCTGGCTATTTCAACACCCCCCCAACCCCGCCCCATTGCTGTCATGCCAACATTTCTGTCCTTGACCTGCTGCAGTGTTCCAGTGAGCAAGTTCGAGGAGCAACACCTCATCTTTCGATTAGGCACTCTACAGCCTTGCGGACTTAACACTGAGTTCAACATTTCGGAGCATAACTGGCCTTTTAAAAATATTTTTGTATTTTTTTTATGTGGTGCTTTTGGACAGAGCTGCTCATTATTCTGCCGTTAACACTCTCTCTGTACTAATGCTTTGTCTTTCACCACAAGCATTAACACGCTCTTTGCCTTTGTCCCATTATACCTTTGTTCTTTAATCTGTCCTGTCCTCTGCCCTATCATACACCTTCCCTTTTGCTCTCATCTCCACCAACAACACCCCACCACCCCCTTCACTTGTTTAAAACCTAATACCTTTCTCATCTTTGCCAGTTCTGATGAAGGGTCACTGACCTGAAGCGTTAACTCTGCTTCTCTCTCCACAGATGCCGACAGACCTGATGAGTATTTCCAGCACTTTCTGTTTTTATTTCAGATTTCCAGCATCTGCAGTATTTTGCTTCTATTTAAGATGATATTAGCACAGGTGATCAAAAGCTTGATCCAAGTTTTGAGAAGCAGCTTAAATAAGGAAAGAGAGGTAGAAAGACAGAGAGGTTTAGGGGGGCAATTCTAGAGTTTAGACCCTAGGCAGCTGAAGGCAGGCCACCAATGATGGACTGATTAAAATCGGGTCTGCGCAAAGGGCCAGAATTAAAGGAGCACAGATATCTTGGAGGGTTGAAGGACTGGAGGAGATAGAGAAGAGCGAGGTCATGGAGGAATTTGAACACAAGGATAAGAATCCTTGTTAGCCCACGTTGCCCCTTTTAATTGCTATCAACTTTAAAAAATAATTAAAGGTATTGGCTCGCGCGCATTTTATTTTTACACATTTGCCACGGGCGGGATTTATATCCAAGCAGGAGTTTATTTAACATGGAAAGCAGACCCCTCGGATGCGGGTGTATTTTCTCCAGCAACTCCCAGTTAATTCCGGACCCAAAGTTCTGTGTTTTGTCTCACGTGATTGTGAGCTTGCAACAAAAGGCCTTTTCATTATCATGAACTGAGATTACCCTCTGCTGGAGAGAAGCTGGCTGTCGCGTACAGCAGAAGAAAGACATTCAGGGCTTCCAGGCATTTCATTTCATTTTTCCACACGCCGCCCCCTGCAACAACGGCTCCCCCCTCGCACCACCCGCGCCCCCCACCCCCCAACATTTTCTATCTCTTTGAAGGAGGTGGATGAAGTCATGTGAAATCCTTCAGTGTAGTGATGTAACAGAAATAAAGCCGTGGCTTTCAGTTGGTGCTCTGTCACTGGTTGGCATGCATTGCAACAAGAGAAAGGGGTGTTTAAATCTTTTAGGGAAATTGGTTTTTAACACTTCTGTTGAGACAAGTTTTAGCAACTGATTGTAGAGCACAGAAGGAGGCCATTTGGCCCATCATGCCTGGAAAAGACCTATAAAAGAGCTTCAAAATAACAAAGCTATATAGAGATTGTCTAATTCTTTGACAGTGTTAGCTAATTAGTCTCACTCCCCCACTGCTCTTTCCCCAGAGCCCTGCAGTCTTTCCTTTTCAAGCATTTATTCAATCCCCTTTTGAAAGTTACTATTGAATCTGCTTCCACCGCCCTTTCAGGCAGCACATTCCAGATCACAACAGCTCGCTGCGTAAAAAAAAACTCCTCTTCTTCCTCTCAGTTCTTTTGCTGTAATATGTATGAAATCTGTGTCCTCTGGTTGCTTGCCCTCCTGCCTGTGGAAATGTTATCCAGTCAGGCAATGCCTCGTTTTTAATATTCTAATCCTTGTTTTCAAATTCCTCAAAGGCCTTTCCTCTCCCTATCACTGTCACCTCCTCCAGCCAGACAATCCTTTGAGATCTCTGCGCTCCTTCAATTCTGGCCTCTTGAGCATCCCTGATTTTAATCGCTCCACCATTAGTGGCAGTGCCTTCAGCTGCCTGGGCCCTAAGCTCTGGAATTCACTCCCTAAACCTCACCGCCCTCTTGATCTCTCTCTCCTCCTTTAAGATGCATCTTAAAACTACCTCTTTAACCCAGCTTTTGGTTATGTGTCCTAATATCTCCTTATGTGGCTTGGTGTCAAATTTTGTTTGATAATCACTCCTGTGAAGCACGTTGGGACGTTTTACGATGTTAAATTTGCTACATAAATGCAAGTTGTTGGTGGTACTGAAACAGTTTTGCCTGATCTACTTTGAAAGGTGAGAATACACAGTTTTTGATAAAATATGATGATAAAGCTTTCCTCTTCCCAATTCTGAAATGGAGGGAAGTTATGACTCATCCAACACTGCAAATCAGACAAGCAGTCTGACCGCAAAGGGATAGTGGAGGGTTTGGGGAGGTGATAGAGATTTAGACACAGGCGTCATCTTTATACCAGCAGAAGCTGACATCATGCCTACAGATAATGTAGCTTTTAGATGAGGAAGAGATAGGGACCAAGGATGGATCCTTGCAGATCTTGGGAGGAGAAGGGAAGAGATATAAAAGAAAAACTTGTGTTTAGATGGAGCCTTTCATGACCTCAGGACATCTCAAAGCCTGAGAAGTACTGTTTGAAGTGTGGTCACTGTTGTAATGCAGGGAAGCCACTGCTGGAGATACTCAGGCTAGATTCATAGGTAATAGTGGAGCCAAGAGAGGGCAGTTCCTAAGAGTTGGAGGATAGAAGAGAAGAGTTGGAAGAGGATGGCGTTGAGGCAATGCTGATGAACACTATCGAGAAATTTAGGAAAATGAGAAAGGATAAAATGCCACAGTCACAAATGGATTTCAATGTAGGCAAATGTGAGGTCATCAACTTTGAACCTAAAAAGGATAGTACAGGAAACTTTCTAAATGGTGAAAACTAGAAACAGTAGAGGTCCAAAGAGACTTTGGGGTCCAGGTGCACAGATAATTAAAATGTCATGAACAGGTAGAGAAAATAATCAAAAATGCTAATGGAATGCTGACCTTTATGTCTCCAAGACTAGAATCCAAGAGGGTAGAGGTCATGCTTCAGCTGCACAAAGCCCTGGTTAGACCACACCTGGAGTTACTGGGAGCAGTTCTGGGCACCACACCTTAGGAAGGATATATTGGCCCTGGAGGGAGAGCAGTGCAAATTCAGAATGAAGCCTGGACTCCAAGGGTTAAATTACGAGCTTGTACAAGGGTTGTATTCCTTGGAATTTAGCAAGTTATGGAGTGATTTGCTCGAAGTTTGCAAGATATTAAGGGAAACTGATAGGGTAGATTGGGAGAAACTATTTATGCCAGTGGGGAGTCTAGGCCTAGGGGATATTGTCTAAAAATTAGAGCCAGACCATTCAGGAATGAAATTAGTAAACACTTCAACACACAAATGGTGCTGGGAGTTTGGAACTCTCTTCCACAAACAGCAATTGATGCTCAATCAATTGTTAATTTTAAATCTGAGATTGATAGATTTTTGTTAACCAAAGGGCAGGGAATAGAGGGATACACTAATGATTTAGATGAGGAAAGACAGGATAAGGCTCGAGAGGAACATAAATGCCAGCATGGACTGGTTGACCGTATGTCCTATGTAATCCAGAGGTATTAAGGGATATGATGAAAAGCTGGGTATATGGAGTTAGATGACAGATCAGCCATGATTTCATTGAATGGCAGAACAGACTCGAGGGGCTAAATGGCCTACTCCTGTTCCTATGATCCTAATTTCACAGGATGTTGCTTGTGGCCTTGGTCAAAGCTGTGTTGATATTTTGAGAAGGGGTGAAGCATGGAACTCCTGAGTGATGTCCTGGAGCTCAGATGATTGACCTCCAACAACTACAACTATCTTCCTTTGTGCTAGGTATGGCTCCAACCAGTGGAGAGTTTTCTCCCTGATTCCTGACTTCAGTTTTGCTAGGGCTCCTTGATGCCATACTCGGTCAAATGCTGCCCTAATGTCAAGGGCAGTCACTCTCACCTCACCTCAGGAATTTAGCTCTTTTACCCATCTTTGGACCAAGGCTGTAATGAGGTCAGGAGCTGAGTGGCCCTGGCGGAACACAAAATAAGCGTCACTGAGCAGGTTATTGCAAAGCAAGTGCCGCTTGATAACGCTGTTGATGACACCTTCCATCACTTTTCTGATGACTGAGAGTAGACTAATGGGGCAGTAATTGGTTAAATTGGATTTGACATTTTTTTTGTGTACAGGACATATCTGAGCATTTTTCCACATTGCCGGCTAGATGCCAGTGTTGTAGCTGTGCTGGAACAGCTTGGCTAGGGACGCAGCAAGTTCTGGAGCACAGGCCTTCAGTACGACAGCGGGAATATTGTCAGGGCCTATAGCCTTTGAGGTATCCAGTGCGTTCAGCCATTTCTTGATATCATGTGGAATGAATTGAATTGTCTGAAAACTAGGATTCATTAAGGGTGGGACCACAGGAGGAGGCCATGATGGATCATCCACTCGGCACTTCTGGCTGAAGATTGTTGCAAATGCTTCAGCCTTATCTTTTGCACTGATGTGCTAGGCTCCCCCCTCATTGAGGATGGGGATATTTGTGGAGCCTCCTCCTCCTGTTAGTTGTTTAATTGTCCACCACCATTCACAACTGGATGTGGCAGGACTGCAGAACGTAGATCTGATCCACTGGTGGTGGGATATCCTAGCTGTGTCTACAGCATGTTGCCTCTGTTGGTTCGCATGCATGTAGTCCTGTGTTGTAGTTTCACCAAGTTTACACCTCAGTTTTAGGTATGCCAGCTGCTGCTCCTGGCATGCTCTTCTGCACTCCTCGTTGAACCAGGATTAATCCCCTGGCTTGATGGTAATGGTAGAGTTAGGGATATAACAGGCCATGAGGTTACAGATTGTGCTTGGATACAATTCTGCTGCTGATGATGACTCACACTGCCTCATGGATGCTCAGTATTGAGCTGTAAAAGTCGATCCCATTTAGCATGGTGATAGTGCCACACAACACGATGGAGGGTGTCTTCAGTGTGAAGACAGGACTTAGTCTCCACAAGGACAGTGCAGTGGGCATATACTAATACTGTCATGTCTAGATGCATCTGCAACAGGCAGATTGGTGAGGACTAGGTCAAGTAGATTTGTCTCTCCTGTTGGTTCTCTCACATAGCTGAAATTATGTAGTTACCTATTAATTAAATAACTTAAGTAACGATGGCAGGACAGGTGTTGCGTTACAGCTGTGGAATGTGATATCTCCTGGACGCCAACACGTCTGCAGAATGTGTAATGAAAACAGAAAGTGCTGGAAATACTCAGCAGGCCAGGCAGCATCTGTGGAGAGAGAAGCAGAGTTAATGTTTCAGGACTGTGACCCTTCATCAGGTCATCAGTGTTCTCATGAAAGATCACAGACCTGAAACATATGAACATACAAACATATGAATTAGGAGCAGGAGTAGGCCATTCGGCCCCTCGAGCCTGCTCCGCCATTCAATATGATCATGGCTGATCATCCACTTCAATGCCTTTTCCCCACACTATCCTCATATCCCCTTATGCCATTTGTATTTAGAAATCTGTCAAACTCTGCTTTAAACATACTCAATGACTGAGCTTCCACAGCCCTCTGGGGTAGAGAATTCCAAAGATTCACAACCCACTGAGTAAAGAAATTTGTCCTCATCTCGGTCCTAAGTGACTTCCACCTTATTTTGAAATTGTGTCCCCTGGGTCTAAACTCCCCAAACAGGGGAAACGTCTTAGCTGCATCTACCCTGTCTATCCATTTAAGTATTTTCCAAGGAGAGTTCCAAAGACTCACGACCCTCAGAGAAAAGAATGTCTCCTCATCTTTGTCTTAAATGGGTGACCCCTTATTTTTAAACAATGACACCTAGTTTTAGACTCTCCCACAAGGGGAAACATCCTTTCCACACCCACCCTGTCAAGACCTCTCAGAATCTTATATGTTTCAATCAAGTCGCCTCTTACTCTCCTAAACTCCAGCAGATACCAGCATAGACTGTCCAACCTTCCTCACAAGACAACCCGCCCATTCCAGGTATTAGTCCAGTAAACTTTCTCTGAACTGTTTCCAATGGATTTACATCATTCCTTAAATAAGGAGACCAATACTGTACACAGTACTCCAGATGTGGTCTCACCAATGCCCGGTATAACTGAAGCATAACCTCCCTACTTTTGTATTCAATTTCCCTCCCAATAAATGATTACATTCTATTAGGTTTCCTAATTACTTGCTGTACCTGCATATTAACCTTTTGCAATTCATGCACTAGGATACCCAAATCCCAATGTATCACAGAGCTCAGCAATCTCTCACCATTTAGATAATATGCTGCTTTTTTATTCTTCCTGCCAAAATGGACAATGTCACACTTTCCCACATTATACTCCATTTACCAGATCTTTGCCAACTCACATAACCTATCTATATCCCTTTGTAGTCTCCTAATGTCCTCTTCACATTTACTTTCCTACCTATCTTTGTGTCATCAGCAAATTTAGCAACCATACCTTCAGTCCCTTCATCTAAATCATTCATATAAATTGTAAAACGTTGAGGCCCAGCATTGATCCCTGTGGCACACCACTTGTTACATCTTGCCAACCAGAAAATGACCCATTTATGCCTCCAAACATTAACTCTGCTTCTCTCTCCACAGATGCTGCCTGACCTGCTGAGTATTTCCATCACTTTCTGTTTTTATTTCAAATTTCCAGCATCTGCAGTATTTTGCTTTTATTGCAGAAAGTGAAAGCAGCTGGAGGAATTCCGGATCAGGATTATTGATCTGGAAGCTGAACTGCAGACACTGCGCAACATCAGGGAAGGGGAGAGATACTGGGACACTTTGTAGCAAAAGACGATCACACCCCTGAGAATAAGTCGTCTGTTTTGGTCAGCGGTAAGGGGCAGGACGGTGTGACCATGGGCTGAATTTTACCAGACCCTCAACACCGAGGTCCCACCACCGCTGGTAATATGCGATGGGCCCTTCTCGACCCCCAGTGTCGAGGAGGGTCCGCCGCATATTACCGGCGGTGGTGGGACCTCGGTGCAGCACCCCCCCTGCCACTTGGCGGTGGGGTCTTCATCTAAATATTTAAATGAACAATAATGAGATTTAAATTAACTTGCCTACAGGCAGCGGCCATCCCACACTGATTTTACAGCCACGCCTTTGGAACGGAATCCTGAGAACCTGGTGGAAAGCGGGGGAGGAATAAAATTTTCAGGGCGGGAGGGGTGGGGGAGCGGGGAAAACAATTTTTATTGGCTGTGGGGATGGTGGGAAGGGGTTGACGGTCAAAGGGAACAAATTTCGGAGGGGTAGTTCAGGATACGAATAAATGTTTATTATGGGGGGAGAGGGCAATTAATATATAAATTACCCATTGTGGGGGGGGGGGGAGATGGAATTTAGAGTTGAAATTAAAATTTATTTTCATTTCCCGGAGATTGGGACCTTTAAATTTAAAAATGTTACTGAAGGACTTTAAGCACTATAAAAATGGTGCTGGCGTCTGCTGCTCCGCCCCTTCTATTTAAATCAGTCCCCATGCGTAATAGCTGTGCGGCGGCACTTCTGTTAGGAAAGCCGCTGAGTTCAAAGCCCGCCATTGCAGCGCATGAATAAAATCCAGCCCCATGAGTGAGGCAGGTAAAGGGGCCAAGCAGATAACAATGGAGAAGCCTCAGTCTTTGCAACTGTTAAACTGGTTTGAGGTGCTTGGAACCTGTGCGGATGAATGCAAGGTCTGCAGGGTGGATGAGCAGACTGGCCATGGCACCATGGTTCAGGAAGCCGTTCAAACAGTGGGAGCAAAAAGGAAAGTAGTGGTAGTAGGGGACAGTATAGTGAGGGGGATTGACACTATTCTCTGCAACAAAGAGCGAGAGTCCAGATGGCTGTGTTGCCTGCCCAATGCCAGGGTGCGGGACATCTGCTCAGTGCTGGAGAGGAACTTACAGTGGGAGGGGGAGGATCCAGTCATCATGGTCCATGTAGGTACCAACGACATAGGCAGAACAAGGAAAGAGGTTCTGCATAGTCAGAATGAGGAGCTAGGTACCAAATTAGGAAGCAGAACCTCAAAGGTAATAACCTCTGGATTATTACCTGAGCCAAGTGCAAATTGGCATAGGGCAAATAAGATTAGAGAAATTAATGCGTGGCTTAAAGACTGGTGTGGTAGAAGTGGGTTCTGGTTCGTGGGGCACTGGCACCAGTACTGGGGAAAGTTGGGGCTATACCACTGGATCGGGTCTACCCCTGAAATGTGCTGGGACGAGTGTTCTAACGAGCCGCATAACTAGGGAAGTAAAGAGGGTTTTAAACTAAATAGTGGGGGCAAGGGATCAAATTTGGGAAGATGTGGTAAATCAAAGAGCAGAGATAAAGCAAGAGAGAAAGGTATTAATATGGGAAGTGATAAACATACCATGTTCCATGACAGGAAGGGACAGAGTACAAATCTAAGAGTAAATCAGCAGATAAGGCTAGAGGTTACAAAAATAATAAAAGGACAAAACTAAAGGCTCTGTATCTGAACGCACATAGCATTCAAAACAAAACAAATGAACTAATAGCGCAAATAGAAATAAATAAGTACGATCTGATAGCCATCACAGAGAGATGGCTGCAGGATGACATAGATTGGGACCTATTTAGGAAGGATACTTGTGGGAGCGGTGTACAGTAATCACACGATAGGACGGGGTATAAAGGAAGAAATAATGGGAGCTTGTCAGAAAGGTACTGCAATAACCATAGGGGATTTTAAACTACATATAGACTGGAAAAATCAGATGGGCAAAGGTACCCTAGATGAAGAGCTCATAGAATGTTTTTGGGCTAGTTTCTTAGAACAGCACGTTCTGAAGCCAACCAGAGAGCAGGCTATACTAGACCTGTGTTGAGACCAAGGTGGAAGGGTTGCACTGTCTTTCTCTATTTCCACTTCTCCACAGGTTACAACATACATTTAAATGTTTACCCAGTTACTGATATGACCAATTGTATACTCTATTTTTATTTCAGAATAAAATACACCAACCAGGTTTCTTTAATAAACAACAAAATTATTAATTTATTATAAAACAAAACTTAGTCAATAAAGATGCAAAGCTTTAACACAGTTTGAAATATGTCAGTAAATATATATATAATTGCCTTCTAAATATCCAACACACACACACACACAGGTTAAAGGAAAAATAAAAAACTTTTCTCTGCAGAGATCTTTTTACAAAAAATACAAAAAAGAATACTTTGGCCAGATTCTTCCTAACTCTTGAAGGAAAAGGAGAAGATTTGGGATGATATCGGTTGTCCCTTTATTGTGGTGTCCCAAATACGTGTAGACGGCTGTCACAGTGATCTTTCTGGAGCAGTTCTTTTCAGGCGGTGTTGAGGATTAATCTGACAGACTTTCCAGGAGAAAATGTGGCATTATATGTTTCAGCTATCACTCTGGTATCACGGGGTTTTCCAGAGAGGTAGATAAATGATGAACTGATGTCTTCTCTCTTGGTAGGCTGACCTCCAACTGACTCAAAACAGCATTTAAAGTGAAACCAACTCCTGACCACCATAAATCTTGACATGTCACTTCTCTGTAAACAACTCCCATAGTCAAAAGGCATCTGCTGTTTACCTAGCTGAAGACATGTGACTTTCAGTAAGTGTTTTTAAACAAAGTCCTTCCAGTGACTTTAAAAAAAAACAAAGTCCAGCATCTATGGAATCACTTCAGTCCTCCAAAGGAATCCATCTCTACAATCTTCAACCACGAGTCCTCAAAAAATATTTAAAAAAAGAAGCACCTGCATAATACCTGGTATTGTGCAACGAGATAGGATTAATTAATAACCTCAGAGTGAAGGTGCCCCTCGACAGCAGTGGTCATAATATGATTGAATTTTATATTCGGTATGAGGGAGGGAAGAGTGAGTCTAAGACTAGTATTTTAAACTTAAATAAGGGCAATAACGAGGGCATGATAGCAGAGCTAGCTAAAGTGAACTGGTAAATTAGGTTACGGGATAGGTCAATAGAGATACAGTGGCAGACATTTAAGGGGATATATCAGAATACACAGAATAGATCAATTCCAACGACTCACAGAATCACAGAATCGTTACAGTGCAGAAGAAGACCATTCAGCCCATCATATCCGCACTGGCTCTCTGAAAGAGCAATTCCCTCCGTTCCATTCCCCTGCCTTGTCCCCATAACCTGCACATTCTTCCTTTTCATAAAATTGTCTAATTCCCTTTTGAATGCTTCAATGGAATCTGCCTCCACCACGTTCTCAGGCAGTGCGTTCCAGACCTTAACCACTCACTGCATGAAAAGGTTTTTCCTCATGTCACTTTTGCTTCTTTTACCAAATACCTTAAATCTGTTGCATCTTGTTCTCGATCCTTTCATGAGTGGGAACAGTTTCTCTCTACCTACTCTGTCCAGACCCCTCCAGAAAAATTCCAAAAAGAGGACCCACCATCCGTGGTTAACTAAAAAAGTTAAAGATAGTATCAAACTTAAAGAGAAAGCATATTATTGCACAAAGCTGGATGGCAGGTCAGAACATTGGACAGAATATAAAAACAGCAAAGAACGGCTAAAAGATTAATAAGGAGGGAAAAAATAGAGTACAAGAGAAAGCTAGCTAGAGATATAAAAACAGATAGTAAGAGTTTCTGCAGGTATTTAAAAATGAAAAGAGCTAATAAAATGAACATTGGTCCTATAGGAAGTAAGTCTAGGGAGTGAATAATAGAAAATTAAGAGATGGCAGATGAATTGAGCACGTATTTTGCATCGGGCTTCCTTATAGAGGATACAAGTAACATCCCAGAAAAAGTTGTAAATCAGGAAATGGAAGGGAGGGAGGAACTTAAGAAAATTACAATCACTGGGGAAGTGGTACTGAGCAAATTGTTGGAGCTGTGGGCTGACAAGTCCCCGGGTCCTGATGGACTTCATCCTAGGGTCTTAAAAGAAGTGGCTAGTGAGATAGTCGATACGTTGGTTTTAATTTTCCAGAATACCCTAGCTTTGAGGAAGGTTCCATTTAGATTGGAAAATAGCGAATATAACTCCTTTATTCAAAAAGGGAGGGAGGCAGAAAGCAAGAAACTACAGGCCAGTTACCTTGAATCTGTCTTAGGGAAAATGTTAGAAACTATTATTGAAGACGTTATAGCAGGGCATTTAGAAAAATTCAAGGTGATCAGGCAGAGTCAACATGGTTTTGTGAAAGGAAAATCATGTTTAACCATTTTATTGGAGTTCTATGAAGAAGTAACATGTGCTGTGGATAAAGGGGAACCAGTGGATGTACTGTACTTAGAGTTCCAGAAGGCATTTGATAAGGTGGCACATCAAAGGTTATTGCAGAAAATAAAAGCTCATGGTGTAGGTGGTAACATATTGGCAGGGATAGAAGATTGGTTAGCTAACAGGAAACAGAGAGTAGGCATAAATGGGTCTTTTCCTGGTTGGCAAGTTGTAACGCGTGGTGTGCCACAGGGATCAGTGCTGGGGCCTCAACCTTTTACAATTTATATAAATGACTTGGATAAAGGGACCGAAAGTATGGTTGCTAAATTTGCTGATGACACAAAGATATGTAGGAAAGTAAGTTGTGAAGTGGACATAAGGAGGATACAAAGGGATATAGATAGGTTAAGTGAGTGGGCAAAAATCTGGCAAATGGAGTATAAAATGTGAAATTGTCCATTTTGGCAGGAAGAATAAAAAAAAAGCATATTATCTAAATGGTGAGAGATTGCACAGCTCTGAGATGCAGAGGGATCTGGGTGTCCTAGTGCATGAATTGCAAAAGGTTAGTATGCAGGTACAGCAAGTAATTAGGAAAGCTAATAGAATGTTATTGTTTATTGTGAGCGGAATTGAATACAAAAGTAGGGAGGTTATGCTTCAATTATATAGGGCCTTGGTGAGACCACATCTGAAGAATTGTGTACAATGTTGGTCTCCTTATTTAAGGAAGGATGTAAATGCATTGGAAGCAGTTCAGAGAAGGTTTACTAGACTAACACCCGGAATTGGTGGGTTGTCTTATGATGAAAGGTTGGACAGGCTAGGCTTGTATTGGCTGGAGTTTAGAAGAGTAAGAGGCCACTTGATTGAAACATAAGATTCTCAGGGGTCTTGAGAGGGTGGATATGGAAAGGATGTTTTCTCTTGTGGGAGAATCTAGAACTAGGGGTAACTGTTTAAAAATAAAGGGTCACCCACTTCAGACAGAGATGAGGAGAAATTTTTGCTCTCTGTGGGTCTTTGGAACTCTCTTCCTCAAAAAGCGATGGAAGGGGAGTCTTTGAATATTTTAAAGGCAGAGGTAGATAGATTATTGATAAGCAAGAGGGTGAAAGGTTATTGGGGTAGGCGGGAATGTGGAGTTGAAGTTACAAACCAATCAGCCATGATCTTGTTGAATGGCGGAGCAGGCTCGAGGGGCCGAGTGGCCTACTCCTGCTCCTAATTTGTATGTTCTGAATTACAACCTGTAACAGTTCTTTTATTTTAATATTTTAGGAACACACTTTAATTTATGAACTTGATTAACATCCACTTTGCACTAACAGTAACAAGTATAGAAGGTATTGCAGCAGAAATTAACTGACAGAATTAGTGTAGAATAGGTGTAAGCCTTGACTCAATGGTCATGCTTTCCCCTCCCATTCAGAAGGTCATGGGTCCAAGTCCCACACCATAGCACAAAGTCCAGGCTGGCACTTCCACTGCAGTCCTGAAGGAGCTCTGCACTGCCGGAAGTACCACTTTTCAGATAGCATGTCAAATTGAGGCATGTCTGCCTACAGAGATGGAAGTATAGCAGATTCTGTAATATTATTCAAAGAAAAGCAGGTGAGTTCTCTTTAGTATCCTGGGCAATATTTATCCCGCATGGTTAGCTGGTCACTATCACATTGCTGTTTGTGGGATCTTGCTGTGTGTAAATTGGCTGCCATGTTTCCTACCTGACGACAGTGTCTACATTTCAAGCACTGTGGGATGTCCTGAGATCATGAAAGATGTTTTTTCAACTGGTCTGTCTGGAGATTTTTCTGAATGTGTGAATGTCTTTCGACATTCAGGGCAGTCCGTCTGTCCAAATTCGAGCTTCAACTTTCTTCCTGGGCCTAACACTGGTGTAATGATCAGTTCCATGTTATTGGAACTGCCTGATTTAATATTCCATTGAAGAGCAGAATATATTCACAGCTGTTTTTTTCAATATTGGGCTGTTATTTGCTTGCCCATTTTTGAATCTGTTTGTCAGCTTTGGTGACTGTTTCCAGAATGATCTTCGATGCGGTAAAGGATGTTCCGTTAATAAAATTAATATCACAGCTCCTTCACTGATTGAATGAGTGTGGGCATTGCCTGGTCAGGCTGTTCCAGAGATGAAGCTTTGAGCCTTAGTTACATAGAGTCATAGAGTTATACAGCACAGAAACAGGCCCTTCGGCCCATTGTGTCTGTGCCAGCTATAAAGCACTTAACTATTCTAACCCTATTTTCCAGCACTTGGCCCGTAGCCCTGTATGCTATGGCGTTCAAATGCTCATCTAAATACTTCTTAAATGTTGTGAGGGTTCCTGCCTCTCCCACCCCTTCAGGCAGTGTGTTCCAGATTCCAACCACCCTCTGAGTGAAAAAATGTTTCCTGAAATCCCCTCTAAACCTCCTGCCCTTTACCTTAACCTATGCCCCCGGTTATTGACAACTCCGCTAAAGAAAAAAGATTCTTCCTGTCAAACCAATCAATGTTCCTTATAATTTTGTATACCTCAATCATGTCCCCCTTCAGCCTTCTCTGCTCGAAGGAAAACAACCCTAGCCTTTTCAGTCTCTCTTCATAGCTGAAATGCTCCAGCCCAGACAACATCCTGGTGAATCTCCTCTGCACCCTCTCCAGTGCAATCACATCCATCCTATAGTGTGGTGCCCAGAACTGTACACAGTACTCCAGCTGTGGTCTAACTATGGTTTTATACAGCTCCATCATAACCTCCCTGCTCTTATATTCTATGCCTCAGTTAATTAAGATAAGTATCTCACACGCTTTCCTAACCACCATATCTACTTGTGCTGCTGCCTTCAATGATCTATGGACAAATACACCAAGGTCCCTCTGACCCTCTGTACTTCCTCGGGTCCTACCATCCATTGTATATTCCCTTGCCTTGTTAGTTCTCCCAAAATGCATCACCTCACACTTTTCAGGATTAAATTCCATTTGCCACTGCTCCGCCCATCTTACCAGCCCATCTATATCGTCCTGTAATCTAAAACTTTCTTCCTCACTATTTATGACACCACCAATCTTCGTGTCATCTGCGAACTTACTAATCATACTTCCTATATTCACATCTAAATCATTAATGTACACTACAAACAGCAAGGGTCTCAGTACCGATCCCTGTGGTACACCACGGTTCACAGGATTCCACTCGCAAAAGCAACCCTCGACCATTACCCTCTGCCTCCTGCCACTAAGCCAATTTTGGATCCAATTTGCCAAATTGCCCTGGATCCCATGGGCTCTTACTTTCTTAACTAATCTCCCATGCAGGACCGTATCAAAAGCCTGACTGAAGTCCATGTAGACTACATCAACTGCTTTACCCTCATCTACACATCTAGTCACCACCTCAAAAAATTCAATCAAGTTAGTTAGACACGATCTCCCCCTGACAAAGTCATGCTGACTATCCCTGATTAATCTCTGCCTCTCCAAGTGGAGATTAATCCTTTCCCTCAGAACTTTTTCCAATAGTTTCCCAACTACTGATGTTGGACTCACCGGTCTGTAGTTACCTGGTTTATCCCTGCTACCCTTCTTGAATAATGGTACCACATTCGCTGTCCTCCAATCCTCTGGCACCTCCCCTGGGCTAGATGAATTTGAAAATTTGTTTCAGAGCCCCTGCTATCTCCTTCCTTGCCTCACATAACAGCCTGGGATACATCTCATCTGGGCCTGGGGATTTATCCACTTTTAAGCCTGCTAAAACAGCTAATACTCCCTCCCTTTCAATGCTAATATGTTCAAGTATATCACAATCCCCTCCCTGATCTCGACACCTACATCGACCTTCTCCATAGTGAACACAGATGAAAAATAATCCATTTAAAACCTCACCTATGTCCTCTGGCTCTACGTACAGATTGCCACTTTGGTCCTTAATGGGTCCTACTCTTTCCCTGCTTATCCTCTTGCCCTTAATATACTTATAAAACACCTTAGGATTTCCCTTTATCTTGCCCGCCAGTATTTTTTCATGTCCCCTCTTTGATCTCCTAATTACTTTTTTAAGTATCCCCCTACACTTTCTATACTCCTCTAGTGCCTCTGCTGTTTTCAGCACTCTGAAACTGCCATAAGCCTCCCTTTTTTCCTGATCCAATCCTCTATATCTCTTGACATCCAGGGTTTCCTGGACTTGTTGGTCCTACCCTTCACCTTAACGGGAACATGTTGGCCCTGAACTCTCACTATTTCCTTTTTGAATGACTCCCACTGGTCTGATGTAGACTTTCCTACAATTAGCTGCTCCCAGTCCACTTTGGCCAGATCCTGTTTTATCATATTGAAATCGGCCTTCCCCCGATTCAGTACCTTTATTTCCGATCCATCTTTGTCCCCTTCCATAACTACCTTGAATCTTACAGAGTTATGGCCACGATCCCCGAAATGCTCCCCCACTGACACTTCTACCATTTGTCCGAAGTACATTGGTACAGAAGGAGACCATTCAGCCCCTTGAGTCTGTTGATCAGTATGTCAACTCTATCTAGCTGCCTTGAGTTCTGCATCCCTTAATACCCATTACCTAACACTATTCATCTATCAATCTCAGTTTCCCATTTTCAATTGACCCCTACCAGTCTCAAAAGCTTTTTAGGGCAGAGAGTTCCAGATTTCCACTATCCTTTGTGTGAAGGAGTTCTTCCTGACAACCACCTGGCTCTAATTTTAAAGTTATGCCCCATTGTTCTAGACTCCACCACCAGAGGAAATAGTTTCTCTCTATCTACCCCATCAACTCCTTTAAACATCTTGAATACCTTTTTCAATCTTTTTCTATTTGATCATATCTCAATCTTCCATTTGCGAGGAATATAAGCCTTGTCTATTCAATCTGTTTTCTTAATTCTACCCTTTTAGCCCCGGTATTATTCAGGTTCCCAGGTTGTCCAGAGGTAACTAATGTGAACTGGTGCAGAAGTTGGGATCATCGGCCCAACCTGTATGAGCTATGGTTCCTGCTCCTGGTCCCTGCGGGCATTACCCTTGTTAGATACTGCAGGTGAGTGGGGCTTTAGGTGAAGGCAGTACTGGACCGAACTGTGCTGCCCTCAAAGGTCAAAACTGACACATGGAGCAAAGGTGCATGAAGGTAGCGAAGATGCAAATAAGTCATGATCTAATTGAATGTTGGGACAGGCTCGAGGGGCTGAATGGCCTCCCCTTGTTCCTATGAAGAGGGGGGTGGATTCCATGGAGCTGTGCTCCTTCAAAGAGGCAGCAACACCAGCAAAGAAAATTAAGGAACTATATTAATTGCATAAAAATTCAACCATTCTTCAAGGTAGACCAGGATCAAATCTTAGAAGTTACCTTTGTGGCTCAGTATCATCCAAAGCCCTGTTGCCTATCTCCTAACTCACTCCATGTGTTGGTCACCCATCATCCCATCACTCATTGACTTACATTGGCCCCTGCTCCCGCAATGCCTCGATTTTAAAATTCTCCTCCTTGCATTCAGATATTTTCATGGCCTCCCTATCTCTGTGACCTCCTCCAGCCCCTACAACCCTCCCTATCTCTGTGACCTCCTCCAGCCCCTACAACCCTCCCTATCTCTGTGACCCCCTCCAGCTATACAACCCTCCCTATCTCTGTGATCCCCTCCAGCTATACAACCCTCCCTATCTCTGTAACCTCCTCCAGCCCCTACAAACCTCCCTATCTCTGTGACCGCCTCCAGCCGTCCAACCCTCCCTATCTCTGTAACCCCCTCCAGCCATGCATCCTCCCTATCTCTGTAACCTCCTCCAGCCCTACAACCCCGTGCATCTTCGTAACCTCCTCCAGCCCTACAACCCTCCCTATCTCTGTAACCTCCTTCAACCCTACAACTCTCCCTACCTCTGTAACCTCCTCCATCCTACAACCGTCCCAATCTCTGTAACCTCCTCCAGCCCTACAACCCTCCCTATCTCTAACATCCTCCAGCCCTACAACCCTCCCTATCTCTAACCTCCTCCAGCTATACAACCCTCCCTATCTCTGTAACCTCCTCCAGCCCTACAACCCTGTGCATCTTTATAACCTCCTCCAGCCCTACAAACCTCCCTATCTCTGTAACCTCCTTCAACCCTACAAACCTCCCTATCTCTATAACCTCCTCCAACGCTACAACAGTCCCAATCTCTGTAACCTCCTCCAGCCCTACAACCCTCCCTATCTCTAACATCCTCCAGCCCTACAACCCTCCCTATCTCTGTAACCTCCTCCAGCCCTACAACCCTGTGCATCTTTGTAACCTCCTCCAGCCCTACAAACCTCCCTATCTCTGTAACCTCCTCCAACCCTACAAACCTCCCTATCTCTGTAACCTCATCCAACCCTACAAACCTCCCTATCTCTGTAACCTCCTCCAACCCTACAAACCTCCCTATCTCTAACATCCTCCAGCCCTACAACCCTCCCTATCTCCGTAACCCCTTCCAAATCGCTGCAATCCTCCAATTCTGGCCTCTTGCACATCCCCAAATTTCATTGTTAGCTGCCTGAGCCCCAATATTTGGAATTCCCTCCAGATGATCCTTAAAACTAGCCACTTTGACCAAGAATATCTCCTTATGTGGCTTGGCATCAGATTCGTCTGGTAACTCTCCTGTGAAGCACCCTGGGATGCTTTGTGGCATTAAAGGCACTATAGAAATGCAAGTTGTTGTACTTTGTATCACCTCAGCTATTTCAATTTCCCAGTGAGTCCACTGGGTGTTGTGTTAAAATGCTGTCTGTGTTTGCAGACTCCCCTCTTAAGTGTGGGATCTACACATCTACCAAAAATCTAAAGATTTCTAAACTGTGATATAGAAACTGGTGTAGGCCATTCAGCCCATTCAGCCTGTTCACTCAACTAACCACGGCTGATCCACATCCCAACTCTACCCACAAAAACCCCAAAAGTAAAGGCAGTCAACCGTGGATAACAAAGAAAGTTAAGGATTGTATAAGATTAAAGGAAAAGGCCGATAAATTTGCCTGAAATAGTAGTAAACCTGAGGATTGGGAGGATTTTAGAGTACAGCAAAGGAGAAACTGATAAAGAAAGGGAGAATAGAATATGAATGTAAGCTAGCAAAAACTGTAAAAACGGATTGTAAAAGCTTTGACAGGTACGTAAAAAGGAAATGACAAATGTGGGTCCATTACAGGCAGAGTCAGGAGAATTTATAATGGGGATTAGAGAAATGGCAGAGAAGTTCAATGATTACTTTGTGTCTGTCTTCACTGAGGAAGATACAAGAAATCTCCCAGAATTAGAGATCCAAGGGACTGAGGAAATGAAGAATTGAAGGAAATTGGTATTTGAGAAATTCATGGGGCTGAAGGTTGTTAAGTCCCCAGGACCTGATATTCTACATCCCAGAGTGTTGAAAGAGGTAGCTATGGAGATAGTGGATGCATTGGTGACCATCTTCCAAAATTCTGTCGATTCTGCAATGGTTCCTGCAGATTGGAAGGTCGCAAATGTCACCCCATTATTAAGAAGGGACGGAGGGAGAAAACAGGGAATTACAGACCTGTTAGCCTTCCATCAGTCGTTGGGAAAATGCTCAAATCTATTCTAAAGGATGTGATAAATGGACACTTGGATAATAATGATCTGATTGGGCATAGTCAACATGGATTTATGAATGGGAAATCATGTTTGATGAACCTGATGGTGTTTTTTGAGGATGTTACTAACAGAATTGATAGAGGGGAGTAAATGGACGTGGTTTAACTTGGATTTTCAAAAGACCTTTGATAAAGTCCCCCACAGGATGTTGGTTAGCAAAATTAAAGCACGTGGGACAGGAGGTAGTATACTGGCATGGATTAAGGATCGGTGATAGGCAGAAAGCAGAGAGTAGGAATAAACGGGTCATTCTCACGTTGGCAGGCTGTGACTATTGGGTACCACAGGGATCAGTCCTTGGGCCCCAGCTGTTCACAATATATACCAATGATTTGGATGTGGGAATCAAATGTAATATTTCCAAGTTCGCAGATGACACAAAACTATGTGGGAATGCGTGTTGTGAGGAAGATGCAAAGTGGCTTCAAGGGGATTTGGACAGACTTAATGAGTGGGCAAGAACATGGCAGATGGAATATAATGTGGAAAAATGTGAGGTTATCTACTTTAGTAGGAGGAAGAGATGTGCAGAGTTTTTCTTAAATGGTAAGAGATTAGAAAGTGTAGATGTACAAAGGGACCTGGGTGTCCTTGTCAATAAGTCACTGAAAGCAGACATGCAGGTGCAGCAAGCAATTAAGAAGGTTAATGGTATGTTATCCTTTATCGCAAGAGGATTTGTGTCCAGGAGTAGTGAAGTCTTGCTTCAATTGTATAGAACCTTGGGTAGACTGTACCTGGAGTACTGTGTGCAGTTTTGGTCCCCTTACCTTAGGAAGGATACTATTGCCATAGAGGGAGTGCAACGAAGATTCATCAGACTTGTTCCCGGGATGGTGGAACTGTCCTATGAAGAGAGATTGTGGAAACTGGGCTTGTATTCTCTAGAGTTTTGAAGAATGAGAGGTGATCTCACTGAAACCGACAAAATATTTAAAGGAATAGACAGGGTAGATGCAGCTAAGATGTTTCCCCTGGTTGGGAGTCTAGACCCAGGGGACACAATTTCAAAATAAGAGGGAAGCTACTTAGGACAAAGATGAGGAGAAATTTCTAAACAGAGGGTTGTGAATCTTTGGAATTCTCTACCCCAGAGGGCTGTGGAAGCTCAGTCATTGAGTATGTTTAAAGCAGAGATTGAGAGATTTCTAAATACAAATGACATAAGGGATATGAGGATAATGTGAGAAAAAGGCATTGAAGTGGATGATCAGCCATGATCGTATTGAATGGTGGGGCAGGCTTGATGGACTGAATGGCCCAATTCTGTTCCTATGTTCCTATGTCTTTGCTCCATATCCCCCGACTTCCCAAATTGCATTCCAGTTGAACAACTGAGAGGCCCCCCCCCCACCCCCCGCACCCTTGTTCCTGACTTCAACACCAACCCAGCCTCACCAATACCAAGCATGCTATGTTTCTGGCTGATAGGCAGGGGGATTTGACAGTGATAGACGTAAGTCAAGGCTCTGTGGGTAGCACCCTCTCCTCTGAGTCAGAAGGTCCTGGGTTCATGTCCCACTCCAGAGACTTGAGCACAGAATCCAAGCTGACACGTCAGTGCAGTTCTGAGGGAGTGCTGCACTGTTGGAGGTGCCGTCTTTTGAATGAGGCATTAAACCAAGGTCTGCCCTGTCAGGTTTAAGTGTCAGACCCCATGGTATTAAATGGAAGAAGAGCAAGGGAATTCTCCCCGGTGTCCCGGCCAATATTTATCCCTCAAACAACATCACTAAAATACTGTACATACATTGGCTGCTGCGTTTCTTACATTACACCTCAAAGGTACATTATTGACCGTAAAGTGCTTTGGGATGTCCTGCGGTCATGAAAACGTGTAGAAATGGGAGTTGTTTCCATTCTCCTACAGCGATATCGGAGACTGACAGAGGATCACTGATGCTAGTGAGTTCCTCTTTTCGGTGCATGTGTTTAGATCATTACAGAGGCTGCTGTATTAATGAGGCTTCTCCAGTCGATTTCTGGCCCTGGGCCATGGCCACAGCATAGTGCCTGGGAGGGCGTGAGCCAGAACAATAAGCTCTGCTCACAGAGAACAGTGGACAGTGGGTGGGAGTTGGGGGCTGGTGGTGATGAGGGGGAGGGGAGGGGTCAGTGGAATGAAGCCAAGGGGTAAATCTGTTCACAAGTCCAACACAGGCTTAAAGGAGATACTTTACTTTCTCTGGAGGCCTGCCAAAGCTCTGTAGCCTGAAAAGAAGACGACAGCGAGATAAAGAGAGAGAGAGAGAGACAGGGAGTAAAGAAAACTGAGCAAAAGTAATAGAGAGTGAACTTGTAACAACAAAAATAAAAGCAAATAGAGAAAGGTTGAAAGAGTAAACGTGCGGAAGATGGAAAGAGGTGAAATAAGTTGGATCAGCAGCGGCAGTTTTTCTTTCTTTGGTTTCGATGGGCTGGCTGAAATGTGTCCGGCTTGGTTGTGTGTCCCATGGGGTTTCCATGACGACAGGCCTTCCCGCTGGTTCAGCTCGGCTGAGGTTTAATGGAATGAGCGGCTGAGCTGCACAGCCTGGGAAGGCCCAGGGCTGCGGTCGCTGATTCTGTGCTGAGCTGGCCTATCGCAAACATGGCATCAGCGTCGGAGAGCTGCGAGTTGGCCTCAGCACCCTTGGGGCGAAGGTGGGTGCAAGGCAGGTGGGAAGGGGACGGCGGTGGGGGAAGAGGGAGGGAGGAACAAATGGTCTCAGAGGAGAGTAGAAGGCACTGAGGACAGGGAAAAGGAATGGCCGGATGAAGGTATGTTGCGTGACTGAATCTGTTATTGTTGGTGTCTCGTCGCCTCTTGCGTCTTTCCTCCAGTCCAGCTCTCATCCTGGGCTGTTCCTGATGGATTCAATTACTGACAGAAGGACGGAATATGGGATTAAATATTATAATAAAATATGCCCTTAAATAGGTCATGCCTGTTTAGCGATCTTTTAATTAGGAGGCTGACCTGCGAATGATGGAACTCACCCAGAAAGAAAGAAGTTGCATTTCTATAGCGCCTTTCATGATCTCAGGACATCCCAAAGTGCTTTACAGCACTTTTGAAGTCTAGTTACGATTGAAATTTAGCAAATCGCACAGCCTATTTGTGCACAGCAAGATCCCACAAGCAGCAATGCAATAATTACCTGATATCAGTTTTTTTTTAAGTGATGCTGTTTCAGGGATAAATGTTGGCCCAGGACCATTACTCACACGAGAAATCACCCGCTCTTCTTCAAAATAGAAGCTTTGGGATCTTTTTCCGTCCACCGGATCGAGCAGACTGGGCCTCACTCAGTTTAACATCTCATCCAAAAGACGACACCTCCGACTGTGTAGCACTCCCTCCGAGTTAGAGGCAGGGGTTCGAGTGAGAGGCAGCCCGGGGACTGAGACAAGGCTCTCGCAGGCATTTCTATCAGAACCACAATACATTCAGAGTCTGAGTGCAGAGTACACAATCTCCACTGGTTTCATTATCCAGCAGTGAATGGGACAAGGTGGCATTAGTCACAGCTCCACGGGACAGCAGAGGCTGTTCCTGGCATGCAGCAAACCCCTGCACTTGCTCAGTGGCGTGGTGCCTTGTTGCTGTGACTGGCAGTCAGCTGCGCTTGTGTGAGAGAGAGGGAACTAAAATAGAGGGAAAAAGGATCAAAACACCACATGGAGAGGGGAGGCAATGTGCAAGAGCAGAGTGGGATTTTAGACATGGCATTCAGCACCATAATCCTATTCATATTCCAGTACATTACGTTCCCCTTTAGGAATTCCTTCACTTTTCTCTTTCTAATGAAGCCTAGACAGGGTTGGATAACATCCAGAAAAAATGCACCTCTGCCGATAGGTGTCTATACCCCGGGATCCGTCCCCTGCAGTTCTGGCTCAGTTGGCAGTATTATGAGCTCAAGACTCTGGAGCAGGATGACCTCACTGAAACAACAAGAGTGTCACCCACTGAGCTATGGCTGATTCCTGCAGACTAATACACTCAGTGGATCACAGTCCGAAGTGAGCTTGCACTGGGGGAGGGGGTGGGGTGGAGGTGAGAGGTAGGGGGATCTTGCTGTCTATCCCAGAAACCAAGCAAAGCATCTGGACCAATTTCCCTGCGGGACGAGAGCTGTGAGCATTGCTTCCTGTGTCTGAGTTGGAACACAGCCCAGGTTTAAAAGGGAGAGCATTCAGTTCAAGCTCACTATGCATAACTTACTCTTCAGCGTCTTTGGTGCTGAAACCCTGCAGAAGTAATTGAAAATTCCTCAGATTCGGATAAACTATTTGAAGAAACAAGGGGGGGGGGGGGTTCGGAGGCAGCTGAAGTTGCCCGAAATAGATTTTTTGATTTCTTGACAAATCACTGTTGGCAAGATATCACCAAGGAACAGAATGCAGGGCTGCAGTTTCTGACCCATGATAACTGTCGTCGGGAATTGATAGCACAATTGCACTAAATTCCTCTCAACGATGCTTTAATGCAGAAGGCTAAAATAATACAAGATAACAGAAAGAATTTGCATTTCTGTAGCACCTTTCACAATCTCGAGATGTCACAAAGCAATTCACAGCCAACGAAGTACTTCTGAAGTGTAGTCACAGTTGCAATGTAGGTAACACAGCAGCTAATTTGCACACAGCAAGATCCCACAAACAGCAATGAGATACATGACCAGTTAAATTGTTTTAGTGACATTAGTCAAGGGATAAACATTGGACCAGGACAGCTCTTCTCCCAATAGTGCCCAGGGGATCTTTCATATCCACCCAAGAGGGCAGATAGGACTTGGCTTTAACATCACATACAAAGCAGCATTCCTTCAGTACTGCCAACCTGGACATTTTGCACACTAGTCTCTAGAGCAGGACTCGAACCAACAACCTTCTAACTTAAATTTGAGAGCACTGCCCACTACGCCACAGCTGGTTCCCACCAGTTCAGGCACGAGGAATTGGGTCAACGGCTGTCAGAGTGGGTGTGCTTATTCCAAAGTGAAGGAAATATTGTATATCCTGGCCTTCCCTTCGGCTTCCCTCTCCCCACAATCACAATTAGTGCAAGTGGCCCAAGGAAGAAAAAGACGTTGCAAGGACAAGGCTCGTGAGCCACACACGCACCACAGGGGGGGGGGGCTTCCCATGGTTTGCTGTCCGCGGTGGGAACTCGCGGCTGGTGCCCCAGTGCCACTCCTCCGCTCTCCAACCAGACAAACCCATCATACTCAGTCTGTTACTGTCTTGGGACCATCCTTCCCAGGATATTGTTAAACCCAGGTCCCATTGGCCCGTTCTGGCACATCAGGGGGATGTTGAAGATCCCAAGGCACTTTACATGGAAGGGCAGCAGAGTTTTCCCAGTGTCCTGGCCAACGTTCTTCCCTCAATCAACAGTAAAGAGATTTTTTTAAAAACAAATTCACTGCTCATTGCTGCATGTGGGATCGTGCTTATGCACAATGTGATTGCAGGATTTCAAAGTAAATCACATATGTGAGGCACTTTGAGATGCTACAAGGAGAAGCAATAAGATGCTATATAAATGCTGTGTGCAAATGCCTGCCCTGTTTCCTATATCGAGGCAGTGATTCCACAATACAGGGTTAGTCATAGCCCTGAGCACATCATGCAGGCTGACACTCCCAGTGCAGTATTGAGCGAGTGCTGCACTGTCCGAGGTGCTGTCTTTCAGAAGACATGTCAAATTGCAGTCCTGTCTGCCTTCGTAAAAAAAATTCCATGGTATTACTTGAAGAGTAGGGGCAGGATTCTCTCTGGCGTCCTGACCAATGTTTATCCCTCAACATCACTAAAAATACAGATGACTTGGTCATTAACAATTGCTGTTTGTGGGAGCTTGCTGTGCGCAAATTGGCTACTGCGTTGCCTGCACTATAGCAGTGCCTACATTTCAAGAAGTACTTCATTGGCTGCAAAGTACTTTGGAGATCCGGAGGTCGTGCAAGGTGCTATAGAAATGCAAGTCTTTCTTCCTTTAACCTGTGTGTTTCCTGTTGATTGAAGAGTTTCAGTGGTTCAGGGATCATGGTCATTTAGACTTCCCTTTGTGGCCATTGGGGCTCCATTGTTGGAGACTTGCTGTGACACTCCTATGTAGCGCTCGTTATCTCATTGTTGTTTGTGGGATCTTGCTGCGCACAAATTGTCTAGCGCGTTTCCCTACATTACAACAGTGACTACACTTCAAAAGCAAAAGTATTGTATTGGCTGTGCAGCGCTTTGGGATGTCCTGGAGTCGTGAAAGACGCTAAATAAATGAGAGCTCTTTCTTTCTATAGTAACTGTGGCATTTGTTATCAAGGGTCAGTGATTGTAACAGGGATATTCAGTAAAACTGTCGGTGGGAGATTAATGTCTTTGGGTTAAAACAAAATCGTGAGCAGGCTGTGCTTTCAGCTCCTTGGACCCAGTAATTAGGACTGGGATCTTGTCATTGAACCCATTATTAATGCTGAGTGACCCTCCCTCAAACAGAGGGAATCGTATTTAATGCTAATTACATGGGTATTACATTAGGTAACGCTCCCAGCCATTGAAAATTCCTTCATCTATTGATGAGGCACACAGGCAGTTTCCAGTGGAGGCATGTTGACTGTCACTAACACAGCGCTGAACTGGAACAGGCACCTCAGCAGTAACAACAGCATTGACTTGCATTTATTTATATTGTGTCTTTAACATTGTAAAATGCCAAGGAGTTTCACAGGAACAGAATCATAATAAAAATGACACTGGGTTACCTAAGGGATTATTAGGGCAGACGGCCAAAAGCTTGGTCAAAGAGATAGGTTTTTAAGGAGCGACATAAAGCAAGAAAGAGGTAGAAAGGCATAAAAGTTTAGGGAGGGACAAGTCAGAGTTGATGCTTCAGTGTCTGACTCACTGCACCATTCAGTCCCCTAAAAGTGTTTCAATTAGACAGTGAGATTCACACGAACTTCACAGATAATTGCACCAGCTTTATGTCCCCTGTAAGTCTGAACTTTTCCTGCTGTTTTGAGATTTCTTTGGGGTTATTAGTAGCTGCTGGATCTCTAGGGGCATTGTCACCACCAAGCCTAGCTCAGTAAATTCAGTTTGGAGAGAGGGGAGGGGGCAAGAGTGAGTGCAGTTCACAATTGGAGCCATGACCAATCGACACGACTGAGGACCTTCCCTGCAGTTCACATTCTTTTGCCAGTGTGTTCGGGGCCAAACGATAAAGGGTTTGCGAAAATATTACCAAGACACAGTGCCCTGTAACCATAATCTGAGCATAATGAGGTCTCTGGCATGGGGAAGGTGGGGAAGGGAGCTGGCACTTCTGGATCAACACCACCACCTAGTGGACATAAATCAAACTGAAATTGAATAATGAGCCTATTCGGCCCATCGTGCCTCTACCGTCTCTTTGTAAGAGCTATCCAATTGGTCTCAACACACCCACCCTGCTCTTTCCCCACAGCCCTGCAAATGTTCCTTCATCAAGCACACTGAGTACGAAGATCGTCCACTTCAGGCACTTGAGCACATGACAGGAACATGGAATGATTTACTGCAGCAAAAGGTGGCCATTCAGCCCATCGTATCCATGCTGATCAAAAAAGAGCTATCCAGCCTAACCTCACCTTCCAGCTCTGGGTTGAGGCTGACACTGAGGGTGTGCTACACTGTTGGAGGTGCCGTCTTTTGGATGAGACATTAAACCGAAGCCACGTCTGCCCTTTCAGGGGAACATAAAAGATCCCATGGCCACTATTCTGAAGAGGAGCAGGGAGTTCTCCCCGGTGTCCTGGTTGATATTTATCCCTTAATCAATCTCATTAAAACAGATTATCGTGCTGTCACCTCACTGCTGTTTGTGGGATCTTGCTGTGCACAGGCTGACTGCTGCGTTTCCTACATTACAACAGTGACGACACTTTAAAAAGTACTTCAGTGGCTGTAAAACGTTTTGGGGCTTCCTGAGCTTGTAAATGTATTATAGAAGTGCAAGTTCTTTTTTAAAATCCAAATTCCCTTTTCAGAGTTATTATTGAATCTGCTTCCACACATCCTCTCCACCCCCTTTCAGGCCACGCATTCAAAATCATCATAACTTGCCGCGTAAAAAAAAAATTTCTCCTCATCTCTCTGCCCCCTGGTCCTTTCATGAGTGGGATCAGTTGATGTAAAGTTACATTAGCCAAGCGAAACTGAGGGTGAACAAGAAAGCCATGAAGAATATTAAGTATACAGAGTGAAGGAAACAGTCGAGGATGTAGCCAATCTGCAGCCACTCCTCCTCCATCTCCCGCTGTTGGTTGTGCCGCTCCAAGCACTGTTTGATCTCCTCCATGCCCTCAGCTACCTTACGCAGCAACACCTGAACCATCTGTGTCTCTGCCGGCCAGGAACTCTTCATTTCGCACTCTGTAGGGGCCAAGAGTTCATCAGTGGGATCAAAACACTCTGCGCATTCACAACACATTAGAAAGAGTGTTGGGAAATATGAAAGATGAAGGTGGGAGAGGGTTGGGAGGGTTGAACAGTCCCCTCATGGAAAGGGTTTTCTGCAATTTCCTTTACCCCACCATTGACGGCTGGCTACGCCCTACCTTCTGGAATTTTCTCCCTAAACATCTCATTCTCTCTCCTCCTTTTAGACTCTCCTTGAAACTTAACTCATTAAATAAACTTCTGTTCACCTTATTCTAATTTCTCCTCATGTGGCTCTGCGTTAAATTTTTTTTGATACTGTTCCCATAGAGGACATTTTACCAGGTAACAGCACTGTATAAATACAACAAGCTGTTGTTCTTGCTGAAATAACCTGACAATTTCTATAAACTCATGAAAGGAGAAATATTACTTTACTTTCCAGCTTTCCCTCTCTCTCCTCCTGCGCATCCAGCTGAATCCACCCTGCGGCTGGTGGGAGCTCAGGGTCAATTTGCATCCTGGAGGTCAGCTAATAAATTATTGATGTCAATATAAGCAGACAGTGAGTAAAAGTGTTAAATGATGAGAACAGGTTGTATAGACGAGGCTTGTATTCCTGAGTATAGATGATTAAGGGGTAATCTAATTGAGGTGTTCAAGGTGACTAAAGGTTGCTCTTTATCTACTCTATTTCCTCTGGTGGGAGAGTCCAGAACACATGAGTGGCGCAGTGGTTAGCACCGCAGCCTCACAGCTCCAGCGATCTGGGTTCAATTCTGGGTACTGCCTGTATGGAGTTTGCAAGTTCTCCCTGTGTCTGCGTGGGTTTCCTCCGGGTGCTCCGGTTTCCTCCCACAGCCAAAGACTTGCAGGTTGATAGGTGAATTGGCCATTATAAATTGCCCCTAGTATAGGTAGGTGGTAGGGGAATATAGGGACAGGTGGGGATGTGGTAGGAATATGGAATTAGTGTAGGATTAGTATAAATGGGTGGTTGATGGTTGTCACAGACTCAGTGGGCCGAAGGGCCTGTTTCAGTGCTGTATCTCTAAATAAAAATTTTTAAAAAGAACAAGGGGGGCAAACCTTAAAATTCGAGCCAGGCCATTTCAGGGTGATGTCAGGAAGCACCTCTTCACACAAAGGGGAGTGGAAACCTGGAACTCTCTCCCCCAAAAAGCTGTGGATGCTGGGAGTCAACTGAAAATTTCAAAACTGAAATTGATGGATTTTTAATAAAAGCAAAATACTGCGGATGTTGGAAATCTGAAATAAAAACAGAAAGTACTGGAAATACTCAGCAGGTCAGGCAGCAGCCATTGAGAGAGAAACAGAGTTAACATTTCAGGTCTGTGTCACAGACCCAAAACATTAGCTTGATAGATTTTTGTTAGACAAGGTTATTAAGGGTCAGGGAACCAAGGAAGGTAAATGGATTTAAGAGACAGATCAGGCTCAGGGAATGAATTGCCTCCTCCCATTCCTGCTCCTCTGTTCCTATTTTCCAGTGAGCATCTGGTGGAATACTAAGAGCAAGAGGACAAGGGCAGCAGATGCATGGGAACACCACCACTTGCAAGTTCCCTTCCAAGACACACATCATCCTGACTTGGAACGATATCACCGTTCATTGACTTGGGGTTAAAATCCTGGAACTCCCTTCCCAACAGCACTGTGGGTATACCCACCCCACAAGGACTGCAGAGGTTCAAGAAGGCAGCTCACCATCACCTTCTCAAGGACAATAAATGTGGCCTTGCCAGCGATGCCCACATCTCAGGAATGAATAAATTGTTTTAAAAAGCATCAGTTCCAATTCATGCCCATCAGGTGCACTCTTTCCACCCTTTTCCCAGTCCTGCTTCCAAACAATTGCTGCTCCCTGTGGAATATTCAGCTTCACTAATTAAAATGTCGGTCAGACATCCGTGAATGAGGCACTCGGTAGCGCAGTGAGTTAGATACTTGCCAAGGCACCTCCGAGAGCTGGTTCAAATCCAGTTTAGGTTGAGGGGGTGAGTATCTGTCTACATGCTGTTAAGGATGCCACATGGAGTGAAGCTGGGGCAGCACCAGTCCAGTACAAGAAGGACACTGAACAAAGCTGCCCCTAATTTGGTGATGACAGATCGCATGGGATTTCTGGCCAAAAGCAAAAAGGAAAATTCATACATTGTGGCTGAAAGGTGGGTTTCCCTGAAGTATGATTCCTGGGATGGCAGCACTGAAGTATGAAGAGAGATTGGGTCGATTAGGCTTGTATTCGCTAGAGGTTAGAAGAATGAGAGAGGATCACATAGAAACCTACAAAATTCTAACAGGACGGGACAGACTAGATGCAGGAAGGATGTTCCTGATGGCGGGGCAGTGCAGGACCAGGGGTCATAGTCTAAGGATAAGGGGTAAGCCATTTAGGATTGAGATGAGGAGAGATTTCTTCACCCAGAGAGTGGTGAACCTGAGGAATTCTCTACCACAGAAAGCAATTGAGGCCAAATCATTAAATATATTGAAGAAAGAGTTAGATATAGTTCTTAGGGCTAAAGGGATCAAGTGGGAACAGGGTACCAAGTTTGGATGATCAGCCATGATCGTATTGAATGGCGGTGCAGGCTCGAAGGGCCAAATGACCTACTCCTGCTCCTATTTTTCTATGTTTCTATGAACTGAGGTCACTTGTTGCAATGAGAGTGTAGAGGGCGATTTACTCCGTATCTAATCTGGGCTGCACCTGCCCTGGTAGTTAACAACAAAAAGACATAAGAAATAGGAGCAGGAGTAGACCATTCAGCCCCTCGAGCCTGCTCCACCATTCAATACAATCATGGCTGATCTGTCTCAACTCCACTTTCCCAACCGTTCCCCATAACCTTTGGCTCCCCTATAGTTCAAAAAACTGACTGTCTATCTCAGCCTTGAATATATTCAATGACTAGGCTCTCTGGTGTGAAGAATTGCAAAGATTCACACCCCTCTAAGAGAAGAAATTCCTCATCATCTCTGTCTTAAATGGGCAACCCTTTCTGAAACTGTGCCCCCTAGTTCTAGATTCCCCCATGAGGGGAAACATCCTTTCAGCATGTACCCTGTTAAGCCTCCTCAGAATCCTACATGTTAAAGTAAGATCAATTCTAATTCTTCCAAACTCAAATGAGTATAGTCTCAACCTTTCCTCATAAGGTGTTTGATGGGGACAGTGTGGAGGGAGCTTTACTCTGTATCTAACCCGTTGTTTTTTTTTCTCTTTTTAGGGAGCTTTACTCTGTATCTAACCCCGTGCTGTACCTGTCCTGGGAGTGTTTGATGGGACAGTGTAGAGGGAGCTTTACTCTGTATCTAACCCCGTGCTGTACCTGTCCTGGGAGTGTTTGACGGGGACAGTGTAGAGGGAGCTTTACTCTGTATCTAACCCCGTGCTGTACCTGTCCTGGGAGTGTTTGATGGGGACAGTGTAGAGGGAGCTTTACTCTGTATCGAACTCCGTTTTTTTTGGGGGGAGTGTTTGATGGGACAGTGTGGAGGGAGCTTTACTCTGTATCTAACCCCATGCTGTACCTGTCCTGGGAGTGTTTGATGGGGACAGTGTAGGAAAGGTTTCCAACTTGTTTCTTGGGCATAAAACTGGCCACGCTGGAAATGGCTTCTGTGATGGTCAGCATCAGTTAGCTGCCCAGGGTGGGGAGAGGGTGAAGGGGAGCCTTCATAGAATGTTTACAGCACAGAAGGAGGCCACTTGGCCCATCGTGTCTGTGCAGGACAAAAAAAAAGAGCCACCCAGCCTAATCCCACCTTCCAGCATTTGGTCCATAGCCCTGCAGGTTACAGCATTTCAGGTGCACATCCAGGCAACTTTTAAATAAGATTAGGTTTTCTGCCTGTACCCAACTTTGAGGCAGTGAGTTTCAGACCCCCACCACCCTCTGGGGAAAACCCCTCTAATCCTTCTACCAATCACTTTAAATCTGTTCTCCCTAGTCACTGACCTCTCTGTTACAGGCAGTAAAAAAGACAAATGGTAAGTTGGCCTTCATAGCGAGAGGATTGAGTACAGGAACAGGGATGTCTTGCTGCAACTATACAGGGCCTTGGTGAGGCCACACCTGGAATATTGTGTGCACTTTTGGTCTCCTTATCTGAGGAAGGATGTTCTTGCTATAGAGACAGTGCAGCGAAGGTTTACCAGACTGATTCCTGGGATGGTGGGACTGACGTATGAGGAGAGATTGAGTCGGTTAGGATTATATTCGCTGGAGTTCAGAAGAGTGAGGGGGGATCTCATAGAAACCTATAAAATTCTAACAGGACTTGATAGGGTAGATGCAGGTAGGATGTTCCTGATGGTGGGGGAGTCCAGAACCAGGGGTCATAGTTAAGGATATGGGATAAACCTTTCAGGACTGAGATGAGGAGAAATTACTTCACCCAGAGAGTGGTGAGCCTGTGGAATTCGCTACCACAGAAAGCAGTTGAGGCCAAAACATTGTATATTTTCAAGAAGGAGTTTGATATAGCTCTTGGGTCTAAAGGGATCATAGGGTATGGGGCAAAAGCAGCAACAGGTTACTGAGTTGGATGATCAGCCATGATCATAATGAATGGTGGACCAGGCTCAAAGGGCCGAATGGCCTACTGCTGCTCCTGTTATCTATGTTTTCTATGTTTCTAAGGTAAGTAGGCCCTTCCCATCCACTCTATCCAGACTTCAATTCAGGACTGTTATGTGGTTGATGCATTAGACAACACTTGCCAGACACCTTGCCCTGTTGAGGTGCCTTGGCTGCCTCACTTATGGTCTTTGCTGCTCCAAGTGCTTCTATATATATATGGAGTGGCAGAACATTCTATTCTCAGCACAGATACTGTTCAACAAAGGTCTGCTGCAAGGAGTAGTTGGAGCAGATGGTCTGATGAAAGAGACTGATGTTACCTTGGTCTGTGATGTTGGTGGTCCCTGGGACACGGGACACCTGGTGGTACTCTTGCCGCCTCCCCTGCCGCCAGAACAGCTTCGCCCCGTAGTACAGGACGATGGTTCGCATCCAGGTCGGGACAGCCTTCCTCTGTTTGGCGTTCTGGTGGATCATGTTGATGATGATGATGGTTTCAAACAAGCTGGCAACCATGAAGGTGAGAGACACCAGGAAGCAGATGGCTGCAAGAAGAAAGAGAAAGAAATTGCGTTAGATCAGCATGGGTGTTGCAAGTAGAAAAACTGCAGGCTTCAAAATTTCTGAATAAAACAGGCCCTGAAATTCAGCGGAGTTCCAGCCTGTCTCCGGCCACAGCTTTGTCTGTTGAAGTCCTACAGAGTTTCAGGGCAATGCTATCGTTACACTCCAGGAACCCAAGTACAAAATCGAGGGTGACACATCCCGTGCTGTTGTGAGGGAGTGACACACTGTGAGAAGTGTTGCCTTTTGGATGATCCGTCTGCCTTCTCAAGTGGATGTGATTGATCCCATGCTACCATTTCAAAAAAGAGCAAGGGGTAGTTTCCTACATTACAACAGCAAATTATGCTTCAAAAGTAATTGTTTGGCTGTGAAGTGTCCTGTAGAAATGAGAGGTCTTCCTTCTTTTGGTGAATTATATGTACACAGAATCTTGGTTCGAGTACTTGGTGTATTGTGCACAGCTCTGGCTTCCATATTACAAAAAGGACACTGGAGCAAGGATGTCTTACTGCAATTATACAGGGCCTTGGTGTGACCACATCTGGAGTATTGTGTGCACTGTTGGTCTCCTTATCTGAGGAAGGATGTTCTTGCCATGGAGGGAGTGCAAAGAAGATTTACCAGGCTGATTCCTGGGATGGCAGGATTGACGTATGGGTCGAGTAGGCCTATATTCACTAGAGTTTAGAAGAATGAGAGGGGATCTCATAGAAACCTATAAAATTCTAACAGGACTAGACAGGCTAGATGCAGGGAGGATGTTCCCGATGGCTGGGGAGTCTAGGACCAGGGGTCACAGTCTCAGGATACAGGAAATGCCATTTAGAACTGAGATGAGGAGAAATTTCTTCACTCAGAGGGTGGCAAACCTGTGGAATTCTCTACCGCAGAAGGTAGTGGAGGCCAAGTCATTAAATATATTCAAGGAGGAGATAAATATATTTCTTAATGCCAAAAGGATCAAGGGATATGGGAAGAAAGCCGGAACAGGGTACTGAATTAGACGATCAGCCATGATCATAATGAATGGCCGAGAAGGCCTGAAGGCCGAATGGCCCACTCCTGCTCCTATTTTCTATGTTTCTAAAAAGGATTTACAAGAATGATACCAGAATTGAGAGGGTGATACTATCAGGAAAGATTGAACAGGCTAGGCTTTATTCCCCTCATAAAGAAAAGGCTGAGAGCTGACCCGATAGAGGTCTTTAAAACTATGAAAGGGTTTGATAGGGTATGTGTAGAGAAGATGCTTCCACTTGTGGGAGAGACCAGAACTAGGGGCCTTTTATTTTATTCTTTCATGGGGTGTGGGCATCGCTGGCAAGGCCAGCATTTGTTGCCCATCCCTAATTGCCCTTGAATTGAGTGGCTTGCTTCGCCATTTCAGAGGGCATTTAAGAGTCAACCACATTGCTGTGGGTCTGGAGTCAAATGTAGGCCAGACCAGGTAAGGATGGCAGATTTCCTTCCCAAAAGGACATTAGTAAACTACATGGGTTTTTACAACAGTCAATAATAGTTGCAATAGATAAATATAAGATAACCACCGACAAATCCAACAGGGAATTCAGAAGGAACCTCTTTACTTAGAGGGTGGTGAGAATGTGTAACTTGCTGTGTGAGCAGCATAGATGATGTATTGAAGGCAAAATTAGATAAGAATGTAGGAACAGGGGTAGACCATTCAGCGATTTCAACCTGTCCTGCTATTCAATGAGATCATTGGCTGTTCTTGATCCTAACTCTATCCAACTGTTTTGGATCCAAACCCCAATATCTGTGGCAAACAAAATTCTATCACTCTCAGATTGAAATATTATTAATTGAACTCACATCTGCTACCTTTTCCATTTAGACTACTTACTAACCCACCAATCTTTATGTCATTTGTTACACATATTTTGTTTTTAAAAAAGAAAACTTAGAATTCTGTGTGTTTAAAAAACTGAGAAAAGAATTTTTTTGCTCAGTGGATACTAACTTGCCAATAGTTGGAGTTCCAGCAATGTTTTGAAAGGAAGTTCATAACAACAGTAGAACTTTATGGATGCTTTGAAAGGAAGTTGAACTTATACAAGGACAGGGAAGCCAGCAATTTCGAAGAAACCACAGGGGTTTGACCGTTCTTCAGAGCAGCTTTTGAGTGACAGGGGAAACACTGTGTTTGGACATGTGACCATATTCAGGAAGGTTCTTTTTTCACCTAGGACCCTTTAAAAAGCCTGTGAATTGTACAAAGGGCAGGCATTTGAAATCTTTGCTTTGACCTGCCTGGAGCATGGGGAGGAAGACCCAGAAAAGTGTTACCTCTCTCTATCATGGAGACTTGCATCTCTTGAAAAGGAATCCTGCATTTGAAAGATTCCTATTGCCTCCAGTCTCTGAAGAATTCCTGCATCCAGAGTGGTTCCTGTCACATCCTGTGTTTTGGGAGATTCTAAAATCTCAAGAAAGCTTCTACTGCTAAACTGCTGTTTTTAAAAACCAAACAGACTGGTTGCTGCATTCCTGCTGAAAGACCTGTGTGATGCCTGTTGCAGCCAAATTGCCTTGAAAGCCTACCCAACATAGAATGTTCATCAACCTCGCCTGGAGAGACTTCAAGTGGCATCCAATATTCGACTCTGGGACACCTCACTGTACCGAAAACATCCTACTAGAAAGTGATCAACTCAATTATTTTCATCTTTCCTTCTATTCCTAAGAAACAGCTGTAAACCAAAATCCTTTTTGCCCAGTTAACTGTTTTTTTTAATGAAGTGTGTGTACATGAGGGTTAGGGAATTAAGGGGTTTTCATATAGATTTATCTCATTAGTAGTTAAAACCTATTATTTCTTTTCTCATAAATAGTTAATGCTGTTGTTGTTTAAAGAAACCCAGCTTTATTCTGGGGGAGGGGGTGGGGGGAACTACAGTGTTTAATTTGGCTATTCTTTGGTCGGTGGGAAACTTTATTTGATATGCTATGAGCTGTGGAGTAGTGGGACTGAATTAACAGTGCATTACTCCCGCTTTGGTTGTAATACATTGGAAAACTTGGATATATGGCTCTTTATTGTGTTGTCTAAGTCGTTAATAAATATAGAGAAATGTTGAGGGCCCAGCACAGAGCTCCAGGATCAATAGTTACTTCCTTCATGATAAGTACACAAGGGAGAAAGGAATAGAGGATATGCTGATAAGGTGGAATGAAGTAGGGCAGGAGGAGGTCCGTATTGAAAATAAAGACCAGGATAGACTAGAGGGGACAAATGGCCTGTCACTGTGCTGTAAATTCTGTGCAACTCGATGTACAAGAATACTGGAGCGTTCTGAGGGGTGATAGGTAGTGGAGTGGAGGGAAGTAGGACCCCACAGAGGTGGCAGAGCAGAGGGAGTAATTTGGGTCATAGGCTTGGAGGAAGCAGCAGCTCACACTGAGCCCAGTGTTGTATGTAGTAAACACCAGCCACATGTGTCTGATTGAGAATCCAAATGTGATGAATTACACTTCTGATTAGGAAATAAAAAATGAGTAATAGACACCACCATTGGGCCTAGATCTCATTACCTCATATTCACATGGCATGTGAAGTCGAATCTTTGTGTATTTGATGGTAAAACAGTAGGAGACAAAGCAGAGAGTAAAGTGTTTTTTATCGTTGTGAGTGCTTTACTTCCTTGCTTCCTGAATAGTGGTAGATGTTTGCTCAGTAAGTCTACACCTGGTGAAGCATTATGTGATTATGTGTTTAGAGAGTTTGTGTAAGGCGTATTATGGAGAAATAGACAGACGCACAGACAGTGTGCAACTGCTGCTTGTAGGGAGAAGTCCGAGTGTGTAGCTGACCTTTCTGATCAGCAGTTGGTGCCCAGAGAGGGTGATTGGGTACAGCCCTGTGGCAGCAAACATTGGCAGGGAACTCTGTACAAGCTGAGAGCTGGGACGGTGGAACTCCAGGCCTTACCTATCAGCGGAGTGTGGGTCGAGTTACTGGGCAACAAGTCCTTCACGATGATGAGGAACACTGAATACCCCAACATGAGGGCCATCTTAAAGGAGGCTCGGTCAAAACTGTGAGTAGGCAGGTAGAAGCTCATGATGTCGGTCATCATGAGAAAGGCGCTGGGAATGAGCAGGTTCACAACATAAAACATCGGCCTCCGCTTCATTGTCACCTGCAGGGAAAGAGAGATGAGGAGTTGAGGGTTTGCTACAGTAACTCAGCAATAGCAACTTTGTAAACCCAGAGATAAATAAGAGCAAATAGAAAACTTAGTTGAGTAACCGCATTCATCACAGAATCGATACAGTGCAGAAGGAGACCATTCGGCCCATCGTGTCCGCACTGGCTCTCTGAAAGAGCGGCTCCCTCAGTTCCATTCCCCTGCCTTCTCCCCACAAACCTGCACATTTTTCCTTTTCATAGAACTGTCTAATTCTCTTTTGAATGTTTCAATTGAACCTGCCTCTATCACACTCCCGGGCAGTGCATTCCAGACCTTAACCACTCGCTGCATGAAAATGTTTTTTCTCATGTCACTTTTGCTTCTCTTACCAAATACTTTAAATCTGTGCCCTCTCGTTCTCGATCCTTTCACAAGTGGGAACAGTTTCTCTCTATCTATTCTGTCCAGACCCCTCATGATTTTGAATACCTCGATCAAATCACCTCACAGCCTTCTCTTCTCCAAGGAAAACAGTCCTAACTTCTCCAATCTATCTTCATAACTGAAATTCCTCATCCCTGGAACCATTCTCATGAATCTTTTCTGCACTCTCTCCAATGCCCTCACATCTTTCCTAAAGTGCGGGGCCCAGAACTGGACGCAATACTCCAGCTGAGGCTGAACTAGTGTCGTATACAAATTCAACATATTTCCTTGCTCTTGTACTCTATGCCCCTATTAATAAAGCCCAGGATACTGTATGCTTTACTAACTGCTCTCTCAACCTGTCCTGCCACCTTCAATGATATGCACATATACACCTAGGTCCCTCTGCTCCTGCACCCCCTTTTGAATTGTACCCTTTATTTTATATTGTCTCTCCATGTTCTTCCTACCAAAATGAATCACTTCACATTTCTCTGCATTGAACTTCATCTGCCACCTGTCTGCCCATTCCACCATCTTGTCTATGTTCTTTGAATTTCTACACTATCCTCCTCGCAGTTCACAATGCTTCCAAGTTTTGTATCATCTGCAAACTTTGAAATTGTGCCCTCATGCTTCAGAATTTTAAAATTACAAAGGGTTGATGTAGAGAAATTTCCACTTGTGGGGAGACCCCACAAGAAACAGGGATCATAAATACAAAATAGTCACCAATAAATCCTAAAGGAAATTCAGGAGAAACTTCTTTACCCAGAGAGTGGTGAGAATGTGGAAGTTGCTATCACAGGGAGTGGTTAAGGTGAATAGTATGCATTCAAGGGGAAGCTGGAAAAACACATGAGGGAGAAAAGAATAGAAAGATATGCTGATAGGGTGAGATGAAGAGGGGTAGGAGAAGGCTAGCATGGAGCTGCTGGGCTGAATGGCCTATTTCTGTGCTGGAAATTCTACGTAATGCTGGATAATATTTAATTATATTCACTTCCATACCCACCTGTAAGGATTGCAGAAAGGAATTAATAGATAAATTAATAGTTGATTTTTTTAAAATTCCAGGCAGAATTTATCCCCTCATCTCTTGAAGTAGCTGACCCTTGAAGGAATGTCATTCTACAGGTGTGGGAACCCCTTGGTACCTCACCTTACAGGCCATCCTCATGTGTGAATGCTGACAGGGCTATTAAACTGTGGAAGGCATCACAGCAAGGCCCAATCCTGAACCTCAGGCAGCTTTCCAATACAACCATTTTTCAGCTAATGTCACTAGATAGCAATCAGAAGTGGGAACCCTGGCTGTTTGTTTTTGACTCCTCTCCCTATCTTGAGTGGTACCAGGATGAGGGGCTTCAATTATGTGGACAGACTGGAGAAGCTGGGATTGTTTTCCTCAAAGCAGAGAAGGTTAAGGGGAGATTTGGCTGGGGGAGGCGGTGGCATAGTGGTAATGTCACTGGACAGCCTAATGCTCTGGGGACATGGGTCTGAATCCCACCACAGCAGATGGTGAAATTTGAATTCAATTAAAAAATCTGGAATTAAAAGCTAGTCTAATGGTGACGATGAAACCACTGTCGATTGTTGTATAACCCCATCTGGTTCACTAATGTCCTTTAGGGAAAGAAATCTGCCGTCCTTACCTGGACTGGCCTACGTGTGACTCCAGATCCACAGCAATGTGGTTGACTCTTAAATGGCCTAGCAAGCCACCTCAGTTCAAGGGCAATTAGGGATGGGCAATAAATGCTAGCCTAGTCAGTGATGCCCACATCCCACAAACAAATTTTTTTAAAAAATTAACAGAGGTCTTCAAAATTATGAGGGGTTAGAGTCTGAGTTATACAGCACAGAAACAGGCCCTTTGGCCCATCATGTCCATGTTGACAATCAAGCACCTATCCTAATCCCATTTTCCAACTCTTGGCCCGTAGCCTTATATGCTATGGCATTTCAGGTGCTCATCTGGATATTTCTTAATTGTTGTGAGGGTTCCTGTCTCTACCACCCCTTCAGGCAGTGGGGAAAGAAATTTCCCTCAAATCTCCTCTAAACCCTTACCTTAAAGGTATTCCCCCAGGTTATTGACATCTCCGCTAAGGGAAAAAGTTTCTTCCTATCTACCTTATCTATGTCCCTCATAATTTTGTATACCTCAATCAGGTCCCCACCTCAGCCTCCTCTGCTCTAAGGAAAACAGCCCTAGCCTATCCAGTCTCTCTTCATAGCTGAAATGCTCCAGCCCAGACAACATCCTGGTGAATCTCCTCTGCACCCTCTCCAGTACAATCACATCCTTCCCAGAGTGTGGTGACCAGAACTGTACACAGTACTCCAGCTGTGGCCTAACTAGCGTTTTATACAGCTCCATCATAACCTCCCTGCCCTTATATTCTATGCCTCGGCTAATAAAGGCAAGTATCCCATATGCCTTCCTAACCACCTTATCTACCTGTGCTGCTGCCTTCAGTGATCAATGGACAAGTACACCAAGGTCTCTCTGACCCTCTGTACTTCCTAGGGTCCTACCATCCATTGTATATTCCCTTGCCTTGTTCGTCTTCCCAAAATGCATCACCTCACACTTCTCAGGACTAAATTCCATTTGCCACTGCTTTGCCCATTTTACCAGCCCATCTATATCGTCCTGTAATCTAAGGCTTTCCTCCTCACTATTTATGACACCACCAATTTTTGTGTCATCTGCAAACGTACTGATCATACCTCCTATGTTCACGACTAAATCATTAATGTACACTACAAACAGCAAGGGTCCCAGCACTGATCCCTGTGGTACACCACTGGTCACAGGCTTCCACTCGCAAAAACAACCCTCGACCATCACATTCTGCCTCCTGCCACTAAGCCAATTTTGGATCCAATTTGCCAAATTGCCCTGGATCCCATGGGCTCTTACCTTCTTAACTAATCTCCCACACGGGACCTTATCAAAAACCTTACTGAAGTCCATGTAGATGACTGCTTTACCCTCATCGACACAGCTAGTCACCTCCTCGAAAAATTCAATCAAGTTTGTTAGACATGATCGCCCCTGACAAAGCCATGCTGACTATCCTTGATTAATCACTGCCTCTCCAAGGGGAGATTTTTTCCAATAGTTTCCCTACCACTGATGTTAGACTCACCGGCCTGTCATAGCCTGGTTTATCCCTGCTACCCTTATTGAATAATGTTACCACATTCACTGTCCTCCAGTTCTCTGGCAGCTCTCCTGTGGTCAGAGAGGATTTGAAAATTTGTGTCAGAGCCCTGCTATCTCCTCCCTTGCCTCACATAACAGCCTGGGATACATCTCATCTGGGCCTGGGGATTTATCCACTTTTAAGCCTGCTAAAACTGCTAATACCTCCTCCCTTTCAATGCTAATTTGTTGGAGTGTATCACAGTCCCCCTCCATGATCTCTACACCTACATCGTCCTTCTCCATAGTGAACACAGATGAAAAGTAATCATTTAAAACCTCCCCTACGTCCTCCGGCTCCACACACATATTGCCACTTTGGTCCCTAATGGGCCTTGCTCTTTCCCTGATTATCCTCTTGCCCTTAATATACATATAAAACACCTTGGCATTTTCCTATATCTTACGCACCAGTATTTTCTCATGCCCCTCTTTGTATCCCCCCTACACTTTCTATACTCCCCTAGGGCCTCCGCTGTTTTCAGCCCTCAGAATCTACCATAAGCCATCTTTTTTCCTTACCCAATCCTCTATATCCCTTGAAATCCAGGATTTTAGTAGACTAAATAGGTAGAATAGGAAGCTAGGTAAAGATGGAGATCTTTAATCTCCACTGTTAATCAAGGATGGCATTGGTGCAATAGTTAGAGATGACTTTGATTCAGGAGATCAGGATGTAGAATCGGTTTGGGTGGAGATGAGGAATAGTAGGGGTAAGAAGTCACTGGTAGGAGTGGTCTACAGTCCCCCTTACAGTAATCACAACGTAGAACGAAATATATAAGAAGAAATATTGGGTGCTTGTGATAAAGGGACAGCAATAATCATGGGTAATTTTAATCTGCATATAAACTGGAAAAATCAGATTGGCAATAGTACCTGGATGAGGAGTTCATAAAATGCTTTTGTGATAGTTTCTTAGAGCAGCATGTTCTGGAACTAACCAGAGAGCAGGTTATATTAGACTTGGTATTGTGTAATGTGACAGGATTAATTAATGACCTCAGAGTAAAAGCACCTCTAGATAGCAGCAACCACAATATGATTGAATTTTACATCCAGTTTGAAAGAGAGAAGAGTGGGTCTAAGATTAGTAATTTAAACTTAAATAAGGGTAACTATGTGGGCATGAAAGCTGAGCTAGCTGAAGTGAACTGGGTTACTAGGCTTGGAGGTAGATCAATAGAGAAGCAGTGGCAGACATTTAAGGGGATATTTCAGACTACTCAGAATAGATATATTGCTACTATAAAGAAAAATTCGAAGGGGAGGGCCCACCATCCATGGTTAACTAAAGAAGTTCAGCATCAAACTTAAAGAAAAGGTATATAATTGCACAAATATGAGTGGCAGTTCAGATGATTGGTCAGAATATAAAGAACAGCAGAGAATGACTAAAAGGTTAATCAGGAGAAAGAAATTCGAGTATGAGAGGAAGCTAGCTTGAAATGTAAAAACGGTTAGCAAGTGTTTCTAAAGGTATTTAAAAAGGAAAAGAGTAAGTGAAGTGAGTGTTGGTCCTCTAGAGAGTGAGAATGGGGAGTTAATAGTAGATAATAAGGAAATGGCGGATGCAATGAACAAATATTTTGCTTCTGTCTTCACTATAGCGGATACAAAAAACATTCTGGCAATAGTTGTATATCAGGAGGTGGAAGGAAGAGATGAATTTGGTGAAATTACAATCACCAGGGAAGCGGTACTGACCAAACTGATGGAGCTGCGGGCTGACAAGTCCCTGGGTCCTGATGGACTTGATCCTAGGGTCTTAAAAGAGGTGGCTAATGAGGTAGTAGATGCGTTGGTGTTAATTTTTCAAAATTCGCTAGTTTCTGGAAAGGTTTCATCAGACTGGAAAGTCGCAAATATGACCCCTCTATTCGAGAAGTGGGGGGGGCGGTGGAGGCAGAAAACAGGTAACTATAGGCCAGTTAGCTTGACGGTGTTAGAACCGATCATTAAGGAGGTTCTAGCTGGGCACTTAGAAACCTCAAGGTAATTGGGAATAGACAGCATGGTTTTGTGAAAGGGAAATCATGTTTAACCAATTTGTTGGAGTTCTTTGAAGGAGTAACATGTGCTGTGGATAAAGGGGAGCCCATTGACGTACTGTACTTGGATTTCCAGAAGGCATTTGACAAGGTGCCACATAAAAGGTTATTGCGCAAAGTAGGAGCTCATGGTGTAGAGGGTAACATATTAGCATGGATAGAAGATTGGCTGGCTGGCAGAAAACAGAGTATGCATAAATGGGTCCTTTTCTGATTGGCAGGATGTGACGAATGGAGTCCCACAGGGGTCTGTGCTGGGGCCTCAACCTTTTATAATTTATATCAATGACTTAGATGAGGAGAGCGATGGCTTGGTAGCTAAATTTGCAGATGACACAAAGATAGGTAGGAAAGTATGTTGTGAAGAGGACAAAAGGAGCTTGCAGACCGATATAGATAGGTTGAGTGAGTGGGCAAAAATCTGGCAGATGGAGTATAATGTGGGAAAATGTGAAGTTGTTCACTTTGGCAGGAAGGATAAAAAATCAGAATATTACTTAAACGAAGAATGACTGCAGAACTCTGAGGTGCAGAGGGATCGAGATGTTCCAGTGCAGGAGTCACAAAAAGTTAGTATGCAGGTACAGCAGGTAATAAAGAAGGCTAATGGAATGCTATCCTTTATTACAAGAGGAATTGAAAATAAAAGTAAGAATGTTATGCTTCAGTTGTACAGGGCATTGGTGAGACCACATCTCGAATACTGTGTGCACTTTTAGTCTCCTTATTTAAGGAAGGATGTGAATGCGTTGGAGGCAGTTCAGAGGAGGATTACTAGATTGATACCTGGAATGAGCGGGTTGTCTTGTGAGGAAAGGTTGGACAGACTGGGCTTGTTTTCACTGGAGTTTAGAAGTGTGAGAGGAGACGTGATTAAAGTTTATAAGATCCTGAACGGTCTTGACAAGGTGGATATGGAAAGGATGTTTCCTCTTGTGGGTGAGTCCAGAACTAGGGGGCACTGTTTTAAAATTAGGGGACGCCCTTTTAGGACAGAGACGAGGAGAAAATTATTTCTCTCAGAGGGTTGTGCGACTTTGGAACTCTCTGCCTCAGAAGGTGGTTGAGGCGGGGACATTGAATATTTTTCAGGCGGAGGTAGATAGATTCTTGCTAGGCAAGGGAATCAAGGGTTATGGGGGTAGATGGGAGTGTGGAATTCGCAACACAAACAGATCAGCCATGATCGTATTGAATGGCAGAGCAGGCTCGACGGGCCGAATGGCCTACTTCTGCTCCTAATTCCTATGTTCATATGTTTCCAGTGGCAAGAGACAGGTGGAATATAATGTGAATAAGTGTGAAATTATCCACTTTGGTTGAAAAAACTGACAGTATTTCTTAAATGATGAGAGTTTGGGAAGTGTTGAAGTCCAAAGGGATCTGTTCATGTGTCACTAAAAGCTAGCATGAAGGTGCAGCAAGCATTTAGGAAGGCAAATGGTATGTCGGGCTTCATTGCAAGGGGTTTTGCATTTAGGAGTAAAGAAGACTTGCTGCACTTGTACAGCGGCGTGCTGAGACCGCACCTGGAGTATTGTGTACAATTTTGGTCTCCTGATCTAAGGAAGGATTTACTTGTCACAGAGGAAGTGCAACAGAGGTTCAACAGAGTAATCCACGGAATGGCGGGATTGTTTTATGAGGTGAGATTGAGGAACCTGGGCCTGTATTCTCGGGTTTTGAAGAATGAGAAGTGATCTCATTGAAACTTACAAAATTCTTAAAGGGCGTGACAAAGTGGATGGAGATCAGATGCTTCCCCGACTGGTGAGTCTAGAACCAGGGGATATAGTCTCAGAATACGGGGTAGGCCATTTAAGATTGAGATGAGGAGGAATTTTTTCACACAGAGGGTGGTGAACGTTTGGAATTCTGTACTCCAGAGAGCTGTGGAAACTCAATCATTGAGTATGTTCAAGACAGAAATCATTCGATATCTGGATACTAATGACATCAAGGGATATAGGGATAGCACGGGAAAGTGACATGGAGGTAGATGATCAGCCATGATCTAACTGAATGGCGGAGCAGTCTCGACAGGCTGAATGGCCGACTCCTGCTCCTATGTTCCTGAGAGGGTGGATAACCAGAGGACAGGTGATTTAAGGTGATTGGGAAAAGAGTTAGAGGGGAGAGGAGAATTTTTTTTTTTAAGCAGCGAGTTATGATGATCTGGAACGCGCTGCCTGAAAGGACAGTCGAAGCAGATTCAATAGTAACTTTCACAAAGGAATTTGATAAACACCGGAAAAAGAAAAATTTGCAGGACTGTGGGAAAAGATCAAGAGGAATGGGACTAATTGGATAGCTCTTTCAAAGAACCAGCATCGACATCATGGGCCAAATGGCCTCCTTCTGTGCTATATGGTTCTGAGCCTGGGTGTGCAGAGGCCCATTGAAGTCCTCTAGCCCCCAAACTACAGTTTCCGCAGAGATCAGCACAAGTTAAGAGCTGAACCTGGAAGCTCGATTACTCACTGCCTTATTGCGTTGAACTATGGTGAGAGGAGTAAGGAATCAGGATGATTTACCTCCAAGGATATTAAATGAAAGCGTTGCCAGTCTGCCAATAAGGCCTTCTCATAAGCCTCAATCTGGATGAGTTCCCATTCTCCTTTGCTTGCAAATATTTTCTTGGATTTAGAGGTTATCTCCTCAGAGGTCTGTTTGAGATGTAGTTTCATGTCCTCATCTACAAAACAAAAAGTTCAGTTAATCATAGAATCAGATGTTTACAGCACAGAAAGAAGCTATTCAGCCTATTGTGTCCATACCAGTGTCCAGTTGCCATCCAACCTAAGCCTACTTAGAAGAAAGAAAAATTTGGCTTTCACAACATCGGGACATCCCAAAGCACTACACAGCCAATTCCTTACTTTTGAAACAATCACTGTAGTAATGTAAGAAATGTGGAAGCCAATTCGAGCACAGAAACTCCCACAACTAGCAGTGTGATAATAACCAGATCATCTGTTTGTGCTGCTGGAAAACCCAATGCGCAAACACTCCCAGGGCAGCTACAACACGGGGTGGGGGGAAAGAAATAGGGTTAGATACAGAGTAAAGCTCTCTCTACACTGTCCCCATCAAACACTCCCAGGGTAAGTACACCATGGGTTAGATACAGAGTAAAGCTCCCTCTACACTGTCCCTATCAAACACTCCCAGGGTAAGTACACCATGGGTTAGATACAGAGTAAAGCTCCCTCTACACTGTCCCCATCAAACACTCCCAGGACGGGTACAGCTCAGGTTAAATATAGAGTAAAGCTCCCTCTACACTGTCCCAACAATAGATCTTAAACCCAATATCAGAAGAATGACCCCTATTCCAGAAACACGGCTCTTATCCTTTCTGCACACTAACCACCTTCTCTACTCCCCAGGTAAGATTGCCCAATTTGGAACAGTTTTAGTGCTGTATTCTAAACCTCATCAATAGTTGGGTTAACTCAATCAGCTATGTCTTCACTAGAATATGATCTGTCGGATCTCTGAACACTTATTCCGCGTTCTTGCTGATACCTTTAAGTTAAGGTGTCTAACATTAAGTTACAAATCTCCATGTTAGAACTCAAACACAATAAGACACTTCAGTGACTCTTTACCACAAAAGGTGATGGACGCAGCTGTAAGTGGACATTTCTGAATGTCGAAGGGGAAGTACAAGATGTTGAGGTTACAGGAGCTGACGATCCTCAGGGGTTTTCCATAGATTACCTGTCCTGTGTGATGCACGTACAGGTACGAGGTCTCAGGTGATTTATCCCCGTCAACCCTGTTTCAAATACAAGGAATTAAATCTGTTAACGTGTCCAGCCACCTCTTTACTGTCAGCTATTTAACACATAGATCAGGAGTATGGGAAAAGGGACCACAGTTTCAAATTGATGAGCTGATAGTTTAGTATCAGCTGTAGCTCAGTGGGTAGCACGCTTGTGCCTGAGGGGGGAGGTCATGAGTTCAAGCCAGACTCCAGAGACATGAATCCATAGTCCAGGTTACACTCCCAGTGCTACACTGTCAGAGTTGCCATCTTTTAGATGAAAGATGAATGAACTTTCCACTGGGCAGGTTGGTATTAACTCATACCAGAATGAGAGAGTGTGTGCATTTGGGTATGGATGTGTGCAAGTGGACAGGGAAGTGCTTCTGGGTGTGCACTTGCCTATGTGTGTGCAGATGGGTACAAGTCTAAATGTTTGTGTGTAAGGGAGGTCTATGTATGTGCAGGAGTGTGTTTGTGTTTGCAAAAATGTGCCTCCAACTAGAGGTGGCAATCCCTCTGCTGGAATCATTGATCAAGTGGGGGCACAGCTGGTGTGCAGGAAAATAACAAGTGAACATTTCAGGCAGGTGAAATACTCGGAGTGAAGCATTGAGGAAAAGCCTCAAAGCTGAGATGGAGAGGCTGTGCACCCCCGGCCCTGGCTGAGAAATGGTGATCTGGTGAGAAGGCAACGTGCTAATGTTCACTTACGTCTCAATGATGAAGGTATCAGGAAGCCAGAGCTTCTCAGTAGGCAGAGCCACACGCTCCTTCCCACTGAAGTTTGATGGATCCCACACCAGGAAATCATGAAACCAGCTCTGCAAGAGAAAGGTGATGTCTTTATATAGCCTGTAATAGTGGGAAAACATGTCCAATTCTAAGCCTTTACTGGTTAGTATAACTCGCAGTATTGTGGCTCTGCAGGGCAAGGTAAGGCACCCCCACCCTCCTCGTCGCAAACCAAGCTGCAACTTCCCAATCTCAGATATAACTGGAGGCATAGCTCAAGAGAAGGGGAAGAAAGTTTTACATTTCTACAAATGTTGCTGCCAAAAGAGTTAATAGCACTTGCGTAAATGCCACAGCAAATTCAGGCAAGGGCAGATGTATGATTAAATGTGGAAATCAAGGAGTAACTGTCAGAGGTGAGACACTCTGCCATGCAATTCATGAAAACAGCATCTCAAAAACATTGCGTGAAGTTCCTGTAGCTATGCAGTATATAACGAATTCAGTCATTTCAAGTCTAAGTACCCTTTTAACAGTGTGGTAAGTGTTAATTACTGCCTGTCAACCTCTCTGGCACGAAAAATTAACTTTAACAAGTGTGGCGTCTCATTCCTTCAGGCTTTAATTGTTGAAGATATCAAAGGTAAATTTCAACATACAAAAAATTATTTTCTGCTCTTTCTCTCACTCCAATCCTTCTTGTCCTCTCTATTTTGCTTTCTGTACCTGATTTGACATTGAATTCACCATTCTAACTTACACAATCCTTCTTCAGAACTGATGTTGTTCATTTCACAATCCTTTGTAATGATTGGTGATGCACAGTTGCTTGCCCTGTTCACTCAGATCCCGGACACCCTGTCGAGGACACCGCACTTTCAGCAACTTGCAGTGCAAAATATCATGGAGGTCAAATGGGTTACAAGCAAATCTAACTAATGGCGGGTGCTGTTCATTGACTGGTTACAGCAAATTCTGGACCTATCTATAGTGCATCTCACAACCCGAGGACATCCCAAAGTACTTTGCAGCCAATGAAGTACTTTTAGAAATGTAGTCACAGTTGTAATGTAGGAAATGTGGCAGGCAATTTGCACACAGCAAGCTCCCACAAAAAGCAATGTGACAATAACCAGATAATCTAGCATTTTCTTAGTGATGTTGGTTGAGGGATGAGCACACCGAGTCTGAAGGTTGTAGCTATTAAGCCCCACTCCAGAGACTTGAGCACATGATCCAGGCTGACACTCCCAGTGCGGAACTGAGGGAGTTCTGCACTGTTGGAGGTGCTGTCTTTATAATGAAACGTTAAACTAAGGCCCATCTCCTCCCTCAGGCTGTGAAAGATGATTTGCAAAGGCAATTCTTTCTTTCTCTGGCCAAACTCAATACCTTACCTGTTCCATCCAGATGTAGGTTGTCAGAATTTCTTGCTTCTCATCCTTAGAGTAAAAGTAAAATAAAAAGGCATAAAAATTTAACATCTGACAAGTTTAGCTAAAGCTTCTCCAACGTGTAAGAGCGTGGATTTCGAAGGTCTCCATACCAGGCCCAGTATCGCGTGGAGATAAATGGTGAGATTGATGTCCAATGGTTGACTGAAGTTTTTCACCGGACGAGTTGCTTTATTTTCAAAAACGTCAGCAAACATCTTTATAAACCGCGCTCCATCGGAGTCAGAAAGACCGAGGTGGGAAAAGTTGCCTGGAAATGAAAAGCAGCTGAAATTACTTTGCATCAGCTTATCCGACATGCAAAAGAACCAGAGAGGAGATGAGAAGAATTTTTATTTTCACAGCAAGTTGTTCAACAAGGTTGAAAGGGTAGTGAACACAAGAAATAGGAGCACGGATAGGCCATTCAGCCCCTCAAGGCTGCTCCACCATTCAATAAGATCATGGTTGATCATCTACCTCAACTCCACATTCCCACCTTATCTCTTGGATCCCTTAGTGAGAAAAAAAATCTAGTTGGCCTCTGTCTTGAATATATTCAGTGACTGAGCATCCACAGCTCTCTGAGGCGGAGAATTCCAAAGATTCACAATCCTGCAAGCAGACTCAATAGTAACATTCAAAGGAAATTGGATAAATACTTGAAACATAACAATTTTCAGTCTTTGGGAACAATGGGATTAATTGGTTAAGTCTTTCAAGGAATCGGCAAAGGCATGACAGAATGAACAGCCTCCTGTGGTGTGTCATGGAAGGGTATTTTTGGTGTTTAAAAACTAAAGGAGATCTGTGAGCCTTTAAGACTGAGAGTTATTTGTCCCTCTGGGAACGATGTGTGCAAGCTGCAAGCCTGTTTCCTAGGCAACAGCAAGAGACAGTGGTCACATGCCATATTGTATTAGTTTGACTGTGTGTAAAGACTGTCTGGAACCATTTTGATCTGGCAGACTAGTGAAGCATGCTCCTTGAAGGAAGAATCACAGCAGAAAATCTACATTGGCCTATAGGTTGTCTGTTGCCTAAAGAGGAAAAGACCCCTGTAAAAGGAATCTTTGGATTGTTGGAGGTAGCAAATTCCTTTTTACTTCCAGTCTCTAAGAAGTCTCTGCCTCAGGAATGACTTTCTGTTGCCTTTCGTGTTTCTGGAAGTTCTGGAAAATCAATAAAGTTTCTACTGATAGACTGCTAATTCAAAAATCTAAATAGACATGTTGTTATACTCCTTGCTGAAAGATCTGTGTGACACCTACTGCAGCCAAAGTACTGTGAATGCCTATCCATTACAGAGTATTCATCAAATTCGCCTGGAGACTTCGAGTAGCATCTGTCTATTTGATTCTGGGACACCTCACCAAACCAGGAACGTAACCTGCCAAGACTTGCAACCCAGTTGCTTTATCATTCCTAAGAAACAGCTCCAACTTAAAACATCATTTTAGAACCAGTTAACCATTGGTTTTTGAATGTATGTGTGTGTGCATGAGGGTTAGGAGAAGTAAGAAGTTATAAAGTCTTTTCAGACATGGATTTATCTCAGTATTGTTTAAGATTTAGTTTATTAATAAATAGTTAATTTGTTGTTGTTTAAATATACCTGGTTTAGTGCATTTTATTCTGGGGGTTAATAAAGTGTTTAATTTGGCTAATTTTCTGGTAAGGAGGAAACTTTAATAATATACCGTGACCTGTGGAGAAGTGGGACTGAATTGACAGTGCATTGCTCCCGCCTCGATCGTAACAGGTCTAAGAGTCAATGACTATATGAAAACCACTCATCATCTTGGTGTGTTAGAGAAGTGATAGTAGAAATGGTTAGCATTTACACAGACACAATCATATGTTCAAAGCCCTAGAATGGATCTAGAACCCATAAATATCTGACTCAAAGCATGAGAGTGCTACTCATTGAGCCACTAAGTAACTTGCTATAAGTTCAAGACAGCAGCAAAAGCTGTGATAATGCTCTTTTAGTGAACATGTTCATACTCTGGTATGTTCACAGATAGAATACACAAGGGGCGGCACAGTGGTACAGTAGTTAGCACCGCAGCCTCACAGCTCCGGTTTCCTCCCGCAGCCAAAGACTTGCAAGTTGGTAAGTAAATTGGCCATTGTAAATTGCCGCTAGTGTAGGTAGGTGGTAGGAGAATTGAGGGAAGTTGGCGATGTGGTAGGAAATATGGGATTAATGTTGGATTAGTATAAATGGGTGGCTGATGGTTGGCACAGACTCAGTGGGCTGAAGGGCCTGTTTCAGTGCTGTATCTCTCTATGACTAAGTGGGGAGTTCTAATGTTTACTGACCTGCTAAGTGTCAGCTGTGGCTCAGTAGGTAGCACTCTTACCTCTGTGTCAGAATGTTGTGGGTTCAAGTCTCACTCTAGAGACTAAGCTAACACTTTCATACAGTACTGAGAGTAATAGTTGAGTTTTTAGTTTAGAGATACAGCACTGAAACAGGCCCTTCGGCCCACCGAGTCTGTGCCGACCATCAACCACCCATTTATACTAATCCTACACTAATTCCATATTCCTACCACATCCCCACCTGTCCCTATATTTCCCTACCACCTACCTATACTAGGGGCAATTTAGAATGGCCAACTTACCTATCAACCTGCAAGTCTTTGGCATGTGGAAGGAAACCGGAGCACCCGGAGGAAACCCACGCAGACATAGGGAGAACTTGCAAACTCCACACAGGCAGTACCCAGAATTGAACCGGGTCGCTGGAGCTGTGAGGCTGCGGTGCTAACCACTGCGCCACTGTGCCGCCCTATCAAAATTGTCATCTTTCATGTGAAATACTAAACCAAGGCCCTGTCTGCTCTCAGTGAATGTAAAAGATCCCATGGTATTATTTCAAGAGGAGTAAGTGAATTAGTCCTGGCCAATATTTATCATTCAATCAACATCACTAAAAAACAGATTTTCTGGTATTATCACATCGCTGTTTGCTGGAATATACTGTGTGCAAATTGGCTGCTGCATTTCCAACAAGACACCAGTGACTACATTTCAAAAGTACATCATTGGTTGTAAAGCACTTTGTGATATCCTGAAGTCAAGAATGGCGCTATGGTAATGCAAGTCCGTCTTTTCTCACTAGACATTTAGCGACTCCAAAACCTGCAAGCACTTATTATTTCCTCCTGTGTTGGTAAACTTGCTGGTCTACTGGGGTGATTACAGAACTAGCCCTATAGTATCAATCCCAAACTAAACCCACTGCTCCGCCCTCTCCCCATAGCCCTGTATCAATCCCCAAACTAATCCCACTGCCCCACTCTCTCCCATAGCCCTGTATCAATCCTAAACTAATCTCACTGCCCCACTCTTTCCCCATTGCCCAGTCTCAATCCCAAACTAATCCCACTGCCCCATTCTCTCCCCATAGCCCTGTATCAATCCCAAACTAATCCCACAGCCCCACTCTCTCCATAGCTCTGTATCAATCCTAAACTAATCTCACTGCCCCACTCTTTCCCCATAGCCCAATCTCAATCCCAAACTAATCCCAGTGCCCCACTCTCTCCCCATAACCATGTATCAATCCCAAACTATCCCACTGCCCCACTCTCTCCCCACAGCCCTGTAGCTCTCTCCATAACCCTGTATCAATTCCTAAACTAATCCTACTGTCCTGCCCTCTCTCCATAACCTCGCTCTCTATAATGTTTAACCAAGTCATCACTGATTTCCTAACCGGCAGAAAAAGTCTCCACTTATTCACTCGTTTGAAAACCTATCATTTTTTTTTATAAAACCTTGATCAAATCTCCTCCGAGTCTTCCCTGTTCCAACGGAAATAGTCATGTATTTCAAACCAGCCCTGAGTTCTTACCCTCAAACAGACAGCTGAACATTATGGAGAGAAGGAAGGAGCTCCGATGAGTCCTGAAGCGGAACCCAGTGTAACTGTTGACAGCCATTCTTTTCAACTAGTGTTGATGCCACAAAGGGACATTTTATAGCAACGCCCTGGCCATCACCATGGTTATTGAACTAGCTCAGTCCAATTAACCACTAGATCATTAATCTTTATACTCCTGTTTCTTTGGTGACAGAATTACTGGGTTCCTCTCCAGTCTTGGTGATTGGATTATTAAGTTTTGGTTCATTAATAATTAGCTCCAGAGAAGTGGAAATGTACAATGGAAAATTTGGGTGTAGTTGTACAGTTTCAGCATTTATAGATGTTCTCTTACTTCTGTTTGATATCAGTTTGAATGTGTAATTTAGAGGCGTTCCCTTAAAGGTCAGTACCTGCCAATGTGAGGTGCGAGTCTTGGCTCAGTGATAGCACTCTCACCTCAGAGTCAGTGACTTAAGCACATAATCCAAGCTAACACTCCAGTGCGGTACTGACGGAGTACTGTGCTGTCAGAGGTCCCATCTTTTCAGGTGAGACTTTAAATCAAAGCCCCTGTCTGTCCTTGTGGGTGTCTGGCGGTATTTGAAGTAGAGCAGGGAAGTTCCTCTGAGTGTCCTGGCCAACATTTATCTCTTAATCGCCATCTAAAACAGATTATCTGGTCATTTATCACGTTGCTGTTTTTGGGAGTTTGCTGTACATAAATTGGTTGTCATGATTCCGAAATTACAACAGTAACGCTTCAAAAGTACTTCATTAGCTGTGGAATTGAGTGAGGGGCAGCTCTAAAATTAAAGTGCATGGGATTGGGGGTAGTGTATGGCAATGGATAGAAAATTGGTTGGCAGACAGGAAACAAAGAGTAGGGATAAATGGGTCTTTTTCCGAATGGCAGGCAGTGACTAGTGGGGTACCGCAGGGATCAGTGCTAAGACACCAGCTATTCACAACATACATTAATGATTTGGATGAGGGAACTAAATGTAATATCTCCAAATTTGCAGATGACACAAAACTGGGTGGGAGGGTGAATTGTGAGGAGGATGCAGAGAGGCTTCAGGGTGATTTGGACAAGTTGAGTGAGTGGGCTATTGCATGGCAGATGCAGTATAATGTGGATAAATGTGAGGTTATCCACTTTGGTAGCAAAAACAGGAAGGCAGATTATTATCTGAATGGCTATAAACTGAGAGAGGGGAATATGTAGCGAGACCTGGGTGTTCTCGTATACCAGTCGCTGAAGGTAAGCATGCAGGTGCAACAGGTGGTAAAAAAGGCAAATGATATGTTGGCCTTCATAGCAAGAGGATTGGAGTACAGAAGCAGGGATGTCTTGTTGCAATTATACAGGGCCTTGGTGAGGCCACACCTGGAATATTGTGTGCACTTTTGGTCTCCTTATCTGAGTAAGGATGTTCTTGCTACAGAGGGAGTGCAGCGAAGGTTTACCAGACTGATTCCTGGGATGGCGGGACTGACATATGAGGAGAGATTGAGTCGGTTAGGATTATATTCGCTGGAGTTCAGAAGAGAGAGGGGGGATCTCATAGAAACCTATAAAATTCTAACAGGACTTGACAGGGTAGATGCAGGAAGGATGTTCCTGATGGGGGAGTCCAGAATCAGGGGTCATAGTCTAAGGATACGGGGTAAACCTTTCAGGACTGAGATGAGGAGAAATTTCTTCACGTAGAGAGTGGTGAGCCTGTGGAATTCGCAACCACAGAAAGCAGTTGAGGCCAAAATATTGAATGTTTTCAAAAAGGAGTTAGATATAGCTCTTGAGTCTAAAGGGATCAAAGGGTATGGGGCGAAAGCTGGAACAGGCTACTGAGTTGGATGATCAGCCATGATCATAATGAATGGTGGATCAGGCTCGAAGGGCCGAATGGCCTACTCCTGCTCCTATTTTCTATGATTCTATGTTTCTAGGCTCAGGTCTATGATGTGAATATGCACTCCCCATCAGGGCTAGTTGGTAAGTGCATTGCCTGGAGTACCAAGCCGAGCAGACCAGAATACCCCAGCTTTTATACTCAGTCTGTAGCCTCCTTGATGGCTGCCAATCCTCCCTATTTCATTGGCTGCACTTATCCTGTCCCACACTAAGTTCCGCTCACCCTTACTGCGGTCCTCACTGACCCACATTGTCTCCTTTTCAATCTGTACCTTAAGTTTAGTATTCTGGCCCTCATCATCAAACCCCATTTGTTGCCTCAAAGTAGCTGATCTCATTCATGGGAATTCATACAGGGGATAGAATGGGCTTCATTGACCCCCCAACCTGGACTGGAGAAGGACAGGGGGAAGAGAAATTCAGGCCAAACCCTCGATCCTGATGAATGTCCAGCGACCCCTTGTGTTTGCAACCGAACAAGAGTGTAGATTTTCACCTTCATGATTAAGTGGATTTTTAAAAAATTCATTCATAGGATCTGGATGTTGCTGGCAAAGCCATCACTTATTGCCCATCCCTAATTGCTCTTGAGAACATGGTGGTGAACTGCCTTCTTGAACTGCTGCAGTCTATCTGGTGTAGGTACACCAACAGTGCTGTTAGGGAGGGAGTTCATGGTTTAGGACACAACGACAGTGAAGGAATGGCGATTATAGTTCCAAATTAGGATGGTGTGTGACTTGGAGGGGAACCTGCAGTTGGTGGTGTTCCCAGGTGTCTGCTGCCCTTGTCCTTCTAGGTGATAGAGCTCATGGGTTTGGAAGGTCCTGTAAAGGAGGCTTGGCAGGTTTCTGCAGTGCACCTTGTATATGGTACACTCTGCTGCCCCTATGGTGGTGGAGGGACTGAATGTTTAAGGTGGTAGATGGGGTGCCAATCAAGCGGGCTGCATTGTCCTGGATGGTGTTGAGCTTCTTGAGTGTTGGAGCTGCACCCATCCAGGCAAGTAGAGAATATTCCATCACACTCCTGGCTCGTGCCTTGTAGATGGTATACAGGCTTTGGGGAGTTAGGAGATGAGTTACTCGCTGCAGAATTCCCAGCTTCTGACCTGCTCTTGTAGCCACAGTATTCATGTGGCTGGTCCAGTTCATTTTCTCATCAATGGTAACCCCCAGGACGTTAATGGTGGGGGATTCAGTGTTGCCAATGCCAGTGAACAGCAAGGGAAGATGGTTAGATTCTCTCTTGTTTGAGATCGTCATTACCTGGCACTTGTGTGGCGTGAATATTACTTGCCACTTATCAACCCAAGCCTGGATATTGTCCAGGTTTCGCTGCATATGGACACAGACTGCTTCAGTATCTGAGGAGTTGCAAATGGTACTGAGCACTGTGCAATCATCAGCGAACCTCCCCACTTTTGACCTTATTATGGAGGGAACTCCATTGATGAAGCAGCTGAAGGTGTTTGGGCCTAGGACACTACCCTGAGGAACTCCTGCAATGATGTTCTAGGGCTGAGATGATTGACCTCCAACAACCACAATCATCTTCCTTTGTACAAGGTACGACTCCAACCAGTGGAGAGTTTTTCCCCAATTCCCATTGACTCCAATTTTGCTTGGGCTCCTTGATGCCACACTTAGGCAAATGCTGCTTTGATGTCAGGGGCACTCTCACCTCACTTCTTGGATTCAGCTCTTTTGTCCATGTTTGGACCAAGGCTGTAATGAGGTCAGGAGTCGAATGACCCTGGCAGATCCCAAACTGAGCGTCACTGAGCAGGTTATTGCTGTGTTTATGCTGCTTGATAGTACTGTCGACGATACCTTGCATCGCTTTGCTGATGATCGAGAGTAGACTGATGGGGGGGTGGGGGGTGCGGGTAATTGTCTGGATTGGATTTGTCATGCTTTTTTGTGAACAGGACATACCTGTGCAATTTTCCAAATAGATGCCAGTGTTGTAGCTGTACTGGAACAGTTTGACTAGAGGTTCAGCTAGTTCTGGAGCACAGGTCCTCAGTACTATAGCCAAATGTTGTCAGGGCCCATAGCCTTTGCAGTATCCGGTGCTTTCAGCTGTTTCTTGATATTACGTAGGAGTCAATCGAATTGGCTGAAGACTGGCATCTGTGATGCTGGAGACCTCCGGAGGAGGCCGAGATGGATCATCTACTCAGCACTTCTGGCTGAAGATGGATGCAAATGCTTCAGCCTTTTGCACTGGTGTGTTGGGCTCCCCTATCATTGCAATGGGGATGTTTGTGGAGCCTCCTCCTCCTGTTACTTGTTTAACTATTCACCACCATTCACAATTGGAATGCAATGGAACAAAAATCAGATGGGTTCAATAAAGGAGGGGCAATTCACTCCCCACAGATTACCACCTTCACACGAGGCTGCAGAGGAAGCTCAGAGGCCACCTGGAGTAACTTTCAAAGGAAACCGCACCACAGGAATGATAAGCTGTCCTTGGAGGGGATGCCACACAGGTTCACCAGGATGATACAGGAGCTAAAAGGGTTAAATTATGAGAACAGGTTGCATAGATTAGATTTGTCGCCCCTCGAGTAACAGAAGGTTAAGGGGTGATCTAATTGAGATATAAAGGATTCGATAGGGTAGTTAGATAGCAAACATTTCCTCTGGCAGGTGCGGTGGGCGGAGATGGTGGAAGGAGTCCAGAATAAGGAGGCTTAAGCTTAAAATTAGAGCCAGGCTGTTCAGGGGTGATGTCAGGAAGCACTTCTTCACATAAAGGGTAGTGGAAATCTGGAACTTTCTCCCCCAAAAGGCTTTTGATTCTGGGGGTCAATTGAAAATTTCAACACTGAGATAGATATTTGTTTGACAAGGGTATTAAGGGATATGGAACCAAGGCGAGTAAACAGTGTTAAGATATTGATCTAACTGAGTGACAGAACAGGCTTGAGGAGTTAAATTGCCTTCTCCTGTTAGTACATTCCTAAATCAGCCCAGGTACGAGTCTCGGTGCCTGAGCTATGATTTATCATGTGGCAACTGTTGAGTGAATAAATATGAAGCAAAATGTCAAATAAAGCTCCCTGGATAATACTATATGTATTTGCTCCTTTGTAGATAGAGCAGGTCACATGCTGTTTAAAAGCACTACTGTCCATACCAGGAATTAGAAATAATAATTTAATATAATATGTTCCATAACACTCCGGTGACGCTCCATGGGACAATTTATACATTAAAGGTGCTAAAAAATAAATGCAAGGTTTTGTTGCTGAAAATTGGAGCAATGACTTATTTCCTAGCAGCCTTCCACTCTGCAGATACATGACTCTCCTCACTGCGAGGGACACAGGATTTTTATCATTTCTTTCTCCTGTGGTATTATTTCGAAGAAAAGCGGGAAATTTCTCCCTGGGCCCAATGTCTGTCCCTCAACCAACATCACTAAAAACTGATTGTTGTGTCATTTATCTTATTGATGTTTGTGGGAATTTTCTGTGAGCAAACTGGCCACTGTGTTTTCCTACATTACCACAGTGACCACTTCAAATGTACTTTATTGGCTGTAAAGTGCTTTGGGACACCTTGAGATTGTGAAAGGTGCTATAGAAATGCAAGTCTTTCTTTTTTTATTCCAGACTTTCTCATTTCCTTCTTAGAATCACTGAATCACAAACTTGTTACAGCACAAGAGGCCATTCAGCTCTCTGAAAGAGCAATTTACCTAGTGCCACTCCCTCATAGCCCTGCACATTCTTCCCTTTCAGATAACAGTCCAATTTCCTCTTTAATGCCTCAGTGAACCTATCTCCACCACACTCTCAGATAGTACATTCCACAGCCTAAACACTCTCTGTGTGAAAAAGTTTTTCCTCATGTCGCCATTGCTTCTTTTGCCAATTACCTTAAATCTGTGCCCTCTCGTTCTCAATCCTCCCACAAATGAGAAGTGTCTCTCTATCTACCCCTCAAGATTTTGAATACTTTTATCAAATCTCCTCTCAACCTTCTCTTCTCCAATGAAAACAGCCCCAACTTCTCCAATCGATCCTCGTAACTAAAGTTTCTCATCCCTGGAACCATTCTCATGAATCTTTTCTGCACTCTCTCGAATGCCTTCACATCCTTCCTAAAATGCGATGCCCAGCACTGGACGCAAAACTCCAGTTGAGGCCAGATCTGTGTGCTCTACAAGTTTAATATAACTTTCTTGCTTTAGAATTTATGCCCTTATTAATGAAACCTAGGATGTTGTATGCTGTATTAACCGTGCTCTCAACCTGTCCTGCCACTTTCAATGGTTTGTGCACATATACACCCAGTTCCCTCTGCTCCTGCACCCCCTTTTAGAATTGTGCCCTTTATTTTATATTGTCTTTCCACATTCTTCTTACCAAAATGAATTACTTCATACTTCTCTGCATTAAATTCCATCTGCCACTTGTCCAGCCATTCCACCAATCTGCTTATGACCTTTTGAAGTTTAATACTATTCTCCTCACAGTTCACAATGCTTCCAAGTTTCGTATTATCTGCAAATTTTGAAAATTGTGCCCTATACAACAAGGTCCAGGTCATCAGGAACAGCAAGGGTCCCAACACTGATCCCTGGAGAATTCCACTACAAACCTCCCTTCAGTCTGAAGAACATCCATTAATCACTACTCTCTGCTTCCTGTCACTCAGTCAATTTTGTATCCATGTTGCTACTGTCCTTTTTATTCCATGAGCTATAACTTTGCTCACAAGTCTGTTGTGTGGCACTGTATCAAATGCTTTTTGGAAGTCCACGTACACCGCATTAACAGTGTTGCCCTAATCAACGTTCTCTGTCACCTCATCACAAAACTCCAGCAAGTTAGTTAAACACGATTTTCTCTTCACAATTCCATGCTGGCTTTCCCTAATTAACCTTCATTTGCCCAATTAGCTATTAATTTTGTCCCAAATTATCTTTTCCAGAAGCTATGGAAACTTCTTTATTTATCTCTCCAACTCTCTCTCCTCCTTTGTGTTGCTCCTAAAACCGACCTTGTGACCAAGGTTTTGGTCACCTGCCCTAATGTCTCCTTGTGTAGTTCCGTGTAAAAACTTTTAATGATAAAGCTCCTAGCACCTTGGGCCTTTGCCTTCGTTAAAGGAGCTACACAAATGCAAATTGTTTTTGTTGTTGTTTCTCCCACATCATTAGTGTCTGTCCACCTCCTTATGTAGAATTTCTCTCAGTCACCAGTCCCTTTCCTATTTTTTTCTCTGAAGCAGGTTGGAGATCATCCCCATCGAGTTTTTCTCTCTGTTTTTTCCCCCTTCCCTATGTTCTGGTGTCCATACGCGTCCATCAGCTTTTTCAATTTTGGCAAAAGGCTGAAGCCCAAAGTAGTTTAACGTCTCCGTTGTCTCCACAGATGCTGATTGGTCTGCCGTGGAATTCCAGCATTCTTTTTCTTTTTGTGCTGGGTTCTGCTCCTCCATCATAACTTCGCTGAAAGTGCGGTGCGGTTCCATTTAACCTGCATCCCCATCTCTTGCTTCAGATTTCCAGAATTTGGCAAGGTCGTTTGCTTTTTGATCCTCCTTATCTCCTTCAACCTGGCAACAACTTGCCTTTCTGCAGCAACATTAATGTAATAAAACATCCCAAGGTGCTTCATGGGAGCGTAATCAGATAAAATTTACACCAAGACACATAAGGAGATATTAGGACAAGTGACCAAAAGCTTGATTAAAGAGGTAGGTTTTAAACAGCGCCTTAAGCAGGAGAGAGAGAGAGAGAGAGACAGCGCCGTGTTTAATGAGGGAATTCCAAAGCTTAGCCGAAGGTTGAAGAGTGAAGTGGGATTTGAGAAGTTACATAAAGCGGGAAATACCATCATTCCGGGTGGTTTCAGCGACACTGGTTGCAAAGGCCTCAGTGAATGCCCACCCAATAATTTGCAGCACCGTCTCCTCTCAGGGGCTCAGAACATGCACCTGTGACTGTCACCTGCCGGTTATCCGTTGCTCCCCCACCCCCCCCCCCCCCCTGTTATGAGCCACTTTGTCCTGCAAGAGAGCAGGAAGAGTGTCAGTGAATGTGTTGCAATGTGTCCCACTCCAGGACGTGAGCACAAAAAAAAAATCAAGACTATAACACTCTGGCGTAGTACTGAGGGAGTGCTACCCTGTTGGAGGTGCTGTCTTTTGTATCAAATGTTAAACTGTCTGTCTGCTTCAGTGGGTGTAAATGATCCTACAGTAATATTTTGAAGAACAGGGAAGTTATCCCAGTGTCCTGGCCAATATTTATTCCTCAATCAACCTCACAAAAAAAAACAGGTTATCTGGTCAATATCGCATTGCTTTTTGTGGGAGCTTTCTGTGTGTAAATTGGCTGCTGTATTTCCAACATTACAGCAGTGACTACACTTCAAAAATACTTCCTTGGCTATAAAGCGCTTTGAGAGGTCCGGTGGTCATGAAAAGTGCTATATAAATGCAAATCTTTCTCTTATTGCTAGTGTTTGTTGATGTTTGTTTGTGTGACAGGGCTGTGGTGCATTGAGCAATGTGTGAGGTTGGTGCTGCAGTGGGTAGGAAGATGACTTCACTGGCCTCGACCACTCGTGCGAAGTCAATGAACTTTTTCTGACACTGTAGCCAGGTCTTCGGGATCAGACACCTTGTATTGGCTTCCCTGGCTATCTGGTCCCATTCCCTTCCCAGTGTGTGCCAAGTGGGTCTCCTGGCCCACTGTGGAAATGTGACCTCTCACCTCCTGCACTAGGGCCTCCAGCACTGCATTGGCTAAACTGGGCCTGCTACTCCATTGCTCCTCTTCCTTCTTAAGAAACACTTTCACAGTTAGTTCCAGCTGCTGGTGCAGCTAAAATGCATCTTCCCTTTAAGAGGTGTAGTCTGGCTTTAAAAAGTGCAGGCTACTATTAATTGGTGATAACCTCACACAAACCAGGGCCCCCTGCTGTGCATGCAGCCAGTCAACAATGTATCTCAAGCATGGTGAAGAGCAGGCTGCATGAAGTTTGCATGCTGTCTGCATTACTTCCATCGGGCAGGGGGTAATCGCAATCCCCACATCTACTAATGGGCCTTAACTGATTTTTAGCCCAACATTTTTTAAATCTCCAATAGTAATTCACTACATGCAAGAATGAGACTCTACACTTTTAATTGTTCACCTTCTGGGACAGACAGGTTGATTAACAGTCATTAGCAATTATCAAGTTGTTAAAAGGGTGAATGACTACACTTAATTACCCATTATACTCGCCAGAGAAAGTTAACATACAAATGCAACAATGTCATGAAGCGCAAGACGATGTTTACGTGAGGCTAATGGCCGAGCGGTGAAAATCAGCCAGTAACTTGTGGCAATTTGCAATTCACAGCTATTTCAGCAAATTCTGGGCCAGACGCATATCCTTGCATCAAACTTCATATTTTTTAGTCTTCCCTATAAAATCTGCTCTTTAAACAGCTGGAACAAGAAATGACAATATATATGTAATCTAGCATACTGTGCGTCGAACACTGATATCACAATCTATCAAGTTTATTCAATGTTCCAATCTCACTTCCTTTATTTGTTGACACAGGAAATTAAAGAAGTGTTTGGTTCCAAAGTCATTCTTTTTTTTATTCGTTCATGAGATGTGGGCATCACTGGCCAGGCCAGCATTTATTGCCCATCCCTAATTGCCCTTGAGAAGGTGGTGGTGAGCTGCCTTCTTGAACCGCTGCAATCCGTGTGCTGTAGGTACACCCACACTACTGTTAGGAAGGAAGTTCCAGGATTTTGACCCAGCGACAGTGAAGGAACGGTGATATAGTTCCAAGTCAGGATGGTGTGTGACTGGGAGAGGAACTTGCAGTTGGTGGTGTTACCATGCGTCTGCTGCCCTTGTCCTTCTAGGTGGTAGAGGTCCGCGGGTTTGGGAGGTGCTGTCTAAGAAGCCTTGGCAAGCTACTGCAATGCATCTTGCATATGGTACACACAGCTGCCACTGTGCACTGGTGGTGGAGGGAGTTTTTTTATTCTTTCATGGGATGTGGGCATCGCTGGCAAGGCTAGCATTTATTGCCCATCCCTAATTGCCCTTGACAACTGAGTGGCATGCCAGGCCATTTCAGAGGGCAGTTAAGAGTCAACCACATTGAATATTTAAGGTGGTGGATGGGATGTCGATCAAGCTGACCGCGCTGTCCTAGTTGGTGTTGAGCTTCCTAAGTGTTGCTGGAGCCACCCTCACACAGGCAAGTGGAGAGTATTCCGTCACACTCCTGACTTGTGCCTTGTACATGGTGGAAAATCACTGGGGAGTCAGCAGGTGAGCTGCATGTGGCAGAATGCCCAACATCTGACCTGATCCTGTAGCCATAGTATTTATGGGGCTCATCCAGTTAAGTTTCTGGTCAATGGTAAGCACCCCCCCCGGACATTGATGATGTGGGATTCAGCGATGGTAATGTCAAGGGGATTTGAATAGATTCTCCCTTGTTGAAGACGATCATTGCCGGACACTTGTGTGGCCCAAATATTACTTGCCATTTAATACATCCCCACTTCTGACCTTATGACGGAGGGAAGGTCATTGATGAAGAAGCTAAAGATGGTTGGGCCTAGGATGCTGCCCTGAGGAACTCCTGCAGCAATGTCCTGGGACTGAGATGATTGACCTCCAACATCCACAACCATCTTCCTTCTGGCTCTTTATGTCTGCAACCAATGGATAGTTTACCCCTTGATTCCCATTAACTTTAATTTTACATGGGCTCCTCACTGTCACACTTGGCCAAATGCTGCCTTGGCAGTAACTCTCAACTCACCTCTGGAATTCAACTCTTTTGTCCATTTTTGGACCAAAGCTGTAATGAGGTCTGGAGCTGACTGGCCCTTGCGGAACCTGAACTGAGTGTCGCTGAGCAGGTTATTGGTGAGTAAGTGCTGCTTGATAGCACTGAAAACGACACCTTCCATCACTTTGCTGATGATTGAGAGTAGACTGAAGGGCCGTAAATGGACAAATTGAATTTGTCCTGCTTTTTGTGGACAAGATATACATGGGGCAATTTTCCACATTGTCAGGTAGATACCAGTGCTGTAGCTGTACTGGAACAGCTTGGCTAGGGGTGCGGCTAGTTTTGGAGCCTATGTCTTCTGCACCACAGCCGGATGTCGTCAGGGCCCATAGACTTTGCGGTGCCCAGTGCCTTCAGCTGTTTCATGATATCACGTGGACTGAATCGAATTATCTGAAGACTGGCAGCTGTGATGCTGGGGACCTCAGGAGGAGCCCAAGATGGATCATCTACTCGGCAGTTCTGGCTGAAGATGATTGCAAAAGCTTCAGCCTTGTCTTTTGCACTCATGTGCTGCACTTCACTATCATTGAGAATGGGGATGTTTTGGAGCCTCCTCCTCCTCCGATTAGTTGTTTAATTGTCCACCACCATTCATTACTGGATGTGGCAGGACTGCTGATCTGATCCATTGGTTGTGGGATCATTTAGCTCTGTCAATAGAATATGGCTTCTGCTGTTTAGCCTGCAGGTAGTCCTGTGTTGCAGCTTCACCATGTTGGCACCTCATTTTTAGGTATGGCTGGTGCTATGCCTGGCATGCTCTCTTGCACTCCTGATTGAACCAGGGTTGATCTCCTGGCTTGATGGTAATGGTAGAGTGAGGGATATGCTGGGCTATGAGGTTACAGATTGTGGTGAAATACAATTCTGCTGCTGATGATGACCCACAGCACCTCATAGATGCCCAATTTTGAGTTGTTAGATCTGTTCTGAATCTGTGCCATTTAGCACGGTGGTAGTGCCACACAACAGTGTGAAGACTGGACCACAAGGACTATGTGACATTCATTCTCACAAATACTGTCATCGATAGATGCAACTGTAACAGGTAGATTGGTCGGGACGAGGCCCAGCAGGTTTTTCCTTCATGCTAGTTATCTCACCACCTGCTGCAGGCCCAGTCTGGCAGCTATGGCCATCAGGACTTGGCCAACTTGTTCAGTTGTGGTGCTAAGGAGCCACTCTTGGTGACGGACATTGAAGACCCCACCCAAAGTACATTCTGTGCCCTTGCCACCCTCAGTGCTTCTTCCAAGTAATGTTCAGCATGGAGGAATACTGATTAATCTGTTGAGGAACGGCAATAGGTGGTAATTAGCAGGAGGCTTCCTTGCCCATTTTTGATCTGCTACCGTGAAATTTCACGGGGTCAGGAGTCAATGTTGAGGACTCCCAGGGCAACTCCTCCTGACTGTATATCACCGTGCTGCCACCTCTGGTGGGTCGGTCCAGCAGGTGGGACAAGACACACCCAGGGATGATTATGGAAGAGTCTGGGACCTTGGCTGTAAGGTATGATTCAGTGAATATGTCCATGTCAGGCTGTTGTTTGACTAGTCTATGGGACAGTTCTTCCAAATTTTGCACAAGCTCCCAGATGTTAGTGAGGAAGACTTTGGAAGGTGGACTGGGCAGAGTGTACCTTTGTCATTTCTGGTGCTTAGGTCGATGCCAGGTGGTCCATCCGGTTTTATTCTTATTAGACTTTTGTGTAGCTGTCTGTGTGGCTTGCTGGGCCATTTCAGAGGGCAGTTTAGAATCAATCACATTGCTGTGGATTTTGAGTCACATATAGTCCAGACCGAGTAAGGATGGCAGATTTATTTCCCCTAAAAGTCATTTGTTTTTACGACAACTCAGTAGTGTCATGGCACCTTTACTGGTAATAGATTTTTGTCCCAGATTTATTGAGTTGAAGTTAAATTCCCCAGCTGCCTTGGTGGAATTTGAACTCTGAAGCATTCTTCCAGGTCTCTGGATTACTCGTCCAATAACATAACCAGTATTATTTGATCCATAAAGATTTCTAGCTCTGTATAGCTGATGTCATCGCTACATCAACTATTCCAACACTCTCCTGGCTGGCCTCCCACTTTCCACACTCCGTAAACTTCAGCTCTTCCAAACTTCAGCTGCCCGTATCCTAACTCACAAACACCAAGTCCTGTTCACCCATCACTCACTTTGCTCACTGAAGCCATTCCCACAATGGCTTGATTTTAAAATTATAGTCCTCGTGTTCGAATACCCTCCATAGCCTCACGACTCCTACTCTCTATCACACTCTTTAAAACCTACCTCTTTGACCGTGCCTTTGGTCACCTGTCCTAATATCTCTTGTTGCTCAGTGAAGTGAAGTGACTTGGGACATTCTTACTCCATTTAAAGATGCTATATAAATGCAATTTGTTATTATTTGGACTTGATGTGTTACTTTGACATGCAATGTGGTTGCTGTTGCGTAGAGAAATTAACAGCAAGTTCCCACAAACAACAATGAGATGAGTGACCAGTTAATCTAGTTTTGACAGCATTGTCCAGGCAGCCAGGGCTATTCCCTGCCCTTTGACCAACGTCATGAATCCTTAACATCCACCTGAGCCACAGGAACAGGGAGATGCAGATGGAGCCTTTGTCTTTAATGTCTCATCCCAAGGACGACAGCTCCCTAAATGTAGTACTCCCTCTGGTCTGTACTGGGATGTCTGCTCAGATTATGGGCTGAATTTTATGACCCCCCCAAAGAGCGGATGATGGCAGGAGTGGGGGGGGGGGGGGGGAGGGAGGTGGCGTAAAATGGAGCAGAAGGCTGCGGGAGACTTTCCCAACCCGCTTCCGCCTCCACCACCGCCCTTTACGTAGGGTGGCGGGGGGGGGGGGGGGAACCTGCCCACCCGCCCCAGGCCAAACAAGGCCCTGATGTGGCCACTTAAGGGCCTTCGCCCACCTCCATGCAGATTTTACGCGTGTCAAGCAGGCATCCTGGAGCCGGGAAAAGCCGCCTGGGAAAAGCAGGTGGCTGCTGATCGTCTCGTGGCAGGGGGGGGGGTACCTGCTCATCAGGCACAGGGTGCCCGATAGAGGGCCGACCACGCTACCCCAACCACCCCCAAGATCCAACACGCACCCCCTCTCCCTCCAAATGACCACCCTTGCCTCACCGGGGCCCAACCGATTACCCCCGGCGAGGCAACCAAGACTTGCCTTATTTCCTGGCTCCCAGGCATCTTGTCTTCATGTTGGGTTGTAGTCCCAGCAGTGGCCACCGTTCACAGTGCTGCTGCTGGGACTAAGAGCTGAGGGCCCGCTGATTGGCGGGTGGAAGTCCCACCTCAGAGCAATTAAAGCCTGGGGACCTGTAAAATACGGAACGGATCCCCAGGCGAGGCGGAAGCAGGTTCGCCACCGACTTTTACGTCAGAGGCCGACTCCACCTTAAAATTCCGGCCTATGCGCTGAAGTTCTCATGAAGGGTCACTGACCTGAAACGTTAACTCTGCTTCTCTCTCCACAGATGCTGCCAGACCTGCTGAGTATTTCCAGCATTTCTTGTTTGTGTTCCTGAACTGGGGTTTGAATCCCACGATCTACTGAATGATGTTCGCTATATTGTTATCTTGGCCAATCTGAAGTTGTGACTGGTTTTAAAATGAATTAATTAATTCTGGAATGTAGACAGTCCCAGCGATATCCTCAGAGGCTGGAGAATTGGGCCATGCCTCCATGCACAACAGCCACTCTCCCTTAACACACCAAGAGGCATTCCTCACCTGTTAGCCTAGATGTCTCTCTGGAATTGAGGAGAGCTATAGCAATATAAATTGATGTTGCATTGGTAAGCTCTTCCACTACATGGGGCATCACAGCCAAGCCTTCCTCACCCGATATTCACTGATGCAGGGATAACTGGACAGCAATCAGGAGCAGAAACTTGACCTGATTTTCTCTTCTGAATCCCAAGATAGTTCGTCCAATTGTAGCATCCTCCCTAATGGAAGGGATTAGGCTGAGATCCCTGCAGATTGGGGATCAAATCAGGGATCTTCCTGGGCTATAGTGTTCAGGTACATACATGCACGATAAGCTTAGACTCTTACAATGCAGGAGAAGGCCATTCATCACAACCTGTCTTTGAAAGTGCGAAGCAACTAATCCCACTCACACTTGTTCTTTACCCCCATAACCCTGCAATTGTACCTGCAAGTATTGATCCAATTCCGTTTTGAAAGTTACTATTGAATCTGCTTCCACCGCCCTTTCAGGCAGCACATTCCAGATCATACTGGCATGCTGTGTAAAAGAATGTCTCTTCTCTCACCTCTGGCTCTTTTACCAATTATCTTAAATCTGTTACGGGCCCCTTTGCAACTGGAAACAGTTCTTGCTCATTTATCAAAATCCTTCAGGATTTTTTCATTAAACCTCTGATTTTGATTTTTTTGATTTAGAGATACAGCACTGAAACAGGCCCTTCGGCCCACTGAGTCTGTGCCGACCATCTTCTTTGGCCTCCTTATCTCGAGAGACAATGGATAAGCGCCTGGAGGTGGTCAGTGGTTTGTGAAGCAGTGCCTGGAGTGGCTATAAAGGCCAATTCTAGAGTGACAGGCTCTTCCACAGGTGCTGCAGAGAAATTTGTTTGTCGGGGCTGTTACACAGTTGGCTCTCCCCTTGCGCCTCTGTCTTTTTTCCTGCCAACTACTAAGTCTCTTTGACTCGCCACACTTTAGCCCCATCTTTATGGCTGCCCGCCAGCTCTGGCGAACGCTGACAACTGACTCCCACGACTTGTGATCAATGTCACAGGATTTCATGTCGCGTTTGCAGACGTCTTTAAAGCGAAGACATGGACGGCCATCAACCACCCATTTATACTAATCCTACACTAATTCCATATTCCTACCACATCCCCACCTGTCCCTATATTTCCCTACCACCTACCTATACTAGGGGCAATTTATAATGGCCAATTTACCTATCAACCTGCAAGTCTTTGGCATGTGGGAGGAAACCGGAGCACCCGGAGGAAACCCACGCAGACACAGGGAGATCTTGCAAACTCCACACAGGCAGTACCCAGAATTGAACCCGGGTCACTGGAGCTGTGAGGCTGCGGTGCTAACCACTGCGCCACTGTGCCGCCCACAGGTACATGCACGATCTCCTTGGCCTTCTCTGCTCTAAGGAGAACAATCCCAGCTTCTCTCATCTCTCCACGTAACTGAAGTCCCTCATTCTAGTAAATCTCCTCTGCACTCACTCCAAAGTCTTGAAAACCTTCCTCGAGTGTGGTTCCCAGAATTGGACACAATACTCCAGCTGGGGCCTAACTAGTGATTTATAAAGCTTCAGCATAACTTTATTTCTTTTGTACTCTACGCCTCTATTTATAAAGCCTATGATCCGTATGCATTTTTTACAGTCTTGGCAACTTGTCCTGCTACCTTCAAAGATTTGTGTACATACACTCCCAGGACTCTCTGTTCCTGCATCCCCTTTAAAATTGTATCATTTAATTTATATTGCCTCTAATGTTCTTTCCTAGGTGAAACTTCTTCTGTCATGTGCCTGCCCATTGTACCAGTCTACGTCCTCCTGAAGCTTGTTACCGTTTTCCTCACTGTTAAATATTTTTCTGAGTTTTGCATCATCTGCAAACTTTGAAAATATCCCCAAGGCTATTAATATATATCAAAAAGAGCAACACCACTGCACACTTTTTAAAAAATTCTTTCAAGGGATGTGGGCATCACTGGCAAGGCCAGCATTTGTTGCCCATCCCTAACTGCCCTTGACAACTGAGTGGCTTACTTAACTGCATTAAAGAGTCAACCACATTGCTGTGTGTCTGGAGTCACATGTGGGCCAGACCAGGTAAGGACGGCAGATTTCCTTCCCTAAAGGGTATGAGTGAACCAGATGGGTTTTTTTTTATGACAATTGATGATAATTTCATGGCCATCATTACCAGCTTTCAATTCCAGAACTTTTATTAATTATTTGAATTTAAATTACATTAGCTGCTGTGGTGAGATTTAAACCCATGTCATAGAGTCATACAGCACAGAAATAGGCCCTTCGGCCCATCATGTCTGTGCCAGCCATCAAGCACCTACCCAGTCTAATCCCATTTTCCAGCGCTTGGCCCGTAGCCTTATATGCTATGGGGTTTCAAGTGCGCATCTAAATACTTCTTAAATGTTGTGATGGTTCCTGCCTCTACCACCTCTTCAGGCAGTGTGTTCCAGATTCCAACCACCCTCTGGGTGAAAGATATTTTCCTCAAATCTCCTCTAAACCTCCTGCCCCTTACCTTAAATCTATGCCCCCTGGTTATTGACACCTCTGCTAAGGGAAATAGTTTCTTCCTATCTAATCTATCTATGCCCCTCATAATTTTGTATACCTCAATCATGTCTCCCCTCAGCCTTCTCTGCTCTAAGGAAAACAACCCTAGCCTTTTCAGTCTCTCTTCATAGCTGAAATGCTCCAGCCCAGGCAACATCCTGGTGAATCTCCTCTGCACCCTCTCCAGTGCAATCACATCCTTCCTATAGTGTGGTGCCCAGAACTGTACACAGTACTCTAGCTGTGGCCTAACTAACATTTTATACAGCTCCATCATAACCTCCCTGCTCTTATATTCTATGCCTCGGCTAATAAAGGCAAGTATCCCATATGCTTCCTAACTACCTTATCTACCTGTGCTGCTGCCTTCTGTGATCTATGGATCTAAGTCCTCAGGGCATGAGCGCAGGCCTCTAGATTACTAGTCCAGTGACATTACCCCTATGCCACCATCTCCTCCAGACTGAAAAACAGATGTTCACCATGTCTCTCTTGCTTTCTCTCTCTTGTGTAGTATCCATGCAGCCCCTTTAATCGCATGGGCTTTAATTTTGCTGAGCAATGAGCAGAGATCTGAGTTCAAGCTCACCAAACAGTTTGTTTGTTCAGTATTGTAAACAAAATGGTCAATACTAGAGGGGTTTTAGATTGCTACGCCAATAAAATATATGAAGTCCTGTGTGGTGTGTACCTAATCTGCAGCTAATCAGAAAAAGTGGTTCCTTTGAATAAAGGCCATATGTTCCAGTATTTTATAAATATTTCAGTTACACCCCCGTCTAATTTGTTTGACGGTAAACTAATCCGTCAGGGACTAACTGATTGTGAATGCTTTGATGGCATAGTCCTCGTAGAGTCATAGCGTCACAGAGACATTACAGCACAGAAGGAGGCCATTCAGCCCATCAGGTACATGCTGACTCTCTGTAGAGGAATCCAGCCAGTCCCCTTCCCCCGCTCTATCCCTATAGCCATATAAGTTTATTTCCCTCATGTGCTTATCCAATTTCCTCTTGACATCATTCATCATCTCCCCTTCCTCCACCTCTGTAGGCAGTGAGTTCCAGGTCATTACCCCCACTGCGTAAAAAACTTCTTCTTCACATTCCCCCTGCATCTCCTGCCCAAAAGCTTAAATCTGTGTCCCCCAGTCCTTGTACCATCAGCTACTGAAAACAGCTTTACCCTATCCAAACTTGTCATCATCTTTCACACGTCTATCAAATCTCCCCTATATCTAATTTGCTCCAAGGAGAACAAGCTCATTTTTTCCAGCCTAACCTTGCAGCTAAAATCCCTCATCCCTAGAACCATTTTGCTAAATGTCCTCTCCACCCTCGCAAGGACCCTCACATCCTTTCTAAAGTGTGGTGATCAGAACTGGATGCAGTATTCTAATTGCGGCCTAACCAGAGCTTTATAACATTCCTGCTTTTGTAATAAAAGAAAATACTGCTGATGCTGGAAATCTGAAATAAAAACGGTAAGTGCTGGAAATACTCAGCAGGTCTGGCAGCATTTGTGGAGAAAGAAAAAGAGTTAAAGTTTCAGGTCGGTGACCTTTCATCAGAACTGGCAAAGGTTAGAAATGTAATAGGTTTTAAACAAATAAAGTAGGGGTGGGGGAAAAGAGAACAAAAGGGAAGGTGTTGATAGGACAGAGGGCCAGAGAGATTAACTGACAAGGAGGTCATGGGGCAAAGGCAAAGAGAGTGCACTAATGGTGTGGTGAAAGACAAAGCATTAGTGCAGAGAGGGTGTTAAATGGCAGAATAATGAACAGCCCCGGCCAAAAGCACAAACATGAAAAAAACAGTGGGCAGGCACACGGTAACAAAAAAAGACGAAACAAAATAAAATAAAGTAAAAATAAAAAATAAAAAAGGGCCATTCATACTCAGAAATTATTGAACTCAATGTTCAGTCCGGTAGGCTGTAGTGTGCCTAATTGGTAAATGAGGTGCTGTTCCTCGAGCTTGCGTTGATGTTCACTGGAACACTGCAGCAATCCCAGGACAGAGATGTGAGCATGAGAGCAGGAGGCTTGCCTGGTGAACCGACATCTACCTTGCAATGACTGAGCATCAACTCTCAGACACTTCTTCCTACCTCTCCCGGACCATGGCCCCACAACTGAACATCAAGCTACGTCTGCAGGACTGTCACTGACCTCATCTCCTCCGGAGATCTTCCCTTTACAACTTCCAACCTCATTATCCCGCAATCCTGGACAGCCCGCTTCTTCCTCCTTCCCAAAATTTACAAACAGGACTGTCCTGCTAGGTCCATCATTTCAGCCTGTTACTGCCCCATTGAACTTATTTCTTCCGATCTTGACTCTATCTTTTCTCCCCTGGTCCAGTATTTTCCCACCTACATTCTCGATTCTTCTGATGCCCTACATCATTTTGACAATTTCCAGTTTCCTGGCCCCAACCGCCTCCTCTTCACTATGGATGCCCAATCGCTCCACACCTCCATCCCCCACCAGGATGGTTTGAGGGCTCTCCGCTTCTTCCTTGAACAGAGGCCCAACCAGTCCCCATCCACCACCACCCTCCTTCGCCTGGCTGAACTTGTTCTCACATTGAACAACTTCTTCTTCAACTCCCCTCACTTCCTCCAAGTAAAAAGTGTTGCTATGGTTACCCGCATGTGTCCTAGTTATGCCTGTCTTTTTGTGGGATATGTCAAACATTCTTTGTTCTAGTCCTACTCAGGCCCCCTCCCCCAACTCTTTTTCCGGTACATTGATGACTGTATCGGTGCCATTTCCTGCTCCCGCCCAAACTGGAAAATGTTATCAATTTTGCTTCCAATTTCTACCCTACTCTCACTTTTACATGGTCCACCTCTGACACTTCCCTTCCCTTCCTCGACTTCTCTGTCTCCATCTCTGGAGATAGTCTGTCCACTAATATTCATTGTAAGCTAACTAACTCCCACAGCTACCTCGACTACACTTCTTCACAACCTGCCTCCTGTAAGGACTCCATTCCATTCTCCCAGTTTCTCCGTCTCCGATGCATCTGCTCTGACAGTGCAACCTTCCACGACAGCGCAACCTTCCACAACAGCACTTCTGATATGTCTTCATTTTTCCTCAACCGAGGATTCCCCCACCCCATGGTTGACAGGGTCCTCAACCGTGTCTGGCCCATTTCCCACACCTCTACCCTCACCCCTTCCCCTCCCTCCCAGAACCGCGATAGGGTTCCCCTTGTCCTCACTTTTCACCCCACCAGCCTCCACATCCAAAGGATCATCTTCTGCCATTTCCGCCACCTCCAACATGATACCACCACCAAAACATATCTTCCCAAACCCTCCCCTGTCAGCATTCCGAAGGGATTGTTCCCTCTGCGACACCCTGGTCCACTCCTCCATTTCTCCCAACACCTCTTCCTCTTCCCACGGCACCTTCCCATGCAGCAGGTGTAATACCTGCCCTTTTACCTCTTCTCTCCTCATTATCCAAGGCCTCAAACACTCCTTTCAGGGGAAGCAGTGATTTACTTGTACTTCTTTCAATTTAGTATACTATATTCGCTGCTCACAATGTGGTCTCCTCTACTTTGGGGAGACCAAACGCGGATTGGGTGACTGCTTTGTGGAACACCTCCAGTCAGTCTGAAAGCATGACCCTGAGCTTCCAGTTGCTGGCCATTTCAACACCCCCTCCCCCCCTGCTCTCATGCCCACATCTTGCTGCAGTGTTCCAGTGAAAATCAACACAAGCTCGAGGAACAACATCTCATTTACCGATGAGGCACACTACAGCCTGCTGGACTGAACATTGAGTTCAACAATTACAGAGCATGACTGGCCCTTTTTTATCTTTATTTTTTATTTTTACTTTATATTATTTCGTTTCATCAATTTTTACCATGTGCCTGCCCACTGTTTTTTTCATGTTTGTGCTTGGGGCCAGGGCTGTTCATTATTCTGTCATTTAACACCCTCTCTGCACAAATGCGTTGTCTTTCACCACACCATTCATGCACTCTCTTTGTCTTTGCCTTTGCCCCATGACCTCCTTGTCTCTCCAGCCCTCTGTCCTATCAACACCTTCCCTTTTATTCTCTTTTTCCCCCACCCCCGCTTTATTTGTTTAAAACCGATGACATTCCTAACCTTTGCCAGTTCTGATGAAAGGTCACTGACCTGAAACATTAACTCTGTTTCTCTCTCCACAAATGCTGCCAGACCTGCTGAGTATTTCCAGCACTTTCCGTTTTTATCCTTGCGTTTGTACTCAGTACCTCTATTTATGAAGCCTAAGATCCCATACGTTTCACTAACTACTCTCTCATTATGTCCTGCTACCTTCAAAGATCGATGCACATGCACCTCCAGGTCCCTCTGTCCCCGTACACACTTTAGGACTGTGCCATTAAGTCTATATTGCCTCTCCCTATCCCTTCTGCCAAAATGCATGACCTCACACTTCTCCGTATTAAATTTCATCTGTCTATCCATTCTGCTAGCCTATCTATTTCCTGTTGCAGGTAGTTCGTATCATCCTCACTGTTTGCCACACCTCCAAGATCATATCATCAGCAAATTTTAAAATTTTACTTTGTACTTTAATTTCCAAGTCCTTGATATATATCAAAAAAATCAGTGGTCCTAGCACTGAACCTTGAGGAACGCCACTGTCAACCATCCTCCAGTCTAAAAAATAACCATTTACCACGACTTGCTGTTTTCTGTCTTTAAGCCAATTTTTTATCCAAGCTGACACTTTCCCTCCTATTCCATGCCCGGAATTTTACGCCACCCGAGCGAGCTGGATGGTGGCATGGGGATGGCGTAAAATTGAGGGGGAGGCTCCGAGAGGCCTTCCCGACCCGCTCCCGCCTCCGGCCCACTTTACGAAGGGCAGGGGGTGGGGCGAAAAACGGGCCAATCAAGGCCCTTAAGTGGCCACTTAACGACCACTTAAGGGCCTTCACCTGCCCCGATGGATATTTTACCCATGGCAAGTGGTCATGCTGGGGACATGAATGCCAGCCTCTCCGCACGCCAGGAAGGTGCCCTGACAATCGGGAACAGAGTGCCCTATTGAGGGCCGTCCCCGCCTCCCAACCCACCCCTGGGACCCAAGACGCTCCCCTCCCGGCAAATGACCACCCCTTGCCTCACCAGCACGACCAATCATCCCCCGGCGCGGCAACCCCAACTTACCTGCTGTCCTTGCTCCAGGTCCTTGGCTGGGCTGCAGACCCAGCAGTGGCCACCACTCCCGGTGGCGCTGCTGGGATTAAGAGCTGCCGGCCTGATGATTGGCCGGCAGCTCAATGAGGCAGGACTTCCTCCCTCAACCAGGTGGAAGTTCCGCCTCGGGACAATTAACGGCTGGGGACCTGTAAAATGCAGGACGAATCCCCGGGCGAGGCAGAAGCGGGTGCGTCACCGACTTTTACATCCGCCCGACATAAAATCCAGCCCCATGAGTCTCAATTTTGTTAACCAGCTTTTTATGTGGTACTTTGTCAAATGATTTTTCAAAATCCATATAGAAAAAATCCATTGCATTCCCTTCATAAATCTTCTGTTACCTAATCAAAAAATTCAAATAGATTCATCAACCACAAACGCATTTTACAAATCTGTGCTGATTCTGCTTAATTAACTCAAACCTCTCCAAGTACTTGTTGATTTTTTTTCTCCGATTATTGTCTTTAAAACCTTGCCCAACACTGATGTTAAACTAACTGGCCTGTAGTTGCTAGGACTGTCCTTACACCCTTTCTTGAATAAGGGTGTCCCATTTGCCACTCTCCAATCCTCTGGCACCTCCCCATTTCGAGGGAAGATTGGAAGATTATGGCAAGCCCTTCTGCTATCTCCATCCCCACTTCCTTTAGCAATCTGGGAGGCAAGCCGCGTGAGCACCAGGTGATTTATCAACTGTCAGTGTAGCCAGCCTTTTCAGTACATCCTTCCAACCAATTTTTACCCTATCCATTACCTCTACTCTCCGCTTCTACTGATATTTTGTCAGCATCCTCTTCCTTACTAAACACTGATACAAAGTAATCATTAAGTATTCTAGTCTTGCCCTGCACCTCTAAGCATATATCATCCTGTCACCCTCTTTGTCCCTAACAGGGTCCACCCTGCCTCTTACTACACACTTACTGTTTACATGCCAGTAGATTTTTGATTTCCCTTTTATGTTCACTAGGGAGGCAATGGCATCGTGGTAATGTCACTGGACTGGTAATCCAGAGGCCCAAGATAATGCTCTGGGGATATGGGTTCGAATCCCACCTGGGCAGCTGGTGAAATTTGAATGCAATTAATAAATCTGGAATTCAAAAGCTAGTCTCTTGGTGACCATGAAACCAATCTATTGTTGTAAAATCCCATCTGGTTCACTAATGCCCTTTAGGGAAGGAAATCTGCTGTCCTTACCTGGTCTGGCCTACATGTGACTCCAGCCACACAGCAATGTGGCTGCTATGACGTCTAAGAAAAGGAATGAAATTGGCCGGACCACCCAGCAACAACGTAGGCATGGAAACAACAACAGCAAACACAGCCCTGTCGACCCTGCATAGTCCTCCTTACTAACATCTGGGAGCTTGTGCCAAAATTGGGAGAGCTGTCCCACAGACTAGTCAAGCAACAGCCTGACATTGTCATACTCACAGAATCATACCTAGATCTAGCAACTCAAAACTGGCATCCATGAGGCACTGTGGGCCATCAGCAGCAGCAGAATTGTACTCAACCATAATCTGTAACCTCATGGCCCATCATACCCCTCACTCTACCATAACCATCAAGTCGGGTGACCAACTCTGGTTCAATGAAGTGTGTAGGATGGCATGCCAGGAGCAGTACCTGGCATACCTAAAAATGAGGTGTCAAGCTGGTGAAGCTACAACACAGGACTACTTGCATGCTAAACAGCAGAAGCAGCATTCAATAGACAGGGCGAAGTGATCCCACAAACAACGGATCAGATCTAAGCTCTGCAGTCCTGTCACATCCAGTCGTGAGTGGTGGTGGACAATTAAACAATTAAGAGGAGGAGGCTCCATAAATATTCCCATCCACAACGATGGGGGAGCCCAGCAAATCAGTGAAAATACAAGGCTGAAGCATCTGCATCCATCTTCAGCCAGAAGTGCTGAGTGGATGATCCATCTTGGCCTCCTCCTGTGGTCCCCAGCATCACAGATGCCAGTCTTCAGCCAATCCGTTTCACTTCACGTGATATCAAGAAACGACTGAAGGCACTGGATACTGCGAAGGCTATGGGCCCTGACAACATTCCAGCAATAGCACTAGCTGGCCCTAGCCAAGCTGTTCCAGTACCGTTACAACTGGCTTCTACCTTGGAAATGGGGAAAATTGCCCAGGTATATCCTGTGCACAAAAAGCAGAACAAATCCAACTCAGCCAATTACCGCCCTGACAGTCTACTCTCGATCATCAGCAAAGTGATGGAAGGTGTCGTTGACAGTACTATCAAGCAGAACTTGCTCAGCAACAACCTGCTCACTGGCGCTCAGTTTGTATTCCACCAATGTCACTCAGCTCCTGACCTCATTACAGCCTTGGTCCAAACATGGACAAAACAGCTGAACTCCAGACGTGCGGTGAGAGTGGCTGCCCTTGACATCAAGGCAATATTTGACTGAGTATGGCATCAAGGAGCCCTAGCAAAACTGAGGTCAATGGGAATCAGGGGGAAAACTCTCCACTGGTTGGACTCATAGCTAGCACAAAGGAAGATGGTTGTGGTTGTTGGAGGTCAATCATCTCAATCCCAGGAGTGCCTCAGGGTAGTGTCCTAGGCCGAACCATCTTCAGCTGCTTCATCAATGACCTTCCCTCCACCATAAGGTCAGAAGTGGGGATGCTCACTGATTGCACAATGTTCAGCACCATTCTCGTTTCCTCAGATATTGAAGCAGTCAGTGTCCAGATACAGCAAGACCTGGACGATTTCCAGGCTTGGGCTGATAAATGGCAAGTAACATTCGCGCCACACAAGTGCCAGGCAATGACCATCTCAAGCAAGAGAAAATCTAACCATCTCCCCTTGATGTTCAATGGCATTACCATTGCTGAATCCCACACTATCAACATCCTGGGGTTTACCATTGACCAGAAACTGAACTGGACCAGTCACATAAATGCTGTGGCTACAAGAGCAGGTCAGAGGCTAGAAATTTTGCAGGGAGTAACTCACCTCCTGTCTCCCCAATGCCTTACCATCATTTACAAGGCACAAATCAGGAGTGCGATGGAATACTCTCCAATTGCCTGAATGGGTGCAGCTGCAACAACACTCAAAAAGCTCGACACCATCCAAGACAATGCAGCCCGCTTGATTGGCACTCCATCCACATCCTTCAACATTCACTCCCTTCATCACTGATGCACAGTGGCAGCAGTGTGTACCATTGACAAGATGCACTGCAGCAACTCACTAAGGCTCCTTCAACAGTACCTTCCAAACCCATGACCTCTACCACCTAGAAGGACAACGGCAGCAGATGGGAACACCACTACCCACAAGTTCCCCTCCAAGCCACACACCATCCTGATTTGGAACTATATCGCTGTTCTTTCACTGTCGCTGGGTCAAAATCCTGGAACTCCCTTCCTAACAGCACAGGTGGTGTACCTACACCCCAAGGACCGCAGCAGTTCAAGAAGACAGCTCACCACCACCAAGGGCAATTAGGGATGGGCAATAAATGCCAGCCTTGACAGCGATGCCCACATCCCACAAACAAAATAAAAATTCTGTTCTCATGTTATCTCTTTGCCAGTGTTATTTTCCTCTTCACTTTTCCTCTCAACATATTGCATTTGGCCTTGTTCTCACGTGAATAATTCACCTAACATGTATTATTCACCTGCTTTTTTTGTTTCATCATATTCTCGATCTGCCTTGCCATCCAAGGAACTCTGGCTTTGGTTCCCTTATCTTTCACCCTTGTTGGAATGTACCTAGCCTGTACCTGAAACATCTCTGCCTTAAAGATGAAGCATAGTTCTATTGTATTATTTTCCTGTCAGTTATTTGGTTCCATTTTATCCTGTCTAGATTCCCTCTCCTCCCATTGCAATTCGCCCTCTTCCAATTTAGAGTTTCTACTTTAGATTGTTCCTTGCTCTTCTCCATTACTAGTCTAAATTGGGATACAATGATCACTCTTTCCCAAGTGCTACCCCACAGGCACTTGGCCCACCTCATTCCCCAGCATCAGATCCAGCAACGCCTCCTTCCTAGTTGTAACAAGAACATACTGGTCAAAGAAGTTCTCCTAAACATATTTCATAAATTCCTTCCCCTCCTTTTCCTTTACTCTGATATTATCCCAATCAATATTTGGGTAATTAAAGTCCCCCAGTATCAACACTCTATAGTTTTTGCACATCTCTGTGATTTCCCTGCAGACTTGCTCCTCTCTCTCACACACTTTTTGGAGGTGTTTAGAATAACCCCAGTAGCGTGATTATAACCTTTTTTTCTTTTCAATTCTAACCAAATAGATTCTGTCTTTGCCCCTTCAAGAACATACTCGCTGTCCAACACTACAATGTCTTCTGAATCAATACTGCCACCTTGCCTTTTTTCCTTCCCTATCTTTTCTGAACACTTTGTTTTTTATTTATTTTTTATTTTTAGAGATACAGCACTGAAACAGGCCCTTCAGCCCACCGAGTCTGTGCCGACCAACAACCACCCATTTATACTAACCCTACAGTACTCCCATATTCCCTACCACCTACCTACACTAGGGACAATTTACAACAGCCAATTTACCTATCACCTGCAAGTCTTTGGCTGTGGGAGGAAACCGGAGCACCCGGCGAAAACCCACGCGGTCAGAGGGAGAACTTGCAAACTCCGCACAGGCAGTACCCAGAATCGAACCTGGGACCCTGGAGCTGTGAGGCTGCGGTGCTAACCACTGCACCACTGTGCCGCCCATATCCTTGAATATTAAGCACCCAGTGCTCACCATTTTTAAGCCACGTTTCCTTTATTACCACGACAATCTGACAGTCGTACCATATGAAATGTTATCGGACATGATAATGGAGGGATCCATGCGAGCCTCATCGCTGAACGGGTGAGGCTGATTTTGAAGGTTTGCTCCCATTGCACAACATGTAAGATTCTAAAGCTTATAAGAGATATTTGGATGGGGATTAGGGGTGGGGGGGGGGGGTGGGGAGGAGGAGAATGAATCTGATGGTGACAATCTGCACGCATGTTCAGGAGCTGGGTGATGTTTCATCATCTTTTTAAAGAATAAGGGACAGCAGTCGGGCTTAAAAGATGCTTATGAAGCTGTTCTTAATCGGGGGCCTCTGTGATTGTGTCTGTGTTCGGTCAGACTAGTGTGAACAGGGTTGTCAGGCAGCTTGTTTATTGTGGCTGGATGTTTGGCCCTGGGTTACATGGATCTGGGTTGGTTAAATAACATGTTGGCCAGTGGGGGTGAGGGAGAATATCAGAAAGGAGAAGTTCGAAAGGATTGTTTCATTTGCTGTTTTAAATTCAGCGTTTCCCATTCATTTTGTTCTAGCCATAGTCCCAAAGGGCAGTGGGTCTCTCTTGCCATTAGAGAGAGATAGTTGGTGATGTATAGCTTGAGGGTCACCGCTCCTCAAGCATGGGGAAGGCGAGGGAGGAGACAGGCCTCTATGAGCTACCACAGCCGGTATGGGGATTGAATCCACGCTGTTGGTGTCTTTTTGCATCACACTCTAGCTGTCTAGACAACTGAGCTAACCAACCACCCCACCCCCCCCCCCCATTCATTTTACAAGCCATGTTTAAAGGAACAGCCTAACTTGTGCTGCATCTACTGGGCTCTGATAGGACGATACAGATTTAATTAATCTTGAAGCGCCTAATACTGGGGATGGAGTCCTGAACAATGAGCTGTCCTACACCCTGTGGCTCCTGCTGATGTGATGGGGAGCAGTTATTGTGCGATGTAGCGTTTGAGGACAGGCTGTTGATTACGGGGGGAGAAGCCTGGCAAAAATTTTATTAAACTGAAGGCTGGAGCCTGATGCTGTCTACACACTCTGGTCCTGTGGTCTTACTCCACGATCGATCTCACAGCCAAGGGGCACTATCCCAAGGCTTCTTAACTTCCGACTGTTGCCCTGCTCCTGGAGCACTAGAAAGTGGAGAAGGGATCAATTCCACCATTCTGCTTCGAAATAGCGAAAAGGCCAGTTAAATCTGGAGAGGTATTTACACCATTTGTTTGGGGAGTTTTGTGGAGTGTCAAGGGTCAAATGAGGGTCATGGCTCCTTTCTGGAGAGCAATGCAATCTTGATGTTCGAGCTGAATTGGAGACTGTATTTAACTGGCTGGCACAGACACAATGGGCAGAATGGCCTCCTTCTGTGGTGTATTCTATGACCACATTATATTCCCACACGGCTATTTGTGCTTGAAGCTCACCAACCCTATCCAGCACACTTTGTGCATTTATATACATGCATTCTAATCCTGTCTTTGTATTCTTCGTCGTCCTTCTTAGTCTGCTCCTGTCTAATATGGTACTACTTCCTTCTCTCGTACTATCCAACACTCTCACTCCTTTATGCACCTTCTTTGTCTTTTCTCCTCCTCTCCTTCTGTATGCTGGTGCCTGTAATATTCTGATAGATATTCTGTACTAAGCCTTACTAGTCAAGAGAAAGATGGCTACAAGGACAGGAGTTTATTTACTCACGTCATTTATGGCTTCCACTTACACTCTACACGAGGATCAGTGCAAATTCTATTACATCACTTCCTGTGATGATGCTCACAATCTATTTGCATATTCAGCCCAGTAACAACCCTATAATACATTATACCACAGCTCCCTCTTCTCCAGCAGATGAAGTATGTGCGACAATCAGGGAATATTCCTTGCACGGATGGCCAGTGTACATGCCACATAACCCAGATCTAAGACAGTATTGTGAACGGCGGGGTCAGCTAAGCATTGATAATTTATTGATCTGCGCTGAGAGATTAATTATCCCTAGGATACTGAGATTAGAGATCTTGCAGAGATTAACCAAGGACATTTGGGAATAACAAAGTGTAGAGCTAGGTGCATAAAGGAGTGAGATTGTTGGATAGTACGATAGAAGGAAGTAATACCTGCTTTGACTTCTCCTTTCAGATTGTGAACTGCTGTGGCGTTTTTACAAGTTTGTCATGCTTCTTTCTTTCAAAGGGGTGTGAGGTTTTGAGTTTTCTAGTTCCTCCTTCTCATTCGAACTATTGGATGATTCAAATTCTTCACTCGGGTTCTCCCGTGGCTTGATGGTTGATTGCAGCACCATTGCTTCATGAACTTGTTGAGATGATTGGTTTTCTTGTATTTTCTGCTTCTTTAGTATCACCACTGATAAACTTCTGTTTCTTCTTATCATCCCATGGTCAATTTGGACAACGTATGATCGTGGATGTGGTGATTGTCCCAATACCTCTCCATACCAATTTCTGTCTCTGGCCCAAACTGATTCCCCAGGTTGGATGTCTGTCACGTTTCTGGTTCTGTGCCATCTCATAATTCTCTCATATCGTCTCTTCAATTTCTCTTGATAAACCAGGCCACTATACTGACTAAAGGCCTGCTTGGGTTGGGGAAAGAAAACACGACCCGAACCCGACAGAACCACATCGGATCCGAGCCCGACCCGGCCCAAGTCCTTCAATATTTTCCCGCACCTGACCCGACCCGGGCCCAACCTGACCACCGGAATGTTCACTTTACCTACCTTCCGATTCCAAATCCGTCTTTCACTTCTTAGACTCCTGCTTTGCAGGTTGAAATACTTGCTGCAAGTCTAGTCTAGTACTGTAGTGTATATGTGTAGACTAGAGTCCTGACAGTGATCATTTAATATTTTTTATATAAATACTGTCTATTTTATAATAATTAATCACTCAGGACCTTTCTGCTCTCTCCATCTCAGCTGCTCACTGGATAAACTTGCAGCAAGTATTTCAACCTGTAAAGCAGGAGTCTAGGTAATGTATATTGATATTTTCTGAGCCTTCGGGCAATTGCTGTGTTTATTTTAAGCAATACAGATACTGGTACAGTGTGAGACAACCTGTCTGGGCACAACTCCATGGGTTTCTGTTTAACTCATGACCAAACAATCACTGACTTCGTGGCTCCAATCATCATCTTTTTAAACAACCTTTCAAGTCAATTAATACTGTACGTGTCCGACCCGGATCCGGCCCGACCCAAACCCGGAAGAGCGACCCGACCCGAACCCAACACATGTCGTCGGGTCCTTTCGGGTTTGGGTCGGGTAGCAGGCCACTATACTGACTGTCTTGCCCTGGCTCTACACTTTGTTATTCCCAAATGTCCTAATCTCTGCAAGATTTCTAATCTCAGTATTTTAGGGATAACTAATCTCTCATCGTAGATCAATAAATTATCAACATTTGGTGACCCCCTATTCACAATACTGTCTTAGAACTGGGTTATGTGGCATGTATACAGGCCATCCGTGCAAGCAATATTCCCTGATTGTCTCACAGACTTCATCTGCTTCTTGAGTATTCCTGATTTCACTCAGTTTCTGAGGTGTAGCAGGTAAAGTTGTTGTCGTTGTTAAAGCAAAAACTTCTACTTCATCAAGAAATAAAATATCACCTTCTTCAACTCCTGCTGATGAAATATGTGATAAAGTATCTGCTGAGATCTACTGCTTCTCTGGAATGTATTCGGTTTTTGAGTCAAATCTCATCAATCATAATCTAAACCTCTGTACTCTTAGAGGTAACTTTGCTAGCTCCTTTGTGTTTAATAGAGTAGCTAATGGTTTATGATCTGTTTCAAGTTTAAATTGAAGACCCAGGACATAGTCAGAAAATTCCCACAAGCCCAAGTTGCTGCCAACACTTCCTTTTCTATGACTGCGTATCTCTGTTCTGTTTCTGTTAATGAACAAGAAGCAAAATATACAGCTTGTGTCTGCACTTGAAATAAGAATGCTCATAATCCCGTTGATGATGCATGCGCTGCTATGATGGTTGATAGCTTTGGGTCATAGTGTGCTAACACTTCTAAAGACACGGGCACATTCTTGGTTTTCTCAAAGAATTTTTGTTGGGCTTCTTTCCAACAGCAGACATTGCGGCACAGTGGCGCAGTGATTAGCACTGCAGCCTCACAGCTCCAGGGACCCAGGTTCGATTCTGGGTACTGCCTGTGCGGAGTTTGCAAGTTCTCCCTGTGACTGCGTGGGTTTTCGCCGGGTGCTCCGGTTTCCTCCCACAGCCAAAGACTTGCAGGCTGATAGGTAAATTGGCCATTGTAAATTGCCCCTAGCGTAGGTAGGTGATATGGGATTACTGCAGGGTTAGTATAAATGGGTGGTTGTTGGTCGGCACAGACTCGGTGGGCCGAAGGGCCTGTTTCAGTGCTGTATCTCTAAAAACAAAACTGTCATGATGGCTCATTAATCATGGCTAAATTCCATAGAAATTTCCCTACTTGATTCATCTTCTTCTCATCTTATCTTTGGCCTCCTTGTCTCGAGAGACAATGGGTAAGTGCCTGGAGGTGGTCAGTGGTTTGTGAAGCAGCACCTGGAGTGGCTATAAAGGCCAATTCTAGAGTGGCAGACTCTTCCACAGGTGCTGCAGATAAAATTGGTTGACAGGGCTGTAAACCTTTACAACTCTGTGACGTTTTTAGGCTCTGGAAAGTCCTTTATTACTTTTGTCTTTTGTGGATCTGCTCTAATGCTGGACCCATCAATAATATGTCAGAGAAATCTCACCATTTGCTGTGTAAAAACACATTTTTCTTTCAATGTGAGACCTGCTTCTTCCAATCTCTGCAGTATTGCTCCCACTCTTGTGTTGTGTTCCTGCTGATTGTCCATGTGGCAGATTACCCCATCTAATCCTTCCATGATTCTCGACATCGTCCTTTGAAATATCTCTGGTGCTGATGTAATTCTGAATCTGTTAAAACAGAATCTTCCAAATGGTGTTACAAATATTGTTAAGAGTTTAGATTCCTCATCCAATGGTAATTGCCAAACTCCATTGTTCACGTCCAATTTGGTGAAAATTGTGCTTTTCCCTAGCTTTGCCAAACTCTCATCTACTGATGACATTGGATGTATTTCTCTCTCCGTTGCCTTATTCAGTTGTTTGAGGTCAACACAAATTCGATGGACCCCATCCCCACCCCCCCCATCCCCCCCCCCCATTAGGTTTTTTTCATTGGAACCATACCTGAGCACGATCCTGTGGGTTTTGTTACAGGTGAAATGACTCCGTATTTTGTCATTAATTCAATGTTGTTTTTAACTTTCTCTCGGAGTGGATGTGGAACTTTCCTCAGTGCGAACAAACACACAGGCTCTGCATCCTTTCTCAGAGTGATGTGGTATGCTGTTTTTAACTTTCCCAATCCTTTGAATAATTTGGAAATTCAGCCCGAAAATTTCTAGGCTATTCTTCTGTACCTTTAAGCTCTTCTAGTCCGCATATTAGCTGTAGGTCTGTGCAAGCCTTACTGCTTTGCAGTGAACAACTGTGATTCTTGATAATATTTAAACTCTCAGGGATTTCTTTTCCCCAGTAACTCAGGCACAGTGGCGCAGTGGTTAGCACCGCAGCCTCACAGCTCCAGTGACCCGGGTTCAATTCTGTGTGGAGTTTGCAAGTTCTCCCTGTGTTTGCGTGGGTTTCCTCCGGGTGCTCTGGTTTCCTCCCACATGCCAAAGACTTGCAGGTTGATAGGTAAATTGGCCATTAGCAATTGCCCCTAGTGTAGGTAGGTGGTAGGGAAATATAGGGACAGGTGGGGATGTGGTAGGAATATGGGATTAGTGTAGCATTAGTCTTTTTTTTTTAAAAAGAAAAAAAAAAGAAAAAAAAAAAGTATAAATGGGTGGTTGTTGGTCGGCACAGACTCGGTGGGCTGAAGGGCCTGTTTCAGTGCTGTATCTCTAAACTAAAACTAAAAAAAACATAAAAACTCTCCTATTACCTTCAACTCGATGTCTCCAAGCCCAAATAATTTTTTTTAACGTGTAGTTTAAGGCTTATCTTCTTTAGCCATGGCTCTGTGTCCGACAGTACTGAAACTGCTGCTCCAGGGTCCAGTTTTAAATTAGGCTTGTTGCCTTTCTGCTGTCCAGCAATTCTCACTTGCTCCTTGGGTTTCCCCGAGAAAAAGTACTTCAACGCTTTGTGCATCCTGTACTTCATTAACTTTTTATTTTCTTTGGAATTCCCTTTAATAATTTTCATCACTGTTTTTTTTACTGTGACATACTGATTGAAAATGTCCCTCTTCTTACATAAGAAACAATCTGCCTCTCTGGTTGGGCAATTTTCCCTCCGGTGCCTTGCTCGGCCACACCTACTGCAAAGAGTTGCTGCTGCCTCCACAGGCTGTTCCTGCCTTTCTTGTCTTTGACCGCCATTTTTTTCAATTTTTCACAATCTTCAGCGAGTTTACATAAATCATTTATAAACAAATCTCCCCTTTCCTCTGAATATGCTTATTAAATTTGGCATGCTCGACGATTACATTTTTCCTTACATTGAAGTAATTCTTGAGTGTCTTAATGACTTCTTCATATGTAGCTTTCCCTTTATCTATGCCTTGTGTAATGAGGATGTCGTCTGCACACTCCCCCATTGCATACAATAGCATACTGACCTAATCCTTGTCTGGCTTCTGCTCGAGACCCAAGGCAGTACAATACCTTGCAAAGGTCTGGGCCCATTTCGGCCATGCCTCGGCTTGGTTCAGTCCAGCTACTTTTTCAAAGTTCTCCGGTAAGGACAATGATTTTTCAATCTTTTCTTCAGTTTACTGTTGCCACCATGTAATATTCTGATAACTAGTAAGGCTTAGGACAGAATATCTAAGACACTGACGGTTACAGGAACAGGAGTTTATTTACTTATGTCTTGTATCTATGGCTTCCACTTACACTCTATACAAGGTTCTGTACCAGTTCTATTACATCACTTGCTGTGATGATGCTCACAGACTATTTACAATGCTGCCCAGTAACAACCCTATATTACATTATACTTCAGTGCCTATCCACCTGCCAATTTAATTTAAACCCTCGCCAACCACTCTAGTGAAACTCCCCACAAGGACAGTGGTCCTAGGCTTGTTGAGGTGCAGCCCGTCCCTTTCGAATAGGTGCCTTCTGCCCCAGACTGGTCCCAATGTCTCAAAAATCTGAAGTCTCCCCTCCTGCACCTCCTTTTTAAATAGAAATTTTCACTTTTCCTGCTGTGCTGCATGCTTGACAAAAGACCTGCATTTATATAGCACCTTTCACAACCTCAGGATGCCTCAAAGTGCTTTACAGCCAATGAAGCACTTTTGAAGTGTAGTCACTGTTGTAATGTAGGAAATGTGGCAACCAATTTGTGCACAGCAAGATCCCATAAACAGCAGTGTGATAATTACCAGATAATCCATTTTTAGCTGTCAGTTGAGGGATAACTAGAAAACAGGACACTTCATCAAAGTAGTGTTATGATGTCATTTACTCCCACATGAAGGGCAGAAGGGGTTAGGTTCAGTGTCTCATCTGAAAGATGATACCTCTGACAGTGCATCATGCCCTCAGCAAAAGAAACAAGAAAGACTTGTATTTATATAGTGCCTTTCATGACCACCAGATATCTCAAAGCACTTTGCAGCACATTAAGTATTTTTTGAGGTGTAGGCACTGTTGTAACATGGAGTTCCATATTCTGCGCACTCTGCATGTAAAGAATTTTTCTAACCTGTCCTTTAATTCTTTTTGTGATTATCCTAATGTGTACCCTCTCATTATGGTGCTGCCAACCAATTCTAAAATTCTGTCATTTATTACAAAATCATAATCTTGAAGACATCTAGCAGGTCACTCCCTAACTTTCTCATCTATAATAAAGAAAACCCTAATTTTCTATGATTCTCTTCATAACTGTAACACCTCAGCCCAATTATTCTTTATTCATTCAGTCTCTGGATGTGAGCATCACTAGACACCCTTGGTGGTGGTGGTGGGCCTTCTTCTCAGATGTCTGCGTGGTGAAGTTGCCCTCACAATGCTATTCAATAGGAATTTTGACTGGAATGTTGGCAGATATCTGGGCAGTTATTGCTTACCTTGACCCTCAGTCTAATGAGATTTCACTCCCTGAAGGAGTCTATGGTTTTCCGAAATCTAGTAAATTTCAGTGATCATGCATAAGAAGATAAGGAATAGGGGCAGGCGTAAGCCTCACTCCCTCCCCTCACACCACCTCCCCGCTCCCCCCACCCCCCCCCCCCAAAAAAAAAATCTGCTCTGCCATTAAATATGATCTTGGCTGAACTTCAACCTCAACTCCACTTTTCCACCTCTCCCCATATAAAGTGATTCCCTTAGTGCCCAACAATCTTTTGATTTCAGTCTGGAATATACTCAACAACTGAGCATCCACATCTCTCTGGGGTAGAGAATCCCAAAGGTTCACAACTCCTTGAGTGAAGAAATTTCTTCTCCTCTCAATTCTAAATGGCTGACTCCTTAAACAGAGACTATGATCCCTAGTTCTAGACTCTCCAGCCAGGGGAAACAACCTTTCAGTATCTACCCTGTCAAGTTCTAGAAAAATGTTATACCTTGCAATCAGATCACCTCTAATTCTTCTAAACTGCTGAGAAAAAAAAGGAGGCTTACGGCAAATTCAGAGCACTGAAAACAGCAGAGGCACTAGAGGAGTATAGAAAGTGTAGGGGGGGTACTTAAAAAAGTAATTAGGAGATCGAAGAGGGGACATGAAAAAACACTGGCGGGCAAGATAAAGGAAAATCCCAAGGAGTTTTATATGTATATTAAGGGCAAGAGGATAACCAGGGAAAGAGTAGGGCCCATTAGGGACAAAGGGCAATGTGTGTGTGGAACCGGAGGACGTAGATGAGTTTTTAAATGATTACTTTTTATCTGTGTTCACTATGGAGAAGGATGATGTGGGTGTACAGATCAGGGAGGGGGGTTGTGATATACTTGAACAAATTAGCCTAGAGGGAGGAAGTATTAGCTGTTTTAGCGGGCTTAAAAGTGGATAAATCCCCAGGCCCAGATGAGATGTATCCCAGGCTGTTATGTGAGGCAAGAGAGGAGATAGCAGGGGCTCTGACACAAATTTTCAAATCCTCTCTGGCCATAGGAGAGGTACCAGAGGACTGGAGGACAGCGAATGTGATACCATTGTTCAAGAAGGGTAGTAGGGATAAACCAGGTAATTACAGACCAGTGAGTCTAACATCAGTGGTTGGGAAACTATTGGAAAAAATTCTGAGTGACAGGATTGATCTCCACTTGGAGAGGCAGGGATTAATCAAGGATAGTCAGCATGGCTTTGTCAGGGGGAGATCGTGTCTAACAAACTTGATTGAATTTTTCGAGGAGGTGACTAGCTGTGTAGATGAGGGTAAAGCAGTTGATGTAGTCTACATGGAATTCAGTAAGGTTTTTGATAAGTCCTGCATGGGAGATTGGTGAAGAAGGTAAGAGCCCATGGGATCCAGGGCAATTTGGCAAATTGGATCCAAAATTGGCTTAGTGGCCGGAGGCAGAGGGTGATGGTCGAGGGTTGTTTTTGCGATTGGAAGCCTGTGACCAGTGGTGTACCGCAGGGATCAGTGCTGGGACCCTTGCTGTTTGCAGTGTACATTAATGATTTAGACGTGAATATCGGAGGTATGATCAGTACATTCGCAGATGATACGAAAATTGGTGGTGTCGTAAATAGTGAGGAGGGAAGCCTTAGATTACAGGACAATATAGATGGTCTGGTAAGATGGGCGGAGCAGTGGCAAATGGAATTTAATCCTGAGAAGTGTGAGGTGATGCATTTTGGGAGGACTAACAAGGCAAGGGAATATACAATGGATGGTAGGACGTACAGAGGGTCAGAGGGACCTTGGTGTACTTGTCCATAGATCACTGAAGGCAGTAGCACAGGTCGATAAGGTGGTTAGGAAGGCACATGGGATACTTGCCTTTATTAGCCGAGGCATAGAATATAAGAGCAGGGAGGTTATGATGGAGCTGTATAAAATACTAGTTAGGCCACAGCTGGAGTACTGTGTACAGTTCTGGTCACCACACTCTGGGAACGATGTGATTGCACTGGAGAGGGTGCAGAGGAGATTCACCAGGATATTGCCTGGGCTGGAGCATTTCAGCTATGAAGAGAGACTGGATAGGCTAGAATTGTTTTCCTCAGAGCAGAGAAGGCTGAGGGTGGACATGATTGAGGTATACAGAATTATGAAGGGCATTAATAGGATAGATAGGAAGAAACTTTTTCCCTTAGCAGAGGGGTCAATAACCAGGGGGCATCGATTTAAGGTCAGGGGCAGGAAGTTTAGAGGGGATTTGAGGAAAAAAACTTTTCACCCAGAGGGTGGTTGGAATCTGGAACGCACTGCCTGAAAGGGTGGTAGAGGCAGGAACCCTCACAACATTTAAGAAGTATTTAGATGCGCACTTGAAATGCCATAGCATACAAGGCTATAGGCCATGTGCTGGAAAATGGGATTAGAATAGTTAGGTGCTTGGTGGCCGGCATGGACACAATGGGCCGAAGGGCCTGTTTCTGTGCTGGATCACTCTAATATAGGCTCATTCTACTCAATCTTTCCTCACAGGACAACCCTCTCATCCTAGCAATCAATCTAGTGATTGTTGAGTTCTGTTGAAAGTTCACTGACCTGAAACGTTAACTCTGCTTCTCTCTCCACAGATGCTGCCAGACCTGCTGAGTTTTTCCTGCATTTCTTGTTTTTATATCAATCTAGTGAATCTCTGTTGAACCCCCTCTAAGGCAGGTGTTTCCTTCCTTAGGAAAGCAGACTGGCACTATACTGAGTCCACTAAGTTAAGTTTCACCAAAGTCCTATATACTTGCAGCAGGCCTTCCATACTTTATTTATTTATCTTTTGAGATACAACACTGAAACAGGCCCTTTGGTCCACCGAGTCTGTGCCGACCAACAACCACCCATTTATACTAACCCTACAGTAATCCCATATTCCCTACCACCTATCTACACTAGGGGCAATTTACAATGGCCAATTTACCTATCACCTGCAAGTCTTTGGCAGTGGGAGGAAACCGGAGCACCCGGCGAAAACCCACGCTGTCACAGGGACAACTATGCAAACTCCGCACAGGCAGTACCCAGAATCGAACCTGGGTCCCTGGAACTGTGAGGCTGTGGTGCTAACCACTGCACCACTGTACCACCGTGCCACCCTTGCAATAAAAGCTAATATACAATTTACCTTCATAATTGGTAACTTTTAACTTTCTGTGATTTATATACAAGAATACCGAAATCCCTCCGAATGCCAATATTTACTAGTCTCTCACATCAATTTAATTACTATCACTTGGGTAGTGTTTAGGTTGATTTGCTTTACTTGGAAGGCTCCTAGATTGAATGCCTAGACTATTGAAAGCTGCTCCCCATTAATCTCCTTGGACAAGGATCTCCCCATCAATGGGCTACAGTCTATCCAGTTGCCAACTAGGTAGCATCATTGTTGGGAAGTCAATTATGGGCTGTACAGTGGCGCAGTGGTTAGCACCGCAGCCTCACAGCTCCAGTGACCCGGGTTCAATTCTGGGTACTGCCTGTGTGTAGTTTGCAACTTCTCCCTGTGTCTGCGTGGGTTTTCTCCGGGTGCTCCGGTTTCCTCCCACAAGCTTGCAATATGGTAGGTAAATTGGCCATTATAAATTGCCGCTAGTCGAGGTAGGTGGTCGGGAAATATAGGGACAGGTGGGGATGTGGTAGGATTATGGGATAAGTGTAGGATTAGTATAAATGGGTGGTTGATGGTCGGCACAGACTCGGTGGGCCGAAGGGCCTGTTTCAGTGCTGTATCTCTAAACTAAACGAAACGAAATTAGAGCCACAGGTGAATGAGCGGCCAGTGCCAGCAGAAATTGCATATTCATGGCATCGGGTCCATTAGTTGGGGTTCTGTTAGTAGCATTGTATGGCATTCTAGAGAAAGTCTGAGACTCCAGTAAAGGTTAACTAACAATTCTATTATATATAGTTACCATTTACACCCTCAGCAAGCCACCTAAGCTAGCATCCTTCGTGTCCATACCTTCTTCTTCTCAAGACTATCTCATGTGCTTGTTACATCATCGCTCGTACAGTGGGAGGGGTCTCTCTCAGAGTCTTCAGTATTAACCCTTTACATCCTTATACTATAGATGATGCTCCTGTGAAGCACCTTGAGTTCCACATAAATGCAAGTTGTTATTTTCTGAAAAACGGAAGAGTGTAAGAGAAAGAAAATAGGGGTTCATGATAAAGGATACATCACCAATATGTTAATCTGTCTTTTCCATTTCCAGATACTGACCAATCTACCGAGTATTTCCAGCATTTTCTGTTTTTGTTTCAGATTTCCAACATCTGCAGTATTTTACTTTTGTCCCTGCCCGCTGTAGGGCGCTTGGCGATGTGCTGTAATTCACACGTTTTGAAGTGGTGGGGCGGTTGCGCTTTACACTGTGCGCCACCCCGTCCATTTCCTTTACCAAGATGGCAGTTTGTCTCAGCAAATAATAGCGAAGGGGCGGGTCCAGAGTCTGTGTCTCGCCCTCACCAAGATGGCGGCGAAGCAGAAAGTGGCCAGGAAAGCGGGCGGTGCGGGCCGCGGGAATGAGGGGGAGGCCGAGCAGGTGTTGCCGTTGCAGGCCGTGCTGGTGGCGGACAGCTTCAACAAGAGGTTCTTCCCCATCACCAAAGACCAGCCGCGGGTGAGTGAGACGGCGGGGTTTGCTTCAGTTTCAGGCTCGGATCTGGTGCAGGGCCGGGGGAGTTTGTGGTTGCGTGAGCACGATGAAGATCACTCACTCCATCCCACCCCCCACCCCAGAGAAACATCACCCACTCCATTCCCCACCCCAAAAAAGATCACCCACTCCATCCCACCCCCCACCCCACAGAAACATCACCCACTCCATCCCACCCCCACCCCACAGAAACATCACCCACTCCATTCCCCACCCCACCCCAGAGAAACATCACCCACTCCATTTCCCCCCCCCCCAAAAAGATCACCCACTCCACCCCCCACCCCAGAGAAACATCACCCACTCCATTCCCCCCCCCCCCCCAAAAAGATCACCCACTCCACCCCCCACCCCAGAGAAACATCACCCACTCCATTCCCCCCCACCCCAGAGAAACATCACCCACTCCATCCATCCCCCCCACCCCAGAGAAACATCACCCACTCCATTCCCCCCCCCCCAAAAAGATCACCCACTCCACCCCCCACCCCAGAAAGATCACCCACTCCACCCCCCACCCCAGAAAGATCAACCACTCCATTCCCTCCCCCCGCAGAGGAACATCACCCACTCCATTCCCCCCCCCCCAGAAAGATCACCCACTCCATCCCACCCCACCGAAACATCACCCACTCCATCCCAACCCAGAGAAAGATCACCCACTCCATCCCACCCCAGAGAAACATCACCCACTCCATTTCCCCCCCCCCAAAAAGATCACCCACTCCACCCCCCACCCCAGAAAGATCACCCACTCCATCCCCCACCCCAGAAAGATCAACCACTCCATTCCCTCCCCCCGCAGAGAAACATCACCCACTCCATTCCCCCCCCCCAGAAAGATCACCCACTCCATCCCACCCCACCGAAACATCACCCACTCCATCCCACCCCAGAGAAACATCACCCACTCCATCCCATCCCACCCCACCGAAACATCACCCACTCCATCCCCCCCCCCCACCCCAGAGAAACATCACCCACTCCACCCCCCACCCCAGAAAGGTCAACCACTCCATTCCCCCCCCCGCAGAGAAACATCACCCACTCCATTCCCCCCCCAGAAAGATCACCCACTCCATCCCATCCCACCCTAGAGAAACATCACGCACTCCATCCCACCCCAGAGAAACATCACCCACTCCATTCCCCCCCCCCCAGAAAGATCACCCACTCCATCCCACCACACCCCAGAGAAAGATCCCCCCCACCCCAGAGAAACATCACCCACTCCATTCCCCACCCCAGAAAGATCACCCACTCCATTCCCCACCCCAGAAAGATCACCCACTCCATCCCCCCCCCACCCCAGAGAAACATCACCCACTCCATCCCCCCCACCCCAGAGAAAGATCACCCACTCCATTCCCCCCATCCCAGAAAAACATCACCCACTCCATTCCCCCCCATCCCAGAAAAAATCACCCACTCCATTCCCCCCCCCACCCCACCGAAACATCAACCACTCCATTCCCACCCCACCCCCGCAGAGAAACATAACCCACTCCATTCCCCCCCCAGAAAGATCACCCACTTCATTCCCCCCCTGCAGAGAAACATCACCCACTCCATTCCCCCCCCCCACCCCACCCCAGAGAAACATCACCCACTCCATTTCCCCCCCCCCGCAGAGAATCATCACCCACTCCATTCCCCCCCCCAGAAAGATCACCCACTCCATTACCCCCCCTGCAGAGAAACATCACCCACTCCATTTCCCCCCCACCCCCACCCCAGAGAAACATAACCCACTCCATTCCCCCCCCCCAACCCACCCCAGAGAAACATCACCCACTCCATTTCCCCCCCCCCACAGAGAAACATCACCCACTCCATTTCCCCCCCGCAGAGAAACATCACCCACTCCATTTCCCCCCCCGCAGAGAAACATCACCCACTCCATTCCCCCCCCAGAAACATCACCCACTCCATTCCCCCCCAGAAAGATCACCCACTCCATTCCCCCCCCCACCCCACCCCAGAGAAACATCACCCACTCCATTCCCCCCCCACCCCACAGAAACATCACCCACTCCATTTCCACCCCACCGCAGAGAAATATCACCCACTCCATCTCCCCCCCCCACCGCAGAGAAACATCACCCACTCCATTCCCCCCCCCCGAGAAACATCACCCACTCCATTCCCCCCCCGAGAAACATCACCCACTCCATTCCCCCCACCCGAGAAACATCACCCACTCCATTCCCCCCACCCGAGAAACATCACCCACTCCATTCCCCCCACCCGAGAAACATCACCCACTCCATTCCCCCCCCCCGAGAAACATCACCCACTCCATTCCCCCCCCCGAGAAACATCACCCACTCCATTCCCCCCCCCCGAGAAACATCACCCACTCCATTCCCCCCCCCGAGAAACATCACCCACTCCATTCCCCCCCCCGAGAAACATCACCCACTCCATTCCCCCCCCCCCGAGAAACATCACCCACTCCATTCCCCCCCCGAGAAACATCACCCACTCCATTCCCCCCCCGAGAAACATCACCCACTCCATTCCCCCCACCCGAGAAACATCACCCACTCCATTCCCCCCACCCGAGAAACATCACCCACTCCATTCCCCCCCCCGAGAAACATCACCCACTCCATTCCCCCCCCCGAGAAACATCACCCACTCCATTCCCCCCCCCCGAGAAACATCACCCACTCCATTCCCCCCCCCCCCCGAGAAACATCACCCACTCCATTCCCCCCCCCCGAGAAACATCACCCACTCCATTCCCCCCCCCGAGAAACATCACCCACTCCATTCCCCCCCCCCGAGAAACATCACCCACTCCATTCCCCCCACCCGAGAAACATCACCCACTCCATTCCCCCCCCCGAGAAACATCACCCACTCCATTCCCCCCCCCCGAGAAACATCACCCACTCCATTCCCCCCCCCGAGAAACATCACCCACTCCATTCCTCCCCCCCGAGAAACATCACCCACTCCATTCCCCCCCCCGAGAAACATCACCCACTCCATTCCCCCCCCCGAGAAACATCACCCACTCCATTCCCCCCCCCGAGAAACATCACCCACTCCATTCCCCTCCCCCCGAGAAACATCACCCACTCCATTCCCCTCCCCCCGAGAAACATCACCCACTCCATCCCCCTCCCCCCGAGAAACATCACCCACTCCATCCCCCTCCCCCCGAGAAACATCACCCACTCCATCCCCCTCCCCCCGAGAAACATCACCCACTCCATTCCCCTCCCCCCGAGAAACATCACCCACTCCATTCCCCTCCCCCCGAGAAACATCACCCACTCCATTCCCCTCCCCCCGAGAAACATCACCCACTCCATTCCCCTCCCCCCGAGAAACATCACCCACTCCATTCCCCTCCCCCCGAGAAACATCACCCACTCCATTCCCCTCCCCCCGAGAAACATCACCCACTCCATTCCCCTCCCCCCGAGAAACATCACCCACTCCATTCCCCTCCCCCCGAGAAACATCACCCACTCCATTCCCCTCCCCCCGAGAAACATCACCCACTCCATTCCCCTCCCCCCGAGAAACATCACCCACTCCATTCCCCTCCCCCCGAGAAACATCACCCACTCCATTCCCCTCCCCCCGAGAAACATCACCCACTCCATTCCCCTCCCCCCGAGAAACATCACCCACTCCATTCCCCTCCCCCCGAGAAACAGCACCCACTCCATTCCCCTCCCCCCGAGAAACATCACCCACTCCATTCCCCTCCCCCGAGAAACATCACCCACTCCATTCCCCTCCCCCGAGAAACATCACCCACTCCATTCCCCCCCCCGAGAAACATCACCCACTCCATTCCCCCCCCCCGAGAAACATCACCCACTCCATTCCCCCCCCCGAGAAACATCACCCACTCCATTCCCCCCCCCGAGAAACATCACCCACTCCATTCCCCCCCCGAGAAACATCACCCACTCCATTCCCCCCCCGAGAAACATCACCCACTCCATTCCCCTCCCCCCGAGAAACATCACCCACTCCATTCCCCCCCCAGAGAAACATCACCCACTCCATTCCCCGCCCCCCGAGAAACATCACCCACTCCATTCCCCTCCCCCCGAGAAACATCACCCACTCCATTCCCCTCCCCCCGAGAAACATCACCCACTCCATTCCCCTCCCCCCGAGAAACATCACCCACTCCATTCCCCTCCCCCCGAGAAACATCACCCACTCCATTCCCCTCCCCCCGTGAAACATCACCCACTCCATTCCCCTCCCCCCGAGAAACATCACCCAATCCATTCCCCTCCCCCAGAGAAACATCACCCACTCCATTCCCCTCCCCCCGAGAAACATCACCCACTCCATTCCCCCCCCCCGAGAAACATCACCCACTCCATTCCCCCCCCCCCCGAGAAACATCACCCACTCCATTCCCCTCCCCCCGAGAAACATCACCCACTCCATTCCCCCCCCCCCGAGAAACATCACCCACTCCATTCCCCCCCCCCCCCGAGAAACATCACCCACTCCCATCCCATCCAGTAACATGTGACTGCAGGTGACTGACAGGCTCCTGCACCCGCTCCCCCCATTTCCCCTTCCTCTGCCCCCATTGCTTCCCCCTCTCCTGCCCCACATCGCCAGCCCTGCTCTCCTCCCAAACGGAGCCTGGTTTTCGTCTGACTCAGAATCTCAGTGCCCATGTTTGAGAATTTCTGAGCCAGGCCACAATCGCAGTGCTGCAGTTGGTTGTGTGCCTGTGAGTTAGATGGCAAGGGGGTATGGGTGGGGGGATAGCAGCAGGTCTGGTGGGGAGAATATCAGACAGAGTTTTCCTTTTGAATAACATCTGATGAAAAGTCCACACAAGTGGCTATTGAGTGAGGAAGGATTGGGCTGTGAAGCCCCTGCGGTTGAACAGTCTGTCAGGACTCATCATTAAGGACTGCACGTAAATGAGCTAATAGAGGGTGATGAAAAATGGAACATCCGGGTTCCGTGTCTTTGGAAAATGGGAGTATATTTTGTAAAGATGAAGATTGTAAGATTACACAAACTCACATATATACACTAACACAGAATGACAGCTTTCATTTACGTAGCATTTTTAATGTGGTGCTTCAGGGGAGCAATTTATCAGAGAAAATCTGACAGAGTTTGATGACGGGGGGTTTGGTTGGGGGTTAGCAGCGGGTATTGCGAGGAGAATAACAGCAGAGTGCAATCCTATCCTCTCCCAAAATCCATGCACCCTGACTTCCGACAAGGGTCATGGCGAGAGCCAGGAGGAGGCCTGGCTGCTTTTCTCCTCTAATGTGGGTGCTGGTGCCAATTGTAGCCCCGGCACTGCTACTCTGCTCAAGCTTGGCTAAGTTTGGCACAGACTGAGGTTTACACCTCCATCTTCCGTGCTCTGTGAGGCTCAGTTGCTCACTGGGTGCTCTCACTAAGTCCTCGGGTAGCAGGCCTGTTTAGAATTATAGAAAGTTTAAGCCACAGAAAGGGGCCACTTGGCCCATCGTGTCTGTGCCGGCCGAAAAATGATCCACCTATTCTCATCTCACCTTCCAGCATTTGGTCCGTAACCCTGCAGTTTATGGCACTTGAGGTGCATATCCAGACTCCTTTTGAATGAGTTGAGGGTTTCTGCCTCAACTACCCTTTCAGGCAGTGAGTTCCAGACTCCCACCACCCTCTGGGTGAAAAAGTTTTTCCTCATCTCTCCTCTAACATTTCTACCAATCACTTTAAAGCTGTGCCCCCTAGTCACTGACCTCTGCTAAAGAGAATAGACCCTTCACCTCCATTCTATCCAGGCCCCTCAACATTTTGTACATTTCAATCAGATCGCCCCTGTTTATTATGACTAGTTTACATGCAGGGAAGATCTGGTGTTCTGGTTGATTTCAGTTTTGCCTGTAGATGGGGCTGCAATGGTTACACGTGCGTAGTGAAACTGTTTTTCTGTTCTGCAGGCCCTGCTTCCTCTTGCTAACGTGGCGATGATTGACTACAGCCTGGAGTTCCTTACGGCAACGGGTGTCCAAGAAACCTACATCTTCTGCTGTTGGATGGCTCAGAAAATCAAGGACCACATTCAGTAATAAGGAGTTATAAAAATGGTTACACAATGAACTATGGCATGCAGAAAATTGAACATCTGTAATCATTAGATAACAGAATCATACAGCACAGAAGGAGGCCATTGTGTCGACTGGCTCTTTGAAAAAGCTATCCAATTAGTCCCATTTCCCCGGTCCTTCCCCATAGCTCTGCAAAGTATTTCTTTTCATGTATTTATCCCTTTTGAAAGGGATACTGCTTCCACCACCCTTTCCGGCAGTGCATTCCAGATCATCATAACCTGCTGTGTGAAAATGTTCCCCTCATCTCCCTCTCATTTAACACACTGACCCTGGTCACCAATGACAACAAATTGGTTCTAATTTTTGACACCAGGCTCATTGTGTATTCATACCAACCTGCTGCATGTAAAAAAAATTGCACAAACCAATACGCTTCAATAATGTGCAATGTTTTTGTGTGATCGCATTAATTCAACAGCTCAAATAACTCCCATCCCCAGTGAGAAACCTGGACTCACACTTTCTCCAGACACTTCCAGTGTGAAAATCCACAGTTATCCTGTGCAGCAATGTCCCACAAACAGCGATGAAATACATGACCTGATAATTTATTTTTAGAGTTGATTGAGGGATAGATATTGAGAGCACCCTACTTCTCTTTGAATGGTGTCAGGGAGCTTTTGCGTCCACCTGAGAGGACAAGTGCAGCTTCAGTTTAACATCTCATCTGAAAGACGGCACCTCTAGACAATACAGCATTCCATCATTACTGCACTGGGAGTGTTGACCTGGATTATGTAGTTGGCTCTCTGGAGTAGGATTTGAACGTACAGCCTTCAGAGACGAATATGCTAGCACTGAGCCAAGGTTGACACTTAACTATTTGATATACCTCATCTAATCTTTTTTATTTCATGGGATGTGGGCGTCGCTGGCTCGGCCAGCATTTGTTGCCCATCCCTAATTTCCCTTGACAATGGTGAGTCGCCTTCTGAACCACTGCAGTCCCTCTGCTGCGGGTACGCCCAACAGTGCTGTTAGGAAGGGAGTTCCAGGTTTATGACCCAGTGACAGTGAAGTAACGCTATACAGACCTAAGACAGGATGATGTGTGACTTGGAGGGGAACTTGCAGGTGGTGGTATTCCCGTGCATCTGCTGCCCTTGTCCTTCTAGATGGGTAGAGGTCGTGGGTTTGGAAGACACTGTCAAAGGAGGCACTTTTAGATTGTACACACTGCTGCCACTGTGCTCTGGTGGAGGAGAGAATGTGTGTTTCAGGTGGTGGATGGGTTTGTCCGATTCAACCTCAGTGCCCTGCACTGTGAGCACATTCCTGTTCCAAGGTTTCTCAATAAAGTCATTTGTTGCGTTTTCTCGATAGTAATTCTTTGGCTGTGAAACATTTTGGGATTCCCTGAGGACAGGATATTTTCTCTTTAAAGCTCTCTCTTTAAAAGACATTTCATGTATCAAAATGGAGATTTTATTTTTTGAACATTTCCAGTTACAAGTAATGCTCCTGTGCTGCCTGGGACATTCATATTGTCAGGAATTCTGAGGGAAATGGGGAAGCACAATGACACAGAAAATGCTGATCAACATTCTGGAGACAGAAGCCCATTCGTAAAACAGTAGTCAGTCTCCCCAGCAGCATGCATATGTCATTGACTGAAGTCCTCAGTAATGTTGCCAATGATATTTTTTCAAGTGTGCGAGCGACTTCTTTAAGTGTGTAGCCCCTTTAAATTTTTTAGCACAGCTGTATGCACACACTAATTTAAAAGAGACCGACTTGAGCCTGGCCTGCACAGGGACTTTTGGGTTGCTGTGCAGTTGCGCAGCTTAGAGGGAATGTTAATCCTCAGGTATCACAGGACTAAAGACTGGGAGATATTTGGATTAGGTCTTGCAGATGTAACTCAGTTGTCATTTTCAAGTCATGTATTCCATCCTTATTTGTAAGTATTCCCATTCTAAATTCCTATGTTCCACATTTATAATGTGGACTCGACATGCTGCAATTACACCCTCCTGCCAGGAGAGGCGACATCATAGGATCAGAGGGTGTAACCAAAGTGTGATAGGTTTATATAGAAAGTTATAATTGTGGATATTTATTTATTTATTTATAGATACAGCACTGAAACAGGCCCTTCCGCCCACCGAGTCTGTGCCAACCATCAACCATCCATTTATACTAATCCTACACTAATCCCATATTCCTACCACATCCCCACCTGTCCCTCTATCCCCCTACCATAACGGGGAGAAAATTTGATAAATGCTGGCAGATGAAAAATGTAATATAAACTGAATTGCTGGAGGTATTCATAAAATGTTGGATTAAAGAAACAAATTCTGACTTAAACCCTGTTTATAAATTCCTCATGTTCATTGTCTGTTGTGTATCCTTCCTCAGAAAATCAAAGTGGAGTCATCCCACATCTCCAAACACCATCCACATCATGAGCTCCGAGTCCTACCGATCGTTAGGGGATGTCTTGAGGGATGTGGATGCAAAGTCACTTCTCCGCTCTGACTTCATACTAATATATGGAGATATTGTGTCCAATATTAATGTGTCCAAAGCATTGGAGGAGCACAAGTGAGTGATGCCCTTGCTGTGGGTCTTGTTTGTTGGTGTTATTGGGCTCTAGCCACTCAGTTACATTAGTCATTGACTGTCTCTGGATAAACCTATTCAGGATGCATTATTTTTCAGATCACTCTTGCAGTGGTCTCCCGACATTACTCTTTGATGTACAGAATCCTCCCATCCGATTTGTAATTCACTTTTATTGTTGGTGTATTTATTCTGCCTTCCTTTACAGAAGTCATTGAGTATTTTATGAGTACCAGATGTCCACACCATCTTGCCTTTATATAGCACCTTTAACGTAGTAAAATGTCCCAAGATGCTTTACAGGAGAGTAATCAGGCAAAATTTGACATTGATCCACATAAGGAGATATTAGGACAGGTGACCCGCAGCTTGGTCAAAGAGACAGATTTTGAGGAGCGTCCTAAAGGAGGAGAGAGTATTAGCGAGGGAATTCCAGCAGAAGGCACAGCCACCAATGGTGGGGTGAAGGAAGCATGTTTTAAAATGTTAACCTAGAAAGTGAGCACAGGCAACATCCAGTCAAGCCCAATCCTGCCCTTGCTTGACTTTTAGGATGAAATGATATGACACAGAAAGAGGCTATTTGGTCCATTGTGCCAATGCCAACTTTTTGAAAGAACTATATTTGCGTGTGAACTTTCTGGAAGCATTTGTTGGATTGCAAGTGTGAGCAGGAACTCTGGCAGTCTTTCCCCCGCATCGATCTCCAACTGGACCACGGGTGCTGACGCCAGTGGTAGTGTTCCTGCTGTCACCGGGTTGCACTCAGTTGACTCAGTAAAGGCTGAGGATTCAGGCTGTTGGTTTGTGCTTTGTATGACCTTTGCTGCCTTTAACAACTGAGCTGTTGGAAGAACCAAGAAGTGTCAAAGCTTCTTTCTGGTGTCAGACACAGCTCAGTGGGCCATACTCTCACCATCTGAGTCTGAATGAAGGCTGTGAGTTTGAGTCCTGCTCCAGCACGTAGTCCAGACTGAGAGTCCAATGCAGGACCGAGGGAATGCTGCACTGTCGGAGGGACATCTTTCAGATGAGACGTTAAGCCGAGGCTCCATCTCCCCTCTCAGGTGGATGTTGAAGATCCCAAGGCCCTGTTTGAGGAAGAGCAGGGGAGTTCTCCCCAGTGACCTGGGCCAATATCTGTGTCTCCTAAAAACAAATTATCTGGTTGTTATCACATTGCTGATTGTGGGAGCTTGCTGTGCACAAATTGGCTACTGTGTTTCCTACATTAAAACAGTGACTACATTTCAAAAGTACTTCATTGTCTGTAAAGCACTTTGGGACATCCTGAGGTGAAAGGCGCTATAGAAATGCAAGTTCCTGTTTTAATTCTTATTGACTACAGGTGTTGCTGATTTAATATGTTCTCATTTGCTTTCTACACACTCATCATGTACTGGTCAGAATTGGAGTAACTACTCTTGTGATAGCTTAGTAAATGGACCACTCTATGTGCTGCCAGGTCCATATGAACCTGCTTCAATATCTGGCCTGTGCGTCATTTGGTCAGTCCCAGCCAGGATAGCAGTATGTTTGCTACATTGATGTCCATAGGTTAATGAGACCATCAGTCATGGGTTCCTGTTCCTGTTGGCCATGCAATGACCCCCTATTGAAAAAGGTGGGTGGCATGCCAACGCAGCCCATCTAGCCTCATCAAGGAAGACTATCCTTTGGGTCTAGTTCTAGAGGTCCTGAGCCTGCGTACCCTCGTGTGTACATGAGTCACACGTACCTAGTACTTCATCATTAGGTCACAGAGATACAAAAAGAAGCCTGTTAAATATTGCTTTAAAAAGGAATTCAAGTGAGTGGAAAGTTTTTGAAATATTCCATTGAGAATGGGCTATAGCAGGTTGCATATACTTCCTACCTGCTGCAGTGAAAAGCTTCTCCTTTGACAGTTAGCTGATGCTCCACAGCGTGGCTGGGCTTTGGGCAGAGCTGAGCTGTTCAGTTGCTGAGTTGTGTTTATCTTGGCCTGCACGTTTAAGACAAGAGCTCAGATATTTCCCCCGAGGAACTGGTTTAAGTAGACAAGCCTCGAGATCAATTTGAAGCTAATTGCTGAGGGAATTTTTGGCAGATTGGCAGCTGCTGTTAAATTCAAAGCTTTGATCTTTGAGGAGTGGTCAGAAACTAGAGAATTATTACAACACAAAAGACAGCAGCTGGTGGAATTTAAAATCAATTAATTAACAAAAACCTGGAATTGAAAGCTAGTCTCAGTAATAGTGCCATAAAATCTATCGATTGTCATAAAAACCCATCTGGTTCACTAATATCCTTTAGAGAAGGAAATCTGCTGTCCTTACCTGTTCTGGCCTAACTTGTGACTCCAGATCCACAGCATTGTGGTTGACTCTTATCTGCCGTCTGAAATGGCCTAGCAAGCCAGTCAGCTCATGGGCAGTTCAGGATGGACAACAAATGCTGGCCTTGCCAGCGATGCCCACATCCCCTGAAAGAAAAAGGGAAAAAAAAAAGTTTTTTGTGCCAACCTTTCTTAGTTGCAATGCCTATTGCAAGGGTCTTATCCTACATTGACCCAACTCTTGCGAGTCTTGACCACTGGTATTGGCAAAGCTGTTCGTCTGCCTGATATCGCAACGTCGCCACGGCCATTTTGTCATGTTTCAGGATTTTCAGCTTTTTATTCCCACAATGAGGAGGTCAAAACGAGTTGCATTTAAATATTTGTGTTTTAAAACAAAGTATATTCACATTAAGGTTTTTTGTAAAAAAGTATAGGGATTCAAATTGATTAACATGTAAATGAAGCAGGCGTTGAAATTATTTCCCTAAAAGGTTGTAAGCAATATTTAATTCAATCGAGTATCTCAGTGATACATGAGCACCTCACACCTATTGTATTGGGAAGTTTCTGGCCCTAGTTCGGGTTGTCTAACATTGCCAACCACCTTCAACCTTACAATTCTAGTTGTAAACCCATGGAAATATCAGTACGGACAGGAGCACGCCCCTAGTCAGGTTTTTAAGCAGAAAGCTGCTAGGGCAGGCTTTCACTGGTCCCTGAAGTTTAGATTGAAGTAGTGGGCATGGCGGCACAGTGGTTAGCACCGCAGCCTCACAGCTCCAGGGACCCGGGTTCGATTCTGGGTACTGCCTGTGTGGAGTTTGCAAGTTCTCCCTGTGACCGCGTGGGTTTTCGCCGGGTGCTCCGGTTTCCTCCCGCCACCAAAGACTTGCAGGTTGGTAGGTAAATTGGCCATTATAAATTGCCCCTAGTATAGGTAGGTGGTAGGAGAATATAGGGACAGGTGGGGATGTGGTAGGAATATGGGATTAGTGTAGGATTAGTATAAATGGGTGGTTGATGGTCGGCACAGACTCGGTGGGCCGAAGGGCCTGTTTCAGTGCTGTATCTCTAAATTAAAAAATAAATAAATAAAGTGTAATTCGCTCTTGCTTTTTTGTAGTCAAGTAAAAAACCTACTGAAAGATAGGTGAGGCTCAAATGGGGCATTGTCCGAAAGAGGTGAATATCCAGTTCAGAGGTTGCAAGGGCATCCTATTGTTATAGCCCTGAGTTACGCTATCATATGCATAGAATCTTACCACACAGAAGGAGACCATTCGTCCAGTTGTGTCTGTGCTGGCTCTATGAAAGAGCTCTCCAATTTAGTCCCACACTCTAGCATTTTCCCCATAACCCTACCAATTCCTCATCAAGTACATGTCCTGTTGCCTTTTGAAATTTTCTATGGGACTTGCTTCCACCATCTTTTTTGATAATACTTTCCAGATAGTAACAACACTCTGGGGGAAAATTAGATTCTCCTCATTCCCCCTCTAATATTTTTGCCAATTAATTCAAATCTCTGACCTCTACTTAAGGATCCACTTTCCATAGGAAATAGAGCAAATAGGAAGAAACTAGCAAAATCCCATATAGAGTCAGAGAGTCTTACAGCACAGAAACAGGCCCTTCGGCCCATCGTGTCTGTGCCGGCCATCAAGCACCTACTTACTCTAATCCCATTTTCCAGCACTTGTATGCTGTGGCATTTCAAGTGCGCATCTAAATACTTCTTAAATGTTGTGAGGGTTCCTGCCTCTACCACCACTTAAGGCAGTGCATTCCAGATTCCAACCACCCTCTGGGTGAAAAAATTCTTCCTCAAATCCCCTCTAAGCCTCCTGCCCCTTAGTTTAAATCGATGCCCCCTGGTTATTGACCCCTCAGCTAAGGGAAAAAGTCTCTTCCTATCTAACCTATCAATGCCCCTCATAATTTTGTATACCTCAATCATGTCCCCCCTCATCCTTCTCTGTTCTAAGGAAAACAATCCTAGCCTTTTCAGTCTCTCTTCATAGCTGAAATGCTCCAGCCCAGGCAACATCCTGATGAATCTCCTCTGCACCCTCTCCAGTGCAATCACATCCTTCCTATAGTTGGTGCCCAGAACTGTACGCAGTACTCCAGCTGTGGTCTAACTAGCGTTTTATACAGCTCCATCATAACCTCCCTGCTCTTGTATTCTATGCCTCGGCTAATAAAGGCAAGTATCCCATATGCTTTGCTAACCACCTTATCTACCTGTGCTGCTGCCTTCAGTGATCTATAGACAAGTACACCAAGGTCCCTCTGACCTCGTGTACTTCCTAGGGTCCTACCATCCATTGTATATTCCCTTGCCTTGTTAGTCCTCCCAAAATGCATCACCTCAAACTTCTCAGGATTAAATTCCATTTGCCACTGCTCCGCCCATCTTAGCAGCCCATCTATACGGTCCTGTAAGCTAAGACTTTCCTCCTCACTATTTATGACACCACCAATTTTCGTGTCATCTGCGAACTTACTGATCATACCTCCTATATTCATGTCTAGATCATTAATGTACACTACAAACAGCAAGGGTCCCAGCACGGATCCCTGTGGTACACCACTTCAATACACCACAGGCTTCCACTCGCAACAACAACCTTCGACCATTACCCTCTTTCCTGCCACCAAGCCAATTTTGGATCCAATTTGCCAAATTGCCCTGGATCCCATGGGTTCTTACCTTCTTAACCAATCTCCCATGTGGGACTCTATCAAAAGCCTTACTGAAGTCCATGTAGACTACATCAGCTCCCTTACCCTCATCTACACATCTCATCACCTCCTCGAAAAATTCAATAAAGTTAGTTAGACAGGATCTCCACCTGACAAAGCCATGCTGACTATTCCCGATTATTCCCTGCCTCTCCAAGTGGAGATTAATCCTGTCCCTCAGAGTTTTTTTCCAATAGTTTCCCAACCACTGATGTTAGACTCACCGGCCTGTAATTACCTGGTCTATCACTGCTACCCTTCTTGAATAATGGTACCACAGTCGCTGTCCTCCAGTCCTCTGGCACCTCTCCCATGGCCAGAGAGGATCTGAAAATTTGTGTCAGAGCCCTTGCTATCTCCTTCCTTGCCTCACACAACAGCCTGGGATACATCTCATCTGGGTCTGGGGATTTATCCACTTTTAAGCCCACTCAAGCATCTAATACTCCCTTCCTTTCAATGTTAACATGTTCAAGTATATCGCAATCCCCCTCCTTGATCTCTACACCTACATCGTCCTTCTCCACAGTGAAAACAAATGAAAAGTAATCATTTAAAACATCACCTATATCCTCCGGCTCCACACACAGATTGCCACTTTGATCCCTAATGAGCCCTACTCTTTCCCTGGTTATCCTCTTGCCCTTAATATACTTATAAAACGCCTTAGGATTTTCCTTTATATTGACCGCCAATGTTTTTTCCTATCCCCTTTTCGTTCTCCTAATTACTTTTTTACGTAACCCCCTACACTTTCTATACTCCTCTAATACCTCCGCTGTTTTCAGTGCTCCAAATCTGTCATAAGCCTCCTTTTTTTTCCTGATCCAATACTCAATATCCTTTGACATTCAGGGTTCCCTGGACTTGATGGTCCTACCCTTGAACTTAATGGGAACATGTTGGCCCTGAACTCTCACTATTTCCTCTTTGAATGCCTCCCACTGGCCTGATGTCAACTTTCCTACAAGTAGCTGCTCCCAGTCCACTTTGGCCAGATCCTGTTTTATCAAATTGAAATTGGCCTTCCCCCAATTCAGTACCTTTATCTCTGGCCCATCTTTGTCCTTTTCCATAACTACCTTAAATCTTAGAGTTATGGTCACTATCCCCAACATGTTCCCCCACTGATACTGCTACCACTTGTCCAGCTTCATTCCCTCGGATTGGGTCCAGTACTGCCCCTTCTCTTGTAGGACTTTCTACATACTGGCTCAAAAAGCTCTCCTGTATGCATTTTAAGAATTCCTCCCCCTTTAAGCCTTTTGCACTAAGACTATCCCAGTTGATATTAGGTAAGTTGAAATCCCCTACTATTATTACACTGTTATTTTTACACCTCTCTGAGATTTTCCTACATATCTGTTCCTCTATCTCTCACTGACTGTTTGGAGGCCTGTAGTACACTCTCAGCCAAGTGATTGTCCCCCTTTTGTTCTTAAGTTCTACCCATATGGCCTCATTTGAGGAACCTAAGATATCATCCCTCCTTACTGCAGTAATTGACTCCTTGATCAACAGTGCAATGCCACCTCCTCTTTTATCCCCTCTCCAATCACGCCTGACGATTCCATACCCTGGAATATTGAGTTGCCAGTCCTAATTTTGAATAATTTTAATTTTAATAATTTTTTTTTATAATTTTGAATACCTTTTTAGGGCCCACCTTCTCTGCTCTAGGAGAACAATCCCAGCTTCTCCAGTTTTGCCACATTACTGAAGTTCCTCATTCATGGTATCATCCTGGTTAAACCTCCCTTGTACTGTCTGCAAGGCCTTGATATCCTTCCTAAGTGTGGTGCTCTGAATTGTTCATAATACTCCAGCTGAGGCCTAAGCATTGAATTGTAAAGGTTTAGCATAACTTTGTTGTTTTTGTATTCAGTACCCCTATTTACAAAGCCAGATCCCATACGCTTTCTTAATAGCCTATCAACTTGCCGTCAGCTTCAAAGATTTGTGAAGATGCACCCACAGGTCTCTTTGCTCTTGCACCCTACTCAAAATAGGACCATGTAGAATTTGAGATTATAATGCCTCTCCATGTTGTTCCTCCCAAAGTGCATCCCTTCACACTTAACATTTAATTGCATCTGTCATGTGTTTGCCCATTCACCAGTCTGCCATGTCCTCCTGAAGTCTGCTATAATGCTTACTATTTACTACTTTGCCAAGTTTTGTATCAACTGCAAACTTTGAAACTGTACTTCCTATAACTAAGTCCAGGTCATTTATATATAACAGGAAAAACAATGGACTTGATACCAACCTCTGGGGGACCCCACTGCATACTTCTCTCCAGTCAGAAAAAAATCCCTTCAACACTTCTCTTCCTCCTATCCCTTAGACAATAACTTACCTAAATTGCCACTATCCCTTTAATCCCATGTACTTCTATTTTCTGGTTAAATCTGTTATGTGGGTTTTTATCAAATTCTTTTTGAAAGTTCATGTATACAGCATCTACTGCACTACCTTCCCTAACCCCCTCTCTTATTTCCACACTCATGGTTAGATATTAAGTAATATGGGTGCACTCCTGAATGTAAGACCCTCAGACCGCTTATAGGAGTGATTAGCACCAACGCATCTGAGTGAATAGCTGAGGCAGACTTAGATTGGTAACACTTTTGTTAAGTCAGATTTCCCAACCTTGTGGAAGTGATCCACTGGAACGTCAGACCGTTCTTGCAGCTCTGTAACTTGCTGCTCCTTGTTTGTGACTCCTTGCATCTCATGTTTTGTAGAACACGGCGAAAGATGGAAAAGAATGTCTCCGTCATGACAATGATTTTCAAAGAGTCGTCGCCGGGTCACAGGACGAGGTGTCAAGAAGACGACATCATCGTGGCCATGGACAGCAAAACTAGCCGCGTGCTGCATTATCAGAAAGCCCACAGATTGAAGAAATTCCGATTTCCCATGGTGCGTTTCATTTTACTGGAATAACCCTGCAATTAATCCCCTCTTGCTGAAATTCTTCCTTATACACTTTACAGTTCCTGCTGCATGTCGAGGCACGATTTGCCTAAGACATGTGGTGGCCAGTTAAACCAATGCAATGAAATAACTTCCGAAGCTGCCCAGTGTCTCCATCTTCCAACTGCATGGGAAACTGGCAAACTGGGGCATGTGGAACTTGTATTTTCTTGCACGTAATTGTGAACAATGCGAGCAGTTGATTGAGACTTCAAGCAGCTTCAATCAGCTGCTTGCACTGTTAACAACTGGGGAGGCTGTTGGAAAGCGCCGTGTGAAGACCTGACATTTCTGAAGTCAGTGGAGCCTTTAATTGGCTAAGTACTTAACTAAACTGCATGCAATGACCAGCACGCTTCATGTGTTTTAAGCAACACCTTTGTATTGATATCTATGTTAATGTCAAACGGTTAGTACCATTTGCCTGTTAAAGATGGCTATAGCACCGGAGTGGACCTGTCACTGTATAACACTGGGGTGCAGATCTGTCACTGTAAAACACTGGTGCAGGTCTGTCACTGTAAAACATTGGGGTGCGGGTCTATCACTGTATAACACTGGGGTGCAGATCTGTCACTAAAACACGGGTGCAGGTCTGTCACTGTAAAACACTGGGGTGTGGGTCTGTCACTGTATAACACTGGAGAGCGGGCCTTTCACTGTATAACACTGGGGTGCGGGTCTTTCACTGTAAAACGCTGGATATGGGTCTGTCACTGTAAAACACTGGGTGCAGGTCTGTCACTGTAAAACACTGGGGTGAGGGTCTGTCACTGTAAAACATTGGGGTGCGGGTCTGTCACTGTAAAACGCTGGAGTGCGGGTCTATCACTGTAAAACGCTGGGGTGCGGGTCTGTCACTGTAAAACGCTGGGGTGCGGGTCTGTCACTGTAAAACGCTGGGGTGCGGGTCTGTCACTGTAAAACGCTGGGGTGCGGGTCTGTCACTGTAAAACGCTGGGGTGCGGGTCTGTCACTGTAAAACGCTGGGGTGAGGGTCTGTCACTGTAAAAAGCTGGGGTGCGGGTCTGTCACTGTAAAACGCTGGGGTGCGGGTCTGTCACTGTAAAACGCTGGGGTGCGGGTCTGTCACTGTAAAACGCTGGGGTGCGGGTCTGTCACTGTAAAACGCTGGGGTGCGGGTCTGTCACTGTAAAACGCTGGGGTGCGGGTCTGTCACTGTATAACACTGGGGTGCGGGTCTGTCACTGTAAAACGCTGGGGTGCGGGTCTGTCACTGTAAAACGCTGGGGTGCGGGTCTGTCACTGTAAAACGCTGGGGTGCGGGTCTGTCACTGTAAAACGCTGGGGTGCGGATCTGTCACTGTAAAACGCTGGGGTGCGGATCTGTCACTGTAAAACGCTGGGGTGCGGGTCTGTCACTGTAAAACGCTGGGGTGCGGGTCTGTCACTGTAAAACGCTGGGGTGCGGGTCTGTCACTGTAAAACGCTGGGGTGCGGGTCTGTCACTGTAAAACACTGGGGTGCGGGTCTGTCACTGTATAACACTGGAGAGCGGGCCTTTCACTGTATAACACTGGGGTGCGGGTCTTTCACTGTAAAACGCTGGATATGGGTCTGTCACTGTAAAACACTGGGGTGAGGGTCTGTCACTGTAAAACATTGGGGTGCGGGTCTGTCACTGTAAAACGCTGGGGTGCGGGTCTGTCACTAAAACGCTGGGGTGCGGGTCTGTCACTGTAAAACATTGGGGTGCGGGTCTGTCACTGTAAAACACTGGGGTGCGGGTCTGTCACTGTAAAACACTGGGGTGAGGGTCTGTCACTGTAAAACGCTGGGGTGCGGGTCTGTCACTGTAAAACGCTGGGGTGCGGGTCTGTCACTGTAAAACGCTGGGGTGCGGGTCTGTCACTGTAAAAAGCTGGGGTGCAGGTCTGTCACTGTAAAACGCTGGGGTGCGGGTCTGTCACTGTAAAACGCTGGGGTGCGGGTCTGTCACTGTAAAACGCTGGGGTGCGGGTCTGTCACTGTAAAACGCTGGGGTGCGGGTCTGTCACTGTAAAACACTGGGGTGCGGGTCTGTCACTGTATAACACTGGAGAATGGGCCTGTCACTGCTTAACACTGGGGCTACGGTCTGTCACTGTATAACACTGGAGAACGGGCCTGTCACTGTTTAACACTGCGGCATCGCTCTGACACGATAACGTTTGAGTGCAGGGCTGTCACTGTACAGCACTAGGGCGCTGGCCTGTCACTATAAATAGCATGAATAATGTAAGTGGTGCTGACAATATTTCCTGGACCTTGGGACTGGCCAGATGGACTGCAGTGGTCTTTCCATCTTTCCAATCCATGGCAGACCTGTGCTCCTCTGTTAAGCAGTGAATGACCTGTGTCCAGCGGTATTATGTCCCAGCTGGACCTTGTATCTAGAGGGGGGTCGAAGCTATGCTATAGCTATACAAAACATTGGTGAGAACACATCTGGAGTACTGTGTTCAGTTCTGGGCACAACACCTTAGGAAGAATATATTGTCTTTGGAGGGAATGCAGCTTAGATTTACCAGAATGATGCCCGGACACCAAGGGTTAAATTGCAAGGAGAGATTGCATAAATCTCTGGAATTTAGAGGGTTTGGGCTGATTTGGACAACGTTTTCAAGGTATTAAGGGGAACTGATAGGGTAGATAGAGAGAATCTATTTTTGCTGGTTAGGCAGTCGAGGACTGGGGACATTCTTATATTCATTCCTTAGATGTGGACGTCACTGGCTAGGCCAGCATTTATTGCCCATCCCTAATTGCCTTTGAGAAGATGGCGGTGAGCTGCCGCCTTGAACTGCTGCAGTCCATCTGGTGTAGGTACGCCTATAGTGATGTTAGGGAAGGTGTTCCAGGTTTTTGACCCAGTGACAGTGAAAGAATGGCGAAATCACGGAATTGTTACAGTGCAGAAGGAGGCCATTCGGCCCATTGTGTCTGCACCAGCTCTCCGAATCAGCAATTCACCTAATGTTAATCCCCAGCCTTCTCCCCATAACCCAGCTCATTCTTCCTTTCTAGATGACAGTGTAATACCCTTTTGAATGCCTCGATTGAACCTGCCTCCACCACACTCACAGGCAGTGCATTCCAGCTCTGAACCACTCACTGTGTGAAAATATTTTTCCTCATGTCGCTTTTGTTTCTTTTGCCAATTACTTTAAATCTGTGCCCTCTTGTTATTAACTCTTTCATGAGTGGGAACAGTTTCTCCTTATCCACTCTATCCAGACACCTCATGATTTTGAATACCTCTATCAAATCTCCCCTGAGTCTTCTCCAAGGAAAACAGTCCTAACTTCTCCAATCTATTTTCATAACTGAAATTCCTCATCCCTGGAACCATTCTCGTGAATCTTTCCTGTACTCTCTCCAAAATCTTCACATCTTTTCTAAAGTGCAGCGCCCAGAACTGGACGCAATATCCCAGCTGAGGCCGAACTAGTGTCTTATAGAAGTTCAACATAACCTCCTTGCTCTTGTACTCTGTGCCCCTATTAATAAAGCCTAGGATACTGTACGCTTTATTAACTGCTCTCTCAACCTGTCCTGCCACCTTCAATGACTTATGCACATAGGTCTCTCTGCTCCTGCACCTCCTTTAGAGTTGTACCCTTTATGTTATATTGTCTCTCGATGTTCTTCCTACCAAAATGAATCACTTCACATTTCTCCGCATTGAACTTCATCTGCCACTTGTCAGTCCATTCCACCAACTTGTCTATGTCCTTTTTAAGTCCTACACTACCCTCCTTACAGTTTACAATTGTTTCAAGTCAGGATGGTGTGTGACTTGGAGGGGAACTTGCAGGTGGTGGTGTTCCCATGCCTCTCTTGCCCTTGTTGTTCTCGGTGGTAAAGCTCGAGGCTTTGGAAGATGCTATTAAAGGAAGCTTGGTGAGTTGCTGCAGTGCATTTTGTAGATGGTACACACTGCTGCCACTGTGCGCGGGTGGTGGAGGGAGTGAATGTTTGTAGATGGGGTGCCGATCAAGTGGGCTGTTTTGTCTTGGCTGGTGTCAAGCTTCTTGAGGGTTGTTGGAGCTGCACCCATCCAGGCAAGTGGAGAGTATTCCATCACACTCCTGGCTTGTGCCTTGTAGATGGTGGACAGTCTTTGGGGAGTGAGGAAGTGAGTTTTTTGCCATGGAATTCCCAGCCTCTGACCTGCTCTTGTAGCCACAGTATTTATGTGGCTGGTTCAGTTAAGTTTCTAATCAATGGTAACCCCCAGGATGTTGATGGTGGGAGATTGAGCGATGGCAATGCCATTGAACATCAAAGGACATGGTTAGGTTCTCTCTTCTCAGAAATGGGCATTGCCTGACACTTAAGTGGCAAGTAACATTCAGGCCACACATCAGCCCAAGCCTGAATGAACCGAGCCTGAAAATTAGAACCAGGCTTTTCAGAAGTGAATTTAAGAAACGCCTGTACATGCAAAGGGTACACAGAGTTTAGACACTTTACCATAAAGGGTAATTGACACCGGGTCAGTTGTTAATTTTGAATCTGAGTTTTATAGATTTTTGTTAACTAAAGGTATTAATGAATATGGGACAACGGTAGGTGGCAGTTCAGCCATGATCTCATTGAATGGCAGAACAGGCTCGAAGGGCTGAATGGCTTCTTCCTCTTTCTGTCTTCTTATATACAGTCACAGACCTGTAACCCTCCCCAGTACTGCACCCCAGTGTTATGTTGCTCAGTGTGTTCTTTCCACAGTTCATGTTTCGAAGGACAGAAGCTATAAGGTGAAATTTGTGCGCTGGGAGTGCATATCCAGAATTTGGGTGCAGAGATTAATTATCCCGACATGATTTTAAGAGCATTAATTTGTGAAGGAAAGAAAATCTTGCAGGATGCATTAACGAGCATCCCTGAAATCCTGGTATGTGTTCTGGGCGAGCGCAGTTGTGCGCTGAGAGAGTAAGTGCAAAACATTTAGTCTAATTGTACTGCGCGCTCACCATCTCACTTTGCTCACAAAATTACTGTCCTTTGGCTTCTGACTGTTGTGGGTTTTTTTGCTATGTGTTCAAGCTTTTGTTTTCGTGCATCACGTGGAGCCTTTGCAGAGGAGGGGGATGATGTTGGTGTCACCAGTAAAGCTCAAATCCAAGTTGTCATCAATTATCATTCACCTTTATTTGCTGATGCTAACAGCTCTTGGTGTTTATCCACTGATGAGGACGCAGCGCTCAATAGCTGTCTACGCAGGCCTCAGCTTGTAATGTAGCAATAAGTTTTACCTAAATGCTCCTTATGTCTGTTTTCCCCAGCACGTGTTCCACAGCAGCAATGATGAGATTGAAATCCGACATGATCTTCTCGACTGTCACATAAGCATCTGTTCTCCGCAGGTCAGTGACGACAACGTATCCTAATCATTTCACAGGAGAAAAGGTTTGGGGACAGTCAGTGTCTCCACTGTAGTGGCTCCAAAACTTGTGTATTGTGTACACTGAGCTGATTAAAGTAGTAAAATGCATTTGCATTTATATTACACAGAATTTACAGTACAGAAACAGGCCATTCAGCCCAACTGGTCCATGCTGGTGTTTATGCTCGACATGAGCTTCCACCCAACCTACTTCATCTCACCGTTTCAGCATATCCTTCAATTCTTTTCTCCCTTAAGTGTTGATCGAGCTTCCTTTTAAATGCATCTATGCTATTCGCCTCAACTATTCCACATTCTAACCACTCCCTGGATAAAGAAGGTTTTCCTGAATTTCCTATTGGATTTATTTGTGACTATCTTATATTTTAGCCCCTACTTTTGGACTTCTTCACAAATGGAAACATCTTCTCTACTTCCAGCCTATCAGCCCCTTCATAATTTTAAAGATCTCTATCCGGTCACTCCTCAGCCTTCTTCCTAGAAAAGAGCCCAGCCTGTTCAGTCCTTCCTGATAGTTCTAACCTCTCAGTTCTGGTAAATAGCACCTTTATTAGTCTCAGGATGTCCCAAGCATTATACAGCCAGTTAAGTACTTTGAAGTGTAGTGACTGTTGTAAAATAGGGAATATCTGACCCCTACAGACCTGGCAAACTCTGTTCAGGAGGGTGGGGGCACCAAATTGTTTTTAATCTTCTATTTCTGATGCCAAGCTGTCAAAAATATTCACTCTAGCTGCGATGTAGATGCATACAATTTAGGTGAAAATTTTTTTGGCTGCTAATCTGGCCAATTTTCTCTCTCCCAGATGTTGAAGGGCTTGCTGTGGATTTCCAGCATCCCCAGGTCTTTCTTTTAGCATTGGGAAGTACCTCTGCTCATCTCTCATTTTCATTTACATTCCAGGTTGCGGAGCTGTTCACTGATAACTTCGACTACCAAACCAGGGATGACTTTGTGCGTGGGATTCTTGTCAATGAAGAGGTGGGTTTTCAATTTGATACTTGGCTTCATTTAAATTAAACAATAGCCAATGGATTTGCTATCGTGTGGAACCAGTTCTAGTCTTTCTGTTAACCTCCTCCTGTGATGGCAGGCTTTGGCCATCATGGTCTTGCATTCTGCAGTTGTCGTATCTTTTTTAAAAATTCATTCATGGAATGTGGGCGTCGCTGGCCAGGCCAGCATTTATTGCCCATCCCTAATTGCCCTTGAGAAGGTGGTGGTGAGCTGCCTTCTTGAACCGCTGCAGTCCATGTGGGGTAGGGACACCCACAGTGCTGTTAGGAAGGGAGTTCCAGGATTTTGACCCAGCGACAGTGAAGGAACGGTGATATAGTTCCAAGTCAGGATGATGTGTGACTTGGAGGGGAACTTGCAGGTAGTGGTGTTCCTATGCATTTGCTGCCCTTGTCCTTCTAGTTGGTAGAGGTCGCGGGTTTGGAAGGTGCTGTCTAAGGAGCCTTGGTGAGTTGGTGGGTCTTCAGTGGTGGAGGGAGTGAATGTTTGTGGCTGGGGTGCCAATCAAGCGGGCTGCTTTGTCCTGGATGGTGTCGAGCTTCTTGAGTGTTGTTGGAGCTGCACCCATCCAGGCAAGTGGAGAGTATTCCATCAGACTCCTGACTTGTGCCTTGTAAATGGTGGACAGGCTTTGGGGAGTCAGGAGGTGAGTTACTCGCCGCAGGATTCCTAGCCTCTGACCTGCTCTTGTAGCCACGGTATTTATATGGTTACTTCAGTTCAGTTTCTGGTCAATGGTAGCCCCTAGGATGTTGATAATGGGGGATTCAGCGATGCTAATGCCATTGAATGTCATAGGGAGATGGTTAAATTCACTCTTGTTGGAGATAGTCATTGCCTGGCACTTGTATGGCATGAATGTTACTTGCCACTTATCAGCCCAAGCCTGGATATTGTCCAAGTCTTGCTGCATTTCTACAGGGACTGCTTCAGTATCTGAGGAGTCACGAATGGTGCTGAACATTGTGCAATCATCAGCAATCATCCCCACTTCTGACCTTATGATTGAAGGGAGGTCATTGATGAAGCAGCTGAAGATGGTTGAGCCTAGGTCACTACCCTGAGGAACTCCTGCAGTGATGTCCTGGAGCTCAGATGATTGACCTCCAACAACCACAACCATCTTCCTTTGCGCTAAGTATGACTCCAACCAGCGAAGGGTTTTCCCCCTGATTCCCATTAACCTCAGTTTTGCTGGGGCTCCTTGATGCCGTACTCGGTCAAATGCTGCCTTGATGTCAAGGGCAGTCGCTTGCACCTCACCTCTTGAGTTCAGCTCTTTTGTCCATGTTTGATCCAAGGCTGTAAAGAGGTCAGGAGCTGAGTGGCCTTGGCGGAACCCAAACTGAGCATCACTGAGCAGGTTATTGCTAAGCAAGTGCCGCTTGATGGCACTGTTGATGACACCTTCCATCATGTTACTGATGATCGAGAGTAGGCTGATGGGGTGGTAATTGGCCGGGTTGGACTTGTCCTGCTTTTTGTGTACAGGACAAACTGGGCAATTTTCCACATTGCAGGGTAGATGCCAGTGTTGTAGCTGTACTGGAACAGCTTGGCTAGTGGCGCGGCAAGTTCTGGAGCACAACTCTTCAGTACTATTGCTGGAATATTGTCCGGGCTCATAGTCTTTGCAGTATCCAGTGCCTTCAGTCGTTTCTTGATATCACACGGAGTGAATCGAATTGGCTGAAGTCTGGCATCTGTGATGCTGGGGACCTCAGGAGGAGGCCGAGATGGATCATCAACCCGGCACTTCTGGCTGAAGATTGTTGCAAATGCTTCAGCCTTATCTTTCGCACTGATGCGCTAGGCTCCCCCATCATTGAGGATGGGGATATTTGTGGAGCCAACTCCTCCAGTTAGTTGTTTAATTGTCCACCACCATTGACAACTGGATGTGGCAGGACTGCAGAGCTTAGATCAGATCCATTGGTTATGGGATCGCTTAGCTCCGTCTATTGCATGCTGATTACGCAGTTTGGCACGCAGATGGTCCTGTGTTGTAGCTTCACCAGGTTGACACCTCATTTTGAGGTGTGCCTGGTGCTGCTCCTGGCATGCCCTCCTGCACTCTTCATTGAACCAGAGTTCGTCTCCTGGCTTGATGGTAATGGTAGAGTGGAGGATAAGCCAGGCCATGAGGTTACAGATTGTGGTTGAGTACAACTCTGCTGCTGCTGATGGCCCACAGCGCCTCATGGATGCCCAGTTTTGCATTGCTAGATCTGTTCAAAATCTATCCCACGGTGATAATGCCACACAACACGAAGGAGGGTATCTTCAATGTGAAGTGCATCTTGTAGATGGTACACACTGCTGCTCCCTCAATTGCTCTGTAAAAGGCTCCTCTTGAGCGTAGGTTGTTGTTTGGCTGTAAGTGATGAGCTTGTTGCAGCCAGCTGTTTTTTTCGAGCTGAGACAGTGGTTCCAGTAATGAGCTGGAAACAGGTGGCGCAGGAAGTATAGAATTGTAGAATGATGGAGCAACCTGACAATGTGAAAACTTGCCCAGGTCTGTCCTGTCCACAAATTCAATCCGGCTAATTACCGCCCTATCAGTCTAATCTCAATCATCAGCAAAGTATTGGAAGGTGTCATTGACAGTGCTATCAAGCAACACTTACACAGCAATAATCTGCTCACCGATGCTGTTTGGGTTCCGCCGGGGACACCCAGCTCCAAACCTCATTACAGCCTTGGACAAAAGAGCTGGATTCCAGAGTTGAGGTAAGAGTGACTGCCCTTGTCATCAAGGCAGCATTTGATCGAATGTGGCATCAAGGAGCCGAGCAAAATTGAAGTCAACGGGAATTGAGGGGAAAACTCTCCACTGGTTGGAGTCATACCTAGCACAAAGGAAGATGGTTGTAGTTGTTCAAAGACAATCATCTCAGTCCCAGGACATCCTCAGGAGTTCCTCAGGGTAGTGTCCTAGGCCCAACCATCTTCAACTGTTTCTTCAATCACCTTCCCTTCAACATAAGATCAGAATTGGTGGTGTTTGCTGATGATTGCACAGTGTTCAGTGCCATTCGCAATCCTGAGATACTGATGCAGTCCATGCATACATGCAGCAAGACCTGGACAACATTCAGGCTTGGGCTGATAAGTGGCAAGTAACATTCACGCCACAGAAGTGACAGGCAATGACCATCTCTCAAACAAGAGAGAATTTAACCATCTGCCCTTGTTGTTCAATGGCATTACCATCTCTGAATCCCCCAGCATCAACATCCTGGGGGTTACCATTGACCAGAAACTTAACTAGATCAGCTGTATAAATACTGTGGCTACAAGAGCAGATCAGAGGCTGAGAATTCTGTGGCAAGTAACTCACCTCGCGTCTCCCCAAAGCCTGTCCACCATCTACAAGGCACAAGTCAGGAGTGTGATGGAATACTCTCCACTTGCCTGGATGGGTGCAGCTCCAACAACACTCAAAAAGCTCGACATCATCCAGGACAAAGCAGCCCACTTTGATTGGCACACCATCCACCACCTTCAACATTCACTCACTCCACTACCGGTGCACAGTGGCAGCAGTGTGTACCATCTACAGGAAGCACTGCAGCAACTCGTCAAGCCTTCTTCGACAACACCTTCCAAACCTGCGACCTCTACCCCCTGGTAGAATAAGAGCAGCAGAGTATGGGAACACCACCACCTGCAATTTCCCCTCCAAGTCTCACACCATCCTGACTTAGGTCAAACGCTGGGTCAGAGTCCTGACAGCACTGTGTGTGTACCTACACCACATGGACTGCATCAGATTAAGAAGATGGCTCACCTTCACCTTCTCAAGGGCAATTAGGGATGGGTAATAAATGCTGGTCTTGGCAGAGATGCTCACATCCCATGACCATTCGGACCCCCAAATCTACCAAAATGTATCACTTCACACTTCTCTGCATTAAATTGCATCTGCTTTCTGTCTGCCCATTTTACCAGTCTGTGTCCTCCTGAAGTCTGTTACTATCCTCCTGCTTGTTTACTACATTTCCAAGTTTCATGTCATCTGCGAACTTTGAAATTATTCCCTAGCCCCAGGTCCAGGTCATTAATATTTATCAAAAAAAAAACAATGCTAACATTGACCCTGGGGAACACCATTTTTGTTTCCCTCCAGTCTGACTTACGGCAGGATTCACAGCAAACAATCTATTTACTCAGCAAACATAATCTATTTAAAAAGAGTCTCTATGCACTACAGCAAACAGAACTCATAACTGAAATTTCCTTTTTGGATTTACTTCCAGCACCTTTTGAAGCAGCACTTACCAAATCACAACTCCGAGTTTTTAAAAAATAATTTTTCTGCCTTTTTTTGGGTTTTAACTCACAAATAACCAGAGGTATTGAATTCAATTTCACGCCTAGCTATGATGAGATTTAAATTCTCAACATCTAGTTTGCTGGTCCAGTATCCCTTGACCCATTGTCACTTGATAAGTTGAAGTAATGCTCTGGACCTGCATTTTCAATGGTGCTTATCGTCCAATCTGACTTGCAGGTGAGAGGTGTTGACATCTGCGTGTTTTAGATTTTAGGTAATCAGATGCACATGCACGTGACAGCGAACGAATACGGGGTGCGGGTCTCCAATCTACTCATGTATGAGGCTGTGTCTTCGGACATTATCCGTCGCTGGGTCTACCCTATGACGCCGGAGATGAACTTCGTGGAAGACGAGAAAGAGTTCAGTGTCCACCTGCGACACAACATCTACCGAGGGTTGGAGGTCAGCCTGGGCCAGGGAAGTGTGATGGAAGAAAATGTTGTGATTGGCCGAGGCACCGTTATTGGGACAAACTGCTTAATAACAAACAGTGTCATTGGTCGCAACTGCATTATAGGTGTGTTATTCAATTGAGTCTTCATGTACAATTGTATCAATTAACCAAAATATCTGACCGCCTGGCTCTTTCCCATTATGATCAAGTTAGTTACTGACTTGCCTATTTTTAGCTATTCTTCTGAGTAGTTTGTGTTTTTATTAATCCATAGCCAGCAAACATAAGAAATAGGATCTGGAGTAGGCCACTTGGCCCTTTGAACCTGCTCCACTATTCAATAAGATCATGGCTGATCTTCTACCTCAACTCAACCTTCCTACACTATCCCTATATCTCTTAATTTCCGTAGTACCCAAAGACCTATCGACTTCTATCTTGAATATATTCAATGACTGAGCATCCTCAGCTTTCTGAGGTAGAAAATTCAAAAGATTCATAACCCTTTGATTGAAGAAATTTCTCCTCATCTCAGTCCTAAATGGCCTGCCTGCCCCTTATTCTGAGACTGTGCCCCTGTGTTGTGGATTCTCCAGCCATGGGAAACATTTTCTCAGCACCTACCCTGTCATGCCCCTTAAGAATTTTAAGTTTCAATTAGATCACCTCTCATTCTTTTAAACTTCAGGTAGTATAGACATAGTCTACTTAATTTCTCCTCATAGGGCATTCCCCTCATCTCAGGAACCATTCTACTGAACCTTCGTTGTGCTACCTCTAGGGCAAGTATGCCCTTTCTTAGGTAGGGAGAGCAAAACTGTAAACAGTGCTCCAGATGTGGCCTCACCTTTCCATTCTCTGCATTTTTGCTTGTGTATTAGCTTGACTCAGTTGTCAGCTCCTCACTCAGGATTTTGTGCGTTGGAGTCCCACATTAGGACTTGCACGCATCATCTAGGTTCAGATGTTCCTCACTGTTCCCCAGTGCCAGTAATAAGGGAATGCCATCTTTGGGATGATATATTAAGCTAGTGTCCTTTTATCTGGTCCACCTCATTAACCCGCCACAGGTTTCAGTTTTTGCAAAGTGCCTCGCTCACACCCTCATCCACACGTTGTCCCACCGTCCATCAACCCTACCCTTTCTGGCACTCAGTCACATACTCATCAACCCTCACTTCACTTGCACTATGCCCCGCACTTCCATCACTCCTGTTCTCACCTGTATTTTAGTCCCTTGGATCAGTCACCCCATCTCTCTCTCTCTCTCTCTAAGCTCTACTGGCTCCCAGTGCCTCATGAGTTGATTTCAAAAAATTTGTCCTTGTTTTCAAATCTCTCCTTGACCTCCCCACCATAGCTGAGATCCCATCCTGCCTAATATCTCTGTATGTACCTTCGATTCCTCTGATACTGAGCCTCTTGCCCCCAATCCCTGCACTCCTCCAATGCTGTACTTTTCCTCATCACCGCTCACTCCTTCAACTCATCTAAAACTGTACTTCTCCTCTGTCCCCCTCTCACTCCACTCCTCAGACACAGACATCTCCTCATTCCTCTCTCTTTCCATCCCACCCCCAAACAGGCAGAGACATCTACTTATACCTCACTCCCTTTGCTCCTCAGATGCATACTTTTCAGTACTGAGGGAGTGCTGCATTGTCAGAGGTGCCATCTTTCGGATGAGACGTTAAACCGAGGTCCCATCTGCCCTCTCAGGTAGATGTAAAAGATCCTGTGGTAATATTTTGAAGAAGAGCAAGGGAGTTATCCCAGGTGTCTTGGCTAATATAATCATCACAAAAGAATAGGTTAACTGGTCATTATCATATTGCTGTTTGTGGATGCTTGCTGCCACGTTTCCTGCAACAGTGACTACACTTCAAAATACTTCATCGGCTATAAAATGTGTTAGGACATCCAGTTGTCGTGAAAGGCATTATAGAAGTGCAAGTCTCTTTCCTCACCCTTCCCTCCCCCAGACACAGACATTTCCTCACCCCTCACTCCCCTGTTCTTCAGACACAGTTCCTCACCCTTCACTTCATCCCTAACTCTCTCTCTTCCACCTTTGATGACTGCTTGCTCAAGCAATAGCTCCTGCTTTCAGAGGCTTTCTGCCCAGTTCCCTCCGAGTGGCCACCTCTCTCCCTGCTTTCAAAAAATCATCTCAAAACCCTCCTCTTTCATCTTGTCTAGCTGCTCTAGCCCTCTCTTTTCTCAAAACCTGGTGTCCACTAGACTGTCCTCCCTATAATAAAATACTCCAACATATCTCACTGCACGTGAGGGGAGGTCAAAGTGCAAGCTGTCCTGTTGGGTAAACTATTACAGTTAATACATAAATGTTAAAAGAGGCCATTCGGCCTATCTAGTTAATGTGGGCATTTACCCTCCACGAGAGCACAGATTGTTATAGCGAGTTGTGCAGTAGAACTGTCAACCAGTGGTGTTAATGGACATCGATAGTGAGCAAATAAACCAATGAGGTTGCAGGCAGTATAATGAGTGTCCTAGGCCCAACCATCTTCAGCTGCTTCATAATGACCTTTCCTCCATTATAAGGTCAGAAGTGGGGATGTTTACAGATGATTGCACAATGTTCAGCACCATGGTAATGGTGGCTAGAGGTCTGATACACATGTGGGTTCTGCAACCAATCCGAACCCATCTGTATCAATGCAGGCTGCAAGCACTTTGCTCACTTTGATGCTGAAGCATTTCTGGAAGAGTGAAGATCATCTGAGATTCAAACTCTTGAGATGATCATTGATAGAAAATGATCTAAGCCATGGAACTCCCAGCAGTCTGAGGGTAGCGGGTGGGCCGTGCATCCCAGGCAAAAGAGCAACTGCTGGAAATCAGGAGTAAAAACTGCTGGAAAGGTACGATAAATGCAGGGTGCTCATTCCAGGCCCCAGGTGGGTTACACGATTTCAGCTGGCATAATGGAAGAAAGATTTGCATTTCCATTGCACCTTTCACAACCTCAAGAAGTCCCAGAGCACTTTATAGCCAGTGAACTACTTTTGACGTATAGTCACTGCTGTAATGTAGCAGGTGCTACAACTGAAATCCAGGCCATGACTAAGGAACAGTGTATCAGGCTTTGTTCCCTGGTGTCAGCTGTGGCTCGATAGGTAGCACACTCACCTCTGAATCAAAAGGCTGTGGATTTGAGCACTTAATCCAGGTAGACTCTCCCACTGTAGTATTGAGGGAGTGCTACACTGTCAGAGGCGCTGCCTTTTGGATAAAGAAATTAAACTGAGATCCTGTCTGCCCTCTCCAGTGGATGTAAAAATAAATCCCATGACACTATTTTGAGGAGTGGGGGAGTTCTCCCCGATGTCGTGGATAATAATTATCCCTCAACCAACATAATGTTTTTTTTAAAAACAGATTATCTGGTCATTATTTCATTGTTGTTTATGGGATCTTGTGCCCAAATTGGCAGCTGCATTTCTACATTACAGCAATGGCTGCACCACAAACATATTCACTGGCTGAAAAGTGCTTTGGGATGTCCTGAGGGCTGTGATGGAGGAATAGAATGTCTGCCATCATTCCCTCTCTTGATATCCAGTGACATTTTCTGGTAAGTGATGGCTCAGCCTTGGCTGTGACCTCCTCCCTTTCCTCCCCTCACTCTCACTATCCAAGCCCTGGTGAAGGGCAGCCCTTTGGGCGAGTTACTGACTGGCAGCCAAACTCCTGGGCAGTTGTAGCTGTTGAGGGTACAAGGGAAGGGAAGAAGATAAGAACCTGGGAAAGACTTTACATTATCAGTTGCGCATGAACAAACTCAGTGTTTGTTTTCTCCCCCACCCTGCCCACAGGCGACAATGTGAAACTAGACCAAGCCTACATCTGGAATAACGTCTGTATTGGAGATGGGGTGGAAATCTACAGATCTGTCGTATGCAACGAAGTGGAGGTTAAACCTGGAGTCAAACTGAATGAACACTGCGTTTTAGCATTTAACGTAAGTACGACTCCATCTAACGCAGAGAGCTCCATCTAACAGGAGAGCTTTTTGAGCCAGTATGTATATAGTCCTACAAGAGAAGGGGCAGTACTGGACCTAGGGAATGAAGCCGGGCAAGTGGTGGAAGTGTCAGTGGGGGAACATTTCGGGGATGGTGACCATAAGTCTGTAAGATTTAAGGTAGCTATGGAAAAGGACAAAGATGGACCGAAAATAAAGGTACTGAATTGGGGGAAAGCCAATTTTAAGATGATAAAACAGGATCTGGCCAAAGTGGACTGGGAACAGCTCCTTGTAGGACAGTCGACATCAGATCAGTGGGAGTCATTCAAAGAGGAAATAGAGTTCAGAGTCAACATGTGTCCATTAAGGTGAAGGATAGGACCAACAAGTCCAGGGAACCCTGCATGTCAAGGGCTATAGAGGATTGGATCAGGTAAAAACAAAAGGAGGCATATGGCAGATTCAGAGTGCTGAAAACAGTGGAGGCACGAAAGGGTATAGAAAGTGTAGAGGGGGTACTTAAAAAAGTAATTAGGAGAGCGAAGAGGGGACATGAAAAAACATTGGCGGGCAAGATAAAGGAAAATCCTAAGGCGTTTTATGAGTATATGAAGGGCAAGAGGATAACCAGGGTAAGAATAGGGCTCATTAGGGACCAGAGTGGCAATATGTGTGTGGAGCCGGAGAACATAGGTGAGGTTCTAAATGATTGCTTTTCATCTGTGTTCGCTATGGAGAAGGACGATGTAGATGTAGAGATCAGGGAGGGGGATTGTGATATACTTGAACATATTAGCATTGAAAGGGAGGAAGTATTAGATGCTTTAGCGGGCTTAAAATTGAATAAATCCCCAGGCCCAGATGAGATGTATCCCAGGCTGTTATGTGAGACAAGGGAGGAGATAGCAGGGGCTCTGACACAAATTTTCAAATCCTCTCTGGCCACTGGAGAGGTACCAGAGGACTGGAGGACAGCGAATGTGGTACCATTGTTCAAGAAGGGTAGTAGGGATAAACCAAGTAATTACAGGCCGGTGAGTCTAACATCAGTGGTTGGGAAACTATTGGAAAAAATTCTGAGGGACAGGATTAATCTCCACTTGGAGAGGCAGGGATTAATCAGGGATAGTCAGCATTGCTTTGTCAGGGGGAGATCGTGTCTGACTAACTTGATTGAATTTTTTGAGTCGGTGATGAAATGTGTAGATGAGGGTAAAGCAGTTGATGTAGTCTATATGGACTTCAGTAAGGCTTTTGATGAGGTCCCGCCTGGGAGATTGGTTAAGAAGGTAAGAGTCCATGGGATCCAGGGCAACTTAGCAAATTGGATCCAAAATTGGATTGGTGGCAGGAGGCAGAGGGTGATGGTCGAGGATTGTTTTTGCGAGTGGAAGCCTGTGACCAGTGGTGTACCGCAGGGATCGGTGCTGGGACCTTTGCTGTTTGTAGTGTACATTAATGATTTGGACGTGAATATAGGAGTAATCATCAGTAAGTTCGCAGATGACATGAAAATTGGTGGTGTCGTAAATAGTGAGGAGGAAAGCCTTAGATTACAGGACAACATAGATGGACTGGTAAGATGGGCAGAGCAGTGGCAAATGGAATTTAATCCTGAGAAGTGTGAGGTGATGCATTTTGGGAGGACTAACAAGGCAAGGGAATATACAATGGATGGCAGGACCCTAGAAAGTACAGAGGTTCAGAGGGACCTTGGTGTACTTGTCCATAGATCACTGAAGGCAGCAGCACAGGTAGATAAGGTGGTTAGGAAGGCATATTGGATACCTGCCTTTATTAGCCGAGGCATAGAATATAAGAGCAGGGAGGTTATGATGGAGCTGTATAAAATGCTAGTTAGGCCACAGCTGGAGTACTTTGTATAGTTCTGGGCACCACACTATAGGAAGGATGTGATTGCACTGGAGAGGGTGCAGAGGAGATTCACCAGGATGTTGCCTGGGCTGGAGCATTTCAGCTATGAAGAGAGACCGAAAAGGCGAGGGTTGTTTTCCTTAGAGCAGAGAAGGCTGAGGGGAGATATGATTGAGGTGTACAAGATTATGAGGGGCATTGAGAGGTTAGATAGGAAGAAACCTTTTCCCTTAGCGGAGGGTCAAGAGCCAGAGGGCATAGATTTAAGGTAAGGTGCAGGAAGTTTAGAGTGGATTTGAGGAAAAACGTTTTCACCCAGAGGGTGGTTGCAATCTCTGGAACACACTGCCTGAAGAGGTGGTAGAGGCAGGAACACTCACAACATTTAATAAGTATTTAGGATGAGCACTTGAAATGCCATAGCATACAAGACTACAGGCCAAGTGCTGGAAAATGGGATTAGAATAGTTAGGTGCTTGGTGGCCGGCACAGACACGATGGGGCCGAAGGGCCTGTTTCTGTGCTGTATAACTCTATGACGCTATGATACTGCCCAAGGCATTCTCCTTAAGGACCTTTTATGTAGGTGTCATCCAGGTGAAGGTCATCCCCCTTCCCTCGAGCTTCCCTGAAAATTGATCAGGTTGTTGAGTCTCAAGGACAGGCGGTCTTGACTCTTGCACATGAGTCTGCTGGTTGATCTTCTGGCTCTAGGTGACTTGCATGTTCGGTTTTAACTGCAGATCCCATCATAGAGCAGGGCCCTATCACAGAATTGTTACAGTGCAGAAGGAGGCCATTCGGCCCATCGTACCCACACAGGCTCTCCGAATGAGCAATTAACGTGTTCAGGTGCAGTAACACCTGGACAACATCCAGGCTTGGGCTCATAAGTAGCAAGTAACATTCGCACCACACAAGTGCAAGGCAATGACCCTCTCAAGTAAGAAGGAATCTAACCATCTCCCTTTGATGTTCAGTAGCATTACAATCACTGAATTCCCCACTATCAACAAAATTTAAGGAATGTTTCTTCAAATCAGTTTTGTTTGGAGTTGTTTATTGGACTATTGGGGGGTCACCATTGACCAGAATCATAACTGGACCAGCCACATAATTACTGTGGTTTCAAGAGCAGGTCAGAGCTGGGAATTCTGCAGTGGTAACTCACCACCTGTCTCCCAAGTGCCTGTCCACCATCTACAAGGGACAAGTCAGGAGTGTGATGGAATACTCTCCACTTGCCTGGATGAGTACAGCTCCGACAACACTCAAGGAGCTTGACACCATCCAGGACAAAGCAGCCTGCTTGATTGGCGCCCCATTCACCACCTTCAGCATTCACTCCCTCCACAACAGACACACAGTGACAGCAGTGTGTACCATCTACAAGATGCACTGCACCGAGGCTCCTTCAACAGCACCTTCCAAACCCGTGACCTCTCCCATCTAGAAGGACAAAGGCAGCAGACGCATGGGAACACCACCACCTGTAAGTTCCTCTCCAAGCCACACTCCATGCTGACTTGGAACTATATCACCATGCGTTCATTGTCACTAGATCAAAATCCTGGAACTCTCTTCCTAACAGCACTGTTGATGTATCTACATCCCAAGGACTGCAGTGGTTCAAGAAGGCAGCTCACCACTACTTTCTCCAGGGCAATTAGTGATGGGCAGTAAATGCTGGCAAGCCAATGACCCCCCACATTCCCCGAATGAATAAAAAAAGTGTATAAAATAAAGGGCACAATTCTCCCACCAGAAAGGCCGAGAGGGGGGTTTTGACGACTGGGCAACTCTCAACCTCCATAAATTTGCCCAGGCATGCGCCATGGAGAGGTCACTCCATAGTTGCCTCACAGCGACTGAAACAACACGGAAGGCAGCAGTTACGGGTTATTAGCCACTCCAGGCGCTGCTTCACAAACCACTGACCACCTCCAGGCGCGTATCCATTGTCTCTCGAGATAAGGAGGCCCACAAGAAGAAGAAGAAGAAGAAGAAAGAATTCTAAACGGGGTGCAGGAGCAGAGGGATCTTGCTGTATATGTGCATAAGTCATTGAACATGGAAGGACAGATTGAGAGCGCGGTTAATAAAGCATACTGTATCATGGGCTTTATTAATAGGGGCATAGAGCACAAGAGCAAGGAAATCATGTTGAACATTCCAAAAATAGTACTGAAGAACCAGCCTTGCCCCTAGCCAAACTGTTCCAGTACAGCTACAACACTGGTATCTACCTGGCAATGTGGAAAATTGCTCAGGTATGTCCTGTACATAAAAAGCAAGACAAATCAGCCTTGGAAAAGCCCATGGCAATGAGGACGGCTAATTGATGAAGTACATAATGAAATATTTGTTGTCGCTCTCATGAAGCTGTTTGTATTCTGCACAGGCTGTTGAACTTTAAGAGTAAAGGTGTGATTGCCTGTTTGAAACAGGTTGTGCTGAAATTGCTCAGGTAGCTTGTCGGTGGCTGTAAACGATGCAGGGGAATGCAGCCAGGTTGAAAGATTTCATCGGAACACTAACCTGTCTGAACTCTTCTCAAATACTGAGGGTCGTAGACTTACAGAATAGAGCATGCCATTCAGCCCAACCCTTGGTTCTGCTGCACACGAGCCTCCTCCCACATTACTTCATTTCGCCATATCAACATATCCTTTATCCCTTTCTCCTTCATTTGTTTATCTAGCTGTCTCTTAAAAGCATCTGTGCTATTTGCCTGAACCACTCCATGTGGTCACAGGTTCCACATAGAATGGCCCACCAAATCTGCTGTGGCTCTTTGGAAGAGCAATCTAGTTGATCTGCAGTCTTATTTCAAATTTCCCGAGGTTTATTTCAAGCCTGTGAGGATTTTTTCCAATCTTGGGATGTGGGCATCGCTGGCAAGGGCAGCATTTATTGCCCATCTCGAATTGCCTTCTTGAACTGCTGCAGTCCATGTGATGTAGGTACACCCACAGTGCTATTAGGAAGGGAGTTCCAGGATTTTGACCCAGCAACAGTGGCCAAGAAATTTCCAAGTCAGGATGATGTGTGACTTGGAGGAGAACTTGCAGGTGGTGATGTTCCCATGCGTCTGCTGCCCTTATTCTTCTAGGTGGCAGAGGTCGCGGGTTTGGCAGGTGCTGTCGAAGAAGGCTTGTTGAGTTGCTGCAGTGCATCTTGTATATGGTACACACTGCTGCCACTGTGCGTCGGTGGTGGAGGGAGTGAATGTTTGTGGATGGGGTGCCAATCAAGCGGGCTGCTTTGTCCTGGATGGTGTCGAGCTTCTTGAGTGTTGTTGGAGCTGCACCCATCCAGGCAAGTGGAGAGTATTCCATCACACTCCTGACTTGTGCCTTGTAGATGGTGGACAGACTTTGGGGATGCAAGAGATGAGTTACTCACCACAGAATTCCCAGCCTCTGACCTGCTCTTGTAGCCATGTAGTTTAGATTGAAATCTGTTGCATTTATTGCAAAACACATTTTTGCTAAGTTACCAAGTGAAATAATACCCAAGATTCCCAAGAGTGTTAAGGTACCTGAAGGAAACACTATGTTATGCGGAGGAAGCTGCAGTAGATGCGCTCTAATTGATTCAATCTCACTTTTCCTAGGTGGTTGTAGGGCCTAATATGTCCCTTCCAGAAGGTACTGTAGTCTCCTTGCACCTGCCAGATGAGGACGAAGGTGAAGATGAAGATGAGTTCAGCGATGATGCAGCAGTAAACCACACACCGTCGAAAGCAAAGATGAAAGGTGAGTTGGTTCCACTTAAAGTTTCAGCTTGGCTCACTCTCACCTCTGAATCAGAAGGCTGTGTGTTCAAGCCCCACGCAAGCACATCATCCAGACTGCAAGTCCCAGTGAAGCACCGAGGGATTGCTGCACTGTTAGAGGTGTATCTTTCGGATGAGGCGTTAAATCGAAACCCCAGTATGCCTATTCACATGGATATAGAAGATCCCTCGGCATTATTTCGAAGAGTAGCAGGGGAGTTCTCCTTGACCAACATTCAACCAGTGCCTTTAAGCACAAATTAACTGGTCGTTTATCTCGATGTTGTTTGGAGCACGTTGCCTTATTCAAACCAGCTGCCACTTGGACTGACTAGTAACTCTTTGACTGTGGAGCACTTTGAGAAGGCCAGAGGATGTAAAAGGCACTATATCAGTGCGAGGTCTTTCTTTTCAAGCGGTGAAATGATTTGTTAATATAACCTTTCATATCTGGAAGAGGGCTGACTGAATGGCATTTGGAACTCTCGAGTTGGCCTTAGTGTACCGGAGGGGAAATGCTGACGATGGCGCCCTCTTCTGATCACTGTCAGATGCCCCTTGCTGAATGTGGGTGTTGCGAGAGGACAGGATTGAGTCTGGCTTCGATGGAACCGACAGTGAAGTGTTCTGCTGCCGCTCACTAACTAGACTCGACAGTGAAGAGCAGCCGCATCATCAAAGCGAGAGGCTGTCGGACTTCTCCCCTCCCCCACCCTTCTGTGAGGTCCCCCCTCCCCCCCACCCCGCGAGGCTGTTCTCCAGTGCGTGCCCCCTCGCAAGGTTGTTCCCCAGACAGTGTCCTCTTGCGAGGCTGTTCCCCAGGAATAAAAACAGAAAGTGCTGGAAATACCCAGCAGGTCAGGCAGCATCTGTGGAGAGAGAAGCAAAGTTAACATTTCAGGTCTGTGACCTTATATCAGGGAACAACAGGTACCATTTACAAGTGCAGGAGTGCTAATGATTTACAAGAGGCTTAAATCACCTGTAAACAGGCATTAAGCAGCTGGAAAGTGCTGAGCACTGCTACCTGATATACAGGCTTGAATGCCCAAACTGCTGGCATACCGTGTTACCTCCGTGAACAGCTTTTCCTGTCCTTACTGCTGTCTTTTTGTTCCGGTCTCCTTGGAACCTCTTTGGAGACCCGGGGACAGCTTAGGGACATGGTGCCATGACATGATTGCATGGAGGTGGTCGGAACTGCTGAGCTTGTCCCTTTCTTTGGGATTATTTTGCGTCACTCACCTTCTCTGTGATGATACATCAGACCAGATCCTCCAGGTTTCCACCCATCACCCAGTGCTCAGTGATTGGTTCCCGGTCCGGAAATGCCTCGACTTTAAAATTCCCGTCCTTGTGTCACTCTTATTTCTGAAGAATCATCCAGCTCCAAAACCCTACAAGATCTCTGTGCTCCTCCAATTCTGGCCTGTTTTGCATCCCTGATTATAATCGCTCTGGTGTTGGCAGCCGTGCCTTCTGACATTCCCTCCTTAAACCTGTCCGCCTTTCTATCCTCATTTAAGGTGCTCCTTAAAATCGACCTCTTTAACCAAGCTTTTGCTCAACTGTTCTCATATCCTTCTGTGGCTCGATATCGAACATTGTTCGATCAGGCAGCTGTAAAGCACCTTGGGACCTTTTGCTGTGAGATGAGCCCTTGAAATGCCATAGCATACTGGGCTACGGGCCAAGTGCTGGAAAATGGGATTAGAATAGTTAGGTGCTTGATGGCCGGCACAGACACGATGGGCCGAAGGGCCTGTTTCTGTGCTGTATAACTCTCTGACTCTGTGACTCTTAAGTGCTTATGTAAATGCATATTGTTGTTGTTTCCGGGCCAGAGAAGGTGGTTATTTCATCGGCACATCTGAGAATCTGCCAGGAAAGTGGGAATGTGCTGCTGTCAGAGTAAGATTTTTTTTTTAATTAATTCATGGGATGTGGGCGTCGCTGGCTAGGCCAGCAATTATTGCCCCTCCCTAAATACCCTTGAGAGGGTGGTGGTGAGCTGCCTTCTTGAACTGCTGCACTGCATGTTGGGTAGGTACGCCCTCAGTGCTGTTAGGAAGGGAGTTCCAGGATTTTGACCCAGCGACAGTGAAGGAACGGTGATATTGTTCCAAGTCAGGATGGTGTGTGACTTGGAGGGGAACTTGCAGGTGATGGTGTTCCCATGCATCTGCTGCCCTTGTCCTTCTAGGTGGTAAAGGTCGCGGGTTTGGAAGGTGCAGTCTAAGGGAGCCTTGGTGCGTTGCTGCAGTGCATCTTGCAGTTGGTACACACTGCTGCCACTGTGTGTCGGTGGTGGAGGGAGTGAATGCTTGTGGATGGGGTGCCAATCAAGTGAGCTGCTTTGTCCTGGATGGTGTCGAGCTTCTTGAGTGTTGTTGGAGCTGCACCCATCCAGGCAGGTGGGGAGTATACCATCACACTCCTGACTTGTGCCTTTTGGATGGTGGACAGGCTTTGGGGAGCCAGGAGATGAGTTACTCACTGCAGGATTCCCAGCCTCTGACCTACTTTTGTAGCCACAGTATTTATATGGCTATGCCAGTTCAGTTTCTGGTTAATGGTAGCCCCTAGGATGTTGATAGTGGGGGATTCAGCGATGATAATGCCATTGAATGTCAAGGGGAGATGGTTAGATTCTCTCTTGTTGGAGATGGTCGTTGCCTGGCACTTGTGTGGCGTGAATGTTAGTTGATCATTCAGGTCTCTTCAATTTGCACATATAGTGGGCAGAAGGAGGCTTGCACAATTGAAGTCAGTTGCTCTTTAATAAAGGGAGTTTTTTCAGTCAACTTTTGAAATTGCTGCAACTAATATTATGAACTCGAACTCTCAACTTCCATCCATTACTTTAAATGCGTAAGTGTGCAGGTGTGTCATAAATCACACCATAAAACAGAGACAATACTGACTATGTCTCACTCCATCCATTGTTACACAGGCTACAATCAGGATGAAGTGGGATCACAGGGCGTAGGATATATCTGGAAGGTTGCGACCGAGAGTGAGAATGAAGATGAGGAGCTGGTGCAGGATATGTGGGGTAAGGATTCTTATGAAAAATATAAGAAATGAATGACGAGGAATCTTTTAAGTCTAACCCAGCTGGTCTTTTACAGAGATCAGCCCCAGCAATTCACCTTTTCTACATGGGCTGTATTCTGCCCTCTCTCCAGCAAGACACATGATTGCATCTTGAACCCATTCATATTGCGTAGTTCAGTGTGCATCCCTGGTAACTTATTCCGCAATTGCATTCCTGTTTCAAAGGTGCCATTTCACAGATGAGAAATTGAACCGAGGCCCCGTCTGCCCCCTCAGCTGGATGTAAAAGATCCCATGACACTATTTTGAAGAAGAGCAGGGGAGTTCTCCCTAGGTGACCTGACCAATATTTCTCACTCAACCAACTTCACTAAAACAGATAATCTGTTTCTTACCTCATTGCTGTTTGTGGGATCTTGCAGTGCACAAATTGGCTGCCTCGTTTTCGATATTACAAGAATGACTGCACTTATTAAAAAGTACTTCCTTGGTTGTACAGTGCTTTGGTACATCGTGAGGTAGTGACATGTACTATAGAAATACAAGATGGGATTTTCTTTCTATAGGTGGAAATATATAGAAATAACGTGGTATCAGGCCATTGGGCCCAACTAGTTAATGTTGGCACTTACCCTTCACGTGAGTAAAGGTTTCTGCTAACATTCTCGATACATAAGATTAAATGATGAGTAAAAAATCTAAGCTGTACTGGACATCAGGAAAACCCTGAGCAGGTATGGCAGTGGCCAGAGTTATGATACTGATTATTTCTGAAACAGTTTGACAAGAATATCCAGTGTATCATGTGATTGGCTTCTTTATTTCCATCGGGGTTTTAAAAAAAAAGCTTTACTCAGAAAATGGCATCGCTTGTTTTGATGATGTAGCCCCAAAACTGAGAGCTTGTCAGTAACACTATCTGGCATCACCATCCCCAACCACTGATAATATAAGTGGGGAAGTGGCGGCAGGGTGAAGGAGTAGCAACCCTGTAGTCAATTTCAGAGCAAGCTCTGGGAAATCCTTCCTCACCTTCCTACATCAAGGAGGCCCTATGGAGACCACAGTTACCATGGCACATCAGTAGTTGAACTTAGACAATTCACCTATGAAGAGCCCCAAAAGTGATAGCTGTTAATTGTCCTTGTGGATCATTATTAGCTCTGGCCTCACTCAAGTTTTGCTGGGGCTAGTCTGGGTCATATTGTTTTGCCAAGAAAGGTCTCCTGGGACCTCTTTGTTCCACATGGACTACATACGTGACCCGTTCTGCCTGGTATGAGCTTTACCCTCCAGCTTCCTGCCTTCTCATCACAATTTTTTCCCCTTTGCAGGTCTAACGCTGCAGCCTGAATCTGGGAGTGAGAGTGAAAGTGAGATGAGTATCAGCTCACAAGAGGCAGACAGCAGAAGTGTCTCACCCCAGCTGGATGATACAAAAGGTGAGGTCTCATGGGCTACTCTGGACAGGTAGAAATAGTGGATTTGGTGCTAGGTAATAAGGTAGCACAGGTGGGTCAAGTCAAATCTTCCTAACTGCTCTATTGATTCCTCACCTGTGTGAATGTTAACGAGGGCAGTGTTAGGAGGTGTTAGAATCTGCCTTGTCATCCCTGAACTACAGGGAGGAAATAAATCCTGATCGGTGCCCTTTGCTCTGGACTCACTGCAGGAGTTCCTCAGGGTAGTGTCCTAGGCTCAACCGTCTTCAACTTCTTCAACCTTCCCTCCATCATAAGGTCAGAAGTGGGGATTTTCAGTGATGATGGCATAGTGTTCAATACCATTCACAAGTCCTCAGGTATTGAAGCAGTCTGTGCCGCATGCAGCAAGACCTAGACAGTGTTCAGGCTTGGGCTGATGAGTGGCAAGTAACATTCATGCTGCACAAGAGCCAGGCAATGACCTCTAACAAGAGAGAATCTAACCATCTCCACTTGATGTTCCGGCATTATCATTGCTGAATCCCCCACTATCAACATTCTGGGGCTCACCATTGACTAGAAACTTAATTGGACCGGACACAAATACTGTGGCTATAAGAGCAGGTCAGAAGCTGAGAATTCTGCAGCCAGTAACTCACCACCTGACTCCCCAAAGCCTGTCCACCATCTACAAGGCACGAGTCAGGAGTGTGATGGAATACTGTCCACTTGCCTGGATGGGTGCAGTTCCAACAACACTCAGGAAGTTCGACACTATCTTGGACAAAGCAGCCCACTTGATCGGCACCCCATCCATCACTTTAAACATTCCCACCACCTTCTACATTCACTCCCTCTACCACTGACACACAGTGGCAGCCGCGTGTACTATCTACAAGATGCACTGCAGAAATACACCGAACCTCCTTCATCAGCACCTTCCAAACTCACAACTTCTACGACCTAGAAGGACAAGAGCAGCAGATGCATGGAAACACCACCACCTGAAAGATCCCCTCCAAGCCATACACCATCGTGACTTGGAAATATATTGCCATTTCTTCACTGTCACTGGATCTTTGAACACCCTCCCCAAATGCACTGTGGGTGTACCTGCATCAGATGGACTGCAGCGGTCCAAGAAGGCAGCTCACCACCGCCTTCTTGAGGACAATTAGGGAGGGGCAACTAATGCTGGCCTTGCCAGCGATGACCCACATCCCATCATGAATAATTTTTTAAAACTTTGTTACTTTAGCAGCACCATCACCTCGAAGTCACACACCATCCAGACATGGACCTATATTGGGCTCCGTTCAATTTGCTGGGTCAGCATCCTGCAATTTCATTACCGTGCACCATCACCACGAGGTCTGCACTGGGTGGGGGTGGGATGTCAAAAAGAAGGCTCATCACCTCAGGGCTATTGGGGATGGGTGATAAATGCAGCCTTGCCAGTGTCGCCCACGTCCAGAGAATTAATTACTTAATTAAATTGCAAGAGAAGGATCAGTGAGCACAGGTTTAAACTAGTAAAAGTTGAGGAATGGTTATCAGGAAGTTTGTTTCACAAGAAGTGTTGGATGGGCTCCTAAATAGTGTTGTGAGCCAAAATAACTCCTGGCATCATTTAAGAGGCAATTAGATACTGCCGTGGAGGACTTCAGTGTCAGGTAGGATGAACTGTGATGGGCTGAATGTTCATTGCCTTTTTTGTAATTATCCCGTGACCTCAATTCACACAAAAATGTGAAAGATTCTGTTCCAGGAAATTCTGGATTACAGTCTGAGCAAACCTGCTCAGGCACGTAATTAATAGCTGTTTCAGACACTCAGGGTGGGGGAAAGTGGTTCCCTTTCTTGTCTGCTCACACATGTATTCCTGGAGCAGATCCAGAGTTTGCTCGAGTTAACTGAGCAAGCAGGTGTTATACTCCTCGAGTTAGCCTCGACCCATCCCCGCATGACTGGACTCTGAAATCTGCCTGCTGTGTTGTTTCCTTGGTTTTGCAAAACTATTTTTAAAATCAAATCGCCCTCTTTGGCAAACTTTCTCGAGACTGTGGGCTTGCTGTGGCCTGATCTCTGATTGGAGCAACCAATGTCATGTGACAGGCAGGAATTTAAAGCCAGTCAAAGTGGTGTATATGTCATGTTGATGGAGCACGGAGAATTGTTTTTGTTTTTTACTTTTGGACATAAAATCATAGATTGAAACAGCGCAGAAGGAGGCCATTCAGCCCATCGTGCCAGTGCTGGCTGTTTGGTAGAGCTATCCAATTAATCCCACACGCCTGCTCTGTTTCCATAGCCCTGCAGTTTTTTCCTTTTCAAGTATTTATTCAATTCCCCTTTTGAAAATTACTATTGAGTCTGCTTCCACCACCCTTTCAGGCAGTGCATTTCAGATTGCAACAACTCACTGCATTTAATAAAAAAAAAGTTTCCTCATCTCCCCTCAGATTTGTTTGCCAGTTTCTTAAATCTGTGTCCTCAGATTTACCGAACCTGCTGCCACTGGAAACCGTTTCTCCTTATTTACTCCATCAAACTCATTCATGAATTAGACTTTCTCTGCTCTAAGGAGAACAAACCAAGATTCTCTAGTCTCTCCAAATAGCTGAAGTCCATTGTAGTAAATCATGCTGCCAAAAGAATTCATTTCTTTTAAAAAAAAAGTCTATTTTCGTCCCCTTCAGAAATTACTGCACTTTTTTCCTCTGATTTGTTCCTTTGCACCAGCTCTTCCTGCCGGCCGACAGTTCCATGTCACCAGTCATCCTCCGTTTCCTTGTCCAACTGTCCATTCCTGATGAGAGCGCTTTGGGGCAGCGACTATTTGACCACAGGTGTCAGTTCAGCTGAGCTGCACACTTCTCTGTTATTAGTGGCACAGTCATAATTACCTAGACTTTACTGCACAGAAACTGGCCACTCTGCCCCACTAGTCTATCCTACTGTTGCTTTCTGCCTCTTGTGCTTATCTAACTTCCCCTTTAATGCACCTATGCTATTCGCCTCAAACCTCCATGTGGTGGCGAGTTCCCCTTCTCTCTGGGGGAAAAACAGCTCTCCTGAATTCCCTGTTGGATTTCTAGGTGGCCGTCTTATATTTATGCATGTTAGCTTTGGATGCCCCCACAAGTGGAAACGTAACCTCCACGTCTACCCTATCAAACTCCTTCATAATTTTAAAGGCCTCAATCAGGCCACCCCTCAGTCTTCTCCTGTCAGAGATTAGATAGCTCAGTACAGACCGGATTCGAGTCCGGCACCTTCCTGGTCTCTCGCTTGGCATCTCATTGAATAAACTAGATGAGCTGCTTCATTCCTACTTCCGAAAGAAGTGTTGTTTAACTTAATGTTTTTAAAATTCTCTTCATATGTGTGTGTATACGTAAGTCTGTTAGGGTAAACATATTATAATTGGAACAAAATTCAATTATTTGTAAATAGACTGTATACAGTATTGAACTGAGTACAGCAGGACCTGGTTCCTGCTGATTGCAGATATACTGCACTTAAACAGGCTGTAATAAGACTAAGAAACTGGGATTGTGAATGACTTGTATATATAAAACAAAACACTTCAAGTTCTTCCCTGAGGATTTAATGAAGTAATAAGCCATGTGGACCAGGAGGATTCCCTCTCTACTAAGATAGCTGATCTCGACCAAGGCAGCAGCAGGAGACCCTATAATCAGCCCCTGGGATAAGCTCCTGATTGCTGTCCAGCATGGGCTTGTGTATCTAAGCATTGAATCTGTGATGCCATTTAAAGTTGATAACCCGCCAAAGTCCGCTGTGGAAGTTTGCCCCGTGCAGAATGGTCGCTTGGGTAAGGTGTCTGGAACTGTACCTTGATGGGCGTTCGACATCAGGAGAAGGAGAAAGTAAATTGGTAAGAAAGGGGGAAAAAAATCAATTTCTTCTTGGGTCCAGTTTGGTTGCTGCAGCTGCTAAAATTTTCACGTGGCTTCATTGTTTTAATTGCCAGTCTCTAATACTGACAGAAGAACATTCTAGAGATCTGGTTCTGCAGTACGCTGTGCCTTAACGTCGCTTGTTCCCCTTTCTCTCCTCCCCCACCCCCCCCCCCCCGCCACCTTTTACAGTCTTTCAGAATGAAGTTCTTGGCACGCTGCAGCGAGGCATGGAGGAAAATATTTCTTGTGATCACCTTGTGCTGGAGATCAACTCTCTCAAGTGAGTAACTGTTGACCTTTAGGTGTTTGAACCCAGTCAGTTTTTGCAGAAAGAACGTGCATTTATTTAGTGCCTTTTCGCGTCTCAATGGCATCCCAAAGTAGCCCACAAGATTAATTATTGCACAGTGTTGTTACGCAGTTTAACTGAGCATCCATTTTATACGCAGTAAGATCCCATAAATTGCTGTGAGGTGGGTACTATTGAGTAAGAGGAATCCTGTGCAAAATTCCCTGATATTCTGTAATTAGTGTCGTGGGGATCTTTAAAATTTTCTTGACCCACTGGTGCAGGCAACCGGTTGAGCATCTCATCCAAACCATCTTTGGGTACAGATCTCGAGTGACGTTGAGGATCTCCCAGAGTTTCAACAACCTTTGTTGGTTTTCCTGCTGATCACTCTCCATAAACTTGAGCTCATCCAAAACTCTGCTACCCGTATCCTACCTCACACCACGTCCTGCTCACCTTTCACTATGCTCACTGACTAATGTTGACTCCTGGTCTGGCAGTGTGTTGATTTTAATTTCTCGTCCTTGTGTTCAGATCCCTACAAGCCTTCAAGATCTCTGCGCTCCTCCAATTCTGGCCTCTTGTGCATCCCCAGTTTTCATCGCTCCGCCATTGGTGGTCGTTCCTTCACCTGCCTGGGCCCTCAGCTCTGAAATTCCCTCCCTAAACCTCCCTTTACTTTCTCTCTGTCTGTTAAGGCGCTCCTTAAAATCTACCTCTTTGACCAAGTTTTTGGTCGCCTGTCCTAACATCTTTAGATGGCTCAGTGTCAAATTTTGTCTTCCGTGAAGTACTTTGGTAAGTGTTACTATGTTAAAGGTGCTATATAAATGCCAGCTGTTTTGATTTTTTTTTCCCTCTCCCAGGTATGCTTATAACATCACCATAAAGGATGTGATGCAGATCACCACTCAGGTGATCCTGGAAATACCCCTGCAACAGCATGGAGACAAAGCCTCAGCCAACCAGTACAGCAACACTCTCATCCCCGTGAGTATTTGGACCAAAGGAATAACTCTCAAGGTGGTGGAACAAGGAGCACACAGTAGCTCAGAGTCAGCAGATCACGTATGGGGAAGTTAGCCCTGGGGCTGGAGATTTGCCATGCATGGTGGAACGAGGCCATTGGGTGGGTGGATTTGGGGCACGTGGATTTCGAGCTTGGTTTGCTGGGACACAGAGTCATCGAAGCTTGAGAAGGTGGGCGGCGCAGTAATGGGTACACTGAAGTCTGCAGGTGTGGTCTCAGGACCCAGAGTTTCGCATTAACTGAAGCCCTTTTCGACATGACACAGAAGGTGCTATCTGTCACTGTAGAGTAGGGGGCTAGTTCAAGCTGGAGGTGGGAATAAAAGGGAAACACTGGGGCAGACGTGTATCAGAAAGGACATGGGGTGTACCCATGGCATCTTTTCATGAAGTGAGCCACAAAGGACTAGGTGTGCCAAATGTTGCTTTATTGAGAAATCTTATGCAGGAAGTGCGTAGGAACAAGAGTTGGCTATTCAGCCCCTTGAACCTGTTCTGCATCATGACTGATGTGTATTTACCTGCCTTTGATCCATATCCTTTAATATCCTTTCCTAATGAAATTCCTGCAATCTGAGCGTGGAAAATCACAATTGACACCCAGCATCCACAGCTTTTTAGAAGAAAGAGATCCAGATTTTCACTGTCCTTTGTATGATTAGGTGCTTCCAGATTTCACACCTGAATGGTCTAGCTCCAATTATAAGATTGGTTCTGTATTTCCCTCACCAGAGGAAATAGTTTCTCTATATCTACCATAGCAAATACTATTGTCATTTGAAACACCTTGGTTCGATTACCCTTCTAAAACTCAAGGGAATAAAAACCAAGTTTATGTCCTCATAATTTAACCTTTTAAATCCGGCATGGACTCAATGGGCCGAATGGCCTAATTCTGCAGTTATATAGTTATCACTCTAAGTTGTGTTCTTGTACTAGGCGAATTTACTCTGAACCCTCTCCAAGGCCAGTATATCTTTCCTGAGGTGTGGTGCTCAGAATTGAACAAAGTACTCCCAGTGTGGTCTAACTATAGCTTTATACAACTGTAGCGTTACTTCCTTCCCTTTGTATTCCAGCCTGTTTGAGATAAAGGCCAACATTCCCGTAGCTTTTTTGATTGCTTTTTGTACCTATGCACTAGCCTTTACTGATTTGTGTACATGGACACCCAAATCTCTCTGCTCCTCCACAGCCCCTGGTTTCTTACCCTGAAGATAATATCCTGATTTGTCTTTCTCAGACCGAAAGTAGATGATTTCACACTTGCCCATATTGAACTCCATTTGATCCACTCACGTATCTGTCTGTCTCTCTGACTTCCTATTCCCATCTGCATAACTTACTGTGAAATAATACTAAAGGCAAATTACTGCGGATGCTGGAAGTTGAAATATAACCAGGAAATACTGAGCAGGTCAGGCAGCAACTGTGGAGATCCTACCCCTTTCCATGCCTCTGTAGCTGCTTAAAATCTGTTGCATCTCTAACCTTTGCCAGTTCTGATGAAAGGTCACAAACCTGAAACGTTAACTCTGTTTTTCTCTCTCTACAGATGCTGCCTGACCTACTGAGTATTTTCAGCATTTTCTGTTTCTCTTACCATGAATTAATAATTGTTAAGTAAAGCCTGGGTTTTAGTAGCTTGCCAGTCTGGGGTTTGGGGGCTGTGGTGGGGGAGCGGGTAGATGAGTAAAGGGAATTAGTAATCCACAGAATGAATGAGGCAGTGCAATGAGCCATGACAACATAGTGAAGAAGATTCTGAATAGAATGTGCTTTCTCGGGACATACAAAAATATGGGCGGTTAGGAAAATATCAGCTAGTCCCATCCAGCCTATCCTGAGCAGTCTAATACATCGAAGCCTCTTGAACCCCTAGTGTTTCCTCCAATCAGTCGTCATGTAATCTCCTGGGTGAGGCAAAAGAGACAGATTTACTTTTAAAAACTACTAAGCCAGTTCAGAAAGGGGAGTAATCTGGGAAACTCCTCTCCAGCCCTGATGATGATCAAACAGATTCCAGCCGACGACACTGACCGTGACTTCCATGCTCAGTAGCCCAGCTGTCTTTTCCCTACCTATTTAGTTTGTCCACACACGGTAGTCCATTCATCATTTGAAATATCTCGGTTAAATCGCCTGACGTCTGCTATTCCAGGGACACAGTTCGCTCAGCCTGTTGTGATAACTAAGGCCCTTTAAACATGGGATCATTATTGAACCTCTTCCAGGACCACTATATCACGCCCATGTGAAAGGTCCAGAGCTGGACACTGTATTCCTGATGAGGCCTAACCAGGGTCTTTGTATAAGGACACTAGGGTTCTTTTTGTTTTCTCATCCCAAAGTGCTTTATCAATTAATTATTTTTAAAAGTACAGTCACTTTTATTATGCGAACAAGCACAGTAGGCAATCTGCACAGCAAGGTCCCAAATGCAATAAAGAGGTGAATATTTTGGGAGGAGCAACAGAGAGTCAGGCCGGTTATTCAGATCTTCTGAGGAACAGGAGAAAACGCTTGCAATGAGCACTCCAGGTGCAGCTGTACCACATGACTGGGAATGGCCGTACTAACTTGCCAAACTGTATAATATGTGAAAAATGTTGGCAGCTTGCTCTGACTGCAGGGGAACAGATGAAACGATAAGATTTGTTATTACTGACATGCTGTAAGCATTGCTGCAGGTCCATGTGCATGCGCAGTGCTTCTAGAGGCTGTATCATGAGTTGTGCCATAGTTTACGAGGTCAGTGATGTACCATGCAGACCTCTAAGACCCTACCTGCAAGTTTGCAGCACTCCCTCAGTTTTGCACTGGGAGTGTCAGCCTGAATTATGTGCTCAAGCGTCTGTAGTGTGGGTTGAACCCACAAACTTCTGACTCTTGGGGTGAGAGCTGATACCTATAGAGTTACTGTTTCTGTAGTTTTTTAAAATTTCATTAGGGGACAGACCTATGACCGTTACTCAGTGGTGCAGCAGTGTTTCTTCCAGATTGGGACTGTCGAGCTGGACAAAGATTTAGTAATACTGGCAGAGCATGAGGAGACCGGGATGTTGCCAACCTTTCAGCAGGTGCTGAGATTTCAGCACTTTTCACTGGCTCAGAGCGCTGGTGGTTTCATTTGGCAGTGTTGGGTTAAGTGGGGATTAACTGGAAGGAAAGAGAAGTGCTGGACAATTAGTGTGACCAAATTGATGCAGAGAATCTGAGCACTGGGTGCTGGAATACTGTTTCCAAGGAGCTGAACTTGAACCAGTGCAGAGCGACAAACTTTACCTTGCAAAAAGGATCTGACACAGAATGAGAAATGGAGCAGGAAGCACATCATTCACAGCAGCAGGTTGAAAACTCCTTTTTCAGCTCATCAAAGCCAGAAATGCGTGTGATGGAATACTCCCCGCTTGCCTGGATAGGTGTAGCTGTGACAGCGCTCAAAACTCAACACTACCAGGGCAAAGCAGTCTGCTTCATCGACAGCCCATCCAACACCTTAAACGTTCACTCACTCCATCTCTAGCACACTGTGTCTGCAGTGTGTACCATCTACAAGACGCACTGCAGCAACACAGAGCTTCTTTGACAGCACCTTCCTAACTCTCAACCTCCACCACCTAGAAGGATGAGGGCCGCAGGTGAAAGAGAACACCACCTCCTCCAAGTTCCCCTCCAAGTCACACATCGTCCTGACTTGGAAATATATCACCGTTCCTTCACTGTTGCTGGAACTCCCTTCCTAACAGCTTTCACCACACGGGCTGCCATGGTTCAAGAACCATGGAGTTACCCTTCTCAGGGGTAACTAGGGATGGGCAATAAATGCTGGCCTTGCTGGTGATGCAGAGTAAATGATGTTTTTTTTATTGATAAATTTATGGGGTGGTCAGACCTGAGAGAATGTTAGCTTATGCACAGGGTCAAGATGCAAATTTTAAATTTCCTATCAGTGATTTTCTTCTCTATGCATGATCATAGTATCGGTAGAAACTATACAATGTGGCATGACCACAAAACACGGTTAACGTATTTTTACCATGCACCATTATCAGCTGGGATATTAAGGATGTTAAACCTGATACTGGCCTGAAAAAAAGATATCTATATAGTAATATCACAGAACTAAAGTTCCAGCCACCAACCGCAAATCCAAAGTGAGGAAGAGTGTATGACTTTTTTTCCTCTTATTTCAGCTTCTGAAGAAGTGGGCGCAGGTTTTCAGGAATTATATCAAGAGAGCCGTAGATCACCAGAACTGCCTGGTTGCTATTGAGGAGTTTTTCGCTGAACATGAGATGCTCTGGCCCGCCCTCGTCAAGGTATGGCCCACTTTGACTTCACCTCTTCTCCTTTGCTTTTAACCATCCCCCACCTCGCTCGAGAGAGAGAGAGACTGGTTGGGGTAATCTGCAGGACCTCTGCCCATTTCTGTTCATAACCAACTGTCATCACTGCTGCAGGAGCGGCCCTCACTGCTTCCCTTTGGCTACACAGTTGAGATCCAGTGCAACACAGAACGAAAGAAAAAAAAACTTGCATTTATACAGAGCCATTCATGACCTCAGGATATCCCAAAGGGCTTAACAGCCAATGAAGTGCTTTTGAAACCTAGTCACTGTTTTAGGAAGCTCAGCGGGCAATTTGCACACAGCAAGCTCCCACAAGTAGCAATGTGATAATGACGAGATGATTTTTTTTTACTGATGTTGGTTGAGGGAAGACTACCATGCTGTTCCTTGAAATAGTGCCTGCACCTGAGACGACAAGCGGGACCTCAGTTTAACGTCTCATCAAAAAGATGGCACCTCCGACAGCGCAGTGGTACCTCAGTACTGCACTGGGAGAGTCGCTCTGGATTTTGTGCTCGAGACCCTGGATAATCTCTGTATTATTCTATCGAGTAAAACTTTCTCCCCTTTTTCATTTATTCCCTTTCCTTATCTCAAGAATGCTGATTCCTTGTCAGAGTGCAGTTACATGGGAGTCGAATGCACTGAGGCACCTTGCTTAAGGGTCAAATTTCACGTGTGACCCTTTTCATCATGTGTGGGTGGAATACTCAACTGCCAAAGCATCACAGCCAGATATGTCCTTGCTGACATCCATACTCAAGCCCTTTGCAGCAGAGGTTAGTGATCGGGGGCAGGAACCCTGACTGATGGATCCCTCTCTGTTTCACTCAGTGAAGTCGCTGTTGTAATGTGGACAGAAGCAGCTGACATGAACTAAGTCATTACAGACTGGGTGGAGCCTGTCCCCATACTGCGCTGTACATTATTCACTGGGTGAACTTGCGGAATCATCGTAAATAATTTCTTGTATTTTTGTGGAGGTGGTGGCTGCCAGGAGTATGCAGGGAAACTGCTTCTACACAAACTGTCGAGCACTTCATAATAGATACCACGTTGGTTAAATATAGAGTAATGCTTCCTGTACACTGTCCCATCAAACATTCCCAAGCTCCCAGGACAGGTACAGCACGGGGGTTAGATACAGAGTAAAGCTCCCTCTGCACTGTCCTATCAAACACGCCCAGGACAGGTACAACACGGGTTTAGATACAGAGTAAAGCTCCCTCTACACTGTCCCCATCAAATACTCCCAGGACAGGTACAGCACGGGTTTAGATACAGAGTAAAGCTCCCTCTGCACTGTCCCCATCAAACACTCCCAGGACAGGTACAGCATGGGGTTTAGATACAGAGTAAAGCTCCCTCTGCACTGTCCCCATCAAACACTCCCAGGACAGGTACAGCACAGGGGTTAGATACAGAGTAAAGCTCCCTCTACACTGTCCCCATCAAATACTCCCAGGACAGGTACAGCACGGGTTTAGATACAGAGTAAAGCTCCCTCTACACTGTCCCCATCAAATACTCCCAGGACAGGTACAGCACGGGTTTAGATACAGAGTAAAGCTCCCTCTGCACTGTCCCCATCAAACACTCCCAGGACAGGTACAGCACGGGGGTTAGATACAGAGTAAAGCTCCCTCTGCACTGTCCCCATCAAATACTCCCAGGACAGGTACAGCACGGGTTTAGATGCAGAGTAAAGCTCCCTCTACACTGTCCCCATCAAACACTCCCAGGACAGGTACAGCATGGGGTTTAGATACAGAGTAAAGCTCCCTCTGCACTGTCCCCATCAAACACTCCCAGGACAGGTACAGCACGGGTTTAGATACAGAGTAAAGCTCCCTCTGCACGGTCCCATCAAATACTCCCAGGACAGGTCGTCTTAACTCATCCTGTTCCAGCACATGAAAGAACTGGATGTCTTGAAGGGGAAGCTTTGCCTCATCCTGTTTATCCAGTTGGGGATAGGAATCCTGACCAAGTTTCCCCTCCCTAACTCCAGGATACTGAGACCCTTTGTTAACCCCTGCCCTCTGCCTCAGCTGAGACCAGCTCACTTGCTCATTATTTTGGCACTTCTAGCTGTTGCCACTTGGTGGTACTGTTAACTTCATGCACCACATTGTACTGATTTTCTGGAAAATGCGAAAGTTTAGTGTCAAAAATGTTTGTACACTCTTCGTGTTTGGCTGTTCTGCTGAGAAATGTATTGCCTGCCGTTGGCAGATTGCACTTTCAAGTTGATGGTTATGTCAATAAAAAGCTCCCCACCACTCCCTGTGACCCATTTCGAGAAACTGAATGTCCTAGTAGCCAGTCCCAACCCGGCTCATGCTCAAATGCCGACCGCTTGAGTGAGATATCGGAAAGGTGCTGACGCCAGTGGAATTGTTACCCAGCAAAACGGTCGATGGCCACAAGAGAAAAGGGGGAGGGGGGGGGTGGGCAAGGAGTTATTGGGAAAGGCAAAGATTAATATAAATGTGATCATGAGTGTGTGAAACGCTCATGCTGTATCCACCTACACTGAGAAATGCCCAGCTGTACAGTTCCGGATTCTGTCCTTCCAAACTTGAGTTGTGCCTGGTGAGAGCAGTTTGAACTGAATAATACTGGGGTTGACGTCTGTTATGGCTGGTGGTAGTAATGTATAGTGATTGAAGATTTACACAGAATTAAAGACTGTTAGTTTCCTTGTGTTTTCACTATAATATGTTGATATCAGTACACTAAACCAGCTCAGCAACAGCACTTTATCCTTTTAACTCTTCAGTTTACACGTTGGGATAATTAATAAATCTGGAGACCCATTTTTACTTTAAAGTTTCCCATATCCTGCGTCAAGCAAAGTTTTCAATCATTATTTTTATTTTCCCCCCCCTTGCTGTTACACAATTCTCAAACAAGCAGAGGGGGATAATTGATAGAAAATTAAATAAGCTGTTTGACATCTCCGTTTATATAACTGGGCTCTTCTGAGAGCAGGCAACAACTTGCGTTTATATAGATAGCACCTTTAACATAGTAAAACGTCCCAAGATGCTTCATCGGCGCAATTATTAAACAAAATTTGTCACCGAGCCACATAAGGAGATATTCAGGCAGCCGACCAAAAACTGGTCAAAGAGGTAGGTTTTAAAGAGCATCTTAAAGGAGCAAAGAGAGGCAGAGACATTTAGGGAGGGAATTCCAGAGCCTGGAGCCCAGGTAGCTGAAGGCATGGCTGCCAGTGGTGGAGCAATTAAAATCAGGGATGATCAAGAGGCCAAAATTGGAGGGGTCTAGAGATCTCTGAAGGTTGTATGGCCGGAGAAGATGACAGAGATAGAGAGGGGCAAGGCCATGGAGGTAGGGGCCTGCTTTAGGTTGGGAAAAAGAACCCGACCGAACCACAGCGGACCCGAGCCCGACCCGGCCCGGCCCGAGTCCCTCCGATTTTGCCCCGAGCCCGACCATCACTTTACTTACCTTCCCACTGGGAAGCTCCACCGAGCTGCAGCACACACGCTGTGACGTCATAGTGATGTCATCGCGCATTGCGCAGACTCAGTTTCTTCCCGGACTCCCAGCTCAGGTAAGTTTTTTTTAAATTTCAATACTTACCGACAGAGCGCTTAGCGTGTGTGTCCGACCCGACCTGGATTCGGCCCGGGCCGACCCGACCCGAACCCGACACATGTCATCGGGTCCCGTCGGGTTCGGGTCGGGTAGCAGGCCTCTGCATGGAGGGATTTGAAAACAAGGATGAGAATCTTAAAATGGAGCCGTTGCTTAACCAGGAGCCAATATAGGTCAGTGAGCACCATGAGCGAATGGGACTTGTTGCAAGTTTAGATATGGGCAGCAGAGTTTGGGATGAACTGAAGTTTATGGCGACAAGATTGTAAATTCTTTTAAACTGAAAGCTGATGAGTTTATTCTATGTCCTGCTCAGGCACTGATGACACTGTATCAGCTGGAAGTGTTGGGCGAAGACACCATCCTCTATTGGTTCTCTCAGAATGTGTATACAGAGAAGGGAAGAAAGCTTCGAAAGCATCAAGGGGTGAGTGCATGGCTGTCTATCTCCTCTTGACTTAATTGTTATCTGTGATAGTTACATTAATGAGTTCTGTATATGTGTGGTTAAATTATACAGCACAGAAGGAGGCCATTTGGTCCAGCATGCCAGTTCTTTGACAGAGCTATCTAATTAGTCTCACTCCCCACTCTCTCAAACTTCCCTTTTTAAGTATATATCCAGTTGCCTGTTGACAGATACAATTGTATCTGCTTCCAGCGCCTTTGTGGCATTGCATTCCAGGTCATAACACGTGCTGCATTTCCTCATATCCCACTTGGATTTTCTTCCCAATTATGTTATGAATCATGGAAACGTAGAGCACAAAAGGAGGTTATTCAGCCCGTTGTGCCTGTGCTGGCTCTTTGAAAGAGCAGTCGTGCTTCGTCTCACACCCATGTTTTTTGTCCATAACCCTGTAAGTCTAACTCCCTTTTAAAGTTTTTTATGGAATCAGCTTCAGCCTTGATTTCAGGTAAATCATTTCAGATCCCGACAGCTCCCTGAGTGAAATAATTTCCCCTCATCTTACCTCAAGATCTTTTGCCAATGATTTTAAATCTAGTTGGAGTCATACCTAGTGCAGAGGAAGCTGGTTGTGGTTGTTGGAGGTCAATCATCTCAGCTCCGGGACATCACTGCAGGAGTTCCTCAGGGTAGTGTCCTAGGCCCAACCACCTTCAGCTGCTTCATCAATGACCTTCCTTCATTCATAAGGTCGGAAGTGGGGATGTTCGCTGATGATTTTCACAATGTTCAGCACCATTCGTGACTCCTCAGATACTGAAGCAATCCATGTAGAAATGCAGTAAGACCTGGACAATATCCAGGCTTGGGCTAATGAATGGCAAGTCACATTCACACCACACTAGTGCCAGGCAATGGCCATCTCCAACAAGAGAGAATCTAACCATCTCCTTTGACATTCAATGGCATTACGATCGCTGAATCCCCCATTATCAATATCCTGGGGGGTTACGATTGACCAGAAACTGAACTGGAGTATCCATATACACCCTCCACCACCGACGCACAGTGGCAGCAGTGTGTACCAACTACAAGATGCACTGCAGCAACGCACCAAGGCTCCCTTAGACTGCACAGTGGTGCAGTGGTTAGCACCGCAGCCTCACAGCTCCAGCGACCCGGGTTCAATTCTGGGTACTGCCTGTGCAGGGTTTGCAAGTTCTCCCTGTGACCACATGGGTTTTCGCCGGGTGCTCTGGTTTCCTCCCACAGCCAAAGACTTGCAGATTGATAGGTAAATTGGCCATTATAAATTGCCTCTTGTATAGGTAGGTGGTAGGGAAATTGAAGGAAGGTGGGGATGTGGTAGGAATATGGGATTAATGTAGGATTAGTATAAATGGGTGGTTGATGGTCGGCACAGACTTGGTGGGCCGAAGGGCCTGTTTCAGTGCTGTATCTCTAAATAATAAATAAATATAGATATCATGGCTACAAGAGCAGGTCAGAGGCTAGGAATCCTGCAGCGAGTAACTCGCCTGCTGACTCCTCAAAGCCTGTCCACCATCCAAAAGGCACAAGTCAGGATTGTGATGGAATACTCTCCACTTGCCTGGATGGCTGCAGCTCCAACAACACTCAAGAAGCTCGACACCATCCAGGACAAAGCAGCTCGCTTGATTGGCACCCCATCCACAAACATTCACTCCCTCCACCACCGACGCACAGTGGCAGCAGTGTGTACCAACTACAAGATGCACTGCAACAACGCACCAAGGCTCCCTTGGACAGCACCTTCCAAACCTGCGACCTTTACCTCCGAGAAGGACAAGGGCAGCACCACCATGGGAACACCACCATCTGCAAGTTCCCCTCCAAGCCACACACCATCCTGACTTGGAACTATATCGCCGTTCCTTCACTGTCGCTGGGTCAAATTCCTGGAGCTCCCTTCCTAGCAGCATTGTGGGTGTACCTACCCCACATGGACTGCAACAGTTCAAGAAGGCAGCTCAGCACCACCTTCTCAAAGGCAATTAGGGATGGGCAATAAATGCTGGCCTAGCCAGCGATGCTCACATCCCATGAATGAATAAAAAAAATCTATGACCTCTGTTTATTGACCCACTCGCCAAACCAAATTACTTTTTCTCTATCTGCTCTATCAAAACCCCTCATCAACCTGAAAACCTGAACTGGGTCAACTCTTAACTTTGATATTCCAAGAACAGTCCTAACTTCTCCAACCTCTCCCCTTTGTCCCGATCTGTGTCCTCTGGTTACTGACCCTCCTGCTAGTGGAAACAGAGTCTCTCTGCCCACTCTATGAAGACCCCTAATTTTGAGTAATAAGATCTATATATGCTATGCAATAAATCATGCTGCGCTTAAGATGCCCTGCTGTGTGTGGCTGCGGTATTGGTTTTCTTATTTCTATCAAGTTTTGAGACATTTTGTCAAAGAATATATTGAAAGTGCTCAGAAGAGCTGTCTGGGCAGCACACAAGGTGTTGAACACAGCCTGGTGTAGACATTCGTCCGCTGGACCAGGAGGTCCCCAGTGCTCAATGAGGTCATCTCAGTTGGAGACACTAGCCGTGGGAAATGGAGGATATCAGATCGTCAGGCATTCATAGAATCATAAATGTTTCCTCTTCTTCTTCTTTGGCCTCCTTGTCTCGAGAGATAATGGGTAAGCGCCTAGAGGTGGTCAGTGGTTTGTGAAGCAGTGCCTGGAGTGGCTATAAAGGCCAATTCTAGAGTAGCAGACTCTTCCACAGGCGCTGCAGGTAAAAGTGGTTGTCGGGGCTGTTACGCAGTTGGCTCTCCCCTTGCGCTTTTGTCTTTTTTCCTGCCAACTGCTACGTCTCTTCGACTCGCTGCTGTTTAGCCCCGCCTTTATGGTTGTCTGCAAGCTCTGGCAATCACTGGCAACTGACTCCCACGACTTGTGATCAGTGTCATAGGATTTCATGTCGCATTTCCAGATGTCTTTAAAGCAGAGACATGGACGGCCGGTGGGTCTGATACCCGTCACGAGCTCGCTGTACAACGCCTCCTTGGGGATCCTGCCATCTTCCATGCGGCTCACATGGCCAAGCCATCTCAAGCGCCGCTGGCTCAATAGGGTGTATATGCTGGGGATGTTGGCTGCCTCGAGGACTTCTGCGTTGGCGATACGGTCCTGCCACCTGATGCCAAGGATTCTCCGGAGACAGTGAAGATGGAACAAATTGAGACATCGCTCTTGGCTGACATACGTTGTTCAGGCCTCGCTGCCGTAGAGCAAGGTTCTGAGGACACGAATGAGGACATAGAATGTTTACGGCACACTAAAAGGCCACTTGGCCCATGGTGTCTGTGCCGGCCTTAAAACAATCCACCCATTCTAATCCCACCTTCCAGCATTTGGTCCATAGCCCTGCAGGTTACGGCACTTGAGGTGCATATCCAGACTTATTTTGAATGAGTTGAGGGTCTCTGCCTCAACTACCCTCTTAGGCAGTGAGTTCCAGACCCCTGCTATCCTCTGGGTGAAAAAACCTGTCCTCATCTCCCCTCTAATCTTTCTACCAATCGCTTTAAATCTATGCCCCCTTGTCACTGACCTCTCTGCTAAGGTTAATAGGCCCTTCACCTCCATCTAACCAGGCCCTTCAAAATTTTGTACATTTCAATCAGATCTCCCCTCAGCCTTCTCTGTTCCAAGGACAGCAACCCCAGACTATCCAATCTTTCCTCATAGCTGCATTTTTCCAGTCCCGGCAACATCCTCGTAAATCTCCTCTGTACCCTCTCTAGTGCAGTTACATCCTTTCTGTAATGAAGTGACCAGAACTGCACACTGTACTCAAGTTGTGGCCTAACCAATGAGTTATACAGATGCAGCATACCCTCCCTGCTCTTATATTCTATATCTTGGCAATAAGGTTAAGAATTCCATATGCCTTCTTAACCACCTTGTCCTGCTACCTTCAGGGATCTGTGGACATTTACTCCAAGGTCCCTCACCTCCTCTACACCTCTCAGTACTTTCCCATTAATCGTATATTCCTTTGCCTTGCTTGACCTCCCCAAATGCATCACCTCACACTTCTCCGGGTTGAATTCCATTTCCCACTTTTCCGCCCATGCGACCAGACCTTCAATACCTTCCTACAGCTATCCTCCTCGCTATCTACCACATGGCCAATCTTTGGGTCGTCCGCAAACTTCTTGATCATGCCCCCTACATTTACATCCAAATTGTTAATATATACCACAAAAAGCAGGGGACCCAGAACTGCCCTGCGGAACACCACTGGAAACAACCCTCCAGTCGCAAAAACACCCGTCAACGATTGCCCTTTGTTTCCTGCCACTGAGCCAATTTTGTATCCGCCTTGCTGCATTCACCTGGATCCCATGGGATTTTATTTTTTTAACCAGTCTGCTATGTGGGACCTTATCAAAAGCCTTGCTAAAATCCATGTAGGCCATATCAACTGCACTACCCTCATCTATCTTCCTTGTCATTTCTTCAAAAAATTCAATCAAGTTAGTCAGGCAAGATCTTTACTTAACAAATCCATGCTGACTATCTTTGATTAATCTGTGCCTTTCTAAGTGACCGTATCCCACTCCTGAGTGTTATCCCCTGAGCCTTTCTGCAAATGCGTGCAGGTGAGGATGGGATCACCTTGGCTGTAATGTTTTCCACATTTGAACAGCCTAGTGACAGTGCCTGACCGCATACATGCAGATTGGCCCTTTGGACAAGATATCAAAGCACGACAGCAACCCTGCAACCATTAGCCCAGAGCGAGTCAGTGCCTGCGGGGGAGATGGAGAGATGAGTCAGTGCCTGCGGGGGAGATGGAGAGATGAGTCAGTGTCTTTGGGGGAGATGGAGAGATGAGTCAGTGTCTTTGGGGGAGATGGAGAGATGAGTCAGTGTCTTCGGGGGAGATGGAGAGATGAGTCAGTGTCTTCGGGGGAGATGGAGAGATGAGTCAGTGCCTGCGGTGGAGATGGAGAGATGAGTCAGTGCCTGCGGTGGAGATGGAGAGATGAGTCAGTGCCTGCGGGGGAGATGGAGAGATGGGTCAGCGCCTTTGGGGGAGATGGAGAGATGGGTCAGCGCCTTTGGGGGAGATGGAGAGATGAGTCAGTGCCTGCGGGGGAGATGGTGAGATGAGTCAGTGTCTTTGGGGGAGATGGAGAGATGAGTCAATGCCTTTGGGGGAGATGGAGAGATGAGTCAATGCCTTTGGGGGAGATGGAGAGATGAGTCAGTGCATTTGGGGGAGATGGAGAGATGAGTCAATGCATTTGGGGGAGATGGAGAGATGAGTCAGCATCTTCAGGGTAGCTGAGATAGTGCCTTCAGTGAGGAGGGGGAGATGAGTCAGCACCATTGGGGTGAAAAGTCAGTGCCTTTGGAGAGGAGTGGGAGTTGAATCGTTCCCTTTGGGGGAGCAGGGAAGAAAGTTCAAGGAGAAGGATAAAAAAGGCTGAAATAAAATTGACCTTTGCTCTGTTTCGATAACGATTTTGAAAACAGAAGTCAAGATAACCATTAGTGTTAGTAATTCTTTGTAGCCTAGAACAGATAATGGACAAATTGATCTTGAATAATAACTCCAGGCCGATACTATACGAAACACGTATTCATTCTGGGACTTGATGTGGGTAATTTAATTGTATTGGAACAAGAGAGCTGTCTGTACTGTGCACAGCAAACATATTGTATTGTAAACAGGCTGATGTTGATGCTGTGTGGGTTTTGCATGTTCACAACATTTTCTAACTGGTTCCTTTGTTCCTCAGCTCCAGAAGTTCATCAAGTGGCTCAAAGAAGCAGAGGTAGAATCATCTGAGGAAGAGGATTAAATGATTCCGCAGATTTATGTGACCTTTCACAAACTCCAGTGCCAGAAATGCCCGGTCAGGGAGGCCAGGCCTGAAACGCATTTCGTTTTTTGTTTAATTTTTGTGCAAGGAGTAAAAGAATTTATAAGAAGAGTGAAAGGCTGTGATCAGATGGGAATGATCTCTTACCATTTTGTGGCTCCTGTCTGCGTTTACATTGCAACTCAGATTTGTGGGATCAAAGTCTCTGCTCTTTGCTCACTCTCAGGAGTTGTCTGTGGAATGGGTTGTGCCAATCCTATTAGGCATGAACACAGCACAAAACACACTGTCATTCAGCACAATGTTTGTAATCTTGCTTAGAGATGTCACAATCTAGCTGGTGTGAAAAATGGAAAAACGTGAGGCACTGATGCAGTCAGTCAGTTTTACGGCAGAATAAAGGTTTACTCTGTATTTAACTCATGCTGTACCTGCCCTGGGAGTGTTTGATGGGACAATGTAGAGGGAGTTTTACTCTGTATCCAACTCATGCTGTACCTGCCCTGGGAGTGTTTGATGGGGACAGTGTAGAGGGAGTTTTACTCTGTATCTAATCCGTGCTGTACCTGCCCTGGGAGTTTTTAATGGGACAGTGTAGAGGGGGTTTTACTCTGTAACTAATCCGTGCTGTATCTGCCCTGGGAGTTTTTAATGGGACAGTGTAGAGGGAGTTTTACTCTGTACCTAATCCGTGCTAAAGGTGTTTGATGAGGCAAAATTGAGGGAAATAACCTCAACCATGTTGTACCTAACTAGGATTGTTTTCGGGGACTTTACTGTATATCTAGGCAACAGTAAACAGTGCTTGCTGCTGACTTTGGTTAGCAAGAAAGTGTTCCATTCCTAGCAGTAACATCCTTTACTTTGTGGGGCACAAAAATTAATTAATTGAAAGAAAACGTGGCAGAGATTCTAGGCAATGAGGGGGCAGGCAGGGCAGGAGCAGACAGTTGTTGAATTGAAAGCCCCTCACTGGTGCTGTTTCGGAAACATATGTCTGGTACTTATCGTTGACTGGAAAATAAAACCATAACTGTTCTGGGACTCATTCGTCTTCTAACATCCCCTGAAGGGAAATAGCTTTGTAAGTAACTCTGTCTCCCTCCACTTGAGTGATTCTGAGCAGGCTGGGGCACAGTTAAGTAGCGCTTTTGATGCCAAGAAGGACAGACTGTAGTGTCAGCGAGAAAAGTTTTCCTTTCCCAAAACAGCAGGACCATGGCTTCATATTCTTACAGCTGTCAGCCTTAACAATAATGGGGAGCTTGAGCACCGCATTTTCCATAAATATGTAGTCAAGCACACCCTTAAATGTCTCCTTACAGAATATGACTTGTAACAAAAACTAATATATTTGGAGATACTGCAATAGTAAGTTGTTTCAGTGTGGATGGCTCGTTTTTTGGATCAAAGGGTAAAGAATCTGTACTGGTACAAAGATCCTGGGGTGTTCTCAGAATCGTTACAGTGCAGAAGGAGACCATTCGGCCCATCACGTCCACACTGACTCTCTGAAAGAGCAATTCCCTCAGTTCCATTCCTCTGCCTTCTCCCCATAACCCTGCACATTCTTCCTTTTCATATAACTGGGCGCAATTCTAGATTTAGTCTTCGATAATGAAGCTGGGCAAGTGGATGAAGCAGCAGTGGGCTGAGCAAGCTGATCTCAGCAGGACAGCAAGGAGGCTGCTAAAAGTGTTATCCATGTCCTATGCTTCTCTTCCTGATCACTGATCCCTGTGGGAAAATCAGGTGTGGATGATGTGCTATGTAGTTGAACAGCCAACACTCCGTATCAAAGTTGGCATGTGAAGAATTTTGGCAAAGTATTGGAAAAAGCCCAGCACCATTGGGACCTGTATGTACCCCACGTTGGAGCCGGTGTCAGGGGATCCCATACCTCAACCTGGAGCCGGTATCTGGGGGATCCCATACTCCAACCTGGAGATGGTGTCTGGGAGAACCCTAACCTCAACCTGGAGATGGTGTCGGGGTGAACCCATATCCCAACCTGGAGCCAGTGTCGGGGGGAACTCGGACCCCAACCTGGAGCGGGTGTCGGAGAAACCCATACCCCAACCTGGAGATGGTGTCTGGGAGAACCCATACCCCAACCTGGAGCCGGTGTTTGGGTGAACTCATACCCCAACCTGGAGCCGATGTCTGGGGAAACCCGTACCCCAACCCGTGGCCAGTGTCCGGGTGAACCCATACCCCAACCTGGAGCTGGTGTCCGGGTGAACTCATACCCCAAACTGGAGCCGGTATATGGGGAAACCTGTACCCCAACCTGGAGCCGGTGTCGGGGGAAACCCGTACCCCAACCTGGAGCCGATGTCTGGGGGTACTCGTACCCCAACCTGGAGCCGATGTCTGGGGGAACCCGTACCCCAACCTGGAGCCATAATCTCAACATGTATCCGGCACCTGTGGGACCGGTGCCCCAATAACAGGCAGCAGCTGTGGACTCTATAACCTGACATCGAAATATAACCCAACAAGGATCCAACTCCTTTGTCACCTGTACCCTGACATTGAGACGGTCCTGTGTGTCCCATATCCCAGCACGTCAGCTCCTATGGAACAAATGCAAAATACTGCGGATGCTGGAAATACTCAGCAGGTCTGGCAGCATCTATGAAGTCAGAAACAGCATTAACATTTCAGGTCGATGACCTTTCATCAGAACTGATGAAGTCTGTGGGACCTGTAACCCAACATGGACAATTGCAAGAAAAGGGAGAAAATTGGTATATAAATAGTAATTTGAAGAAACTTTATGGTGTTTTGTGAAGAATTGTCTCCAATTATTGGCAAATAAATGATAAACAGGAGGTTCAGGTTTGTAGAGCTGAGCTCAGTGTGAATGTTAAGTGTAAATGGAATAAAAACAAGAAATGCTGGAATCACTCAGCAGGTCTGGCAGCATCTGTGGAAAGAGAAGCAAAGTTAACGTTTCGGGTCAGTGACCCTTCATCGGAACTGACAAATATTAGAAAAGTCCCAGGTTATAAGCAAGTGAGGTGGGGGTGGGGCAAGAGATATCAAAGGAGGTCTAGATTGGACCAGGCCACATAGCTGACCAAAAGATCACGGAGCAAAGGCAAACAATATGTTAATGGTGTGTTGAAAGATAAAGCATTAGGACAGATTAGGTGTAAATACACTGAATATTGAACAACAGCAAGTGCAAACCTGAAAAAAAACAGTGGGTAAGCAAACTGAACAAACTAAGATGAAATGAAATAAATGCAAAAAAAAGATTGTACAAAATGTAAAAAAGAATGTTAAAAATAACTAAAAATGAAAGTAAAATGGGGCCTGTCATGCTCTGAAATTATTGAACTCAATGTTCAGTCCGGCAGGCTGTAGTGTGCCTAATCGGTAAATGAGATGCTGTTCCTCGAGCTTGCGTTGATGTTCACTGGAACACTGCAGCAATCCCAGGACAGAGATGTGAGCAGGGGGGAGTGTTGAAATGGCAAGCAACCGGAAGCTCAGGGTCCTGCTTGCGGACTGAGCGGAGATGTTCCGCAAAGCGGTCACCCAGACTGCGCTTGGTCTCCCCAATGTAGAGGAGACCACACTGTGAGCAGCGAATACAGTATACTACATTGAAAGAAGTACAAGTAAATCGCTGCTTCACCTGAAAGGAGTGTTTGGGGCCTGGGATAGTGAGGAGAGAGGAGGTAAATGGGCAGGTATTACACCACCTGCAATTGCAGGGGAAGGTGCCCTGGCACGGGGACGAGGTGGTGGGGGTAATGGAGGAGTGGACCAGGGTGTCACGGAGGGAACGATCCCTTTGGAATGCTGACAGGGGAAGGGAGGGGAAGATGCGACTGGTAGTGGCATCACGCTGGAGGTGGCGGAAATGGCGGAGGATGATCCTTTGGATATGGAGGCTAGTGGGGTGAAAAGTGAGGACAAGGGAAACCCTGTCATGGTTCTGGGAGGGAGGGGAAGGGGTGAGGGTAGAGGTGCGGGGAATGGGTCGGACACGGTTGAGGGCCCTGTCAACCACAGTGGGGGGAAATCCTCAGTTGAGGAAAAAGGTCATATCAGAAGCACCGTCATGGAAGGTAGCATCATCAGAGCAGATGCGTCAGAGACGGAGAAACTGGGAGAATGGAATGGAGTCCTTACAAGAGGTAGGGTGTGAAGAAGTGTAGTCGAGGTAGCTGTGGGAGTCGGTGGGCTTATAATGGATATTAGTAGACAACCTATCCCCAGAGATGGAGACAGAGAAGTCGAGGAAGGGAAGGGAAGTGTCAGAGATGGACCATGTAAAGGTGAGAGAAGGGTGGAAATTGGAAGCAAAGTTGATAAAGTTTTCCAGTTTGGGGCGGGAGCAGGAAACGGCACCGATACAGTCATCAATGTACCAGAAAAAGAGTTGGGGGAGGGGGCCTGAGTAGGACTGGAACAAAGAATGCTCGACATATCCCACAAAAAGACAGGCATAACTAGGACCCATGCGGGTACCCATAGCGACACCTTTTACTTGAAGGAAGTGCGTGGAGTTGAAGGAGAAGTTGTTCAATGTGAGAACAAGTTCAGCCAGGCGGAGGAGGGTGGTGGTGGATGGGGACTGGTTGGGCCTCTGTTCCAGGAAGAAGCGGAGAGCCCTCAAACCATCCTGGTGGGGGATGGAGGTGTGGAGCGATTGGACGTCCATAGTGAAGAGGAGGCGGTTGGGACCAGGAAACTGGAAATTGTCAAAATGACGTAGGGCGTCAGAAGAGTCACGGATGTAGGTGGGAAGAGACTGGACCAGCGGAGAAAAGATAGAGTCAAGATAGGAAGAAATAAGTTCAGTGGGGCAGGAGCAGGCTGACACAATGGGTCTGCTGGGACAGTCCCGTTTGTGGATTTTGGGAAGGAGGTCGAAGCGGGCTGTCCGGGGTTGTGGGACTATGAGGTTGGAAGCTGTAGAGGGAAGATCTCCAGAGGAGATGAGGTCAGTGACAGTCCTTTGGACGGTGGCTTGATGTTCGGTGGTGGGGTCATGGTCCAGAGGGAGGTAGGAAGAAGTGTCCGTGAGTTGGCGTTGAGCTTCTGCAAGGTAGAGGTCGGTACGCCATACGACAACAGCACTACCCTTGTCTGTTAACAAATAACTGGGCTGTGGAGGAGCTGGCTTTTTAATTACTATTCAAAGGTGCTTTTACTCGAGAGAGGTGCAGCCATCAGGGTGCGCACAGCTAGCTCACTGTCAGTTGCACCGAGCAGCAGAAACGGCCTGTGATCTTGGTGGTACCTTTTTGAACCAGATTCATGGGCTCGGTTTCTGATCAGTGTCTGACCGAGAGCAGCGCCAAGCGAGAATTTAAATGGGACAAAGTGACACTGGGGTCCAGGCGCGGTCCTAAAACTGGCATTAATCCGTGGCTGAAACTCATTGGGTTGTACTACATTTTCAGGAATTGAATTTTGTTTATGTGCACGTGCACACAACCGTGAAATAAAACTCTTAAATCTCAGAGGAGCGAGTATATGTAGAAATTGCCAGCAGCTCTGAAACACATTCAAAATAAACACTGTTTAAGAAGCTTGAGATCCAATTGGAACTTGCTCATATATTTTATTTTAATGCCTTTACCACCTCCCCCGGCCATGCTTTGTTTGGCACATTGAACTGAAGTACAGAAAACATTTATATATGTAAGTTGTGGAGGCAGATGGGGACAGGGGAATTGATTTGTATGCCAGGCTGCTCCTGAAATGGATTTGGATGGAAATGTTGATCAATAAAAATGACACAATGGAGGATGGAGCAAGTCTGTGAAATGAGTAACGCTCTCTAAAATTGCTGTTTTGTATGGAAGGCTATTTAAATACACTCCGTAGCTGTGTGTAAAACGTTGGGAGAGGCATCAGTGTGGCTGAGTCAGTGGAGCATGGGTTCAGCCCCATTCTCGAGACTTGAGCCCAAGATCCAGGCTGACACTCCCAGTGCAGTACTGAGGGAGGTGTTGCCAATCAGATGAAACATTAAACCGAGGCCCCATCAGATCGACTTAAAAGATCCCATGATTCTGAAGAAGAGCAGGGGAGTACTACCTGGTATCCTGGCTAATATTTAGCCCTCAATCAACATCACTAAATTATCTGGTCATTGTCACATTGCTGTTTGTGGGAGCTTGAGTCATAGAGTGATACAGCACCGAAACAGGCCCTTCGGCCCACTGAGCTCACGCTGGCCATCAACCACCCATTTATACTAATCCTACATTAATCCCATTTTCCCTCTCACATCCCCACCTTCCCTCAATTCTCCTACCACCTACCTACACTAGGGGTAATTTTTTTTTTACAATGGCCAATTAACCTATCAACCCGCAAGTCTTTGGCATGTGGGAGGAAACCCGAGCACCCGGAGGAAACCCGCGGGGTCACAGGGAGAACTTGCAAACTCCACACAGGCAGTACCCAGAACCGAACCTGGGTTGCTGAAGCTGTGAGGCTGCGGTGATAGCCACTGTGCCACCCACCCTTGCTGTGTACAAATTGGCTGGTATGTTTCCTACATTACTACAGTGACTTTAGTAGTACTTCATGGGCTAGTTAATCGCTTTTGGGCGTCCTGAGGTCATGAAAGTTTCTGTATAAGTGCAAGTCTTTTCCTTTTACTGTGACCTCCTTAGCCTCACTTCATGTTAGAAAAGAGCATCTTTGTGACAAGTAATCTCCAACTCCAAAGGATTGACTCAATGGATTGTGTACCCTGCCCTCTGACAGAAAATTGCCATTCAATGCATACATATCAATGTGCTGCCTCCCCTCTGCGTCTCTGAAAACTTAGGGAATGCAAATCATTTCTGTGTGAGTCACCATGTTTCCTAGCATTCACAACTCCTCGGGTATTGAAGCAGTCTGTGTCCATATGCAGAAAGACCGAGAGAGCATTCAGGCTTGGGCTGATAAGTGGCAAGTAACATTTGTGCCACACAAGTGCCAGGCAATGACGATCTCCGATAAGAGAATCTAACCATTTCCCCTTGGCATTCAGCTGCATTGCCATCACTGAATCCCCCATGATCAACATCCTAGGGGGTTACCATTGACCAGAAACTGAACGGGACCAGCCATATAAATGCTGTAGCTACAAGAGAAGGTCAGAGGCTGGGAATTCTGTGGCAAGTAACCCATCTCCTTACATCCCAAAGCCTGTCCACCGTCTACAAGTCAGGAGTGTAATGGAATACTCACCACTTGCCTGGATAAATGCAGCTCCAACAACACTCAAAGCTTGACTCCATCCAGGCCAAAGAAGCCTGTTTGATTGGCACCCCATTTACCACCATCAACATTTTCTCCCCTCACCACCGACACACAGTGGCAGCAGTGTGTACCATCTGTACAATGCACAGCAGCACTCACCAAGGCTCCTTCGACAGCACCTTCCAAACCCACGACCTCTACCACCTAGAAGGACAAGGGCAGCATTTGCATAGGAGCACCACTACCTGCAAGTTCCCCTTCAAGCCACACATCATCCTGACTTGGAACCATATCGCTGTTCCTTCACTGTCACTGGGTCAAAATCCTGGAACTCCCTTCCCAAAAGCACTGTGGGTGTACCTACACCCCAAGGACTGCAGCAATTCAAGAAGGCAGCTCACCACCACCTTCTCAAGGGCAATTAGGGATGGGCAATAAATGCTGGCCTAGCCAGCGATGCCCGCATCCCATGAACAAATAAAAGAAAACAAAGGTCCAAAGTCACCTGTTCACACATCACGTCCCAAATTACTCATGTATTGGATCCCAAAATCTATCATTTTCATTGGAAAGAATCAATAGTAACTGTTTCCATCATCTCACCAGAGATTGACCACTCACTCAGTGAAATGCTGTTTCCACAGGTTCATTTTGAATTTGCCTCCTGTCAAGTGCAGGCTGTGTCTTCTGGTTCTACTCTTCACGGTGTTAGTTTTCACATGTATGCTGAAGACACACAGCTCTCGTTCACTACCTCTCTCAATCCCTCCACTGTCTCTAAATTATCTATGCTTATCCGACATACAATACTGGATGAGCAGAAATTTCTTCCAATTAAATATTGGGAAGACCAAAGCCATTGTCTTCAGTCCCCACTACCAACTCCATTCTCCTCTCTGGCAACTGTCTGAGGCTGAAACAGACTGTTCACAACCTTGGTGTCATGTTTGACCCTGAGATGAGCTTCCAACCACATATTCGTGCCGTCACTAAGACCGTCTATTCCCACCTCTGTAACATCACCTGACTCTGGCCGTGCCTTAGCTCATCTGCTGCTGAAACCCTTGTCCATACCTTTGATACCTCTAGTCTTGACTATTCCAACGCACTCCTGGCTGGTCTCCCACATTCTACCTTCTGTAAGCTTGAGGTCATTCAAAACTCTGCTGCCAGTATCGTAACTCACACCAAGTCCCATTCACCTATCACCCCTGAGCTCGCTGATCTACATTGGCTCCTGGTCAAACAATGCCTCAGCTTTAAAATTTTTATCCTTATTTTCAAATTCCTCCACGGCCTTGCAACCCCCCCCCCCACCCCCCATCCTCCCCCCCACCCCCCATCTCTGTGATCTCCTCCAGCCCCACAACCCTCCGAGATATCTATGTTCATCTAATTCTGACCTCTTGACCGTCCCCAATTTTAATCACTCCACCATTGGTGGCCGCACCTTCAGCTACCTAGACCTTAAGCACTGGAATTTCCTCCCTAAGCCTTTCGACCTCTCTTTCCTCCTTTGAAACCTATATCTTTGACCAAGCTTTTGGCTATCTGCCCTTTGTAGATAGGTCTCAAAATTTGCTTCACAACCCTCCTGTGAAGTGCCTTGGGATAATTTATTAGGTTAAAGGCACTATATAAATACAAATTCCAAACAAAGTGAAACAGCTTGCTATGGTTGACATTATCCAGTCCTTTTGTACTCCTAAAAACAGCTTGGAGACTGTTGTGCTGAAACTGCACCTTGCATTGATCAGATCAGACCATAACTCAAATACTGTGTCAGAGGTACAAGGGAGGCATTCAGGACCTGCAGCTGTTGTACAGAGGGGATTGCAGGCTCATCCCTGTATAGTGTCAAATAACTGGACTAAGAGGGCAAAAGACAGAAGAACCTGAGGCTTTGCAAATTTGAAAGGAGAAGCATAAGATGGGTAGTTGTTGAGAGGCTGTTTTCCCGGGTTGGAGAGTCTGGAACTAGAGGTCATAGTCTCAGGATAAGGGGTAGGTCATTTAGGACCGATATAAGAAATGTCTTTCGAGGGTTGTGAATCTTTGGAATTCTCTACCCCAGAGGGCTGTTTCATCTTGTTTGAAACAACAACTTTATATAGCACCTTTGGTGTAATATAATGTCCCAAGGCGCTTCACAGGAGCATTGTATAGCAAAATTGGACACCAAGCCACATTAGCAGAAATAGGGCAGATGGCCAAAACCATGGTTCATGATATAGATTTTAAGAAGTGTGTCTTAAAGCAGGAAAGAGAGGCAGCGAATCGGAGAGATTTAGGGAGGGAATATTCTCAGCCGTCGAGTATATTCAAGGTTGACATCAATAGCTTTTTCATTAAGGAAATCAAGGGATATGGGGATAAGGCAGGAAAGTAGAGAATCTGTAAAAATTAGCCATGATCTTACTGAGTGGTGAAGCAGGCTCAATGAGCTGTATGGCCTAATCCTGCTCCTATTACGTTATAAGCCCTATAGAAAAGAGATCTGGAAGACTTCAAGTCATGACATCAGGACATAGGGTCAAACCAGCAAAAGATAAATTTAGGACTATGTTAGGAGGTTCTTCACACAAAGAGTGATCCAAGAGTGAATGGAGCTCTGGGTAAGGTAGAGGTTGCAAAAATAAAATCCTGAAATTATTTTTTAAAACACCAGTTAAATTCTGTAATGGGGTTTTTCTAGGACCTTTTGATGATGAGGTGGTTTGACCGTCCCTCATCTGTATCATGGATCCATGAGACCTCAGAGAAGATAAAATCTATAACAAAGTCTTGCTGGTTGCAGTTTTCCACCCTCTGTTCCCAGTATTGGGAACAGGGATTCTCATTCCGGAGTAGTTTATTCCCACACAACATTAAAAATAGAGCTTGTTGCAACAGAGCTCAGATTCAGTGCTTCCGGAGGCCTGGTAAATGAATCTTTCGTCTGGGTTGCTAGCGAGCCACATTGACCTCTTTCAGGCTTTGGGTCATGTTAAATTGGGTGATCACAGCTTGCTATAGTTGATCCCATCGCTCCTGGACTGGAGAGAGGGGAAAATCGGACAAGACTTTTGCTTCTCTTCCTCCTTACCTATCTTTCCTCCTTTAAGACATTCCTTGAAACCTACCTCTTTGACTAAGCTTTTGGCCATCTGCCCTGATATCTCCTTATGTGGTTTGGTGTCCAATTTTGCTTTGTAATGCTCCTGTGAAATGCCTTGGGACATTTTATTACGTTAAAGCTGATATATAAATATCAGTTGTTGTTGCCGACCCATCTAGGTTCTGTCCTTACGGTTAGCGGGGTTGGGAGTGAAGAGGTTGAAGGAGGAGGTGAAGTTAATACTCAGGTACACTCAATTTGCTTGCTGACAAGGATGTCAACTAGGCTCCGTTGATAGAACTATTGCCTCTGGGTCAGCAGCTCATGGGTTCACACCCCAATCCAGGACCTCAGCACAGAATCTGACACTTTAGTGCAGTACTGAGGGAGTGGTGCACTGTCAGAGGTGCTGTATTTTGGATGAGACGTTAAACTGAGACCTCAGCTGCCCTTTCAGGTGAACATGGCACTATTTTGAAGAGCAAGGTGGTTCTTCCCAGTCAACATTTATCCCTCAGCCAACATCCCTAAAATCTTGTTATCTCATTGCTGTTTGTGGAAGCTTGCAGCGTATAAATTGGCTGCTGGGTCTCCTACCATACAACATTGACTGCACATCAAAAGTACTTCATTAGTTGTAAAGTGTTTTGAGCCATTCTGAAGTCATGAAAGGTGCAAGTATGTTTTGTACATTGTTGGAGGTGCTGGTCCCTTTGTGAAATGTTACATCAAAAAGGGCGGCGCAGTGGTTAGCACCGCAGCCTCACAGCTCCAGCGACCCGGGTTCAATTCTGGGTACTGCCTGTGTGGAGTTTGCAAGTTCTCCCTGTGTCAGCGTGGGTTTCCTCCGGGTGCTCCGGTTTCCTCCCACATGCCAAAGACTTGCAGGTTGATAGGTTAATTGGCCATTATAAATTGCCCCTAGTATAGGTAGGTGGTAGGGGAATATAGGGAAAGGTGGGGATGTGGTAGGAATATGGGATTAGTGTAGGATTAGTATAAATGGGTGGTTAATGGTCGGCACAGACTTGGTGGGCCGAAGGGCATGTTTCAGTGCTGTATCTCTAAATCTAAAAAAATCTAAATCTAAATCTAAAAAAAGAGTTCAGATGAGTATTCAAGGTTGAGTAGCATTATTTGAAAATTTCTCCTGATAGTTCTGGTCAAGGGTCCTTAATCCGTAACCCTGAAGATTAACTGATTGGTCCATTTGTGCACAAAATGACCACGGCAATTGCCTGAATGACGATAACTGCAATTCTAAGTAATTCATGGTGTGCAATGCTCCTAAGATATGTGAGAAGATACCATGTAAATGCAGGTTTCTCTTTCCACCTGCCACATCATTGGTGGGATAGCCAGGCTGTCACACCTATACAGAAGTTGACTGAACTGGTTCAAATATTGAGGAACACTACTTTCTGTAACTAAACATCCTGCATCAATCCAAAACACTTGAGGTTGTTGTCGCGCTCGTGGGAAGTACAGCAATGGAAATACAGAAATAAACTGGAGAGTTGAAAAAAAAAAGACTGCTACACTTGCCTTCAACAAGATGGAGGACAAAGTCACATGACATCCCCCTTCTGCTGCACTGAAGTACACACTCATATCTGCTAGAACTAAATCTCATTAAATCTCTGTATTGAAATTGTAAACAGCTCATCACACATGCATGTAAGCTATCCACAAAAATGAGCTAAAACAAATGCACTTGCAGATGCCCCATCTCCAGCTCCAATCACTACAATAAAGTATGAAAATACCTCATCTTATTAAAATGGGCTGTGATCAGAAGCTATTGTATAGCCCATCAGGAGCCGAAACATAAACCATGTGGGCGACGATTATCTTTAAAGGCGACCTTTTTTGGAGAACAAAGGAGGACATTAGAACATCAAGACATCAGCCAGAGATCTCCAGCCACAGTGAGAACTTTGAAAGCCATCTTTAACTCCAGCACAAGGCCAAGAGAGAAAGAGAGAGGTCAATTCCAGCTGAGACAAGTTTACAACCGACTGCAGCAGAGAAATAAGAGAGTGACTTTTAAATAACTCCTCAGCCTGTGAAAATCGAACTAAGAAATACTCGCACCATCTTCCAACTGAAGTGTTGTCTGCCAGAAGACTTCAACGTCCCAGCAAATGCAAGACAACCAGCATCACACAGGTTTTTCCTGACAACAACAGACTTTTGCACCTTGAACTCTTAATGCCTCTTACCCTTTATCTTCTGTCATTTCTTGAGTGTGCATGTGAGAGTGAATGTGTGCTTGGGTGGTGTTGTGATCATTTCGGGTGATTATTGTTCAATAAATATTTAATCTTCTGTTTCAAACTAACAAGAAAACCTATCACTGTTTATTTGGCAAACAAAGCACAGGGGCTGAAACCCTAATTTAACAAAAACATTATCTGCGGTCAGCTGGTAGGTGATAAGTGGAAACCAACCGCCCCATTTCCCACTTGCCCGTAACATGTAAAGGTTTGCACTTTGCTTCCCCTGCCTGTGAGAGCATGATCAACTTCAGCTGACTTTCTCTTCATTACCGTGTCAGGCTTGTCCCAACACTTTCTCCCCTTGCACAACAGCTTGACAGCTTCTTTCAGCAGACCCAGACTCCTATGAACTGTAACCTGTGTCTCTACTGCCCTGAGTTAGCATTGTCCTGGTCTATCAACCCCAAACATGACACCTGTCAGTTCGAATAGCAGCATGTATCATGTCATGTGAATAATATTGTTGGTCCCTGAATGTTTTCATTTTAAAATTCATATCTTTGTTTTCAGGCCCCTCCATGACCTCGCCCCTCCCAATCTCTAATCTCCAGCAGTCCTACAACACTCTGAGAACTCTGGCTTCTTGTCATCCCCCACTCACTACCCCAAAATTGGCAGCCTTGCCTTGAGACACCTTGTCCCTAACCTGTGGAATTTACGCCCTAAATCTCCTCACCTCTTAAGACCTCTGTAAGCTTTTGGTTACCTGTCCCAATGTCTCCTTCTCATCGAGTCAAACAGCACAGAAACAGGCCCTTTGGCCCATCATGTCTGTGCCGGCCATCAAGCACCTAACTATTGTAGTCCCATTTTCCAGCACTTGGCCTGCAGCCTTGTATGCTATGGTGTTTCAAGATAGATGCGGTTCTATGTCAAATTTAGTCTGTTTAAGCTCATGTGAAGCTCCCTGGGATGTTTTACAACATTAAAGAAACTGTATATAAATGCAAGCTTTTATTAGACCACTTTGCTCAGTCAGCATTTTGCAGTACACTCAGCTGGGCAGAATGCACGTTCCATAATCTTCCAGCTCCTAGTTCATAAGCAGTGCCCACAAAGCTCAAGCCTTAATGGTTGTTAGATGAAGGGGGAAACTGCTTTATCAACATCAAGAGGCAGCTCTGGGAGCACTGGATAGGACACCTGGGGCCTGAAGATTTAACAGTATTTTGAGGGGTCCCAGGGTCTGGAAGAAGTGGACAGGATTTGAAAGGACAAGAGTACCAAAATCCAGGATAATTGGGGATGGGCTTATTGTCTTGAGAACATTGTTGGGGTGGCAGAGTGTGTGTGGGGGGTTGGGGGGGGGTGGTATGTGGGATTGGGGGGAGATGTGTGAACAGGGTTAATCTTAGGATCACTGAATGCTAGAAACGCAATCTCGGGGCATGGAATTCTGGAACACGGAGGTGGGCGTGGGCTAGGGAGAAGGATAATCCTGGTGTCCGTTAGAATTAGATGTATTTATGGAGCACACAGGATGAAGTTTGCTATAGTTGGAAGAGGAGTTACAGGCATCATTGGAGGAGTGCAGCGTGCATCAGCTTTGGATGTGCCAGGGCGGGCAGGGAGATATGGTGGAGGCAGGAAAATTGGACTTGAACCCTCTTGACCTCTTTCAGAACATTAAGTGCCTCTACCATATGCTCCCACCCAATACCTGAATCATTCACAGCCCCTTTTACAGCATAAGGATTGACCCCCACATTCTCCACATCATCAGTACAGCCTCTCTTTACATTCTTGCATTAAAATCTTTGAATAAATGTTTTGCTATCAAAATGAATGGATGGAAAATCACAGGCTGCAGATGCAAACTCTCCCAATAGGTGTTCCTGGCACGCACTAGAAGCATAAAATATAGTATACAATTACGATTAGTGAGTTTCCAGGCTTATTAGAGCTAAATTTCCATTAAAAAAAACTGTGCCCCATCAATCGCTCAAAAGTTTCTCCATTGTGCAGTTTGCCAAGTTGCAAAATTTCAGATGAAGAGAGAAACCTTAAGCCTCAAAAATGGTTCAGAAGAGATTGATGTTTTAACTGAATAGATGCAAAAATAAAAATATGAGGTGACTTTAAAAAGAATCATTCCATAAACGATTTCTTTTTTGACCAAACAGATGCTGTCTGTTTAAGCGGTTAGTAACAGAGAACATCATTTGTTAAAACACTTTCCTGCAATAAACTGAAAATTCAATCTCCGTTTTTTTTCTAGTCTCTTGGGAATAGGTAAAGAAACTCTAAAATCCTCAGAGGACAGAGGGGGGAACACGGACCTTCACCAGCTGTTGATGCACAGTTCAGTGGAATTTTGCAAACTGCACGTGCTCAGAATGCATCAGTGTGGTTGATTGTTTTTTATTTGTTCCTGGGATGTGGGTGTCACTGGCTAGGCCAGCATTTATTGCCCATCCCTAATTAACCTGGAGAAGGTGGTGGTGAGCAGTTTTCTTGAACCCCTGCAGTCCTTGGGGTGTACATACACCAACACTGCTATTAGGAAGGCAGTTCCAGGATTTTGACCCAGCGACAGTGAAGGAACGGTGATATAGTTCCAAGTCAGGATGGTGTGTGGCTTGGAGGGGAACTTGCCGGTGGTGGTGTTCCCATGCATCCGCTGCCCTTGTCCTTCTAGGTGGCAGAGGTCGCCGGGTCTGGAAGGTGCTGTCGAAGAAGCCCTGGTGAGTCGTTGCAGTGCATCTTGTGGATGGTACACATTGCTGCCACTGTGCATCAGTGGTGAAGGGAGTGAATGTTGAATGGGGTTGGGGTGCCAATCAAGTGGACTGCTTTGTAATGGATGGTGTTGAGCATCTTGAGTGTTGTTGGAGCTGCACCCATCCAGGCAAGTGGAGAATATTCCATCACACTCTTGACTTGTGCCTTGTAGATGGTGGACAGGCTTTGGGGAGACAGGAACACCACCACCTGTAAGTTCCCCTCCAAGCCACACACCATCCTGACTTGGAACTATATCACTATTCCTGCGCTGTCGCTGGGTCAAAATCCTGGAACTCCTTTCCTAACAGAACTGTTTGTGTACCTACACCCCATAGACTGCAGCAGCTCAAGAAGGCAACTCTCCACCACCTTCTCAAGGGCAATTAGGGATGGGCAATAAATATTGGCTTAGCCAGCGACGCCCACATCCCACGAACAAATAAAAGTGAGTTACTCGCTGCAGAATTCCTAGCCTCTGACCTGCGCATGTAGCTACAGTATGTGGCTGGTCCAGTTCAGTTTCTGGTCAATGGTAAACCCCGAGGATGTTGATAGTGGGGGATTTGGCGATGTAATGCCATTGAACACCAAGGGGAGATGGTTAGATTCTCTCTTGTTTGAGATGGTCATTGCCTGGTACTTGTGTAGCACAAATGTTACTTGTCACTTATCAGCCCAAGTCTGAATATTGTTCAGGTCTTGCTCCTTATGGACATGGGCTCCTTCAGTATCTGAGGAGTCGCGAATGGTGCTGAACATTGTGCAATCATCAGCAAACATCCCCACGCCTGACCTTATGATGGAGGGAAGGTTATTGATCAAACAGCTGAAAATGGTTGAGCCTAGGACACTACCCTGAGGAACTCCTGCAGTGATGTCCTGGTGTCCTGGGACTGAGATGATTGACCTCCAACAACCACAACCATCTTCCTTTCTGCTAAGTATGATTCCAACCAGTGGAGAGTATTCCCCCTGATTCCCATTGACTCCTGTTTTGCTCGGGCTCCATGTTGCCATACTTGGTCAAATTCTGCCTTGATGTCAAGGGCAGTCACTCTCACCTCACCTCTGGAATTCAGCTCTTTTGTCCATGTTTGGACCAGGGCTGTAATGAGGACAGGAGCTGAGTGGCCCTGGCAAAATGCAAACTGAGTGTCAGTGAGCAGGTTATTGCTGAGCAAGTGCCACTTGATAGCACTGTCAACGACCCCTTCCATCACTTTGCTGATAACCGAGAATAGACTGAGAGGGCAGTCATTGGCCGTATTGGATTTGCCCTGCTTTTTGTGTACAGGACATACCTGAGCAACTTTCCACATTGCTGGGTAGATGCCAGTGTTGTAGTTGTACTGGAACAGCTTGGCTAGGGGCACGGCTAGTGCTGGAAACAAGTCTTCAGTACTATTTCCGGAATGTTGTAGGGCCCCATATCCTTTGCAGTATCCAGTACCTCCAGCCTTTTCTCGATATCACGTGGAGTGAATCGAATTGGCTGAAGTCTGGCATTTGTGATGCTGGGGAACTCAGGAGGAGGCCAAGATGGATTATCAACTCGGCACTTCTGGCTGAAGATGGATGCAAATGCTTCAGCATCATCTTTTGCACTGATACACTGGGCAACCATTATTGAGGATGGGGAGCCTCCTCCTCCTGTTAGTTGTTTGATTGTCCACCACCATTCATGACTGGATGTGGCAGGACTTTCAGAGCTTAGATCTGATCCGTTGGTTGTGGGATTGTTTGGCCCTGTCTATTGCATGCTGCTTCCACTGTTTGGCATGCCAGTAGTCCTGTGTTGTAGCTTCACCAGGCTGACACCTCATTTTTAGGTATGCCTGGTGCTGTTCCTGGCATGCCCTCCTGCACTCTTCATTGAACCAGGGTTTGTCTCCCAACTTGATGGTAATGGTAGAGTGGGGGAAATGTCAGGCCATGAGGTTACAGATTGTGGTTGAATACAATTCTACTGCTGCTGATGGCCCACAGTGCCTCATGGATGCCCAGTTTTGAGTTGATAGGTCTGTTCGAAATCTATCCCATTTAGACGGTGGTAGTGCCACACAACATGATGGAGGGTATCCTCAATGTGAAGACGGGACTTCGTCGCCACAAAGACTGTGTGGTGGTCACTGCTACCAATTCTGTCATGGACGATGCATCTGCGACAGGTAGATTGGTGAGGATGAGGTCAAGTAGATTTTTTCCTCTTGTTGGTTCCCTCACCTCCTGCCGCAGACCCAGTTTAGCAGCTATGTCCTTTAGGACTCGGCCAGCTCGGTCAGTAGTGGTGATACCGAGCCACTCTTGGTGATGGACATTGAAATCCCCCACCCAGAGTACATTCTGTGCCCTTGCTACCCTCAGTGCTTCTTCCAATTGATGTTCAACACGGAGAAGTACTGATTTATCAGCCGAGGGGGCACGATAGGTGGTAATCAGCAGGAGGTTTCCTTTCCCATGTTTGACCTGATGCCATGAGACTTCATGGGGTCCAAAGTCAATGTTGAGAACTCTCAGGGAACTCCCTCCAGACCATATACTACTGTGCTGCCACCTATGCTATGTCTGGACTGCCGGTGGACAGGACCTACCCAGGGATGATGATGGTGGTGTCTGGGACATTGTCTGTAAGGTATGATTTTGTGCGTCTGACTATGTCAGGCTATTGCTCAACTAGTCTGTGGGACTGCTCTCACAATTTTGGCACAAGCCCTCAGATGTTAGTAAGGAGGACTTGGCAAGGTCGACAGGGCTGGGTTTGTCGTTTCCAGTGCCGAGGGTGGTCCTTCCGGTTTCATTCTTTTTCTTAGACTTCGTAGCGGGTTGATGCAACTGAGTGGCTTTTTTTTTAGAGATACAGCACTGAAACAGGCCCTTCGGCCCACCGAGTCTGTGCCAACCACCCGTTTATACTAATCCTACACTAATCCCATATTCCTACCACATCCCCACCTGTCCCTATATTTCCCTACCACCTACCTATACTAGGGGCAATTTATAATGGCCAATTTACCTCCCAACCTGCAAGTCCTTTGGCTTGTGGGAGGAAACCAGAGCACCCGGAGAAAACCCACGCAGACACAGGGAGAACTTGCAAACTCCACACAGGCAGCACCCAGAATTGAACCCGGGTCGTAGGTCATTTCAGAGTCAACCACATTGCTGTGGGTCTGGAGTCACATGCAGGCCAGACCAGGTGAGGACGGCATATTTCCTTCCCTGAAGGACATCAGTGAACCAGAGGGGTTTTTACAACAATTGACAATGGTTTCATGGTCGCCACTAGAGTAGATTTTAGACTGGGCATTAGCCTGGGCCTCTGGGTTACTAGTCCAGTGACATTACCACTAAGCCACCACCTCCCCACTATGACCACTAACCATTATTGAGTTTAAAATGTATCCAGTTGAAATAACAAAGAACAAAGAACAGTGCAGCACAGGAACAGGCCATTCGACCCTCCAAGCCTGCGCCGATCTTGATGCCTGCCTAAACTTACACCTTCTGCACATCCGGGGCCCATATCCCTCTATTCCCTTCCTATTCATATATTTGTCAAGATGTCTCTTAAACATCGCTGTCGTATCTGCTTCCACCACCTCCCCTGGCAGCAAGTTCCAGGCACTCACCACCCTCTGTGTAAAAACCTGCCTCGCACATCCCCTCTAAACTTTGCCCCTCGCACCTTAAACCTCTATCCCCTAGTAACTGACTCTTCCACCCTGGGAAAAAGCTTCTGACTATCTACTCTGTCCATGCCGCTCATAACTTTGTAAACCTCTATCATGTCGCCCCTCCACCTCCGTCGTTCCAGTAAAAACAATCCGAGTTTTTCCAACCTCTCCTCATAGCTAATGCCCTCCAGACCAGGTAACATCCTGGTAAACCTCCTCTGTACCCTCTCCAAAGCCTCCACATCCTTCTGGTAGTGTGGCGACCAGAATTGCACGCAATATTCTAAGTGTGGCCTCACTAAGGTTCTGTACAGCTGCAACATGACTTGCCAATTTTTATACTCTATGTCCCGACCGATGAAGGCAAGCATGCCGTATACCTTCTTGACTACCTTATCCACCTGCGTTGCCACTTTCAGTGACCTGTGGACCTGTACGCCCAGATCTCTCTGCCTGTCAATACTCCTAAGGGTTCTGCCATTTACTGTATACCTCCCACCTGCATTAGACCTTCCAAAATGCATTGCCTCACATTTGTCCGGATTAAACTCCATCTGCCATTTTTCTGCCCAAGTCTCCAACCGATCTATATCCTGCTGTATCCTCTGACAATCCTCATCATTATCCGCAACTCCACCAACCTTTGTGTCGTCCACAAACCTACTAATCAGACCAGCTACATTTTCCTCCAAATCATTTATATATACGACAAACAGCAAAGGTCCCAGCACTGATCCCTGTGGAACACCACTAGTCACATCCTCCATTCAGAAAAACACCCATCCACTGATACCCTCTGTCTTCTATGACCGAGCCAATTCTGTATCCATCTTGCCAGCTCAACTCTGATTCCGTGTGACTTCACCTTTTGTACCAGTCTGCCATGCGGGACCTAGTCAAAGTCTTTACGAAAGTCCATGTAGACAACATCCACTGCCCTTCCTTCATCAATCATCTTCGTCACTTCCTCAAAAAACTCAATCAAATTAGTAAGACACAACCTCCCCTTCACAAAACCATGCTGTCTCTCGCTAATAAGTTTGTTTATTTCCAAATGGGAGTAAATCCTGTCCCGAAGAATCCTCTCTAGTAGTTTCCCTACCACTGACGTAAGGCTCACCGGCCTATAATTTCCTGGATTATCCTTGCCACCCTTCTTAAACAAAGGCACAACATTGGCTCTTGTAGGCTTTTGAGTCAGGTTGAGGCCTTGAAGTAAACAATTTTTAAAAAGGCATTAAAAGACATCAGTATGTACACTAAATCATGTTATTATGAAATAGCTATTGCTTGTATTCTACTCTGTGAACAAGTCCACTTTCAATTCAGCCCAATCTTCACTGATCAACATTGGCTCCTGCTCCCCTTTCCTCCAGTGCTGACAATAATTCGCTCCATTGCTTCATTTCCTACCTCAATGCCCATCTCATGCCCCCACTCCAGAAAAACTAATCAATAGGATATTGTTTCCATGTAGAGGCAATCAGTAACTTGAGAGCAGATTGCGCTGGCTTTCCAAAGTGAATTTCAAATGCAGCAAATGTGGTACCATTATTCAAGAAGGGATAACATCAGTGGTAGGGAAACATAGAAAATAGGAGCAGGAGTAGGCCATTCGGCCCTTCGAGCCTGCTCTGCCATTCATTATGATCTTGGCTGATCATCCAACTAAGTAAGCTGTTCCCGCTTTCGCCCCATACCCTTTGATCCCTTCAGACCCAAGAGCTATATCTAACTCCTTCTTGAAAACATACACTGTTTTGGCCTCAACTGCTTTCTGTGGTAGCGAATTCCACAGGCTCACCACTCTCTGGGTGAAGATATTTCTCCTGATCTCAGTCCTGAAAAGTTTACCCCGTATCCTTATACTATGACCCCTGGTTCTGGACTCCCCCACCATCGGGAACATCCTTCCTGCATCTACCCTGTCAAGTCCTGTTAGAATTTTATAGGTTTCTATGAGATCCCCCTCATTCTTCTGAACTCCAGCGAATATAATCCTAACCGACTCAATCTCTCCTCATACGTCAGTCCCACCATCCCAGGAATCAGTCTGGTAAACCTTCGCTGCACTCCCTCTATAGCAAGAACATCCTTCCTCAGATAAGGAGACCAAAAGTGCACACAATATTCCAGGTGTGGCCTCACCAAGGCCCTGTATAATTGCAGCAAGACATCCCTGCTTCTGTACTCAAATCCGCTCGCTACGAAGACCAACATACCATTTGCCTTTTTTACCGCCTGTTGGACCTGCATGCTTACCTTCAGCGACTGGTGTACGAGAACACCCAGGTCTCGCTGCATATTCCCCTCTCTCAGTTTATAGCCGTTCAGATAATAATCTGCCTTCCTGTTTTTGCTACCAAAGTGGATAACCTCACATTTATCCACATTATACTGCATCTGCCATGCATTCGCCCACTCACTCAACTTGTCCAAATCACCCTGAAGCCTCTCTGCATCATCCTCACAACTCACCCTCCCACCCAGTTTTGTGTCATCTGCAAATTTGGAGATATTACATTTAGTTCCCTCATCTAAATCATTGATGTATATTGTGAATAGCTGGGGCCCTAGCACCGATCCCTGCGGTATCCAACTAGTCACTGCCTGCCACTCGGAAAAAGACCTATTTATCCCTACTCATTGTTTCCTGTCCGCCAACCAATTTTCTATCCATCGCAATACACTACCCCCGAATCCCATGCGCTTTAATTTTACACGCTAATCTCTTATGTGGGACTTTGTCGAAAGCCTTCTGAAAGTCCAAATGAACCACATCCACTGGCTCCCCCTCATCAACTCTACTAGTTACATCCTCGAAGAATGCTAGTAGATTTGTCAAGCATGATTTCCCTTTCGTAAATCCATGCTGACTCTGTCTGATTCTACCACTGTTCTCCAAGTGCTCTGCTATAAAGTCTTTGATAATGGACTCTAGAATTTTCCCCACTACTGACGTCAGGCTGACTGGTCTATAATTCCCTGCTTTCTCTCTACCTCCCTTTTTAAATAGTGGGGTTACATTAGCTACCCTCCAATCTGTAGGAACTATTCCAGAGTCTATAGAATCTTGGAAGATGACCACCAATGCATCCACTATTTCTAGGGCCACTTCCTTAAGTACTCTGGGATGCATATCATCAGGCCCTGGGGATTTATCGGCCTTCAATCCCATCAATTTCCCCAACACCATTTCTCTACCAATGCTGATTTCCTTCAATTCCTCTCTCTCACTAAACCCTGTGTTCCCCAACATTTCTGGTATGATATTTGTGTCCTCCTTTGTGAAGACAGAACCAAAGTATGCATTTAGTTGGTCAGTCATTTCTTTGTTCCCCATTATAAATTCCCCGATTTCTGACTGTAAGGGACCTACATTTGTCTTCACCAATCTTTTTCCAAACTATTGGAAAAAATTTTGCGGGACAGGATTAATCTCCACTTGGAGAGGCAGGGATTAATCAGGGATAGTCAGCATGGCTTTGTCAGGGGGAGAGCATGTCTAATTAACTTGATTGAATTTTTTGAGGCGGTGACTATATGTGTAGATGAGGGTAAAGCAGTTGATGTAGTCTACATAGACTTCAGTAAGGCTTTTGATAAGGTCCTGTGTGGGAGATTGGTTAAGAAGATCCATGGGATCCAGGGCAATTTGGCAAATTGGATCCAAAATTGGCTTAGTGGCAGGAGGCAGAGGGTGATGGTCGAGGGTTGTTTTTGCGAGTGGAAGCCTGGCACCTGTGGTGTACCACAAGGATCGGTGCTGGGACCCTTGCTGTTTGTCGTGTACATTAATGATTACTGCATCAAATGCCTTCATAATTTTAAAACCTTTTATTAATTCATCTCCCAGCCTTCTCTTTTCTAGGGAAAAGAACCCCAACCTACTCATACTTCCTTGATAAATATAATCTCTCAGTTCTGGGATCAGTCTTGTAAACCTCTTTTGTACCATGTCCAGTGCCTCTATTTTTATAATATGGAGATCAGAGCTTAGAAATGTCGTTATTGAGAAAAAGAAGATTGCTGTCAATTTCTTTTTCAGAAAGCATTGAGTGATCCAATAGATGCATTGACAAACTATCATGGTGAAATATTGACCTAAGATTTTCCCATTATGGAATTTTATCTAGTTTCAGTATTAAATGCTGTTATAAAAGTATTGTACCCAGTAAGCAGCTAAGCTACACAGATTGAAACAGATTCAATGCTTGAGTAACGGTTTCTCGGCTCGGGCAGCAGCGAGGCTACAGTTGACCTTAGCATCTGTCTTGGAGAGAGAAAATCCCAACAAGAGTTCTCTCTCCTGATTGTTATCAAGGGACCCCAAGCTGAAATTGTCTTTTCAGATCAATGGTTGAGGTCAGTATTGCTCAGTGCTGTTAGAGGGGGAGTTCCAGGATTTTGACCCAGCGACAATGAAGGAGCAGTGATGTATTTCCAGGTTAGGATGGTGGATAACTTGGAGGGAAACTTGCAGGTGGTAGTGTTCCTGTGAACCTGCTGCTCATATCCTTCTAGTTAGTTGAGGTTGAGGGTTTGGGAGGTACTGTTGAAGAAGCCATGGTGAGTTGCTGCAGGGCATGTTGTAGATGGTACACATGGTAGCCATGGTGCACCAGTTGTGGAGGGAGGACCATGTCTCATTCCCATTACAAGCTCTGAGAGTGGCAAATTGAGCACAGAACAGGGATCGATATGGAAATCTCTCAGCCTATGAGTCACTTCCACACTGGACTGTGCACTTAGCAACCAAATCATCAGGGGAAACAAAGTGAGGAAGCAGGTAGTGACAGGTGGATTCGCAGAAATGTGATTTCCTGAGAGAAAATGAACCCATGATGCGATTTTGCACCTGAGCATTGGATATAATGTGAATACCAGCAACAGCAAAAACTAATGTCATTTACACAGTGGTTTTAACATCCCAAAGACATTTGCAGTAGAAAAAGAAATAAAACACAAAGAAGGAAATAGGAGAAAAATTCGGGGAGGTGACCAGAGGGACGGTAAATGAGGGAAAATGCTGGAAAGAGGTGGCAGGGATTCCAGAGTGCTGAGGCATTGTGATAGATTGAAGGAAGGGGGTGATGCAAAGCATCTCATCATTGGAAGAAGAGTTGAGACTGAGAGTCTAGAAAGAGCGGCCATGGAGGGATTCAAAGATACAGATGAAGCCTTAGAGTTGACGAATTGGAGGAACAGAGTCCTGACTAAAGATTAAACAGCATCGTAGAGATCCACAGCAGAGCTCAAACCACTCAGCCTGTAAAGTTAAAACAATATCAAACAGTGCAAACCTGTCAAAGAAACTGTTGATCACATGAAACACCAGGATCAGATGGGTCAGATATGGTCAAACAAGATGCAAATCCATCCTGGGTGTTGCTGACTATATAAAATGGTTACATGTGCACTCTCCAAGTAATTCCTGCCCCAGCTGGAGAATCCCAAAGAGCAGAGTTACATACTGATAGCAATAATGGTTGCAAATACCTCAAGGTAACCAGAACATCTCAATGTAGAAAGGTGCATACATTCTCCTGTGACCAGTAAACAAAACTCTTTTCACACAGCATTGTGAACTTGTAAGATAAATGTTTTCTGGGATACCGTGATACCTACAAGCAGCAGCATAAACTCTGGCACAGCTTGGCTGGTCCACTCATGAGCCACCAAACAGCAGCATTGAGGGGAGCTGTGGCACATTTGAACCTCCATCATCAAGCACATAGCTGCTCATTATGGACTAGTCAGTGCTCCTTTCCACAGGTGTGAGAAACATATCTTCCTCAGCAAGGATGGTCACCAGAATCTCAGTCAGTCCTCTAACTCAATCTTCTGTATGGGAGGCAGGGATGGGGAAAACCCACAGAAGCCTTTTCAGCATGCTTCTCCAATGGTTCAGCTGGATAAGGCATGAGTAACAGTGACATACAAGATCCCAGATTCAATGGGATTGGCTTCAGAGCAGCTGGGTTTGAGAAAGGAAAACTGATCAATGTTCCTTTTTTTCATTCTTTCATGGGATGTGGGCGTTGCTGACAAGGCCAGCATTTGTTGCCCATCCCTAATTGCCCTTCATAACTGAGTGGCTTTCTAGGCCATTTCAGAGGTCAGTTAAGAGTCAACCACATTGCTGTGGGTCTGGAGTCACATGTAGGCTAGACCAGGTAAGGACACCAGATTTCCTTCCGGGTTTCATGGCACCATTACTGAGACTAGCTTTCAATTCCAGATTTTTTATTAACTGAATTTAAATTGCAGTGGTGGGATTTGAACCCGTGTCTCCAGAATATTAGCCTGGACCTCTGGATTACTAGTTCAGCGACACTGCCACTTTACGACCTCCCCATTCCTGACCACTGTCTAGAAACCCAGTGCTCGGAATGCACTTGAATGAATATTGGGTGAGAATGGTATCAAGTTTGATTTTGATGCCCCTGCCACACATGAAGGGTGACCAATTGTGAATGTAGAGTGGAGATCCATAATCACCGGATCCATTCCCCAGCAAGGAATTAATGTCATCAAGAGAGAAGGCGGGGAGAAAACGTGTGGGAAAAAGGGAGGAAAAGCTACTTCTCCACCTAGAATAATACCAGTGATGAGACACTTCATATATGCGTTATATATTGGTTCCTTACAGCAGAAAATGTTAAGGGGAGATTTCATAGAGGTGTTCAAAATTCTGAAATGTTTTGATAAGAGTAGAGAGGAAAAAAACCTGTTCTATTGGCAGCTAGGTTGGTAACCAGTGGACATAGATTTAAGATAATTGGAAAAAGAACCTGGGTGGGGAAGAGATGAGAGCTTTACGCAGCGAGTTGTGATCTGGAATATACTGCCTGAAATTATGATGGAAGCAGACTCAATAGTAACTTTCAAAAGGGAATTGGATAAATATTTGAAAAGGAAAAATTTTCAGGGCTATGGGGAAGAAATGGGGCACTGGGACTATTAGATAGCTCTTTTAAAAGGCCAACACAGGCACAATGGGCCAAATGGCCTCCTTCTGTGTTGTATTATTCTGTAGGAGGCTGGGAGACTGAGGCAGTGCCCAACATACGACTGCCCTAACTCCTGCAGGTAAATCTGCAGCCTACATTCTGGTAAATTGCTGAGATCGCTATGAAAATCGAAGTGTGCATTCACAGCTCTCAAACCCGCAACCTCAACCACCTGGAAGGACAAGGGCAGCAGGTGCATTGGAATACCACCACCTGTAAGTTACCCACCAAGTTACACATAATCACAACCTGGACATATATTGCCGTTCCTTCATCACTGGGTCAAAGTTCTGGGACTCACAGCTCAACAGCACTGTGGAAGTCCCTTCACCCACACAGGCTATAGTGGTTCCAAGAAGGAGGCTCACCACTACCTTCCCAATGGGCAACTAGGGATGGCCAATAAATGCTGGCCTTTCCCAAGATGCCTGTATCCTGTGAATGAATTAAATAAAACACAACTGTAGCAATGATGTGTAATGATTCTGCTCTACCAATGCTAGTTATAATGGAAATACAGCCCAAATCTGGAGTTGGAGTCTATCCTGACACTGAAATGAAACAAGGTGAGATATCCAGAATCTGGTCAGGCCTGAATTCTAAGCTTGCACTGCAGAAATTTAAACACATTTATTTTTATTTTATTTTTATTTAGAGATACAGCACTGAAACAGGCCCTTCGGCCCACTGAGTCTGTGCCGACCAACAACCACCCATTTATACTAATCCTACATTAATTCCATATTCTCTACCACATCCCCGCCATTCTCCTACCACTTACCTACACGAGGGGCAATTTGCAATGGCCAATTTACCTATCAACCTGCAAGTCTTTTGGAGGTGGGAGGAAACTGGAGCACCCGAAGGAAACCCACGCAGACACAGGGAGAACTTGCAAACTCCACACAGGCAGTACCCAGAACTGAACCCGGGTCGCTGGAGCTGTGAGGCAGCGGTGCTAACCACTGCGCCACTGTGCCGCCCACATCCTTAATTGTCTCTTGATGTGCTCCCATTGAAGTTAATCCCTCCCCCAGGTATCTGAAACAACAATCTTTGGGAAATATACAGAAGGTCCAGTGAGGTTCCAGCTGTGTTTCTTATTGAAAGACCTCAATGGACTAGACAAGGTTTAGGGATTCAGTCCCTCCTTGCTTGTTTATGATGATGGTCTTACTCTAGGCCCGTTACTGACTTGTAGCCACATTGCTTGTAGGTTGGTGTGTTCTATGTACTATGACAGATTGTTAGGTCCACGTCAACTTGGGTTCATGTTCTCTGGAGATTGGCATTTTGTTCTATGAGGGAAGTAGGTACTGACTGAGAGACAATCTCATAATTGCAAACTGCCTAACATGTTTCTTCCTCAAGAATGGGGCAGCAGCAGCACCTCAGGAACTCCTGGTTCAGAAAGTTTAGCTAAAATGACCTCATTAAGGACATTGCATCTGGTACCACAAAGAAAGAAAGAACTTGCGTTTCATATAATCATAGAGTGGTCACAGTACAGAAGGAAGACATTTGACCCATCATATCCATTGCAGCTCTCTGTAAAAGCAACTCTCCGCCCTTCTCCCTGTAGCCCTGAATTTTTTTCTCTTCAGGTAATTATCCAATTCCCTTTTGAAAACAACATTTATGCAGCACCTTTCACTATCTCAGTTCCAAAGTGCTTTACAGCCAATGAAGTATTTCTTGAAGTGTCATCATTGTTGTAATGTGGGAAACCCAGCAGCCAAAGTGTGCACAGCAGGCTCCCACAAACAGCATTGTGATAATGACCAGATAATCATTGTTAGTGATGTTGGTTGAGGGATAAACACAGGGGAGAGCTTCCCTGCTCTGATGCTATGGGATCTTTTATGTCCACCTGAGAGGGCAGGCAGGGCCTCTGATTAACATCTCATCCAAAAGATGGCAATTCCAACAGTGCAGAACTCCCTCAGTGCTGCACTGGAAAGGTCACCCTAGATTTTTGTGCTCAAGTCTCTGGAGTGCAATGCAAACCCACAACCTTTTGACTCAGAGACAAGAGCTACCAACTGAGCCACAGTCAACACCCAAGTTGCTTCTACCATTAGCTCCAGGACTAGCACGTTGTGTTCAGTTGAATGCGCCTGTAACATTCCAGTAATATTGTCCTAAAACAATCTAATAGTAATGAGACTATGTCCATATCTGACCATAACTGAAGACCTTGGAAAGGCAGATCCTGTGCTCATTCTAGCTTTTAAAAAAAAAAAATTCTCAGGAGCCCTGTCTTCCTCAAGACCTACTGCTATTTGGTGTCACAGCAAAGATTCATCAGAATGCTATCAGCGTTTAAAGAGTTAAATTATGAGGTCAGCTTGCATAAACTTTGTTTGTATTGCCCTGAGATTAGAAAGTTGAGCTGGCTATCTAGTCTAGGTACTTAAAATGATTAAGGGATTCGGCAGGGCAGATTCAGGGAACTATTTCCTCTGGTGAGGAAAATCCAGAATAAGAAGGCATAATTAGAGCTGCTTCATTAAGAAGTGATATTAGGAGGCAACTTAATGCATAAAGGCTTCTGCTGAAGTCTAAAGATTTTCTGGTTCAACTCCCTTCTCATCAAATAGGAACAGGTATGGGCCATTCAGCCCCTCGAGTCTGTTCCGTCTTTCAATCAGATCATGGCTGATCTGGGCGGCACAGTGGCGCAGTGGTTAGCACCGCAGCCTCACAGCTCCAGGGACCCGGGTTCGATTCCAGGTACTGCCTGTGTGGAGTTTGCAAGTTCTCCCTGTGTCTGCGTGGGTTTTCTCCGGGTGCTCCGGTTTCCTCCCACAAGCCAAAAGACTTGCAGGTTGATAGGTAAATTGGCCATTATAAATTGTCACTAGTGTAGGTAGGTGGTAGGGAAATATAGGGACAGGTGGGGATGTTTGGTAGGAATATGGGATTAGTGTAGGATTAGTATAAATGGGTGGTTGATGTTCGGCACAGACTTGGTGGGCCGAAGGGCCTGTTTCAGTGCTGTATCTCTAATCTAATCTATATTGTAACCCCTGCCTTTGATCCATATTCTTTGATACCAATTACTAAAAACAACCTCTTGACATCAGTCTTGAAAGTTTCAATTTACCCCCAGCATCCACAGTCATTTGGAAGATTGAGTTCCATATTTCCACTACCCTTTGTGTTAAAAAAATGCTTCCTTCCATGGTTCCCAATGCTCCCCCATCACTGTATGTAACTACATCTTCAAATGCTCCAGATTCTGTTGCATCCAGACTCTAAGACAGGATCAGCTGAAGGCCTTTCACTGCAATTGTAACATCTTCCCATTAGAATTTTAACATCCAAATGAACAGGCAGATGGGACCTTGGTTTAAAGTCTCATCTAAAAGACAGCACCCTTAATAATTACTTGATTAATTAATTGATTACCGCACAGATCTGTAAGCCTACATTATGAGCTCTTTGAAGCCACTACTTTCTGATAGCTAAGGTGCATTGAGAATACTCAAGGGCTTTGCCAGTACTGTAAAGGCCGAGTTGCTGGTTTGATTCTGGAGCAATGGTCACTAAACTCTGGGATTACCGCTATTCTGGCTTTAATTGGGGTGACTGAAATTGTGTGTGTGGGAACACCAAAAATCTGTTTTGACTTTGATTCAGTCTCGGGATGTTCTGGGCTTCCAGTCATCAGAAACTAAGCAAATGTCACAGCAGAATCCTTGAGTAGGTACAGCATTTAGTTTAGCTCTATGGCTGGTGATTGGGTTTGGCTCTACTGGATGGGAATTGCCTTTAGGGCTGTATGACCTTGGCACAGCTCTGGTTGTATGACAAGGGATTGAGTTTAGCTGTTTGGCTGGGAACTGGCTCTATGGCTTTGTTTTGGGATTGGCACCATGACTGGTTTGGCTTTTTTGGGTGGGGATTGACCTTTTTTTTTTATTCATTGCTTTGATCAGGTGAGGAGGGGTCGAAAGGCTCCCCTCTTGCCCCTCTCCTTGTTTGACCGCAACAGAGTTTATTTCTTTTAAACAGTAGATATCTTTATCAATTCAGTGCGTGTTTAACCCTTTAACTGCTACGATAAAAAAAAACCATCAGACAGGTTTTCTTGAGTTTAAACAAAAAAAGAGTTTAGTTTATTGTACTTAAAATCAAAACCCAAACTCAGTAAGATAATAAACAACGCTCCAACTTTCACACACGCAAATAGGTTACAGAGTGGAGAAGAATAGATTGATTGGATTAGAGTCCAGAACAATAAAAAAGAATATACAGTTGGTGGAGACTGGTAATTCAGTTGTCTTTTGGATGAAATTGTGGTCCTGAAGTTCCTGGCTGGTAGTTGTGGCCACTTGGTTCATGGTTTTCCTGGAGACAGTAACGCAGATGGTTTTCTTCCCGGGGTCTCTCTCTACAGCAATGATAGACTTGGATGTTTTGCAGCCAGCAGGCAGTGTTCGAACTTGCCAGGCCACCTGGAGAGACAGACAGAGAGACAGACCCCACTTGAGTTCTACACTGGTCAAACTAAGGTGCTTGTCTGCTGTGGAGAGAAGGAACTGCAAGTTTTCACACAGATGGAGGGTCTGTCACATGATGGCCCATCTTGCATCTTAATTAGATCATGTCTAAGAATTCTAATCTCTCAGGGCCCCATAGTTCCAGGATTACCCTTTGAGTGGCTTGCCTCCACCAGTGTTAATGTTCCAAGATGGCTTTGAATGTCTTGGTAATGAAGGTAAGGCAGGTAGCTCATTCAAAATGTTCAAGCCATTGTTCTGGTTGGAGATTGTACCAGACCTGCTTCTCTA